>NC_140594.1:653225101-654518686 GCF_964204655.1 Triturus cristatus
CCGGGCAGCCACGCCTGTGCCCGGGGGAGGTCCCTGGGGGGATGGCGATCCATAGACCCAGAAGCTACCGCATTAAAGTCCCCTCCAACCACCAGCAGGCCACTCGGAAGGTCCAGGAGGAGGTGCCCCAGGTCCGCAAATGTGGTGGCTTGTAACCCAGGCGGGACGTACACTGATATCAAAATAAACACTCTACCCTCCATTCTTCCCACCAGGACAGTGTAGCGTCCCCTCTCATCATGGCGCACCTCATCGATCTCCAACGGGAGCGAGTTCTTGATCATAATACCCACCCCCCGCGAGCCCGAAGTGAAGCCAGAATGGGCCGCCAAACGATAGCCCCGCCGATTCATTGCCTGAAAGGAGTTACCTATAAGGTGTGTCTCCTGCAGGAAGACTACATCTGGTGAAATACGTTTCAAGTACTGCAGGACCACACCACGCTTAATCCTATCCCCCAGGCCGTTAACATTCCATGACAACACAGTCAAATCCCTACCCCCCATCATACGTCGAAACAATCGGTCGTCCCCCACAGAGCATCTTAAAAACAACAATATAGTAGCGGGCTTGCCTTGCGGTGCAAACAAACAACACACCCCCCCCACCCCCCCATCCCAACAGAACTCCCCCCTCCCTGCACCCCTGCATGAGCCCAGACAGCCCCCCCAAAGTGCAGTGTGCCTGTCGCCCCATAGCTAAAAACTAACTAGTCCCCCAGAGGAGGAGGGAAGCCCCCAACAGACCCCGCACGACCTCCATAGGAGGGGAACATATGCAATCAATAAATGGGGAAGGAACATCGTCCAGAGCAAGGCCTATTCAGTCACCCCTCAATTCTGATCCGGCGGGCCCTCCTCGCCAGCCGCGCCCCGGCCCCGATCTCCAGGCAGAGTGTCCAACCAGTCCCCAGCCGCCTCGGGCCGGTCAAAGAAGTGCGTGCGACCATCCACCTCCACCCTCAGCTTAGCTGGAAAAAGCATTGAGTACTTAAGGTTCAGGTCCCGTAGGCGACGTTTAACACCAAGAAAGCTCTGTCTCTGCTTCTGAACCGCCGGAGTAAAGTCTGGGTAGAAATGCACATCCATGTTGCCAAGCTTGACCGGTCCCTGTTGTCTGGAGGTCTGGAGGATAGCATCTCTGTCCCGAAAGTTAAAAATCCGGGCAATGAGAGGCCGCGGCGGGGCACCGGTCTTAGGTCTGCCCCCAGGGACCCGGTGAGCGCGCTCCACCGCAAAAAGCTTACTCAGCCCCCGGGGCTGGAGATGGGTAAGGATCAATTCTTCCACAAAAAGATCCGCCGCCTCCGCCTCTTGTCCCTCCGGCACCCCCACAATACGGACATTATTCCTCCGGGCCCGACCCTCGGAATCCTCCAGTCGCCGGTCCATCAGGGCGCTCGCCTGGCCAAGCCGGCGCACCTCCTTCTGGAGGGCCACCACATCCGTCGTGAGGCTCGTTGCGGTGTGGGCCAGGGAATCAACCCGGTCGTTCGTTTTGGACAAGTCTGCCCTAACAAGGCTCACATCCACCAGGACCGAGTCTATTTTTTGCGCTAGGGTGTCGAAACGCTGGTCCACCGAGGCCTTCATCTCTGCGATGGCGCCCATGACGTCCCGGAGGGTCAGATCCACAGGCTGAGCAGATGCCTCCGTCGGGCCCGCCGGGGATGTGCGCGATGTCTCCGGAGAACCCTTCTGGAGAGTGTAGCGGTCCATACTGTTAGCTTGGTGCGCCGTGCCACGGCGGGTCGTCTTCACCTTCGCCCGGTCGCCATCTTGTTTGGTGGACATGCTTGCTCTCCCACCGTCGTGCCAATCTCCTCGAACGGGCCGCTATACCAATTCACGGGCGCCGGGGGGAAGCGGGGGCGACCACCGAACCGCAGGTCAACCCACAGCCGGCGGGTCAGCCGGGCACTTAGACAAGACCACACCACCGCACCCCGCTCCGCAACCCTACCTCGCTTGAGGGCAAGGAGGGCGCAAAAGCGAAAGTGAAAGTGCGGGGTACGCGAGTCGCCCAGCCTTGCCCGCCGCTGTTGTTCACTTTGTCCCCGGATCGCCCCACTACTCCAATCCGGGGGGCCGGCGAGGAGAAGGCCGCAACCTTCGATCGGTGCTCCCACCGGTGTCCGGGGTCCAATTCGAACCCGAAAAACGGGTGGCGCCTCAGCTCGGGTTCCCCGACACAGTCCCCTCAACAAGGACAGGATATCGCCAGGATTAATTCAGGAGGTCGCGGAGGTCCTCGGGAGCCTCGCACCTACGCGGCCATCTTGGTTGCGCGCTAGGCTCCTCCCGAACCAGATCACTTTTACTGGCAATTACAGACTGAAGCTCAAGTGTGCCCTCGGCCAGATCTTTCTGTATGCCAAAGATCTTATTCTCCTGCAGGGTCACCTTGCGCCATTTTAATGATCTATTGTTATTTGTGGGGAGAATTTCCCTAGTGAGTATCAGATGTGGGTTGCTCTCGGCGTAATATAGGGCCACCCACAGAGGCTTCATACTTAAGCAAAGGGTATTGTGGTCACTCTCTGTGGTTTTATCCAAACACATATCAACTAGGTCTCTCCAAAGCCTCACATTGAGTAATATATAATCAATGCGAGACGGGCAGCTTGCTCTATTATATGTGTTGTCACCCTGTCTATCCGAAGGGGATCTGCCATTTACTGCCATTAGGCCAATCTCAACATTAAGGGCGTTGAGATGGAGTGCTGTCTGTGTCCATTTCTTAACAGGGGGTACATTTAAGGCAGTAACAGCCCATTTAATATTGTCATCCTCGGTACCTAACAGGTCTTCTTTGGCGAGTGGTTCAAAGGAACGATTGAAGTCACCCGCTACTATCATCCTTGAGTGGGCTGAGCATCTAGCTAAGCTTTCTTCCAGCAACGTGATAATGGTTGAGAGTGTATCCCCTTTGGTCCCTCTCACATAGACATTAAACAAATCTGTGTAGTCTCCCCCCTTAGGACCCCCGATGCATAGCTCCAAAATATCTGGACTTGAACTTGGGTGAAGGGTGATTCGACATCCCAGAGCAATGCTTTCTCAAATTATCAGGCTCCCTGCCGGGTGCCCTCTCCCAATTGCTCCCAATTGTCGTTGCTGGTGAACAAAAGCATACATAACCTGGTTTAAATAGGGGAACCAAACTCCTGGTCTCTTGGAAAATACAAATATCGTGGCTCCCAATTAAGTCATCCCAGTGGGGGAAGTGACAGTTTCCTATTTAGCCCAGCCACATTCCATTATAACATCCTGAGCTGCGGGCAGGGGTCTACACTAGAGGACAATGTAACATTTGAGGTAAGGGGCAAATGGTTAGTCACGACCTGGGATTGGACCTGTGGACTATAACTTAAACAACAATCCGCGCCAACCCGCCCACTAATGTTGTTTATGGAGGCATTATGCATACCTGATTCTACTGGGGGTCTGACATCCCTAGGATATGACGCCTTCTGACAATCTCCACCTGTTAGGCAGCTGTCTATATGAGTAGGTGGAAAAGCACGTGGCCCAGAAGACTGATGGCCTTGTTCCGGGAGTCAATAATTGGCATCTAAACTAGAACAATTAGCTATTTGACTAAGTCAACGGGCAGCAGATGGCTTGCAATAATCAGAGGATGTGAAGCGCTTAAACTGGATTGAGGCAGTGTCAGGGGAGCAGGTCTGGAATTCCAGGGCAAGGAGGTTCTCAACCAGGTCTGCTCCTTTAAGAGTGAGTTCAATGCAATCAAGTGGCTGAGTAAAGGACTTACACCTCCACGCCCTTATAATATCATCACGAATCACGGAAAGACGACCCCTGACGTGACGAATCCAGTGTATTAATTTGTTGGTCATGGAGTCTTCCCCCTCATGCCCATTACTTTTGTCGAGTTTAGGGACATTAACCGTATACATTTTCTGGGTAAGTGGCAAGGGTGGGTTGGTTGGTTGAGTCTGTGCGTTATGTACCCAGGGGTAGAGGTGTAATTCTGTCCTGGGCGGCTCAAGGACCCCAGCGTGGCTGCTAAACTAGAGAGATTGGTGGTTTGATTAGCAGTAAATTCTAAGGGGGCATGAATATAGGGAGCGAAACTGAGATTAGGCTGGATGCGCCCTTGGGTAATAGGGTCCTTTAAATGAATGGCTGCCAGTTGAGATGTATGTTTATTACCCCGGAATGGTATATGAGCCTCAGACATAAACGTCGCAGATGTAGTATGCGATTGAGGGGGTAAACTGTTCTGCAATAATGACTTAACTAATGTAGTGAGCCCCTCAATCATACATCTCATAGACACTATTTCTGCCCTAAGAGTGTTAATGAGTTCATGCGTATTCTGAGGTTCCGGGTGAGGTGCCGAAGTAATTACAACAGGTACGTCGGGGAACAATGATCTCTGACTTTAGCATGATATCACTATGGATACCTTGGGGGTTCGTTGGGGGAGGGTGGACCCTCGCGGTGTGAAGTGAATCCTCCAGGATATGTTGTAAAGTCCCCTTTGGGAGTGAGTTTTTAAACATCGCTGGGATGCCAGGAGGGCGACTAGGGGTAATGGTACTTACAGGAGGTCGGTCAAGGAGGGTACGTGGGAAATAGCTGGATCAGCGACTAGAATTCCTTCACACTCACTAATCAAGCTATCAATATGATCGATATGCTCTAAGACACAATTACTACCAGAGTTTTCCATTTATTGTCTAACTTTTTTCCCTTGCCCCACATTGCCTCAAGCTGTGACGGCCAGAAACCAGCAATGGCCTAAAACCTAACCTCCTCCCAATATAACGGCAGAATGGTTAATAAGAAAATTCAGTCTCCAGAGCAAACAGTGTCTAAGATAACCACCCCCTGCTGCAAAAACCGTTTGAGATCAGAGAAACAATGTAGGCACTGAATCGAGGGAGTTTTTTTGATTTTACAAGGAGGGTAACAAACTCCCACAGCTTATAAGAGAGATAGAAAACAAACAAACAGCATCAACAGCGGCAGTCTCTGACAGTTTCCTTGGGTAGGTTAGCGAACAATCCCCTTCTTGCTTATAGTCAGAGGGATACTGATCTTGGCCACCACCGACTGTTCGATCAAAAGAGGGGGCAGAAGAACACAGTACCTTAAATATCAGGAGTCGGCTTTCTGTAGACTATGTGATTGCCAGATATAAGGAGGCGTCCCTTCCCTGCCTCTTCCTGGCAATGACGGGCAAGGACGGGCCCGCCCTTGCCCCGGCTGCTTAAATGCGCACTGGTGTCCCCTCCCTCTAGGGATCGATGGTGTCTGGGACAGGTAGTCCTTTAGGCGATGTGGCAACTGGTGGAAATGCAGCGAAAATGGCAATGCATAAATGAAGTACAACTGACCGTAACAGGAGAAATATCACATAATTTTCTCACCAATACAAGGTAGCTACAACACAGATAGCTAATACACTTGAGATGGACTGAGGGGAGGTAAAGACCTGTTGTATGCTCTCCCTGTGAACAGACATCTAAGAAATACAAACACCTTGAAAAACAAACAAACCTCTTATGGAATTAACATATATTAATTTACTCATATAGGATGATGAACCATCGCCTACTTGTGTTGTATGCTTCATCAGTGGGTTCCACATCTAACGCTGGGAAGCATAACAGAGTACTGATGTTCTCTTGCACAGTCGTTTAGATATGAGTTCCCTATTTCAGGTGAGGTTATGTTCCTTATGTCACCATTTATGTTCTCCTTTTTTATAACTATCGGGCCTAAATCAAATTTGTGTGTATTTGAGCCAATAATAGTTTTTCCTGGTGTTTACCTACCACAAGAATAAAAATAGGACAGTTGAGCAACAAACCCTGTTTGTATTCTCAGACGTCATGATTCAACAATTGAATATTGCCCCTAAGTGGTCAGGTACATCCCTTAGAACTTGGGTATCTCATTTCTAATTTTGTACAATAGTCCCATGTTCATATGGCATTTTATGAAAGTACATTCAATATACATATCCCTTGTTTTTATTTAATAGGATAAGATACAACAATGGAAGCGGAAACATCCATTTTTTATAGAACACCTTGAGCAGAACAGCCTTTTAGAGGACAGATGCAGCTTAGGCAGAATCAGCACAAGCTTTTTAGTTACAAGACACAAATCAGGCAGCAACTGTGCAAGCTTGGCTTCCTCACAGCACAGGTGCAGCATGGCAGATACAAAAGCCAGCGTCCAACTCACACAGAAGGCAGCAAGTACAATCTTTTATTCCCAACAAATCAGATCCATCAGGGTAGGCTAATACAAGCTTTCATCACTCACAGAAAATATACATTAAGTCATGACTGAGATGTAGATTACAGGTGGATCTCTGCAGCGAGTGCTTAACTTCTATGAAAAGGAATGTGCGCGCGACTTCTTAAACTCAAATATTTAATGTTTACACATCATTTACTTCCATCCCGAATGGCTAGGATGAGCTGGCATGATTCTTTGCCATGTTGTTTCAGATGCAGATTACTTAGTGGGTCTTTCTTTCACATTGTCTGGGACTGTCCAGTGATTGCAGACTACTGGGAAACAATATTATCAACCCTGACAAAGATCCTGAGGAGAATTATTGAACGATCTCCATTGATGGTCCTACTTGAGAGGCTGTCACACTCAAAGCTAAGGGCTGCCCCTGTAAAGACAATGCCTTGGAGGTACTATTTTGGAATTCTACCAGATACAAATGAAAAAGAGTCTGATTTCATGTCTTATGTGTGAACCTACACCTCGACGAGTATTAGCAAATATGGTGTACTCTGTGTACATGCTTGTTACTTTCTTTTAAATCAGCACAATATTTGCCATACAATAAGTTTTCAGAAGGACTAGAAACATGGCTCCTAGACTTCATGACCGTGATCATCCTCACTTATTTTGTGCGTTAAACCCGTAGGCACCTAAACACTTTATAATTACCTGCATAGGTAAGTCTTCAGAATTTCTCTGAGACACAATAGATTTTCTGTTGTATGGCATTAATAAGTTAGGGAACTCCAAAGGTGGCAGTCGTAAAAACTGAAGGCTTTCCTTCATTGAGGACTTTTCAGTTGTTTTCCGATGAGTATCGATTTATGTTTCACTGGTTGTGAGAGCCCTGTTTTAGATAGATATTGTGATGCATAATCGAAATATAATGGGCATGTCATTATTGATATATCCAATTTATTAGTCATGTGATTTATCTACTTCAACTTATCCCTTTCTTTGAACATTTTCATGCTAATTTATTTTAATCAGACTGAAACATGGTCTTCAGAGTGGTTTCATTAGAACACTTCTCAAGCAAAAGCTGCAGCTTTTAAATAAGCCATTTTACTGTATTACTAAAGTGGGGAATCCTATTCTAGAACTTGCTTTCTTTTGAGATTGTGTGATTTCAGACAGCCTTTATATTATTTTTATCTAGCTATAGCCAGTATGTGTCAGCTTTGCTTGTGTACAGTGTGCGCCCCTTCTCTTGTAGGTGAACATCTTGGTGCATAATTGTTTCTCTTTTATTGATTCCTAGGTCCTAGCTGATGGCACATTGCTGAATTGCCTTACCTCCCTAAGGAAAGACAACACAGGCTACGACCTCAAACAACTGTTCATAGGTTCTGAAGGAACCTTGGGAGTCATCACCGCTGTGTCGATATTGTGCCCACGAAAACCTGCCTCTGTGAAGGTAGCATTTTTAGGTAATTTCATTCCTGCTTCACCATTTTTATTTTAGGAAATTACCTGGGAGTGAGTTGTACGTTTTCCTGTCTATCATCTTAAGTTTATTTACTCGCATGGATATAAAAGAAGCATGCGTATGGAAAGCACACTATTTTGCTCCATCCTTTCTTTCAGAAAGTAGTTGTATCTGTATGTGTGAGACCCACAGTAAGAGCCCTGCTACAACTCTCTCTTAGCCAAAGATTTGCATGGCAGTGAGCATTTGACCCTCAAAAGGCTACCATGGCTTTGAGTGCAAAATCTTTCCTTCTAACGCATGTTTCAGAGCAGGAACCCATCTATCTAGCTTCTTACATTTTCGAATGTTCAAAATGGGTTTTCTGGCTCGCTAGGGTATGCACCTAAGCCAGGCAGAATCCACCACTCTAATCAAGATAAGGGGATTACACATCTAAAATAACCCCTGCTCACCCCCTTGGTAGCTTGGCACGAGCAGTCAGGCTTATCTCAGGGGCAGTGTGTAAAGCATATGCATATAACAAACAGTAATACAGTGAAAACAGTACAAAAGTACACCACACCAGTTTTAGAAACATATTCAATATTTCTCTGTGTAAAACAATACCAAAACAATAAAAATCCAACATACAGTAATCCACAATACCAATAAAGCAAAAATATACTTTATAAACAGTTCCTTGAAGTTGATAGCTCCATCCCGGGCTATCAGAGCGTTGTGAACAAACAAATCCATCAGTTCCGGCCAGTCGCGGCATTGCAGGCCTGCTATGGTGTCGGGGAGACCCATAAAACAGTACCTTTGGAGATGCAGGGTGTCGGACCTTGTAGTGAGCTCCGGAAGGCGTCCGTTCAGGAAGGTGGTGAAGGAGTCGTCAGACCCTTGAAGTAACATGTTGTAGGTCAAATTTCTTGAAGTTGAAGTCAGGAGCGCCGGCGTTGGGGCTATGATGTGAAGCGCATCAGTGTGAAGTGCAGTGCCCGCCGGCCATGATGCAGGCAGCGGCTCAGTGACGGTTGTCCAGCGGCGTCGGTGAGACCCGGGCTGCGGTGCGAAGTGGGACGGTGCTCGTTGCGGTGCCTATCGGTCATGGTGCAGGCAGCGTCGTCATCGTTGCTGAAGCGATGTAGTTGTTAAACCCAAGGCTGCGGTGCGAGGCAGGGCAATGCAGCGTGTGGTGCCCATAGGTTGCAGTGTAGGCAGCGGTGTTGGTTGAGGAACTGGAGTCGATGGCATTGGCATTGGTGGGCCAAGGCTGCGGTGTGGGATTGGGCCGTGCTTCGTGCAACTTACGGGTGCCCCCAAACACTGTGCAAGCAGCGGCTTAGATGTCAGCTTGGAGCAGCATCATCAGTGAGACCAGGGGTACGGTGCAAAGTGGGATGGTGCTCCGGTTCTCCGCGAGCGGTATCCACAGGTCACAGTGCAAGCAGAGGTGTCCATGACGACGGAGCAGCTTCGTCGGGGATACCAGGCAGCGGTGTAAAGTGAGGCAGTGCAAAGTGCGGTGCCCACAGGTCACAGTGCAAGCAGCGGCTCGTGGTGGCGGCTGCGATGGTGAGACCAGCATTGCGGTGTGAAGTGCGGCGGTCCCCGCTGCGGTGCCTTCGGGCACGGAGCGGGCAGCAGCATTGTCGACTGCATCAGTGTAACTTTTTCCCCTGTGGCAACTGAAACAACCAGTTTCAGAAGCTGGTGTCCAGAAGAAGTTGAAGTCTTTGATTTCCCTGAGACTTGCAACAGGAGGCAAGCTCTACATCAAGTCCTTGGAGATACTTAAAATGCAGAAAGAACATTCCAGTTCTTCCCCTGCCCAAGACAGGAGCAGAAACTGAGGGCCAAACCCAGCAAAGCACCCAGCAAAGTGATAGTCTCTCCTCACAGCTCTTCTTCCAGCGGTAATCTAAAGTTCTTGATCAGGACCCCAATATTTATACCACATTTCCTTTTGAAGGTGGTACAAACAAAGTTCCTCTGGCACTCATAAACCAGTTCAGCCTGGGTCAGGCCAGGTTCACCAAAGGAATTGGAGACAGCTTTGTGAAAGGCAGCCACAGTCCATTCAGGTGCATGCAACAACTTCTCCCACTAATCTAAATGCAGCTAGGTCTATTCAGCCTGGCTATGAGTCACTCAGGAAGGCGAGGCATACCTCAACCCCACCTTGTATCAGTCTAGTGTGAATGCACATCCCTGCTCCTGCCACTCTGAACCTAGACAGTGAATATACAAAAGGCAGAGGCACACAGGAAATGGCCACTTTCTAAAAGGGGCATTTTCAAGCACACAGCATAAAAATCATCTTCACTAAAAGATATATTTTTGAGTTCTGAGTTCAGGTACACTAAACTCCAATTTTCCATCTTATCCCATTGGAGAGTTATGCATGTAAAATGTTACAAGGCAACTCCCATGTTAAGCCTTTGGGACAGACAGCCTTTCAATAGTGAAAGACGCAATACACAGTATTTCACTATGAGGACATGTCACATTCCCCAGTACGTGTCCTACCTTTCACATACACTGCACCCTGCCAATGGGGGTACCTTGGGCCTACCTTAGGGGTGCTTTACATGTAAGAAAAGGGAAAGTTTGGGTCTGGCAAGTGGGTGCACCTGCTAGGTTGACATGGCTGTTAAAAACTGCACCCATACACTGCAGTGGCAGGCCTGAGAACCCCTTTGAAAGGTTATTGGTGTGGGTGGCACAATCAGTGCTGCAGGCCCACTAGTAGCATTTGATTTACAGGCCCGGGCACACATGTGCACATTACTAGGGACTCAGTAGTAAATCAAATAAGCCAGTCATGGCAACACCAATCCATACACAATTTACTTGGAGAGCATATGCACTTTAGCACGGTATAGCAGTGGTAAAGTGCTCACTGTCCTAAAACCTACACAAACCAGCTCAAAAACAGGAGGCCAAAAAGTCTGGGGGTACACCTGCTGAAAAAGCCATGTCTATCAGCGGGCAAAACAAAAAACACATCCTAATGGATTCAGTGGCAGCGGTAGTATGGCACCCCACATTATTAACTCTTTTTTAACTGTGAGCAAAACCACCTTTCGATTGCTGGACTCAGGACAACTGGAAATGTACCTCCACTCCCTTGATTTGCATGGAGGCGAAGTTGGAACCCTTTGTTGTATTCAGATTGCTGCAAGTGTACCCCTCCTTCCCAGAGTTATATGACTGTGAGCGTTGGGCTTTGTCTTTGGATTCCAATGCTATGAGTCACATGCTTGAACCACTCCCCGTAGTTGAGCTAGGAGTCCCCGGTACACAAGAATAGCAAAGCAACTAGAAACTAGAAACCAGGTGTAGGCCATTTCCAGTTTTGTAACATATCCACCTCTTTTTGTAAAAGAGACCAGATAAAATCAACAACCAATCAGGTCAGCCTCACCCTCTAAAACCCTCCTGAGAGAACCTCAGAGCTTCAGATTTTCTACTGCATGTTGTGCTAGGGAGTCTCCACTGAGCTCTGTTCAGTTATTCTTTATTCTACTACTATTGAGAGAATTCTTCAACTTTATATTTGCCAGATTGCTGTACAATCTTGGTCCGTTCTCTATTCATCATGGTAGACAAGGAGAAAAAAGGCCTTTTTAATGTTGTTCAATGAAAACCTTGAGGGATTGTGGGGTACGTCTCCTTACCTGGCTCCAGAAGCTAAAATCCAGAAGAGAACCAGTCTCTAGTGATGACAGTGATGAGGCCTCAACTGCTTCGTCTTATAGAAGATCTGAAAAAAGGGGAGGATCCGACCCTACTTCGTCAGAGGAGCACCCTCAAAAAGCCTCTAAAAAGACCTCCCATGGGTCTGACAGGCTCAGTCCAACTAAATCTCCTCACCGAGGTGAAAAGGAGAGGAAAGGACTTGAAACAGGAGAAAGTGGAGTGAGGAAGTCAAGCTCAGTTCCTCCTTCTTCCCCTTCTGAAGGAAGAAAAATGTTCAAAAAACCCTCCTCTGTTCCTCTTGAGGAAAACAGGCAAAGAAGTTACCATCGTCGACGAAGCAGTCGACGACACAGTCGACGAAGAAACCATGGCGACGAGGAGTGACAAGGCCCAGTCTCCTCAGCTTACGCCGAGAGCTTCTCTGGCATCGATGGCCACGGTTCCACCTCCACCGACGACAGAGGCTATGACCGCAGTGATGACGAAGCTATCATCATCGATACCGTCTATGACGAAGATGAGGGCGGAGACAAGAACTACGACGGCAGCGACAGTGATGGCAGCGACGACATCGATGGCTATGGTGTCGACGGTAATGACGACAGTATCAACGACGTTTGACGGGAGTGAAAATGTCCGGAGAAAAAATGTCAGGAAGCATCAGGTAACTCCTGAGCTCACTTCTCCTAGCTATGTGACACCCCTACTTCCTTCTCACCTCCTAGAAGAGGAAGATTCAGACGACGAAGGACCTTTCGGTTTTGCCCATAGCCCTTCAGACCTGCACGTCAAGTGCGTGGAGGGCGATTTGGAAGAAGGATATGAAGGGGAGCAGGACTATGATCCTCCCCAGGACTACCATAGTGAATATCAAGAGGAGGTAGTCTGTATGCCGTCCTCTTTGATTTTGGACTTGCAGTATTTGCTGTTCGATTACAAGAGAAGGTCTCCAACTCCATCTTCGATTCTGGAACAGGGGTCAGTTCCTACAAGGCCATCCTCGGCGCCGTCCACCCCTTGGGTGCTGCCACCACCGCTGCAAATAGTAGAAGGTCCTCCACCAACTCCGCCTTTTATCCAACACCAAGATACCTCGAATGATGATCAGGGGGAAACAGATCTTCCAGACCTGCATAGGGAGTAAAATGATTATATTATCCCCACTCCTTCTTCCCCTTCACCAGTTCTGGTGGATTCTCCGCCGGGGCACATAGGTGGCTTCCACAATCTGCTGGAAAGGGCGACCAAGAGGTTTGAACTGCCTATGCCTTCTTCACAGACAGAATGTTTTTTATATGACTTTAAGGAGCCCTTTAAGAAGACGGTGTGGGCCATTCCCACTATCTATCAATCATGTATGGGAGGAGGGTCTTAAAGTCATGAAGAGCCCGGCCACGGTGTTCCCGGTGCTTCCATGACTAGACAAAAAATATAAAGTCTCAGAGGATAGCCCGGCTTGCCTGGTAAGTCATCCTAAACTGGACTCCGTTATATCTCAGGCAGTGTAACGGAAGTCGAAGAATTTAGCAGCTCCTCTCACTACGCCTCCGGACAAAGGAGGCAAACGCCTGGACAATGCAGGCAAGAGATTTTCCTTTATGTCAGGTTTACTGGTCAAAGTGGCTAACGCTTTAGCTATTTTTGGCAGCTACGACCGGCAGATGTGATGTGATTTATCTCCTTACCTAGACTAACTGCCCGAGGACAGTAAAACCGAAGCAAAAAAGATCCTCCAAGAAGGGGAGAGGGCCTCTTCGTAGGTCATTGATTGTGCAATGGACATTGCTACTACAGCTTTTCCATCCCTGGCTGGAGCAGCGGTCCTACGTCGCCAGGGTTTGCTTCAAGCCACCTCGTTTAGACCTGAGGTCCAAAACAAGATACTGGATCTTCCATTCGATGGAGAAGCTCTCTTCGGAAAGCATGTGGATGACGCTCTCCAAGACATAAAAAAGGACACAGACACTGCAAAGTCGTTGGGGATGCTTCAATACCACAAAGTTCCTTTTCGAGGTGCAAGGGGTACAGGGCTTCCGTTGTACAGATGAGGATACCAACAATATAGATACTCCTCTTATACACCTACCGCTCAGTCTTATCATTCGCAGTACCATCAGCGACAAGGTCATTCTGCAGCCTATTCTAAATCGGCGCCCAGAGGCTGAACAAGACGTCATGGGAAGGATTCTTCAAGACCTCAAAAGCGGCTTGCATGCTCTGACTACTGTTCCTTCCCAAAACCATACACCTGTAGAGGGAAGGATTTTTTTGTGCTTCCAAAATTGGCAACTAATAACAGATTGATGGGTGCTCAACATAGATCAATTTGGCTATACATTGGAATTTGTTCATCCTCCTTCAAACACACCTCCTCGCAGTCACATGACAAAACATCTATGTCTCCTGCCCCTAGAACTCCAAAAAATGTTACAGAAGGGAGCAATAGAACCAGTCCCGTTATCTCAAAGAGGAAGGGGATTCTACTCCCAGTTCTTTCTGGTTCAATAGACTGTTGAAAAGTGGCGCCCCATCCTAGATCCGAGGAAGCTCAATACCTATCTCATCAAGCAGTCGTTTTGAATGGTCTCCTTACAGGACATACTTCGACTCCTAAATTCGGGCGATTTCATGGCCACTTTAGACCTACAGGATGCTTATTTTCACGTCCCCATTCATCCATCACACAAAAAGTTCCTTTGCTTTACAGTAGTCAAGAGCCATTTTCAGTTCAAAGTCCTCCATTTCAGCCTCAGATAGGCACCAAGAATCTTTACGAAAATTCTGGCTCCAGTAGCGGCCTTCATGAGAAGATAACAGCACCAGGTGTTTCCCTACCTAGATGACTGGTTGATAAAAGCCCTTTCTAAAGCAAAAGCCAGGAATTCGGTGACGGCCTGTACAACGCTGTTCAATGGTCTAGGTCTTACCCTCACAGGGAAAAGTCAATCGTGCATCCTTCCAAAAACGCCGTGTTTCTAGGGGCCATATTGGACATGTCCCTAAACAGAGCATTTCCATCACTAGAAAGACAAGCCAAGCTGATATCAATGGCTCGTCTGCTTCTAAAAAGAAGGTCACTTTCAGTTCACCTCTACAAGTCCCTTCTGGGATCCATATTGTCCTGCATTCCTTTGATACCCCACTGCAGGCTATGAATGCATCCTCTTCAGGAGCAACTGGACTTACAATGGCGTCAGGTGGAAGGATCTTTCGAAGACATGATCACGGTAACTTCGCCGATGAGACAAGCTGCTTCATGGTGGATTCACAAGGAGAACATTTCACAGGGTCTCTCATTTCTGGTCAACCCAACTCCTCAGATAATTACTACAGTTGCATCTCTAGAGGGTTGAGGAGCGATCTTGCAGGACCTCCAAATCAGTGGTCAGCGTCTTCTACACATCAATCTACTGGAACTAAGAGCGATTCGGCTAGCCCTACAGGCTTTTCTCCCAAGAATCAGAAATTACGTCAACAACAGGGCGGCACAATATCCCGTCTGTTGTTTGTGGAAGCTCAAAGTATCTGGGAATGGGTGATCCTACATGGGGTTTCACTGAAAGCCGAGCATCTTCCAGGGAATATCAATGAGACAGCAGACACACTAAGCAGGCTAAAGTCAGTTTGCCACGAGTGGGAGATGGATCAGAGGACACTGGGCCACATCTTCCGGCGATGGGCACACCGTCCATAGATCTGTTTGCCACACCTGAGAACAAGAAATGCCGGTAATTTGCAAGCTGGCATTACCATCCGGGATCCCTCTTCTCCCGAGACTTCTCAGGAAGATAAAAATGGAACCCTGAAAAATGATCCTCATAGCACCGTCCTGGCCTTGCCGGGACTGTTACACGGAGCTTCTTCTTCTGTCGGTGGAACAACAGATTCCCTTGGATCCTATTCCATCATTGCTGACGATGTCCCAGGGCCAATTTTTCAGGGGTGGAAGTAAATTACATTATTCTGTGCACATGTTCATATGGGGGAGGGGGGGTCAGATCGGTGTTTTTTCAGGGATTTTCAGCAGGGGATTGCACAGTGATATCCTAGGGGTTAAAGGTATTACCACTTTAAGATTTGGAGCTCAGTTAAAGGGAGAGGTCACGGGGTCTGAACCATCTTTAAAAGATAGTGAACACCTGGGCTAGTTTCAATCAGAATGGTCCATTAGACGCCGTGTTAGAATTGAGTGTACGCGCATGAAATGATGAGGCTGCCGGACATGGTTGTTCAGGTAATCTGTTTACGACCATATATTTCGACTCTTGGGAATGCCAATAGTAACAGTCAGGGGGCTTAAATAAGAGGCAACTCTAGGGATATCTCTTGACCCTGGAGGAGTGCTACACGTGAGTTTTTGTAATGAGATGCAGTTTATTATTTCGAACTTGGAGTGAGGGGTATTGCATTGTGGGGAGGGTTTCTGACATTTGTTCGTTTTTATATTTGGGTTTTTCAAGCATGGGTGTATTTGTGTCATTATGGTGAGTGAGGTGTGGTTGATGGTGGTTATATCATGAAATATTTATAGGACACAGCAATAATCAGTTCGGCACATTTTGTTGAGTCGCTTCTTTGTCTGTTTCAGTAACCTCTGACGAAGAGCCTTCGGGTTCTAAATGCATTGGGTGGAATGCTATGAACCTGCTCGATTTGAATGACTTATGTACACGTGCTGCGTTTTTAAATCTGGATGGATTGAAGGTGGCATTTGAAAATGTTTAATATATCATCACTATGGAACTACGCTGTCTCTGTAGTGATTAACTTTAACATGGATGAACTTTGGAATGAAGCATGGTTAAGATTATCGGTTTACTTTTGAATAATAATGGGATTACTGCATAAGGAATGGCCTATTGTGAGGACAAATTCCTGCACCCAGCAGTGCGACAGATTGGTGCGTTATGTCACGTGCCTTTTTTCAATGCCAGGGCCAAGTTCTGCATCTGGATCCCAAATCCCTTCAATTATCGGCATGGCTCTTGAGCACAGAGAGTTTCTCGAACCTGAATCTGCCCACCGAGTGCAGAGACATCCTTTCCCAGGCTTGTGCTCAGAATATGAACAAGACATACCGAATTAAGTGGAAAAGGTTCTGTCTCTGGTGCCAAAAGTCAGGAGTTCACACTTTCTCTTTCTCGGCTCAGAGATTCTTCCTTACATCCTTTCCTTGGCCAAGGCTGGTTTAGCTCACTCATCCGTCAAAGTTCACCTTGCAGCCATCTCTTGTTTCAGAAAGATGTCTTCAGGCCCTTCTCTATGGTCAGCAAGGATAATAACACAATTCATGAAGGGTCTCTTTTGGGTTTTTCCTCCGATCAAACCTCCTCCTCCACTCTGGCACCTTAAAGAGGTTTTGGCTCAGCTCATGAAACATCCTTTCGAACCTATCCATAAAGCTGAGTTAAAATTCCTTTTGTGGAAGGTGGCTCTTCTTTTGGCGCTAACATCTGCAAGAAGGGTTAGCGAATTGCAAGTTCTCACTATTCAGGAGCCTTTTCTTCAGTTAAAAAATGATGACAGTGGTTCTTCGTACTAACCCCAAATTCATCCCTAAGATGCCTTTGGACTTTCATCTGAATGAACCTCTGGTTCTTAAGACTTTTTTCCCTCAACCTACTACATCGGCTGGGAAATCACTTCATTCTTTGGACATTCAGCGTTGTTTAAAATTCTACCTCCAAAGAACTAAACACTTTAGAAAGTCACCTCAGCTCTTTGTGGCTTTTAGTGCTCCTCGTAAGGGTTTTCCCCTATCTAAGCAAGGCATTGCACATTGGATTTCCAGTTCTATCCAGTACTGTCGTCAATTGGCTGTGAAACCGCTCCAAGGAAGGGTGCGTGCTCACTCTACAAAGGCAGTCTCCATCTACGGCCCTCTTTGCGGGCGTACCTAGCCGGAATATACGCAGAGCGGCTACCTGGAAGAGCATCCATACTTTTACCAGACATTATTGCTTGGATTCTTCTACGCGCAGTGATACTGTAGTGGGCCAAGCAGTCCAGAGGAACCTGTTTCAGTAGCCTTGAGTTTTCCCTCTCATCCCTCCTTCCTTTTTCTTTCCTAAGATCCTCGCACATTCTTTGATAAAAGTATTGTTTCTTGATCTATTTTGTCTGTATATAAGCTTTGATAATGCCTTTTGCTTTTTCTTACTACTTCTTTGAATTTTCCATTGGATTAGGCTTAATATAGTCTTGATATTTTAAGAACTCTAAATTGGGGAAATGTTTTTCTTTCCTCTAATCTTTTTCTTTGCATTATTTACGGTTGTTCAACATGATAAGAACAAAAAATGTGCTCGTGACTGCTAGCTACTCTGATTCAAGCATGGGAATCTATGAAAGTTCCAATACTGGAGTAAGAAAACAAGTTAAACTTTAGAGTTAGAACTTTAGTTCTCCAGTATTGTAAGCTTTCATAGATTCACATGCGACCCACCCTCCTCCCCTGGGAAAGCTCAACCTTCTACATCTTTATGGGTATCCTATGGCACCACGGCTACGAAAATCTGAAGGTCTGAGGTTCTCTTAGGAGTGTTCTAGAGGGTGAGGCTGATTTGATTGGTTATTGATTTTATTTGGTCCCTTTTACAAAAAGATGTGGATATGTTACAAAACTGGAATGGGCCTAGGCCTGGTTTTTAGTTTGTAATAGCTTTGCATTGCTATTTTTGTGTACCGGGGACTCCCATCTTGACGACGGGGAGTGGTTCAAGCATGTGAATCTATGAAAGCTTCCAATACTGGAGAACTAAAGTTACAGGTTAGTAACTTGTTTTCTTGTGCCACTTCCTCTTTCTATGGTGTTACCCCTTTTACTTAGATCTGTGGTCATGAGTGTAATATTTTGTTATTTTGAATGCAGATGTTTTCTGTCGAAGCTTCTCTTAAGCAATGTACCGGAGTGTTATTGGACTTGTGTTGCTGTAAGTGTGGACTCCCCTTCCCTTAGTCATCATTCCGCAGCAGTGAGGATGTATTTTTTTTTTAAAACTCTTTTTATTGTTTGCAAGAGAAACAAGGTCACAAAAAATATCACCAAAACAGCAGAGTTGCCGCAACACTGGCGACATACAGCGACAGTGCAGGTCTAAATGTAGTCACAATAGTTCTGAAATTAGGCTAGATTCAGTCCATAATCTCCAGACCGGACAGGCGGGCCTGCGGAGGCTCACATATGCCACCTCTGTATTCGTTCCAACGTGACCACACCTCCCCTCACTTTCTGGGGCACCCCCGTGCCGTGTATATGGTCTTCTCCGCAACATGTACCAATCCATGTCTTTTTGCCAGTCCACCAATTTCGGCAGCGTCGATGTACCCCATAGACGGGCTATGTTTCGTTTCGCCACCATTTGCCCAAGCGTGACCCAAAGTCTCCCCCGTGTAGATAAGTCCGTGGGTTCCCAGATGTTCAGTATACATCTCTTAGCCTCTGTGCGAAGGTCAACCTCCCACACCTCCCGCATGCAGGACACAACTCGCCTCCAGTACCTCTGCACCCCTGGGCATTCCCACAAAATATGGAAAAAGGAGCCAGTCTCCCCACAAACCCCCCGGCAGAGCCCCTCCCCCCCTCCCCCCATCGCCGGAAGTCTTGTGCAAGAAACGTATACTCTGTGCAATATTTTAAGCTGCACGAGACGGAGTCTAGTCGATATCGCCACCTCCCTTGGGGACGCCAGAGCGGTAACCCACTCCTCGTCGTCAATCTCAAGTCCATCAGCCACCCACTTCTCCTTTAGGGATTCGAGTGGATCAGGGGGGTTATTTATCAGTTTTTTGTACGTGAGCGAGATGGCATGCTCCGGCATGTGGCCATCAAGCAGCCGATCTTCGAGTGGGGAGGCCTGCGGGGGCCTAGTCCCCCGTGAAATGTTAGCTTGGAGGGAGTGTCTAATCTGCAGGTATCTGAAATACTCAGTGGGCGCCAGGTCGTACGTGTCCTGCAAGTAAGCAAAAGATCTAGTGAGGATGTATTTTATTAGATTGACATTTCTTAGGGAGAAATCTATTTGCCCTACAACATTATTGATTTGAAATTTAATTTGCATTCTTTCTCTTTGTCCAAAGAAGCTTGTTTTTTTTTGCTAAGTCTTTTCAACAGGAGTGCGATTACTAGGACCGCTATTCTCTTCCTGACACTCCTCACAAACATCACCCGATGCTCCCGTGCATACACTAGTGCTTTGCCGCTCAATTGTCTGAGCACAGTTCTTGTCTTGGATGATGAGACTGACTACAATTGTGCATGATTTTTTTTTAAATGACTGTGATAAGAGTATAGCTTCCTTCTTCTGCACCTAGGATGCCGCCTTCAGTAAAACTGTCCACTTGTTTTCCTGTAAACTATTAGGTTGTTGACGTGTTTCAACAAAAACATACATTTATTTGAGGGAATGCACGACCCTTTAGAGCCACTACACGTAGGTGCTACAGCTGTGAATGTTAGCAGCTCCTTGAATACCTCTTCCCATTTTTTAGTACTGGCGTTAGATAAATGTTTTAGTTTTCACAAACATTTCTGAATTCAAATATACATACTTACATGCATAGAGGGGCTTTCAGTCAGCCCTCTTCGTTGGTCTTCTGTAATGTCATTCACGTTTTGCCAAATGGGGCACTGGGTCAGCCTACTTCATCCATTGGCTCTCCTCACTGTGCAGGACTGTTTTTTGCCTGTGCACAACTACATTTTGCCTGTTCACATATGCACAACCACACAAAAATAAACCAATTTCGGTGCCAGAGTAAGTGACAGAAGGAGGATGTTATTTACAAAGCGCCACTCTGAATGCTGAAAGAGTTTTAATTTCTTTCTAATTTAATTTTCATTAAGTTTACAGATCAATTATTTTTTATTAATGTTTTATCTACACAAAAGAAAAACTAAAAGTCACATCGCGGTTTCACAGCTTGCCACCAACAATCCTGAGGCTGGCAGCGTTTTAGGATGATGTGACTGTAAACAAATCCCAAACTGCCCCGTCCAAACCCAACTCTAAACACTCATGAGCTGTAGATAGGGACATTTTGGTCTCCTCCACATGTCATTCAGTCTCACACCTGTGCTCCAGAAACCGGTATGCTGTTCTCCACTCCCAGGTTAGCAGGTCTGTGCCCCCGTGTGCTTCGGGGGTTCAGATAGCAAGTGAAGCAGTTCGAGATATTTGGGGGGATTTAGTCCTTTGAGAGTATATTTATGAAAAGAGCCCTAAGTTCACAATACGTCTCCAGCTAAAACTCTGCAATACGTGACAGTTTCTCCATACCCAGGATGTGCCAAAGCTTGTGAAGCCAAGTTGTGTGTTCTGGGAATTTGTCTGCCTCACAGAAGGAGAGAATAGCCTGTTGTGCTGCACCCAGCGCCAGGCCCATTTCCGGCCATGATGTAAATTTGAAAGGAAATGTCAACAAATTGGGTAAGCCTAGCGTGTACACAGGGAATCACAGGATTTCTTTATCAAAAGCTATATCGAGGATGCCCCCCCCCCCCAAAACCTGGACAGCTTAGAGCAATCCCACAGTAAATGCAAAGCGATGCCTGTATTCCCGCAGCCCTTCCAGCACTCTCGACTTTGTTTCAGGAAGTAATTTCTGAACTGGGGTAGGCATCAGGTACCATTAAGAGGTAATTTTTTTAAAGGCAGTCTCTGTGCTGGACATGTTATGTTCGGTGCGTTTTGCCCAGTAGTATATGTCCTCTCACTCCTTGTGTATGAACTGCAGTACAGTTCCCCTTCACATCGTTTCTGACCTGCATTCTTGTCTTTCTGCCATGTTAGCACCTGGAGGGCAAAGATTTCAGTGATCAGGCGTCTGTCGCTGCGTTTGATAATGAACCACTTCTCAAAGGGCAAAAGTGGCCTCCACACATGTGGTTTGATTGAGTGGTGGGTTATCCAGTGTCTGATTTGTAAATAGGGTATTCAATCCTGTTCACTAAAACCGTGGTCCTTTTTCAAGCTTTTAAAGGGGATGATACCATATCATCTTGACGGTGCCACTCTGCCCAGCCAAGTGAGGCGGAAATGTCGTGAGCTGTGACTTGGGATGTTGGGGTACCTATTTTGGGAGGTTGACTTTGAACCCTCAGACTGCTCCAAAGAGGCCCAGCTCTATCACTAGGGCGGGAAGAGAGGACATAGGGTTAATAAATGCCAAAATCAGGTCATCAGCGTAGAGGCTAATGGTATGAATTGTAGCTCTGAAGGGGACCCTTTTGATGTTGTGATTCGCCCAAATCCTTTGTGTTAGAGGTTCAATATAGAGGGCATACAATATCAGGGACAGGGGCAGCTCTGTCACATTTCCCTATGTATTGTGAATAAGACTGAGGGTGTCCCGTTCACTCATGCTGGCCTAGGGGGAGGGCGCTATAGATACTTTGGATCCAGCGGCAGAACTTGTTCCCAAAGGCAAAATGTTTTAAAGTGACAATCAAATAGGGCCAATGCACCCAGTTGAATGCTTTTTCTGCATCAATAGCCAGTAGGAGTGCCTCCCTATTAGAGCGTTGGACTTTATTGTTGATGTTCAGAATCTGCTTAGTGTTATCCCTGCATTGTCTATTGGGAATTAAGCCTGCTTAATCCAGGGCCAACCAGACTGGGCATAAAGGGATTGAGTCATAATGCTAGGATAATGGTGAATAGTTTGGCATTGACGTTGAGGAGGGAGATAGGTTTGTAGGAGCTGCATAGTGACTTATCTGTACCGGGTTTAGTGAGTACCGTGATGGATGCCTCCAGTATAGACTCAGCAATTGACCCCTAGTTGGCAAAGGTGTTGAATAGTTTTGGGAGGATTTGTGCCAATTCGTGGCAGAAAGTTTTGTAGAAGAGAGGTGTGAAAAATGTCTTGGCCCTAAAACTTAGAAGGCTTCAATCTGGCCAAAGCAGCTATCACCTCCTCGATTCCAGTCAGCTCCTCTACGGTACCAGCCTGGGCTAAGAAAGCTGTGTAAATTGGGCTTTTTCTAAATATGTAGGGATACTATCTGCGTCTAAATGCTGGTGCGAGTACAGGGTTTGATAATAATCCTGAAAGATGGCTGCAAATGGCCCGTCCACTTTGATCTCCTATCCTTTATCATTTTTTATAGAAGTTCTGCTGTTCCACTGAATCTGGGAGCGCAGGCAACGGGCCAGCAATCTGTCACATTTGTTGCCTCTTGAATAGAATTTATGCTATAAGTGTAATAAGGTGTATTCTGCTCGGTCCAGGTCTAACTGTTTGAGCTGTGTACATCCCTTATCTAGCTTGTGCCATACCCTGGGTGCACCAGTGCGTTTATGTATAGCTTCCAATTCCCTCACTGCGCTTTCCAAGTGTGGCTGTTTGTCCCTCCTCATGCAGTTATCTCGAGCAGATAACGCAGTGAACTCCCCCCGAACCACTGATTTCATTGCCTCCCAGAAGGTGGATACGGGAATCTCCGCAGTTTCAATGTTTTGTAGGTATGTGGAGATTGTGAAGCGAATAGTGTTGATGTTGCATGCATTGTGGATGAGGCAATCCCTCAGTCTTCAGGTGTTAGAGACAGGATGAACAGTGTTCAGTCACAGAGACACCATAAGGGGAGCTTGTTCAGACAGCGACATGGGGCCTAAGTTATCCTCATTGAGTATAGCCGGGTTGCTGCCTAAGTAATCTATGCATGCATATGTATGCACAGCAACAACCAACTCTTTGTTGCCCCCACCAGACACAACCGATGTTACACGTACTGTATTTTTCCTGGTCACCCCCACAGAAACACCCCCCACACATTGGTGCTCAATTGGTGTGCGTGGGGATCACAGTAGAGCCCAGCGCATCAGAAACATACCCTAGCGACTCCATCAGATGACCACCCTAGATGGTCTTCACCACCTTCATAGGAGTAGGGTTACAGGACACATCCTGGTACCTTTCGATTGCCTTGGCAAGGAGACACTCTTGGCTCTTCATCATCATGGGCAGACTCCCGTCAACTACTCCAGGCCCATCTTCCACCAGCGCAGCTCCACCATCAGCCATCCCAGAAACACCAATGGCGGATCCCGCCATGACGCAGTCCACTTCCAATCGATTGTGAGCACATATGTCCCTGCAATATCCATGTAAATTCTTAGATGCTCTAAGTGAACAAGGAAGCCATAAGGGGTACAGGGGCTGGAAACTCGTCATTGCGAGTTCCACAGCTCCATGATGGCTTCATTGTACTATGGGATGTTTGGTACCAAACATCTTGTCTTAATAAACCTGCACCGACTCAAGTGGCAGATTTATTAATAATTGCACACAGAGGACCCGTTAGGTCTCCTGAAAACCTACCAAACCTTAGTGTGGTCGCCAACTGCTCTAAGCCAGCCTGTCACCATCAGACAGAGTTCTGACCTCATGGGGTGAGCACCAGCATCTTCAGAGACCGAGAACAAAGTCTGTCCTGGTTGGAGGTCAGGCAGAACCATCTGTGGCTGGAAGCTTAAAAGGTCTTGTCGCCTTTGAAGCCCAACCCCAGCCTCTCCTGATAGAAGGTTAGGCCCCTCTCCTGTCCTCACCCCTTTTGGCAGGAAGACAGGTGGGAAAACCAAGTTAGAGTAGTAAGTCTGACCCCTCTGCCAACTGCACCCCTCAGGTGTTGGAGGCGAGGTGAAGCACATTTTTCTGTGTCCACCGTCTTGCAGATGTTGGTACTTCTCCAATCAAGGCTAGGGCTATGTCCCCTCTCCCACAGGAGGTGGGCATAATAGAGGGTGTAGACACCCCAGGTAAGGGGCCCTTTGCCACTACCTGTCACTTCCTTGTACATTCCCCTAATAGCATTTAGGTGGCATCCCCAGACACTGAATTTAGATTTCAATGACCCAAGAAGAAGACGACTGAAGAAATGCTGTTGAACCGAGAACTGCAGACCTTGTGGTGGACTTCGAGCCCAAACTCCTGCGTGCCGCCAGAGAACTCGACATTCGTCAGCCTCCAGCTCGTCTCGCCGCTGTGTGACATCCATGAACCCCAGAGGGTCATCAACACTTAGAGAGAGGAAATCTAAGTTTTACTTCTCATTGTGAACAGTCAAAGAATAAGTTAATAAAATAAAGAGATAAATATGTAATTGTGACGGTTTTGCCAAAAGAAGCCCAAGAGAGAAGGACAGTATCGATGCTTGAATGGGGTTTTATTTAAATCAACATAAACAAATGAGGTTGTAGTCAGAGTCCCGTGTGGATTGCTCGCCAGGATCCATCTTGCTTTAGACGTCCTCGTCACCACCTCCTAGGATTCCAATACTCGAGACGTCCAGACCAACCAAGGGAAGAGAAAATAAAGCACTATCGTTAGTGCGAGAATCGGGACCAGTAATATGGGGAAGGAGTGAGGGAGCACAACACCACCTAAGGTGAAGAGTGTGGGGAGCTATATCCGTCACCAAGGAGGCAGGGGAGAGCAGAGTGTCCGCCCGACCAGTCAAGATATCACAGACTCGGTGCGGTGTGGCTCGCCTTCGCGGGAATTGGTACAGAAGTTCCCACCCGACACCCGGATCCCCTTATGCGATCACGCACCTGTTGAAGCCACGACCCTCCTGAGCTGTAGCGGGGCGGTGCGTCCTCCTTTAAGTCCCGGGGTTCCTTCGGCGAACGGTCATCTGGCTGTCCGGTTCTCCTTTCCAACAGCGGCTGTCCTCCGGGGTTCCACTGCTTGCTCTGTTTCTCTTCCGGACTTGGACACACCCCTCCGACCCTCTCCAGCTGATATCGCCCTCCGGGAATGGATCGTCCGGCCTCCGGGAGGTGTGTCTACCATCATCCACCGAATCCTTAAAGGGCCAGCTGCATGCTTGGACACGCTCCTCCGCATCCTCAGAACCAGGTAGCTGTAAGGGAGAAAAAAGACCATTAGGTGGAGGTGTCTCGGATTCCGGGTCCAGGGGCCTTGATGGCCGACACATCCCACCCCCAGAGTCTTCCCGATCGGGGATGAGGGGACACCTAGACAAAAAGTCAGCGTTAGAGTTCAGGGACCCCTTGCGGTGGAGGATGTCAAAGGCAAAAGGCTGGAGAGAAAGGAACCATCGCATGACACGGGGGTTATTGCCCTTGTTTCTACGCATCCAGACAAGGGGAGCAGGGTCTGTGTAGAGAGTGAAACGACGCCTCTCCAAATAGTACCTTAGTTTTTCAATGGCCCATTTGATGGCGAAGAGTTAAGAACAATGGTTCAAGGATGGCCCAAAAGGGTCCAATAGAAAAGGTGACCCAGGCAGGGTCACTTGTTTTTTAAGATAAGTGAAATCAATTCCGTAGGGAGCAGGAGACAAAGTACGTAAAGGGTCATGTAGGTCAAAAGATAGCAGGTATTTATTTAAACAAAGTCAATTTTAGAATGCTCACAAAATAAGAAAAGCGTGGTGTGAAATAGTGATAGTAGTTTTAAAAAGACATCGCATTGACAACAATATAGTAGTTGAATTCCATAATTGATCTTTACAAGTTATAAAGAATTCATGTTGTGGGGTGGTCGACGGCGTTTCGAACCCAATTATTGGGGTTCATCTTCAGGACAGTGGTGAGCATGTATTTTGAAGTTAAACTGCCCGTAAAGTTCCTAGAGTCTCCAAAGTGGGAGGCAGGGGCTTCAAAGGTTAATTATTTGAAAACAAGCAGCTTGGCAGTACATAGATCCGCCTGGAGAATGTAATTTTCTTTAGAGGGGCGACAGGGCAGTGAATGGGAGCCTGAGGCCGAGCAGTCAGGACGTCTCTGACTGCTCGGCCTCAGGCTCCCAGGATCTATGTACTGCCAAGCTGCTTGTTTTCAAATAATTAACCTTTGAAGCCCCTGCCTCCCACTTTGGAGACTCTAGGAACTTTACGGGCAGTTTAACTTCAAAATACATGCTCACCACTGTCCTGAAGATGAACCCCAATAATTGGGTTCGAAACGCCGTCGACCACCCCACAACATGAATTCTTTATAACTTGTAAAGATCAATTATGGAATTCAACTACTATATTGTTGTCAATGCGATGTCTTTTTAAAACTACTATCACTATTTCACACCACGCTTTTCTTATTTTGTGAGCATTCTAAAATTGACTTTGTTTAAATAAATACCTGCTATCTTTTGACCTACATGACCCTTTACGTACTTTGTCTCCTGCTCCCTACGGAATTGATTTCACTTATCTTAAAAAACAAGTGACCCTGCCTGGGTCACCTTTTCTATTGGACCCTTTTGGGCCATCCTTGAACCATTGTTCTTAACTCTTCATTATCACCCCAGGTTCACATATCGGGGTACCCTTGTCTCCTAAAACCCCATTTGATGGCGAGGCATTCCTTTTCGATAACGGGGTAATGCTCTTCCCGAGGGAAGAGCCTCCGACTCATGAAGAGTACGGGGCACTCGAGACCGTCATCTGTGAGCTGGGACAGAACAGCCCTGATACCAACGTCCAAGGCATCCGTCTGTAATATGTAATGACGATTATGATCAGCGGAGATAAGTACTGGTCCTTGGGTGATGGTTTCCTTCAGTTTGCGGAACGCCGTTAGGACGGCTGGTGTGGGGTTTTTTAGTGAGTGATTGGGGGTCCCCTTCTTAAGTAGGTCCGTGAGGGGGGCAGCTATGTCTGAGTAGTGGGGAACGAATCTCCGGTAGTAGCCCAAGAGACCCAAGAACGCCCTGACCTCTTTTTTAGTGGTGGGGAAGGGGATCTCAGTGATGGCTTTGATCTTTTCTTTTGGGGGTTCAATGCACCCATCCCCTAACAGATAGCCTAGATACCGGACCTTTGAAAACCCCAACCTGGACTTTCGGGAGTTGATGTGTAATCCCGCCTTCTCCAATGCTAGGCATATCTGATGACAATGTTGTAAATGTTCTTTCCAAGAAGAGCTAAAGATGATAATGTCATTCAGATAGGCAGAAGAATAAGCGGTATGAGGATGCAACATCTAGTTCATTAGTCGTTGGAAGGTAGCAGGGGCACCATGGAGACCATAGGGTAAGATGGTAAATTCAAAAAGGCCATCCGGGGTAATGAAGGCTGTCTTCTCTTGGTCACACTTCCGTAAGGGTACCTGCCAATATCATTTTGTCAGGTCAAGAGTAGATATAAACTGGGCATCTCCTAGACGCTCTATAAGCTCATCTACCCGAGGCAGGGGGTATGCATCAAGCTTGGAAATAGAATTGACCTGGCAGAAGTCAATACAGAATTGAATGCTATCGTCGGGCTTGGGTACCAGTACGATGGGTGATGACCAATTGCTATGGGAGGGTTGTATTACTCCCATCTCCAACATGTTTTTAATTTCGGTGGACACAGCCTCCATACGCCCCGCGGGTATCCGGTAAGGCCGTAGCTGTATTGTTTGTCCGGGGGGAGTTTCTATACAGTGTTCGACCAATGTAGTGCGCCCTTGGAGATCAGAAAAAAGCGACGCAAAGGGTTCTAGTACGTCTAACAGGGCAGTCTGTTGTTCCGTAGCTAAAGCCTTGTTTACCACCAAATGTTCTAGGGTAGTTGGGCCTGGTTGTCGAGTAAGGGTCAGGTGATTAGCGGAGGGGGGAGGACCTATCCACTTCTTTAAGAGGTTTATGTGATAGGTCTGAGTACGAGTGGGTGTGACCTGTAACCGGTAGGTAGTATTCCCCACTGTCTCCACGACCTGATAGGGTCCTTTCCATTCATTCTTGGTTTTGCTAAGGGCTGCTGGTAACAGCACAAGGGCCCAGTCGCCCACTCTTAGAGATCTCCATTTTTTCCCTTTATCATATTGTTGTTTTTGTTGGTGTTGGGCTTTCTCCAAATTAGTCATGGCTAGCTCTCTTAACTTACCCAGTCGGGTTTTGAAATGTTGGGCGAAATCGAGGAGCTCACTGGTGTCATTAGTCTCCTTTTCCCAAGCTTCCCTTGTCATTTCCAACAGTGTTCTGGGCTGTCTCCCGCACAACATCTCGAAGGAGGAGCAGCCCAGACTGCTTTGAACCTGTCCACGAATGACAAAAAGGGCCAAGGGCAAGAGGCTATCCCAGTGTTTCCCCTCGTCCAACAACATTTTCTTTAATGTCAGTTTCAGGGTCCCATTATATCTTTCAACAAGACCATCGGTTTGGGGATGATAGACGGAGGTGCGTAAGTGTTGTACGTCTAACATCTTGCAAACCTGGGCAATCAGTCTGGAGACAAAGGGGGTCCCTTGGTCTGTCAATATCTGCCGGGGAAACCCTACGCGCGAGAAATACTCCAGGAGTTTATCGACAATGTAGGCTGTGTTGGGGGATTTTAGGGGGAAAACTTCCGGGAACCGGGTACAGTAATCAACTAGTACCAATCCATATTGAAATCCCTTTCTGGATTTTGGCAGGGGCCCGATCAGATCCATACCCACCCGCTCAAAAGGTTTCCCCACAATGGGCATGGGCTGGAGAGGGACACCAGGGGGTCGGTAGGGATTCCTTTTCTGACATATTGGACATTCCTGGCAGTATTTCTTTATGTGGGCGTATATACCTGGCCAGTAAAAATACTGTAATAGGTTTTGGGTAGTCTTAAGGGCCCCTACGTGTCCTGCTAAGAGGTGGGAATGCGCAAAGAAACATATCTGTTCCCGGAACCCTTTGGGTACCAATAATTGGGGTTCTTCTTGGGCTCCTCCTACTTGATACAATAACCTGTTGGTTATCTGAAAGTGAGGATATGTGGGGTTGTTGGGATCCTGTAATATGCGGGCATGCTGCCAGGCGGGGTCCAGAGTAGGATCGTTGCTTTGGGCCAACCGGAACCCCTTATCCTGCCATGGTTCCTGGTCAAGAGGGCCCTGGGTGTTTTCTCGATTCCCTTACAATACCCATGGGGACTTTTATTTTGGTCAGAAACAAAGAAAGGATCTGGGGGTTGTCCACACTAATGTTGAGCTCCTCGGGAAGAGAGGAAAGAACCCCAATGGTTACTCTGGTTGTTGATCCCCCTGGGCACCCAAGAGGTAAAAGGGCGGTGGGATAGAGCTTAACATTCCCATGTACACACCTTCCCCTGGAGCAGTTGTTCCAGTTGTACCAAGTCCCCTCTGACTACCGATTGTCTACACCCGGAATCAAGGAGAGCAGTAACAGGGATGTTATTTAGGCGAAGACTTACATAGAAACATGCCCCCATTTCCTCGGTGTACAGCAGGTGACGGGGCACACAATTCACGTCCATCGGTTCTTCTGTTCGTTTTCTGGGGCAAGTGCGGGAGATGTGCCCCCATTCTCCGCACTCGAAGCACTGAGGGCCCCTGTTCACGGATATATTGGGTCTGGGGTGTCTCACTCTTTTTGGCTCTTTGATAGGGCGAAGAGGCTTCCTTGGTGAGGGTAAAGACCTGGCGGGTTTCTCAGCCTCCCACGATGGGCCTCTGGTCTGAGCCTGTGAAAAAGAGGCAGCCATCTCGACTGCTTGTTCCGGGGTCAAGTTGGTATGTTGTCTGAGCCAACGCTGGGTAAGGTAGGGTAAGGCTTCAATGAATTGTTCCAGATAGATGGCATGTATTACCTGTTCCTTCATGTTAACATCGGGTTTGAGCCACTTATCCGCAGCTATTTTCAATTTAAAGTACAGAGTCTTTGCGGTATCCACGGGGGGCTTCCCTTTCTTTACGGAATCGCATCCGATAGGTCTCGGCATCTAGACCAAGATGGTCTAGGATTATCGCCTTGACCTCTTCATAAGGGGTGACTCCACCAGGGTTGGCAACCTGGTAGGCCGCCTGAGCATCTCCAGTCAGGAGAGGCGTAAGAAAAAACGCCCATTTGGCCACAGGCCACCCTAATGCCCTCGCAGCCCTCTCGAAGTTCAGAAGGAAGGCGTCGGGGTCCTCTCCTGATACATATTTTTGCAGGGCAACGGTGGGGACAGACGCCACGGCTTTGCTTGTTTTTAGACCAGGGGTGGAGTGGGCTGTTTCCTCCCCAACCCGCAAGATGGCATCCATTTGTCCCTTCATAAGGTCCTTAAACATTTCACGATCCACCTGTGCGGAGGTAAGTTGCCTCTCCACAACCCACTCTAGTTTTTTCTGGCCTTTGACCATATGCTGAATTAGGTTCTCCATTTTGGGCTCACAATGGAAAATGAAACCGGGCAGAAACACCACCTGTAACGATTTTGCCAAAAGAAGCCCAAGAGAGAAGGACAGTATCAATGCTTGAAAGGGGTTTTATTTAAATCAACATAAACAAATGGGGTTGTAGTCAGAGTCCCGTGTGGATTTCTTGCCAGGATCCGTCTTGCTTCAGACGTCCTCATCGCCACCTCCTAGGATACCAATACTCGAGACGTCCAGACCAACCAAGAGAAGAGAAAATAAAGCACTATCGTTAGTGTGAGAGTCGGGACCAGTAATATGGGGAAGGAGTGAGGGAGCACAACACCATCTAAGGCGAAGTGTGTGGGTAGGGATATCCGTCACCAAGGAGGCAGGGGAGAGCGGAGTGTACGCCCGACCAGTCAAGATATCACAGACTCGGTGCGGCTCGCCTCCGCGGGAATTGGTACAGAAGCTCTCACCCGACACCCGGATCCCCTTATGCGATCACGCACCTGTTGAAGCCACGACCCTCCTAGGCCATGGCGGGGCGGTGCGTCCGCCTTTAAGTCCTGGGGTTCCTTCGGCGAACGGTTATCAGGCTCTCCGGTTCTCCTTTCCAACAGCGGTCATCCTCAGGCGTCCTCAGGGGTTCCGCTGCTTGCTCCATTTCCCTTCCGGACTTGGACACACCAATCCGACCCTCTCCAGTTGATATCGCCCTCCGAGTACGGATCGTCCGGCCTCCGGGAGGTGTGTCCACCATCAGCCACCGAATCCTTAAAGGGCCAGCTAGATGCTTGGACACGCTCCTCCGCATCCTCAGAACCAGGTAGCTGTAAGGGAGAAAAGAGACCACTAGGTGGAGGTGTCTCGGATTCCGGGTCCAGGGGCCTTGATGTCCGACAGTAATGCTAAGCTTCTGATCTACATAGAGGTTCGCTATTACATGAAGTATTTATTTCAGGAACCTTTGTTGAAGTGTCTGATATTTCTACCATCTTAATACTGCTCTGGGAATTAGTAATAGAGTGGCTTAGGATCCCTTGTAGAGTAGTTTGTGAGTGAGCTGGAGCTTCAACTTTGGCAGCCCTAACATTGCTGCGTCACTGAGTGGCAGAGAAGATAACATAAAAAGAGTGGAGTCTTTAGCTGAAGGATCTGGGGTAGTAATTGAGGTTGCAGGAGAGTAATTATTATTATTATTATTATTTGGGTTTATAGGGCGCAAACGAATCATCCCCAGGGGGATTTCTCGGCACCTGAATAGCAGACAAAGCAGATCCGAGATTGCTGGTTAATGACAGAACAACCAGGTTTTGAGAAGTTTCTTGAACTGCCTGAGGTTGGGACAGGCACAGATGTTATCTGGCAGTCTGTTCCAGTGGAAGGATGCAAGATATGAGAAGCAGTGGCCGCCCATTTTGATTCTGCTGATTCTCAGGGAGCAGAGCAGCTGTCGGTCGCTCGATCTCAAAGGCGAGAGGGCATATATGGCTTTAGCTTCTTCCTTAGGTAAGCTGGACCTTTCCCTTGGAGTGATTTAAAACTCCAGGCACAAAAGCTTGAATTCTGCTCTTTTCCTAACAGGCAGCCAGTGCAGCTGTCGTAGAAGGGGTTCCGAAGGGGTTCGGACAGGCTGATTGAGGGTTAGACGCACTGGTGTGTTCTGAACAACCTGCAGCCTAGAAAGTAGATCTTCCCTGATCCCTACCAAAAGGGAATTTCCGTAATCTAGTCTACTCACTAGCAGTGTGTGTATAAGGGCCTTTCTGGAGAGAGCTCCGATGGCCACCAATCTGAGGCCCAAAACGCCTTTGCTTTTCCGAACAGCAAGATTTCAGTTTTATTGGTGTTAAGCTGTAGAAGATTCACAGTTATACATGTAGCTATTTTTAACATGCAGTTTTAAAAACTTTCTCTGGTCGACGCGGGATCCGTCTCTATAGTGACTATCACTTGGGGATCGTCCGCGTAAGAGATGGTATCGAGCCCACAAGATCTAATGATTGTGGCCAGAGAAGACACATAGATGTTGAATAAAGTGGGGCTTAAGATGGAGCCCTGGGAGACACCCCTGTCTACAGCCATGATCTGTGATGTAAACGTGTCCAATTGGACACGTGTTCTATCAGCCAGGAAGCTTTCGAGCCATTTTAGAGCCATTCCTCTGACACCGATCTCTTGTAGCTTATCCAATAGGATTCTATGAGAGATGGTGTCAAAAGCTGCTGACAAGTCAAGGAGAACTAGCATCGTGGGCGTCCCTTTGTCCAAAGCCAGCCTGATCGTGTCTCTTACTTCAGTCAGTGCAGATTCGGTGCTATAAAGCGCATGGAAGCCTGACTGAGAAGGATCAAGTAGTTTGTTCTGTTCAAGGTAGCCCGTAAGTTGTTTATTAATCATGGCCTCCATGACTTTAGAAAATAAAATGGGAGAAGAGAGATGGGTCTATAGTTTTTTAGATCCGAAGGATCGGCCAGGGCTTTTTTCAGTAAAGGCTTTATTTGTGCCATTTTCCATTTCTGCGGGAAGGTGGCCATGGCTAATGATATATTGCAGACTTCCGTAATCAAATCTGCAAGAGCCGGTGCGAGGGCTGAGATAATGAAAGGAGGAGCGAGGTCTAAAGGGTAGGCTGATTTGGTATGCGCTAGTAAGGACTGTACTTGCTCAGAGGTAATGTCTAGGAAGGACTCCAAATGGGGGGGATGGGGTCTTCGGTGTTATTTGATACCACACTAAAGTCCTCTTCCGTGCCAAAAGAGTGATAGATTTTATCGATCTTTTGCTTAAAATGATTCATTGCATAACTTTTGAGTCGATGGAAGGGAAGGATTATTTGCTCTTCGGTTGGTGAACTCCTTAAGGGTCTTGAATAGCTCGTTGAAAGAGCTTTTAGCTTCGGAAATTCTGGTGCCTAGATGCGATCTTCTGGCTATGTTACAGTTTGTTTAGATATGCTCTGTGCGCTCTTCTGTAGGCTAGTTTGCCCCCTCCTATTTTGATTGTCTCCATTTTCTCTCCCATTTTCTACATGGGGTTAGAGTGTCTTTGTCGCCCATCGTAGTGGTACAGGATTAGTAGCATCAAGTGAATTCACCAGGGACCCAGGGTTTGTCAGTTCTGAGGAAGTGTCCTCCGCCGGTTGCTTGCCTCCATTCTCAGCAAAATCATAACACTTCTCGGGGGCATGCTGGGGCCAATGGGGCGTAAGGAGATGCGCCATGTCTATCTGCCGGTGTCAATGTCAGCCCACTGGGGCTGACCCTGTATTTTTCATGTTGCCTCTGCCATTATTCAGTTTGTGCAGTTTATGTGCCTCCATCTTAAGCATTCCTGGATTTCTAGGATTATTAGTCCTAGATTTAACGCAAGGTTTTGCGCTCCCTAACAAGATAGATACCCAACAGTTCAGACACACTAGTGAGTCAAAAGCGAGTCTGTGTCATCGCAGAGCGCCATATATCAGAAATGCGAGTCTGAATTTTTTTTAGGATATACTGTACATACTTGAAGAAATCCTCCCAGTCCCACAGCAAAGTCACAGGGAAGCCAAAGGGGTCGAAGTTGCATAGAGTTTTCAGATAATCTACTCCTACTCCATGAAGACGACAGGTAAAGAAGCCCCCTTTCCCCGCAGTGCGATGTTGATCCGGCCTTATTCAAAGGCTCCCACGAGTTGCTCACAAAGGGAAAATGCGAGCACAGTGGCTGTGCTAAACTGCGGGCTGGCTTGGCCACAGCCTGCTTCCTTGTCACCTCGCATCTTCTCACGTCCTTGTGACTCTCTCTGTTGCTCTCCCTCAGCACGTCTGTGGCAGGTCTGCAGCAGTTTGTGGCATCCACGCCATGCTGTGGGAGGCAAGACGCAACGCCAAGGCAAATCTGGGTCAGCGTCGTGTATCCAAACGTTTGAGGCTGAAGCGGAGACAGAGTAGCTGAAGCGACAGGAAAGAAGATAGCGGGAGATGTAACTCACAGGAGATACGGAGCTCCCGTTGCGCCATTCACGCTGCTCGCTGCCATATTGCCCCGCCAATTCTTGTTTCTTTTGTAGACTAGACACCCACCTATCTCTGAATGTCTTTGCTAGATTCTTACATGTTTCTCGGTCTAAGACAGATTGTGAAGGCGGTGGGTAATAGAGGAACTAGCTGACTACCAACGTAAGAATCCTTTTGTTTTGGTCAGTCTGAATGCACCTAAAAATCAGAAACTGCAAATTTTTCACCAACATAATTTTAGAACCAAGCGATGTTAATCTACCTATTATTATAACTGGGGACTTCAACTGCATTGAACCCTGCTCTTGACACTACTAATACCTCCCATACAGCATGTATGACTACAGCTAGGGCCAGTATATTGGACATGATGCAAATTTGGATCTAATTGATATATTATGGAGAGAACAAAACCCAGACCTTTGGAGTTGTACTTTTTTCTCTAGACCCCAAAAACAATACTCTCGTATAGATTTCTACCTGATCAGTGTTTCAATTCTACCCGCTTGGCAAACTGGAATTTTACATCTTCTACACTCTGATCATTCATCCACTGTATTGAAATGGGAAGACAATTGCCCTATTGATAGTAACCCGCGTTGCTATTACTTTCCTTAATACATCTTAGATCTCTCTGATTACATTCAATACTTATGCACACTCACGCAGGAATTTGTGGTGACCCATGAAGGGTCAGCTCATCCTTGTGGTACCTGGGATACTATGAAAGCGTTTAATAGAGGTATATCGCAATCTTTTATCACTTAGATCTCAAAGTTGATAGCGAAGAAGAGAGATCCGCTAGGGGAGAGTTAAATAGCCTAACTGTATGGTTGGGGAATGTTCCTATGTAATATGGAGCATGGAACCGGGGAGTAGACTGTATCTTATGAAGACAGGGGAGTTGGATGAGAGCCCTCAATACCGTGGAAACAGTGGCAGAAGCTGTTTATCACTTACATGTTGGCGGTTGGTATAGACAAGTATGGCCCTGTGAGAAGGCAAGCAAAATTGCTCCATCATTTTGGTGTTGAAGGGCGACGGCTGTGTGAGGATCTTCCAGAAATTTCTTTGGGTATGGGAGATAAGCAACCCAATAATGTGTATGAGATGACCATGCATATGTTGGATGTCCGTTTTGTGGCGGAAGTGAACACCATATTAGAGTCACAAATATTTCTCTCGTGTGTAGGGTGCAGATGAAGACACAGCGTTTCATGTGGCAGCATTATGAGGCTTCTCTATAACATGCAAATTTGAGAGGTTAAGTGATTCCCTCATACAGGATCAGATAGTAAGATGCACCGATAACAAAAGGGTGAAGGAAAAGTTCTTAATTAAGGATCCAACACTTGAGGAGGCTATACAAGTTGCTAAAGGTTTGGAACACAGGCAGTTATGGATAAAGGAGATGGATAAGAGTAGTGAGGGTGAGACGCTAAAGGAGTGGTCCGTCAAAGTCACGGAGGTACAGGTACCAATAGATGAGGTAAAAAAAAAATTACAAAAAAGCGAGAAAACGTAGTCAGATGACAAACCTAATGAGAAATTCCAGTTGGCAAACCCAAGAATAAATTCTAGAGTAATTAAGTGTTACCGTTGTGGCACTCTGGGTCACATTCTATCTAGTACTAAGTGTATAGCTAGGAATGGTACATGCAGAAATTGCAGTAGAAGAGGCCATCTTGCTAAGGTCTGCAGGACGAAGAACCAAGAAGGGAAAGATCAGAAGATAGCTGACACATGTGAGAGTATGCAAGAACTGGTACTTGCTGTGGACAATATTGAGGGTTGTGAGCAGATGGTCATTGTAATTTGAGTATGGATGGCTGTCATGTGAGACTGTTAGTGGATTCTAGGAGCTTATATACCCTGCTGTCTTAAGGACATGTATGGTAAAAATTGGGAGGTAGTAAATCCAGTGTGGAATAAGTTTGACATCAAGGTTGTAGGATATGGTGAAAAAACTATAGAGATCATGGGTATAAAGTGGATGGTGATAGGTTTTGAAGTAAAAAGAAGTAGTAGGACGTGTGTATATAACTAAGCAAGATTCAGATTTACTAGGATGGCTTCACCAAAGAGGCCTTAATATAGTTCTGAATCCTAATGCAGAAATACCTGTTATGACTGTGTAGGTGCAGAATGTGGATATGAGTTAAGAGATCCAGGGAGAATATGCCAAAACCATAATGAAGTTGTACCCTGAGGTATTCACAGACAAATTGGGTAAACCCAATGCAACTCCATGTAAAAAGTTATGATTAAAGTTACATAGTGACCCTGTGCTTTTTGTTCATGTCATGGGCTATTCACCCATGTGTAAAGTTATTTGGATTTTCATGTTTTCTTATGTTCCTTTTTTGTATTATTAATGCTTTTATGTATGTAAAATAGGGAGATATGTAGAGTAGTGGAATGTTCCTATGTAATATGGAACTGGGGAGTGAAATGTATCTTATGAAGTCAAGGGAGTTGCAGGAGAGGAACTGGAATGAAAAGCAGGAGGTACTTGATGTAGAATAAAATCTCAAATTAAATCACACTTTAAGCTCCATCACCGTTCTTCTCCCGCTGTTGTGCCCCTGACTGTTTGCCTGCTATCGCCGTTTTTCTCCCCCTATTTGTCACTGTCGTGCCCCTGATTGCATTTCTGTTCTCTCCGTTCTCCCGCTGATCCACCCCGCTCCCTGCCGCTGCTCCCCCGCGGCCCCACCCCCGTTCCTTCAGCCTCACCTCGCATTGCTCCCCTCCCCACTCGCCACCCCGCTCCCGCCTCCCAGCTCCTCCTCCCGCACACTGAGTACTTAAGGTGGTGTCCGCGAGGCGGGGAGCTGTGACCTGACCTGACCTGGTCAGTGCCGGTCGCTCCTCCCGCCGCGTGGCCTACCTGCGTGTGCCCAGTCCCCGTTTGCCGCCGCCACTGCTAGTAACTGTTTCTTGGATTGTTATTGTATTTTATTATTATTGTACTGTGCCAGTACTCTGTTTCTCCCGCTGTTGTGCCCCTGACTGGTTTGTCCGCTCCATCGCCGTTTTTCTCCCGCTGTTGTGCCCCTGACTGTTTGCCTGCTATCGCCGTTTTCCTCCCCCTGTTTGTCACTGTCGTGCCCCTGATTGCATTTCTGTTCTCTCCATTCTCCCGCTGATCCACCCCGCTCCCCGCTCCCTGCCGCTGCTCCCCCGCGGCCGCACCCCCATTCCTTCAGCCTCACCTCGCATCGCTCCCCTCCCCACTCGCCACCCCGCTCCCGCCTCCCAGCTGCTCCTCCCTCGCTCCGCCCCCTCCACTCTCCATTTATGGCAGAGTCCGCATGTACGCGCAGCGTTCACACGCAGCGGATGCGCCAATGGTGCGCCGAAGGCGCGCCAAAGGCAAGCCCGTCTGCGCCTGGACCGCGCCCAGCGCCAGACCCCCTGGCCCCCGCACATGCCATCCCACCCGCCGGACGTACGACGCCGCCACCCTCAGCGCACTCAACACCGGACGCCTCCCCGGCTGCCACCACGCCACCCCAGGACGCACCCACGGACCCTTCACCTGCCAATCCTGCAAGTTCACCTGCATCCTGACCTGCAACCCACCCACATCCGCCAAGCCAAGCACCAACAGCAACCACCTGAAGTGCATCCTGCTCAACACCCGCTCCGTCCACAGACACGCCGTGGAACTATGGAACCTGCTCAACACCACATCTCTGGACGTCGCCTTCCTCACGGAGACCTGGATGAACGCCTCCTCAGCACCCGACATCGCCATAGCCATCCCGAACGGATACAAGATCACCCGGAGGGACCGCGTCAACCGGACTGGAGGAGGCATCGCCATCGTCCACAAGAACACCATCCGCATCACGACCAACTCCGAAGACACCCTCACAGCCGCTGAACACCTTCACTTCCAGATACACACCGACCCCAAGACCACACTCAGAGGCACCCTCATCTACAGACCCCCAGGACCCCGCACACAATTCAGCGAAGACATCGCAGACTTCATCAGCCCACACGCCCTCCCCTCCGCTGACTACATCCTCCTAGGGGACCTCAACTTACACCTGGAAAACAACAACGACAACAACACCACCACCCTACTGGACAACCTCTCCAACCTCGGACTCAAGCAACTGGTGAACACCCCCAACCACTACGCCGGACACACGCTCGACCCAATCTTCTCCTCCAGCAAGTACATCTCCTTCAGCCACTCCACCGGACTCCACTGGACAGACCACAGCTGCGTCCACTTCAGCTTCCGAAAGACCACCACTCACCACCTCCCGCAACTGGTCCCCCACAGGAACTGGAACAAGATCACCACCGACCAGCTCACCGCATCACTGAACCACAACCCACCCACCAGATCAACGGACCTCAACCAAGCAGCCCACAACCTCGCACAGTGGATCACCAACTGCGCCGACAACCTCGCACCCCTGAAAACCCATCCCAGCAGGCACGGAAGCAAGAAAGCCCCGTGGTTCAACGGCGACCTCAAGAACTCCAAGAGGAACTGCCGCACCCTCGAGAAAGCCTGGCGAAAGAACCCGACCACAGACAACATGATCGCCCTCAAGCACGCCACCCGCAAACACCACCAGCTGATCCACACCACCAAGAAGACCACATTCAAGGAACGTCTAGACAACAACGCACACAACAGCAAGGAGCTCTTCAGTAGCGTCAAAGAGCTCTCCAACCCCAGCGCCGGAAACAACGACATCACTCCCTCACAAGATCTCTGCGACTCACTTGCCACGTTCTTCCACAGCAAGATCGCAGACATACACAACAGCTTCGGCGAACAGATCACGCACCCCACCACTGAACCAACGCCCCCCACCACCACCCTCCGCGACTGGACCCCAGTCAACACCGAAGACACCATCCGCACGATGAACACCATCCACTCCGGATCGCCAACCGACCCATGCCCTCACCACGTCTTCAACAAGTCCGACTCCGTCATCGCGCCCCATCTCCGGGACATCATCAACTGCTCCTTGAACACCGCCACCTTCCCGGAGAGCTGGAAACACGCCGAACTCAGCGCCCTCCTGAAGAAACCATCAGCAGACCCCACCGACCTCAAGAACTACCGCCCCATCTCGCTCCTCCCGTTTCCTGCCAAAGTCATCGAGAAGACCGTCAACAGACAGCTGGCCGCCTTCCTCGAGACGAACGGATCCCTCGACCACTCACAGTGTGGCTTCCGAGCCAATCACAGCACCAAGACCACCCTCATCGCAGCCACCGACGACATCCGAACCCTGCTCGACAACGGGTAAACAGCGGCCCTCATCCTCCTGGACCTCTCCACAGCGTTTGATACTGTCTGCCACCGCACCCTAGTCCAACGCCTCAGCAACGTCAGAATCCAAGAGAAGGCACTGGAGTGGATCATCTCGTTCCTCGCCGGAAGAACCCAGAGAGTCCGCCTCCCCCCGTTCAGATCTGAGGCCACCGAAGTCATCTGCGGCGTACCACAAGGATCATCACTCAGCCCCACCCTCTTCAACGTGTACATGAGCCCCCTCGCAGCCATCGCACGCCAACACAGCCTCAACATCATCTCCTACGCTGACGACACCCAGCTGATCCTCTCCCTCACCAGCGACCCCGCCATCGCCCGAACCAGCCTACACGAAGGGATGAGAGAAGTAGCCGAGTGGATGAAGAACAGCCGCCTGAAACTGAACTCAGACAAGACGGAAGTCCTCATCCTCGGATCATCACCCTCTGCCTGGGACGACTCCTGGTGGCCCCCGGCCCTAGGCAGCGCACCCAAACCAACGGACCACGCACGCAACCTGGGCTTCATCCTGGACTCCTCCCAGTCAATGACCAGACAAGTCAACACCGTCTCGTCTTCATATTTCAACATCCTTCGTATGCTCCGAAAGATCTTCCGATGGATCCCCACTGAAACCAGGAAGACGGTCACCCAGGCACTTGTCACCAGCCGACTGGACTACGGAAACACCCTCTACACCAGAACCACAGCCAAACTGCAGAAAAGACTCCAACGCATCCAGAACGCCTCCGCACGACTCATCCTGGACATCCCCCGCCACAGCCACATCTCCGGACACCTGAAACTGCACTGGCTCCCCGTCAACAAAAGAATCACGTTCCGCCTCCTCACCCACACACACAAAGCCCTCCACGACCTGAGCCCCAGGTACCTCAACAACCGCCTGACCTTCTACACTCCCACCCGCCAACTACGATCGACCAGCCACGCCCTCGCTGCCGTCCCACGCATCCGAAGAGCCACCATGGGAGGAAGATCCTTCTCCTACCTGGCAGCCAAGAGCTGGAATTCCCTCCCCATCCACCTCCGGATCACCCAGGACCACCTCGCCTTCAGGAAGCAACTCAAGACCTGGCTGTTCAAGCAGTAGCAGACCCCCCCCCCCACCCCCCCCCAGCGCCTTGAGACCCCCGGGTGAGTAGCACGCTATACAAATTTCTTGATTGATTGATTGATTGATTTAAGCTCATGATTCTTTACACTAACCCAACTTCATATGGCACAGATTGCAATACGTTCCATTGCTGCACAAGCAACATACTTGAGGCGGCATTATCGTTCTATTAACTGCTCGAATCAACAGAAAACCTTTCAAACGCGGGCCCTTATTTGTGAAATAGGCGAGAAGTCAGAGAGTTGCTGGCTGTCTTAGCTGGGTCAATATACCAAAAAGCAAATCAAGGATGATGCAGGGAGGGTTTGCACTATACGCTCCAAGATTCTATTCGGTTTCACTACATAATATTCTGTGCTTTATCAGGAGAATTCAGAGTGTAGCCTAACTGATATTCATGATTTTTTGAGTCCTCTAGACTTGCCCAACTTGGGCCCCAAGGATAATGATATGCTTGAAGCTGAGGTTTCTGCAAAAGAAGTTAAAGATATTATAGCTAACCTTCCGCCAGGAAAATCCCCGGGACTGAACTGTATTCCATCTGAAATATATAAGAAATGTTTAAAGAAATCCGGAATGTCGGGACCATTCCATCCTCTTGAAATGAAGTCATCATAACAATGTTTCTGAAAAAAGACAAAGATCCACTAGAGTGTAGCTCGTATTGGCCTTTATCGCTTCTTAATACTGATTCTAAGATTTTTACTAAGCTCCTGGCCAACTGAATGATTGGGATTATTTTTCAGAATACATCATCTGCACAACACGGCTTCAGTCCTGGAAAAGATACGACCTCACACACAAATCTAATCACTACATTGATAGATCGGGCCGAGAGTCTCCAAGAATCTCCTAATATTATTTTATTGGGTAAAAGGGAACACATTTGACCGGGTGTCCTGGAAGTTTCTGTGGTAATTTCTAGGGCAGGTTAACATTAGCCTACATTTCATTAAACTGGTCCAAGACATATATCAAGCTCCTAAGGCCTGGATTAGCATACAGCAGTATACAACTCCCTTTATTCCTTTCTCACAAGATAATTGACAGGGCTGTCCGCTTTCTTCTGCTTTGTATGCTTAATATCTGGAGCCATACTTCAATACATCATGCTTTTACGGACAAATATTCTTAGTAATCCGTACTTACCCCAGGCTGTTTATGCAGATGAAGTATCAATATTTTCACATTGTTCTGATCCTACGATTGGGATTGTCAAACAAAACAACCATAGATTTTTTTAATCTATTTCGGGCTACAAATTAAATGCTCACAAAACTCAATTTATTCTGGTGTACGGAGCCACTAGCTGCGACCCCTGAGTGACCTCCAGAGCCAAGTACTTATTCTTTCTCCGACTACCAAACTGTGATATGAATATGATTATATTTCTCAATTACGACACTTTAGGGCACCATTGGACAGTTGGATGCATCTGTCTATTCCCTTAATTGGCTAAATTAATCTAATTAAGATTATTATTCTGCCCAAACCTCTGTATTTTTTTCCATGCGCTACCCTTCTACATCCCCTACAAATACTTTAAGCAACTAGATTCTATTGTAGCTAAATTCAACTTAAATGGGGAAGAAAGAGGAGGGATCCCAACAATTTCTAAAACTCTGAATAATTAAGGGCAGTTGGGCTCTTCTGGATTGGCGCATCTGTTATTGGGCTAGCATGGTTAATCGTATCTGAATGCTATATGATTTTTATCCAGATAATTGGCTTCTTGCGATCTCAGCTACAAAAAATCTCTGCATCGGCAGGAGTATATTTAACAGGGAGACATTTTTTGAGAAAGGTAGATTAAAGACTACTGTAGCCCTTGTAAAGAATTGTCCAGTGTTAGGAGGTTTCTGGGAATTTTGCCACTTCATGCGCATACCCTTCTTTTGAACAATCCCAAAGTACCCAATGTTTCACTTCTTCATATTTTGGCACCTGGAGCCTGGCGAGTGTCAAGTAACTAGGTGATTTGATAGATGATTTTGGGGTTAATCCATTCTTAGATTTACAGGTAAAATTTCCCCTACATCGCAATGATTTTTTCAAATACTTAAGGAGACGAGCCTCTTTACAGAGTAGAACCATTAGTGTCACAACCCCACTAACTCAGTCTGAATTCGCACAAATGGTTTTTGGTAATCGCCCATCTAATATTTTTGATAGATATATATGCTTAACTCGATACTATCGAAGCCGTTTAGGACTATGGGCCGACAGGTGGTCTGTTAGTGTTGACGAGCTGGTTAAGGAGCAAGAGCTGTCTGGTATCCTTGCACTTTTCTGTAGGGTTATTATTTTCACTAGGCTGCGTGGTCAGGTTTACCGCACTATTTTTGATTTTTGAGATAATGCCCTTCTAAACTTTCCAAGTGGTATAACGCACTCTATAGTTGCCCATGCTGCTTACTGGCAGTGGCAAATACAATTCTTATGCTTGTTACATGCTTCAAAATGATAGCATTTTGTTTTCTGTCTTAATGCAGATAACAGCTGTGCAACCCATTGGGTCCACAATTACTCCAAAAATGCTGCTGCCAGGCTAAGGGGTTACAGACCTGGTCTTTCACGCATTAAACTTTGCTAGACAGATGATTGCTAGGAATTGAAATCAGACTCTTCGCCCAAGTATGAGGAATGGTGGAAGGAAATGATGTCAGCTTACACATTGGAACTCCAGATAGCTAAATTCAGAGGATCAACTGCTAAATTCCATCTTATATTGGGGGACTATGAGAGAGTATCTGGCATCTAGATTTATGTTATGAATTTATTCTCGGACGATGCATTTGCTAATGGTATTTATATTGATCTATATAACGAATTTATGTTGTCTTGATGTATTTAATATTTGTATGCCGCTTTTTTATCTAATGCATTCACTCTCAATAAAACTTTAAAAAATAAAAAAACAATAAAAAGGGTCTGATGGCTCAGTGGACTAATATATTGACTGCAGAAATGTGTCTTAGACCTCATTGTCACTGGTCCGACTTCCTGTGGAAACACATAGTCTTTCATCCTTCTGAGGTTAGTAAAAAGAGTACTTTTGAAATGTATAAGAATACATTTAGGATATTCAGGGTAGTGCACCATTTTTATTGTCTTCTTAATGGTTTATGAAGTACCACTAGCAAAGCCAATAGGTATGGTTCTAATGTGCTAACACGTGAAAACAGGAATGCATGTTAAAGCTAGCTGTATTGGCTTTTCCAGAGGTATTTCACAAACCATAAAACTATAATGGCGAATCTACATCACACACATTGTATCTTTATTTTAACATAATGTGTATTTGTTCACAGCTCGGGGCTTTCTTGTTCTGAATCACCAATATTTATTGCTGTCTAACTCATCTTTTTTACCTCAGAAGAACAAATATTGAGTAGACCAGCTAAGATCGACTTTGAACTCGAAGATTGACTTTGACCTAGGGCGGGCATCTTAGATTTTTTTTGCCTAAAGTATAACCAGAACCTTTCCAAGATGGTTGCCAGTTTGCCTGTAGGTACCTGCCATCTTAGAATGTTTTTGCCCTACTTTATCATTCCTTACTAAGAAGGCTAATATTTTCAGAACATGTTGCCTATCAAGGGTTACCTACGTTAGACTGAGACTCAGACCTCATCCCTTCTCATGACTTCTCTCTTATCTCATGTTCCTCCAGTTCTCAATTGACTTGCCCTCACCTTAACAGTCGCACCGTTACAATGATAACCAAACACAATAGCCATATATATTGAGTGCACATACACCTCTAGGCGGTGATCTTGTGGCTCTGTTGACAGATAGCAGATATTCATTGTTACACCACTCAGTGGTACTCATTTTATCAACCTCGGAAGAAGGAAAAGCTGAGGGACTTGCTGAGATTCGAAACTGACTGTTGGGTTAGACGTAAATCCTTGTAGTGAATGGAGTATTCCACCAAACCACCGAGACCCCCAGGTGCTTTAGCGCCCACTGGCTATGCAACATTTTGCACAGAAGCACACATATAACATCTGTCATACAGAGACAGGAACCTAAGCTACTTAACTGAATCACCACCTAGTGTATGAGTAACACTTCTGCTGAACAGCCATTTATATGTAGGCACTAGATACGTCATCCTCATATACACTCATGGACTTCCTCTGGCTGTGATTTTAGCATAAGCAGCATTCCTATCTCATCTAATGACTGGGAATATGAGTGCTGAGACAGATAAAGTGAAAACAATCAATGAAATCTCCTGTACGTGCTTCTTGAACAGAGACGTAGTGCAGTAACCTGAATATACTGGTCTGTTGTTTAAAGACTTGTCATTTGTAAGCTTAACATAATCGCCCTACTTGCTCTGTCCATCTACGCAAATTAATGCGTCTTTGTGTAAATGGCCTTCCATGATATGCCTACTTTCCTTTTCTTCATCTATCACCATTATTCTCTCTGCCCCTTTGCTCGTTTCATTTCTAATTTTTCACATTCCTGTTCTTTCCTCTTTCTGTATCTGTTCCCCCTTCCTCTGTTTGGTTGTGTTGCATCTTTGTATTGTTTCCAAAATAGGCATGCGCCTTTCTAAAAGATGGCTTCAAGAATGAGGATGTGCTTCGGCAGTTTACATGTTGATTATAATATTATTTCTTTATTTTGTTGACAGGTTGTGAGACCTTCCAACAGGTTCTTGAAACCTTCAGCCTCTGTAAGGGCTCGCTGGGTGAGATCCTGTCTGCTTTTGAGTTCCTCGATAGTGATTGCATGAAGCTCGTGCAGAAGCACTTGCATCATACTAACCCAATAACAGGTAACAACTGTGAGTATATGAATAGAGCATAACTCTACAGAGCCTGAGACCGGAGCAAAGTTTGACTAATGCGGTCCCAACAGCTGTATGCAGGGCTATTTCAGAGAAAAACTAATACACCCCTTTGTCCCCTCACACAACAGCTAGATGTTGACAGTATGGAATATTCTTGAAGTATGGAATGAACACAATTTCCCGCACTTACAAAATGTGGAGACCAAGCTACAGCTGCAAAAATCAAAGTGCTGCTTAAATCAGATTGCAAACACCATATTCCAGACTTTCACCATTTTTCAATGCCAACATATTCACCTAATATTGGGTTGAATGATTTGGCCCCTTCTTCATGCAAATCTTGAACTTCCCATGATGTGTAATTTTGTTAAGCTTTATTTAAGCTTAATGTAATCGAACAGGAGGACACATTGTTCAGCAATACAGCATGCAATCAGATTGATAAAAAAAGGCCAGGCCCCTTTCCTCCCATTTTTACTCAGTAGCGTACTCCGCATATACTCAAATATCATCTTATCCTTCTGTACATCTTTGTAATTAATTGTCATTTAGTTATTTGAGGAGTATCATCAGAAAGCTAAGGACTCCAACATCCCCTTCTACTCCTTTTTTGGACTCCCCTCATATGCTATCGAAAAGCTTCATCTGCCAGTCCGTTGTTTGTCCTTGTACATACCATCAGTAGTTATTCTACAGATTCCCATTCCTGGACATCCCTGAGCCAACCCGACAAGCAGATGCATCCAGTGGATCACTAACCTTCTATTTTGTTAGTTGCACATGCTGTAGCGAAAACGTACATCTCATTTTGCCTCTCTTCAGTTGCATTATTAAGTCTTTTAGGCAATGTCATTGGTATCAGTGTCACTAAATAGTACATTACTATATTCCAACCTTGCCTTTCACTATCCAGTATGATTGTCCTGTAAACAATGCAAAACTCAAATACATAACATCAACAGGTGCCTTTGACTTCAGTCATCGAGAATACTAAAACCATAAAAGGCACCCAGATTCCGAAAGACCTTCGTGATGCGTGAAAATGTTGGGAATGCACTGCACGAATGCATAACATAACTGTAGGAATTGGTTTTATTATGGTGTTGAAAAGAGTCTCTTACCACCTAATCTATCATCCCATTTAGCAGTTACTGGTGCTCTGAGAGGTCAGTGGTTCTGAAATATGTTTGCAATATTGACAGCAAATACAACCTAGAATTCCAAAAGCCTCTGGAAAGTTCTGGTTGGAGCCATTTTCCCATTTTGAGCTAAGAAACTATGCGGGCAGTTAACCACAAACCTTCTGCAAGTTATATGAGGATGGCACATGTAGAGGAACTATCAGTCCTGGGAGACTACAGAATTATTTTATTAGTGAGTTCCATATCCCCTTTCCCCCTTGATGAATACATACAAGAATTCTAGACTTTGTGTTTGAAAAGGTAATTCTTTTAAATGAATGCCCTTATGTAGTACAGAGTATGAAACAGAAATGAATAAAGCACACTACACTATGAGACTAATCAGTGATATTCTACCCAACATACTTGAGAACAAAGAACTGAAAAAGTGCAGGATAGTTTAAAAAATGCAATCTGAAATTCTAGCCACAGATTTCTTTCATAGGAAAATACCCAGGTGTCAGACATGATCGGGAAATTTATGAGCAAATCCCCTTGAGTGTAGGTAAGTGGTGTCATTCAGCTCCACATGGTGGTGTTGCTATCATCCGTGCCAGAAATGACGTGCGGTACCTATAAAGGCACCACCCCAGCGCGCTGACCTCAGTTCCTCCTTTTCGGCTACATCAGCCTGGATCTGAATCGAGCTCCCCTCATTAATTTTTTGAATGGCTTCTTTCAACATTTTGTCAAAATCTATTGTGTCTTCTTTTTTCCAACTTTAATCGGATATGTTGTAGTGATTTCCCTTCTGGGCCCTCTTTCGTTCTCCCTTATGTTTACATTTCTTGTCTCTCCTCTGCATGGTCACATATAATATACTTGTTTTCGTGACATTGTTCTGGTAATACACTGTACATGTTGCTTGTTATTTGGGGACTTTTCCTGGGATTTAGTCTGAACATATTGTACAAGGTTTCTACGAATACATAACAACCTAGTGTAATGTTTTTCTCTGTTCGATCAGCAACAGCTCCTAACGTTAGACACAACACAGTTGCACTACTACATCCTGTCAATACAATAGTTTTAGAAGATAAACTGTGTCTCGTTCCCTTGGGGCCTAGAGAGGAGGATTCTGGCAGAGAGGACTGTTCTCGAACGACAGCAGTGCCTGACATGTAACTCTCCTTGAACTAAGTTTATACTCATGATGCGGACCACCTAACTACATACACCAAGTATGGGATCTTAGGCCTATCCCAGAAATCACAAATATATCCCTGTTCTCACACAGTAAGGGTAGGCTTAGCCATAGTTTGGATGTTTGTCCTTAGTAATGCTAATTACCTTTTTTGATTGCATCTGCCTAATGATCGCAGCACATTTGCTTCATAATAGACTGATATTTTCAACAAATATATTGTAAACTTTCTTTGTGTCTTTCTTGTATTTACCACAAGCATGGATTAGTGAGTGAGTAACAAAAGGGGAGGATCTTTTTCCATGGTTGTTTTTGGGACTAGAGGGTCATGTTAGAATTTGCCAAAATCACCTGCTACTCTGGCAAGGTTAGGACTTCAGGTGAGGCACTGTGAGCTAGCCAGGGTTTGGCTTGACAGTTACTGACGTTGTAGAGATACTCAGTCCCTACATTCTTAAAGTTCTGTCATCACAACACCCAGTTTTGCTTCACTAGCATAATCCGTGCAACAATGTCACATATTGGTGACGGACCCCACTTGGTATGTCTTTGGTGGTTTGAGAGGAATTCTGACTCTGCGTCATGTTTAGAATGTAAGACCATGAACATGAAAGTCATCCGCAAGCAGGCCATGAAGTTCTTGCCCTCTCATCATTAAACTCCGCACTTGTTCCAGGTTCCTGTCTCATGGGAGGTCTCGGGACCACTCCCAGAGTTGCTCACTTTGGTCATCATCCCACTCCAGGACTTCTTCTAGTAAGTCCTGGAAGAAGAAGTACAAGAAGTCGAAGTGGTCTACAACTTCACTGTGTCGTTCCCATTCTTCGGACAATGAGAGGCAACAGCTCCACAAGTCCCAACCTTCCTCTTAGTTGGTCCCTGTGCAGCCGGCATTGAACACTGGGTCTGACCCACACTTTCCTTGGAGCTGGAGTGATTCCCCCATCCAACTTTGAGAGTATTATAAGACAATGATCCTCATATTTGGGCGTTTGAACACCCCTGGAGCACCTTAGGGTCCTACGGGTTTAGGAGGGTCATCAACAGGGGCTCTGTCGGCCGGTTTGTGCTCACCGTGACAGTCGACCCCTTAGGATCTGTTGGTGGATCTGGATCGGCTGTCACTTTGCGACCTCCTCCGGGGACTGTTCCGGTGGCGCCATTTGCGGCAGTGCTCATACCAATCTGCAGCGCAAAATCCATTATGTTTCCCTACTTTGATACGGAGCTGGAGAATGTTGCGCGACATTTGTTCCAGCACCGACCAAGCCCACACAGCCTCAATTGTAGACAGTCTTGTTTTCACTGAAGGACTTTGAGGAACACGAATGGAGGTGATCTGACTATCCCTATTCCTACACCGATCCCCTAGCAGAGTCTGTGGCCAATGACAACTGGTATGAGGACCTGTCTGACAGCAGTGGTTTGGATACCTCACCAAACACTGGCTGCCTCTATCTCCTCCCTCGGTGGCTATGGAGTAAGGGGCTTCCTTTGCGATAGTGGTCCGGAGGGCAGCTGAGACCCTGGATGCACAGCTGCCCACTGCTCAAGTACAAAAAAATGTTTTGACAGAGGTGACTCAACTGAGGGTACTACCCTTCAACAAAGCCCTCACTGCTGTCCTGCTTGGGGCCTGGGCCAAGCCCTCCACAGGCACTCCTGTGCACAGGAACATTGCTTGCTGCCAGCGTCCCAAGCCCAGGGGCCAGCACCTCTACCATGACCCTACCCCAGAGAGTTTGGTAGTCCAGGCCTCAAATTCTAAATCAGTCCCTGCACATTCTCTACGTCACCACTGGATAGGAAATCCAAGAGGCTGGGTTCCTTTGGAAAGAGGATTATTTTCTTCTGCCAGCCTGGCACTGTGGACCGTGAACATCGCATTATTATTGGGCCATCAATTCCACACCCGGATGAGGCCCGGGCCATATTTTCCCAAGCAGCAAGACGCAGCAAAGTTCACAATCAGAGGCGAGTGGGATACGACCGATTCACTGGGCAGTGCCATTGCTTCTTAGGTGGCGCTTCAATGTCATGCCCAGTTGAGGAATACTGACATTTCGGTGCTGGCAAAGCCTCGCTCATGGACATGCCCTTCTATGGAACCAGTCTCTTTGGAGACAAGGTGGATTAGTCTTGGAGTGATTCTAGGCCAGAAGGGTCACTGCAAGGTCATTGGGCCTTTCTGTGGCCCTACGACAGCCGCATTCCACCTTAAGCCCCTTCCGTGGCTACGGTAGGGGCTATCAGATGCATCCTTTCACCCCTATCCACCACGGCTAGCAGACTCAGTCCTTTTGTTGCCGTGGACGCAGCTCCAACAAGCTTTGTGGGGCCCAAATCCAAATTCTGCCCAATGTGCCCCTCCCTCCGGCAGCCGCACAGTCAAAGCCTTTTTAGTTTGCCCTCAATCCAGCATAGGCATCCGGTTGGTGGCTGAGTCTGATACCAGCTGGACCAATGGAGAGAGATTACAACAGACAAATGGGTGCTTCAGATTGTCCAATGGGGTTAGGCCCTCCCGTTCCAACAGACTCTATGGCCCCTCCCTCCGTCCCCAGATCGGCTGGCAGAAGACCACCTTGCGCTCTTGCGACAGAAAATCCTGGTACCTTATAGCTAAAGGAGCCATTGAGAGGGTGCCAGCTTCAGAAATGGTCATGGTTGCTATTCCCACTACTTCCTGGTGCCGAAAAAGGACGGAGGCCTTTGGCCTATTCTAGACCTGTGCCCTCTCAATTTCTTCCTCAAGAAGTAGAAATTCAGAAGGCAGTCTCCCTCACATATTGGAAAATTATCAATAATTGGCCAGATCCCACGGAATCTCTCCGCGAGAAGTGGCGGACAAAGGTGGGGGACTTAGAAGTTACCGGCTGGCAAGCAACGCTCGCCTCTTCCCGTGAAGTAGCAGTGTCTTCCAAATTATGATTAGTACAGCTAAAGATCCTGCACTGCATATATTACACGAGAGTGACATTACACATGATAGGAAAGGCAGAGAATACACTCTGCTTGAGGCAATGGGGGGCGGTTGGCACATTCTACCACATGTTATGGGAGTGCCCAGTGATAATGACCTACTGGGAAACTATTATGCGAACCATCACGCAAGTTAGCGGAGTAACTGTTCAACCAGAACCCAGGAAATGTCTTTTAAATATCTGGGAGCCAACTGACCGTAACCATACGGCACAGGACTGGGTGACACTGGGCATGATGTTCACCAAACGAAATATAGCTCGACACTGGGGTGCACAAATCTACCCGATATACCGAGAGTGGAGTAGAGACATGGATGGGGCTATGGTAGTGGAAAGGGTGGTATATATTCACTGCGGATGCCTCAAAAAGTGGGAACGAATGTGGGGATCATGAAACACCTACACGGGAAATATCTGCACCCCACCCCCACTTGAGTCAGACACCGACTCAAGCTGAGTTGAATGAATACAGTAACACTACCAGCTGAGGTTGTTTATTGGAAAAGTAATAACTGTATAATCTTTGATTAATGGTTTATTGTGCCGAGAGGCATGTAATGTGCAAAAAAGTAGCAACATGTGATCGTATGGTTTTTGAATTTCACCTGTAATCAATAAAAATAATTTTTTAAAAAAAGGAGAAATCCAAAGTGTTCCTGCTCTTTAAGGTCCTGTCTGCTCTGGACCCGGGAGACTGGATGGTAGTGTTGGACTTGCAAGACGTCTACTTTTATATTCCCATCCTACCTGTCCACGGGCATTACCTACGGTTCACGGTAGGTCACAAGCACTTTCAGTTCACCATGCTCCCCATTGACCTTACCAGTGCCCCTTGGGTGTTCACCAGGGTGATGGCAGTAGTTGCAGCACATCTGTGGAGGTCAGAGGTTCCACTTTACCATACTTTGAGTATTGACTGTTGAAGGCGGGCTTATTCTAGGCAGTCGTCTCCTACCTCTAGACTACGGCAGACCTTCTGCACTCGCTGGTGTTCACTATCAAAGTGATGAAGTCAGACCTGACTCCCCCTTAGAGGCTCCTATTCATCTGAGCTGTTTTGTATAGAGTATAATTTTGGGCTTATCGTCCGTAACAGTGATTCCAGGATATGCGGGCGATTATTCCAATGTGTCAGCCTCTGTCCTAGGTTTCAGTGAGGCTGACTCTGAGGCTACTAGGTCTCATCACCTCTTGCATCCTGCTGGTAAAACATGCCCGTTGGTATATGCAGACTCTGCAGTGGCACCTGAAGACCCAGTGGGCACAGTATCAGGGAATCTCTCCAACCTGGTCCAGGTATCTGAGGGAACTGCAAAAGACCTGTATTGGTGGCTCAAGGACTGAGATTGGGTCAGCGCAGACCTCTCTCTCCCTTCCACACTTAGAGCTCACAATAGTGACAGATGTGTCACTCCTGGGCTGGGGCGACCATGTGGGAGAGGTGGAGATCAGAGGACTCTGGTCTCCGGCGGAGTCCAACTTCACATCAACCTGCTGGCGTTTTGGGCGATCCGGTTTGCATTGAAAGCCTTTCTTCCTTCGATCAAGGGAAGGCTAGTGCAAAATGTTTCTGGACAACACCAACGCCGTGTGGTACTGCAATAATCAAGGCAGGGTGGGCGGGGGTGGCCATAGTACCACATACTATGGGAATACCCAGCGGTGAGAGGGTTCTTGGAGGCAATATGTTATGGGCAATTTCTAAAGCACACGTTCACCAGATGGTCTCTTGGCACTGGGTTGCTAATACAGCCTTGATCCATGGTTATTAATAAGCCTGCTTAAATAACTATGTCTTCAGAAGTTGTCTGAAACTGGTGTAGTTAGAAGTGGACTTAAAAACCAACAGCAGAGTATTCCAACATCGAGGGGTCATAACGTCCTCTAGTCCACTGTTTTTTGCACGGTGGCACCACCAAATAAGGTAGATGGCTAGATCTCAGATCTCTGCTAGGATGATACTTGCTGATCCGTGCTTTGACAAAGACAGGACAGTTCAGATACAAGGCCTTAAAGACCGTACAGCACACATTGAACATTGTTCTCTGTGCGACTGGCAGCCAGTGGAGGTCCTTCGTCACTTTGGTGATGTGACTGTATTTAGGCAGATAATATATCAAGTCAGCAGCCTGGTTTTGGATTAACTGAAGCCTGCGCAATAGGAATTTGGGAAGACCCAAGTTAAGAGAATTGGCGTAGTCAACTATAGACATAACTAGGGCTATTATTACTTGGGTCAGAGCCCCGCCGGTAAGGAATTTCCTTATCTCTTTTATGCGCCACAATTGACAGAAACTGGCCGATGTACCAGCTCCTACCTGCTGCTTAAACGATAACTCCTTGTCAATGATGACCCCAAGGCTTTTTTACCATCTTTTTAGGCAAAGGAGGGAGACCCATCTCGCTGGGCCAGAATGATTGAATCTAATGGTCCACTTTACTTTTTGTAATGACTATCTCAGTTTTGTCAGAGTTCAACTTCAACTGATTACTGTTCATCCAATCCCAGATGAACAGCATAGTGTCCTGAAATTGTTGTCTAGACGTGGGGCTATCGTTGATCGTGAATAGTAATTCACAGTAATGCACTGCATGCATGAGGTGTCTGGGCTGGAGCTGGTGCCATTGCCTAAGTGGTGTCTTTTAAACATATGTTAAACTACTGACCTAACCAAAAAAGAGAAGGCCTGGGTTACCTTGGGGATGACTATATCCAAACGCAACATTGCCCACTTGTGGGGAGCGTCCACCGCACCAACTCTCTGAGATTGAGTGAAAGCTATGGACTGGTGCATGGTGGCTAAGAAAGTTGTATATGAAAGCAGGGGTTCTCCCAAGAAATGGGAACTAATATGTGGCAAGTTGAACGTCTATCGGATAAGTCTGTGTGTCGCCCCCTCCACAATGCCAAGTGGCTCTACAAATTTGAGATATGATATATTTGAAGAGTGTGCCACTGGGGACGGGTGGGGGACAGTGGCGGTTCCACCATTAGGGTGGCGGAGCACCACCCTACTGGTTTCTCGCAGTTCAAAAAGAAGAAAATAAAATGGTAATTTAAATACCATTTTATTTTCTGCTTCTCGCGCAGTGAGAAGGCACGGGTATGCCTGGTTGTGGGCGGGTGGGAGGGAATGCCTGGTTGTGGGCGGGTGGGTGGGCTTGTCGGGGGGGAGTGGCTTGCACCACTCTGAGTGCCCTGACTGTTTGGTCGGCCATGGGGCCGACCAAAGCAGTCATGAGCACTCTACATTTTCTCTATGTAGACTGCATACAGCCTACATAGAGAAAATGGCGACCCTACTGGTGCCCGGGTGGGCGCCGTCCGGGACTCCCCACCAATCACAACGCTGCCATTGCAGCGTTGTGATTGGCTTACAGGAGGGGAGGAAGCATGCCTGTTCCTGGCTAGGTCGGAGGCAGAGGCGGCGCGGGATTCCGTCATGTAAGTTTAATTTATGTTTTGTTTTACACCCCCCACGTAACCTCTCCCCTCCCTCCCCCCTCCGTGTATTGCGAGCCGCGACTGCACTCTCGGTTGAATTCGAAGTGGGGTCGTGTGCCAGTTAAGACACCTGTGAGTTTTTGCTTCACTGTCCACTGGCTTGGTTCACGGTTGTGTGTGCGTTCGGTTGTGTGCGAAATGTGTGTAGGTGTTATAAGGTCCCATGCATGCCCTCAGCTGCTCTGTTCGTTTTCCGTGATTCCTACATCCTGTCCAGGACAGTGTAATTCGTGATTTTAACCAGCAAATAAAATCTGCTGTAAACCAGGATATGTAAACGTGAATTGTAAGTCGGTGGAGAGATGCTTTATCTCCCCAGTGAAAGGTGCCGCCTTGGATACGTTTCTGTTTGGATGTATGTCATTACATCGCATACTGTAGTGATCAAGTCACGCAGGTAGTTGTAGTTCAGAGAAGTTTTATTCAGGATAGTTACAAGATGATAAAGAGACCCCACCAGGAGCAGCCATCAAGCTGCTCGGGCGACCGATGGGAGGTCACTGGTGGGGTCAAGGATGCTTAGTTTGAGGAACTGAAGAGTCCGTACATGAAGTTGCTTGAAGTTTTAAAGGGTGACATACGCAGGTTCTTATGAAGATCGTCGCTAAAAATTGTAGTGATCAAGTCACGCAGGTAGTTGTAGTTCAGAGAAGTTTTATTCAGGATAGTTACAAGATGATAAAGAAACCCCACCAGGAGCAGCCATCAAGCTGCTCAGCCCACTCAACTGTGTTTTCTCAGGCTGAATCATAACATTCTAAACAGCATCTTCAAAGTAACATTCCATTGGTGGTAAATAGCATTGCATTTACTAAAGTCAGGATATAACACATACTAATACCACGCATGCCACTACAACGCGGGTTTTACTACGCAATGTCAATTACATGCCATTGCAATGCAAATTTTTACCACCACTATGCCTTTACCACGCATGCCATTACAACGCAAAGGCATGCGTGGTAGAGCTATACTCGAGGTGAAAGTTTGCAAGGTAAGTGACTACCCTACACAACCCTCCCCCGCACCCGGTCCTCTCCCTATAATAACACTACACTACCCTGCACGACCCCACAACACTACACTAAAACACGACACTATACACTACAACAATACCCTAAACCCTAATGCACTACACTTCTAAAACTCTACAACAGTATCCTAAACCCTAAAACACTACAGCAGTACCCTAAACCCTAAAACAGTACACTACACAAACACTACTACACTACCCTAAACCCTAAAACACTACAACACTACCCTAAACCATAAAACACTACACTACACAAACACTACAACACTACCCTAAAACACTACACTACAACACTACCCTAAACCCTAAAACACTACACTACTCAAACACTACTACACTACCCTAAACCCTAAACCACTACACTACCCTAACCCCTAAAACACTACACTACACAAACACTACAACACTACCCTAAAACACTACACTACACAAACACGACTACACTACCCTACACCCTAAAGCACTACACTACACAAACTCTACAACACTACCCTAATCCACTACACTACACAAACACTACTACACTTCCCTAAACCATAAAACACTACACTACCCTAACTCCTAAAACACTACACTACACAAACACTACAACACTACCCTAAAACACTACACTACACAAACACGACTACACTACCCTAAACCCTAAAACACTACACTACACAAACTCTAAAACACTACCATAAACCCTAAATCACTACACTACACAAACACTACTACACTTCCCTAAACCATAAAACACTACACTACCCTAACCCCTAAAATACTACACTACTCAAACACTACAACACTACCCTAATCCCTTAAACACTACACTACATAAACACCACGACACTACCCTAAACCCTAATATACTACACTAAACAAACACTACAAAACTACACTGCACTACATTACAAAAAAAACACACTAAAACGTTATAAAAAACCCACACAACACAAACATTACAACACTACTTTTACACTACCCTAAACCTTACAAAAGTAACCCCCACCCCAAGCGCAAACCCCCTTACCTCTCTCCTCTTCATCGTCGCCATCTCTGCTCCCGGTTCCTGCTTCCTGCTTGGTGAGCGTCGTTGTGAGGAAACAGCCTCAGTTTCCTCACAACGACTTGGATAGCCGCCGCCGCTGCCATTACAGCGCATGCGTTGTAAAAGCGCATGCGCTGTAATGGTATGCATGGTTTTTACCACCCGTTGTAACATCGCATACGTTGTAACGCATGCGATGTAATGGCAACGCGTGGTAAAAAACACGTTGTAATGGCTGTTCCCCTTCTGTTTTATTGTCTGAGTCCATTCCGACTAATAAATTGTACAGACGCACAAGCAGATTCTTACATGCATACGAAACCCGCACACATATATCTTCTCCCACACAATCTGAAACTCATTCTCCCAATGAAACACACTGTCATTTTCATTAATTCTCTCACTCATACCCAAACACACTGTCACGCAAATGCATCCCTTTTACATTACCCCCTTACCCTCTACACGCCTTGAACCAACGGATGTAACTTGTAATTGACGTACCTTCCGTAACCATGTGTAGCTTGTAACCTATGTAACTCTCCTCATGTAAAGCGCTCTGATACCTCCGGGTCTAGCCAGCGCTATATAAAACTCAAGAAAATAAAATTAAAATAAAATAAATAAAATTCTCTGTCCGATGCAGGCGATTTCTGTCAGACTCTTATACCGGCATGCACACACTTATAGACATTCATGCAAATCCACGCATCTGCGCACACACTCTGCCTTCTTATACCATCTATCAAACGTATGCAAACACGTGCACAAACAATTTTAAAGACTGCTTCAGTCGCACACTCCTACACTTCCACACACAGTCAGTAAGTATACACCATTCTCACCCACACTTTTCCTCGGGTGAACAGGCTCATACATTCTCACACAAACACAGAACCTTACACACATCAAATTATTTTACACACATACACATTTACAGTCTCACTCACATAAGCACACCAACACGAGCGCATGAGAGAGGAGCCTTTTAGACGTATTCACCCGGAGACGTGTCTGCGCCTGAGTCACATGTGACCAGCATTTCTTCGGACAGCGCTGGCCAGCCTGGGTGCGTGCCAGTGCTCGTGTTTTCCAATTAATACGGCCATGGAACTAAGCCCTGATGGACCACAACTGCAGAAACATGCTTCTGTGTAAAAACAATAAATGCATTTCTTTGTAGGAAGAAAACCCGTATCATGTGCTTGGCAGCTCTATCCCGAACAATGACTTTACATGTGACTGCCTGCAAGAGAAATTCTACCCAGCCAAGCTGAGTCTGAAAAATGTATTCACTAGAAAAGAGTGGAGGCGAGGGACTCTCTTCTGGACATCTTGTGTGGCTGCGAGACATTTATAACGGGTCAGCAGAGGCTACCGGTTTGTAAAGCCGTAATATATTGCAGATCCTGCTGGCTTTTCACTGAGCGCGCCAAGCGGGTCCCTGCTCTACCTTCCGAGCTGCTAAATAAGAATTAAGTCCCCCTCTGCTCCTGCCATGCGGTTCTCGTTCACCAGCTAGTTGTATGCTTTCATGGGGAGACTTAGGACGGCGCACAGTGAGTGTGTTACCTTGGAACACAAGCCTGTCTGCGCAATGCAGTTTTAATATTTGCTTTTTTAAAGCTTTCTTTTACGCCCCTGCCTTGTTTACACGTTTTAATCTGATCTTTGCGTCTCTTACACCCCTCAACTCATCCCCAGAAATGTCATGTGGAAAAGCTTTTAATTTAAGTAAAATCTAATCATATTCTCTCTCTCGACTTCCCGGACTCTTTACATCCCCCTTACAAAGTGGCTCGAAAGTAGTAGGTAAAAGAGAGTTAAATAACTACTGCAGGCAGAGCTAGATTACTAGGAGTTTGATTCCTAATTAGGCCAAAGGGCACCATTTGTCCCTAAGCCTGAGAGGCCGGCTTTGACGCTGAAGAGCCGGGTTAGAGTCTGACGGAGGCTCAAACTTCCTGTGATTCTGGGCAAATCAATCAAATTCCCTGTGCCTAACAAATGAAGTGTCCCTGTAATGCAACTAGTGCTCATGTAAAGTGCTCTGATACCTTCGTCTTGATACCTTAAGGCATACAGCAATAATCTTTTTTTGGGGCACGGGTTTCACATTTGTTTATTGTAATCTTCATGCATACTTTGTAAAATGGTAACCCTAGATAATATCGGAGTGACGTATCTCCATCACCTCTATGGCTAATAAAAATTTGCAATTTCTTAAATCATAAATAATTCAATTGTATTGCTTTATTAACCTTCCTGCTTCCTCAAATTTGCTTGAAAATGCACCATCTGTCCACTTTTTTTTCAAAATTTTCTCGGGGGGGGGGAGAGAACCACTCTGAACCCCAGTAGGTTGTTTAGGCGCGCTCGCTCGCCGCAGTGCAGTACAACAATAATTTTATGCCTCGTCGCTTTCAAATGCCACCACTAGTGTGGGAATGTGGACAAACTGTAGTATTATGAGACCGTGTACTGGGTATAATGCGGCTACCCTTGATTGCTCTGATGTGGTTACTGCCGAATGTCTTGTATTATCAATAAAAATAATTTATTAAAAATAAAAAAATCAAGGCGGTGGGATTGTGAACCCTTTGTCAAGAGACCCTGCACCTCTGGACATGGCTGGAACATCAGGGTATTTCCCTGGTGGTTCAACACGTGGCAGGCTCTCTGAACGCCAGAACAGAAGAACTCAGGATCATGAATTGCGTCCTCATCCGGAGGCAGTGCAAGGTCTCTTCTGACATTGGGGAGAGCCTTGGATAGATCTGTTCATCACCGCTTAGAATGCGCAATGTAAGCAGTTTGTGCACTGGAGTTTCCAAGGTGGCTCTCGCTCGCAGACTTATTTAGTCTCAAGTTGAGCTCAGGACTCCTAAAAAATATTTCAGCTGATACCACTCCTGTCCGGAGTACTCAGGAAGATTAAGAACGACTAGGCCCAGGTCATCTTAGTGGCTCTGGACAGGGAATGGAGAGAATGGTACCCCAAACTCTTGAGCAGGACCATCTGGCCTCCAGTCAGGTTGCACATGTGTGAGGATCTTCTGTCACAACAATAGGGCAGTGTATTGAACCTTAACCTGGTGGAAGCCCGGGAAGACAAACGCGAACGCCGTGAAGGGAACGGCCAGCAGCACCAACAGGGACTTCGAGTCCCAGCAGCCCGTGAGGCCAGTGACGCCTCTTTCTGCGCCCGGAGGCGCGTTAAAGCTTGTGGAGGGCTCCCGCAGCGCGGGAAGCCTGGGAAGACCAACGCGAACGTCGTGAGGGAAACAGCTAGCAGCACCACAACAGGGACTTCGAGTCCCAGCAGCCCGTGGGGCTAGTGCTGCCTCTGTCCGCGCCCGAAGGTGCGTTAAAGCTTGTGGAGGGCTTCCGCAGCGTGGGAAGCCCAGGAAGACCAACGCGAACACCGTAATGGGAACGGCCAGCAGCACCAACAGGGACTTCGAGTCGCTCAGCCCGTGGGGCCACTGACGCCTCCTTCTGCGCCCGGAGGCGCGTTAAAGCTTGTGGAGGGCTCCCGCAGCGACTGACAGAGGCTGGGCAACCCCACTGACGTGTGGAAGCTAACATGGGTAAGCGCAAATTGCCTTATTCAAACTATTTGCCAAAGACTAAAGCTAAGATCCCCCGTAACTGTGCCTCCATAATATCTTATCTAACTAGTGCTGTAGGGGCAATTACCACGGAGATCCACAATGTAGAAGCCCAGTTGGGTATGGGTGATGTGAATGTGGTTGGTGATACCCCCCCCCCCCTTTGGTAGCCCCACATACCTCAGGAATTGACCTTGTTACAGATACTATAGTGGGGGATTATGATTCTACTCAAAGAAATGACACTATGCCGAACTAAGGCCAGGAAATGTTTCAGGGGATTGGTGATAACGCACCTGTGAACTCTCCAAGGGAACTGTTTGTAGCACCTTTAAAGAAAAAGAGGAAGAAAGGAGCTAAGGGAGGATCTAACAAAAAGGATTTGGCCTCCCAGGAGGGGCTTGGCAGTCACTTGAATATGGAGGAAAGCCAGCCCTCTCATTCTGGAGCTACATCTACGGATATAATTCTTACCCATATTGACACTATGTTTGAGACATTGAGAGTGGAATTAATTAACTGTATGAAATATGGGGTTGATGGAATCATGAAGAAACTGTTACATCTTGAGAGAAAATGGTGTAGCCTCTGGGGGCAGATGGAGCCTTACATGGCTCACCATTCCATTCGGGTTGATCAAGCCGAGGCTACACCATTGGTAGCAGTACTAACTGGGGTACCCCATCTTAAGGCGAATGTTAGTGAAACTACTGGGGAGTTAATACGTAAAGTTAAATTTTGGTGTTCTGGACACTCTGAGGGAGGCTTGGATGTGCCATCCCATATTATAATGGCCAGACGGGTTGACTGGGTTGGCCATTGTCCCAAAAACATTGAGGGAGATTGCGTTGTTGTAAATTTTGACAGCAGGGATGTAGCAAGTTGGCTTTTTGGGGCTACCCAGTATGGTGATAAAAGGGGATTAAAGCATTTCCTCTGGGGGTCTTCTACCCACCTAAAATGGTTGAGAGGGCTAATCGTTTACCTCCCCCTTAGGGCTACAATGGAGAGACAATAGGCAAAGACTGGGTATCCGCCCCAAGCCTAGTGAAAATCTACCCCTGGTGAGTGGGACTCCTGCAATTTCTTTAACCTTGGGGGGGCGTCGTGGGAGGAAGCCCAGTCACCAGCGGGGTGGGAATAGAAAATAGATTTGAACCATTGAGCCAGCTGGATGGCAATGATTGATTAACCATTGTTCCCCTTACTCAAGGGCAGGAGGAGGGTACACAAAGGGAGCCCATAAGAAATTTGACCGAAGTAAACAAGTCAAATGAAGCAAGATCAGTTAAAATACTTAGCTGAAATATTGTAGGTCTAAGAGATAAAATGGAGGATGTCATATGGAATAACTTTCTAAAGGAATATAATGTTATTGGGCTTCAAGAATCTTGGGAAGTGGAGAATACCCTCTGGTTGGACGGCTACACTATGTATTTTGAACCTGCTAGACCATCTGTAGTGGGAAGACCAAAAGGGGGTTTAACCACATTGATTTGCCTAAAGGTTACAGGTAGTCATCGAAAATTGGAAACCGGGCTAGCAAATTGTTTAGCTGTTGAAACTATGCCCATCAACTCAACTAAAGTTTTAATTGTCAATTTCTGTAACTCATTTGACAGAATCTCAGTCATTGAACATTTGTCTAGTCTTAAAACCTACTTGGAGGGTTATAAGGAGAAACAAATCACATCTTATTCGGTTGTTATTTTAGGGGATTTTAATATACACTTGTGTTCCAAGAGCTGTTATGTTATTGATAGCTTAGGGCCTGGCATGTAGTCAGACGTACACTTTGAACACACACCGCAAGGGGAATTTTTGGAGCAAACCCTAGCAGATTTGGGTCTTTTATAACCGAATGATTCATGTGGTGTGGATGATATCCCATCTTTTAAAGGAAGAGGAATGCATACGACAATTGACTACATTTTCATAAATACTGCCCTGGAAGTATATGTTAAACATTATACGGCTGTGTGGTCACAATTTAGTGACCACAATCCCATACACTTGATATTGGGAGGGGGTATTGGGCTCAGTTCGGAAATCTACAAATAGGCCCCCACAGCAGCAATTATGAATACAAACCAGGGCCGTAGATTAAGATGGTGTAAGGTAATTCCGGAAGATTTCTGTAATGACTTAGCTACCAAAGTAGGATTGGAAATGGAGTTATGTCTCGATAGTGGGGCAAGAGATAATGGGATTTTAACCGCCTACGGTAAAATTTGTATACAGGTGGCAAATAACCTCATGTACAATTGTAAGGACTATCCCAATGGAGGAGAGAGGTGGTTTGACCACAGGTGTTCAGTGGCGCATCAAAAGCTGATGGCCGCTTTAAAAAACAGACCACAAAACAAAAGTTTGATAGTTGCCCTTAGGAAAGATTACATGTTAGCAATAAACACACGTAAGTCGGATATTACAAATGATGCTCTGAAAGAATTAATGTAAATTGATGTAATAAGGAATAGTGCCAAGTTCTGGAATATTGTAAATAGACCATTCTTCTCTGATAATAAAGGCAGTCTGCTGGAGTGTAATATCCCTGAAGAGGATTGGTTCAACCGTTTTAAAGATATATATGGGGACCGGGGTGAACTTGAACCTCGAAGTAGGTTAGAAATATTCTTTAGTTTTTACGGATAAGGAAATAGCAGTGGCTATTTATCAAATGTCAAGGAATAAAGCCCCTGGTCCGCACGGTGTTCCAGCTGACCTATTCAAAGCTGACATACCTTTATGGTCTAAATTACTAGCTAACGTTTTTAATAAAGCCTGTGAACTTGGTTTACCCCAATTTTGGTCACAATCCGTCATAGTTCCGGTTTTTAAAAAGGGGAATAGAGGTGACCCGCGATGTTATAGGCCAATCTCATTGATAGATTCAGCCATGAAGGTTTTAGGCAGAGTGGTTTTAGGCAAACTCACTGATTGGCTCAATGACACTAATATCCTCTCAAACTTACAGTATGGGTTTAGGAAAGGGAGAGGAACAACTGACCAGTGCCTAAATTTGCTTCTATTATCTGGAAAATACACGATTGCGAAGAAGGGTTCACTTCATTTGGCATTTATGGATCTTTCTTCGGCCTTCGACCGTGTTAATAGATCCAAATTATGGCACCTGTTACTAAAGTTAGGCCTGGATGAAAATATTGTAAACTTTTTGGCAGATTTGCATCAGGATCTTACAGCCACGGTGAGATTTGACCAAAAAGGTAACCTTACACGTAGTATCCGTATTATTAAAGGAGTGAGACAGGGTTGTATCCTAGCCCACTTTTATTTACCCTATATATTAATAATCTTGATTCAGTTTTAATGGGTGCAAGCTTGGACATTCCCCGTGTAGGCGAGCGGTTAATTCCGGCTCTTTTCTATGCGGACGATGCTGCTCTATTAGCTAGAACGGCGATTGGCCTACAGCATCTTTTAACAACCTTTGCCGAGTTTATGAAGTCTTTGGACTTGGATGTAAGTCCCACACCATGATTATGGGGGTAAAGCCCAAGAAATGTAAAACTCAGTATTGTAAAGGGAATGTAATAACACGGGTGGTGTCGTTTTTATATCTAGGAGTGTTATTTGATGAAAAGGGCACATGGGTCCCACAAATGAAAGCCCAAAAAAATGCAATGGCCAGATCTACCATCGCTGTCCTAGATTTTGCTCGTAGATAGGGATCGAAGCCAATGCCTACTATGTTAAACATATATAAGGCTAAATGCCTTGCTATAGCAAACTATGGTTCCGATCTCTGGGGATACAGAGAAGCTGGTGATATCCAAATAGTGAAAAATAAATTCCTAAGAAATCTCCTATCCATGCCACAATCGACATCTACCTATATTATCCACAAAGAAACAGGTTCAGGCTTCATATCTGATATCATAGGAATGACACCTTTACCTAAATGGATAGGTATTTGGATGAACCCGGAGCTTGGGATGAACCGTGAAATTATTTGCGACTGCTTAGCTCTTGACCTAGCAAATAGAATCCCCTGGCTAAGCTACGTAAAAAGGACTGCATCTTATCTGGGAAGACCAGAGCTATTTATCTCCCTAGAGAAACTCCTAAAGGTGGACATGCTCTGGGCTAAAAGCACATACCTGCAGTTATCACAAATGGATAGAGAGGCTAGGGAACTAAGTAAGCCTCTTGTACGGGCACATCAGTTGTTATGCACCTCACAAACGATTGAACCATATCTAAATATAGTTACTAGCCAGCATCATCGTTTCCTTCTGGTGAGATTCAGATTGAATCAATTACATTTACTCCTCGCTGAACCAATGGGATGGAAAAAGCCGGAGGACCTGAATGTTTGTACTTGTGATAATTTTTCTACTCAGGACTCAACGCATTTGTCTTATTTTGTGAGCATTTTTTGCACATCCGAAATTGGTTCATTTTACCCATTTTAAAAGGCAAAGGTTTTATACAGGCTAGACCTGCTTTTATATATTTGCAAATCTTGACCAATGTTTGGGAAATTTTAAACATAGCTAGTTTTTTGACTGCAGCGGTCAGAGTAAGGAAAAAGAGAAGGACTGCTATTAATTAGTACATTTTAGATTCAATAAATTATTCCTCTGTATATTGATGATCTAGATTTTGCTTTATCTGTATTTTGTGATGTCTTTGTAATACTCTTATGAAAATTTTATTGTGTTTTTTGTAGTATGCATTTATGGTTTTAATTAACCGAATAAAGTGAATTTAAGTGGTGACAGTTGAGGGTGTTTGACCTCCCGAAGTATGTGATGTCATTCTGGCAGCCAGGCGCTCTTCTACTAAAGCCATCTACGCCTGTTGATGGGATGAGTTTGTGGCTCAGTGTACATCCAGATCAGTTGATCCTTTGACTACACCCTTGTCTGAAGTTCTCCTTTTCATTCTTTCTCCTACCTGACAAAGCTTTGCTCTGAGCACAATAAAAGGATATCTGTCCGCCATTTCCGCTTGCCTACAGTTGCCGAATCAGCCTTTCCTGTTTACGTCACTTGTTGTGACTAGATTCCTTAAAGGTTTACAGCCTATGTTTCTTCCTACGCCCATCATTATGACTCAATGGGACCTAAATCTAGTTCTCACCTTCCTCATGTGTTTGTCTTTTGAGCCGATGCACAGCTGCCTTCCAGTGCTCCTAACGCTCAAAACTATCTTTCTTGTGAGGATACCATCTGCCAGGAGGGTTAGCGAATTGCAAGCGCTGCATGTAAACTACCCCATGCATTTCTCTTCTCCCAGACATGCTTGTTCTTAGAACCCGGGCTTCCTTTTTGCCAAAGGTGGTCACACCTTTTCATGTCAAGCAACGCATCACCCTTCCTACCCCCCCCCCCGCGTTTTATCCTTTGAAAGAAGAGTAGAGACTCCACCATCTGGATCCAAAATTAGCGTAATCTGACTCTATTGGTCATACCAAAGAATTCCAGGTGGGCGATCAACTCTTTGTTGGAATTGCAGTGGCAAAGAAAGGGAAGGCAATTCAAAAGAGAACCATCTCTCGATGGATAATGCTTTGCATTAATATCTGCTTTGTAAAGGCCAAGAAATAGCCCCAGAGAGCTTAAGAGCACACTCCGTCAGAGCTACGACTGCAACCACTGCATTAGCTAGAAGAGTCCCAGCCCTGGACATCTGTCAAGCAGCTCAGTGGGCATCACTGCAGCTGTTTGCTAAACACTATTGCCTCGACAGTAGGGTCTGGAGGGATGGACTCTTGCCTCTTTGCCCATTCGGTCCTCCAGGACTTCTTAGTTTAAAATAGTCCACAGACCCACCTCTGGGGAGAGAATGATTTGGTATCTATTCTAAGGTAAGGAATCTGTGGCTAGAAGTTTCTATCAGATGAACAAGTCACTTATCTTCGGAAACGCTTTATGTGGTAGAGAGTCTATCTATCCCCAGGTTTCTGACAAAACCCCCACCCCCATCCTCTCCGTTCTGTGAACTATTTTCTCTCAATTAAGAGATCCTTCAGGACCTCACACAGACACTAGCTATTCCTCCTCAGATTGTCTCTGTGCATCTGGTGTGGAAATAACTGAGGTCAGCGCACTGGGGTGGTTCCTATATAGGCACCGCCTACGTCATTTCTGGCGCCGACGACGCCACACAGAGCCGAGCGACACCCCCTACCGGTGCACACGGGGGATGGCTCCAAAATGTCCTGATCCATTCTGACGCCTGGGAATATTCTAAGGTAAGGAACCTGTGACTAGATGGAGTCGCTACCAGCTAAAGTGTTACCGAAGGTAAGTAACTTGTTATTTAAAGGCACCCTTAAGCCACATCCAGTAGTTTAAAAAATGTGCACTGTGCTAGCGAAACAAAGCACAACGTGAAGCCGGTCAGCAAAATGAGTGGAAACAAAGTGTGAAGAAGCCTTTGAATCTCTGAGCAGAAAGGGCTATATGAAGAGCTAATGTTTCTGCTGCTGTTAGACTTGTTATAGGCTTATTTAATTTATCGAGGTTCTTTTATATCGTGTTAATTTTGGGCCATTAAATACTTTCAGAAGCTTTTACTTGAGAGGATACAGTTCTGCTACATTTACTATTTTCTCAACAGTCAATAAATACATGTAAACTGGAACTAATCCCTACAGCAAGATTTGTTTGTTCGAATCATATAGCTTCTATTATTTTGTTCAAACATATAAACCCAATATATATTGAATTTACGTAAACAAAGAAAAATTGCAGTCCCAGACATTTCAGTCGCTATATATATTTAATGTTGTGTAGTGCTGCCCTCACTTTACCTTAATACATTGCGATTCCCACCACCATCTTCCCTCTCTCGATTTATCCCTTGAGTCTCCCTCGATAGTACCCCAAGGAGACCATCACACAGCTAGCAGTGGAGACAAACTCACACAATCCTCAGTTTAAGTAATCCTGTTTATCAAACACCACATTTAAATAAAGAATGGTGCTACAACATACTACACCCCTGCTACCACAATCTGCAACTAAGGTGATTCGCTCACATAATCCCAAATTGTCTGAAGCACAGAACAGCCAAAAGTAAAGAGTAGTATGTATGTAGTTCATAAACAAAATACAAGATTTAATGTAGAAACACATTGGCATTAATAATGCCAGATCAAGAGTACATGACATACAATATACAAAGACCCTGATTACAAATTTAGGTGCTATTTATAGGACCTGGTAAATAGCGATACCACGTGGTTTGTTATTTACCCAGTGGGATAAATAGAACCTATTACAGGTTTCTAGGGAATAGCATGAGGATTAAGTGTTCTCTCTAGGGGCCTGTGTTCGACCTCATGGTCACAGGTTTAAATCCCAGCGGGTACACTGAGCCTTTCATCCTTCTGAGGTAAATAAAATGAGTAACATTGAGTTGGGTAACAATTAACATCTGTTATTCCCCCCAAGATACCCTTCTGGGTGACCGTGTGCTTTACAAATGTGCATGTTATGTGTTTTTTAAAATCTTATCCCTTGTTCAATTTTGGCAGGTGTGACCTGCTGAAATGAAACAAATGTTGGGGTATTTAACACATTCAATTATCGGATGTGTTAAATAACACTCAACTCGTAATTCTGACCCCTGTGTAAACAGAGTTTACACACAGGTCGGAATTAATTGTCTCACTTGTAATCACAGTCATAGAGTAAACCAAGATGAAAAAGTACAATAACTGTAACAATTGACTGAAACCGTTTGTTATAAACAGGGAACAAAAGACAAAAATCAATAAGTGTGTCGTGAGAATCTTCCAAAAATACAGTGCTTATGAGTCACATCAGAACTCGAATTTGGGTGCTGAACACTAGGTGCTTTGTCCCAGATCAAGCACAATGTTTCGAGTGCCGTAACCGTTACTGCAGTCAGAATATTTAACTCGGTCTGGTGGCACAGGAACCTGTCCCATTATGCATGTATGTATTTTTTCCTTGATTATGGCACATTCTAACCTTAATAGGCCTGCGGAATCTAACACTTCGGTTCTGGGACAGAGCACCTAGTGTTCATTAGGTGTTCATACTATATTAGCAATCTCCTTTCTCAGAAAACTCTTTAGAGGAGGAGTCATTGACTCTGTAACTAATTGCAGACTGGGATCTTTTATTTGTAATTTGAGGACTTGGTGTGATACCAGTGCATTATTGGAAGGCTAGAATATTCAAGCTCCGGAGAGTACCATTGATAACTGTAGTCAAGCTTTCTGCAATACTCTTGCGAGGCCAACCTGGAGGACATTTTTAACACCTTTGTCACAAGTAAACACCATACACCAGGATCTCAGGCCGAAAAGCAAAGTATCTACCAGCCCTGAAATCTTGTGATACCTTTTTCTTACATAGTACGGAGCTGCTTCTAAACCCGCTTAAGTCCACCAAGTCAGGTTCCCCTCGGACCCATGTCCACCAAAAATCGTAAATCTTGCCTCGAAAAGATAATTAAATACGGGATTTTTCCACAAGAATGGAAGAAAGCTTCTATTCTTCCTCTCCCCAAAAAATAGTTTCAATCCACAAGAGGCTATTAGCTATAGGCCTATTTCCTGGTTATCGTTTCTATTAAACATTTTAGAAAAGGCTCTGAATTTGGAACTTGCATCTTTCATAGATGCTAACAACCTTCTAGGTTTTGCACAATTTGGATTTAGAGGTGGTCTGATCTAACGGTTAGGGCGCTCGACCTCGGACCTGGGGGAACTGGGATTCTGGGCAAATCACTTAATCTACTCATGCCGAACACAAAAAAAAAAAAGTGAATGCGTGTCCTCATGTAACGTCACTGGTGCTATGTAAAGCTCTCTGATACCTGATTGGATTCGGGTCAAGTTTGCGCTATATAAAACTCTGCTGAAAGAAAATAAAACAAATCGTCTAAGGTTGATACGTGATAGAGATGGCAAGACCACTCTGATATTATTGGAACTCTCTGCAGCGTTCAATACGGTCAATAATGACTTACTGGTTGACCGGCTTTTTAGGCTTGGCATTAGAGGCCCTTAGTTTGGTGAAATCATTTCTTTCGGAGAGGGAACAATGTGTTGCTACGGGAGAATTCAACTCCGATATGTTTCACTTGCCATGTGTTGTGCCCTACTCGTTTTATTCTTTATCATCACACTGGTAAAACTCATCATGTCTTTTGGTTTTTCTGTTGTCTCATACGCCGTAGATGCGCAAATAGCGGTCTCAGTATCCAGCAAACCTGTGGAAACAGCAACTAGATTTAACATCTGTATGAGACAATTGAATGAAAGTCGATTGTCTAAAACTAAACTGTAGGAAAATGGAGGTTCTACTTTTGGGCAATGACACTACCCTTTGGGTCCCCTAGTTGGTAGCCTCAGGAACTGGGCTTATTACCCACTCCTGTGAAGAAAGTTAGAAACCTGGGGATTGTTTTTGGCAATAAATTAACCCTTGGAGATCCGCTCAAGGTCCTAGTTTCTCCTATATTCTTCATTTTGTGAATCATCAGGAAGATATGACCTTTCATCCCATTGGATCTTCAAAAAACCGTAGTAACTGCACTGGCCTTATCCAAATTGGATTATGGCAATGCTCTTTTCCTGAATATCCAACACAGATTCTTCCACAAACTACAGGTGCTGCAAAATGCATCAGCACAGCTTCTCTTGGGAATTCCCAAATATCAATTTGCCTCTTGAGCCTTGGTTAAGCTTAATTGAATTCCTATTAAATAAAGAATCGGATTCAAGGCTATGTGCACGTTCTTTAAGGCATTACATTATGTCGGCCTGGTCTTTTTAAGGAACATATTCACTTGGTACTCCCCGCCCAGAAATATGAGATCTTCCACAGCCAAGTTGTTGGTGATCCCCTGGATCAGATGAGCTTCTTGGGGAGGTAGAGGTTTTTTTTGGGGAACTGCCAAATTGTGGAACTCTTTCACCCTGTAAGTGGAGGACAGTCCAAACCTCTTGTCCGCCAAGAAATCTCTTAAAACCTGCCTATGCAGCAATTAGTCAAGCACTTAAGCAGTTCTTTCCTTACAGTCAGAAGCAGTGCCAAGACGCCTTAGGGCATTTGAGCGTTCTACAAAATTACAAATCAAATCAAAATATACCAGGCTTTACTCCAGGCTTATGGTAGTAATATATCTTGATAGCCCAGAAGACGTTATCCAGACGAAACACGTGTTGGCTATAGTGGCAATGCCCATTGTGTCTATAAAACATTTTCTACTTCTTATGTTACTCATAAGTACTGTATTTTTGGACGATTCTCATAACGCACTATTGATTTTGGCTTTTTTCGTCTGTTTATAACAAAACTGTTTCAGACAATTGTTAGTTACTATACTTTTTATCTTGGTTTACCCTATGTAAGCTGTATGTGATGTCATTTACTCTTAATGTGGCATTATTGGTGTCAATGTGTTTCTAAATTAAAATCTTATATTTTTTAACTACATGCATACTATTCTTTATCTTAGCTTGTTGTGTGCTCCGAACAATTTGGGATTTAAGCCCCTCATGGAGGCCTATTATTGAGGGGATGCAACAGTTTAGTAAGCATTCCCCCCCAAGTTACTAGGTCATTTGTAACGCTGTCATCCCGTCAGGTAAGCTTCATATGTTGTTTATCAGCCAATGCCCATTCCACTAAGTCTTTTAAAAAAATTTTAGGCCTCGCCTAGGCAGTGCGCATGCGCTGCTCTAGGAGGGCCTTTAGCCATCGGTATGCTCCTTTTCAAGCACACTCGTACTTGTGGTGGCATCAACCTTGCGGGAGTGAGCAACAGTGCACATGCTAATTGGAAACATATGGCTCTCGCGCCACAGCTGCTCGCTCCCGCAAGGTGGAGGCCAACACAAGCACAAGTGTGCTTGAAAACAGCTGCGCGCGGTTGCGTTAATTGTAAACAGATGGGCTTTACTCCCTCATCATCCTCCCTCGTCATGGCCCATAAAAAAAAAACAGCGGCGCGCAGTGCTCCTTGTGTGTGAGGTTACACACATGGCGCCACGCTTTCGTTTTGGCTTCTTCTCATTCTGTTTCCTGCTCTTTGTCCCTACGGCTTGTACTTTCGCTCTGCTCTGTCTCCAGTTGCACTGCTTTTGGTCTCTTCTCTCTCCGCTCTCCTTGGTCCTGCAATCTGTCGGTTCTTTATCCATGCGTTCGGTGCTCGTTCTCGGTGCTCTCGCAGCACTTTCTCCTTCCTCTCCTCATTTTCAAATACGCTGTTCATTCAGTTGGTGTGTTCGTTTGATTTCTCCATCCTGTCTTTAAACTCGTCCCCTTCGTTGTAGGTGTTGTGCTTCTGTGACCAAATTTTATAGGGGAACGGAAACTGGTATTGGAATTGAAACAAAAGGGTTTAGAGGCAAGCACAGAAGCGAACCCTTAGTGAATAATCAGAACCTGTTTCACGTGCATGTATGTATTTCCCAAATTATTTTTTGGTCCGGTGCTGTGTTTAGGAGCTAGAAAAAGATAAATATTTTTTAACTGTGACTCAGCGGCCTGGTGTTTTCCAGGCATGTGGGAAGACAGGTTATTTATATCCAACCACTTCACCTCTCATGTGTCACCGGCAATGCCCCATGTCTTGGGAAGTGCTCTGATTTTGGGGGGCCTAATTGTGGCTGGGAGGCAGGAGTTTGTTTTTATAGATCGGCTCTGTCGAAGACCAGGAAGTGACAGCTGAAGTTTGAGTGATGGTGCTGATAGGGATCAGGGTATCTAAAATATGCTCACTACCACGGATAGAGTAATCACACAGTTACATGCACATACATTCATCATACGCTAGGGCCCATTTCACTAACACACGCTCAAATACTCTACCAGCAATAAACCTGTGAAAAGAAAACACCTAAACACCCTGCATCAATATCAGGTCGATCAGATCTGGTTTTGTGACTGTCCTAATCAATAACATAATCTACACAACACATACAATAATGATCAGATATATAAACCCAATAATTGACAAGAAAGAAAATTCAACACCATGTTTAAAATTATATTGCTTTATCTAAAATTAGTCAAAGTAAATCAATCAGAATAAATCATTTCTCATAGTTACCTATTCTAACTAAGTGTCAGAACGGGTCAGGACAAGTCTCTCGGTAAAGTCTCTCAAGACGAAGTCCTCAGCATCAATCCTCAGCAACGCAGATTCACGCGGCAAAGGCAAAATGGCAAGTGGCAAAAGGGTGGCAAAAACCCTCTCTAAGCTAACAGTTTTTATAATAAATTGAACAAAAGAAAGATACATTGGAACATAGGAAAAATCATGATGTCCGCCGGACTTGCTGAGCAGAGCGAGAAGGAAAGGATGCAACATTGCAACATTTGTGAACCTCCGCTCAGGAAAAATACACATAGCGAAGACTACGGAACAGGAACTAAGAAAATAAAACATGTATCACATTAATCCGGCTTCTCCTCGGCCATCGAGCCACAGTTCAGAGTTTCCCTCTAAGGCTCCTTTGTTTTTCAAGATTGCCAAGGACACTTTCACTTCTCTTGGAGAACTCCCAAAAACTGCTGCTGTCCTCATGGAAAGTTTTATTCAAGGACCATGGTCAGTCAACTTCAAGACCATTTCCAGCAGGGGTCTCCCTCGTCACGTCTTTCACATATTCACTCGAGGCCAGGCTCACAAAATCAGCCATCATGGACTAGGCCTCCATAGGCTACAATAGACCATCTCAATTAAAAGAAATAAAAACAATGTTACTACAGCATAATGATTAAACAGTGTTAACCCCACTAATACCCTTATGTGTATGCATTTATCTAGCTCTCACAACATAAAAAGCATTAATTCAAAAGCGTTTTGTGCTCAAAATAAACAGCACACAGCAACGTTTAAACATGAAAACTTGCACGTTATTTTTTAGGAAACAGAAACAGCACACACATGCTAACCCTCGTGTAACTTTCTCTTATGTTAAGACAAACGGATTGATTAATAAAAACACACTTGCACAAGACAAATAATTAATTGTTATTTATTAATAATTAATAAAACGCATAGACATACCAGAGCTTCAAAAGCCCCTGAATTTTCTAAATGAAAACTCTGCTCCAGCAGTGCTAACACCTGCAGGATTCACTGTACAGAATGGGTTTCAGACACTTTTGCTTTCAAGGGATGAATTCTGTCTGTCTCCTGCCTGTTTCACACCTGTCCAAAACACTATATAAAACAAGCATTGGCATAGCCAATAGGTCTCGCCTTTGGGACCTTATAAGTATTTAGTTATGCAGCACAATATCCTTGGTGCAGCAACATCAACTGTTGCATGGCTAAACACTTATAAGGTTCCAAAGGCGAGACCTATTTGCTATGCCAGTGCTTGTTAATATAAAGAGTTTGAGATGTGACCCAATGTTTGGCGAACCAGCTTCTAACCTATACCATACCCAGCCCTATCAATCTAGTTTTTATTTTCAGCTATTTCTGCAATGGTACTATTCCTACTAAGCACAGTCTTTTAGATCCCTCCAATTACAGAGCTACAGCATTAGACTGGGTTTGAAGCTCTTCTCCCAAAAGCCCACAATCAACAGACACACCCATGTCACGTGAAGAAAATCTACAGAGGGTTGCCCACGTATTCCTCATGCAGTAGGCGTAGCAGGATAAATTCTTGAGAGTTTTTAGGTGTCATATAAGTTCTGTGTAGATAATGAAACTGTATATGTTTAAAGCGTGCATTAGGGGATACTTGTTTCACACACTCGCAAGCTTTTTTCCATTCCGCAGGTGTCCATTCCTCTGATCAATCAGCTCCCCAATGTTTCCTAGCACGCTCTGTCTTGCCACCTCTTTCAGTCACTATGGTCAAATTCAGGTGAATTATTAGTCATCTGCAGCCTGATAGTTCTATCAACTGCTGCACAGTGACATGTTCTTGTGGTTTGTCAGTCAATGTGGTCCAAATCATCCTGGCAGTGTGATCTGATCTAGCATAGTGCCGAAACTGTCCCGGTCCAATGCTGAATTGCTCCTGAGCTTGTGTAAATTATATGAATCTGTTAGTAAGGAATAAGTTGTGTGTGCACTTGTAACCCCGCACGTGCCATCCTGCATAGGATATGTCTTCTTGCTTATTGTAAAATGGGCTCAGTACCCACAGGGGTGTACTCTCCATGAAGGAAGACCTGCGTAGTATTTGTCAGACCACTCTACGCTATACGTCTGCCATCAACCATATCAAATAAGGGAAGTCTTCTGGGACTCCATTTCACATAACAAACACCTAGGGGAGTGTGAAAGGGTAATGCAGGCCTGCCAATACCGATTTTTCCAGTTTGGGCCCACATCAAACCAACTGGAACATGTTGCAGTTGCGATGCAGCGTAGAATAGAAACAGGTGAGGCGATCCCAATCATCTCTCCAACTACAGGAACTTCAAGGTTCTGGTTCTGGCTACAGTACATAACAACTTATCCAGACTGGTAAACATAGTGGCTGGGATCGGACTCATCACATTCTGCAACACATACATATAGTGCGGATGGAGCACCATTTTGGCCAGGGAAACCCTTCTCATTACATAAAGCAGAAGTGTTTTCCAGAAATCCACAGAATTGTGCAATCCAAACAGCAGCCCTCCATATTAACACCGTATTGACCCACTGGGTATCGTTTTACCCATAGTCTCAGGTACCAAAATCTATCTATCTCCCATTGTAGTCCCAACTCCGACAGGAGAGTCATATCAACATATCCCAGTCTACTCTGTGGGAATAATTTGGATTTAGCTCTGTTTCTATGTAGCCCAGAAAACTCGGAGATCCTATTCAGTTCTTACAACTAGAGGGAACAGACCTCTATGGGAGTTACAGATGAACCAAATTGTGATCTGCATACATTGATACCACATGACATATGCCCCAAACTGGAGGCCACACGGCCCAAGCCCGGATCTGAGTTGCCAGGCCATTAGCTGAACCACAATGTGAATAGCACTGGGGAAAGAGGACAGCCCTGTTGAATTCCTCTACCCAGCCACGAGGGATCCGAGACAATGCCCCAGTACGTACTCTGGCCACAGGGTCTGTGTACAACATCTGGACCCACTTAATAAAGCTTATGGTGGAGGACCGCCCACATATATTACCATCCAACCATGTCGAAGGCTCACTCTAGATCTAAGGCGGCCAGCACTAACTCCTCCGAGGATGAGAGTGTGTGCATAATGTGGTTCAGCCATTTAAAGATATACATTGTGCTCCTCCCAGGGATAAAACCTTTCTGATCTAGGTGTTCGAGCATGGGAATCACCCACAGCAGTCAGGTGGCCAGTACCTTACATAACAGGTTAACATCTGAATTCAACATTGAGAACTCACTATATGAAGGGAGGTAAGTTGGATCCCTAACCTTCTTAGATATCAGCACCATCACCACTTCTCTTATTGATGGTGGGAGGACTCTCTCCCTTCTCGCTTTCATTAAGGCACCCATCAATTTCTCCAATATTGTGGAGTGCAGGGCCTGGGATAACTCAGCCTGGAGAACATCCGCTCCTGGCATTATGCCGCACATCGTTTCCACCAGTGCCTCTTTCAGCACCTCCAGCTCAAGTGAACGGTTAAGTCGCAGCAAATATGTCACTTGGAGGTACTGTTCTAGGGCCTCCTCAGGTATAGCATGTGGATGGACAGATCCCCTCTGCAGGTATCCCATACAGGCCTCATTGATTTGATCTCTGGCAATAATATCTGGCCTACGTGCTCCACGTAGTGACAGTATTTCTGCATCTTGTTTGTCTCTTTTTAGGAACCAGTCCAGCATTGTACCAGATTTGTCTCCCTCCCAAAATAGTCTTAACCTGTATTGTGTGTGTATGTACTTTTCGTGCCTGGAACACATATCCTTAATCTGCTGTTTTATCTTAATGAGCTGTCAAGACACATCAGGTCGGCTATACTCTTCATGCACCTGTGAGTGATAGGAATGTTTTCCTTCGGATGATGGTTTTGCCAAACCTCCAGCAACTGTAGGTGATCTATCACTCCCTTCAGTGTCACCTCCATGTTGGGCTTTAGGCCCTTCCTTGAGGGAAATGTGCTCATTTGCCAGTCCAATACTCAATTAAAGTCACCCCCCATATAATCAATGGGTAACACATTTGGGACAATTAACCCCATTACTTCAGAAAAAAAGAGTCCATCATCTAAATTCGGTGTGTAGTATTTACAAGGCAAGTGTGAAACCTATCTAGCACTCCAACAATGATCAGATACCTTTACTGTCAGAATTTACTATCCATTATGCAAAGGACACCCCAGCTGCTATCCATGTCGCCACTCCTCTTGCGTTAAAATTAGTGTATGTAGCTGCAAACATTTTCCCTCTCAATTTCTTCCCCAGTTTTACTACTTCAGCTTTGAGGAAGTGGGTTTCCTGTAACATTGCAATTTGTACCTTATATCTTCAAAGACAGGAATAGACTTGCTATGTCGCCTGGGGTAGCTGTTAAGATCCTGAATGCTCAAGTTTATCAACACCCTAACCTTAGCTGCTGTTGGTGTTGACATATAGCTGCATTTCCGATCAGGCCTTCATGGCAGCCCTTACCTCTGCTGTCAAGCACAGGCTGCAGGCTTAGCTCTCACTCCCAGTATTCCTCCATAGGCTATGTGGTTGCTTATGAACATACAAACAAAACATATTTTCCCTCAGAACAAATATAACAACTATCCCCTTCTCCTCGTCTGACCAGACTCTGAACCCCCCTCAACTAATGGTCCGCCCAGGTGCATCACTAATTCACCCTGAATAATGAATAAATGTATACTAAACCCCCTACCCTCCACGCTCAATTGTCTAAATCTTTAATTGAACGTAATCCCCTCAGCTATTAGGGACATGAGAGGAAAGAAGAGTACACTTGCGGGCAGCAATCGACTTTCCAAGGGCCAATCCAGTCAGGGTACTCTCAGTCGGTACAATGTGCCAGCACTAATTCCCCAGTGGGGAGGTATAGCGGGGCATGAGATAGTCTCTGCTTCCACTAGTGGCGGGGGTTCAAGGGCTATAGTAAGTTGCTCTTGACTACCCAGTCTTTTGCAAGCAAGGACTCCAGTCACATAGAACCATCCCTCCGGATGTACGGGCATCCAGAAAGGCAGGTCTCCCTGCTTAGCACATATAGTCTCACTGCGTTGTCTCGCAGTATTTTATCGCCAGTCAGGGCAGACCCTGTATCTACCAGATCCAGAACACTCTCAAGGTGGGGGTGAGTACCATATCCATGTTACCAGTATCTAGCCCCTCTGCTGTTTTAGGTCTGTCAGCAAGGGCTTCAGGATCTTCAAATGAAGATTCTTCCACTCTCTCCATTGTGCTCTTCTCCTAGATAGTTATCCGTGGGGTGTGGCGGGGGCAAGTCGCATAGGCACCAAGCTTCCGCCTGCTTCTCTATTGTTTCTCCCTGCAATGCGACCCCTTATGTTGGGAGCGAAAGGCTTCAAGAGGTTGTGGTCCTGCTTTATGCCACATTTCCAACCATGCCAACACATTTGCAGGTTTGTTGAAGAAATGGCTCTTGCCCTGGTCTATACCTTTCAAGCATGCAGAAAAGAGTGGCCTGTACTGGAGACTCATACTCCTGAGTTTTTGCTTCACTTCAGCATAGAATTTCCTCTGTTTCTGGAACTTCTTGGTGTAATAAGGGTAAATTGCTATGATGTGCTTTTCAATGTTATGCTGTTTCACCACTCTAGCAGCTTTCAGTTTACAGTCTCGATATTTACAATTGAGAATGTACCCTATTGGGCCGGGGCGGCTCCCCATGGGGTCCATGCCAGCAGCTTAACATGTCTGATAGGTCCTCAGGCATGAGCTCTTATCGGATCCAACCTTCCACAGAGGATTCTGAATTACTGCCTTCTGTCTGCTCAAGAAACCCCAAAAATGTAGATTATTGCAGCAGGATTGATTTTCCTCATCTTCTGCTCTCTCATCTAATATCTTTGTTGTAGTCAGCTCAGCCATTTGCTCTTTCAGCACTTTGACTTTCCTGTTTGGAACTCCACCACAGTTTCTTCAACTGAATGGAACCTCTCCACCACAGCAAATTCTCACCTATAGAGACAGTCTCTATTTTTCCTTTAAGGGCTGTCAGTGAAACATGAATCGCTGCCAACAGTTCTGCTCTAGAGGGTTCCTTGAGCGTTGTCTCCCACCTCTGCAACCGCCTTTTAATAAACCATGATAGCACTGAGAGATGCTGTGCACTCAAGATGTGTTTTTCATATGCAGGTCTCCGGGCTGCTCTCCAGCCCTCCAACTCACAAGTAAACTCCACTGCTCTAAGCAATCAAGGCAAGGCGAGACCCAGTACAACTGCTGTAACGCAAATATCAGTGCTCCCCCCCTCAGCAATTTTGAACAGGGTAATGTGCACTGCTCAAGATAAGGTGACTCCGCCAGACCCACACGCCATCTCAGGGCCAAGCCACACCAGGCCAGATGTTAACATTGGGGGGAACCTGGAGCCAAGCACTCGTGGCTATAAATTTGCACCTTTTCAACACTCCTGCTTTATGTTTCAGAGATCAGTGCTTGCCGCAGAGAGACCTGTCCCCCTTTCAAGTCTATGGGGCCTGCAGCTGTCAGCTATCTCCTGCTGCCCCTCCTGAGGGGGGGGGGGAGGGCTGCAAGTATCCTCAAGCCTGCAGGTTAAAGGGGGATGTAGTCTTTCCACGACCATCTCCGCCGTACACACCACTCAGATCTAGCCCCCAAGACTGGCAGGGTTGGCTCTCCCCTGTTCCGCCACTCCAACATTTGAACATCAGTGCAGGTCCTCCTCGGTCAGTCTAGTGCTCCGCTACACCTCAGTCAAGACCCAGCGGCTGCTCCCGCCCTTCAAGTATTCGAAGCCAGGTCTTTGCCTGGATGGCCACCGGTCAGTTACGCACCGCGGTCATCGCACTCCATTGGTGTGTTGTTGGGCTGCATCTGCACCACAGAGTTGCCGAATGAAAGCTCTCAGGCCTGGGAGATACCTAAAAATCCTGTAGATAAGTTATTAAGTTCTTGTTGCGCCCTCTGAATGCTATGAAAAAAGGGCAGTCTTGAATCCTATACCCAAGCAGTCAGGGCTTGCTTTGACATTCTGTTGGCTTGCTCGACCACACCTCTCGATTGAAGACAGAAGGGATGCGTGAATTGCAGTCATATTCCCAGAGCAGACAGAGTATTCATTGATGCCTTAGCTGCAAAAGTAGGGCCATTGTTTGAATGAGAAGTATGACTGCGCACGGATTGGCCTAAAGGTCATAAGAGACCGCGAGGCGAAACTCTACGTCACAAAGCACTGGAAGACTCTGTGACGAGACCAGTCCAACTCGAAAGTTTGGTCCCGTTCGAGAACCAGAAGTCACTGGAGTAGTTCCAGGGGTAGGTCTTCCCATTGATCCCAGTCTTCAGGTAAGTAGAAGAAAAAACACAAGAATCTAAGCTGGACTTGGACCCTTTCCGCCACTCACATTCCCCTGAGATATACATCTCGATCTCACTCCCGAAGTAGTTCGACTTCAGAGCCGATCCCCAACTTGTCCCAGCAAAACCTGAGTTTCTGGGCCATCTGCCACTCCTACACAGATTGAAGAATTCCACGATGCCATGCTCTGACTCTATGGACCCTTGCCGACTCCTTCTGGCATGCCTGCAAACCCCCATGTAGCTGAGAGGTTCTCCACCTGGGATACTGCTGGCCAGTTCACCCTTGCCGTCAGCTGTACCCTCTGAGTCCTTCACGGGGTTGCCTCTGCTTTCATCTCCACCTCTTGCAAACAAAAACAACAGTTGGTACACCCCATTTTCTGGCACATCGTCACTGATGCAGACTCCATCGACGCTGGTAGATAAGGCCCCAATTGTCTGCCCGGATGTCGAGTCTGTGCCAGTTCGACCCCAAACAAATTTGCGCCAGGCCTTTGTGGAGGCTCCATTTGCCTCTACAGCAACAAAGGCACGCCATACATTTCCTGTTGGGCATGAATTCCGATAATGCTTACGTTGCGGATGATGAGATTGGTCAGCCTTCTCACAAGGTGAATTGGTATTAAGCCCTGCAGAAGGCCAGTCGCTTTGATCTTTCTCCTGAGTCCGGTCTCTTCTCACCCTCTGGCCCTGCCAGTGAAGACAGTTCTTCCTACACCATGGGTATACATAGGGCGGCCAAAATCCTTGACCTCTAGTTCCCCACCTTGGAGATCAAGACCAGTGTACTTAAAGGGGTTTTTCAGGTGATATCCAGTCGTCCCTCATGGATATCCCTTTCGATGGGATTCACCTGTTTGGGGACAAGGCAGACTCTTTTCTTGAGCCATTGAAGGAGAACAGGGTGGGTTTATCTTCCGACCTCTCGAGCCTCATCTCGAGCCTCATCAGCCCTATCATTCCTTCCATGGCTTTGACAGATGTACCCTATATTTTGAGCCAGTTTTGCGACGTGGTGCCTAGCGCCCTTGTGGTCAACGTCTACAGGCCACCCAGTCCACTGCCACAGTCCTACCTGCCATGGCCCTGTAGTGTGCCCTTAGTGGAGCACAGTTACTGGCAGAAGGCAGGATCTGAGGATTCTTTCCTAGTTGCCAGGCCATGGCATCAGACTGGTGGGGCATTCCCTTCCATTCCTTTCTGCAGTGCTGCACCTTCCGTCGTCCACCCGAGAGACTTATGGAGGACCATCTTTTCTTCCTGCAGCAGGATGTGCAAGCGTTTTGGCTAAAGGGCTATTGAAAGGGTACCCATGGCAGACGTAGGATGGGGTTGTTGTTACCACTACTTTTTGGTGCCAAGGAAGGAAGGTTTTGGACCTGTGCCCTCTCAGTTCCATTCCCAGAAGAAAAAATTGAGAATGCTCACACTGTCCCAGGTCTTGTCTGCCCTCAACCCTGGAAACTGAATGATGGCTTTGGCCCTGCAGGATGCCTATGCCCATTTACGTGTGCTGCAAGCTCATTGGCGCTACCTGCGTTTCGGGGTGGGACAGGAGCATTTTTATTATGCTGTCCTTTAGTCTAACCAGTGCCCCTCACTGTCATCACGAACGTGATGGTGGTGGTGGCAGCACATCTTCGCAGGTCAGGCGTGCCAATCTTCCTTACCTCAGTCACTGGCTGTTGAAGGCTGGCTCAGCCCAGGCAGTTGTCAACGACCTCCAGATTATGGTGAACTTCCTGTCATCTTTGGGGTTTACTATCAATGTGGCGAATTTGTAGCTAACTCCTTCTCAAACGCTCCATTTCATCTGAGTCATTCTGGACAGTGTTCAGTTTCATGCCTTTCCGACAGGAAAGAGATTGCAAAAATACAAGTTGTTTCGTGGTCTATGTAAATATTTCATAATCAAGAATCATTAAACATCCATTAGACTTTTGATATCTTGTTTAATTAGTTTATTCTTCTCAAACACAACTGGCCAACAGGTGTTTCGTGATCTGTACAATTATATCTGTTGCTTCGCCAAAGCCAAAACTTCTGAGAAGCACCAATTCGGGCCTTCGCAAACTCCACATTCATGCTTGGAGACAGCTGAACACCTTTGATTTTCCACCATAGGTGATTGATGTCATGTTGGCAGCAAGGCATCCCTAGACAAAAAACATATATGCCTGTACTTGGGACAAGTTTGTCACTTGGAGCAGTACGTGGCTGATAGGCCCCCTTCAGGCAAAGTTGTCTTACGTTTTGTTGTTTGTGTCGTCCCTAGCCCAGCAAGACCTTTCTCTTGGCACAGTTAAAGAGTACCTTTTGTCGTTTTCGGTCTTTTTGCGTGTGTCAAATCAGTCTTTTTAGGCCAAGCTTCAGCGCACTTGCGCTGTCTGCAAAACCTGTTGTAATTTAAAAAAGTAATAATTTTTTTTTCCCCTCCTCCTACTTGGCATTGGTTAACTCTAGTGTCCCTCTTCCCTGCTGCCTCTTAACTTGTTTGTTTTGCTGATACACCACTTCCACTCAAGGCTGAGGCGCACTGGTAAAGTCCAGTTTAATTGCCTTTCCTTCCTTATCTGTTCTGTGGTTGCATTCGTTTTTAAAAATGTGTTTCCTTCTTCCTGCTCCTCGCATGCTCTACAGTCACGCTCTATGATCAACTACGCTCGCAGCCGGCCGACAATAGATATTTTTCTATTTATTTACCGTGGGCCACCACACGCATATGTTTTTATATAGATGGGCACGTGCTTTATTTCACCACGGAAACCGTTTTCATGTTTAGAGGAGGCTTCACCACTAGGGAAACCAGAGCACCAGGAGTTAAATTCGGCCCAGAACCACCCTCTGTTTTATTTATGTGGCTAACATCCATCCCTTCTTCTATTGCTCTCTTCTCACAGCCCCGGTTGTTTTAGTTCACCAGCCGCAGGTTTCAGAGCAGAGCTTCAAGCACCATCGCTTATGGTGAACGGCAGGTCTGTGTTTTGCTGTTTGTGGGCATAATTTATAATCTGGTGAATGTTCAAATGCTTTGTTTCACCACGGCGCCGTTTTTTAAGTCTCACCTAGGGAGCGCGCATGCGCTGCTCTAGGAAAAGACCTTTAGGAATCGGTCTGCTCCATTTCAGAAGCTCGTGCACGCCAGGCATCCACTTTACGGGAGCGAGCAGTCATCGGTTGTGGAGGATCATGTTTCCAATTTGCGGTTGCTTTCACTTTTACGGGCGCGTGGCCGCATTTTCTTTTTTGCTCCTCTTGTAACTTTATTGAATTGCCCAATGATGTCCATTTTTATTCAGTGTTTATTCCCACAAGGGGCACGGGCAGCATGATATTTCATTTGCACATAAGTGCCTTTTCCTTTTCGTATTGCTACGCTTTTATCTTTCTCAATGCAAAAACAGTGTCACAATGTTTAAAATTAGTCAGCCTCTGCAAACCAGCACGTACTTCCCTCCAGACAGCCTATACCTGAAAGCGCTGGTATACTGACTGACTAACACTACTCATGAAGTCATGATCTGACTCATGTCAGCGGGCTTGCCTTCAATGCGGCGGTTCAGCAGTTTTTCAATAAATTGATTACACAGCACTGCGGACCAATGCCACTGATCCTGCCGAACTACTTGAGGACGGGTGCTCCAAAACATGCAAGTGGCCTGCACTTATAAATTAAAAAGACAAATCGCTTCGAGACAAGGAGACTAAAGTTGCTTATAGAAACAGGTTTGATGGATTGTTTCCTTGGAGACATCTACAATGTCTTGACAACACACCGTGCTGTGGACACACCTTCAATCCAAGTACTAGAGCACGGATTTCAGACCTCTGCATTACTCAAAAAGTATTTAAATATTTTGTTTCACTGCTTCAGTACTCGCACATTGCCCCTTATAATTCACCTATGTGCAGCAAGGCTTTGCTTATGGACAGCTAAGAGGAGAGACTGCCCCCTCCGTAAAACAAAGTTATTTTCAGCCAGACCCATATCTGAGGTACATGAGCGAGACACTCCACCCTTGGAGTAACAAGGAAGGCTCAGAAGTGTCCTAGAAAGCAACAAATCTCAATGGTGAATTAACTTAAAAGTAGACAGGGAATTTTTCATTATCTTCACAACTGGATTGACTTAAGTACAGATACAAACTAGGCAGTTTCAATCTAGTTACTACGTTAAGTTTGGTTAAACTTTTCTGAAGTTCAGTTATAACCTCCATGTTTTAAAAACTCAATTTTAGTGGAGACAAGGCACACAAGCATGATTAAGTTACCTCCATCATCCATGGATCTCTTCTCAACACCATAGCCGTACACAGAGGGGTCCACCAAGGAGGTACCAAGGGGGTAGAGTTGTTCAATTGGGGCACCACCACGTCCACCACCACCACCATGTCCACCACCACCATGTCCACCACCACCATGTCCACCACCACCACGTCCACCACCACGTCCACCACCGCCACATCCACCATCACCACGTTCACCACGTCCACCACCACCACCACGTCCACCACCAGCACGTCCACCACCACCATGTCCACCACCACCATGTCCACCCCCACCACGTCCACCCCCACCACGTCCACCCCCACCATGTCCACCCCACCACGTCCACCCCCACCACGTCCACCCCACCACGTCCACCCCACCACATCCACCACCACCACGTCCACCACCCCCAAGCACGTCCACCACCACCACCATGTCCACGTCCACCACCATGTCCACGTCCACCACCACGTCCACCGCCACCACCACGTCCACCGCCACGTCCACCGCCACCACCACGTCCACCACCACCACGTCCACTACCACCACGTCCACCACCACGTCCACCACCACCACGTCCACCACCACGTCCACCACCACCACCACCACCACTCATGACAGGTAAATTGTCTCTGGAGGGCAGGGGTAATAATAATAACCAAAACGGTTGGATTGGCTAATGCCTAAAAGCTTTCTTATAGTTCACATTACTCCTACAAATAACCACTGAGAACTCTCCTGTAGTTGGTTGGTCATCCTGTTTGAGTGGGCAACCTTGGCTTATTTAACCTAACAGACCATGAACAACTTACTAAAATATTGATGATACAGTACACCAGCTGGGGATGTGCACCAATGTTCAATTTTGGGGCAAAGAAGGAATTACTCGCTGCTCAGATTTATATCTGTTTTTTCAATGGCATTTATTAGGGAAGTGTTCTATTTTCAACAACTATAAAAAGTCCAGGTGCTTAAACCTTAAATTAACAGTCCAAGTGCTGCTGACAGTTATTAGGCAACAAGGAGACCCCCTGTGTTAGCTTCCAACGCAATTTGCATATTTAAAACAAAACATAAGCATACGTGGAGATCAGCTCTGCTTCAGGTAATAGGAGAACTGGTCTCTACTCCTTCATGATCTGTCTTTAAAATGCATATATATGGGGCACATTACTTTACACTGAGGAGCTGCAAGCTGCTGCAGTGCTTTCTGGATACATTTCCAAACCACACCACATATTTCTGCACCAAACCACATAATTCTCTTCAACACGCAATTACACACCACACCACATAAATCCAAACCATAAAATTCCAAGTCATCCCACAAAATTCAACAGCACATCACATAATTAAACTCCAGTACATACCACTCAACAACACAAAACACCATTCCACATAATTACACTACTTAACACAATCCCACTCCATATATTACCAGTACACTCAATACCACATAATTACTATGCACATAATTCCACTGCGCACCATGCCACATAATTCCACTACAAAATGCACTCCACCCCACACAATTCCACAACAAACAATTCCAATCTAATCTACATAATTCCACTACACACCACATACATATACTACATAACTAATGGGTAAAACACTATCATTTACAGCGTCAATAGCTTTAAGTCAAGCAAATGCGAGACCTATTGCATTCCCAATTCTTGTCTGTATAAGCCTTCAGTTGTTGTGTGCTTTTTGAAAGGTTCCCAACATTTTTTTCCTCCCTCTCTCTTCGTCATGCCACAATGGGACCTTAACTTGGTTCTCACATTTCCGACATGCATTCCACTTTAGCTGCTTCACCTTTGTGGCACCTCACCCTCAAGACAGTGTTCCTCATCGCCTTAACGTCATCACGGTGTGTAAGTGAGCTTCAAGCTCTTTGTTTCAACATGCCGAACACCACCATCTTCCCAGACAAGCTGGTTTTGCTGACAAGGGCATTCGTCTTGCCTAAAGTTGTGACGCGTTCCATGGCAGTCAAAACATCACCTTGCGAGCATTATATGCTCTGCCTCTCCCCTATAAGGAGGAGGAGAGACTCTGTTGCTTGGACCCCAATAGAGCACTTAGCTACATCGATCATACTAAAGAACACCAGGGGGACGATCAGCTCTTCGTGTGGTTCTGTGGGGCAAAGAAACTCAAGGTCATGCAGAAGATAACTATCTCTCTCTGGATCATGCTTTTCATTAAGATCTGCTATGCATTGGCTAAAAAGCAGTCTCTGGAAGGACTGTATGCTCATTCTACCAGGGACAGAGCTGCTACTACTGTGTTAGCATGCATAGTCCCTATCCTAGACATTTGTCAGACTGCTAAATAAACATCTTTGTATACATTCATAAAGCACTATTGTCTGGATAGTATGGTTTGTTGAGAGGAGCATTTTGCCCGCTTGATCATGCAGGACTTTATGGTTTGAGTCCATCCACGGACCCACCTCCAAATAATTATTGCTTTGGTATCTATTCAGAAGGTAAGTAATCTGTGGCTAGAAATCTTTATTAGAAAAATTAGTTACTGCCATTTGGTAAGGCTGTTTATGGTAGAGGCCATATCTAGACACATTCCTCACCGACCCTCCCATCCTCCACATTCTGTGGTTGGACTCTATCCATTAATAAGATTCCAAGTCTAGGAATCTGCTCACTGGTCACAGTAATTTGCTTTTGTGGTGCGGCGTCTGGGGCATGGACAGTCTCGAAAGCAACTGACATCAGTATGCAGGGGTGGCGCCTATATAGACTCTGCATGTCATTCACGAAGTTGAAGAGTCAGTCCGAATTTGCATGGTGGCACCTACCGACGCACAAAGGTTCTGCTGAGAAGTTTCCTGGTCAAGTCTGATGCCTGGAGAATAATCAAAAAAAGAGAGGCATATGTGGCTAGATAGAGACTTTACCAGAAAGAGCTTTACCAAAGGTAAGTAACTTGTTCTTAGGAATCAAGATTGATCTACCCCCTCCATAAGTGCAAGCACATAAATTGGTCTACTCCTTTGTTAGTGTTTGCACCTGAGTAAATTGACAGTATCTTTCGGCTCTTGTGGGAATGACTACCAGATCCCATAGCTAGACTGTAAAGAATATGATATTTCAGGAATTGCCAAACTTGCATTTTAAACTGTGTTTAAATTGTGTCTGTACATACTTAAATGAGATAAATTTGCCTCCAAAAAAGAGGTAGTGCGTTGCAAGGTAGCAGTCTTCCCTCCATCTGGCCACAACTATGCTGCTATAATTTGTTTTTTTTAGTTAGCATGCCCCACAATCTTGTAACTCAAGGATACTGTGCCTTTAAGAAAATCATTTTAATATCCCAGTGCCACTTGTGCCTCCTAAGTTGTACAAAGTATGAGGCATCCGCTGTCATCTTGTTACCCTTCTGCCGCAGTTCTTTAAGACTGTCTGGAACAAGCTTCCACTAATAATGATCTTTCTGTGTTTGTTACCTATCTGTTAACCAGCCCACTATCTGTTGCAGCTTTAAAGACATAATATCTAAATCAGGCAGACCTAGACCCAACTTTTTATATAGATGTTTTAAAATATCCAATTTAACTCTGCTATATATTTACACGTAGATCAATGGTATCATGTCCAGTAGAGCAGCCATCTTTCCCAAATCTGTTTTTCCTTTATTTATTTACCCTCTGAATCTCTGAATCTGTTCAGGTGCCAATTTAGTAACTCTATCTTCTAATCTCGCACAAAGAATGCAGAGTCCAACACTAATAGTGTGGGAGCTGATGAATCAACTTTCTGTAGGGCAAGTATGAGCGCATTGACTTAGTCTATTTTACATTGGAATCACCTAAAGCTTTAGTGTGAGTGGGTAGCACTCTGAAGTCACCAACTTCCAAAACGTCCTTCGCTGCAGCACAACCCACAAAATATTTCTGCTTTGTGCCAGTTGCAGGCACTGCAGAGTTGTCTTTTTTGATCACGTTCTTATAGTCATGTATGGGAAATGCATGTGGAGTTTGTGAAACTGCTTAGTGATACTGTAGGAATTCCTGCATCCTAAATGTTGGATTATGTTCAAATTTGTCAATTGAACTTTGAATCGAAGGCCATAGCACCTAGCGCTGGTATAATGCACACAAATTAGAGATTCTTGCTTTAGTAGCAGCCTGGATTGTAGGCCTAGGGGAAACTACAGTAATGTCCTTTCCTTCTACCAGAGGACGCTCCTTCAAAATGGCTGCCTGAAATGCGGATACAATTTTCTCAATTAGAGTGAATATATATGCTATCCATATTTAATCAGCAGTTTCTTAAAAGACGTTTTTGGGAGTAGATACGTCAAAACTTGTAGGGCATATGAACATCTGGGCAACAGGACCTTTTTCACTAGAGCCATCACTCTCCGGTTTTGTAGTTATATCTAGTTTAATGGGCCACACCAATTTGGCTTCCATTCTCTAAGTAGTTTGCAGCTAACAGTATATATATATATATATATATATATATATATTGTAGCTCCGTGTGGTTGTCCTTGTTCAGTGTTAGGAGCAATGTGCACCACCTGATTCCAGTGTTGTATTTCAATGCCAGGGGAGTCGTTATCTCCCATGGTGATCTCTAACCATGAAGTTGAAGGTAGGAATCAAGAACTTCGAGATGGGGGTAGATTTGGCAATCCCTATCATCATTCTGTTGTGATCTCATCTCTTTAAATGTGTTTATCATGAAATTCTAAGGTGACTTTTCACCGTTCTGTCTCTCTCTACCAGAGCTTCTACTAGTTCCTCCCATATCTTAGCCGCCTCTCTATCTGTGTTTCCATTTTTATGTCCATGTTCCACAACACACGTTCTAGTTCCGCCCAGTATAGTACTACCTTTTGCCATTTGCTGTCAACATCGGCATTGGGGCTTTACTTGTATGTCCTTCTCCTTTTTGCAAAAACCAATGCTAAGCCCATATGTATTGGGTAGATTTTCCTTTTTTTGGGCCTGGAGAACTGGATTTATAGACAATATTCTGATGAAACCAGTGTAGATTATCTCATTGCTTCTCCTTGTACTGTTGAAATTTCTTCCCAGTATTTGTCTATTGGTGAGTATTACCACATCAATCCTTCCTCACCATAACTGGGACCGGTGCTGGCTCATTCAGCCAGATATTTTTTTTATCCATTTAGAAGTGAGTTGGGTTCCATGTACTTTATTAAAATGCAGACATTCAAACATAGCATTTCTTTAGACTTTAGATGTGTAACTTAATGTTTAAAAAAAACAACAAAAAAACGTGATTTTTGCTTTTATTCATAAACTTAGTCAACTGGCAGTTTTAAGGCAAGTTACACATGCCATATTTCACAATGGTAAATACAAGTGTAGTGGTAGGAAGTACATTACATCATACAGTGCTTTAACAGAGACTACCCTACTGGGGGTAACTGAAAGACTGCGTCGTCTTTTGGATGCCGGAGACACCGTGGCCCTCATTTTACTGGATCTGAGCGCAGCTTTCGACACGGTGTCTCACACCTTGCTAATTAAAACCCTAAGTGCGCTAGGCATCTGCGGCTCTGCTCTGAACTGGGTCTCTTCTCTTCTCTCAAATCGAAACTTTCAGGTTTTTTCCCCTACAGCCAGATCCGACTCCCTTTCCATTACCCATGGGGTCCCTCAAGGCTCCATCCTTAGTCCGCTACTTTTTAATTTATATGTGCGACCCTTAGCCAATGTGGCGGAAGAATCCAGGCTGTCCCTGTTTTCTTATGCGGATGATTCCTAAATAATTTCACTCACTATGAAGAACGCAGTTTGACTCTCTCCCCTTCAAATAGGTTTGAGCAGAATAGCATTGTGGATGCAATCAAAATACCTAAAACTTAACGGAGAGAAACTGAGGTCCTTATATTTGGGAAAAATAAGGATCTCTGGGGCCCGCAACATTGGCTGTGTGAGCCGGGTCTCCTTCCCTCCCCCGCCCGCAAAGTCCGCAACCTGGGCGTAACCATTGATGACTCGCTCAGCATGCACGCCCAAGCGGTCAAAGTAGCAGCTACTTGTTTCACCATTCTTAAATGGCTTAAGAATGTCATCTGGATGCTACCGAAGCCCACTCAGAACACGGTGGTCCACGCCTTGATCACTTCAAGGCTGGACTACGGAAATGTTCTTTACTTGGGCTCAAACAAGGAGGTCACTCGCAGGCTCCAGATGGTCCAGAACTCCGCTGCTAGGCTTTTATGCCGAGTACCGAGAACTGCCTCCATCTCTGGACACTTACATAATATACACTGGCTCAGGTTAGAGAACAGAATCAAGTTCAAAGCTCTGAGCTACATGCATAAAATAAAAGCTGCAGCTGCCCCCCAATACCTTCAATCTCTGGTTAGTCCTTATGTTCCTACTCGCAATCTCCGCTCATCCACTCAGGGGAAATTTATTGTTCCCAAAATTAAACTATCCAGGATGGGTCGAAGGTCTTTCACTCTCTATGAAGAACGCAGTTGGACTCTCTGCCCTTTAATTAGGTTTGAGCAGAATAGCATTGTGGATGCAATCAAAATACCTAAAACTTAACGGAGAGAAAACTGAGGTCCTTATATTTGGGAAAAATAAGGATCTCTGGGGCCCGCAACATTGGCTGTGTGAGCTGGGTCCCCTTCCCTCCCCCGCCCGCCAAGTCCGCAACCTGGGCGTAACCATTGAGGACTCGCTCAGTATGCACGCCCAAGCGGTCAAAGTAGCAGCTACTTGTTTCACCATTCTTAAATGGCTGAAGAATGTCATCTGGATGCTACCGAAGCCCACTCAGAACACGGTGGTCCACGCCTTGATCACTTCAAGGCTGGACTACGGAAATGTTCTTTACTTGGGCTCAAACAAGGAGGTCACTCGCAGGCTCCAGATGGTCCAGAACTCCGCTGCTAGGCTTTTATGCCGAGTACCGAGAACCGCCTCCATCTCTGGACACTTACATAATATACACTGGCTCAGGGTAGAGAACAGAATCAAGTTCAAAGCTCTGAGCTACATGCATAAAATAAAAGCTGGAGCTGCCCCCCAATAACTTCAATCTCTGGTTAGTCCTTATGTTCCTACTCGCAATCTTCGCTCATCCACTCAGAGGAAATTTATTGTTCCCAAAATTAAACTATCGAGGATGGGTGGAAGGTCTTTCACTTATCTGGGCCCCTCGATCTGGAATGCCCTGCCTACAGCAATTCGAAATGAAACAGAATACGTCAAATTCCGCAAGTCATTGAAGGCGTGGCTTTTTAACAAATAACCTACTAGGCTCTCCATCTCAGTCTATGATCTGCCCCTGCGCCGGGAAACCCTTTTTGGGTAGCTGCTGCACATTATAAGTTTAAATAATAAATAAAATAAATAAATAAATAAATATCAAATTATTCGATGCCTTCCCATTCCCCTACAACCCTTTGTTTGTTGCTTCCACTTATCCAGTCTTTTTCGCCCATTTCTAACCTAGGCTATTGGGATTTTTCAACCCTTGAGCACCTTTGGCGCCATTATGGGTGTCATCTCCCGCCTCAAGGTCTGAATCCATGTCTTTTACTTCGTCAGAGGGGGGGCCAGAAGATCGTCTGTTTGTGTTCGCCAGGTGCTTATGTCTTCATCTAATTTGTCATCCCTCCTGCTCAACAGCATATGTGTTTACTCCGCCAGTGACCACTCCGCTACATCTTTATGCTACCTATCTAGTGTCAGGGAACGTGTGGAATGCCACGCGATGGCTACTCTGCGTCGGGCTAGAACCATTGCTAGTTGTCCAAATTTGTAAGTTGTATCACGTTTTCGTGGTAGTTTGAGCAGCCCTAGCAAACAACATTGGGGAGTCATTTCAATATGCAACTGAGTCACCCATCTCAGGACCTCAACTATTGAGTGCCAGAAGGAGTATATTGCGCTGCAACCCCAAGCCATATGTAGGAACTTTGCTCCGCTGGTGTTACACAGTGGACATGTGTCCGGTCGAGCCAGGTCTGTATTATGATGATGTACTGTGGTTAGAGATGTTCTAGGTAGAAAATTGTAATGTATGAGTCTGAAACTGGCATTATTAGACAGTGTGCATTAACTCACAGGCTTGCTTCCAGTCATTCCCTTCTATCGGGACTTCTAGTTCTCGATTCCAGGCTGTCAGGTCCCACTGTGGAGCATCTTTTGCGTCTGAGCGCATACCCTTATATAATATGATTAAGTGTCTGCTCGTACCACATGTGAGGAGAATCCTGAGAGTGTGGGAGGGCGGCGGGCCGCTGGCTAAGTTAGCAATGTATGCCTGACCACCTTCGCTAGTCCCACATGTGGTAGAAATTGACCCCAAGTTGCAGTCTGTTCTTGCTGCTTCAAATTAGATTAAATGTTCATCTAGGTAGCGGTCGCCCCATTGGTCGCACCCACCCTCACGCCATTCCGGAAAGGACATATTGCGTGTCATTTGTCTTACTGGTTTAAGAATCCACACCGGAAGTTCTCTATGAAACAGAGCGCGGTCATGAGCCTTCACTATGAATCGGTGCCAGGGTGAGGCTGTATGCCTCACCACATAGGGGGCATCCTCTTGGGCATGGCTACCCTCCATTAGCAGCTCAGGGAGTCGAGCCTCCACGGGTCCCACTCTCCAGCAATCTGGTTTCCCGAATGGGAGCCCCTTCTAGCTGTCGGGCAGCGTGTTGGAGTTGTGTCGCATAGTAGTAGAGATTGAGGCATGGGACCTTCAGCCCCCCTCTCGCATAGCCTAATGGCCTATATAATGTGGTTAATGCCACTCTGCTGCGATTGCCTGCCCATAGGAGTGAGATGAGGAGCGAGTTTAACTGGCAGAACAGTGTGGTAGGTATGGGGCATTTAGTGTTTTGCATTATATACAAACCTCTCGGTAGTAGAACCATTTTTGAGATGGATATTCTACCCATCAGGGACAGAGGAAGCGTGTTCCAGAAAGAAACAGAGTTTTTGAGACCTTCCACTACCCTACCCATATTGAGTTGCAACTGTTGTTTTTTATCATACGTTACTTGGATACCCAGGAATCTGACTGAGGCCAGCTCCCAGCGCAGGCCCAGGAATGGGAGGCCTGAGGGTGGGGCCCCCATGAGTGAAGCGAGAGAGAATATAAGCGATTTGGCGTGATTAATACGGAGCCCGACACATCCCTGAAATCCTCCATAAGGTGTAGTAGCTCCGGAATGGTGACCCGGGGCAATGAGACATAAAATAAGGTTCCATCTGCATATAGCGAGATGACACGGTGGACGTTGCCTAAGTGTATACTGTACGGTCTCAGCTGGCTGCGAGCTCGGAATGCTAATGGCATAATTGCAAGGGCAAATAGTAATGGCGACAGGGGGCAACCCTGTCTGGTACCACAGCCCAATGTCCAGAGGCCCAAATGGTCCCACTCACCCAGACTCTAGCAATGGGTTTGTGTAAAGAAGTTTGATCCAGGCATGGAAATGTGGCCCAAAGCCTGCCACCCTGAGGACCTCCATTAGGTATCCCCAATACACTGTATTTATTGCTTTAGCCAGATCCACCGAGACCAGGGCCATCTCCGTCGGATCACTGGTGGTTTCATGCAGTATGTGCATTAGTCTCCTGATATTCATCCCTGTGTGTCTACCTGGATAAATTTGTATTGGTCCTCATGGACTAATTGAGGTATATGAGGGGCCAGCTGGATAGCTAGTGCTTTGCTTAAGATTTTAATGTTGAAGTTTATAGTTATGAGGCGATATGCTGCCTGGTTCATTCCATCTCCTATCAGCTTCAGAAGCATACATATTTCACCTTCCCGCATGGTTGGTGGAAGGATCCCTGTTTCATTGGATTGTTAAAAACTTCCTAAAGGGGAGCGAGCACCTCCACCTGGAAGGTTTGATAGGAACCCGTCTCTCCCCAAGGCCTTCGAGCGGGGAAGCATGGTCAGTGCTAATCGCAATTCCTCGAGCGACAGGGGAGCTTCCAGTTCCATTTTACCTTCTGCTGTTAAATGCGGGATGGTTAGGCCCTCTAAAAAGGGGATATATCTGGCCTGGGTGATATTAGGGTCTGGGGAATTTACAGCCTGCAGGTAGGATATGAATTAATCTGCTAGTCCTTGCTGTGTGTCAACCTGTGTGCCCTCCAGGGTAATGAGATATGGTATCATTTTGGGGGGGGGTTTCCCCTTCGAAGTATTCATGCCAGAAGATGGCCCGTTTTATCCCCCTCCCGGTGTATTCTCTGTATGTATTGTTGTAATGTGTATTTGTCTAGTCTGAGCCATAGTTCATCAACCTGTCTGTGATGGTCTTGTTCTGCCCTCTGTAAGACAGGAGACAACAGGTCCTCCCTTTGAAGTGTAGCTAGTTGCACTACATGTGTGTGCAGGTCAGCTTACAGCTGCTGGCGCCCCCCATGTGTGAGTCCCATGCACGTTCCCTGTAAGATTGCTTTGAAGGCTTCCCAGTCTGTGGCCATGTGAGTTGTGGAACCTCAATTTATTGTGAATTAAGTTATCATAGCTTGCGCTAGTGTGTCCCGCCCCATGGGGTCTGTGAGAACCTCCGGTTGTAGCCTCCAATATCTGCCGGTCTGAGGTGGCCCTCCCTGGCTCCACTCGTAACTGACTGGGGAGTAGTCGGATAGATACCATCCCAAGTGTGTTACTACCACCCCGTCTTGTTTGATGCCATCTCAACACAGTATTCTATCTAATCTACTGTATGTATTGTGTGTTGCAGAGTGCCATGTGTTCCCCCTCTGTGACGGATAATTTTGTCTCCATATGCCCGTTAGACCCTGATTAGTCATTACGTCCTGGAGCTTGCCTGTCATAAGTGGTTTAGTTTTATGCTTAGGGGGAGACCTGTCTAAATCTCCATCCAGGATACAATTTATACCCCCCATCCAGAAAACTGGGATCTCGGTCTCCTGGATTAATAAGATTTGGATCATCTGAAAGAGTAATGGGTCATCATTATTTTGGTCATAGGTATTAATAAGGGTGATTGATTTACCATCAAGGGAGTCCTACATATCTGCCTGCTATGTCTGCCGCTGTATAAGTCATTGAGAGTGGAACCCCAGGAGCCACCCATATCAGTGTACCTCTGGCGTAGGTGGAGTATGAGGAGTGAAACAGTTGGCCACACCATTTCCTCTTATGGTGCGCTGCCCCTCCGTCGTCGAAGTGGGTTTCTTGTAGGAGAGCAATCTTTATACTGTGTTGCTTAAGAAATGACAGCACTCTGTAACGCTTTTTATACGTGCCCAGACCCCTGACATTCCGGGTCAACAATTTCTAGGTGCTACCCATGATCTACTGGTGACTGTTCTGTCATATTCTCCCCTCCTAGGAAAATGGTCATGTGTCTCTTTTGCCTTGCACCAACATTTTTGAGTCTCGCCTACGCAGCGCGCATGTGCTGCATAGGAAAGAGACCTTTATTCTTCGGCACAGCTTTGCGGGCAAAAACGTGCACGCGTTGCATTGCTTCCAATGGCAATGCGTGCACGTCTGGCGATTCCCTTGCGGGAGCGAGCTTTTTTGCCATGTGTTATAAATTATCTCGCCTGGCACCGCTCGCTCCCGCAAGGGAAACGCTGCCTGCTCTCGGCCGCACTCCCCCCCCCTACTTGCACGAGGCGTGCGCGCTTGTTTTTATTTTCTTTTAGCGCGCGCACACAAATCCCAGGCTTGTTTTGTATGTATGTAAATTTATGAATTACTGTGACTGTCATTGCCGTGTAAACACTGTTGATCCTCTGTCTTTTAAGGTCTATCTTCGTTTTCTGAATCGGCTTTGCATCTTTTTGCCAAGGGAGGTTTTGAGGTGCATAACACTCCCATTATTGGATGATTACGATTAAGGCTGAAGATGTGGTAACGCTCGGCTTAAGAGCTAACAGAAGTGATCGTGCACTAGGCATCACGTCTTGTTACAAGTATTGGTTTGTTTTAAGGTTGCTGGAATCACTTTTGGCATGCTTGAGAAGATGTTGCGTTGGGTTGGAACAATAAAGTTAAGTTTGTTTTAACAGGTTATTCCGTCTTTGTAAACAATAGGCGAACTCTGCCTGATGCGCAGGGTGATGCTGCATTGGATTGGCTATGGCCATCACGTGTTTCCATGACAAATCACGCAACCTTTTAGGTGTCTCAATACACAAGCAGTGTGATGCAATGCCTGACGCCCATTTGTGTGACGTGGTGAGTGAGGATAGGCCTTTGGTGTTTGAAATATACTGGCGCGAGTAAGCGGTTTTGCGAAGGATCAGACTACACGCCAATCGGACTGTGTATGTTTTGTTAGGCAATAACAGCCTGAGCTCGGGTAAGGGTATGTTTTGTTTTTTTGCTATGGCAGCTTCGATGCAAATTGCATGAAATCTTTGGTTTCCTTCTGAAACTCTTCCCGTTGTTGTGCTGTCACAACACAGATCTAAATGGGCCAATGGACATGAAATATTTATCGGACTCCTGTGACAATATGCACTAGCTCTCTGAGACAAAGTGCAGGTCATTTTTTGGTATATACACGTGATTTTATGGCATTTGGTTTTGGCTCAATTCCTGCAACGTGGAGGGTTGCTTGTTACAATTTAGATGACGGGATTCTGGGGCTATTGGCAGCACCCTTTTCTTCTGTGAACCTTTCACTGTACACCTTTTGTTTCGCGTACGTACTGTTGGTATAGTTGGAGAGGAATACCCGAAATGCAGGGGGGCGTGTAGAATATTTTAGCCAAAAAGGTGTAAAGCAAAGTGTACTGAACTTAATGTTTAAATGATAACAGAAATTGAATTTTTTGTCTTTCTGCCCATTTAGTGAAAGTTCTGCATGCATGCGTTCTTGGGGCATAATCTGAGCAAAAAACTCGCAAGATGGACGGGTGCTTTTATAATATAATTGAATGAAGCCAACGCCAATTGCAGTGAAGGTGTGTTTCTAAACAGAATTGTGATGTGACTGCGTCTTTCCTGATTAGCGAGGCTGACAGGAGGGACGGGCTGAAATCTGTGCACACGTCCCTGCCTTTGTGCGACCCTGTAAATATTCGCTCATCATGCAGCTTAGGATAATCGATATCAGTTAGACTACCCAAGACTTTGAGTGCGTGCTTTTGAGGTTACAGTCCGCGGGGATTCAATTAGTATATTCTTCATGACCATGCTGCGCATTACATGTCATGTTTGTATGCTCATGATTTGTTAGATATGAGTATTTATCATGACTTGGACTAGTGTCTAAAGATGAAAAAAGTACTTTATATTGGTTTAAGTACTATAGGTCTGAATATAGAGACCATTTAGATACCCTGTCATTATGATGCAGGATATTGACTGTAGTTTTGGTTTCTGCTTTAAAAATTTTAAGTATCAAACGAAGATTGAAGACCGTATACCAGTCCATGGGTTTTGAGAGATCTGTTCTTAATTTAGGTAAAAGGGCATACATTCTTTATTATCTTAACACTTATGTGGGTAGGCGTAGTGCCAGCGGCAGGAAACGGCCCAAAACGTAACGTGTACACATCATATTTTTACATTGAAAACTGACCTTTTTTGTGGAAAGTGCCAAGCTGTAGATTTTGAACCCTACCTCTGCTGGCACCTAGGGAAACCTATAAACCTATACAATACAATCAACTTTATTTGATCTAATTAATAAACATAGATCATAAAAGTATACACATACAAAATAATCAATCTTTAAAAAGAAGTTGATAAAAATCAGCAATTTTAAAAGAACCATAACAGCCCTTGCAAAATACCCTACTATTTGTACTATAGCCAACAATTCGGAAATTGATCTTAATACTAGAAATGCAAAAAATCATCAAGCAGCAATAATCAACCACCCATAGATAAACATAACATGTCTACTTTATAAAACAAGATGACTAATTAAATACATTTGGCATGATAAAACTTAATCAAATGAATTTACACCAATACCTTTTCAAGCACCAATAAACAAGAGGCTAAATTCCACATGTTTCTCCCTTATAAAAGCCGCCTCCTGCGCAGGCAGGCCCATAAAAAGGAGGCTGCGCAAAAAGAAACATAGGGGTCTTGGAGCTTCTTCAAGAACAACATGGGGAGAGAGTTGGCCTAACGACTAGGGCGGTCGACTTCGAATCTGGGGAACTTTGTTCGAGTCTCGGCAATGACGCTGAATATCCTGTGATTCTGGCAAATCACTTAATCTCCCCGTGCCTAACCAAAACTGAATGTGTCCTCATGTAATGCAACTGGTGCTATGTAAAGCGCTCTGATACCCTATTCGGGTAAAGTTTGCGCTATATAAAACTCTGTAAAAAAAAAAAAAAAAACAACATGGCAATACGACATAGTCTAAAATTATACTGTCTAAAAAGTGAAGATCTCTGTATTTTGTAAAATTGACAGACACCTATGGGAACCTAGCAAGCCCATACATTTTTGAAAACTAGACACCCAAGGAAATCCAGGAGGGTTGACTTGTCTGGCTCTCACCAGGTTCTGTTACCCAGAATCCCTTGCAAACCTCAAACTTTGTAAATAAGGAACAAACCTCTAATTTCTGTGGTGGAAAGCTCTGGAATCTGTGTGGATTCCCAAAATTGAACCTACCGAGCATTCCCCAAAGTCTTCAGATAACAAGCATTGACATAGCCAATAGGTCTCGCTTTTGGGACCTTATAAGTATTTAGTTATGCAGCACAATATCCTTGGTGCAACAAAATTAACTGTTGCATGGTTAAACACTTTTAAGGCCCCAAAGGCGAGACCTATTGGCTATGCCAATGCTTGTTAACTCTGTAACCATAACGTTGGCCATAAACAATCCCTCCCTCCCACGGACACGAATAGCATAACATGTCATCTATTTGCATCCACTCACTCTATGTGCACATCGACCATCACCGTCCAACAGGGACGGAGTACAGAATCCTCCAACGAGGAAGGGGTAAACCACCCCCCCCAGTCGTAGGCTCCTGGCCCACCCCATGGTTACAGCCACTGCCCCTCCCACCTCAGTGTGTAGGGTCAGCCTCACCCTTTTGATACCTAGGTACAAGGTGCTTATCAGAACCGCCCCCCTAGGATCACCTAATACAAGAGTTGTCCTATGCCTACTACTCAGCACTTGAGCAACATCAAGGATACGGTTGGACGATAACCTCATGATCATTCCAATTTTGGAGCCGCTTCTATGACAGGTTCCGGTATAAGTCAATCTGTGAGCCCACTGCTCCCTCTGCTGGGCTGTGGTCAGTCCTAGTGACTGCCCCCTCGGTTCCGAGTGCAGTCTTCTGGACTCTGCATGCGCATGGTGCTGTCCTCTCCAATAGTGATCCTCTGCGTGCTTTCAGGTTCCCAACAAACAAAACTACGTGAGAGGGACCCTGAAGAGGTTAAATGTGTGAGGAAATATTCAGGGAAAAAGTATTCAATAAAACAACCTAGACTTCCTACACATACATATTTTCAAGGTAGGCAATATGTCCATATAATAGATTAGACCCACAAGACCAAAAGTTAACAAAAAATATGATTGATTAATTTATTAAATCATTTTTAATTTTTTCATTTTTTATATATAATCAAAATACAAAACATCATACATACACAAATGACAATGATAAAATAGGACATATCCTATCCAGCACAAGACATAATGACACAAATAGATACACAATAAGAAGAAGTATTTTCTACACAAATAAGAAATAATCAAGACAATACAGCAACACGGTGATCAACACATTACAAAAGACAATTACTAAAAAAGGACAAAGGGAAAGCGCCGACGCGCGTTTCGGAGATCTTGTAATAACCACTCCTTCTTCAGGGCGCATAGAGTAAATCATACAGTGGAAAATGAGTAATACATCTTCATTTCCAACATCATCTAGTTGTTGTGCCGGGCTATATCCAACATTAAAAACAATTGGTCTGTGGGTGAGAAGAAACATTTTTTTGATAAATATTTACATAGTGAGCTGCAGCCAGAGGAGAAAGGAAAAATAAGAAAAAAGGATACCAGAGTTAAGCGTCAAGATAAGCCACCAACACCAGATATATTTAGATGGTCAGAATTTAAGCTTGAAAGAAGACCCGAGAAAGTGAGAGTATGAAAAATATGGGGAAAGAAATATAGATGTCAATAGTGCCAGCCACCAGATCAAAATTTAAAAACAATATAAACCTTACTTGGAAGAATAGATGACATATAAATGGTAAGGTCGGGCTTGTCAGTTCTTTCAATAAAATGAATCCCAGCTTAAATGAAAAAAAATAAACATAATATCAACCATATATTCAAAAAGAAAAAAGTTAATTAACCAAGTTAGAGCCTAAATGCATAAATAGAATGCCGGGAGGCCCAGAATCTAGTGTAAACCAATTGGAATTACAACAAGGATGGAAACCGGGCCAAAAGTACATATAAAGTGCAAAAAATGACATGCACATAAGTGAAATGCCCAAAATGGATGGAGAGAATTAGAATGAAAGAAAAAGTGAAGAACCATAATACGTAAAATGATTTTAGTACCAAAGGCGGCCAGAACAATAAACTCCTACTGCCACCTGGAGTCCAAAAGTATCTACCTTTATCGATTCCCAACACACCTGTGGTTCAAGAGTGTCTATCTTAATCAATTCCCGACCCCCCTAGTACTTACATGGGGATTAGAAGGCTCAATCAGCAAAACGTTTATGGAAGGAGCCAAGGGGTTCCTTATGGAAGAGCCGAGCAAATCGCGGGGCATGTGTATGGGAACAAGCAACTTGGTCAGGTGTCCACCTAGGGATACATAATAGGACAAACCAACTAATGAATCAAAAATGAACAAGGAAACGGGTGAAGCAAGAGAGATAGGGACTAGATAACTCACTTGCAGTATGATAGAAGACCACTGTTGGTACTGTAGTAAATACAACCGAATAAAAGGGAATTTTCGTCAATTCAAAACATTGTAATGTAGCACCTACGTCCGCCGATATGAATGGAACGGCAAGAGGCAGCAGACTAAAAAGAAATTAAGCAAGCCAAAAATGTTTTAGAAGAAGAATCCTCCAGTACTTGGTGTAATGAAACAATCTAAAATAAATGGGGGCCAATGGCAAATAAATCCTTACCCAAGAGGTTTCTGTGACGAATGAAAGCGTTCCGCATCGCCGGCAAGCCGTGGCGCGTTAAAGGTGCCAGGTCGGCGTTCACCTTATATGGCATATCCAATGGGATGTAACTTCCATATTTCATTAGAATGGAAGAAGGACTAAGGAAATTTAATGACAACGGAAAACGGACTGATCTGAATTTCAGAAAGAGGAACAATAGAGATAGGGTTAAAAAAGCTTGCTAGCAAAGTGAACAGTGATGAGGTGGTGTCGATCGCCATTTTAAATTGAGGAAAGGCGATATATAAAACCATCATAGTATGATTTAACAAACACAGAAAGCCCTGAAAAGAAGGGGGAAGAGATAAAAAGCACGAAATCTAACTAATAACTAGGTAATCAAAAAAAGTCATCAGGGGCTACTTGAGTGGTGAAAAATGTTTTTGGGAAAATACGGAAGATGCAGAAGGACAAGGGAAGGCCCGGGCGGGGAAGGCAGGACAATTGCCATCCCTCCTCAAATAATGGCATTCTCCCAGGGCAAAGACTCATTAAGTGCTCTTTCATGTGTTCGCAAGGTATAAATCCGAAACACTTCTCTTTTACGTCTGAGAGCGTTGACATTATTATCAATGGAACTGTGTATATGTTCCAAAATAATCCACCGAAGATCTTTCACAGAATGTTTAGTATCCATCCAGTGGTTGACCAAAGGCGCCCCATTGCGTCTGTTGGTCACAGCAGATTAATGTTCACTAAACCGTATTCTGAACTCTCTGCTGGTCTCTCCTACATAGCCCTTATTACATGGACATAGAATTAGGTAAACCACATTGCTGGTGCGGCAATTGGTCATATCTCTGAAGGAAAAGGTATTTTTGCCCCATATGAGTTCATGGGACACAATAGCAAATTCACAGGCATGATAGTGTCCACATTTATGTGTACCCATAATAGGGTTAGCGCCAGTAATGGATTTCTGAATGAAGGTGTCAGTCCAAGGCTATTTTGCTCTGACCAATGAATTTCTCAAGTTTTTGTTGCGACGGAACGCAAAAGTGGGCTTAGGAAGAGAGCTTTTACAGTTGTCAGAATTAAGTATGTGCCATTCACTGTTAATTATTTGGCGAACCTTGTGGTCCATGTTGGAATGGGTGGTGACACATACCAATTTATTGTCATTTTTGGTTTCCTTATTCTGTAATAATACAGTTCTGTCGTAATATTTAGCCCTTTTATACGAGTCTTTGATAAGTCTAAATGGATAGCCTCTGTCCAGAAGCTTCAGTTTAAGTTGTTCAGCATGAACATCAAAGTTCTGTATAGTAGTACAATTCCTGCGAAGCCGCAGGAATTGGCTAAACGGGATGTTGTCTTTTTGGCTACAAGGATGGTAGCTAGAGTATTGAAGGAGAGTATTCCTAGCAGTTGGCTTGGTGAAAAGGGAAACCTCTATGGTTTGATCAATATTCTGGTTCCAAATATCCAAAAATTCAATTTTAGTTTTGCTGGTATTGGGGCTGAATTTAAGGTGAGGATCACACAAATTGATCCAAAGTATAAATTCACTAAGTTGTTCATCTGGTCCCCTCCAAACAAAAAGATGTCATCGATAAATCTATGCCAGAGCAATAAATTCTTACTGAAGGGGGCAACTTCATTAAAGATAAATTTGGCTTCAAAATATCCCATAAAGATATTAGCCATATTGGGCGCACAGGTAGCACTCATGCTGACTCCTTGTATTTGTTTATAGATTTCTCCGTCAAATTCAAAATAGTTTTCCCTGAGGACTATTGCAAGACATTCCAAAACAAATAGACGGTCACATGGGCTATTACTATTTTCCAAGGTGCTCTTCACAGCTTCTAGTGCTCCTGTTTGGGGGATATTAGTGTAGAGAGCTTCGGTATCCATCGAAACTAGAGTATCAGTATGGGGGTTAAAAGAAATGCCCTCGATTTTGCTGATAAGCTGTCCTGTATCTTTAATGTATCCCGGAAGATTAGATGCAAGGGGTTGAAGAAATACAGCAATGTACTTGGACAGGGGCTCAGTGAGAGAACCAATGGTAGACACAATGGGTCTAAAGGGAGGCAAAGTAGAGTTCTTATGGATCTTGGGGACCCCATATAGTATGGGTATCCGATGGAATTCAGCCTTGAGATAGTTGAATTCTTGTTCACAGAGGGACCCTCTATCCAATGCTTTCTGAGTGATTTCCAGGATATCAGTTTTAATCCTTTGTTCAGGATAAGCCTTACGTTTGATGTAATGTTCAGGTACCATAAGCATTGCAAAGATTTGCTGTTTATATGTGGTGCTGTCAAGGACTACAATACCACCTCCTTTATCTGCAGGTTTTATGGTTAAATTAAGATCTTGCGCTAGTAATTCCAGAGCTTGGTATTCCGAGTAGTTTAGGTTATATTCAGGTTTAGGTACAAATGTGAGGAGTTTTTGTATTTTAGTGTTAACGATTTTTTTAAAAATACCGACCTCTGCCCCAACCTGGTCCAGGGAAGGAGTAAACATGGACCTGGGTCGAAGTTCAGGTTCCCTGCCGGAGCCTGCCAGAGGGCAGCCATTACTGGCGCTCCTGCCACCCACAGCCCCTGCCATTCCTGGAGGGCCTGGGTCCTCCGCGGTCCGACCCCGAGCGGTCCTAGGACCTGACATCAGTCATGTCCACAAAATAAGAGGAACCGGGAACTTTTGAATAGGTCCAGCACACGTGCTCCCTAATAACAATAGTTTAAATAAGAGGGTGTGCAGTTCCTAAGAGAGATAGTGGTAGTCAGGTTTGTGGAATAACCTCCAAATGGAGGAAGTGCCCTCACACACCCTGAGAGGTGTCAGGCTTCATTACATGGGTGTGCTTCTCGTCGGACCGGCGCTGCAATGCCTGACAGGCACCCGCAAAGGGGGTCTTTGACGGACTTCTTGTGGATAAAGCTGTAAGGTAAGTGAGGGTGTGTGGGCTGTGGTAAGTAGTGTAATGAAGTGGTCAAAATTTTTTAAAATAGGTTTAGGGAAGATCTGTTTACTAAACTTTTATTCATGCGCGTCTCTAACCTAAGTAAAACCATTGTAGCCCTCATCGGAATTAATGGTCCTATAGAGCATGCGTGCTATAAAACTTGGTCAACATATTTCTTGCCTAATCCAGCCCCTATGGGGTCTATTGGCAATTCGTCAGGATACAGAGCCGGGGTAGATGAAGGTCTACTCACCACGTCACCTTTCAGTCGTGCATGAGCGACGGGCTCTGAAAGCATTCCCCTCAGCTTTAGACCTACTAATTGTGGGGTCTCTCAACGATACAAGGTGAAACCAAACCCTGTGCGACACAGCACGGCTGGTAACTTGATCAGTCTGTAAAATTCAAAAGCACGAGCCTTGCAGTAGTGTAAAACAATAAGAAAGTTCTCTCTTCTCGGTCCTGACGGATTTCCGATAGACCCCTTAGGGCGGAAGCCCGAGTTCCATTATGCCCCTCAAAGGGGCGCAGCAGCTCATTGTGTCCACCAGAAGGTCCACACTTGTTTGGCGCTGGCCTCAGCCCAATGTCATGGTCCCGAGCGAGGTGGGAGAGCCAGGCGAGGCAAAGGAGGCCCCTCATCAGCACATAGGAGGCCGGTTGCTGAGCAGGGACTATGTTTTGAGCAGACGAGGCATCCAGGGGACCATGCGCGCCTACCCCAGCCCACGGAAGAGCCAGGCCACTGCTTCTTTTTCTTCTGGCGCTGGGGCCTGAGGGCAGGCCCCCTTTTTTCTGCAGGGACAGAAGGCGCAGCTCTCTTCTTGCGGCACTCTCAGAGGACCGGACAATCCGCTCTGACACAGCACACCCAACATCCACCGGTATTCAAACTGGCAGACAAAGTGTCCAGGGGCCCATGTGCATCTCCATGTTGCTTGACCACGCCCCTGTACCTTCATGTTAATTGCAATTCTCCCTCTTCCGTAGTAGTAGTAGTACTTTATTTGGTTGCCCTGAACCATCAAAGTATACACACATGGTACAGTCCCAATATGTACAATTTTTTAATTTGATTCAATCAAAAAAACCCCAAGAAGGGTCTAGACTACTCACTCAAGCCGATGTAACACTTGCACGAAAAAAACACCAATTTTTATCACAACACCAATTTTTATCAAAACAAGCTATTTATTAGCCTCATAAAATATATTCATAGCAATATAATCAATAAAATTTCATTTTTCTAAGTATCAAAAAACAGTTAAAATCATTTTTGCATATAGTTGTGCAGGAGAAAAAAGGAAAAGACAATACACTATGTCATAAAGTGGTTAATTCAGACACCTATGGGCAACATCGACTCGGGATTTATTTCCCAATTTCGGATAGTTTGTTCGCCCCTTCCGAATTTAACACAGACTCAATGGGTCGACGCGTTTCGGAGGCTTTCGCTGTTGGTAGCCTCTTTCTTCAGGACAATATCTATTAGGTTCTCCAAAACATTTTTAACCTAGTGCAGAAATAAAACATTTTTTTACTTTTTCGAATAAAGCATATTTTTTACCTACAATGATACTCTAATTCCTGTGACATCTGTTAAAAACCAAACTTTGAGTGTCAAAAGTTTTGAGGAAACAATCAGTTTATCAGTAATGTACATATATAACTCCAAAACCATTTCAAAAGGTCACAGGAGCAATTAGTTTATCAAACCATCAAGTTTTTCTTTTACAATGTCTTTAAAAAATTGTTTTACAAAAAGACGTTTTTTTACGTTGCAAGTGTTTACATATCAACCATGCGTTCAGCTCATTCTTGTCACTCTCATGCTACCTCCATTGTCATAAAACACTTATACTCCATTCACGCAGTCATTGATAGTTGTCGAATAATTCACCTGTGCATTCGCACTAAGGTGACTTGTTTATTGGATTAAAATCTTGAGTATGATTGTCTCAATATTTCATGATTCTCCAAGCTGTCAAAAAATATAATCATATTTAAAGCAGTCGGTTATTTGTCAGGGGAATAAACTCCCTAACTAAAGATCCATTGTGTGATTTTTAATTTTTAAAGAATTATTTTTATTATTATTACAGATCTATGCCATTGGTAAGGATATATGCAGTACCTTTAAGATCACGCAAAGGTATAGAGTTCTACCTTGTTTAGTTCGTTTGTCTTAGACTTGAGAGATGATTTTCTGTCACGTTAGATTTATTCCTATTGGGAAAGAAGTTCACTTAGCTTAACCTTAAAGGTTCGTAGTATTTATTCTACCCAAGGCTGTCAATAGGTTGTCAACGCTCGATACGATCAATAAAGGTCTCAATACTAAAGAAGATTGGATGAGAATAGTTACATAAAAAACCAATCTTCTGGTGATTATATCTTGAAATTTGGCTCAGTAACAATCATAACCTTTATAATAAACACTGCGAAATGTAGCTCTAACATGATAAACGTTAGAAGAAATTAAGTTTAACGTTTGAGGGCATTTACCCTAGCAATTAGATTACTATTTAGAAATCAAATATCTATATATGAAACAGTTGTAATGATCTAAAAATTCATATGTTAGAGAAACGCTATAATGCTTTTATCCTACTGAATACCTAAAGTACGTTTTTGACTAGTGTCCCATTTCGTCAATATAGGGAGGTAACTTTCTGTTTAAGTAGCTCGAGTGGCGTTTCAACACTACTTTTGTAAAACATTACAAAATGGGTGTGGATGCTCAAATAGGTTAAGAGCAATAAAGCTTCGATGATTAAAAAAAAAGGGTAAAAAATGATCCTCACAAACTTCGGTCGCGTTTGGATGACGCCCACTTTGGACGCACTATATATAAAAAAACTCGGCCCAAAAAATAGTCCTTTGTTGATTTTGCCCGCGATTTCACAGACGCGGAAGTAGCAGCCCGGGGACGCCAGCCGTAGGATTAATTCAGGTACGTCATACAAAACCGTGAGCGAGTTTGTTTCGCCTTTGGGGCGATGTTGGGTTTATAGCACAGTATTACTTAGGGGTCTGTTACTTATTGTACCCAAATGTCTCTCTAGGAGTGGGGGGCCGTTGAAACAGGCTTTACTTATAGTGCGCGTTAGATAGCGCCGATAGAAACGAACGAATGAAGAGAAACTCTGAGCCCTGTGTAGGCTCGATATGCAGTGCGCTAATCATAACTCAAACTAAGATAGCGCCGACAGTAACTAAGAAGTATTGATTTATACAATGAACCCAGAGAAGGCTAGATTGTTAGTGCGCGAATAAAAATTGTTAAAAAACCAAAATAGCACCGATAGTAATGAATAAGTGCCGATGTATATCATGAACCCAGTGAAGTAGAAAACTCTTCACCAGGAACCTAGCCTCACATTTACAGAAAATCATCTCTCAAGTCTACGACAAACGAACTAAGCAAGGAAGAACTCTATACCTTTGCGTGATCTTAAAGGTACTGCATAGATCCTTACCAATGGCATAGATCTGTAATAATAATAAAAATATTTCTTTAAAAATTAAAAATCACACAATGGATCTTTAGTTAGGGAGTTTATTCCCCTGACAAATAACCGACTGCTTTAAATATGATTATATTTTTTTGATAGCTTGGAGAATCATGAAATATTGAGACAATCATACTCAAGATTTTAATCCAATAAACAAGTCACCTTAGTGCGAATGCACAGGTGAGTTATTCGACAACTATCAATGACTGCGTGAATGGAGTATAAGTGTTTTATGACAATGGAGGTAGCATGAGAGTGACAAGAATGAGCTGAACGCATGGTTGATATGTAAACACTTGCAACGTAAAAAAACGTCTTTTTGTAAAACAATTTTTTAAAGACATTGTAAAAGAAAAACTTGATGGTTTGATAAACTAATTGCATCAGTGTCCTTTTGAAATGGTTTTGGAGTTATATATGTACATTACGGATAAACTGATTGTTTCCTCAAAACTTTTGACACTCAAAGTTTGTTTTTAACAGATGTCACAGGAATTAGAGTATCATTGTAGGTAAAAAATATGCTTTATTCTAAAAAGTAAAAAAATGTTTTTTTCTGCACTAGGTTAAAAATGTTTTGGAGAACCTAATAGATATTGTCCTGAAGAAGGAGGCTACCAACAGCGAAAGCCTCCGAAACGCGTCGACGCATTGAGTCTGTGTTAAATTCGGAAGGGGCTAACAAACTATTCGAAATTGGGAAATAAATCCCGAGTCGATGTTGCCCATAGGTGTCTGAATTAACCACTTTATGACATAGTGTATTGTCTTTTCCTTTTTTCTCCTGCGCAACTATATGCAAAAATGATTTTAACTGTTTTTTGACACTTAGAAAAATAAAATTTTATTGATTATATTGCTATGAATATATTTTATGAGGCTAATAAATAGCTTGTTTTGATAAAAATTGGTGTTGTGATAAAAATTGGTGTTTTTTTCGTGCAAGTGTTACATCGGCTTGAGTGAGTAGTCTAGACCCTTCTTGGGTTTTTTTTTATTTAATTGAATAAGTGAGTCACTTGAACAGTGTCTGTCTCAAAAAGGAAAAAAACTTTTTACTTTACAGTAATCTGGTGCTCTATTTTCTTTTTGAGGAATATTGAGCCCCTCTCTCTTTTGTTTAAAACAATTTTTAAATTTTACATAAAGCAGCGAATATAAAAATTAACTTAAAAACATCGGCTCAATCATAAGTAAAATCTGTGCCAGTACAATTCCATTCCAATGTACAATCTGTGCAATTCGCAACCCTAGGTTATGTGTAAAATAGCAAAAGAACAGCAATTTTCTCATAGATTTCTTAGAATTTAAAAAAAGGTTAAAAAGTGAAATTATAACTTTTTTTAAAAAATTGAAAAATATTTAAAAAGATAAATATAGTCACTTAACTACTGCTGGTGTAATTTTAGTTCTGTTGTACCAGACAGCCTGTAAGAATTTACTCGCAGCAAAAACAGTTACAAGGGAAGTGTCACTTTTTAAAATTCTATAGGCTTCAAGATATCTGGTTAGTCCCAGGTCTCCACATATTGGGCGGATCCATTTACGGTAAGATGCTTGATACTCTGGGCAAAAAAACATGTGTATCTTGTTTCCATTATTCAGACCACATGCTGGGCAGATATTAGAAGCTGAGTTCTTGTTCCATTTAAAGGTAAATGATCCTAGTGGAAGAATACCAAAATGAAAACGTATGTAGAAGCTCCTGGCTGTGGGTGATGAAACTGAATCTAAAAATTGCTCAAAAAATGGAAAGGGCTTAAAATCCAAAAACGTGTTGGTCAGGGAGCCATTTGAACTATTTTTTTGTATAATCTTCATGGATGTAAGCCCAATAGCGTGTTTTCAAAACATTAAGGTCGTCTTTACAAATTGCAATTGGCTCTGCCCAAAGCCTTTATAATTCCATCTTCCTCGACCAATCCCAAACAAATTTAACCCATGGTATTGTCGGAACACCAGAGACTTTTAATAAGTCTATAAGGGATTCCCTATAATCTCTTAGCTCATCTGTGGACCAAAGGCTAGTGGTTCTAATACAGCCAAATCTGCAATTTGTTCTAAACCCAGATCAAAGTATAATGGAATAAGGGGAGAACTATTTGGAACAGAGGCTAACATCCTGACAAATGTATTTTCAATTATAGATAGGGAATGAACGTCGGCGCAGCCCCAGATCTCAGCGCCATAAAGTGCAGCAACTTGTGCCTTAGCATGATAGACTTCTAGTGCCGGTGACACCATACGTGAGGTCGTTTGCTTGTGCATTCTGATGATAACATTTGGTCTATGTTCGATTACCAAAGTGATCTTGCTAAGTTGTCCTGACCATTTGATGTTCTCCATTAATTTAACCCCTAGGTAGTCAAAGCTATGCACCTTCTCCAGGGCTTCACTTCGAACATGGATAACTGAGTTTTTGGTCACTCCCTTTCCGAGCACCATATATTTGGTCTTATTTACATTGCGCTCCAAGCCCCTAGATGTACAAAAACCTAGTAATTTGTTGATTAGGAGCTGGAGCCCCATGGGGAAATAAGGAGAGAGTTGAAGGCAAACAAAAGAATGGGAACCTTTCTGTTGCTCAGAGCAGGGGAATCATTTCTGCAAATCACCAGTATGTCCACAGCATCGTTCATGTATAAGGAACGCACCCTTGGCGCACACTACGCTCAATAGGGATATGTTTAGTCAATTTGCACTTATGACCAACTTGGGCATAATTTTTTTCGTGAAGTTTATTATAAGCTGTATCAAATTACCAGGAACTCCCTTGTTTAACAAAACACAACACAAGTTGGTACGTGGAATACAGTCAAATGCAGCTCTGAGATCTACAAATACCACATAGAGCTTCTGGTGCCGTAATTAGACATATTCCCAGTATAATATGGAGAGTCTAAAAATCTGGTCAGAGGTACTGACCTTAGGTCGGAAGCCAACTTGAAAAGAGGACATAATTTTATTACAGCCCACTTATTCTAGCAGTTTTTCTCAAACTTGTCTTGCAAAGACCTTCTGTGCATTATCAATTAAACTAATCAGTCTTTAATTTGAGGCATTACATGCATCACCCTTTTTATATATTGTTATGATTTCTACTCCTCTCCAAGATTCTGGTATCTTGCCCCCTATTGCTGTTACATTTGATAGCAGGTTTAAATAACTTGTCCAAACTTCGGGCACTGATTTGTATAAATCTCGAGGAATTTTATCTAAGCCTGGTGCCTTGGCAGATTTAAAACATTCAATGGCTCTAGCTGTGTCTTCAGGACTAAAGACATTCTGTGCCATCTATAGAGACTATATCTGTGGCGGATACCTGAAAACTGTTCAGCATCGGTTCATTAAGGATCTTTTACAATGTAGAGGTCAGTAAAGTGCAACACCCACTTTTCTGGTGGAATGTGGTAAGTTTTGACTCTTTTTGGCCTAGATTTGGCTACTATGTGCCAGAAGGCCAGGTTATCATTTGTTTTAATAGCAACTAGCATGTCTTGCCAAATATTTTCGTCCCAGTTCCTTTTTACTAAGCTCAATGAAGCCTCATAAGTACTTCTGGCTTCGGCAATTAAAGTCCTATCGCCATCTAAGATGGCTAGTCTCAACGAACTGTTTACAGGCCTGATCAGACCACTTTACCTCTTTGGCCGGATTTGGTTTTGTATGGGACAAATCTTTGTCTTTTGCATCTCTTTGAACAACTGGCTGTGCACACTTAGGATAGGAACATCTACTTCGCTTAACACTACATATTCCGATAAAAAAGCAACAAACAACCCATATATCTGCGAGTACAATTTTTGGTTTGACAAAACTTTAGGCCATGTGACATAGCAACGATTGTTAGATAAGATTGGTTCTGTTACTATTGTATGGCAAGGATTTTGTTTCCAATTCAAAAGTTCCTCAGTTAATGTTAAGTTCAAGGAATTATGGTCACTGTCAGAGCGCGGATGCACTTTCAAATTGGCCAAAAGTGTTCATAGCCTCACATCTATAAGGTCGAAGTCAATGATGCTAGTGTAACTTCCTCTTTTAAAAGTAGGTGCTCTATCAGAGTCAGAAATAGTATGTCTGTTGCAAGCCCTGATTCATCTACCAACTTTTAGAGAGGCTAATTTAAGTTTAGAGGTAGAGAATCTTTTTCCTAGTTTCCCCGTCATCGATGGAATACCCCAATTTTCATCTTCCTTGTCGACAATCTGTCTGTAATAGAGTATGTGAGCTAAAACAATCATTCCTAGTTAAAATCATCAAACCCCCAATTGCCCCCCCAAAGCGCTCAGCTGGTTTTGCTTCCACGCTAAAGTGGTAAACTCGTCTATAAACACTCTCTCAGTAGCCAATGTTTCTTGGAACATACATACATCATGTTCCTCGATATAGGACACCCATGTATATTTACCTAGGTTTACTAACCATTTCTTGCTCAGTTCTTCCAAGTGACCATTATACTTCCCAAGAAGTGTCTAATAAAGTATTGTAATGACCTTTTTTCCTATTCCCAGGCAAGAATACCTTCTATGTAAGACTGTGTTTGTGTTGGGGATCTGTGATGTCAATTCATATAGTTATAGCAGTGTTCCCGAAATGCTTCTATAGTTCCAGAAGTCAGTTGTCATTATATCTTAGATAGTCACCAGGTGTTGATATTTAAGAGTGTTTCCACAGTGTATAAATCATGCAGCTATTTAAGGCCCACTTCCTCCATGCCTGCAAGTTTTCCTTTCCTGTCAATTACGCTTTGGCTGGCAAGTGTTTTATTAGGTGCTTATGTCAAAGAGTCTTTGATTTTTATAAAACAACTTAGCCAACAGTTTCTGGCAGTCTGTAGCAGTTGATTTAACTTTCTGACAGAGTTTAGGAAACAGAGATTGAGTACCCTCTCTGCCAAACTCTAGTACACTGACAAGTTTGTGCCAACAAAATAAGATTTACTCCTTCTGTATAAACCTTGTGCTGGTGGCTCTCATTCCATCGGGCCATTAGAGGGAGCACATAACACCTTGGACAGCATTATGTGTTTCTTTTCCTGCCCCTTACTGCCACAGGAAACCTGGCAGTGAAGGACAGGAAAAATACATTATTGACCGCCCCCCCATACACACACACACCACACTATTGGAGAAAACTCCCATGGGGTTGGAGAAAACTCCCATGGTGTGTGGACCATTGTTTTTTTATTTTTCAAAAACAAGCATTTGGAAACGTTTGACAGTGGCCGTCATGTTTGATGGTGCCTACTGTCAAGCTTTTTTTTGCAAACATTGATAAGAACCGCCATGACTGTTATTCCTTTCAATTGTAGAGATGTCCATTCTCTCAATTTGCTGAGTGCAGTGAAAGCATTACTTAAAGCCTTTACTCCATGTGACAAAGCCTACTCAGGCCCATAGTCAACCTCAGGTGAAGATACTTCTGCAAGCTACGTAGTCACCCACTGTAACTGTGGCACTACCTAGCAGAGTTCATGTTCTGGTAGCTCCTGCCCCTCTTCATTTGTTGGGAGTCGAAGCTTGCATAAGGCAACTCTGTCCGGATTTCACACCAGTGAGATGAAAATGCTCTCTAGGTTTCAAAACATCCAACCTGCATTCTTATGGGGCAGTTCTCAGAATTTCTCAGCCATACCTGGTGGCAGCCAGTGATGAGCTCTGCAAGATACGAACAACCACATTCACTTCTGGCGATGCCAACTACTCTTGCCATAAAATAGATGACACTAGGTATGTCATGTATAAATAGCATCCCCAGTTACCTAACATAGTCTAGTCTGCCTTCCATGTCTTGGCCAGGTTGGAGGTAGTGTGAATAACTCGTCCTACCATGCCTCCAATGAGAAAGTGTAAACTTTTTCTTATGAGTGCATAAACATGAGAATGTAATGAAAATATCTTACTCACAAGATAGAGAAGGACATATTGTTATGGATCTCCAAGGTGTAACAAAGTTAATCTGCATTTATTGACACTGTTGATGTGAGGTCTTATTTCAGTGCACCAGTCTGCATGAAATTATTGCAGTCTAGTCATCGTTCCCATGATGATGATGTGAGAGGGGATGTCCCTGGTGGGGGTCCCTTTCCAGTACCCAGCTATCTGACACTACATCTCGAGTCCAGACGCTGAGTTTCGGCTCTGCATAATAAAGGCAGGTCCAGCCCATTGAAGAAAATCTGAAATTCATACCCTCCAGTGCAGTCGTTATGTCTTGCCACCCAACTCTAACACTCTGTGTCACGTGGAGCTACTGCATAGTGCCTCCCCATCAGTTTCAGTTGGTGCTTAGCGTGCTTTCACTTTGATCTAAGTAGTCAGATATGTGTCTGAGGAACACCATTCAAAGAGCAGCTTCCAACCAAAAAATGTCACAACAGTTTTTTTTTTTTACCACATTAGCAAATATTTTACTCATCCGACTTGTAACACCATAACTGACATAAATTCAAACCATCAAATTACAAGAGATAAAATATTGATAATCATTGGACATTGTTAAATTGCTTGAAATGTATTTCTAATCGAAATATTGGTGGTCTTATGAGGAGTTGATAATGTTCTTGGGAATTTTTAAGGTTTCCTATTGAGTTCAGGGTGGTTTTTAATGTGGCAGAAAGTCCGTTCATTTGTGGGGCATTAGCTCTGATAGCCTAGACCCTATTCCCAGAATCATAAACATAACTTAAATTCAAGATGCTCACCCTGGCTCAGGTCTTCTCTACCCTCGACCCTGGAGACTGGATGCTAGCATTGGAGCTGCAGGATGCTTATTTTCACAATTGTCTCGTGGGCCCACAGGCGCTAATTGCAGTTCATGGTGGGACAGGAGTATTTTCAGTTGACTCTTCTCCCCATTGGTCTCACAACGCCCATCAGGTATTCATGAAAGTGAGGTGACAGCACACCTTCTGATGTAATGGGTCCCAATCTTCCCCTACCTTAATGACTGGCTGCTGAAGGCGGACTCACCATAAACAATTGTCACCCACATTCACACTACATCAAACCTCCTGACATTTTTGAAGTTCACTATCAATGTGCCAAAGTGGACAGACTACCGTTACGGTAGCGGAATCCGTCTACGGAATGGCTCATCCATGGCCACATAACTCAACCGGTCACTACTTTTCAGTTTCAATATTGCCTTGAGCAAAGGCAGGCTGGCAAATAGGAAAAGATGGGTAAGGACTACATTAAGGAATCTTGGGAGTTACCATACAGATTTAGATGCTGGGGTGGGGATCGAGAAGTGTTTCTAAGCAGTACAAATTGCAAGAACGCTTTGAGCGGTTCTCTCATGTGCCAGGACATTTCACTGCACGGAGCTTGCAATGGTTCAATAGAAAACTTGTCCTGCCACATGAGAGGGACTCCAGCAGCTGTGATCACACCGGTATTCAAGCTGCTCTTGAATGGGGTTACTTGATGCTGAACGATCAAGGTTGCTGTGGGATGCTTCCGGGCATTGCCTATCTGGTCACTATGAACTCCAGGGTTACTTGCTGTATGCAAGTATTGTTTCCCTCAACAAGTACAGTCAGGGAGGCGCCGTTATGGCCATCGTTGAATGTTTCCTTTATACAGTTTGATACTTTGAGCAGACTGAAAGCCATGCTTCTACAGCAAACCATACCCTTAACATCAGTGCGAGAGACCTTTGATCTTCAAATCGCAAGGGCCTCGACTGAGATACTGGCGTTTATACGTACAAACTGCCCCATTCATTTAGCAGAAATGGTGGGTCGTATCTTTAATATGTCTAATACGAGTACTTAGAGTGAGGATCACTGCGCACTCTACTGTTACCGAAAGTAAAAATCCCCCCTAATGCGCCACCGCTACTGAAGACAGCACTCCACTGCTGGAAGAAGGCTCTGCTTTACACATCAGATGCGCTCCCGTACACTGGTAATATCCCATTAGTGGGACTACCAACCACTAGTGGCAGGCTCAGGAAGGCTCGGCTACATGCCTGGTCGGAAGCTGGCGTGGACGAGGCCGGGTCACTGTTTGATGATAGAACCCTACTTGATCATGACACCTTTGTACAGACCACCGGCTTGCTGTATCGACTTTACTTAACTCATGCAACAGTATCTCACTATGTTAGGAAGACGTGAGCACCTCAGCGTAATGAGCCTCCACTACACAAGTTAGTCCGAACACTATATTATATGGGGGAGGGTCGCCATCTCATTAAATGGTTGTACTTTGGTATTCGGGCGCATGCATCCATCCCACTCACAGAGAGAAATTCTTTATTGTATAGTTAATTAAAACCTTTACAATATACCAAGACATAAAAATATATTTCCTTCACATACCATAGTTGAATAAATATACACAATAAACAATGCATAAAAAATTTAAAAACTAAAGAGGAATTGTTAAATTATGGTTTTGGCGTATATTATTCTTTTGTTAAATTCCCGAAATAGGATAAAAATTTAATTAGTTGGCAAATTAATTGTGGGTCCTTTGAGTCCAGACTTTTTAGTATTGCTGATCTGCAGGTGCGGATACCATTTTCATTGAATTTCCTCTTGAGCAAATCCCGGCGGTGGCATTCTAACGCCGGGCAAATGCATAATATATGTATAAAATCCTGTGCTAACGCTCCACATAGGGTACAGTGTTTTGGGCCGGGGGTCTTCCAAATAGGTTGATCAGCATTGGATGGCAGTTTCCCCATGGTTTTTAAATGGGAGGGGAAAGCAAGGCCCAGGTATGCCGCTGGCTCCAACCTCATGTAGGATTGTAAAACCATCCATGCGTGCGTGCGCCGACTTAGGGCTGCTTTGTCATCAATCAATGAATGCGATTTTGCTGCTTTTTTCATAATCATCTGGAATGATTTCAGAGGTAGTTTCCGTTGCCAGAGATCAGCCATCTTGGTTATTTTCAAAGAAGCATTTAGGTACTTTGCGTACTGTGACATTTGGTCGTTTTGCAGGGCTTCCCAGAGTGCCAAGTTTATTTCTAGGTCACGATTTAGCCAAATTTTGTACCAAAATGTAATTGTCTCATACATTTTGCAGAGTGTTTGATGTTGTAATCCGAACTCTAGGCGTACCTGTGCTGGTGAGGCATCGCATGGCAAGCAGAATACTCTTTTGTACACTCGTGTTTGGATTTTATCTAAGATTGGTGCACTATTTCCATGGTGGACCACGCTTCCATAGGCAATAGTTGGTAATAATTTTGCTTTCATGACTGCAAGCAGTGGAGTAAACAGTAGGCCTTTTAACTGTTTTGATATACTGCCGAATGCAAACAGCATGGCAGTTCCCTTTTTTTGGATTGATTCATAATGCGTGACAAATGAAAACCTTCGGTCTAGACATATCCCCAAGTATTTGTAGCTATCGACTACTTCCAAAGTTGTATTGTTGATTACAAATTTCGGCTGTTTAGGCAGGCAATGTGTTATAATCATAACCTTGGTTTTTTTATGTTTATTTCCATCCGATTAGTTTTGGCATAGTCAGCTAACTCATTGATTGATCGTTGCAGACCGATTCTTCTCTGGCTTAGGAGTACAACATCATCTGCGTAGGACAAATGTGTTAAAGGCAGTGTGCCCAGCCGAGGTGGGTGTGAATTGACCCCGTCTAGCCTTGGTGTTAGGTCGGCCATGAATAAATTAAACAAATGCGGGGCCAAGACACAACGTTTTTTTATCCCTTCGTTAGTGTGGATCTTCCTTGTGAGCCTCTGTCCATCGGCAATTTTGACCTGCATCCAGGTATTGGTGTAGAGATCCATAACTGGGTTTAACATCGAGTCTGGTAATCCCTGGTGCTTCAGTTTAGCCCATAATATGTGTCGGCTAACATGGTCAAAGGCCGCTTTAAAGTCCACAAAGCATAGATGTAATGGCTGTCGCTTTCGTAGGCTTTTGTCAGCGATTAGCCCTATTGCTAGTACATTTGCGATTGTGCCCGTGCCCCGTCGAAAGCCTGACTGATTTAACGGGATTTTTTTATTTTTGTCGGACCAATTAATCAAATCGGTTAAGATCAGAGATGCATAATATTTGGCCTCTGCATCTATCAGTGCAATCAGGCGATAGTTTGCCGGATCCGTGCGCTCCCCGCCCTTATATATCGGATTAATAATTGCGCCTCTCCAGCTTTCTGGGATGCGACTGGTAGTGCTAATCACCTGAAACAGACTGCAGAGCTTATTTGCCCAGTAATAGGGATCTTGTTTGTAGATTGCCTGTGGCACACCGTTCGGGCCTGGTGCACTATCAAGCCGACTTTTTTTAATGATTTGTGAAATTTCTACTTCAGAATAGACGAGAGTAGATTGTAAAGTATCTTCTTTATGCTTTTCATATGTAATGGTTGGAACGGAGGGCGGCTGATCCGCATTGTTTATTGAAAATGTTGATTTTAAGTGCTGTACCCATGCTTGCTCGGGGACACAGGTTATGTTTATGATTTTGGTGGCTCTGTTCATAACATTCACCTGCCCCCAGAAAGCTCTAGTGTCGGATTTCTTTGCATTATGTAATAGTTTGATCCAAAAGTTATTTTCTTAAGTTTTTTTATCGATCCAGATTTGTTTTTTGTATTTTATCTTTAAAAGACGTACCTCCTTCCATAATTTGGACCATGGGCTATGCTGTTGAGCATTTCTAAGTGCCTTTCTCAGGAGTTTTCTTGAACTTCGTGATGTATGGCTGAGATGACTGTTGTTATCTGCAAGTTTTTTTACTTGTATGTTTAATGGATGGTCCTGCATCGGGTGAGCTTTTCAAAAAGGTAATCCATGTATCTATAGTCGTTTTGTTTTCTGACTCAAGGATTGTCATTAAGTTTTTAGCTTTTAAAGCTAGTTGCGGTAGTGTGGTACATGTCCACCTCAAACGCTTCAAATTAATTGTTGATAAGACCCCCTCTATTACTGGAGCTCCTGGTAGTTTAAAAGATGTTATTTTAAGTTCGATATGCTGACCCGAGTGATCACTATCGATGGAGCATTTAATTTGAAAATTATTTATTTGCCCTAGAAGGGGAAGGGTTACTATTGTGTAGTCCAGGATTGAACTCGAGCGGGGGCTAATGTACGTACAAGTGGCCGGTTTGTCCTGTTTTATCCTCCCATTTAATGTACGCATGCCTAGATGCTCAAGGTCCCTTATAAATCGCTGGCCTACTTTATCTTTGCGGTTTTGGACGGAAAACGACTGCGTTTCTACAGCCCAGATCTCATTTGCTGCGATGATGTTATCTTCATCTTCATGAGGATATAGTAAATTTGCGTTGAAATCTCCCGTGAGGATTATCTCCCAGGTTGGCTGTGTTAAACGGAATTCCGTGACGACGTCGGTAATTTTCTTAAACAGATCTTTTTTTATTGCCAATTTCGGGTGTGCATAGATGTTGATTAGGATAATAATGCTTACCCCTGGGTGTGTGCCCAGGTCCATTTTTATTATTTGCATGGCTGAAGTAGTTAATGACAGCTGTATTGACTTAATTTTTAATGCTGTTGAGATGTAAACGGCGAGGCCCCCCTTAGCTCGACCGTATTGCTGCGTTCTCGTTGCATTCACGTGGTGGCGTATCCTACCTGGGACATCTACTGGGGCTGTCAACCAGGTTTCTTGGAGCACAATTATTTCATAGCTATCCCAGGACTCTGTTTTTACTTTTTCCTGTAGGACTCCTTTTGCTCCTGCGATGTTCCAGGATAGAATTTTTATAGGGGAAAGCTCTGTTTTGCCTGTTGTACAAAAGCTTCATCGTCCATTCCACCCGTGAGTGGGCAACCTAAAGTTTATTTTTCTCTGTAGGTTTATGCCATCAGCACCTTTGGCACCGCACAATACCGAGGGGACTATGTTTTTTATTGCATTTTTGGTCTGGGCAGTACTTGACGTCAAAAATGGAGTCGGATAGCGTTGTATTGTTGAAATGGAAAGCGCGATTCCCCAGTCCTCAAATTTTGTTATTTCTTGTAAAATGTCTGTTACTATTCCTTCAGTCCTCCATATTACTAAGGTGCCTTCATTTCCTATATTATTTCCAGGATTAACAAATTCTATTGCTATTAGGTCAGAAGACGTTAGATGTTGTAATGTTGGGATTTGTGCCATTAGGCGTAAGATGTTTCCTCTATTCCAAAAATCTTGAGGGCCCTGTGATTTATATTGTGGCGTAAATAGAATCCTATTTGTTAGAGTTAATTTATTCTCCTTTTTTTGCGAAGGTAATGTCTGCTCGTTTATTTGATTTCTTCCTGGTTCTTCGATGTCCCCACCATTTGCGTCATTACACTGCCTTTTTGTGGTAATCAGTCGCGGATCTTTCTTGCCATTATCTAAGGACTGATCTATTTTCACGTTGACTTTTCTGTCTCCTCTCTTAACGCTTCTCTTTGCGCTATTTTGGCCTTGCGAATAGGATGTTGTCGGCTGACTGGGCCATAGGGTTCTTTCGGTTTCTGTTATTGTATTCCTATTTACATCATCACGTTTCGTTTTTATGTTGATCAATAGCCGATCTTCCCTAAGGTTTCCTAGACTCTGATCGCTCTTCGAAATGACTTGCCTATCCTGTTTGGTGTTGCCATTGTAAGCTTGTGAATTGGAGCTGGAGTTCGTGTAAGGAAAATCATTTTCTTGTGATTGAGTGATCAATTTCTGGTCGAGGCTTATTATTCCTCTAGCATTATTGGAGTTATTTATAGTTTCCCTTGGGGATCCATGTCTGCATATATCTTTTTAAATTTTTCTATTTAAAAGATCCCCTTGTGCTTCGATGTTCCGGATCTGACTCTGGGGGAGCCTTGATGACTTAACGGGTTGTTTTATTTTATTTCCAATGTCCTCATGTGGTTCCCTTGTAGTCCCCTTAGGTTTATTTGTTGTAATTAAATTAAAGTCACTGCTCTCAAGGCTCCGATTTATACTTATCCCCTTGAGTGTATGTATTGTAGTTGAATCAAGATCACTACACTCAAGACTCCTATTTGTCACCGCTAGACCATTTACTATCGGCGAGACTTAGATCGTTCGGTTTGATGTTACAGTTGATCCTGACGGGGAACAACCTTTACAACACAACTTTTACAACGCACTACACTTACAATGCATTTTTTACAACGCAAAATCCATTACAACGCATTCCATTACAACGCATGACACTACAACGCATTTTTTAAAACTACCTTTACAACGCATTCCATTACAACGCATACTACCTTTACAACGCATACCATTACAACGCATAATATTACACTACACTATCCAACACTTACCCTACTGTTGCACCCCCTGGAGTTAGAATAGTAATTTTTACCCCTATACTATCCAACACTTACCCTACTGTTGCACCCCCTGGAGTTAGAATAGTAATTTTTACCCCTATACTATCCAACACTTACCCTACTGTTGCACCCCCTGGAGTTAGAATAGTAATTTTTACCCCTATACTATCCAACACTTACCCTACTGTTGCACCCCCTGGAGTTAGAATAGTAATTTTTACCCCTATACTATCCAACACTTACCCTACTGTTGCACCCCCTTGAGTTAGAATAGTAATTTTTACCCCTATACTATCTAATACTTACCTTAAATGCAATTTAATATTATGCGTTGTAATGGTATGCGTTGTAAAGTTAGTAGGCGTTGTAATGGAATGCGTTGTAAAGGTAGTTTTTAGAAATGCGTTGTAGTGTCATGCGTTGTAATGCAATGCGTTGTAATGGATTTTGCGTTGTAAAAAATGCGTTGTAAGTGCATGCGTTGTAAAAGTGTGCGTTGTAACGACATACATCCGATCCTGACTGGTCTGATAGAGTTTCTTCTGCTTCCTCATTTTGTTTTCGATGTTTCCCTGCTGACAATGGTGATCTCTGTTTACCGTCGCGGAAATTAAAGATTGGGTAATTTTCCAATGCGTGTTCATTTAAAGTTTTACTGTTGTGCAGACGATTTCTTGCTTTCCTCGCTCGTTTTTTTTGTCGTTTTGTTAATGGAACTGGAAGATTGTTTATTGTATTCCTCTGCTTATAGCTTTGTTGGTGTGCTTCAGTAAAAGGAGTCGGTTCTAACATGAGGAGGTCTCCTAAATCCACATTTGCGTCTCCTGATTTTGGCTTTTTTCCAATTTGCTGTGGATTGATCTGTTCTGTTTTACTCGGTACTACGTTTTGAGAGGTTCTTTCTCTTGTCTTTTTCTCATTATCTTTATCTGTTATATTTATGTTATTATTTGAGGCAATATTTTGGTTATTTTTTCCTCCATTTGTACAAATTTTGCCGTTTGGTACCTTATTATCGAGTAAGCAATTCGCACGTTTGCATTCGCTTAAGATGCTTGTAAGTATGATTGGTAAGTCCCTTAATTTTTCCAATATGGGGCAACAAGGACAATTGAAGCATTGTGCCCGCATTTCATTTCCGTCCTGGGTATTTACTAATAAGTTCGTCATGTTGTCGAGTTTAGTATTTATACCTGAAATGAATTCGGCTATTATGTTCATTAAGTCTATTTGGATATCAAGTTTATCTGATTGCATATTCAGGGTTTTTATTGATGTTTTTAATGTTTCAACTAAGGCAACATGTAATTGTGTAAGGGATTCCAGATTGTAGTCGGAATTCTGTTTTCCCTCTATTGGATGTTGAGTGGCTTTGTAAGTTACCGGATGGCTCCACTCGATGTTATAATTTTCCGGGTTTGCAGTACTTTTTTTATTTTCCACGACGTTATCCGTATCCATATGAGCCCTCTGTTCTGGATTTGATTTCTTTTCATTATGTGTTTTGACAGATGATTCAATGTGTTCTTGCTCCGTCTGTTCTGAAAAACTTGATATCTCAATTATTGACTGCTGTTTGTCTTTTAGTACAGATGTCAATTTTTGCCTTTGGTAACACTCTGTTGGATTTTTATCCGATGTACCATTTGGTGGTACTAAGGTGTTATGAGTAGCTTTGATTTGTGCGAATTTATTTCTCCCTTCAGTTTCATTGCTTCATTACTGAATGGGTTATTCCTTTGATTAACAGAACTGCTTACTGAGTTTCTTCCACTTGATGTTACTTGTGCTGGGGTGCCTGATGAGACTTCTATTGTTTTTTGTGTTCCTAATTGATGCATTGAAGTTGATATGTTCATTCTTTGTTTATTAGGTTTAGTTGTTGTACTAATTGCTTGTAGTATCTCTTTGTTATTCAGTATTGATTGTGACTCCATCCATGAGTCGCAAAAATCATCTGTATTACAAAATTCTTTATTAAGTTGCTTTATCTGTTGTCTTGGTGTGGAATGATTTTGGGGTTTTTCTTTGCAAGTGGCGTCCATAGCGCTATAGGCTCTTGTACCTATCTCACGCATTAAGTCTTGATTATTACAAGAGTGATGATTTGCTACCCCTGATTGGTCCATTGGTTGAGTCATATTCATTTCACAAATTGATGTTGATATAGATGTTAATAATGTTATGACTTGACATTTATTTGTGATTGTATTCTCCAGCATGTTGTCCTGAATGCTGGGCGAAATACTGTCTGGACTCTTACAAGGTACACGTTCAGGACCATTATCTCCCAATTTTGTGTGTACTTGTGCTTGTATTTGAATAATTTGCTTGCTATTGCCCCGACTAAGTGACTTTTCGACCTCTTGTGCTGGTAACTTGCTCATGGTTGGCACTTCTTTTTCTTTAGTGGCGTATGGTGTAACATTTGCCGGTTGTGCCGTTAAAATAGGCGAAGTAGTCGCTGTTTTGTCTCCCTTCTGAATGGGTTTTAGTTTATTCGGTGTCAGTGGTTTTTGGAGTCCGTTTACCTTTTCCGGCATTGTATAGATAGCTGCCACTGGATCTTTTAAAAAAGTAAATTTGCCAGTTGGTTTCGTTAAGCCGAAAATTGAATATATTGGTGGTATTAACGTGTCTCCTTGACTTCGTGAGAGCTCGGTTATACTACTTTGAGGGGAGGGTAACCCTTTGGTGGCTGTTTTGGCCTTAATTTTCAATTTTGTGGGTTGTGGTGGGTTTTTTCTAGTCCTACCTGACCTCATTATACTGCTAGATGTTATCCTTATCTAAATTGTTGATAGCGGCGCGGCTCTGCTCTGGTCGAGATACTTGCAATGATGAGGGAAAAAGGGCCTTGTCCCCGTAGTCTCTGGGGTCTCTGGGGTCTATACCGTCTCCAGACCCCCCTCAATCTGCCATAATCTATAGTTCAATTATGGTAGCTCAACTGCACGCACCGTGCCCACCGCTCACTGATCTTGGCAACACGCGCGACTCACCGGGGTTCACTGGAGCTTTTCCGGAGCTCTCTGTTGCTCTCCGGTTCCTTCTTTGTTCCTGAAGGCTGCCGACCTGGAGTCCCTGAATCTCAGAGACTCTCGCAGCCTCAGCCTCCGCTGCCACCTCTGTTCGCCTCAATATGCCTCTATATGCAGCACTCCCTGTGTGCTCCGTGAACAGGCGAGGGTGGGGGCGGGTATGCAGGCAAGACAGGTATCACAGTTACCCAGCGTCCTCCGCAATCACCACGTTTGGTTTTTATTTTAATTTTCCTAGGCGAGGTGTGGCGGCATTACGGTTACGTTTTATCGCAGTCTACGGAGCCCTCGGCCCCCTTCTTCGCTCCGTACCTCACTGCACCACCTCACTGCCGCTGCCGCCGCTTCTTGCTTCCCGCTTCTCACACCGAGCACGAGCACCTGCAAAGTCTGGACTGGATCGCTGTGGGAACTTGCAACTTCCTTCATCCCACTCACTGACCTCAGAACAAAATGGATGGAGACAACCGATGTTGCACTATCTGATAAAGCATGGGCAAGTATCCTGGAGCACCCCAAGTGAGTGTCCCGAATTGCCAAATTTAAATTCATACAATGCATGGTGTTGCACAGATCATATTTAACCCCAAGAAGATTACATTGCATGTTCCCAGGCGCCCAACACTGCTTTCCAAGTTGCAGATCGGAGGAGGCGGGCTTCATTCACATGCTATGGACTTGCCCTCAACTTCGTGATTACTGGGGCGGGGTCTGGATTGCACTTGGGGAGATCACACATTTGCGGATAGAGGACAACATAACGGAGTGTCTGTTGGGTCTCCGCAAACGCACAAGCACTTTGAGAGTTCAGCTGCGCTTCCTAGATCTTGCCCTCATATTGGCCATACGCGCTATCACCATGAGATGGAAATCCCCTAGATCCCATACTTTACCTACGAGGCAAGAAGAGGTGTTACGCTGGTGTGGTGCCGAAAGCGCAGCAATTGGGCGCGAGGAGGCACGTGGATTACGAAAATGCCCCATCTCTATGGAATGGGATCTCATGCTGGAAGGTTTCAAAACACTAGATATCCTCCCACAACAAACCAATTCTACCCCGCAGTGAAACCCGTGGTATGCGGTTCTAGGTTTCAATAACTGTTGAATGACTAAATAGCATTATCGCGTGCACATCAACAGTAGGTCATACCAAGTGCGGTATACACAAGCACATAAGGTTGAGAGGCACAAGGGAACCGACAGGCCAGGAGGTGAGTGGAGGGTGGGGGTGTTTTACCAACGGGTTTGTTTGGCAATATGTTACGTATCGAATCAAATGATGTTTTCATCTTGTATATATCCATGTTGTTATAGCTACACAGACTGTCTTATTTTTACTCTTGTTTATGTAAGCATATCCTTGTAAATGCACATAGATAACATTTGTAAACGGTAAGAAAATAGAAAATGCCCCAATGTACTGGTTATGATAACTCGGAGTCACTCTGTGGTGCTCAATAAAGTTTGTTAAAAGAAAATCTCTGATACGAGTGGTATTGTACACCTATTTAAACCCATAGTCATAGGGTCAGGATTTCTAAACACCTTTCAGACAATCCTCGAAGTTATTCCTAATTTTATACACTCCGTATTGGGAAGCGTTTTTGGAGGTCTTCCGCTGATCCTGCTTTCTATCCCAGGTATCCTGATTGGGCCATCCATTGCGGAACAGAAAAATTACAATCACCAACGAGATGGCAAAAGCACTCCTGGAGCGCAAATACAGTGAGCGCATGGTACAGCATCTGGGCACACCTCACTTACGGGAACTGAGCGCCTCTTGGTTCCTATCATTTAGACCAGTCTGGATGGACTGCATCTTACCTGTTCTTCGATGCATGTTTTGCGGTGAAGAATGCATGTTGGATCTCTGTCTAACACTTGCATCAGATACGTCTGCGGACTTGAATACCAGGCTGGAACCCCTGAGGGCCCATGCTCGGCAATGTCCCCAGCGTATTCCTATATTGATGGCTGCATTCCTCGAGAATCCACAGGTGTCTTTTACAACTGGGTTGAGCATCAGCTCTTCCCCTAGCACTCAGGTTTCGGCAACAGCACCGGCTGCCTCTACACCAGCTATTTGCAACTCTGAATATCATCTGTGCTCCATTGGCGTACTCTGCGAGGTGTTACATGGACCGTCCTCTGCAGCGAGTGACAGCGATGTTGCGTCTCCCAGCCAGGACACTTAATCTATAATTGGCTCATCGTGTGCTGGGAAAGAATTCAGCATTTTCCTTTTTGCTTCAAAAGTTGTCTAAATTTGGAACATTTCCTCAAATCGACACTTTCACTGAGAAAGCATGGCCTTCTATCGCTTATAGTGGTTCGACTTATATAAACGAACTCGATTAGGACTTTGGCTTAGAGTGACTTTTCCAATTTTTTGAACTTTTGAAATGATTTTTCATTTTTCCCCCCAATTAGACTGATTTTAACTGAGGTTTTAAAAAACTATGTTTTTATGAAAATTACCAACATTTTTATGCGCTACTACCAAGTAACACGAGTGGTTAACTAGCATTTTTATCATTGTTAACTGTTCGGAAGAGGAGTGGGTGTTATGTTTCATATAGGTACCCTAATAAAGGCTCAGGTAAAATCATACACCCCAACTTACATTACCACCCTTATACTACACAGTAACGAGCCTTTAGGATTGAACCTTTCCCTAGTTCTAGTCCTGGGTACAGAAGGAGGGTTTTGCCTAAACAATCAAGTCCTATAACTTCATCAATAGACTCACACAGTATGAATGAATTTTCATAAGAGTTCGTGAAAGTGGTCTAAACATCCCTCGTGGGGTGTCCAACTCGAGACCAGGACGGGCTCCTACATTCTCACACTTCAGGTAATGGGGTTCGACTAAATCCTAGAGGGATTCTTGGCTTCACACCTACTCACATGCTAGTTACACTTAGGTACATCTAGATAGGCATTGTATGAGTACGTGCTTTCTTTTATCATGCATTTTATATTCATGTATGCATTTATGATTAGTGCCAAATGGTAGAACTGTACTATGCATTTATATTTACTGTACTGCTGATTATATATATATATATATATATATATATATATATATATATATATATATATATATATATATATATATACATATATATATGAAAAACCAATCCCATTACAAGAAGTGGGTCCGACACATGCTCCATGGCAAAGGAAACTTTATTGCAGCGAAGGCTTCGTTGTTAATTAAAATAGCGAAACGCTAGGGCAGACGCGTTTCAGCCTTACGGCTTTCTTCAGTGCCCGCTCCACTATCTCGATGTTTACCAACTGGAGGCTCGTTGTTCATAGTCTAAGTAGATTCTCGTTGATTGGAGCAATTTACTGGCCCAACCTCCTTGCCTTCTGCCTCCATAATCCCATTGTAGTCCATCTCGGGGTTTACATGCCCTCCACTGTGAAGTCCAGATACAATGATCGGTATCTTCAAAACACCAAGTGATGTCCCAAACCAATGTTTGGCTGTGAAAAACACTTATACCCCGGCAGACCAACCAGAGTGCAAGGATGAAATTGCTTCTTTAGCCACTTCCAAGCAGTGGACCGCTACTGACCGCTGCTTGCTCTCTCCTCCAACAGTTCAGACTCCGGTGAGTATATCCAACCATCGGAGGGGGTGACGCGCTGTGCCTTCCAAACACCACACCACAACGCAAACTTGCGCGTCACTCCAGACCGAGAGGCGTGCCGGGTAAGACGGTTGTTTGCAGTCCGTCTAAAACATGAAAAACCAATCCCATTACAAGAAGTGGGTCCGACACATGCTCCATGGCAAAGGAAACTTTATCGCAGCGAAGGCTTCGTTGTTAATTAAAATAGCGAAAAGCTATATATCTCTGCTGCTGTCTAATGGTTGATACAGCACATCTATGTACACTAGAAGAACAACTGTGCAATAAATACTTATTGTAACATGCGCAACTGTTTCTTTTGTGTAACTCCCTGAGTACGAACTGAGCATGAGTGACTGAGCGAAAGGTAGTACATTGTTTCCACGATCCTGAGGGATCAGGGTTGTCATGTTCTAATGTTGCCAGAAACTATTCTCTCCTCAATAAAAGGAGACACTAGTGGCACTGTGTGAGCTAGCTAATGCAAACAGGCTAACATTTCTCGGTGGGGGTGCTCAGAGTCAGTCTGCCACCAAACCCACAGTTTATGTTATCCGAACGCACAGGTCCTGTATGGGTAATATAGGAACTACACGACAAAACTAGGTCTGGAAACTTTGGCATCCTTCCTTCCAAAAGTAGTGACACTGTTGCATGTCTGTCAAACCATCAATTTACCAGTGTTCTGTGCTCCATCTCACCCCTCTAAAGAGTAGGAGAGATTCTGTCTCCTAGACCCCAAAAGACCCTGAGCTTTTACATCGATCTTACCAGAAACACTGAGTGGATGGTCTGTCCTTAGTAGGATTCACTGTAGCAAAGAAGGGCAAAGCTGTGCAGAAAAGGACTATCTCTTTCTGAAATGTACTCCGCTTTAGGCTCTGCTATGCCAAAAGCATCCCCTGGAAGGGTTACCGGCCCATTCCCCCAGAACCAAGGCTGCTACCATCATGTTGACATGCAGAGTTCCTGTCTTGGACATTTGTCAGGCAGCTATGTGGGCATCTCTCTATACATTCACACAGCACTGTTGTCTGGACAGCCAGGTTTGCTTGGTTTGAGCCAATTCGCAGACACACCTCTGCAGTTAGAATTCTCTGTCCGAAGAAATAGGTTATGCTCTGTCTAGTAGACACTCTAACTGCAGATTCCTTACTAACCCTCCTATCCTCCCCATTCAGAGTTGGACTCTGTCCATTAAAAAGATTCCAAGTCTAGGAATCTGCACACTGGTCGGCGCCAAATTGCTATTGGGGCTCTGTCTATATCTGGGGGCGTGGACAGCTTTGAAAGTAACTGAGGTCAGCGCACAGGAGTGGCATCTATATTGGTTTCACACATAATTTCTGGAGTGGAACAGCAACACTCTGGACCCTCGCGGTGCCCTGTGGCAGCGTACAACAGTACTACTCCAAAGCTTCCGGCTCCAGTCTGACACCTGGGGAAATGTTCAAAAGGTGAAGAATCTGCTGTTAGTGTCTATACTAGAAAGACTGTTACCGAAGGTAAGTAGCACTCACGACCGAAGTTGAGGGCATAGCCAGCCATCACAGTTGAGGGTGCAGATGCACTCCCTCTTATGGAGCAGCTTCTGTGATCAAGGTCTCAGGGCTCAAGTAAGTCCAGAAACTCACAGAAAAACAAAGAATCAAAGCATGGGCTTCCTTCATCCCGCCACTCCCACCGCTTGAAGTCACAAATAGCTCCAGACACTTCTGGGCCACGGAGTCATTCCCCCACGCAGACCCGCTTCTGACGCTTGTCCTGCTTCAGCCCCTTCTCTAACGGATCCTGCAGCAAATAAAGGTAGCCATGGAAGACATTTTTGGTGCCATTCTGGATCCCTTTGGAGCACCTCCAGGACCCATGGACCCAAAGGGGCTCCCAGTTTGGTTACCATCGTCGAATCCTTCTTTGACATCAACTGTGCCAGTCGACCTTATACAAAGGTGGACCCCTTCCCTTGTGTCCGCACCACAGCTCTAGATTCCACTCATGGCACAGGTTCGATAAAGCTCTCAACATTACAACCAATACCACCGGGTCAAGTATCAACTCCGATGCGGACATAACCAACGTCGGATACAGCTGTATATAAGGCTGATAGTGAGCCATGGCCTATCGCCCAGAACTCCGCAATAAGCTGAACCAGACACTTATTCCCCACAGTATGACTCTAGGGATACTGACTATGTCAAGGACAACCAGTATGAGGATGGTGGTAACATTTAATGATCTTCATGACGCCAGTGGCACTTCGACATACATTGGCCTGTCTTCACCTAATCCTATCGCTACTGAGGAGTCCACTTCCTTTGCAACAGTGATTTAGAGAATGGCTGAGGTGCTAGACCTTATTTTACCCACTCAAGAGATCAAAACCAACATACTACCAGAAGTCCTCAACTTTCACAGTCCAGCTAGGAGCCTCTGCTCCCCTGATCGATATTCTGCTGGGCACCTGGGCCAAACCAGGATCTTGCCCATCAGTCAGTAGACAAGTGGTGAGGAGGAACATGCCTACTGCTGCAGAACCAGACTTTCTTCTGCACCACCCCACTCCAGAGAGTTTGATAGTACTGAACCCCAGTTCTCTCCCAACCTCCCCACCTAACATGGCATCAAAAGGTTGGAGAAATTTGTGAAACAAATGTTCTCTGCCAGCCTCACCCAATACTCTCTTGGCATAACCTGCCCTCTGGGCATGCATTACGGGACAGAGTGTTGGACTTCTTGCCAACTGTCAAGTGGGAACTCTGTCCAACCTTGCAGAGGCTTATTTTGGGTAGGCAGGATGCTGCAAAATACTCAGTTAGATCCAGTCTGCCGGTCTGGGTAGGGCAGTTGACACGAACATGGTGCTTAGGCGCCACACATGGATTCGTTTCACGGGCTTCTCATCTGCAATCCAGCTGCTCCTTATGGACATGCCTTCAATGGCTCTAGGCTGTTTTGAGCGAAGTGGACTTGGCCCTGGAAAGGTGCAAAGAGAGGAAGGGCACTGCCCACTCTCTATGCATAGCTTCGCCAGTTTGTCAGTTCCTCTAACAGCAGCACCCCTTTTGAGGCTTTGGTAGGGGCTACCGGCAGAGACAGCATATATTCATGAGCAACAGGCTTCCCACTCTTTTGCAGGACGAGGCCAGGGTTCAGGCTAACGGCATCCAGGCCCTGTGGGGCAATGTGCTACAGAAACCTGCTTTAATTTCTCCTTGGCGGCACGCGATCGGCCAGTACAAGGTGATATCACTTTCCACCTTCTCGGCTGGTCAAAGGGTGTTCCAGATCATGCAGAACGGATACTCCCTACCCTTTCTGTCCTACACTACCTGAATCACAACACCTCCCGGAGGACCACTTGTGCATACTTCCTGGGAACTTCAAGCTCTCTTGGCTGAGCGAGCAATACAGAAGGTGCTAGCATCAGATATCGGGGCTGGCTGCTGCTCCTGTTACTTTCTGTTGCCGAAGGATGGAGGGCTCCACTGCGAGAAGGTGGCCTTATATATGCTGTCCACTAGTTCTAGTTGGCACCTTGTATCAGCCCAAACAACCCCTTATGGTGATAGGTTAAAGACAACCTTTATTGAAAGCTAGCCTAGTGGTAGCTATGGAGAGCAGCCTTCAGGCTAAGTTTTGAAGGAATGTAAAGCAGCTTGTTTTACCAGTCTATAATCTCTTGAATGATCAAATGAAAGGACAACCACACCAGGTATATATTCAAAATATATGTATTTAGGTTAAAACACACCCCTCTAGTCTCTATGAGACTGGAGTTCGAAGTACTTTGTTTAAAAGTTAGCAATTATCAGTAATAGCACAAATACACGTTTGGGCCCTAGGGACGTACCAAACCATATACCAGAAAAGTGGTATAAGAACCACGACTGGGATAGACACAAGGCCTAGAGCCTGTAGAATCACTGGGACCCCAAGGAACCACCCAAGGTAGTGACACAGGGGACCCACGGGGACTGTATGCAGTGTGTAAACACAACCGCGGGTTCCCGTTAGCTTCTATGGGCAATGTCGCGTTGGAATTTTAAAGATTAGGGACACTTAGAATAGAGTCAGGACCAAACCCTTTTGGTCTTAAAAAGTTCTAGGACTAGCACCCACGGGAGCACCAGAGTACTCGAGTTACCTCACCCAGGGAAGCCGGGTGCATAGGTGTCTTTTGGTGTCGGGTTGCGTCGTCGATTGCAATGGAAGCCTGCTAAGAAATGCTGCTGCCGTGAAGAGAAGTGTCCGAAGAGATCCAAGCCTGGATCTAGGATGTAAGGAACCTGAAAGCAGGGGGACAGAGTCTTGGTCACTAGCCAGTGACCGAGGGCAGGATGGACCAATGCCCACAGATGTCGGGTGCTTCAGTTGAGTTGATGGGTGTCTTGACTCTTCAGCCACGAGGTCCAGGAGGCGACAACGAAGTCCACGAGCCGGATTCGAGCTGTCCCACAAAGTCTGTCGAGTGCTGCGGTGTCGGCGACCAGAATGGACCCAACAAGCCTTGGCAACGGCAAGTCACTGGAATTCAGAGAAAGGACTGCGGTGCAGACCAGCAAGGTCTGAGGGACTCACCCAGCGAGGGTAAGTCAGGGAACGTCTGGAGCAACCAGGAAAGCCCAAGCAGAAGAGAAGTTGCCTTTGTGGGGACCTGCTAGCCAACGGGCTAGTGATCGCGAAGGAGCCTCGAGCGGTCGCATTTGAAACTGGCCCACGGGTCACTCGTGGAGTGGAGGCCAGCAATCTTCGGTGCAGGAGGTGCTCAAGGCTGGGGCTACACGGAGCCCAAAGCAAAACTTCGAGGAAGCCCAGGAAGATGCTGTTGCTGCAAAAGATCACGGCGTCCAGGGGTCACGGTTCCACGTCACCCACGATAGCCACGGGCCTCAGCTTTGCTGTGGACTCAGGGTAGCCTCGGAAGTCTGGAAATCCACCTCTGGTGATGCAAGGACTTCGGCGTCCGGCGGGAGCTTCAGCGATGCAGACCAGTCAGTTGCTTCTTTGGTGCCTGCCAAGCAGGGGAGTCACTCCTTGACCCCAAGGGAGATTTCTACAGTCTTCTAGTCAGGATAGAAAGTCGAAGGTCCAGGATATATGTTGCAGAGTTTCGTCCAGGGTAATCTAAAGTCCTAGGTACTGGATTCCCATACCTATACTAAGTTTAGGGGGTGGACTAACTCTAAGGCCCCACCTATGGGTGGGCTTGGAAAGAGGGGTGGCTACACCCTTTTTCTTTGTCCAGTTTCGCGCCAGAGCAGGGGCAGGTAGCCCCTGCAACCGGTTTGAACTGGACTATGCACAGGGACACCAAATGTGCCCCCAGTGCAGGACTTCAAAGCACCAGAGAGTGCTCCCGCCCAACCCCAATACACATCTGCCTGTCTGGGGTGGTGGTTACACCTCCCTTTGACAGGAAACCTATTGTCCAGGCCTCCCATGCCGGAGTTTCGGTCAGCAGCAGGAGGCCAGACCCGTGTCTGTGGCAGTGGCATCCATTTTGTGATGCCAAGGCTCAGGAAAGTCCTAAGGGTTTGACCAGTGTGAACATGTCTCTCCCTCTAGAAGGGTGGAATGCTACCCGCCGCCAGAACTGGCGGGGGGGGGGGGGGGGGGGGGTTAGTATTCCAAAGCGTTTGACACCAAACACGACATGTTTTGATGCAGCCATTCAAAAGTTAGCATTTACCCCAAGGTTATAATGCACTTAAGAGTATATGGTATGGCTGTATAACAGCCATAAGGAAGTATTTCTGAAAGCTGCAGAGGGGCTCAGCTCATGCTTGGGCACCCTCTCACACAAAACCAAGCACTCTGCCTTCAGGATTGTCAAGGCCTGCCATAGTAGTGACTTATAGGTTTATATGTGTCTGTATATATATGTGGATATAGGTAGCCTATACCACTGTAAGGGGTGCAAGCACACCCTTACCCAGGCTGCAGTAGCAGACCTGTGGTGCCATTTTGGAGTGCTTCCCAGGGGTGGCATAATACATGCTTCAGCCCCTGGTAGGCCTCTGAGGTACCTATGCCGTAGGTACATAGTATACCATATACTAGGGGCTTATAAGGCACTCCAGAATCCAATTAGATATGTACCTAATGTACATGCAAACCATTTTAGAGAGGAAGCAGCTAGGCTGTGGTCCTGATTAGCAGGGCCACAGCCAGACTAAATTCGAAAAACAGTGAAACAGCAGCAAAAAGTGGGGGTACCCATGTGACGCAGATCCTACTCTCCTACATCCACCCCATCTTGGACCTTCGCCCTCAGAACATCCTCTTCCAGAAGACAAGTTGAAAATGCTCACTTTGGACCACGTTCTAACTGCCCTGGATGCAGGGGACTGAATGCATGAATGACAGGGTCTTGTAAAGCGCTCAGCTGCTCTAGGAATGCTCCTGCACTAGAAGACTAATAGTACAGAGAGGACAAATATGCCAGAGCAAAAAGCCAGGTTTAAACCTTTTTCCCAAAGGAAGACTCTGAAGATAATGATTGAAGCTCAAACAAGAGCTTATTCCTGCATGAGCAGCTAGAAAACAGATGGAGTGGTGATCCCTTCTAACCTGCTCACCCTCTGCACCACAGCAGAGGAATCCTATGCAGAGTATAAAGCTCTTGCAGGAAAGTAATGTTGCAATCTAGCTTCCATATATTGTGGGCCAGTCAAGAAAAAGGTCCTGTGGGCCTGTACCAGAGATTTGTAGTGAATGCGCTTCTTAATGGACAGCCACTGCAAGAAGCTCAGATAAGGCGAGATGGATGTCCGATAAGAGAATTTGCGATTGAGCAGATCAACAGCATTCTGAACAATCTGAAAGTCTCCTAATCAAAGAATCCAGAAGGTTAAAATACACCACATTAGCATAGTTAAGCTTGAATGTAATGAGTGCATGGACTACCGTTTTCCTGGAGGACAGAGATGAAAGCAGACAAAATTTCTTTATAGAGCAAAGTAATCCTTAACAGGCTCCTACCACTGTGGATTCCTGCTGTTGAAGCGAAGATGGAGCTAGAACTCTATCAGTCCAACAGTTAATCCACCAGTCAGCTTGAAACATCTCAAATAAAAGGACCTCTGTCTAGTCCATGTTTCACATAAGATGATTCAGAATCAGCCATTCAAAAACAGCAGAAAGGCGAATTGAAGGGGAGTGTCATCAGCGTACGAAATCACCTTAGCACCAAATGATTCAACTAAGTAGGCAAGCAGAGCCAAATACACATTAAAAAGAGTTGGACTCAGGGAGGAGCCCTGTGGCACTTCCACAGATAGGGACTTCAACCTGGAGGAGAAGGGGGAAAGCCAAACAGATTCTCCTCCGTTCTCAAGAAAAGATTTAATCCAGCCTAAGTCTGATTAGCCCCCTGTTGGAAACAGCCCACTCCCACTCCGCAGGGTGGTGGTGGACTCCCCGAACACACTGTGGTAGCTTGGCTCGAGTGGTCAGGAAACAGGCGCAGTGCTAAGCATACAATATACCCATACAATAACCATGCGTGCATCCGTTCCAAAAACGACTCTACACCGTAAAATTTATGAAAATATTCTTTCTTTATCTTTTTCTCTTAGTTGCTGATTGGAAAAATAAATAGGTCAATCACAATATACAAGTTTCAATTAGTGCAGGTCAAATAAATATTGGCTGTTTGATGAAATAAATAGGGGTGATCATAAATAACAGGGCATAAATACAAGTGCAATATATACAGACAATTAAATACTTTGAGGCAATAAATACTGTACCAATAAATATTGTACACCAACAAGTCCTGTGGACCTATAAATATAGTGCAGCAATAAATAGATAAAAATTCAATAAATACAGTATCCCCAATAAATAATTACAAGTATACAGCACCCCTCATATAATCAGATGACACTTCACTTCTTAAGGGCTGATATGGCCCAGGCACAGCTTGTAGGGTGGTGGAAGGCTTGAGGGGGGAGGCTACTCCCTGGCTGGGTCAAGGCTGAGGCCTAAACTGAGGTAGATCAAAGGGGGGAAATACCAATGCCCTGGCTTTCCTTCTCCACACAACCTCTCTAGGTTAGTCCCAGTTCACCCCAGACACAGTCAGATGGGTTTCAGCACCTCCCTAGCCCCTTAGAGCAGTCTCTCAGGTCTCCACAGGGCCTTAGGCGCCCTCTACTCCACTTACTGCCCTTTTTCTGATGTTCCGACGCCGCTGGAGTCGTGTCGACGCCGTGAGGCGGTTCCGGTTCGGTCTCGGCGGCCTCGGCACAATGTCAGTTCTTTGACGACGCCGGCAGGCGGTTCCGGTCCGATGTCGGTGGCCTCGGTTCGATCTCGACCTCCGATTCGACGGCGTCAGGCAGTCTCTTCACGATGTCGACTTCGGGCGGCTCCGGTCCGATGGCGCTCTCGGCTCCGATGACGTCGGCCGGCCTGGCCTCGATGTCGACTTCCGGCGACTCCGGGGTGCGATCCTCACCCCCGACCTCCGGTGCTCCTCCTCACGGGCTCCGGGCGACTCCGGAGTGCGATCCTCACTCCCGACCTCCGGTGCTCCTCTACCTCGGTCTCCGACGACTCCGGAGGGCGGACTTCACTCCTCCGATGACGCCGCTCGCTCGACCTCGGTTCACTTCCTCCTCGACCTCTGGTATTCCTCTCGACCCCCGTCGGCGCCCTCTCACGACCTCAGGCGGCTCCGGGTACGACGTCTGCTACTTCAGTCAGCGCCGCTTCTCCACCTCGGGCTCCAGGTCTTCAGGCTACTCGACGCCGGACTCCAGGGAAACCAGTTCTCAGGTCAGAATCTTGCTGTTTTCTTGGTTCTAAGGCCTGTTCCTGCTGTCCAGGTCCTTAGGATGGTTTTCTTCTGTCTTCTTCCCACACAGGGCTATAGGCTGGGATCCATCAGTAGGGACAAGTATCAAGGGTGGGTTTATGGACCCCACTCCAGGCACAAGTTTCCACCCCTGCTGCTTCACTCCTTCCTCCTTCACTGTTGTGCTCCTCTCTCTTCACCAGTCAGGTGCCAACTGCCAGCTCCAACTGCCAACTGCCTCTCTTATCCTCCCAACATTCTAAACCGCCTCCAACGGTCACAGGGTTCTGGAAGCTCCTGGAATGTTCTGGAAGGTGCTGGTAGGTTCCAGTGGATGCTGGTGATGTCACAGGTGGCCACCATTTTGTGCTTCAGGCCCTCAGACAGAAGTTTCAGGGGTAGCTAAAATGGCTCCCTGAATCTGTAGCAACACGAAAAAGTCTGGTGGTTCCCAAAAAGGAAAAATTCAAACAGGGTTTGAGGCAAAAGTGGGACAAAATAAATAATGATGAGGAGGGTCCACCCAAAGGGCTGACAGGTCTAACACCCCCTCTCTCAAGGAATGCAGGCATTGAAGAATTAACATGTACAGCCCAGTGTCAGACGCCGCAGAGAGATCTAATAAAAGCACCTTCCCACCTTAGTCCAGAGACAGTTTGATCAATTCAGACAACTCAAGTAGATCAGTGTCAGTGCTCTACTTAAGGTGAAATCCAGACGGACTAGGATACAGCAGCTTATTAGTTTCCAGGTAGTTAGAGAGCTGCTTATTAATTGACTGGATAGTAACGCTGGACTAGCAGGATGCATATTTTCACAACCCCGTTCTGCAGTCCCACAGACGTTACCTGTAGTTTCAGGTATGCCTAGAACATTTTCAGTTCACTGTGGTTCCCTCTTGTCTTACCAGCATACCTAGGTTGTTCACAGTGGTGATGGTTGTTGTCAGAGGCCATCTGCGGAGGTTGAAAATACCAGTCGTCCCATATCTCGACGACTGGTTATTGAAGGCAGGCTTGTCTCCAGCACTCATAAGCCACTTCCAGAAAATGGCCAATCTGTTGACATTGCTGGGTTTAATTCATCTGCGTGTGGAGGTCACACCTGACTCCTTCACACAGCTCCCCTTCATCGAGCCATTCTTCTGCCTCAACGAGTCCAGTACGTTCAGGCTAAGATCTCGATATTTCAGCCCTTCACCGGGGTCTCACTGACAACAGCTCTGAGGCTTCTGGGCCTCTTGACCAACTGCATCTTACTCGTGGGACATGGTGGGTGGCACATGTTGGCTTTGCAGTGACATCTGGAGATTCAGTAGGCTCAGTAATAATGGAACCTATCCGAGTCCATCCTGGTGTCAAAGGAAAATGCACCAAATCTGCAGTTGTGGCTACTCAACCATGATTGGACCAGTGGCAGATCCTTATCCCTACCTCACTCTAGGGCTAAAGATAATGCTTGTAAAGGGTGCATCGTCGCTGGGCTAGGCTTGGCTTGCCTCCACATCAACCTGCTGGAGATGTGAGCGATTCACATTTTGCTTGGTAGAGAAAGCATTCCTCCCAACCATCCAGGGGAAATCGGTGCAGGTTCTCATGGACAACACAACTGCCTTGTGGTACTGCAACAAACAGGGCGGAGAGGGCGTAGGTCCTGTGCTAGCAGGCCCTGCACCTCCTGGAAGTTGCGGATTGTTCAGCTTGTCTTCATGATTGCCCTGCACCTGACAGGATCTATAAACAGGAGGTGTCACAGGGCATTTTCCAAGAATGGGGAGAACCCTGACTCAATTTGTTCAGCATTGAAGAAAATGCACAGTGTCAAGCGTTTTGCCCATTAGATTCCCCAAGACAGTCTTCTCTTGGAGATGCCTTCGGCAGCGTTGAGGACTGGGTTTCCTGTATTCCTTTCCCCTGTATTCCTTTCCGCTTATCCCACACCTACCAAACCACAACTCTAGTTTCTACATGTGAGACTTTTCCCCTTTTTTGTGTGGCCACCCTCATTTTCTGCTAAATTCTATTGATGTTTTTGTCCTCATACTTACGTTTGTAGCCTGACGTCTGCAGTCTAAAAACTGTAGCCATTCTGTCAAAATAACTATTTTTATTAAGAGAAAACCTTCCTTTTAAATATTAATAAGCCACTCCTATTTAGGCCTTAAAGCCCACAAGGCAGGGTACATGGTATTCAAAAGTAGCACATGTAGAACTTTAAAGTTAACTTGTCTTTACAGTGACTGGGACCCAAAAGCTATATTTGCTGTTAGACAGCTCTAGCTGGGCAATAGAGAAGAATGGTTAGCAGAATTAAATATTAATTTCTGCTATCTCTGGATTGGGACCAGCTAGCGATGTGATTAAACCTCTTTTTAAATAGTTAGTTAAAACCCAACTCAATAGTGAAGTTGGATTTTTTATTATTATTAAGGAAAATAAACATATAGAATTTTACCTTTTTCCTTCCTGAAACTTCAAGGCTAATTTTAGCTCTGTAGCAGTAGCCCAGTGAGTTATTAGCCCTGAAGAGATGTGATAACTGCACCCAGAGCAGAGACAATGTTTTGGGTGTGGTAAGGTGTTTTCTCTTCCCCTGGCAGGAGGACCAGTTGGGATGTACCCAGGAACTTAACTTACTTCAAAGGGGCCTCCCATGTCATAAACAAATGTTAGGGGACTCCTGGAAAGGACCCAACTTGTGTCCTCCCAGTCAGGAAACCTAAAACACCCAGTAGGGAGAAAGCTGCCCCCAGAACTAGTTTGAAGTTACCACAAAGGAGAGAACTGCTCATTACCCTGGCCACACCTCTGGATGGGCACACAAGGGGAAATGGGTTTCCCCATCTTGGATTTTAGGAGGGAGGGGCACTGTGAGATTTTTCGAAATAATGCAAACAGGAAGTGCTGCAAAAGTGGGTATGGTTACCCTAGGGACGTTTTAACCCATTGGTTTAGGAGGAATCATGAGTCATCCCCACCCACTAGCTGGTGCCAGGCATAAATGTGTCACAACAAGGAACCCACGGAACACTGCTGGACTTGTGAAAGGATACCTGGCAGACTGAAACTGCTTCACTTAGTGTCTGTGACCTGTGAGAAGGACCTGAGGAGGTTGGACCCCCTTCCACCTGCAATCCAAGGACAGAAAGATCTCCAAGGATCATAAGGCTGTGCCCGAGTTGCTCTAGGAGCATAAAAAGCAGAGAAGCACAGTCCTGTGAAGAATTCCCACTGACCAGTGGCAACTGAACTTTGCTATTGTCCTTTGCCTGACACCCTGAGAGTGTCTACGTGCTCCCCAGAAGTTCTGGCAGTCCCTTATAGATTGAGACTTTTAAACTTTTTCGAATTTCCCTACTTCCAGGCCGTAGCAGGACCAAGCTACTTAGTGTATCCAACCTGTGCAGCATTTCGGTCGGCCTCAAACGCTCCTAGGTCCCGGTCTTTTTGGCAGTATTTTCAATGAAACCTTCAAAAGTAATACCTCCAGTTCTCCGTATTGGATTTTTGTTGTTTGCTTATTAAAACTTTCCAGATTTTTTATAAATTGGAGTGAGTTTTTTATTGTATTTTGTTTCAGACCGTTTAACTGTTATAGTGGTGTGACCATGCAGTAAAGTATTTAGGCATCACGTGAAACTGGGATACGCAGATAATACTCAGAGAGCGCTGTGGTCCTATCATCTCTAAAATGAAAGATGCTGTGAGTCAGTGGCAGGTCCTCCCGTTGACACCATCAGGGAGAGTAGCAGCTATTAAAATGATGTTATTTCCCAAATTACTGAAACTGTTTACTAATACCAATCCCCTTGAATAAATATCTATATTTGTGAAACTAAGAACGAGATTTGTCAGGTTTATATGAGCTGATACAATGACTCTCCCCTATGCAAAGGGAGGTTTCTCTATTCCTGGATTCGAGCAGTACTGTTTGTTAGCAGAGGCAAAGCATGCATTCATTTAGTCTCAAGTGGGCATCTGCCCCCACATGCTGGGGTCAAGCCTGATATGGCAGACCCCATTCTGCTGAATACTGTACTGACCAGGATCCTCCTGAGGCCAAAATAATGAACTCAGTAGCTTTTACGATGTTGGCTTGGCATAAAATGGCCGCTCTTGTTGGGATAGTTAATACATACTTACCAGAGATTTCCTCATTTGCATCGTGTCAGGCTAGGTGGTCTATACCCAGAGGGTAGCTTCATGACCGTGGAACAATTAGGCTAGGTGGCCTCGCAGGCACGTTCCTCCCTCTTTAGCAAAGTATTAATCGTAAAAAGGACCCAGACAGAAATATAGCAGGTGAACAGTAGTTCAGCAGCTCTGTTAAGAATGGGACTGGACGTTTATCCTAGGAGTTAACACGCAGCTACCCTAAGGCAGACTACATGTACTTGGCGTGGACATAGCAAGGTATTAGAAACAGAGATCTGAAATATTAACTGCATGACACTGGGAATTCAATGAATCCTCCCACCTCCTTGCATTGGTAGGATATGTAAAGGAGATGCCTAAGGGAGTCAGAAGGTATGCTGCCGGGCATTATTACTTGGTAAATGGAGGGTAGCCATGGGATGGAGTGAAGACTCATACCCTCAATAAAGGATTGGCTAACATAGCTTATATATTGCCGCTACACATCAGACACATACAGTGTCACTCTGCAAAGTACATCGCGACCTAGGGACATATGGGAACCACTTAGACTATGTCTTACCAGTGATGAGGCAGCTGATAGGCTAAGTCGATGAGAATGGAGGCGTCTTAGCAATTAGTACTGACTAAGAAGTGCAGTGCACATTCTGTGCTTCCACGCTATATATAACGTATGCAGTTTGATAGAATTCGATGGATTTACGTTGATGATTGTTCTGCTGTAACAGAGGCTTTGAATATTTTATTAATCTCATCTATTTCTTTTGTTTATTTGAAACGTAAATATATTTTTTTAAATACCCTGTACATCTGTTTTCGATAAGGAAAGCTGTGGACCACTTACAGAGCGATGACAGAGGTGCTACTTATATTTAGAGATAACAAAAATTATATTCTAAAATAGCGAGAGCATACTGTCAGGAAATTGATTTAAATATTTTTGGTTGTGAGTGCATCCAGTTGTGAAAAGATAACATTGTAAGTTTGCCCATCACTGTTGGCACATTTTATATCCGTGTTTAATCTCTGCTCCTGTTTCAGAAAGTCCATTTTACGTGTTAATAGAAACATCCGGGTCCAATGTTTCTCACGATGAAGAAAAATTGAATCACTTTTTAGAAAAGGTCATGGCATTGGGCTTCGTTACTGATGGGACCGTGGCCACCGACGACATGAAGATAAAAGTAAGCTAGCTGATGTACCTTGCTTAGTCACTTTTCCCTGCTTCTCCACACCTCTAATTTAACCTTTAAAATTCCAAATGAAATGTTCTTATCACAGAATAACAGGTGCATTCCTTCACAAAAAAATGTCAGCAGGCATAAGTTGTTTCTGAAATAAATTCTATTTTTGCTGCATGAGTATATTCTAGATTTACATGCTGTGTTTAATCTCATCTATTTCTTTTGTTTATTTGATGAAACGTAAATCTATTTTTTTAAATACCCTGTACATCTGTTTTCGATTAGGAAAGCTAGCAATGGACCACTTGCAGAGCGATGACAGAGGTGCTACTTATATATAGAGATAAAAGAAGTATATTCTAAAATAGCGAGAGCATACTGATGTGAAATTGCCTGAAATTGTTTTGGTTGTGATTGCATACAGATGTGAAAAGATAACTTTGTAAGTTTCCTCATCGAAACCCAATGTTTCCTGAAGTGTTTCATGATTATATGGGTAGATCTTGGTCTAATTATGGGATTATCTGTTTGGGAGACTTGTATGAAGCGAGGGGAATTAAATCACTCGAAGCTTTACGACTTTATTATAAATTACCTGTTCATTTTTTGTTTAAATATTTACAGATTAGGGATTACCTGGTGAAGAATTTGGATTTAAATATGATAACTCAGTCTATGATATGGGACTGTTTATATGGAGAAAAAACCAAGTCCTTAATTGGTAATATGTACAAATACTTGTCCAGTCTTAAGGTGGATGGATGTGTAAAATTAGCAATACTTTGGAGTCAAGTATTGAATATAGTTATAACACCTGACACGATCACACAGGCTTTTGGTAATATAGGTGATTCAGTCCACTCTGTGAGTTTACAGCTACAGCAATTTCGCACAATTTGTATGCTATATTACACGCCAGAAAGGATAGCCAAATGGGCTGGAGGGAACAACTATGGTGAAAAGACTAAATGTCCTAAATGTGGGACTCAAGCAGCTAATCTTATTCATATGTTTATGAAATGTCCGGAATTGCGGATTTATTGGCAGAAGATTGGCCAGGTGCATTATTCTAAATTAGGAGTCGGTCCCTCATTAATGGCTTCAGAAATTATGTTAGGCTATAAGGCAATAAACCAGCTGTGGCACGACTTTTTTCAATCATGATAGCTGCCGCTAGGTTAGCTATTGCCTGGGCCTGGGTTTCCCCGTCACCGCCATCTGTTTGTGACTGGTGGACTATTATTAGGGAAACATATGGGCTGGAAATTGCCTTGGCTAAGGCTAGGGGTATCCGTTCTATGGTTAAAAATGAAAATATTTGGGGTCCTATGGATTTGGCGATACTAGACTAATTAGATAAGGAAACTTATTTTAGCCTTTATGTATTAATGATTTAATTGTTATGTTATTATGCTGATTATCTGGGGTAAAAGGCGAACGCTTATTTATTTGTCTATCTCTTTCCTGATTAATTTCACTGTCCAGCCGATGATTATTATTCATACTGATTTATTTTATGCATTTATGTATCTATTACCCTATTTGATGTATTTCAATAAAAATTATTTTAAAAAAAGAAAAAAAAGTAAGTTTCCCCATCACTGAACTAAGCTGTTGCTCTCATCAGAGCATGAAAGAAATCCAGAAACCCAAGCACAGCTTTTGGTCCACCATTTGATAAGAAGAACAAGTGATTAGATTCATTGGAATAATTAATACTAACTTGAGGCCACACCAAGTGGACGTTAAATATGAATATTACATATGTCTTTTTATATCCTCCTACAAACCTAAATTTGTATATTTTGTCACTTAAGTCGTTTGTTCCCCTTTAACTATGCACAGTTGTTTGTGACTTCACCACATGAATCCCAGTTGTTGTATAGAACAACCCAAAGGTTTACCTCACCAGGTAAAAATGTGCGAGTTGAAGCCTGAAAAGTATAAATACATTAACATTTGTTTCGTCACATTGAACAATAAAGGAAAATATAATTTTTTTAATGTAAAAAGGTATCACAGGGCAGTAATGAGAGTTTAATTCAAAGTGTATGTCTCTTACTGACTGCTAACAAAATCGTAGATTGATATTGACTGTGTGCCCAAATAATACTCTGCCTTTATGTATGAAAGATGATACTCCTCTGAGGTAAATATATTTGATTAAAAAAACATGTGGAGACAGACAGCAGCCAGTTGAACATGGGTCAAATATTGAGAGGACATTAGTGGTTCCAAGTTGTAGAATTCACACCATAAGTGTTGGGTCGTGCCATTATTATGCCTTTCAACAATACACAGAAGTGGGTGATGTATTCCAGCACCTCATAATAGATGTGGAGAGACTTAGTTAAACCCAAAGAGATGCTTTAAATGAGGTTTACTTTTTGTAGCAGTATCACACCATCTCATAGAATGCATACCTGTTCAAGCCTTAACAGGTATTGGTAATGAACTATCATATCGGCAGGGACTTTTAACCACATAGTAGAACACAAAATTACTTCAAGACTTTCCTTTTAAGAAAGGAAAGTGGCTACACCTTCATGGATTGAGGCTTCACCAAATAGTGATTAGACTTGTATATGGCGTCTTAATTGGTGATGGAAGTCTAGGGAATACTTAAGTTATACTGTTGACTGTAGGTAGCCAAAACCAAAATACACTTTCTCATGGAGGACGTTCAAGGTCTGCTACAGAGGAGCTATAGAAGAAGTGGGAGAGGAATGTACCCCAAGCAGACAGTGAACAGAGAGCTTCTTTAAACTCTGTTTCTCGAAAAGTAGACTGAATATAAAGTCCAACATTAGCCTGTCTTCTCTCACTCAACTCAGTCATTATGTACAGAGAAATAAATTCAACATGCCCGCGTTAGAGAATATAGAGTCACCAGGGAAGAGAGAAGTTTCCTAGCCACAATCCTTTTTAAATCGAGCCTCACTGTCGGAAAGACCAGTTGTATCTTCTTCCATGGGCTCTGGCACAAACACCGATTTCCATTGGTTGTTTCATGCAGCATTCTGAAATGCTGACTTGTTATTGGCGCATTTCTGTAAATGGCCCTCCTTTGTGTTTTTAGCTCTCTTTCCAGCAATTTCGCTAAGATAACATTTTGGTTGTCGATCACACTGTACAGCGTGTGATGGACCCTCCTCCTGTATGGTTCACAGTTCTTCCTGGTCGTCCCCACGTCTTCACAATACTTTGCAATAAACAGGATCTGCTTGCCAAGCTTCTACTGTAGATCGACCGCTCTAGTTGTTTATTGGCTCTATCAGAATATAAGGGCTGCCAGAGTTATTACAAACCTATAAAATTAACAACATGCAAAACTGAGATTTCATAGCATCTAAAATTAGATAACGCTAGAAAATGCAGACACCATCCCTGTCTTTCACCCTCAGCTTGTTCATTCTTCGTGCCATACACCCACATATTATACGTATCGCTCTGTCTCTCTCGCAGACTTCCCTTTTCCCTCCCACTCCCATCCTGATACTGAGCCGTCCCTCTCTCCTGTCCAGTTATTTCCTTTGTGTTTTTCGCTCTTGCATGTAATGTCCCCTTCCCCGCTACTACCGCTCTCTTTACTGATCCCACTCTTTATTTCCTTTACCCTTCCTTACCCATCCTTCTCTCCATCCGAGCAGCCTCTGTTCTCTCATCTTGCACGTTACCTCTGCTTTTTGTTTCTCTTATGCAGTTTGTTCTTGTGCCGCTCTGTCTTTACAGTAAGGAGCAGCAATGAAACATGTTTGCCTTACATGTGTTTGTTTTTGCGGGAGGGAGATGTGCAGTGCCCTTTGTTGGTGGGTTGGTTCCGTACTGCAAAATGCTTTCCCCTTTATTGGTTTGTCTGAGCGGTGATGAACTGGGTTTGTTCAGCAGGGAAATGTGCTGTTACTTTAGCTGATTTGTTTGTTCAGTGACGGGCTGTGCCGTGGCTTGGATTGGTCTATTTCTGCATTATGAAGATATGTGGCTTCTTTGTTGTTGTATTTTGTGTAGCAGGGAGATGTCCTGCCTCTTGTTATGGCCTGTTTAAATAGTGGGGGTGTCATGTTGTGGCTTGTGTTTCTTGGTTGATCTCTTCGTGGAATGGGGATATGTGTTGTGGCCTTCGTCTATTTGTTTGCACAGTAAGAAGGTGGGATGTGACCTGGTTGCTTTGTTTGGCAAGTCATAAGATGTGGTGTGCGGTTCCGGTGCATCCTTTGGGCGATGTCAGCCTGTTAAGTGTGTCCAGCTATGAGCAGCAGGTTAAAGCTGAGGTCTGCAAAACAGCCCTGCTGCAGGAAGGTATCATTTCAGCAAAAACGCCTTTTGCTTGCGAGGCCCAAACTGTCTGTGTGTTCCAATTTGGGCTGGGTCACTGCAATGCTACAAACCCATGTCCCTAATGCTTCATTTGGGCAGTGGTTGCATGGGGTTGGCATTGGCGCTTATTCTTGGGGACCGGGACTTGTTACGTCGAGCCTAGCGCCCACGCTGCTCTAGTAGATGACCTTTTGGAACCACTGCAGCTTTTCTGCAAACTCGTGCGCGTGGCTTTTTTTTTTGCACACATTGTATTGGCCATTACGTGTGGCTTTAAAAAATGAAAGCACGCAATTGGCCAAAGGCGGGTGCATGTCCCACCTTTCCCAGTAAATGTTTCCTCCCACGGCCTGCAGCTGTCGGGAGCGAGCAGCGACGCGCAGGGTGCCATCTGCTCTGGGTCATATTACAAAGGTTGCTTTTACTTTCGCGGCCGCGCAGGCACGCTTGTCTTGTTATCTGGCTCTTTCCTGAATCTGTGCAGTGTCCCCACCTCTCTTCCCTCAGTTCTGTATACATTAGCTTCCCTCCCTGAATACGTGTTTATATTTCCAGAGATTTTGAGTTTGCTGAGAGCGTCGTGCCCCATCCTCCCGTTTTCTTATTTTGTACTCTAATCTAAGTTTGTGGCATTGCTGTCCTCCTCCCCACAAATCCCCTTGTATCTGCGCCAGCTGCTGTTTTGTATTCTTTCTGTGAGCAGCGTATGCCCTCCCCTCTTACGTGCTGCGCTGCCGTCCTTCTCTTGTTTTGAAAGCTCGCTCTCTTCCTTTGGGTCTGAGCTGTAGTAGCAGCAGTGTGCTTTCCCCTCCCCTTTTCCAAGACCAGCTCTGCTTTTTCCATAGACGTTCTCTTACTCTCGCCGACTTTCATTCCTGCAGTCCTTTCATGGCTCACTGCTACACACTCTTGGTGGGAAATCAAACATTTTATTGCCCATAAACCTGAATTTGCTGCTTTTTTTAATGGGTGATATTTGTGGTCTGTAAAACAAAGCGCTTACCCTGTGTGCACCCAGCGTGTGTGTGTTTCTTTACCTCCCGTTTCGCCCTGGATTTAAATGGAGATGGGTATAGTCGGGTAGACCTGCTATACCACTGAATTTTTGGTTTGTTTCATTGATTGTGTTTTTTTTTTCTCGGGGCAACCAAACCCCCAAGAAGGTTGATCTGAAATGTGACTGCACACATTAAATGCAACTTAGAGATTACGCATTCTTGTTTCCTAGGCAGTTAAATTCCTTGTGTTTCTGCTTGCATTGTGCTCTGTCGTAGCTACAATTTTTTGTTGGTTTCTGACATCACAGTATCCGTTATTTTCCTTTTATTTTATCGTTTTCCCCCCTCGACCTTCTTGAGCAGTGCGTGGGAGGAGTGGAGTGATCACGTCCTAATGTGGGCAAAACAGCATTCATTGTAGATCGCATGAGCCTTGGATAGCTAATCTGCCTCGGGGTGAGCGTTGGTGTATCTGCTCCTTGCATTAGACCAAACAGTATTGTTTTTGGTGTTAAGAGATCTGCATGTTCTTGACGTCCTTGTTTATTGCGCGTCCAAGAAGAAGGCTGATCTATGGTCGTAGTTAAGTTTGTCTCTTATGTCTTTATTGCTGTCCATTTATTTATTTATATATTTTGAAGGTTTTATATAGCGGGAACAAGACCCTTGCGGGTATCAAAACGCTTTACGTTTTGGCGTTCTATTTGTCTGAAGTGGACTATTTGTGCTGCCGCCACTCCATGTTACTTTGGTGTAGCCATAAAAGCTAATTGAATTGGGATTACATCGGCGGCTCGGGAGAGAACTGTTAGTCTGCTCTGGTCACTTCTGGCCTGCGGTTTCCTTGCACCCCCACCACCTGGACTTGAAAATGAATACCCACAAACAAATGTATCTATTTTTTCATGTAAGAGCTTCCATAGGTCAGAGGGACTGTCCAAGGTTACACCCTACTCACTGGAGTGAACTGATGTGGACATTTAAGTTGATGGCTAGTACAAAGTTTACCTCCTTATGGAGCGGATGTATCAGCGTGACCCATAAGTTTGAGATTTCCCAAGGTTAGCATTTCTGTTGACTGTAACCTCTACAGGGCACTAGAAGTGTAATGGAATCATGGCTCTCCATTTTTTCCCTCAGAGTAAAATAAAATCTTACCTCTGCAGCAGTACCACGCTTCACTGCCTTTGATGTAACTTCAATGAGACTCGCTATAATACTTTCACAGTCTCATCATTTTAGAACTGAAGCATTTTCAATATTGTATAGAACGTAGCCATAGTTGTTTCTGATTTATCTTACACAAACAACAACCATTGGCAAAGCCAATAGCCCTAGCTTGTTGTACGTGTAATGTTGCTTGTTGTAGCTGTATTATATATCTGTATGCAAAAGACAGAAGCAGCAAAGTACTGATGTTTAGCTTGCGTGTATTTAAGCCACACCCTTAAATACATCATCTCCCCACTCACCCTTTTGCTTCTCCCCTGCAATATTGCCAAAATGTTGAGTGTGTGGGCATGCTAATAGGGGATAATCTGCTGCATGGCTAAACTTATAAGGTCCCAAAGGCGAGACCTTTTGGCTATGCCAATGCTTGTTTTTTTATCATCAGACGTTGTTCCTGAGCAAGAAAGAGAAAGGGCGAAAAGGAAGATAGAGGAAGGAAGAGAAATGGAGAAGGATGGCTGCAGCTTAGTGAGAAAACAGGTATAAAATACAAACTGCACAAGTGTGGTAAAGGGACAGGAAGTATAGAGTGAGCCAAGGGCGAGGCATGAGTTGGAATTAAATCAAGGCTGCCTTGGTATTTAATCCCACATATGGTTCCGCTTGCTCCTACGAAACACTTCTGGCACTGCACTCTGTTTGTTTTACAAGTTAAGCACTGAAACGTGTCATGTTGCAAAAAGTCCATCTGTGGACAATAATGCCCTCAACAGAGAATATGGCTCCTTGAATGGTATACCTGCTCTGCTCTGACAGAAAGAGAGAGAGAGAGAGAGAGAGCAAGAAGGAAGCAAGATAAAGGATGCATTAAATTTCCTCCCAGAGTTAATGTGTGACTGAATCAGTGTGAGTGCCTAGAGGTTGAACAGTCAATGGCACCACTTGAGATCCTTATGCTCTTGAATAAAGTATATTTAATGCCATTCTTTTCTAATGAACCATTTCTACAGGTTGAGATGGGAGTCTGCCCTCCATTGCACCTCAGCCCTTTATTCAGGATATGGGCATGAAGCTCCGTCCACTTTCCGCCCATCTTTTTAATTGGCCGCTGCTACTGCCCTTTGCAAATGGTGGCTTTTCATTGGTCAATAGGCTTAGTAGTCACTCCTTAGTACCGCCTTTTCTCGTGTTGTAACCTCCTATGTGGACTGCCCCTGTTATGTCTTGTTACTCTAGATGTTTTAATTACAGCCTCGCAGCACTATTTTCTTAAATCACTTTCACCTGCCTGCTGTTGCAGGCAGGACTCTCTCCCCCAATGCTTTTTTTTTTTAGCCAACCCGGAACCCCTCACCTGCAATAATGATGGTCGCGCCTTTCTTTTCTCATTTGTTTACTTTTGTAGCAATGGTGGCACCCATGCTTTAAGCTTTAAACATCTTTACAAAAGTGCAGGCGCCGCAATTGCTTCCAAAGTACATAAATAGAAAACAAATGCAGCTGAACTGCTTTTTTTTCTATTTGTTGTCTTTGGAAGCAATCGCGGCACCCGCGCTTTAGCGCAAGATGTTTAAAGCTAATGCGCAGGTCCCGCCATTGCTACAGAAGTAAACAAATATGAAAATAAAAGCATGTCCGCATGCATTATTTTTCTATTTCTTTACTTTTGTTACAGTCGCGGAACCCACGCTTTAGCTTTAAACATCTTACGCTAAAGCGCGGGTGCAGTGATTGCCTCAAAAGTAAAAAAAAATTAGAAAAATAAGCATTTGCAATACATTAGGTCTAGCATTACAAAACGTTTGAGCTATTGACGTTGCATTATTATTAGCAACGCCAATAGCTCACCTCCTGCAACCGCTAGGGTTCACTATCAACATGTCGAAGTCACACCTGACTCCCTCTCAGTCGCTCCCTTTCATCCAAACTGTTCTGGAAATAGTGCAATTGGAGACTTATCCTTCCGAAGAGTGAGTCCAGAATATTCAGGCAATGATACCGAAGTTTCAGCCTCTATCCTGGATTTCAGTGAGTCTGACTCTGAGGCTGCTGGAACTCATGGTCTCTTGCATCCTGCTGGTGACACATGGCCGTTGGCTTATGCGGGCTGTGCAGTGAGACCTGACGTTCCAGTGGGCACAGCATCAGGGAAATTTCTCCTCCATGGTCCAGATCTCGGGGGAAGCTGCAAAGGACCTGCAGTGGTGGCTAACGAACCGTGATTAGGTCAGCGGCAGACTCCTCTCCCTTCTCCAACCAGACCTGACAGTTGTGACAGATGAGTCACTCCTGGAATGGCGCAGCCATCTGGGAGAAGTGGAGATCAGAGGCCTCAGATCTCCGGTGAAATACAGACTCCACATCAACCTGTTGGAGCTTTGTGTGATCTGGCTGGAGTCGTGGGTGCTTTGTCAAGAGGCCCTGTGTCTCTGGACATGGCTGGAACATCAGGGCTTATCCCTGGTTGTTCAACACCTGGTGGGCTCTCTGAACCCCAGGGTGGACGAACTCAGCCAAAGATACCTAGCGGCTCACGACAGGCTTCTCTGGAGGTGGTGCAAGGTCTATTTTATCAGTGGGGTGATCCTTAGTTAGATCTATTCGCTATCGACAAGAGTGTGCAATGTCAGCAGTTCTGCGTGTTTCATATGCAGCTCTCTCTTTGAGACGCTTTCCATCTTGAGTGGAGCTCAGGCCTCCTGTTATCCTTTCTGCCCATACCACTCCTGCCCAGAGTCTTCAAGAAGATCAGGAATGACTGGGCCCAAGTCATCCCTGTGGCTCTGGACTACACGTAGAGTCTGGTATCCTGAGCTGTTGAGCATGGCCATAAAGCCTCCAATCAGGATGCCTTTTCAGAAGGATCTTCTGTCACAGCAGCAGGGGAGGGTCTTCCCCCGAACCTGCAAACTCCTTGCTTTCTTGCGTGGAAGTTGAGCGATGGCAGTTGACAGCTTTCGACCTTCCTCTCGACATCTGCAACATTATCTTGGCGCCCCTCCACTAAGATGGTATATGCGCATCCCCATTGATGCCCACCTCTACAGAAGGTAAAGAATATGATAATTTTACATATCAGCAAAATCTCGGTCTGAAGCCCATGCGTGTCAGTACCTGATTCAGGAATGCCGAGTCAACCGAATCAAAGGCTTTCTTGAAGTCTAAGCAAGAGAGCATACGGCTCTTGGGTGTCAGCATGTGGTGCCATTGCCATATGTAAGCTTCTAATATATAATATAAAAGCAGACCCAACAAGATGTTATTATATAGTGTCATCTGCTGCTGCATGGCATAAAGCCACATCCATGTGGGTGAACCAGGTCGGTAACTGCTCAGAGGAGTCGGTGGGCTAGAGCCTTTGCAAATATTTTAAGTTCATTGTTGATTAATGAACTTGGCTTGTAAGATGCACAGCGTTCTGAGGAGTGCCCTGGTTTATGCAGGACCACTATGGTGGCAAGTTACAGTTCTGTTGGGAACCTCTCTGTGGCCTCTTTGTCTAGGTACAGCTCCAGCAACCAGGGTGTGAGGAGCTCCCAGTATTTACAGTAGAATTCAACAGGTAAGACATCTAAGCCAGGGATTTTGCCTGAGTTTATGTCAGATAGGGCTTCACCTACTTCCTCTAGTGTAAGGGGAGAGTCTAGTTCCATTGGGTCATAGAAATCCGTGGGAGGGTGTTGTCTGCCTGTATAGAGGTGGCGTGTGTACCCTGAGGTTACGAGGAAGCAGTATATAAGGCCCTTTAGTATTCAGCAAACATTTCTACAATAGCTGCAGCTGTGTATTGTCTCTCCCCTCTAACATCAAGGATTTCGGGTACTATCCTAGAGGACATGTACTGGGTGGCTAGCCAGTAAAGTAACTTGCTGGATTTATCTCAGAATTGGTAGAATCAGTGAAGGGAAGAGCACCAGCATTGGCAGGCTTTGTCAAAGGTGGACTTAGCCAGTTCCAACTGTGGCAGCTGGGTAGGGAGGAGGACTGCTGTGCATTGTTTTTCCAGTTATAGAATCTGGGTCTCTAGGGCAGTCATTTGTTGGTGCTTTTCGTGTTCTTGTTCTGCAAAGCGTACCATGGCTTGGCGCGCTGCCCAGAGAATGCTTGTTGAAGAAACGGAGCCCTGGTTGGTTTCGAAGTACACTTTAATCTCCTTTCCTGGGCGGTCTGAGGATTGGTTACAGCTAAGAACCAGGCGTTAAGCCGCCAGATTGGCCTATGGGCTACTTCTGGGGTCTCTATGTGGAGAAGAACTGGAGAGTGATTGGAGATGCCTCGCAGGAGAATCTCGACTGCTGTAGTGTGGAGGTGTCAATATGGGAAAGAATTTTGTGGACTGCTAACATATGTGTAAATTCTTTATCACGTGGGTGCAATACTCTCCACACCTAGGGAGTTCATCCAGGAGTCTAACAGCTGTCTATCCGGTGTATCGTCAAGCCTGCCGTGGATTCACGTTCAGGGTTAGGGACAGCGTTGAGAACTTCACCTATGATGGTCGTCCCGGATGGGGAACCTCAGGACTAGTACCTGCCAATCATTTAAGACCCCCTTAAGTGACTGTGGCAAGATATAAACACTAAGGAGATTATAGTGGGAACCTTTCAGAGTTCCTTCTATGCCCATGAATCATCTCAGTGAGTCAGCTTGTATCTTCGTGTGTTCATGGGAAAGGATCTGTGAAGGAATATTGCCGCATATCTAACGCCTCTAGAGAATCCTGAGTGGAACACTAGGTCATAGCCAAAGTGGCATAAAAAGGGGCATTGAGCACCCAGTAAGGGAGTCTCCTGGAGCATAAGGACTACCAGGAATTTCCTCTTTGTGTATTAGAGGATGACTGACCTTTTTATACAGTCTCGAAAATCATTGACATTCCAGGAGAGTATGGAGAAGTTAACCATTATGGCTCGGGGTTGTGGATCGTCGCTATGAGATGTTTTGTGGGTGGATGGCCAGGTTGACCTGGGGCATGGAATTGCTGCTGGTCACTTTTGTGGTCTGGGACATATGGAACATAGATCCTGGGTTTGGGCCAGGATTTAGGCAGCTCAATACAAACCAAGTAAAAGTTCAGCTCTCCTTGAGAACTCAATATTGTCTCTAACACGTGGGGTTCTCAATCGGGGACCTCAGTGCTCTTAGGAGTAGTGTAGTGCTGTCTCTGTGCTGCAGGGCCGAAGGAGGGTCAAGATTTGCAGCTCTGGTCCAATGGCCCAGGTATAAGTTGTGCAGAGTCTGCGGATTATCCCCTGTCCAGAGTGTTGCACTCAGGGTCATTTGAGGGTTGGTCCATCTGAGATCTCAGTGGGAATTCCATCTGGTGGTCCTGGGCTAGCTAAGTACACCCATTTAACACTTGACTCTTATCACAGTGAGGTCAACGGTTTACTCGGGGAGATGTTGTAGTGTTACAATCTCAGGACTCATGAACTCACACAGTAACGCTTAACAGATTTATTGGCCAGCCAGTTCTTTAGCTTGAATAAGTACTTTATTCTACTCACAACAAGATGCTACATAAATAAATCTGTTACGATATCAATGCTAACAATGACAAATAGGTAACGCTTCACAACGTTTAAAATAATTTGTCTTTTGTCCATGACAGTGACCGTAGGTTGTTTCCTAGAGTACTCTTACAGAAGTTTAGCCCTTATCGCTATTGAGGAAGCTAAATGGCACATCAGTAAGTGCAAATTGAAAGTCTCAAGCGGCTTTAGGCTTCAGCAGGACCATATAAATTGATGGCTTTGCAAAGCACTCTGTTCATAGGGTTATAGTTTAAGGCGAGAAATATCCTGGACTCAAACTATTAGCTCATGTATTATTTGCCTATGTTTATTTTACCATGTGATTTGTTCGATGTCCCCTTCCCCAGGAGTTGCACATTCCGCTAGGTTCTGTTCGGAATGTGATAACAGTTGAACTATCTGAAGGTACCGATGTGGCTTGAGGTTGATCTCTTCTGAGTCGCAATAAACCTCACTTATCTTAGGCTACCAGTTTCCTGCTTTCTTCACTGGCGAGGGTGGGATTGAACTAGCTGTGCAGGGGACCGCAAGTTCAACCTCACCCCTGTCTGCGTTTTAGCCACCCCTAACATACTGCTGTGGAGGTCGGGACACTAATCGCAGGATTGGGCTGGCTTGCGGTTGCCAGCAATGCGTAGAACAAGGTTCCACATATCCGAGGTACTTTATATACGAAAGTGCAGCTGTTGTGTTCAAATTCCTGGCGCAATTGAGTTGTGTCATGGATTGACAGTGACTAACGCTGATTGTGAGCTCCTTAAAAAAATATTTTTACATCTTTAAGTGTGCAGCAGCAGTTATTGTGACTTGGTGCTTAAGCTGCGTGGTACATACTTGAAGAGGGCGGTGTTGGTAAAAACGTTTTACCTGCATTGCAGGAGCAGGATTTGTGTGGCGCAGTGAAATGTAGTGTAGTACATATTCTGAGAGAGCGGATCAGCGGGGAATCGTAGTTTGCACCAGACCGTTATTTGCTCCCTTGCTACACACAGCAATAAGACGCCTCGGCATTCGTGTGCTCGAGAAGTTTTTCACTTACTGACTTAGTAAAAGCTGCTTATTTTCTGCTTATCGTGTCCGCGACATGAGAGAGTTTTAAAGTATTGGACTTGCCAAATACTGCAAGAGAGCGGATCATAGTGGAACCGCCATCTTATGGTCGGTAGCTTGGAACGGCTCTCAACGCAGAGCTGGGGGAATCTCCATTTCATGATGAGCTGTTTGAAACATGATACTCTTCATTGCTTCTCAAGTGTTAATCCCACAATCGGATCATTCATTGGTCAATTTTGTGATTGCATATCTTAGTGGTTGCTCAGTGACTTTCCCGGTCCTATTTTGTCCTCTGACTTTCCCTGGAGCCTTCGGCAACACCTCTGGGCATAGTCATCTTTGGTGTCAGTTGATTGGGGGAACCACGCCTGTCCAGGATGCTAATTCAGTCTAAGATTGTAAACCTTTTCCTCTCCAGCAGTATTCAAGGAGTTATGTACTTTTATTTTACAGGGTGTACAAACTTTGCTTTAAGATTGTTGGAGGAATTAATTATTTTCTTTTGCAGGGTGCACAGACTTTTTACACAAAGTTAGAAACATTCCTAATCTGATGCGGGTGCCTTTGGAGAAAAAAATTGAACAGATTAGTATCACAAGATGTAATTGAGCCTATAGAGAGTTCACTGTGGCTTGCCCCCATTGTCGTTGCTCAGAAGGCATGAGGGAGAGGCATCCGTTTATGTCTGTACCCCAGAGATATAAACAACAGTATCCGGGTGGACAGGTTCCCCCTTCCAAAGATTAATGATATGATAAGTATGATAGTTGACTCAAGTTACTTTAGTGTTTTAGATCTTTCCTCAGTCTATCATCAAATTGGACTACATCCAGAATCCAAATCTCTTACTTCCTTCATCATGCCGTTTGGTGCTTTTCAGTACAGCAGGATGCCATTTAGACTGGCAGCTGTTTTTTAAAGAGTAATGCACCAATTGTTTGAGGACATCAAGAATGTCCTTTATTTTCAAAACAATATGTTGATATTTGGTGATTCTGTTAGTAGTCAAAATTCCACACTGGATGCGGTTCTCACCAATCGGTAAATTACTTGGGTCACAATATTTCTAAATATGGAATTAAACCAAAAGATGATTTACTGGTTGCAGTCAAAGAGGCGCCTTCACCTACGAACAAAGAGGACCTCAAATCCTTTATGGGGTTGGTTGAGTACTTGGTGAAATACATGAAGAATTTTGCGGACCACACTGCACTCATGAGGCATCTTTAAAAAAAAAAGGTACTCACTTTGAGTGGGATGAAGCTTGTGGGAAGTCCTTTGAGCCTGGTTAAACAAGCCATAATGGGTCCTCCATATCTGGGAAATTTTGACACGTCAAGGAAAACCATTCTTTCCACGGATGCTAGTGGAAGGGGGATAGGAGCATCTTTTTAAAAAATAAATTACATTTATTTCCAAAGCAACACTGCAGTTGCATTCATCACAGATACAACATATTCGCAGTTCGCCTGGGCACATCTACAACCTGCTTAGCGTTCTGTATAACATCACTTGCAAGGCATCACTTCCTTCCTCGGATAAGAACATCTTTAATGCAAATTGTGGATAGTAAAGAAAGACATCGCATTTGCTTCAAGATTGTTTAAGTGCGCTGAAGTAAACTACTCCACAATAGAATGAGAGGCTCTTGCTTGCTATTGGACAAATAACACATTTTAGATTCTTCTTGTGGGGTTTACCTTTTACCTTTTACCTTGAAGTCTGATCATAAACCACTAATCTACATTTTTTCCACCAAGGCTGGAGGGCTATAATTTCAAGATTGATTTTGCACCAGGTAAAAATGTTCTGTGGCTGATTGCCTATCTCAGTTACCTTGTAATGGGGAGAAGGAGGAAGATGTGATCTGTGCAGAAGATTCAGTGTTGCGGGTAACTCTTCCTGGCATAACTAAGGAAGAGTGGAAAGAGTGTTCCGAAAAGGATGTTGATCTTTTAACTTTGAAAGATAAAATCCTACATGGGTGTCCAACCAAACCCGATGGTTTGCCTGAGCCGCCCCCCTATTGGCCTCGAGGCCAAACACCAATCCTCACTGACCACGAAGCCCGTGGAGCTCACAGGCCCTGACGTCTGCCCCCCCCCACACGGCAAATGATCCTGGCACTCGATAGAGGGGAAGGGGTAGCGGAGCACCGTGGAGTAAAGAGGGCGCCACAAGTTACGTGGGCCGGGGACATCCGCCATTGACCGGGAAGTCGACGGGCACCGTTTGCAGAATCCTCTCCGAAGTCCTGAGTGAAGCCACTGGCAGGTACACGTGACCAGGTGACAACAACCAGAGGTGAGCTCCATACGCGGCGATCCTGCAGAGAGGGGATGCTGGTGCCATACAGCAATTTGACTGCGCGTGGTGGGCTGGGGATCAGGTGAGTCTGGTTCCTATAGGGGGACCTACTTGTCCAGCGGTCGAGGGCTATGGAGGCAGCCGGGCTAGGGCGGGTGCGACTTGTGGCCCGAGACATGTTGGATTTCGTGAGGCCCAGCCCGCCACGTCCCCCTCTGAGAAGTACAACGAACGATTGTCTGGTGGTCTGGGGGCGTGAAACAACGTCGAGGGCCATATCCCCTCCCTCCTCTCGCAATCAGATTCACGATTCTAACCTAGCCGCCGAGTCATTCAACGCCATGGGCAAAGATAAGCCAGGCGCGGTCGGCACCTAGCAGAGCACCCTGGATCAGTATGCCACAGCTCCTAGTGGCGCTACCGGGGGGACACGAGCAGCATAATGCCAAACAATGCAACACTCCTTGCGGCCATCACCGAAGCAAGGAACACACTGGATGCCAAAATCGGCGCCGTAGAGTCAGAGGTCTCCTTCTTACGTCAACATCTCTGTAAGGCTGTGGACTGTATTACCGAGACGGAGACGCGCGTGTCCACAATCAAAAATACAGTAACCACCCTGCAGAAGAAAGTAAATAAACTCACAGTGATGACACAGGAATTGGCCTCCCGGGTCGAAGACGGAGAAGGACGCACACAACGCAATAATTTATGCTTCGTCGGCTTCCCGGAGGACTGCGAGGGCTCATATTGAACCATTTCCTAACCAAATGGATAATGGACCTCCTGCCAACGGACAAACTGTCTGCCTGTTTTGTGGTAGAGCAGGCATATCGTGCTTTAACAAAGAAGCCGCCTCCAGGGGAAAACCCAAGACCCGTAATCGCAAAGTTTCTGCAATTCGCCAGGAAGACAAACTTAAACATGATTCTTAAACTATAATGATATTCCCGGACTATACCCGTCTGGTACAACAACAGCGCCAGTCTTTTATGGAGGCGAAAAGCAGGCTGCGGGAATTAAACGTACAATTCATGCTTTTATATGCGGCTCGCATGCGAGTCATTTATAATTCTAAGTCCTACTTCTTTGACTCGCCTGAGGCAGTATTTGCCTGGACGGATGAACGAACACATCCGAAAGTACGTACCCTGCCACCAATGGAATCCGACTCATCCCAGGACCCCCACAGGAACAGGCGAAAGCTAAACAAATCCAAAAGAAGATACAGTTCGGGATCTGCCCGGCGCTCCTCAGATCCGGAAGAAGCAACCTAACACCAGTTGTAGATATTTATCGTTCAGTGAACAGGAGCCGCAATTACAGATAACCCACAAGTATACTTAGCTCTGTACGAACTACAAAGATGGCGTGGATGTTCAGCCACATACTTCCTCCCGCCCTAGACACTTTTACTGTTTTCTTTTTTAAGTTACATGGGTGTTTTGGGTACTTTTGGAGGAGGGGCCTTGAGTCCCTCTGTTGGGGGCCTGAGAGCATCCTCCGCCGGGACAGATGCTCCGTGTTCTAGGCAGTATCGGGTAGGAGGGGTTTTGGGGGTTTATTATGGTACTATGTTAGTATTCTTTGTTTTTTAGCTAGTGCGCAGAGACCAAGTCCCGATCCCACCGTCTCAGTTATAACACATTCAAGTCCTGGGGTAGATGACTACACATCTTAATGCCCCCCTCACCGTGGGAATTGACCATAGTCTTGTGGAATGTAAGGGGCCTTCTCAACAAGCATTGAAAATGCAATAGGTCTCGCCTTTGATTAAGTTAAAGCCATTTGCTTTGCTAATGGTATTGTATAGCAAAGCAAATGTCTTTAACTTAATAAAAGGCAAAACCTATTGCATTATTAATGCTTGTTAATTACAGGGAATGACAGAAACCCATTCCTTTATATTTATCTATTATGGGTTTATTTTGCTGAAAAAAACAATTATGGTATAAGATTTATGATATGAGATAGTGAATGGTTGACATTCGTGCAACTGAAGTCAGAATACTGATACACTGAGCAAAACAAAAATGCCAAATTCAAAGTCCCTGACAACAGAACTGGACCCCCCAAGCACTTTTGAAAATGTGAACCCTGTGTTGTTAAATGCAGGCTTTGTGCAAATCAGTGTTAAAACTACAGGGCATGATATCTATCACAAACGGAATGCGGGAGATAACTACAGCTTTACAAGAGGGGGAGCTTTGGAGAAACAGAGGGAAAGCTACCTGGGATTCCAGCCTCTAATGCACACAGGAAGACAACAGTTTGGAGCAGTAAAGAACGCACCACTACTTTAATAAAAAAAACATACAAAACTCTAGCATGGCTCAGACATGTCTCATTCTCAGAAACAACAGCCTCGGATTATCTACGTATGCCAGACAGTGAGCGTGCCTACCAACGCCCACAGCCCAATTAATAAGGACTAATAACGACAAAATGAGAGACGTGACAGAGCGCACTACGTGTAACACGTCACAAGCCCAACAAACTCTGGTATGCAACTGAAACATCAAAGCTGTTTGGAAAGTTGTCCTCAGACTGCCACAAGGGGTAAAGTCTGCATCAGTGGAGGAGCACTCGCTTGTTTGCCCTTCCTTTGTCATTCCGAACATTAACGCCTTAAAAGCGTATAAATAAATGCATGCAAGTAATGTAACATGCACAGTATGTTGTCGCCAGGTGTTCTCTTCTTTTCGCTGCTGAAGTGTGACCTATACTCTGGTTGCCTTAAGAGGTGAACTGTTTCTATCTAGCACTCTTCTTTACGCTGCTGTGGTGTTGTACAGTGGCATAGTGCCAATATCGGCAACACTCCCCATCCCTCCCACAGCAATATCTTAGAGAAATAATCAGACAAGACACATTCTTAGTGGAGAAAATTGCTGCAGGTTTATTTGCATAACAAATATGCCAACATGGTGGGTTATCTTACGGGCGATCCCAGGGCAGGCAGCCCCTCGCCGCCTGCCCACCTGATGAGCCAAAATTCACCATGGCCCTAGCCAACCGGTGTTTGTTAGATTTGGGGGAGGGGATAGCCCCTCCCACCGGTGGACCACCAGCCCACCCCCTTACTCACGCCCCCACCCCCCTAAGAGGGGCGGAGCATTGAGGCAACCCCCGGTTGCTCAGGTCCACAACCGCCCGTAGGACTAACGGGGCGCCCTCCAGGGTCCAATGCGAGGACCTCCCTGGGGATATTTGGCTTTAGCACCCTTACTGTGCTCGTGCAGAGGGTACCCTTCTGTACCTTACAGCCTCTGGATCGCCCTGTAACTCCGCCTGCAACACAAAATAATAAGTTAGACAAACTCACCCCCCACCACCTGCCTGAATGCCGGGTAAGCGGTAGGGAGGAAAACGGCATCAGGGCAGCGGGAAAAGAGGGCGACCAGTGGGCGGGAGAGGTATATGTACCTCTCCCCCCACCCCCTCCTGCCCGGAAGTGACGTGGGCATTGGGGACCCGCGAGGGTCCCAAACACTGGGAGGTGGACTCGTGTGCCATCCTGTGGCACTAAGGGGGGCCGCCCTCTTAGGAGGGCCCCCTGCGTGGGCCCGGGGCAGCCCTGCATAGTGCCAATATCGGCAACACTCCCCATCCCTCCCACAGCAATATCTTAGAGAAATAATCAGACAAGACACATTCTTAGTGGAGAAAATTGCTGCAGGTTGTTTTGCATAACAAATATGCCAACATGGTGGGTTATCTTACGGGCGATCCCAGGGCAGGCAGCCCCTCGCCGCCTGCCCACCTGATGAGCCAAAATTCACCATGGCCCTAGCCAACCGGTGTTTGTTAGATTTGGGGGAGGGGATAGCCCCTCCCACCGGTGGACCACCAGCCCACCCCCATACTCACGCCCCCCCTAAGAGGGGCGGAGCGTTGAGGCAACCCCCGGTTGCTCAGGTCCACAACCGCCCGTAGGACTAACGGGGCGCCGTCGCTCCTCCAGGGTCCAACGCGAGGACCTCCCTAGGGATATTTGGCTTTAGCACCCTTACTGTGCTCGTGCAGAGGGTACCCTTCTGTACCTTACAGCCTCTGGATCGCCCTGTAACTCCGCCACAGCTCTGGGTGTGGCCACCGTCACAGCCAGGGCCCCCCACCAAGGTGGGCCTCTTCACCTCGCTGTTGCATCCTCTAGAAACTCCCAGTGGACTTAACTGCAAAACGTCCAGAGATTGGAAGACCAATCACATTGTTAAAACTAAAATGCAAGCAGACTGTTCCGGGGACATAGCCTCGCATTCAAACCCCTGTCTTAGAAGCGATTCCTCGGGGTTTCAGGTAACAGGGCTTGGTATTGTGTAACGTGCTAATTCTCCCAGCAAGTCAGAGTGGCGATGCGGGGGCTCTGGAAGAGGTGAAAAAACCGACAAAGCCTCATTACCAAGTGAAAGGTCTGTGAAGTACTGGGGGGGGGGGGGGGGGGCGGCGGCTGTGTGTGTGCCCGGAAGCTGTTTCACCTGGGCTGACGGGGAGGGGGAGTGTATACCCTGACCACAACCTGCCAGGCCAGTGCACAACTCTTGCATCCCTCTCTTACTCTGCCTGCCATTGCGCTCCATGCTTCTAGTAGTTGGGATCGAGCCCCGGGTCTAGCCGCTCACAGGGCCCTGCATGGCGAGGCCTGGCCCAACGCTATCAAGGATAGGCAGTCTCAAGGGGAGGCGGACAAGCGAGGCTCGTCGATCTTGCCCCCTCCCCCGCAAAGTTGCACTCCCCGCCCCTCGACGCAGATGCTGGGGGCTCGTCTTTACATAAAGTGGGGGGGCAACGCGACTCTCCGCCCCCCCACCCCACATCTCACCGACAGTCCCCCTGGCCTGGCTCCGATAATGAAAATTCCCGACCCTCGGCGCTGATGCCGGAGTCGGCTGCTCTCTTCCCCCAGGGGCTACCCGCCGGGAGCTCCCATACGCCTCGAATCATGTCTGAAGCTAATTGGTGCCTAGTAGCCGGGAAGTATTACCCCCGCATCTGAGGCCAAGCAACAGCGGATGCCAGCAGGCCTTCCCGGCTGCCGCCTCCTATGCCAAACACCCCATCACCCAAACCCCCGTCGCAACCCTGACCCCTGCCACACTGGTGCCGGCAGATAGCGGACCTCGCGGGGACCGGGGCATCTGTACATGGGGCAAGGTCCCGCATGGCGGGGCGCTGGGGTGATGGACTAACCTCGTGCAAGGAAGGTCGGCTTCTACCGCAGCACGCCAGAAACGGCATCAGGGCAGCGGGAAAAGAGGGCGACCAGTGGGCGGGAGAGGTATATGTACCTCTCCCCCCACCCCCTCCTGCCCGGAAGTGACGTGGGCATTGGGGACCCGCGAGGGTCCCAAACACTGGGAGGTGGACTCGTGTGCCATCCTGTGGCACTAAGGGGGGCCGCCCTCTTAGGAGGGCCCCCTGCGTGGGCCCGGGGCAGCCCTGCAAAGTCTGTGATTTGGGGGACTGAATGCTTTGTGACTGCAAACCCCTTGGGTACGTCAGCTGCGAGGTCTTGGGAACGGAGCGGATACACAAAGAATGACAGTCTGGAGCCGTGTGTGAGTGGGTACATTGTATGTTTGGCGTGCGTGGATGCGTGGTTCTGTCTATTGTGTATGTGTGCCTGTGAGTGCTGTGTTTGTTCTGTGTGTGTCTATAAATGTGGAAACAGAGAAAGGTGGAGAAAGAGAGACAGACAGTGACCGCTAGTTAAATAGACAGATAGAAAGAGGAGAAATGAGTCAGAAGTACTGGGGGGCTCGAGAGAGACAGGCTGAGTCAGACCGAATGAAAGACAAAGTGAGGGTGAAATATATTGATAAATCAATTGATTTGGTCGTTAGGTAGGTGAGGTAAACAGACACGCACTTGATCTGTTATCAGACTAACCCCTAAAGGCTGAATGAATGGCTGAATGTCAGCGGCCTGCGCTACGCTACAGAAGTGTGTCTTCAGTGAGCGCTCACCAGGACGGCGCACAGATCCCCAACACCTGAGGCGTGCCTGGCCACTCGTTTAAAGGGCCTCTCGGAGCACTGAACGCCCATTTATTCAGCCGCAAGACTCACAATGGAGCCGGGGGAGCAGCTGGGTCCTGCGGGGTGTATGGGCTTTTCTCTGCCTTCAATGTTGCAGGTGCTGAGGGGATTGTATGGTGCGCCCCTCCGAACCCTGGTTCCTGGCCAGGCTTGGCAGGCAGAGACGTGGAGAGGGGAAGGGGATGGAGGCCTGGCTCAGACAAGTGGGGGCTGGAGGCTGTACTTGAGGGGTGCAGGGGGCTACAAGTGAGGCAATACTTCTGAGAGGTGGAGGAGAGGAGGCAGAGAGGAGTGAAGGAAATATAACGGGTAGAAGTGAGGGGACAGGGCCCCAAAAGATTGTCGCGATGTAGGGTGTGAGGGGCTATGTCGCTGTAATGTGTGTGTATAAAGCTTGTTCGAAGTGCATACAGAGCCGGGTCTGGTCTTGGAGCGATGCCGCTGTTATCTGCGTATAAAGCAGTTAGAAGGAGTGCACACAGAGCCGGGTCTGCTCTTGGAGCTCTGTCGTCGTAATCTGTGTATAAAGCGCTAATATCTGCTCTCACGGCTTTGTCGCCGCAGAGTGTGTATAATAAAGCGCGGTGCCTGGCCCCTAGGATATGTGCACGTCTCACGAGAGCTCTCCCTGTGCGTGCACTTCCTGCCCCTCGTGCCCTCCGAGTGGCACACTAATGGGAGCTTGGGGGGCAGCCGAGCGCAGCGAGGTCTGCCCCCCCGGCAGATTGGGAGGGGGGGGGAGTGGCCGGAGCGGCCATTTTGGAGCTTTTGGGCTACATTTGGGTATAGCCCAAATGTAGCCCAATTTTTGTAAAAGTAGCCCAAGGGGTATAAATTCCTTTTTCGCGCCTTCCCAGCCACCATTTTAGGTTTGGTGACCTGGTGGCTGGGAGCGCAAGTAGAAGTAGTGAATTTTTGGGAGAAGTAGTGAATTTTGTGCCGTTAGCGAGGTAGAATTGGTGTCTAGCAGTAGGATGGTGAGCGGAGATTATCGAGTATTGGGGGCGATCCGGCTTCTGAGCAAAGCGGGGAGGATGGACCTATTGGTGGCAGAGGCTCCGGCGATCCCGCGTCCCGTGAGGCGCGTGTCCGCGGGGGTGGCGGCCGCCGTCACGGCATGTTCGCCCCCCGGGAGATATGGCGGTGTTCGGGTGAGTGGCGGGGGCCGAGCGTATGCGAGGAGCGCGGCCCCCATGTGTGCGGAGGCGGGGATTGTCGGCGCGAGTGGGGTGGGCTCGGCGCAGGAGGGGGGACGGGGAAGAGCGTCGCAGCGAGGGAGGGCGTCGGGTGTCCCCTCGATGCAGGCAAAATTGGAGGCGGGCCGCTCCGCTGCCATGGGAGCGGCCAAGGTGCGGGAGGGCGCGGGCGCGCGGGGAAAGTCGTGGCAGGGCCGCTCGTCTGTCAAGGGAGCGGCCCTGGCGTTTGAAATGGGACGCGAGCGACCCGGGGAAGGCGGGGAGGAGGGGGGTGTATTGGCTCACAGAGAGCCGGCGGCGGTAATGTTACGGGGCAGCGCGGGGTGGAGGAGAGCTGCCCTGTCAGCAGGTGAGCAAGGGGAATGTGAGGAGATGCAGGGTAGAGCGGTCACAGATGCAGGGATGGGGGCAGCAATGAGGGGAGGGGCACAGAGGGCGCGGGAGCGGAGCACAGGAGGCGGGGTCCGTTCTGTTGTTAGTGAGTGCGGCCAGCGACCCCAGAGGGGGCATCAGAGGGCGGATGGGGAAGGGATTAGCGCGGTGGGGTTTGCAAACGCAGTGGGTGGAACGGATTTACCGGCCATCGACGGTGGGGAGAGTGTGGGGGTTGGGGGCACTACTGGAGGGACAGGAGGCGGAGGGGCAGCAGGGGGTGAATCGCCGGTGCTGTTTGACTCCGAAGGGAGCGAGCGGGATTGGGAAGGCCTGGACATATTCGCGTCCTGGGCGGAGGGGCTAGGGGGGGCGTCTGGGGCGGGAGATCCAGCGCAGGGGCCTGGGGGTGCGGAGTTGGACCGGGCGCGGGGGTGGGTGGGCACGGCGAGTGGAGAGGCGGCGGAGGGGCGGAGGTCCTGGGGTCGGGCGGGGGAGGATGAAGGGGCCGGGCCGAGCTTTCAGGAGGTGGGGGGGACGGGCTCGGGGGATGGGAGTGACGGGGAGGATGGGGACGGTGAGGAGGGAGGGGTGGCGGATTTGAGCGCGGTGGGGAGGGCGTGGGTGGCGCATACGTTGGGGGCGGGCAAGAGGGGATGGGATGGCAAGCAGAAAGGAGGTAGGCCCAGCACACCAGACCATTCCTTTTCTTTTCAGGCGGTGGCTCGACAACTTGACCGTCGCGGGGTGCCAGACTTGGTAGGGCTGGGAGCGGCTCGAAGGCACCAAGGAGAAGGGAGGGTGGAGCCTTGGGCGGCGTATCCTGTACCGGCGAGGGATCACGGCGCGGCTGGCATAAGTAGGCCCGGTACGGGCTCGCCGGCCCCAACACCCACGGGGTACCAGCGCCCTGGGGGGCAACGATGAAGGAGCAACGCAGGGCAGGATGTTTCTTTGACACGCACACAGGCGGTGCCACCAGCGGGGAGCGCTGGGGGTGTAGGGCAGGAGGAGTTGGATTATGAGGAGGATAGCATGGAGGAAGGAGAGTTGCGTGATGTGGAGGACGACAGGGCGGGGGGGCCAAGTAATGCTGTGGCTAGTTTCTTGCAGGTGTCACGACGCCAGGCGAGGCCCACGGGTCGGATATCGAGGTGGGAATCCAGCTCGGCCCCGCGGACAGGGCGAAGAGAGGAGCGTCGGACGGAGTCATTGGCGCCAGGTAATAAGCATTTGCTCGGGCGCCCAGTGATGGTATCTGTGGGAGTGGGGGAGTCGGACGGAGACGGGGGGATTGGGGGAAGGCTATGCAGGGGGGCGTATGTCATGGATGTGGCCGTGGGTACGGACAGTACAGGTAAAGGGGAAACAGGCAAGGAGGGAGAGAGTTTGACGGACACGAAGGGGGTAACGGACACGAAGGGGTCAGTTGACGCAAAGGCGGGGAGACTAAGTTGGAAAGCAAGGAGCTGAAGATAAAATGTTTACCTTATATGGGGGTAACAAAGCCCTTGGGGGCACATTTAATGCTAGCAACGAAAGAGAGGATATGGAAGGGGGAGTATGTGGAGATGCTAAAACTCCTGCACAGGGAGGTGCGGGCAAAGGAGGAGTCTAAAGAGGAGGAGTTTGAGTTGGCAAAGCGGCCGAAGGTGCCGTTAACGATTGAAAATTGGACGGCGGCTTTTCTCATATATGCCAGTGTTTACTGTGAGAAGTTCCCGGAGAGGTCCGTGGCCATGTTTAAGTACATGGACGTTATACGGAAAGCGCAACTTACCGTGGGTGGCTACGCGTGGGCCCAATATGACGAAGAATTCAGGGCGCGCATGGCGTGGGATTCAGAGGCTAAGTGGGGGAGCTGGATACTGACTTGTGGCAGCATACGATGGGTCTAGCAGGGTCGGGGAAGACAATTTTCATGGCCAGCGGGCTACCGCTCGTGTATCAGCCCTTTCGAGGGGGCCCCACCCGAGGGGGGGTGGGGGGAGCAGGCAGGGGTGCGGCAAATGAGAAAGGGGCGTGCTGGGACTATAACAAAGGACTCTGCACAAGGGAGTACTGCCGTTTTCGGCACGAGTTCTCCGGATGCGGTAAGCGCCATGCTTTGGTCAAGTGTTGGGGGGCCCATGGTCAGGCGCCAGGAGGTCAGCAGTGGCAGTCAGGAGCCTTTAAGGCAGGGGGCCAGCAGCAGACACAGCAGTCGGGAGGGGGGAGGGGGGCTAAGGGGCCTGGGCCAAAGGGCTCATACTCCGGTTAACGTAGGGAATTTGTTGAGGGCATTGCAGGGGTATCCGGAGAGGGAGGCAGCGGAGCGTTTACGGTTGGGGTTTACGGTGGGTTTCAGGTTGGGGTATGAGGGCCCACGAGTGCGACGATGGGCAGACAATTTGAGATCAGCGCTGGAGCTCTCGCAGGTGGTGCAAGCAAAATTGGACAAAGAGGTTCAGGAGGGCCGCATGGCGGGTCCCTTTCAGGATTGGCCGTTGCCTAATTTGATTGTGTCACCCATTGGTGTGATGCCGAAAAGAGAACAGGGGCAGTTTCGCCTCATACAGCATTTGTCTTGGCCAGGAGGGTCGGTCAATGACTTCATTGAGGAAAGTGCGGCCACTGTGTCTTATTCTTCTGTTGACGTGGCTATGTCACTGGTGGTGACCGTGGGCGCAACGGCGCAGATGGCAAAGTGCGACGTAAAGTCAGCTTTCCGGCTCCTGCCAGTTCATCCAGATGACTGGGATCTGTTGGGCATACAATTCGGCGGTCACTGGTACGTGGATAAAGCGTTGCCGATGGGCTGCTCCATGTCTTGCACACTTTTTGAATGTTTCAGCACGTTCCTGCAATGGTTGTTTACAGAACGGACGGGTCACCAAGGAGTGACGCACTACCTGGATGACTTCTTCTTTGTTGGCACCTCAGACTCCACGGACTGCCAGAAGGCTCTGGACAGTTTCAATGAGTTCATGAGGGAAATGGGCGTACCGCTGGCCCCGGAAAAAACAAGAGGGCCCAGCACGGTACTGGCCTTTTTAGGCATCGAACTGGATTCAGGTTTGATGGAGGCACGCCTTCCGGCGGATAAACAGCAGACAATGTTGGGGCTGCTGGAAAATGTGTTGACAAGATAGAAAGTGACGGTCAGGGACATCCAAGTACTGTTGGGCCACCTCAATTTTGCCTGTAGGGTGGTCAGAGTAGGGCGGACGTTCTGTAGGCGACTGGGGCGTGCTTTGGGGAGGGGGCAGAAGCCCCCGCACCATCATGTTCGCCTGTCAGCCGGCGTGAGGGAAGACTTGTGGATGTGGCAGTTTTTCCTACATCAGTTCAACGGGGTACCTTTGATGAGGGAAGTGGACATGGTGTGGGAGGTGCAGATTTTCTCGGATGCAGCGGGGAGCAAGGGGTTTGGACTGTATTGGCAGGGGAGGTGGTGCGCAGAACCCTGGCCCGCAGAATGGTTGGAGGGGGGCAGGAGTATTGCCTTCTTGGAATTCTTTCCCTTGGTGGTGGTGGTCACGCTGTGGGGGGCTCTGTTAGCCCACAAGAAGGTCAAGTTCAGGATTGATAATATGGCGGTGGTGCAGGTGGTCAATCGGCAGTCGGCGCGTGACGAGCAGGTGCTCAAGTTGCTGAGAGTTTTTGTGTTGGGGTGTCTGAGGCATGATATGGCGTTTCGAGCGGTGCATGTGCCAGGTGTGGACAATGGCATTGCGGATGCCTTTTCTCGTTCACAGTGGGGGAGATTCCGTGGGCTCGCCAAGGACGCGGACGTGACTCCGACCAGAATGCCGCACCAACTATGGGAAGTAGGCAACACAGGATGCTACAATTGGTTTTAGGTTCATTAGCACAGTCCGCGCGGTCTGCATACAGGGCGGCTTGGGAGGATTTTGTACGCTCGGGGGCACGGTGGCGGGCTTCCGAGGTGGCCAGGCAGGAGGACGTGGTTCAGTTCATATTGGATCTGGTGGAAAGAGATCTCACAAAAGTAACGATTGTGGGCAAGCTGGCGGGAATTGCTTTCGTCGGGAAACTATTGTGGGACTACGCGCCTTCCGCTGGAGAGCTAGGGTTCTGGATTTTGGAGGGGTGGGCACGAGAATGTGGGAGCACGGCTCGAGTGCGGAGACCGCTGTCCTGGGAATTGTTGGAGGGGGTGATCGGGGTCTTGCCAGGGGTGTGTTTGGACGAAGGGGAGTATATTCTTTTTTCAACACTCATGTCCTGGATGTTTTTTGGGGCCTTCAGGGTATCGGAGCTGTTGGGGTCCAAAGGGGATCGGGGCTTGTCCTGGGGTGAGGTTTCGTTCGGGTCGGAGGTGGTCAGTATTTGGCTCATAAAGGCGAAAACTGACCAAAAAAGCAGAGGAAAATGGGTACCTCTGAAGAAGGAGCGTTCGTCGCCAGTTTGTCCTTTTCGTTGGGGTTTGAGGTGGAAGTCATGGTCCGGGGGCTTGGGAGACTTGGTGTTTTCACACAGGCAAGGGCGAGGTGTTAAAGCTTCACAACTGCTGGCAGTACTGCGCAAGGCGTTGAGGAGATTGGGGGTTGCGGAGAAGGGTTTTGGCACGCATTCTTTCCGCATTGGGGCGGCGTCGGAGGCACATGCTAGGGGTTGGGAGCGAGGGGACATCATGAAGTTGGGGAGGTTGTCTTCGAACTGTTATCAGCGATATGTGCGCAGCGACGCAGGGGGAGGGGTGTTATAAAAATAAAAAAATAAAAACATGCAGTTGGGGTTCCTTGTTTTCATTCTCGTTTCTCTTTTCAGGTTCGGTTATGGGTCCCCTCGCCAGAGAGATGTCCATTTGGATCGTGGGTCATTCGTTTGTGAGACGGGCGGAGGTCCAGGCCCGTACGAGTTACTTTGGGGACAGTTTGGGGTTTAATAAAGAGTTATTCTCCGTGGCCTGGAGGGGTAGGGGCGGCATGCGCTGGAAGGACCTGGTGTCAGTATTGAACGGGATTTTGAGGGCTGGTAGGTGCCCGGATGTTTTGGTTTTACATTTGGGGGAGAATGACATGGTCAGGGAGACAGGTCTGGCACTGATGCGGGCAATGAAAAAGGTCCTGGTGCTGATTAACGAACGTTGGTCAGGGTGTTCTATTGTTTGGACTGAATTTGTTCCGCAGAGAGTTTGGAGAGGGGCGGTCAACCCTGGGGCAGTGGATAAGGCTAGGAGAAAGCTCAATACGGAGATGGTAAGGTTTTGTCGACATTTAGGGATTGGCAGGTTGGCGCATAGGGACATTCGCTACGATGCGCAGGAGCTTTTCAGGGACGATGGGGTACATTTGTCTCGGATGGGGATGGATTTGTATCTTCTGGAATTGCGGGAGGTGCTGGCGCGGCTGCTCGGGGTTTTCGGCGTTAAGGACGACACGGTGTCAGTTCGGGTCGGGGGGGGGCAGAACAAAAGTGGGGAAGTGGCGTACCCACCTACATTCCCCCCCCTTTTTTGTTCTGGGTGGTGGGGTGGTTGACAGTTGGCCGGGATTGGATAGAGTTTGTTGTTATAGGTTTGGTAGTTTGGGAGCAGGAACAGGGAAAGGGTAACCAGGTTGGATAAGTTTAGATTAGAGGTTGGCTAGTTACAGTTGCACAAAGGCAGGTAGGGGTTACGGGCAGGGGAGTTTAGGAGTTAGAATGGATACATGGTGTAGGATTGGGTTATATGTTGGTTATGGAATGTTATGTTGTATTTTGGGGATGGGGGAACTGATGTGGGGATCGTAGGGGTGGGGGGAAGAAACAAGGGGTCAGGAAATTCGTGTATAGTGAGGTTTAGTTTTGTAAGGCAGTGGCCAAGGAATTTAAATTGTGATATGCACCTGTTTCAATAAAGCGGCCTTTTTTCACACACAAGAGAGTGGTCTGGTGTCTGCTTGCCCCCCTCTCCCCCCTTAATCTCCCAATGGGAGCTTGGGGGGCAGCCGAGCGCAGTGAGGTCTGCCCCCCGGGCAGATTGGGAGGGGGGAGGGGGGAGTGGCCGGAACGGCCATTTTGGAGCTTTTGGGCTACATTTGGGGATAGCCCAAATGTAGCCCAATTTTTGTAAAAGTAGCCCAAGGGGTATAAATTCCTTTTTCGCGCCTTCCCAGCCACCATTTTAGGTTTGGTGACCTGGTGGCTGGGAGCGCAAGTAGAAGTAGTGAATTTTTGGCCCGCCCACCCTCCCTAATGGCTAGGGGGTCTTGGAGGGGCGTTTTTGCTGGGGGAGTTTTTCAAGTTGGTAATATTTCTCGGGCAGCATTTGTTGGAACAGGTACATAGGGGCAGTTTTCTGTATTGTCGCTTGGAACAGGTGCAGGTGGGGTGGTTGACAGTTGGCCGGGATTGGATAGAGTTTGTTGTTATAGGTTTGGTAGTTTGGGAGCAGGAACAGGGAAAGGGTAACCAGGTTGGATAAGTTTAGATTAGAGGTTGGCTAGTTACAGTTGCACAAAGGCAGGTAGGGGTTACGGTCAGGGGAGTTTAGGAGTTAGAAAGGATACATGGTGTAGGATTGGGTTATATGTTGGTTATGGAATGTTATGTTGTATTTTGGGGGATGGGGGAACTGATGTGGGGATCGTAGGGGTGGGGGGAAGAAACAAGGGGTCAGGAAATTCGTGTATAGTGAGGTTTAGTTTTGTAAGGCAGTGGCCAAGGAATTTAAATTGTGATATGCACCTGTTTCAATAAAGCGGCCTTTTTCACACACAAGAAAATGGTCTGGTGTCGGCTTGCCCCCCTCTCCCCCCTTAATCTCCCAATGCACTGACGAGCTTTCTCATCTCGAGGTGGGTTCTGCGGGGTGAATACCTCTAACCCTAGCCAGCTGGTGTACCTAACACGCCCTCCCTCCCTTCGTGAACCCCCCAGCCCTCTCCCTCCCTTCCCCCAATCCATGTGTAGCCATATGGTCTATCCGCGCAGACACGGCCGACATCCACTTATTCAGGCGCACAATGTCCCGCAATGGGGAACAATTGGGGCTCTGTCTGCCCCCATTATTGATGCGAGGGGGGCAAAGAAAAATCATTTAACTACCCGGCCCATCCAGCTAATTATGGGCCATATGCGCCTTTACTTTCAGTAGGGCCGATGAAATCCCATTGAAATGCGCCTACGTCCCCCGGACACCCCCGATACAGTTCGGGGTGCATTTAAGAATGCTCCGTCTTGTTAAATGAACTCTGCTCGGCACCGCCCACTCCACCAGGGCTCCACACAACAATATTTGTATTTGCGTTGCGCGTGTTACTGGTGTTCGTGAACCATTATAGCTGTCCCCGTATCACGTGTTTCGTATATAAATAAACCGGGGCATATTTAAACTACAGCACAAATCCAAGAAAACCAACTCTTATGAAATAAAATGCCTACTTTTTCAAAACGAGACCGACTTGTGTACAAAAGAAAACCTAACGGTGCACCTTAACAAAGACAGTGTATTGTCGGGGCATACACAGTACGAGGCACAACACGACGCAGCTGGTGAAATCGTTGTGCACCTCTCCTGGCGTCTCTGTGAATGCGTGCGATTGTTTGCTGAAGCTGCACATTTTTAAATAACATAAACACATGGCCCGGGGAGGGCCACCCCTCCTCCAGGTGCCGCTGAACACAGAGCTCACTGTGTACCTGTTGGGCAGAGGCCGAGACATAAACATGCTTGCACTGCACAAGTCTGTGACCTGGGGCCTGCGAACTCCCACAAATCTTCAACTGTGAGTTCCACAAAAAAACAAAGAGCTGTTATTCTTGACTCCAAACTACAGAACGCTTTAACTGTCTAAAAAAATACTAAAACAAAGATGTGAATGTATGGATGGAAAAAAAATGTAAGTGCAAAAGACGCGATTGGGGCAGCAGCCCTTGCCTTGCGTGAGTTCATTCGGTCGCTCCTGCTTCTAAGCATGACACTTGTATCACAAATCGCCCGCTCCCGCAACATTCTAAGACGCCAGGTAAACAACAGTGAGGGTAGGCCGGAACCTGTACATGGCAATTCGCTGAACCACGTTTCTGCGCATTTTTCTTTTTACTTTATTTCGTGGTCACACAGACACACCGCAGTGTGTAAGGCCTCTCTTAGCAGGTGTAGGTCTTTTATCACTCTAGCAAAATTTGAAACAGAAATGCATTTCTGTGTTCTCACACATGAGTGGCTGACTAGTCAACATGAGAGGTAAAACACGCAGTTTATATTCAAAGCCCCGATCACTCCACCTGGTAACACAGCAAGCTCCCAGTCCGGGCTTTCGTTTTGCCCAGTTATCTCGGAAGGCTCCTTCGTCCAAGCTGTTCATTTCAAGCACAGGCCACCTCCAAATCCCAGAAGGCACTAGTTTGTGCAGTGAAAGCAACGGATTGAAATCATGGCCGGGTTTTTCGACTTGTTAATTCACATAAAGTCACACAATATGAACTAAAATTCAGTTTCGTTCTCATCAGTTATGATCCTGCAAATATGAAACGACAAACACGAATGCATTATTATTATTTTTTATTTGACCTAAAGTAAATTTTTTATTCATAATCCTTGATTGGTGGCAATACTTTATGCGGACAAATAACACCTGACTTTATGATTGAATTAATTATCACGCGTTTCGTTATCTCGCCTTCTTGTGGTCTTTAGCCGATGTTATAAGTAATTGCACTGTAATTATTTTATTTGGCCTAGCGGTGGAGGGAACTACTGTATTTCTTTTTTGCATAGAAGCGGTAGTTCAACTTTTCATAAACCCAGCACCGCCATAACGAGATTCATGCATCTTTTGTCGTTTTGTGGTAAATTTCCTGTGTAGTCGATCTTTCTTTCGTTCTCTGTCCTTCCCCCTGTCTCTGTCCTTGTGTGTCTTCAATGTATTTTTACCCCTTGTATCTGTTTGTCACCCCTGTTTATGCATGACTGTAGTTAACACGTACTCTTACAGACCCCTTTATTTCAAAATGAGACAGAAAGAAACACACACTTTTATTCCTATATTTGTAAAATTGGGTATATGATAAGCAGTGGCACCATGAGCTGCGTTGTTTATCGGGTGCAGATTCTGTGGCACCGTTGTGCGTGTCGCACACCGGGGTGGGAAGCCATCACGAGAACCGCCTGAGGCTTCCCTTGTTCGTAGATGCACGGACTCAGGATGTATTGGTACAATTTTCCCAAGTTTTACTGGGAAAAATTATTTGGGTTAAGAAAACAAACTAAAACAAGTACAACTGCGCAGCCGGTAGGAGGGACAGTGACGTCTCTATGGAGAGAATGCGGCATGAAGGCAGCGTGATTTGTGATACATGCCCAATCACAGAGCCGGACTGACGCATGCAGGCAGCGTGACGGAGAGCCGCCCTGAAGACTTTTCTTATCTGCTTGTTAAAATAAACAAGCAGATAAGAAAAGTCTTAACGACAGCCGTGAAACAGGCGAGGCAGTCCAACAAAAAGCCAAAGGTATGCAACTAAAAACCCTCCTTTCCAATGGCAAGCCAGCGTTTAACATAAACGCTGACACTACCCAATGGAAATGAGGGGCGGGGCTCGAGTCCCCTTCTCAAAAGTAACTTGTTTACTATAGCTCTCGCAGGCGAGGAGCGCATGCGTGGTCTGACACCAGGCGAGACCTAATAAAGTGAAGAGGGGTGCCATCCTTCGCCAAGCCAAACGCTATGGGGCCGATATTCTCGTCTTTTGAGAGATGCACCTACTGAGCACTAAGGCCCCATGTCTCTCCAGATTTGGATATCACGCCATATACCACGTGGGGTTCGCCAGTGGCTCCCGTAGGACTGCCATTCTTATACATCACCGTGTCCCCTTTGTACACACAAAACACTGGCGGGATCTGGGACGACGATATGTCTTGTTATCAGGCACACTTCACGCCTGAGCCTAAGAAATATTTGTGCTCCTCCGCCATTAGGAGCCACCTTTGTTGTAAAGATAACAGGTTTATGGGGTGAATTATCAGGCGACCTGACACTCCTGGGTGGGGATTGGAACGACACCATGGCAGTAATGGACAGAATGCGTGTGCCAGGGAGAAACCCCCCCAACAGATAAAAACAAACTACACCTTCTGGCTCCCACGTTAGGCTGGTCAGACATTTGGCGTGAGTTCCACCCCTCTGAGCATAGTTACACATACATGCCCGCAGCCCATGGCTCCCTGTCCTGCGTGAACTATATGTTTGTTCCCCGTAGATACGTGTATGGGGTCTCCTACTCGTCGCATCTTCCCAGGGGTCTCTCGGATCATTCTCCAGTCCAGTGCAAGCTCAGGGAACACTCTTACAAACCCCCATTTAGGTGGAGGGTGTCTCCATGGCACCTACGGGACCCAGAGTATATGGAGACCCTGTCACTAGCGGTCTCGGAATATATCGAATTTAATGGTGCCTCGACTTCCTCTAAATGTATCTTATGGGAATCTATGAAGCCCACAGTACGTGAGGTGGATATCAGTTTCCGTGCCACGGCCAAATGCAAACGAGAGGCACAATTATTGGATGTGGAGGACCACCAGAGGGCCCTGGAGGCCCAGTACCTAGCCGACCCGAGCCCTGCTGTCAAACGCTCCATACTTCAGGCACAACATTCCATACAGCATACATTGTGGGGGAGGCTAAAGAAATCTGGCTAGCATCGCAACATGGAATTTACCAATGGGGAGATAAATCCAGCAAAATGCTCCATAGGCTATGCCAAGCGGAGAAGTCCCCTGCCAGTATTCCGATGCTTCGGAATGATAGTGGAGCCTTATGCTCGTCTCCCGAGACGGTGGTTACGGAGTTTGCATGCTATTTCTCACTCCTATATGCGAGCCAAGATCAATTATCGGAGGCCTCTATAGACAAATTCTTACGTGATATTCCTCCCCGTAGACTTACAGATGCCATGCGAGATCAACTCAACGCTGCTATAACTATAGACGAACTTAGTGCTGCACTGGCGGCCATACACCCAGGCCAGGCTCCCGGGCCCAATGGTTTTCCCTTGAAGTTCCTGAGACCACACATGAACTCACTGGGTCCATGCCTGCTTGCGCCCATAAATGAAGCTGCTGACCAAACCCTACTCCCTCAAGAGTGGCGACATGCGTAGATAGTCCTATTCTTAAAGCCTGGACGCCCGCATCATACCGACCTATCTCTCTCATTAATTTTGAGCCCAAACTTCTGGGCAAAGCCCTCGCTGACTGCCTAAGATCATGTATACAGTATTTGGTCCACCCGGACCAATCCGGGTTTATGCCCCACCGCTCCACACGTCACAATATCAGATGGATGCATAACGCCATGGCTAGAGTGCCAGAGCTGGGACATCCTGCTGCTATTTTACTTGATAAGGCGTTCGACACTCTCAGCTGGTCGTACCTCTTCCGACTCCTGGTCCCCATTAACTTTGGCCCCCGGTTCTTAACATATGTACGCCTACTTTACCAGGATTAACCGCCTCGATTCGAGTTGCTGAACGTTGCTCAGCCCCGTTTTCCGTATGCCGTGGCAGGCGACAGGGCTGCCCACTGTTGCCATTATTGTTCGCCCTCGCTATGGAACCTCTGGTGGTGTGGGTACGTAACGACCCGGTGCTTAGGGGTTTTGAATGGACCCTATCCCATTCTGATCGCATCGCACTGTATGTAGACGATGTCCTTTTTTTTTATGACCGACCCACGAGTTCCGGGACCCCGCATCCTACAGATTCTGTGGGTTTTTGGCCAAACTATCGGTCTTCACACTAACCCCACTAAATTGATACTTTTCCAAGTGTGCGGGCATCAGGGTCGTGAAAGATGGGTTGAACAACTGTCGCGCGCCACCACGGGATTTAAGTACCTAGGTATTTATATGTCGCCATGTCCTCAGACCTCGTGGGCTCACAACAGCAATCCCCTCCTCAAAAGCCTTAAGGACGAGACAACAGTTTGGTCTTCTCTTCCGCTCTCACTATACGGGCGCTCAGCGATTTTCAAAATGGTTCCACTACCCAGAATACTCCATAGGCTACAGAATTTCCTGTATGCCATACCGCAAGCTTGGTTCACACAGGTACACACCGTACATAACAAATTTCTCTGGCATGACGGGCAATACGGGTTGCATTGAGCACGTGCATGCAGTCACCTTATTGTGGCGGTAGCGGTATCGCGGCAGCGGACATCTATGCCTATTATGCAGCCTCCCATTTACTAGTGATCAATGAGTGGTGGTATAATTCACCATCGGACCCGGCATCAGCACTAGATCAAGGGGCAATGGGAAGTGTCCCACTCCTTCACCACCTACATAGCTCACAGAACCTAGACTTCCTACCCCCTGCCAGCAGCACGGTAATCCGATTATGGTGGGCTACGGTCAGATGGATGGGATGGCATGGCCGCCAGACACAAGCGACCCCACTTTGGCACGGTACACTGTTGTGCTCGGCGACGGCGCTTACGGGATTTCGTGGGTGGGACCTTGTAGGAATTTCCACCTTGGGGGACGTAGTATGGGGCACCGCTCTGAAGTCATTCCAACAGCTCCAGACGGAGTTTCAATTACATAAAACTCAGCATGCCCTCACTCCCCTCTTGCGCCCGACAGATGCCTTGCCCGAATTCCACCCCCCTGGAAGGGTGCTTGCTGATGGGCGATATAGGGGCACACAAGATCCGCCAGATCCATCAAACCTTGACAACACACAATCGTACCACACTACATAAGACGAATGGCTTGGATAGAGGGCATACCAGACATGACTGACAATGACTGGACAGAAGCCCTGGCTAGCCCGCGCAGCGATATCATCACACTACCGACTTACACAGTTCAAATACTTACACCGCGTATATTATACTCGAGTCCGACTCTGGAAGATGGGGGCCATCCAATCCCCTCTATGCTTGAGATGTGGGGTGGAGTATGGGACTTTCTTACATACGGTATGGGGGTGTACAGCACTATTCTGGCAGTGAGTTGTGGCTTGCCTAAGCAAGGTTCTGTCGTGGGATGTACCACTGGAACCAAAGTTACTGTTATTGCACAGTACCAATAGTATTTGGGGAACCGATACAAGCAGCACCTATTATTTTTAGGAGACACCATTGCTAAGCGGGATATTGCCGAGCAGCGTAAAAGTACGTCTCCTCCGACGATAGGCAAATGGAAAAAGGCCATTGACGAATGCATGACTGCTGAGATAGCTCTGTTGAAAGCTAGGGGTTGCCCCATAAACATAAGAAAATATGGCTGCGATGGGTGGATTACAGAGGCATAGATTTACCCCCCTTACCACTTCTGACCCCTGATAGGCTGTGTTCCCTTGATTTGATGGGTCATTATACATCCAGGAAAATCACTTAAACCCTACCGACAGCATGTTCAATTGCCCAATTTTAATTTGGTCGGATCTGAAAGGAACTGTGCAATGTTATTATTGTTATGTATGGACGTTTTCCATAAGTTATGTTTAAATGCATACGGAATTACATACATCTGTCAAACTGTATCCTTCAGGTTACGTCCCGGTATATATCATGCAAAATCAATAAAATATGTTGTAAAAAAAGATCAACAGTGTGAGAAGTTGGCCTGATATGTAGTGCTCACTATTCTAGTGATCACTGTGTATCATTCCAAACGACCCTTATTGATGATTGGTTGTAAGTCAACCTTTTAGACCAGCTATCCTAGTAGCGTGGATACGAGCAGTCTTAGGCTAAACTCTAGAGGGCGTGTTAAGCCAGCTGTTTACCATCACATATACCCCTTGAACACCAAGCGAAAGGACACCACACAAGTTGTTATGAAAATAAAGGATATTTATTTATAACAAGACTACCCTGGCTCTTTATGAGTCAGGGAGCTAAGCACACTACAAAACTCTTAGGAAAATACTTCAGTTGCACAATTTACACAAATGCCCGAGGGGCACGAGAAACCATCTACACTAACAGTGAAATGCGAATGGTTAGAGTCTGGAGGTACTGATTCCGGAGTGATCCGATCAGTGGGACTAAACGAAAAAGGAACTGGACACTTGTAGAGCGAACCTGCGATGGAGCACCGAGATGCTCGAGTTACCTAGCCCGGAGGCTGCGGCTGCGTGAAGTTCGGCAAGATGTCGGGAGTCCTCGTGTAGTCTCAGGAGCCTGAAGGAAGAAGTTGCTGGCAGGCGACCAGTGACGATGTTCAGAGCGATCCAAGCCTGGATCGGGGATGAAGGAAACCTGAAAGCAGAGGGGACTCAGTTCTCAACCGCTAGCCAGCGATCGTGTGGTACCAGGAGGGTACCGGCTGAAGTCACCTCGACCAGGTGAGTGGGTGACGTCGGACTCGGCTGTTCCTCGGGCCAGGAGGCGCGGCGGCGACCAGGATGGAGGGCGAGCTGTCCCACGAAGGTGTCTGCTGTCGATGATGCTGGGCCCAGGCAGGGGCAGCGGATCTTGGCAGTGGCAACCCAAGCGGGGGAGTCAAGATGGCGTCGGGAGTGGACCAGGAGGGTCCGTGGTACTCCTCTGTTGAAGGGGAGCAAGAGCCAGTCTGGAGCAACCAGACTAGTGATGAAACAATCGTGGTGCGTCGTGAAGAGGGCCACAAGCCGATCGGCAAGTGGTCGAACAACGCGGTGAACAGCAAGGAGCGGAAGGGCCCCCACGCAGATCTCGGGGATGCTGGGGAGGCAGACTTCGATGCTGGAGCTGCTCAGGGTTAGGGCTTCTCAAACCCTAGGTGCACTCACTCGAGGGTCCCTCGGTGGGCGTGCTAGATAAGCGTCGTGCAGGTTCTGAAGATGGCCGGTCCCGCAGGTCTCGTCACACCTACGACTCTCAGCTGGGCTGATGAGGTAGGTAAAAGGTCAGAGATGGCAGGGACTCGGGTCTCGTCGAGCTGGGCAGTCTTGATCCGTAGGAGAGACTTACAGCAACCCGCAAGCGCTTAGATGGTGCCTGCTGGTGCAGGGTGGCTACTCCTTAGCCACAAGGGAGAGTCTTCAGAAATAGTCAAGAGTTCCTTTCGTGGAAAGTGGTTCGTGATTCGGAGTTATCCGATTATCTGATTATCCAATTTGGGAAGGGGACTCGCTCCTACCTTTATTCTAAGAAAAGGGGCTGGCCCGTGACTAGGTTCTACCTATGGGTGGAGCCAGGAGGGGGGTGGTTACACCCCTATCCTTTGTCCGGCTTCGCGCCAGCTCAGGGGCTGGTGTGCCCCCGAAACTGGTTTGAGCCGGGCTATGCACAGTGAGCACCGGGGTGCCACTTGCAATCACCTTCCTTTCAGCCCTGCCTACCTGGGATACACAAACCCTGTCTGGGACGGTGCTAACACCGCCCTTGACAGGAAACCCTTTGTCCAAGCTCCCCTTGCTGGAAGGTCCCCCAGCAGCAGGAGGTCAGACTTGTGTCTGGTGGCAGCATCCATTTTGTGATGCTGAGGCTTGAGTCAACTTTAACCGGGGTTCAAGGTTACTTCCATGTCGTGTCCCTCTAAAAGGGGGGAATGCTAACCCCGTCACCAGGACTGGCGAGGGGTTTGTATTCCCATTCGTATGACACCTTACTCGACATGTGTAGGTGATGTGAGGCCAAAGTTAGCAAATAACCGCCAGGATTTTAATGCATTAAAAGTAGTTGGCCCGCGTCACCATGGAACGGCTATTAGGACTTGGTTCCGCAAGCCGTCGACGGGCTCAGCTCGCGCCAGAGCACCGTCCCACATGATTCCCTGCACTCTGCCTTCAGGATTGATAAGGCCTGCTATAGGAGTGACTGATAGGAATCCATGTGTCCATTTTAGGGTTTAGGTGTAGGAATACTACACCTACAGCAACGGGTGATTACACCACGTGGCCCCAGCTGTCGTGCAGCCAGTTGTGTCAGATTTGGGCGGCCATTCCAGGGGTGGCATAATACATGCTTCAGCCCCTGGTAGGCCCTGGGTACACCGATGCCCTGGATACCTGTGGTATGCTGAGACAGGGACTGACAAGGCGGCCCAGTTCCAATTAGTGGATGCACCTAACGTACATGTGTGTTAATTTCGAGAGAGAACAGCTAGGCTGTGGGTCTGATTGGCAGGCCCACAGCCGGGGAAAGTCGTAAACCAATGAAGCAAAAGCAAAAAAATCTGGGTGATCATAGGATTGCAGACCCTACTCTCCTACATGACCCCCCCCCAAACTTTGGGACAATAAGCTAACCTTGACCAGGTGAGTCTTCTTGCTCTAAGTGGAAATACCTGGAGAGCCCATCTGCATTGCCATGATCAGTGCCAGGTCTATGCTCCACTGTGAAGTCCATCCCCTGTAGGGAAATGGACCACCTAAGTAGTTTGGGGTTTTCACCCTTCATTTGATTTAGCCACAAGAGGGGCTTATGGTCGGTCTGAATCTTGAAGTGAGTGCCAAACAAGTATGGCCTCAACTTCTTCAGGGCCCAAACCACAGCAAAGGCCTCCCTCTCAATAGCTGACCAATTCTTCTCTCTGGGGGTCAGCCTCCTGCTAATAAAAGCTATGGGCTGGTCATGACCATCAAAATTCAGTTGCGATAGAACAGCTCCCACACCCAGCTCCGAAGCGTCTGTTTGGACAATGAATGGTTTGGAGTAGTCTGGACTCTTTAGGATAGGTGCTGTGCACATGGCCTGCTTTAGGTCATCGAATGCCTTCTGACAGCTTGCTGTCCACTGAACTTTTTTTGGCATCTTTTTACTTGTCAGGTCGTTTAGCGGGGTCACAATGGATCCATAATTTCTGACAAATTTCCGGTAATAACCAGTCAGGCCCAAGAAAGCTCGAACCTGAGTCTGGGTGGTTGGAGGAGCCCAGTCCTGGATGGCCTGTATTTTGCTCTCCAATGGTTGAACCTGGCCTCCACCTACAAGGTGGCCCAGGTATACAACCTGTGTCTGCCCTATCTGGCACTTGGTGGCCTTGATAGTGAGGCCTGCCTTCTGCAGGGCCTCTAACACTTTCCTCAGGTGGACCAGGTGATCCTCCCAGGTGGAGCTAAAGACAGCGATATCGTCCAGATACGCCGCACAGAAGTCGTCCAACCCAGTGAGAACTCGATTCACCAGCCTTTGGAAGGTGGCAGGTGCATTTTTCAAACCAAAGGGCATTACCACGAACTGATAATGCCCACCCGGGGTAGAAAATGCTGTTTTGGGCTTGGCCTCCTCAGCTAACCTGATTTGCCAATACCCAGCTGTCAGGTCAAACGTACTTAAGTAGTTGGCCGAGGCCAACCGGTCGATAAGTTCGTCTGCTCTTGGTATCGGGTGGGCGTCGGTCTTAGTGACCGCATTGAGACCTCTGTAGTCCACGCAAAACCTCATCTCTTTCTTACCGCCCTGGGTGTGAGGTTTCGGCACGAGCACTACGGGACTAGCCCAGGGGCTGTCCGAGGGTTCAATGACTCCCAGCTCCAACATTTTCTGCACCTCTGTCTTGATGCAGTCCCTGACATGATCAGGTTGCCGATAGATTTTACTCTTTACGGGCAGACTGTCCCCAGTGTCGACCTCATGGGTACACCACTTGGTCTGACTGGGTGTCAGAGAGAACATATGTCGAAAGGATTGAAGAACCTGTTTACAATCCTCTTGTTGATGTCCAGAGAGGCTGCCACAAAAGACAACACCATCTACTGATCCATCGTCAGGGTTCTGAGAGAGCAGGTCTGGGAGAGGGTCACTCTCCTCCTCCTGTCCCTCATCTGTGGCCATGAGCAAGCCCATGCCCTCCCTGTCGACATATGCCTTGAGCCTGTTTACATGGAGCACCCTGTGGGGGCTCCGGGGAGTTCCCAGGTCTACCAGGTAGGTGACCTCTCCCTTTTGCTCAATGATCGTGTGGGGCCCAGACCATTTGTCTTTGAGTGCTGCTGGGGCCACTGGCTCCAGCACCCACACCTTCTGTCCAGGCTGGTACACAGTTAGGACAGCCTTTTGGTCGTGCCAAGCTTTCTGTAATTCTTGGCTCGCCTCAAGGTTTTTAGACGCCTTTTCCATGTACTCCGCCATCCGCGAGCGGAGACCGAGCACATAGTCCACAATGTTTGATGCCGGCTTTCTGAGAGGTCTCTCCCATCCTTCCTTTACCAAACAAAGGGGTCCCCTTACAGGATGTCCGAACAGAAGCTCAAAAGGGCTGTAGCCAACCCCCTTCTGCGGGACCTCTCTGTAGGCGAACAAGAGGCAGGGTATCAGGACATCCCATCTCCGCCGAAGCTTTTCAGGTAGTCCGTGAATCATCCCTTTTAGGGTCCTATTGAATCTCTCAACAAGCCCATTGCATTGTGGGTGATAGGGTGTGGTGAACTTGTAGTTGACACCACATTCCTTCCACATAGCAGTCAGATATCCCGACATGAAGTTTGCACCTCTGTCTGAGACGACCTCCTTAGGGAAGCCCACTCTGGAGAACACTCCAAGTAGTGCCCGTGCCACCACAGGTGCTGTAGTGGTCCTAAGGGGAATAGCTTCAGGATACCTGGTGGCGTGGTCCACCACCACCAGTATAAACTTGTGCCCTGATGCTGTCTGGGGTTCCATTGGTCCGACAATGTCGATCCCCACTCGTTCAAAGGGTACCCCCACCACTGGTAGTGGTATGAGGGGGGCCTTTGTCGTGCCACCTGACTTACCACTGGCTTGGCAAGTGACACAGGAGCGGCAAAACTCCTTCGTATCTTCGGACATGTGAGGCCAGTGAAAGTGTGGAACAATTCTGTCCCAAGTCTTATTCTGGCCTAAGTGACCTGCAAGGGGAATCTCGTGGGCCAAGGTGAGAAGGAAACCTCTCAGAGACAAGGGGATGACCAGCCTCCTGGTCGCACCAGGTTTGGGGTCTCTTGCCTCGGAGTACAGGAGTCCATCGTCCCAGTACACTTTGTGGGTACCTGTGGCGTTCCCTGCAGCCTCAGCAGCGGCCTGCTGTCTGAGGGGTTCAAGTGAGGGGCAGTCTAACTGTGCCTTCCCCAGGTCTTCCCTGGAGGGTCCCCCTGAGCCCAGAAACTCAACCTGACCAGGTTCAAGCTCTTGCGGCTCAGTTTCCCTCAGTTCTTTAAGGTCAGCCTCCTCGGAGACTTGATCCACGACCTGGGGCAAGGGGGAAGGCGAAGCCTTACCCTTACTGCTCCTTTTCTTGGAAGGTGTCTGGTCCGTTCTTCCAGGATCCAGCACCTGTTCAGTGGGGCATCTTTTGGCCTGTGACCTGGTCACAGCAAGGACATGTGCTGGCAAGCCTAACATCTCCATGTGAGTCCTCTGCTCCACTTCTGACCATTGTGACGTTTCCAAATCATTGCCCAACAGACATTCTACGGGGAGGTCTGAACTAACCACAACCTTTTTCGGGCCACTTACCCCTCCCCAGGAGAAATCAACAACTGCCATACTGTGATTGGTAGTGACGTTGCTGGCATTGGTCACTAGGTAACTGGTACCTAGCATGATCTGTCCAGGGTCCACGAAGTTAGGCGTCACCATGGTGACACTGGCACACGTGTCCCTGTAGGCCTGAGCCACTCTTCCATTTATCAAAGGTGTCTGTCTGTATTTGCCCAAAGTATTGAGACTGGCATCAGGGGACATATCCATATCCCCTGTACAGACAAGGACGGCCTGAGTGAGCGTGCCGACTAAGTCGTCACTCCCCTCGGTTCCCAAGGTTAACCCAACTAATGCCTTGGGAGGCGCACTACCACTGCTGACCGTACTAGGGGGCGCAGGTGCCTTAGGGGCTGCAGTGGTAGGAGTTTGCCCTCCTTTCTTGGTGCACTCACTAAACCAGTGAGTCTTACTTTTACAGTATTGGCACCACCTTTTTGACTGGCCTTCTTGAGTCTTCTTCTTCTGTGAAGCCTGACCCCCACCCTCTTTGGTTTGTTGGGGACCTGTCGAAGACTTCTGGTCATTTTGTTCGTTCTTGTTACCCTTTTGGTCTGCTTTCTTCTGACCACCCTGGTTCTGATTCTGGTTCTGCTTGACCCTTGTTCTGACCCATCTGTCCGCCTTCTTTCCCAATTCTTGGGGAGAGGTCAGATCCGAGTCGACAAGGTGCTGATGCAACAATTGGTTCTGACAGTTGTTTAAAATCTGTTCTCGCATGATAAGATTGTACAATCCTGTGTAATCAGTAACCTTGCTACCCAGCAACCAGCCTTCCAAAGCCTTAGTGGCACAATCGACAAAGTCAGCCCAATCCTGAGACTGAATTTTCTGGGTGTCCCGGAACAGCACCCGGTACTGTTCCGTGGTTAAGCCGAACCCATCAATCAGTGTGTTCTTCAGGACTTGGTAGTTGTTAGCATCCTCAGCTCTTGTAGTGAGGAGCTTGTCCCTTCCTTTACCTTCAAAGGAAAGCCACAGTATAGCTGCCCACTGACTTGGGGGGACGCACTGGACAGTGCAGGCCCTCTCCAAGGCAGTTATCCACTTGTGGATGTCGTCCCCTTGTTTAAAGGGGGGCACTATTTTACTCAGGTGTCTAGTGTCTATACCCCTGTCTTTCTCTCTATTGAGAATGCTGCCACCAGTGGGATCTAACCCACTTAATTTCTGCTCTCGGGCCAAGGCAAGTCTTTCTTTGGCGAGGGCAAGTTCTTCCCGCTCGATCCTCAGATTGACCTCCCGCATCTTCGCTTCATGCTCCCTCCTCTGAGGGGAAGTCATCCCTCTCTGAGAAGATGCCTGAGAGACATGTGTATGAACCGATCTGCCAGAGCCTCTGGAGAGAGACCTAGCTCGTCCGTTCCCAAGGTTAAGCCTGCTTGAGCGTGGGCCCGGGGCTCCCCCAGTTCCATTCTCATGCCTGCTTAAATTGGTCCTAGTAAGCCTGCCGACTACCACTGGACCTTTGTCTGCCTCGTCTCCCGATAACTCGTCCTCGTCCTCCTCCTCTGTGTGGAGGTCGAGGTCTGGGTCACCGAGGGTTCCCTCTAAGGGCGGCATGTTCCCATCTGCACTGGGGGGACCTGTGTTAGAGGACCTCCTAGCATCGTACGCCTCTAAGAGACCTATCAGAATTGCGATGGTAGGGTTAGAACCCTGGTTTAGCTTCCTGGAGGCGCACAGTTGTCGCATCTCCTTGAAGCTAAGAGTTGCATATCGTGACACGACCTGTGGAGGGTCACTGACCACTAAGGGAGTCTGCGAAGACTCTCCGTGGATCGACATGCTTTTCTAGTGAGGTGTAAGTGTTGCACCTACCTACACTATGGGTTTACCTACTGATCCCTTGCTAAGAGTTGTAGTCAGGGTGTGCTAAGCCCTGTTACACTACAACAGCCGGTTCAGTAGAACTCGGAGTATTCTAAGTTAAGTTATATGTACCTGGGTACTTATGTGATCTTTCACTGCGATATTCTTAGGATACGTGTGTGGTAAAACAACAGCAAGCTCAAATCCCAACCGCTGCTCACCAATGTGAGAAGTTGGCCTGATATGTAGTGCTCACTATTCTAGTGATCACTGTGTATCATTCCAAACGACCCTTATTGATGATTGGTTGTAAGTCAACCTTTTAGACCAGCTATCCTAGTAGCGTGGATACGAGCAGTCTTAGGCTAAACTCTAGAGGGCGTGTTAAGCCAGCTGTTTACCATCACATATACCCCTTGAACACCAAGCGAAAGGACACCACACAAGTTGTTATGAAAATAAAGGATATTTATTTATAACAAGACTACCCTGGCTCTTTATGAGTCAGGGAGCTAAGCACACTACAAAACTCTTAGGAAAATACTTCAGTTGCACAATTTACACAAATGCCCGAGGGGCACGAGAAACCATCTACACTAACAGTGAAATGCGAATGGTTAGAGTCTGGAGGTACTGATTCCGGAGTGATCCGATCAGTGGGACTAAACGAAAAAGGAACTGGACACTTGTAGAGCGAACCTGCGATGGAGCACCGAGATGCTCGAGTTACCTAGCCCGGAGGCTGCGGCTGCGTGAAGTTCGGCAAGATGTCGGGAGTCCTCGTGTAGTCTCAGGAGCCTGAAGGAAGAAGTTGCTGGCAGGCGACCAGTGACGATGTTCAGAGCGATCCAAGCCTGGATCGGGGATGAAGGAAACCTGAAAGCAGAGGGGACTCAGTTCTCAACCGCTAGCCAGCGATCGTGTGGTACCAGGAGGGTACCGGCTGAAGTCACCTCGACCAGGTGAGTGGGTGACGTCGGACTCGGCTGTTCCTCGGGCCAGGAGGCGCGGCGGCGACCAGGATGGAGGGCGAGCTGTCCCACGAAGGTGTCTGCTGTCGATGATGCTGGGCCCAGGCAGGGGCAGCGGATCTTGGCAGTGGCAACCCAAGCGGGGGAGTCAAGATGGCGTCGGGAGTGGACCAGGAGGGTCCGTGGTACTCCTCTGTTGAAGGGGAGCAAGAGCCAGTCTGGAGCAACCAGACTAGTGATGAAACAATCGTGGTGCGTCGTGAAGAGGGCCACAAGCCGATCGGCAAGTGGTCGAACAACGCGGTGAACAGCAAGGAGCGGAAGGGCCCCCACGCAGATCTCGGGGATGCTGGGGAGGCAGACTTCGATGCTGGAGCTGCTCAGGGTTAGGGCTTCTCAAACCCTAGGTGCACTCACTCGAGGGTCCCTCGGTGGGCGTGCTAGATAAGCGTCGTGCAGGTTCTGAAGATGGCCGGTCCCGCAGGTCTCGTCACACCTACGACTCTCAGCTGGGCTGATGAGGTAGGTAAAAGGTCAGAGATGGCAGGGACTCGGGTCTCGTCGAGCTGGGCAGTCTTGATCCGTAGGAGAGACTTACAGCAACCCGCAAGCGCTTAGATGGTGCCTGCTGGTGCAGGGTGGCTACTCCTTAGCCACAAGGGAGAGTCTTCAGAAATAGTCAAGAGTTCCTTTCGTGGAAAGTGGTTCGTGATTCGGAGTTATCCGATTATCTGATTATCCAATTTGGGAAGGGGACTCGCTCCTACCTTTATTCTAAGAAAAGGGGCTGGCCCGTGACTAGGTTCTACCTATGGGTGGAGCCAGGAGGGGGGTGGTTACACCCCTATCCTTTGTCCGGCTTCGCGCCAGCTCAGGGGCTGGTGTGCCCCCGAAACTGGTTTGAGCCGGGCTATGCACAGTGAGCACCGGGGTGCCACTTGCAATCACCTTCCTTTCAGCCCTGCCTACCTGGGATACACAAACCCTGTCTGGGACGGTGCTAACACCGCCCTTGACAGGAAACCCTTTGTCCAAGCTCCCCTTGCTGGAAGGTCCCCCAGCAGCAGGAGGTCAGACTTGTGTCTGGTGGCAGCATCCATTTTGTGATGCTGAGGCTTGAGTCAACTTTAACCGGGGTTCAAGGTTACTTCCATGTCGTGTCCCTCTAAAAGGGGGGAATGCTAACCCCGTCACCAGGACTGGCGAGGGGTTTGTATTCCCATTCGTATGACACCTTACTCGACATGTGTAGGTGATGTGAGGCCAAAGTTAGCAAATAACCGCCAGGATTTTAATGCATTAAAAGTAGTTGGCCCGCGTCACCATGGAACGGCTATTAGGACTTGGTTCCGCAAGCCGTCGACGGGCTCAGCTCGCGCCAGAGCACCGTCCCACATGATTCCCTGCACTCTGCCTTCAGGATTGATAAGGCCTGCTATAGGAGTGACTGATAGGAATCCATGTGTCCATTTTAGGGTTTAGGTGTAGGAATACTACACCTACAGCAACGGGTGATTACACCACGTGGCCCCAGCTGTCGTGCAGCCAGTTGTGTCAGATTTGGGCGGCCATTCCAGGGGTGGCATAATACATGCTTCAGCCCCTGGTAGGCCCTGGGTACACCGATGCCCTGGATACCTGTGGTATGCTGAGACAGGGACTGACAAGGCGGCCCAGTTCCAATTAGTGGATGCACCTAACGTACATGTGTGTTAATTTCGAGAGAGAACAGCTAGGCTGTGGGTCTGATTGGCAGGCCCACAGCCGGGGAAAGTCGTAAACCAATGAAGCAAAAGCAAAAAAATCTGGGTGATCATAGGATTGCAGACCCTACTCTCCTACAAACAGCTTCTTAGAAATGTGTATTTTTCACCTAAGATCAGGCTGACCCTCTCCAATTCCACCTTCCAGAAAGACGAAAATGTGGAGAGAGGTTAATGCAATAATGCAATATGTTTAAAACTGTATCATTCCCGTTTTTAAATTCCCAACAAGTTTCAGTCAAGTAATTTAATTTGTCTGATCCTATTCAGTTTACTGCAATGTTTGGTTGTGCTTGCCTCCCGAACATGTGATTTGCACTTTAGAGACTGAAGATTATGCTCTGTCACACATTCTTGCTTTAAGATATCCATTTTCAGCTCATTTGACCAATCCAATCTAGAGTTTAAAAATGCTTCCTTTAATGTCTCTCTTGGAAAACATACAAAGAAAGTGAGCATCATTACACTGCTCCCTCAAATACTCTACTTATTACAATCTTGTATTTGTACCTATACAGATCGTAGTCTCAGAAAACTTCCAAGGCTCTATTTAATTTTCCATAATTCTATCTTTGGCATCTTTAAGTTATACATTTTACACAATTCTGAAAAAGATGTTATTTCTTCCTTTCACCCAATTGCCTTTTTTATTATGAGAAGTCATGCGTAATTTTACAGCATGTGTCTAGAAAAGGTACTGACACAACATACTCTTTCAGCTGAGACCTAGCTCTCATTCATGAATGGGTGTTAGATTAGGAGGTTATATACAGCATTTTTAAAGAGTGCATTTTAGAACCTCAGCTGCCATGCCCAGGCCTGCGACCAAAAGCAGAACTTATCTCCACCTCGACCAGGGAGGACTAAGCAAGCTGAATTCATTGCTCACCCAAGGAGGAAGGAGGATCTGCTGCAACCTATGGGCCCATCCGATTCTGAGTGCTTGGAAGAGGGCTACTGACTGAACACAGCTGCACACGTGGAGCTGCCTCAGGACACTACTGCGTGGGCATGTCTGCTTGAATGGAGTGGAGCAGCCACATGCACACTTGCAGCCGGCACATCTTCCCTGATTGCAGGAGGACCAGTACTGAGGAGCAGGAGGCCGGATTGGGGTTAGACAAATAATGAGAGCTTGAGTGCTTGTTAGTGCCTACCAGACCAAAGAGGGGAGCACTGCTGCACTTATGCTGAAACCTACACCAGGATACCGTAGACTAAAGGAGGCAGAAGGGGTCAGAAGAGGCAGTCCTCCCGGGAGACAGTAGTTGTGCTCCAGAGGCTACTTGAGTATCTGATACTTTAGTATAGTGCGTAGTATTTAGTTTTACTGTGAAGTAAAGTACTTCTCTGTTTGTAAAGTTCAGCACTGGTCTGGACAATAATGATAGTATTTTGCTGGGCGTCTTTTTAGTGTGAAGCCTGTTGTACCCCAACTATAACCTCCTTCAGTAGCCTGTGACTGCTTGCCGTCGCAACTGCTGAGATTCAAGTACTGAAGGTGTTGTACTTTGCCAAGTATGCAGAGCCATAGGGTGGACCCTAAGGCATTAGAGGTAAACGACCCCAGCCCCTATGTAGTCCCTACATGCCCCATGGCTCCATGGACAGGGTCTGCCACAAGAGGACACAGAAAAGAAAGCTGCATAGGTCTCATATTTAAGGTGGCCTGCTCCATTACGGAGTGGGTAAAATACCCTATTCTATATATCAATATTTGACTACTTAAATAAGAATGGAATGGTGTTATGGCAAGAAATTTGTAAGCTATTTCTTTAAAAAGTTTTCTTAAAACTTTTAAACCTAAAACCCACTAAGGAATTATGTCAAAAAAGGAAGCAGAGTTATCCATTAGCTTCTACATACTGTCAGTCAAGAAATGGAGCCCGGGCTGTTCGTCTAACCCCTCTTAGCTTTGCATCTTTTTGAGGTTCAAACATTCACTAGGGAAGTGTAGCCAAGGGTAATTTCTGATCCTCTCTCTGGACAGCTCCCACATCCCAGATAGCTAAAGACAAGAAGAACATGAATGATTTACCATAAAATAAAGATCGTATGGCTGGGTCAGGATCTTTGGAATTTGCTTAAAAAAAATGTATGCTTTGTTTGACTGAGAGAGAGTCAAACTATCACTTAGGAGGGTCTTGGGGGTGGGTTCAGGGATCTAGGTGCCGTATCATATGCTTGTTTTGCAGTAAATGCACACTGTTTCATTCTTCTCCACTTCACATTCAACAACATTGAAAAAGCAAAATGAAAACTATAATTCAGATAAATATGGATTGAGATGGATAATTAGAGGACAGGAAAGGCAAGTAGAAGGGAAAATATTTGGCAGGAAACGGATAATTTCACTATAGCACACATTTCTTTCACTTTAATATAGTGCTCAAACAACAGTTGATGTTGGGACAGCTCATGTGTTAGAATAATCAGTGTGAATATATACACATACAGACTCACTGCATTATGCTGGTGTTACACTTTTTCTTAAGCTCTTAATTCATCATGCAACTGTGATGATTCACCTTCTGCAGATATCAGTGTGCAGGTCAGACTTCATGGTAGAAGGGCTGCTACTACCTTGGCTCATACTCATGGATTGTAACTAGGTAGCATTTTTCTTTTTCTTTTGTTTAACAGATTTTGTAGCTAGGTCAGTATCTGTCAATGGGGGTTGGGCAAGATGACCGCAAGAGTCTCCCACTCATCCCCCTTGCACCTTCTAATTTCTTTGCTCCTCAAGTATCCCCAGTGACACGCTTTCAATAGTGAAAAAAACGCCACTATGGCCTAGTTCACACTCTATTGCATCCCTTTAATGATTTCTAAGACCCAAAATATCACAACTTGCATCAGGCCCATGAGATCTTGAAGCCAAGGGTAAGACAGCCATGGAACATGCAACAATACCAGCATTTTCCCCCTCTTCATTTGAACGAGCAGGTAACAGACCACTAACCTATTAATGGCTGATCCTAACTAAAGGACTGCTATGAGATCTGTGCATCTGTAGCTGAGCAGTTTACATTGTCTGTCCATATGTTTTTCAGCCAAAACACCCAACAGATTATATTAGGCTGAATATCTCACACATATCCAAAGTTGAACAGATACATCTAAGCAAATACATCTGTGGCATACACCAGTTAAAGAGAGCTTCCAGAGCTTACACCTTAAATCCACTTGCATTTTATAATTTTCCCTGCACCAACTGTTCTCATTAGACTGACACTTGCCCAATTAAGCACATGGAAGGACATCTTAGCCATACAGTTGGTTGAACCTTGCTACTTCAACAGCAAATATACATCAAGATTTAATCATATCTTGCACAATACCACTGATGCATAGCATGGCAACAAAGCCTCATGATTGGCTAAGCGCCAACAGTATACCACTTACACGTTGTTCTCAGTGGATGGCTCTGAAAACTCAGTAGGCTGAAAGCAGCCAAAAAATCAGAGTAGACTAAAAAAGTCCTTTGCATCCAACTCCGCACATTCAGTCTAACCAGATTCCTTTACAACAGTCCACCCTGATCCTGATCAGTAATGAACTCCCATAATGTATATCATAGTACACCAACAGTATACATTAGACACAAATCCCGATAGAGCCATACAGACAACCCAGCTCTCTCTCTCTGGGTTTGTCTTCTGATTTGAGTAGCTTTCGAATTTGATATAACAGAAGTGTCAGTGTATATTGATGAGAGATATATCTAAGTTCCGAGTTAGAGATACTGAACTTATTACAACTATCGAGGATGGTCTTAACCTGTATCAATCAGCACTCTACCTACCCTTAGATTGACCAGCCATTGGAATTCATCTTGACAGCTGTTTGAGGCCAATAGCCAAGCCAACAGGGTGGCGGCTGGTCCTTGGGATTCTAAAATCAACAGCACGTATGACAAAAGCTGAGCGACCAACAAGGATTTTGAGGTAGAGACTGATGGCAGAATAGGGTAAAAGCGGGGCTTAACAGATGTCCATATCACAATGAATGTGGCTGCTGTACATGGCATGGAAACAAAATTAAAAAGAGAACTGCTTTGGAGGGTTCGGCTGACAGTACTATGAAGCATAGCTGAGGATGAAGAAGAGGTGAAAGAAGATAGATCAGTAATGGTGCAGGATTTAAAAGTAGGTAGCTGAGAAGGACACCACAAGGCAAATGCAGGAGAATGAATAAAAGAAAGCCAACATGAAAAAGTAAGTGAGATCGGAGGTGAGATAGGAACAGGTGGACTAGAGTGGGTTGGAAAAACAGCCCACCCAGGACAAGAAAACTTGACTGCAGGAGAAGTTGGTGTAGATGAGCTGGGAAAGCGTGCGAGCCTCAACCTATCAAAATGAAAAGAGGATGATGAATAGGGTTAAAGACAAAGGTTGCAGTTACATTAACCCACTCAGTTATTTTTTTTGTAAACAAACTTTATATAGTTTTGTAAGTAGACTTGCTTATATAATTGGAATCTGTCTCGCAGTAAGAGTACAAAGGTATAATTATCCCAGTGCGAGTGGTACAGTTACAGTGCTGTAATACAATTGCCGTCTCCTGGCGTTATCATACATTTTCATAATTTGCCTTTCTCTTAATACGTGTTCATTCACAGCTAGTCTACCTCATACAATAGTTGTAACAGGAGTTCAATATGTCAATAACGTCTACTAAGCATTCCTGTAACCCCCACCCCATCCCACAGTTAACTAACTGGGCATCTCAATAGATATCTACTCTGGTTTTTTTAAACAGAGAGCAACCATTGCATTACTTATTGGCAGGAAACAGTTGCAAGAAACATTTGTCCTATTTTACACTTCTATTTTCTAGATCACATTGCTTATTATATCTTTTTATTTGATTTCTGCGGTTTAGGACAGGGCAGTGATAGTGCAGTGGTGTGTTAGCTGCGTAGGCAACTTGCGCAGCTATCTATGCAGTCGCATCTACAGAATCTCCAGCTGTTTGTGAGGTCCTGTCCCATGCTTTGAAGGACTGCCGTAACATATCCTAGGCTATGGCTGTGGGTATTCTACGCTGCCCTCGCTTTTCCTCTCTACGTATTGCTGCGCTCTCTGCTAGGCTCCATTTCTCCACCTCCTCGTTCCATGCATCTATTTTTGGTGGCCTAGCTGCTTTCCACCTCCTTATGATGAGTCTTTTGGCAAGTATCAACAGTAATGTTATCCCTCCGTCTTCCTACCCTGCCAGCTGGCCCTGCCTGATTTTTCCCGTTGGTATGGGGAGTCCCAAAAGCGGGTGTTTGGCGCATATGACAATCGTGGCTGTGTGTACCTCAGTGCTTGTTTCCAGTATCGCAGGGCCACCTGCAGTAGTGGTGATCCGGTGCTATCAATTGGGTGTGTGCGATGCAGTAAGGAATGCTCTTTCCCCTGTGCCATCAACCTAGGCATAAAGGCAATTTCCAGCAAGTTGCGGCCCGCTAGCCAGTACGAGAGCCATTGTAGCTGACTCGCCATGCAGTAGGCTCTGAAGTCTGGGGCTCCTATGCCTTCAGCTGTTGTCGAAAGTTGTAGCTTCTTCAGGCTTACTCAGCGCCTACCCATACCCCTTATTACCTCTGTCAACAGGGAATCTAGCACTCTGGACACTGTGGGGGGGATTAGTATTGGGAGTGTTGTGAAGAAGTACAGTACCCTCAGTAGCATAACCATTTTTGCTATGGCCAGGCAACCCGTGGTAGACAACAGGAGTGTTGTCCAGAACGCTATTTGTGACCACAATGCGGCAATTATGCGCTGAACATTGCCGTCCAGTGTATCCTGTTGCGTTCTGCATATCCTCACTCCTAGATATTGAATGTGGTTGGGGCCATCTGCACAATATTATCCCCAAAGCTGATCATGTGTGGTGCATTGGTTTCTTTAAAAGAAAATGCTACTGATTCATCAAAATTCATACATAGCCCCGACACCTCTCCAAACTCAACAAATAATGATGCTGCCGCCGGGATCCAACTATGCCAATCTCGAGTGAATAGTATTATATAATCTGCGTATAGTGATCCAGCATCGACCATCGGACCAACAGGTATGCCCATTCCTGGGCCGATATGCGTAGTTTTTGGGATAGTGGCTCAAGCGCTAATATAAAAAGCATGGGGAAGAGTGGGCATCCCTGCCTAGAGCCCCTGTAAATCGCATACTGCCTGGAAACATATTCACCCGTTCTTACACGAGCTGACGGTGCAGCGTACAACAGTCTGACCCAGTTCAGGTATCCCAAGGGAATGCCGTACCTGTCCAGCACCATAAGCATATATTCCTAACTCAGCGTATCACATGCTTGCTGAAGGTCCACTGAGAGACATCCCGCATTTGGAAAATGGTTTAATGGGGCCCCCATCGCCTGGTATAATCTCCTCACGTTGTGAACGGTGCTCCTGCGTGGTACAAATCCACATTGGCCTGCGTGCACCAACTTGCTTAGATATGGAAACAATCATGATGCTAAGATCTTACTCAGTATTTTATCCTCTGTATTTAACACTGATATGCTGTGATGTCAGTGCTGTCCCTCCCAGGTTTGGGCAGCGAGACCACCAATGCCTGGTTGTGGTCGGGGGCAGTGCACCTTCTTCTAGTGCCGCCGAATACAGCTTTTCCAATTGGGGCGCTAACTCCTTAGCATATGCAGCATAAAATGTTGTGGGGAGACAATCCAGTCCCGGAGTTTTATTTTGCGGCAGGTCCCTGATTGCTCCCTGGATCTCCTCCGATGTAATAGGTGATTGCAACTCCACCCTGTCTGTTTCCTCCAACGTGGGCAAATTCACTCCTTGTAGAAAACCGCAAATTTCCTGTGCGTGTGTCTTCACGGGGGCACTATACAGGTGCATTTAGTACTTCTGGAATGCCTCATTTATTGCTAGTTGAGTGTCTACTACACCACATAGGGGATAGCAGATCCTACTGACTGGGATTGCAGGGGAGTGGTCCTGTATTATTCTTGCTAACAATGTACCAGGTTTATCCGCCTCCTTATGGGCACTTTGAATATATGTCCTAAGGTCCACTACGCGCAGCCTCTCGAGTAGCTCCATGTAGTCTATACACACCTTTTGTAACTTTTCTGCGCTATCCGGGGACTCGGCCGCTTCTTTCTCTAGAGGCCCCAACCGCGATTCTACCTCTGTTAGGCTTCGCACGATCGTTTGTCCCTCACCACCACTTTAAATGCTTCCCACTCTGTTAGTGGGAAGGAGGCCGTGCCAGTATTTTGAAAGAAGTAATTATTTATGGTGCTCGATATTTGCGCTTTAAAGGCGCCGTCTTCAAGTAGTTGAGGATTACATTTCCGCACCGGAGTGGGAAAAGGGCCCTATTCGATTGTGAGCGCCAATGGGCTGTGGTCTGATAGCTTTGTACCCGTATACGCTTGTATCTAGCACCTGCGGGAGAGCATAAAATGTGATCTGTTGTCGTCTGCACCGGGTGTACCGGGGAGTAATGAAAGTATTAGCGCGTTTCTATGTTCTTGCTTCCCCATGCGTCTTACCAGTTCCCACCCCTGTGCCCATGTTTCCAGTGTCTTGCCCTGCCATGTTGGTATTGCGCCCCTAAGTGGTGGGTGTGACCCATCTAGTTGTGTGCTCAGTACTGCATTATAGCCCCCCCCCCCCCCCCCCCCCCCAGTATCCATGGGTATTGTACCCAATCCGCTAGGGCTGCAATCACTCTTTTCAGGAACCTCTCTTGCTCTGTATTTGAGGCGTATATGCTACCCATCACCAACACCTGGCCATCAAGTTTCCCCTTCATTAGCACATATCTGTCCTCCCTATCTACTCGCTGTTCTAGGAGGTTGAAAGGGACTCCCGCCCTTATCCATACCGCTGCACCCCTTGCAAACGCAGAATATATTGTGCTGTACAATTGGCCCCTCCACTTTTTCTGAAGTTTACCGGCCACACTTGCATTCAAATGCTTCTCCTGTATGAATACTATGTGCGCCTTGCACCTATTCAGCTGTGCATGGATACAATACCGCTTATGTATAAAGCCCATGCCTCGCACATTCCATGTAAGGAACTTGTACGATGATCTTCATGGCATTTTTATTATATGTGCTTCTAGTACTTTTCTGTCGAACTTGCATTATGTTTGTTGTGCGTGTTTTTTTCAAAAGGGTCGCAACACTTGTTTCTTAACTTTGTCATGAAACAGTGGGACCTTAACTTGGTCCTTACATTTATCATGTGCACTCCATTAGAGCCGCTTTACAGCTGCCCTTTATGACTTCTGACACTCAAGACAGTGTACCTCGTTGCCATTACATCGCCACAGCTTCAAGCTCTCTGTCAGCCCACCATACACCACCTTCTTCCCAGACAAGCCAGTTCTGCAGACGTAAGCATCCTTCTTACCAAAAGTTGTGACGTTGTTGTACGTCTGTCAAACCATCACCCTGCCAGCGTTCTATGCTCCACCTCTCGCCATTAAGTAGGAGGAGAGACTCCATCGCTCGGACCCCAAGAGAGCACTGAACATTTTATACAGATCATACTAAAGAACACTGGGTGGACGATCTGCTCTTTGTGGAGTTCTCTTGAGCTAAAAAGGCAGGGCAGTGCAGAAGAGAACCATCTCCCAATGGATCGTTCTTAGCAATAAGTTCTGTTAACGCATTGGCTATAAAGCAGCCTCTAGAAGGACTGCATGTCCATTCTACCAGGGCCAAAGCTGGTACCACGGTGTTGGCACACAGAATCTCTGTCCTGGACATTTGCCAGGTGGCTACGCAGGCGTGCTCCATACATTCATTAATCACTATTGTCTGTACAGTCAGATTTGCTGAGAGGGTCATTTTGCCCACCTGGTCCTGCAGGAATTTCTGGTTTGAGTCCTGCCAAAGACCCACCTCCAAATAGGTACTGCTTTGGTATCTACTTAAGACATGAGGAAAGTGTGGCTAGAAGTCTTTATCAGAATAATAAGTTACTTACCTTCTGTAAGGCTCTTTCTGGTAGAGACTCTAGCTAGCTGCAGATTCCTAACCGACCTTCCCATCCTCCTCGTTCTGTGGTTAGACTCTATCCAGTGATAAGATCCCAAGTCTAGGAAACTGCACACCGGTCACAACAATTTGCTTATGAGGCTCTGCATCTGGGGCTCTGGGCAGTCTCAAAAGCAACTCACGTCTATGCGCAGGAGTGGCCCTTGTACCTGCTCCGCACATCATTTCTGGAGCGGAACGCCATCTGTGTAGAACCACACAGCTCCACCTACCAGTGTGCACATTTACTGCTGAAAAGTTTCCCGATGCAGTCTGACTCCTGGGCAGTATTCAAAAGGTGAAGAGTCTGCAGCGAGATACAGTCTCCACCAGAAAGAGCGTTACCCAAGGTAAGTAATTAACCCTTTCCGTGCTCATGACGGAACCACTCCGTCATGAGCCACGGGTGCGCTGTGCTCATGACGGAGTGGTTCCATCATGCTGCGGCCGTTGGCGGCCGCTCCGCCCACGCGGCGCTAATTCCCCGCCTGTGCGGGCGATTAGCGCAGTGGGCGGAGACGTGACGGAACCACTCCGTCATGAGCACAGCTCACCCGTGACTCGTGACGGAGTGGTTCCGTCACGAGCACAGCGCCACCGCAACTGCCCCCAAACCCCCCCAGCGCCGCGGCGGAATTCCTGCCACGGCGAAGGGGTTAATTCAATTTCTTGATGTTGTCTATTTGCACATGCACTTGTTGTATTGTCTGGCTGACCATGAGTGCCTGACTATTTATTTCCTGAGCGTTCCTGTAAATTTGGAGTGGGTGCCTATCAATATCTATTCTATGTATACCTTTCGGTGTGCTTGTCTGTGTGTGCCCTTTACAATAACCAGGCCTGTTGTCTTTGTCGGTGTTTGTTTTAAATACATTTAGAGTAAGCCAGGTCCAGACTGCTTGAAGCAGAAAATCTAAATATTTAGTGTGTCACCTTACTTCTAGTGAGTGGATTTCTTAATCATATGATACACGTACAGCATTCATTTTTTTCCTTAAAGGTGGGGATAAAATAATCGAGAAGAATTAGAAAGTCAAGTTGAACTTTAATATTTTTTATGTTAATCACTTTGACTTCCGTCTTGGTACTACAACTACATATTTGATTATTTTTTAATAACGAATGAGCTTCATCGAACAGTTATATAATGAAAAACTTGAAAACTGCATGTATATCTGTTGCCGATGACAGATTTAATACTGTCCGTGAGAAAGACAGGGTTATTGATGAAACATTCGGGATCAAGATGTTCATATTGTTTTTGAAAACATGAGCAGCTTAAAATAAAGTATTTTTTTTTCTATTTGGGGCCTATATTTGCAGTGTGAAGATGGTATGAGAGAAACATATCTAAATGAATACAAATAATACTTTTTTCTCGGTGGTGCTTGTGTTATTCATTGTGAGGATGAAGGACTGAGTCAGCATTGGTCGAAGTCTAAACGGTGACTTGCAGATTACTTCAACACATTGTCAACTCTCAGAGCTATTTCACCAACACAAGGGTATATTCTAGCACAGCTAATGTCCTGCACCCTGTCATAACACCTTAAAGCTCCAAAACGCAGACCATTTGTTTGGTACAAATATGTACTATTTCTGTGCCATATGTGCAATATAATGTCACTGTTCTTTATTCTTAATATATATTGGAAATGTATTCTATTTTGACGTGCATTCTTCATGTATTCCAATCTCTCTTCCAGGCTCTTTGGGCTCTAAGAGAGCACATCACAGAAGCACTTACACATGATGGCTATGTCTATAAGTATGATATATCGCTTCCTGTGCAGCAGCTCTATCAGTTGGTTGTGGACGTCCGGGCAAGGCTGGGAATGGGTGCAAAGAATGTGGTTGGCTACGGACACTTAGGTGAGTAGCACTAAGGGATCTGTCAGTAGTACACACAGCAAGGTAAACTTGAAAAGGTTCGAGTGGACGAAGGTGGTTGCAGAAGATTGGATGATGAGAATCTTACCAGTCTTTTCAACTAATGATTTAATTATTGTGAGATCTCCAAGGAGGCACCAAGGACCAATTAAATCGGTCTCACTGTCTCACTGTCTTACCCATTATATTTGTTCAAAGGCCTACACTCTTCCAATGCAATTTTCCTAGCCATGTCCTACATTTGACTTTTTTCATCAAGGTGCTGACTGCCTCTCCCACTTGTATTAAAATACAATTCTTACTCTATAGAAAGGCAGCAACATATATGACCACTGCCTCTTGTGCAGCACTCTTCTTCATGTTTAATATTAAAGTGGCTCACTTGACATACACAAGCAGTGGATAGAGAAAGGCAGGTTACATATCTTCTTTCAGCACTGGAAACTGTCTCATTTGCCGTGGCTTTCGTCTTAAGTTATGTACTCATGCCTACAGAGCTTTCAAGTTACTTACCATTGTAATTTATTTTGCAAATCATTAAGAGATTGCTTTAATTCTAGAGGTAATAGACTGTTTGATGCCACCCTCTCATTAAGCATGGGCAATAAATACATTTGAACAGGAGTCATGTAGCATCACCAACTATTTTTCAATTCGAATTCAGAGCATATTGGCACCAGTACCAGAAAAAAAAGATAATAATTCCGTACAGATTTTAATTTGTGTCTGTATTTTTAATATTTTATTTAGGCAGAATGCCCTGACTGTGTGCCTGTCTCTTAAGGAATAGTTTAGGCCGGTCTATAGAATACTGTACAAGCAATCAATCAGGCTCAATCATTGCTCTTAGCTGAAATGTCACAAATATTTTCTTGATTCTGAAGGGCATTTTACTAAGTCTAAATGATAAGTTACAGTTCATAGCCTTATGGAGGCCTCTTGCAATATGCTATTATGGATGGCATATTTCTCTTAAAGAGAGTGAAGCGAGGTCAAGATGCAGATAGGTAGACTTCTTTATTCGTGCTACCCCAGCCGCAACTGCCGTAACTCGAACCCCGCACCCCAACCGTTCTCCCGCCGAGTTCCATGCAGGGAACCATACCAATATTCCAACTCAACACCCCCCCCTTCCTACAAGCAGAATGACAAAATATATACAATAAACTAAATGAACAAAAAAATAAGGAAACTAAACAGTGGACATATTTGTGTGGAACATAGGCAAAAAAAAAACAATGAAATAGATCAAGACATTTCATAATCCCAAAACTTTGTGGGGCGTACCCTTGTCCTGAAGAAACCCCAATTTGTCAGTTGCTCTCAAATCAACACTACCCCTGGGCTGAACAGATCATGAAGGATGTGCCATGACTCTGCCAGATACTCTTCTTGTAGCAAAGCGATTGGACTGAATACAGTCAACCTTGGGCAGAGAGGAACCAACATGCACTCCCATTTTCCTTCCCACATGCTCTGCTTTTGATCTGGGGACAACACAAATAAAACACTTGTTCCATGTCTTGCCATTTTCTAAAACAACATCATGATCCCTCACCTCTTTCACCCGTACAGGTGCAGAAAAACCTGACCCACTCTTATGACATAACCAGGTCTCTTAATTCTAACCCAGTCGCCAACCTGAACGGTAGGGACACAATGTTGTTCATTCATGGAATCATACTTCTCCTGAACAGCAGACCTCACATCCGCTACCATGGGTATTTTTGACGCATCTACAGTTTTCCTTTCCATCCACTCTTATTAAGTTTAGTCTCCGCAACTCTCCCCCTCAGCAAGGTGAAAGGAGACATTCCTGTGCTTATGTGAGGAGTAGTTCTCATGGCCAACAACATGTCATTCACTGCATCTTTCCAATGTAACCCATTGATGAGTGCAAGCTGCAATTGATCTTTGATCTAACGATTAACCCTCTCCACAAGGCCATTGCTGCAAGGATGATAAAGAGAAGTTAAAACGTGCTTTACACCAGAATAGACAAGAAAACTATTCATTTCCCTAGATGTTAACTGGGTTCCATTGTCAGTTACCAGTTTTTCAGGAAATCCCTCCCTAGAGAAAACTTCCTTGAAAAACATGATGGTGTCCAAATTCATGCCGTCCACAAATTTCACCTCACACCACTTAGACATATAGTTTATAATGACCAACGCATACTTGGAGTACTAACACCAAAAGGACCAGCCACATCAAACGCCACCTTACTCCTAGGCGTATTATTAACCACAATAGGATTAACAGGTGATGGGTAAGTCACTTGGGACTTGTCATTAAGGACACACATGCAACAATTCCTCACATAATGTTCAATTGCCCAATCAATGCCAGGCCACCAGAAATCCACCCTTATCCTTCTTTTCATGGCTCGGATCCCAGGATGGCCTTTATGGGCCAGGACCAACACTTTCTGCCGAAGACACTCTGGGACAACCAACTGCCCACTCCTAGGCAGAATGCCCACCACAATAGATAATTCTTCCTCAACCCTCTTGAAAGGGACCAATGCTTCAAGGGTATCCTTAGGAGTGGGCCAACCATTCACCACACACTTCACCACCTCTTGTAGGGTTCGGTCATTATACGCTGCATCTAACCATTCTTGTTCAGCTAGCGCTCCTTTAGTGGTATCACTGATGGAACTCACTATACACACAATCTCCAAATTATCAATATCCTCATGAACTATATTATCGTCCACTAAGGGCAACCTGGAAAGGCAATTGGCAACAAAGTGTTTGGCACCAGGCTCATATTCCAATCTATATTGATAACCCTGCAATCTATACTGCCACTTGGCTATGCGCGGGGTCACTCTACCCTTGCCCTTGGTGGTGAACAGATCTAAAAGGGGTTTGTGGTCAGTTCTTAAAACAAATTCTTTCCCCAACACAAAATTCGTGAAAAATTGAACACCCCACCATATGGCAAAGGATTATTTTTCAATCGTGGAGTAAGATGACTCTGCTCCACGAAGCCACCCAGATGCAAATGCAATAGTTTCTTCAGTGCCATCTGCTCTTCTATGCATAACCACTGCCCCGAGACCCACATTACTGGCATCAGTGGTTATAATACATGAGTCATTGATATCAAACAGTTTTAGAGGACCAGCACTTACAATTTCCTTCTTAATAATTTCCAAATCCCTCTCACAATCATAATCCCACACAAAGTTAACATTCTTCTTAAGGAGGTTGCATAACCTTCCTGTTCTGTCGAAACAATTCTTAACAAATTTAGAGTAGGACTCCAGCAGCCCAAGAAATCAACGGAGCTGATCCTTGTTCAGGGGTTTAGGTGCACACTGAATCGCATCTAGAATTTTAACTTTGGGTTCAGTTCCTTTCCTAGATACATGATGACCCAAATAGTCGACACCTTCTTGTGAAAACTTGCGTTTCTCTTTTTTAAGAGTCATCCCGCTACCCTTGATGATGTCAAGAACTGTCCTCACTCTACTATCATGTTGTGCCAAAGATTCTCCAAAAATTAGGATGTCATTTTGGAAGAACGTGACTCCCTTGATGTCCTTGAGCAGATTATTCATCAACTGCTTGAACACAGTGGATGCGGAAGCTAATCCGAATGGCATCCGAAATGCACCCTCAGGTGTGACAAATGACGTGAGATGCCTGGAATCCCTACTCAACTCGATTTGATGGGTCGCTGAAGATACATCAAGAGAGGTAAAATATTTGGCATTGCCCAAGGTAGACAACATTTCATTAATGTTGGATAGGGGATGCCGATCCACCCAGATATTAGAATTGAGGTCCCTGAGTTCCACACAAAGTCTCATTGACTTGTCAGCCATGCATGCAAGTACAATGGGTGCCAACCATTCAGAACCTTCAGTGGGTTTAATTATTCCGGCAGAGCACAACTTGTCCAATTCCGTTTTTAATTCCCCACGTAAACTTAGGGATACCTTGCGCACCTTATGAGCTACAGCCTTAGCATTGTGTTTTAAAACTATGCTGTGCTGGAAGCCCTCAAGCTTACCTAACCATTCACAAAAGACATCAGTATAACACTTGGGCCATTTCTCGACCCCAATTTGGTTGACCACAATGGAGTTGGAAATACCAACAAGACGACAAGTTCTGGACATGTTTTCAACATTCTGTTTAGACATTACCATGTCGGGATGATTAGGGTCTAAAATGGTTCCAAGTTCACCTTGTTCATCCCAACCCAACAAGTTACTACCCTGCTTAACGATGTACACAGATCCTATAGCATGTTTACCATCAAAATGCAAGTTTGCTTCAAATCTTCCCACAACTTCTACTCTTTTGCCCCCATAGACAAATATTTTGGTGCGAGTTTCATGTTCAGCAGTATTATCAATTAAACTAAAGTCTTTTTCATTCAGCAAAGTAAAAGGAGAACCCAAATCTGCCAAGAATTTTATGTCTTTCATGTTGACAGAAATAACACAAGACAGGGGTTTCCTTTTCCGTAAACCTGCGATGGACGATATCTCTACCACTGTGCTTTCAGTTTGGTCCGTTGAGGATAGCATCAAAAGGGTATTAATCTCGTCGTCAGAGGTGTCGAAATCTTCACCAATGTTCTTGATCGACTGTGAAGCAGATCGTTGAGTAATGTTTGCTTTGCACACTCACGCAAAATTAGCTCTCTTTCCACACTTGAAACACACTTGGTTCAATGGTGAACAATATCTGGCATTACCCAGATGGGATCTGCTCCCACAGCGGAAACATGCGTTTTCGTTCCTCTCTGTTTTCTCACTCTTGTGTTTGGGAGAATGGTTTTCAATGTTTTCAAAATAACTTAAATTGGTTCCTTTGTTGGATTGCTTAGCACCGTGCTTAGTGCTAAGGTGTTTCACCTCGCCAGTTTTGGTACCTTCATTCATTTCCTTCATGCACGTTTGTGAATGTTCGATACCACGCACTATTTTTAATGCAGACCCAAGATCATAATCTTCTGTTGATAAAATCTTCTCTTGGATTTTCCTATTGGTAGTTCTTTCTATCAATTGATCTCTGATGATTCATCCTTGAACTCTCTATAGTTGCATGTTGCAGCTAGTGTTCTGACACTTGCCACAAAGTCGTCAATAGTTTCCCCCGGAAGTTGAGAACGCTGAAGAAACTTGTGGCGTTCCAGTACGGTATTCTTTTTAGGATTAAAATGTTTATCTAGGGTACTAATGATGGAGGCATACTCATCAATGGCTGTTAGGCATGGCATCTTTTGGCGTGTTTCCCCCAAGTTTTTGCTTTCTGACCTCCTGGTTTTGACTCTGTTTGTGCTGGCATAGTGTTTCTTCTGATCAGTGGTAAAGTGTAAGTGCTCCTATGTAAAATGTGTTGTGGATTGGTGTTTCCATGATTGGCTTGTTTTATTTATGTGTCAATCCCTAGTAAAGTGCACTGCGTGTGCCAGGGCCTGTAAATCAAATGCTGTTGGTGTGCTGCAGCACTGGATTGTGCCACCCACCCAAACAGCCCGTAAATGTAACTCCGGCCTGCCATTGCAGAGCCTGTGTGCAGTTTGGTACTACCATGTCGACTTGGCAAGTGCACTTACTTGCCAGACCCTATCCTTCCCTTTTCTTACATGTCAGTCACTTCTAAGGTAGGCCCAAGGTACCCCTGTGGGCAGGGTGCAGTGTATGTGAAAGGTAGGACATGCCCTGGTGTGTGTGGCATGTCCTGATAGTGAATTACTACCAATTTCGTTTTTCACTATTTCAAGGCTACCTGTTCTCCATAGGACAGAATGGGGAGTTTGTTTATAACATCTTTTAAACATAACTGGCCCTGGGAACTAGGTAGGAAAATTAAGTTTAGTATGTCTGAACTCAGAATCTAAACATGCATCTTTTAGTGAAGACGATTTTTACATTCTGTATTTGAAAATACCACTTTTATAAAGTAGTTATTTCCTTGCCTAACCATTCAGTGTGCCTCTGCTGGGTTTTTGGATTGACTGTCTGGGTTTTGGATGACAGGGGCTGGGAGCAGGAGTGGCTCCGGATAGTCTAGGTGGGCCAGGAAAGGGCTGAATAGACCTGGACTGCATTTAGAGTAGGTGGGGGGATATTTCCTTGCACCTGAATGGGCCTGGTCTGGACAATGCAGTCTCCACCTCCTGCCAGGAAGCCACACCAGAGAAGGCAGAACTGGTTTTGGCTGGGCACCGAAACTCTCTACCTAAGAGATCGAAGGATTTGGGGATATAAATATTGGGGCCCAGACCCCTGAACTTTAGAACTCTTTTGGACCAAGAAGACTGCCAAGAAGAAGAGCTGGAGAAGCTGTGAGGAGGAACTACCACATTGCTGTGTGCTTTGCTGTGTTGGCCTGCAGTGGCTGCTTCTGTCTTGGGCAGTGAAAGGACTGGACTGAACTTTCTGCTATCTACTTTTGTGAGTTTCTCCAAGGGCTTGAGGTAGAGCTTGACCCCTGTTCAAAAAGTCTCAGGAACAGCAAAGACTTCAAACTCTTCTGCCCCTAGCACTGGGAACTGCCGACTCCGTGTCCTGAAGGCACCATAGAGGGCACCACCGCAACGCCGCTCCGCGACCCTGGTCTCACCGACGATGCCTGCTGATGCAGCCACGAGCCACTGCTCGCACCGCAACCTGTGGTAACCGCACTCCGCACCGCCTCGCTTCACGACAACGCCTTGGTATCCCCGACTACACTGCTCCACACCGAAATCGACGCCACTGCCTGCATCACGGTTAGGGCCCCGCTCGTAAAGTTACACAACGCTCCGCCTTCATCCCGCACCGCAGCCTTGGCCTGCCGGCGCCATCGACTCCAGTTCGTCGACCGGCAACAGCGCTTCAGCAACGACGATGCTGCTGCTTGCACCGCAACCTGGCAGCACTGCAACGAGCACCGCATTCACTTCGCACCGCGACTCTGGTCTCACCGACGACGCCATCTGACGCCGCCACCGAGCCGCTGCTCGCACCGCTACCTGAGGGCACCTCACCCCTGCCACTGCACTTCGCACCGCAGCACCTGACGCCAGCCAATGCCAGCGCTCCGGACTTCAACAGAAAGGAGTTCGATCTGCAACGCGTGTGACTTCGAGGGTCCTGACGACTCCTGCACCAACCTCCGGAACCCACGCCTGCAGACGCCATGCTTTCGGAAACTCAACGAGAGGTCGCCGACGCCCTGCATTTCTTACAGGTACTGTTTGCGGGTCATCCTGAAACCGTAGCTGGCCCGCGACACTCTGGTCAGCCAGAACTGTTTGGATTTGTTTTCTCACGGTGCCGTGATAGCCCCCGGATAGACATCAAGGAACTGTTTTTTAAGCATATTTTGATAACTGAAGATTTCTACCTACTGTATGGTGGATTTGTATCATTTTTGGTCTTGACTTAAGTATATAAAAATATTGGATATTTTTCTAAACTGGTGTGGTGTCCTTGTGTAGTGCTTACACTGTATTACTGTTGGTTATGTGCAAATGCTTTGCACACTGCCTCTAAGATAAGCCTGACTGCTCGTGCCAAGCTACCAAGGGGTTGAGCAGGAGTTATTTTAGGAGTGTAACTCCCTTATCCTGACTAGGAAGACAGGTCTCTACTTGGACAAAGGTGCAAACCCTTGCCAACTAGAGAACCCCATTTCTAACAATGGCCATTGAAGAATCCCCGTTCTCTTCATTCTATGAAAAAACACTTACAATCTCCAACGGTAAAGTTTTCGAAATGATGTTGTGAGAAACAGTTAATAGGAAGTTCTTGACAAAATAATGTTTTATACAAAATTGCAATCTTATTGGTGTGCCTGTCACCGATGATGCAGGCAAAATGGGTGATTTATCCTCTCCCAAGATGGCCGTTACGTTGAACACACGTGTGTATGTTTCTAGGGAAATTGGAGCTTGTTTCCCTGAAGATTCGTCCCAAACAAAGATGGCCGCTGAGCATTCGCCGTGTGATCCTCGCGTCATGCGCAATGCTCAGATTCAACTTCTCCACTCACAGGAGGCAACCGGTGCGCCCAGCCAAAACCAAACGAAACATCACCTAATCGCCGCAGTCCACGAGCACACTTGTGCTGTGCTGCCTCAGGAGTCGCTGCGCCGCCTCAAGAGTCGCTGCGCCGCTTTAGGAGTCGCCATACGGCCCCAGGAACACACACCACCCACGAGTTCGGCGAGCACTGGTCACAGGCGGGACGGAGTAAAAACACCAGGAGGTTGTCGTGCAGGATTGGACCGCCAATCGTTGCCACTGAAGAGAACGCAGGAAGGTAGACTTCTTTATTTGTGCTACACCAGCCGTAACTGCTGTAACTTGAACCCCGTACCACCACCTTTCTCCCCAGAGTTCCATGCAGGGAACCATACCAACATTCTAACCCAACAGAGAGGTAATATGTAGTGGAAATGTATTTGCCAGTGATTACAAATCCTTTCACACCCCTCTTCAGTGCAGTGTATATTGACTTGTTTCTGAAATCTGAAAAAGTCTGTTTCAAGTCTTGGTGCTCCCCCTTAGAGGAATTGGTTAGGGTGTTTTCCTTGAAGATTTTGGAATTTTAGTGCCAGATCTTCTGTGCTGCTGCAATTTCACTTTTTGAAATTTGATATTCATTTCCTGCAAAAGGTAGGTTGCGGTGTTAAAATGTAAGAGTTTATAAGTGCCACACACTGCCCTGAAAATCCTCTAGCTTTCCACTGGCAGTTATTTTGGAGATATTGTTGGTCTTTTTAGCATTCACAATGAGTCTTGCAGCTGCATGTCGAACAACTCAGTGGGATCAAGCTAGATTTTGTGAAGCCTGTGAGAAGGGCAATTTCATAGTCAAACATTGAGATAACTAGGAATTGAACTCGATTTTACAGGTCTTGTTCTGAAACCTGGTGTTTAGCCCCTTCGGTGCCACGCCCTTTCCCCCTCCTGTGCCGGGGGTTTCCCACGCGGGTGGGTTTCATGACGAGATAGTCTCGTCATGGGCACAGCGCGACCGTGCTCCATGACAAGACTATCTCGTCATGGGCACAGAAGAGGTTAAGATTACGAATGGTGAGCAGTTGCCGTTCAGAATTTTTAGTTGGGTTACAAGTGAGGCTTAGTAGAGATACTTAATGTTCAGAAACAAATATTTGTGTGAGTCCTATTTACTTTGAGTCTGCGACCCATTTGTGGCTGTGATTATTGTTGTTTGAAAAGATTGGTAGAAATGTGGTTTTATCTGGATTTAATCCTAGGAAGTTTTTGCAAGCTATATTTGAGTTACTTAAGGTTGCATTACACTTTAAGAACACTCTCCAAAATGTTGTTCTTTTGATCAGCTGTCATTGCATATATCTGGTCATCATGTATCCCCTTTGATTTCCTTAAACAAAATGTATATACATTTTAGGAAGACAGTAGCCGCGGATGCCAGTCCAGATGTCATCCGTTAAGTACTTAATGCGCCAAAAGTTGTGACCAATGTGGTTAACTCCTTAGACTCTGGTACTAGTGCTTCCTGTAGGTATGCTGCTTTTATATCTATTGGTGTGATTGATTTTGCATCCCCCAAGAAGGCGGACATTTCCTGTAATTTAGGCAGCGGATGATGCTTAACAATGTTCTTATTGAGAAAGTGCAAATTGCACACATTTTCCTGTGCCCCCTCATTCTTTTTGCAATCATCACAGTCAAAAAACCCATTTCACTGCATTAACAATCTCAATAATCTTTTGGTAACACATGCCATCCAGTACCCTCTCATCTGACTCCTGATACTTAGTGGTACACTCCTCGCTTCATGTGCGACAGGACTAGCCTTTTTTCAGGTCAATATTGTGTTCAGATTTTTCACACATCCAATTTTATTCTCACATATTTCACTGAAACTGCCTAAAATCTCACTCCCACTCAAATCAATTATCTTCACCAACATCACCATGTACGTTTATGTGGCTTTAACATAATGCCTATACTTCTTTGATCAATTCTCCCCATGATATCCTTCTGTTTTCAGTCATGTACAGTCTGGTAAATATGCATATATATTTTTAAATTTCAAGCTATCTTCAAAGTAGCCTCTCATTTTAATGTCATGCTTAGCAAAAGCCTTCATTTTAATAACTGAAGGATTTAGATATGCACTCCCTCAAACTTTCTTAAAAGTACAATCTGACGAAATGATTATAGTTGAACCTGAATTGGCCATGAGTGATAAATATATTGTAACATAGATTTGAAGGGGTACAGAGGAAAGCAATCATGCACACATATGTTCTGTGTGTAGTTTAAACTTGTGAGACAAATGTATGTCAGCTCCACTCTCTAAAAACAATAAGAAGAACATATCCATGAGCTGTAGAATTTGTTATAGTGGTAAGTTAATTGAAGAAGAGTAGTAGCACTTTATTAAAGCACTTCTGATTTTGAGAGTGAAGTTGACATACATTTGTGACAGCCCCTTCAAGTTACCACACTGCACAGGACGACTGCCCTATTGTCCATACAGCAGTGTTCCAAGGCAACCAACCATAATCTTCTCCGCAGCCCTCACCTGACATGCAGGGGTCGAGTGCCATGCACTTAAGGGAGAGCCCTGTTCAGGTCATAACACTGCACAGGGCGATGGCCCTATCTTCCTCACAATGCTGCACGAGGGTGACAGTCCTTTAGATCCACCGCAGCCCCATTATACAGGATAGCAAACAATGCACACTTTTGGACAAATTGATTGATATTGTGAACCTGACAGACCAGAATCTCACACCCAGTTCCAGTATCCACTCAGCAGGATCCTCTCTGGACCTTGCTTCCTCCAGCCAGTCTCCTTCTCTTCAAAGGGTCCTCTGGTCTCGGGTCAGGCAGAAGCTGATGCCCCAGGCTCCAGGGTGAGCAGTCTTGATTATCCCTGGTAATGTACCCTCACCCAGTAGGCAGACTGGCAGACCTGCAGTCCCCTAGTCCTAGTCACAACAGGCAGAATTCGTGCCAAGCATCTCCGTGCTGATGTACAACTTTAGTTTGATGATCTTGGGAGGCTCAAGCTCCCCTTTTATAATCTGTTTCCAGACATAAATGAAATGTAGTGTCTGCTGAGTCTTTGAAGTTTGTTTTATGGGGATTGCCTACTTTGAAATGCCCACTCCTCTGTCTTTTCCTTCCTGTGGAGAGCAGTCTATTAAAGGAGAAGTGTCTCCAGACTTGATAGCCCCAAAACACAGGCCATGGGAGTGACTAGAGAATCACATTTAGATGTTTGCCTCACTGATACATGTTAATCAAAAGGTTACAAAAACTCCCAGCACTACTCTTTATGGTGTAATGATCAACCCTATATCCTTCAAAGGTGTGTCTAGGCCCCTTTGCCCATGACCTCTTTCAGAATCAAAGAGCCCTTTTTATGTGTACTGAAGAATTTCTTCCTCAAGTGTGTGTCCCACCCAGCTCTTCTGGATATGCAGCAATACACAAATCTGTCTGAGAGACTCGTCCACCTTCACATGCTTCTCCACAAGCCCTGGGTCTCCCAAATGGAACCCAGAAACTTCCATTTTGTATGCCCTTCACAAGCACACATACATCCCTGCGTACAAACACACATGTGCTGGCTCCCATGTATGTTACCACATCACAGACACGCATACATCCCAGGGCGTAAAAGCAGACATGCGCTTTCTTCTATGTATTGCACCTCTCACAGGTACACATACATTCCAGCGCGTGTACACAGACAAGCTGACTTCCCAGTGTTGTGCCATTCACAGGTACACATATGCCCCAGTGCGCAGACATGGGTGCACTGTGTGGAGCTACATCTGTCCATAATTTAGGCAGTGGTCCCACAAACTTTGCACTTTTTTTTTTTAATGCATCCTGTTTTCCTTTAAGGAACATGGGATGCATTTAAAAAACAAAATTTAGTTAGTTAAAAAGCAGTTGCAGACATGGTGGTCTGCTGCCCTAGCAGGCCAACATCCCTGTGAGTGCAGGCCATTCCCAGTGGGTCGCAAATTGTGACCTGCTTTATGAATATTGATGAGGCAGGTCAGTCAGTCAGTCAAAATTAACTTTATTCGGCTACTTAATGTCATAAAAGTGCAACAGTAAAAAATATATCATAAAATCCTACTCAAGACAAAGTTCATAATCTGCGGCCCCCTTATGCAACAGCAAAGTAAAATGCACACCATCATATTATGTGACAATTCGTAGGAAATTTTAACACATTTCATAAAAGCAATGACAGAACATGAATAAGAGCTCAATCATCATAACATAGTTTAACTTGAAAGTACAGAATAAAATTTGCCCCACGTACACTTGCTCATATTTACAATTAATAAAAATGTATTACATAACATGATTAAAAACTACATCCACAAACACTCAGGGGCAACCTATTCCTAAAGCTAATCGCTCCTGATAAAAAGCTGGCTACCCCAAAACAGACCATAGGTGACGCTAGTGTTTGAAGGTAGACCAACACCCGCCTAACTTGCACAAAATTGCAACTTCGAAGCAAAGGGAGGATAAACTTTCTGCGCAATGGATTGTAATATTCGCAGAAAAACATTATATGCAGGGTATCTTGCTCCGAGCAGTTGACACAGGGGCAGGGTTTTAGTGTGCCCTCTCCAAAGTAACCTTTTGGGAAGGCTAGTAGCCAGGGAACCATATTCAATCTAAATCGTTAGAACTAACAAATGATACGGTTTATTGATATAGGATGGATATGGTCGCATATGTTGGCCCAGGCTCAATGTGACAAACGTTCTCACCATAGGTTTTTTCAGTTTGTTTTCCTCCCTTAGTCCCTTTCGTCTATCCAGGAACTGCTGCTTAATGTCTCTGATGGCGAGTTTACCCAGAGCAATGGGACTCAAAAATAAGTCTGGGCAGACAAGAATTTCCATTTGGTCCTTAATGTATTTCAACCAAGGGATCTCTAACACCTTTTCTAGAGTAAGACAGTCTCGTATGATCAGTTGGTTTAGGTTAGGAATCGGTTGGGCCCAAATTCTCAGCCAGCGTAATAAAGGCGCAACCGCAATCTGATCCAAGATAAAACCCGCTCCCAGTTCCTCATGTATATTAAAAATTGGGGTTGATGCGGGGACCGAGAGCAGTTTACGCATAAAGATGTTCTCGGCCCCCTGGATTTCTTTCACGTCTGTGTAGCCCCAAATATCACTACCGTAAGTAGCCATGGGGATACACTTGGCATTATAAATCTTCATGAGGGCGGGGAGTGGTTTTGAACCTACTCTTTTAGCAAAGTCTAGAGTCGCCCCCGATGCTCTAGCTAGTACATTCTTTTTATGAACACGCTGAGTGTGCCAAGTGCGTTGGTCATCAAAAAAGACCCCTAAATAGGGGAAAGCGGGGCTTTTACTAGCTCAACTCCCTTGCAATAGAATTTAGCCTTCGCTGCCCTCTTCGAGCCTATAGTCATAGCGTGTGATTTTTTTAGGTTAATAATTAAGTCCAATGACTCCATAAAATCTATAAAACAATTTAAAAGGAGTTGCAGCCCCCTTACAGTTCTGGCCATTAAAACCGCGTCGTCAGCATACAGGAGCGTGGGAATCATTTTAGTGCCGGCTGGGTATGTCTTTGCAGCAAGAAACCAGAAAATCCCCTAGTTTGTTGATATAGAGGGTGAACAGCAAGGAAGCCAATATGCACCCCTGCCGGACCCCTCTTTTTACTGCCCAAGAGTCGGTAAGGCTGCCTTCTTCATTAAAGCGTGCCGCCGCTGTTGTATTTTCATGAATGCCAGCCAAAAATGAAATCAGGTCAACATCTAGCCCCATGTCTAGGAGGATCAGCCACAGCTTGACCTATTAACTAGGTCAAACGCCGGGATTAAGTCCATAAAGGCCAGATGAAGATCCCCGCGCTTTACAACTGTTACTTCCCTATCACCAGATGGAGATTAAGGCATTGGTCCAAAGTACCCCTCCCCTGCCTAAAGCCATATTGGAGATCGGAGACTATACTTGCTTGTTCAAGCCAGTCTGTTAAACGCTCCAAAACAACTTTCCCCATGATTTTGGCCGCGGAGTCAAGGAGCGAAATAGGCCTGTAACAAGCCGGATCACCCCTTGACCCCTTTTTGAAGATTGGTACAATAACCGCTTTTGCCCAAGATGCAGGAAAGCCAGACACGCAAGCTGCATTAAAAACATGAGTTAAAATCTCGCCCCAAAACTTAAGATCTGCCTTGTAAAGATCCGCCAGTACTCCATCAGGACCTGGAGCTTTACCCCCAAGAGTTGTGGTGATCGCTTTGTAGACTTCATTAGTTGTAAAAACGAGGGGGCAGCCTACTAAGCCAAGAACGGGAATCTCAGTGGAAGCTCCTGAGTTCATATCACTGTACATTTTTCCAAAATGTTGCACCCAGGTCTCCGCTGGGAATAGACAATCTTTACTAGAGTTTGGTGTGTCATCAAACAGAGGACTGTTTACAACAGACCAGAATCTACAACTATTCACCAGGACGCTGGCTTGGCGAAGCTCCTCCCAAGCCATCTCCCGTAGTTGCCTTTTCCTACTTTCTACTGCTAGTTTATAAACCTTCCTTACATCCTTTTTTTTTTTTTGAAACCGTTTATTACAGAATCCAAAAGATATACAAAGATGGGCCTACAACCTTCAGGCCGGCCGCTAGCAAACAGAAAGAGCATATAATACAAACAGTGGAACACACGCTGCGGCAGAAGAGAGATCACAGGAGTTGAAAGAAGCGTTGGCAGCCACACCATCCGGACCCCACACAACGGTTTCATTTTTATATAAATAACGAAAAAACAAGTCCACAAGGCAACCCACAATCGGAAACAATAGCATGTGCTCCCCTGGGGGGGGACCCTACCGATCCACAGGAATATCAAGGGGGGGGATAGGTCGGGACGGAGACAAAGTGGACTCAATGCCCAGAACCAGGAAGACAAGCAGGCTAAGGAGACGGGGCCGGTGACGGATCAGGCATCAGCGGCGGGGTACAGATTCCCCCACGGTAGGCGTTCCAGGGGCCCCACACTTTCACCCATTTCCCAGGCTTACCTCTCGCAACATACACCACCTTTTCCCGAAACATACACCAATCCATGTTGTCCTTCCACGCCGAGACAGTCGGTGACCTCTGGGAACCCCACAATTGCGCAATATCACGCTTGGCCACCATATATCCCAGAGTCACCCACCACGTCTGCGGCACTGAGTAGTCGGTTGGCTCCCACACATTCAGGAGACATCTCCTCGCCTCGGGCAGCAGCGGCACATGCGTAACTGCCTGCAAAACCTCATGCACACCACGCCAGAATCGCGCCACCTCTGGGCATTCCCACAAAATATGGAGAAAGGTCCCCAAAGAACCACACCCACGCTTACACAACCCGTCCACAGCATAGCCCATACGCATCAGACTCGGCCCCGTAACATAGACCCAATGGAGTATCTTGAGCTGGACGAAGCGAAGGCGAGCCGGTATGGCCACCTCTTTCGGGGAGGCCACCGCAGACACCCAGTCCTCGTCATCCAGCTCCAATCCATCAGCCCCCCACGCCTCACGAAGGCCAGTCAGCAGTCCCGAGCGATCATTGATGAGTTTTTTGTAAATTAATGAAATCGTGCCGTCCGGTACATGCCCATCTAGCACTCTGTCTTCCAGAGGGGAGTACTCCGGGATGGAGGCAACGTCCGGGAATACGGAGCACAGCGCATGACGGATCTGCATATATCGAAAGTACTCCCTGTCCTGCAACTGGAATTCCGTCTGCAGCACATCGAACGTTTTGAATCCCCCCCTCGTCCAGAGATCGCCCACCCTGCTGATGCCTATCATGTCCCACTTCTCAAAGCCCTTCGAGGTCCACAGGGAGCCCAGCCGCTCAGATGCGTATAGTGGCGTCGCCCGGGTCAAACGATCCTTCCACCCCATCGCCAAGTTAGCCGCGTGCCACACTCGCACCATGACCCGCGTGGGGCCCGTCAGACGTGCGTCGAGCGAGCTAGAATAAAGCGCCCGATTATAGTCGCCGCCCGGCAGTAACATTTTATCCATCTCAAAGGCCGGGTTTAGAGCGGGCCCGTAAAGGCCGTGATTTATCGCAGCCAGCTGGGAGGCCCAGTAATATCGCTTGATGTCTGGGAGGGCAACCCCCCCGTCGTACCACGGGAGCGTCAGCTTCGCCAGGGCGATACGCGGTCTACCCTCCCAGAACAGGCGGCGCTGCAAACTCTCCACCTCGCGAAAGTAGCGCGCCGGGACAACGTCCATTGTGTTCTGTAAGGCGTACAGGAAACGTGGCAGCGACATCATCTTAAACAATGCCGCCCGGCCGAGCGGCGAGAGCGGCAAGCGCCTCCAACGCGCGACATCATCCTTCAGGCGCTGGAGGGGGGGGAAGCAAGTTCTGTTTATACCGGGCCTCCGCGTCCAGGGTAATGAAGATACCCAGGTCCCTAAATCCCCGCGGAGCAATCTGGATAGGACAACCCCGCGGAAGGATAGGAGCCTCCCCAGAGAGGACATACACACAAGATTGAGCGCAATTGATGACTAGGCCGGAGTTGAGGCCAAATTAGTGCAATACATCAACCAGTACTATCAGCGATTTACGCGGGGAAGCCAGGTACAAAAGAATATCATCAGCGTAAAGAGATACGCGGTCCTCATACTCGGGGGTCCATCGGAGACCACGGATAGAAGGATGCAACCGCAGCCACTCCGCCAGGGGCTCCAAGGCAAGCGCGAAGAGGAGCGGCGATAACGGGCAGCCCTGCCGCGTGCCCCTGCCCAGCTCAAACGGAGCCGACACTCTACCATTCACAGCCACCTGCGCCAGCGGTCCGGAATACAACAATTTCACCCAACCGATGAATCCCGGGCCAAACCCAAACTTCGCCAGCGTCGCCCAAATATATGGCCACTCAAGTGTGTCAAACGCCATAGTGGCGTCCAGGGACGCCAAAATGGCCGGCTCCCGTATGAACGGGACACGCGCGAGCACCCCATGCAAGCGCCGCAGGTTGAGCGCAGTGTTGCGATGAGGGATAAAGCCGGACTGATCCTGGTGAATCAGATCGCACACCACGCCAACCAGCCGATTAGCCAACACCTTGGCGAGAATTTTGGGTTCCGCATTCAGCAGCGAAATGGGCCTGTAGGACGTGACCCGGTCCCGCGGCCTCCCCTCCTTATGAATAACCACGATAGTAGCCAGACGCTGGTCTAGCGGGAGGGAACCCGCCGAACGGGCCGCGAGGAACATAGCACGGAGATGCGGCGCCAGCGTATCCGGTCGCAGCTTGTACAATTCGATAGGAAGACCATTAGGACCCATGGCCTTGCCGGAAGCGACCGAACGTATGGCGAGGGCAATTTCCTCAGATGTTGGGGCGGCGTCCAACGACACTCTGTCCTCCTCCGAAAGGGAAGGCAGCGCGATATCCCTGAGCAGGGCATGGGAATCCTCTTCCGAGCGGGAGGACACCGGGGAATACACCCCACGGAAATATTCTGCGAAGCAATCAACAATTTCTTCCGGTTCAGTGACACACACCCCATCCAGTTTCTCAATCGACGGGACAACTCGACTCGCTCTCTCCTTTTTATCCAGCCACGCAATCAATTTCCCAGCCTTATCACCCACATCATACAGTCTCCCCTGTTGCTCTCTACTGAGGCCCCTGGCCGTCTTCGTGACGAGGGCCTTATAGGCCTCCTGCTTGAGTCGGAGGACATGTAATTTGTCATCCGTCACCCCACATTCTAGATCACCCTCCAACTCGGTTATCTCAGTTTCAACACGGGTCACCTCCTCCCGCTCGCGCTTCCGGGAATGGGAAATAAGGGACAGGGCCTCCCCCCGGAGTACCGTCTTGAACGCCTCCCACAGAGAGACCGCCGATGACACGGACCCCACATTATCGTCAAAATATCGCTTAAGGGATTTAACCAACTCTGCGCGAATGGTGGGGTCACGCAGGTACCAGGGATTAATCGGGACCACCCTACCCTCCCCCCTCGGGAGAATGTCGAAGTGCAACAGGAGCGGGGAGTGGTCTGAAATACCCCGCGCCAAATGGCGCACCTCCCCGATCCTTCCCGCATGCGCCGCCGGCACCAGGACATAATCTAGCCTTGAGAGACTGCCATGGGCCCCGGAATGAAAGGTGTACTGTTTCTGCGTAGGGTGTTTCAAACGCCAACAATCCACCAGCCCCAAGGTATCCAAGAGGCCAGACAACCACGCTTGGGCACGGGGGAGATCCCTAGGGGGGGTGACGGTCCTCAGTTCCGGAAACCACAGCGTTAAAATCCCCCCCAACCACTAGAATCCCCTCCGGAAGGCCAAGGAGGAGGCGCCCCAGATCCGCAAAAGTAGTCGTTTGCAACCCTGGCGGGACATAGACAGAAACAAAAACAATCACTCTGCCCTCCATTCTACCCACCAGAACCGTGTAACGTCCCCTGTCATCATGGAGCACCTCATCAACTTCCAACGGGAGCGAGGTTTTAGCCATGATGCCCACACCCCTTGAACCAGACGTGAAGCCCGAATGGGCCAGAAGGCGGTAGCCCCGTCGATTCATAGCACGAAAGGAGTTGCCAATGAGGTGTGTCTCCTGCAGAAAAACTATATCAGGTGAAATTCGTTTCAGGAACTGCAGGACCACACCCCGTTTTATCCTGTCCCCCAGTCCATTAACATTCCAGGACAAAAGGCTCAGTCCCCTACCCCCCATCATAGCCGAAAGCGATCAATCGTCCCCCCGAGAGCACTTTAGGAATAGCACAACAATACTTTTGCCTTGTGGTACAAATGAACAATACCCCACCCCAACCCCACCGCCCCAACAAAACTCCCCCCTCCCTGCACCCCTGCATGAGCCCAGACAGCCCCCCCAACTTGCAGTGTGCCTGTCGCCCCTATATAATTGGAACTAGTTAGACCCCCTAGAGGAGGAAAGAGTACCCCCTCAAGACCCCGCACCTCCTCCAAAGGAGGGAAGATGAGTACAACAAACGAAAGACCCTAAGCTTGGTCGAAAGTGGCAGCATCATCCGGAGTGAGCCCCGGCATCAGTACCTCATACCCGGTCCGGTGGGCTGTCTCCTCCCGCAGCCCCCCCCCCCCCGCCATCCCGATCATGACACCCAGACAAAGTGTCCAGCCAGTCCCCGGCCGTTTCAGGACGGTCAAAAAAGTGAGTGCGACCATCCACCTCCACCCGCAGCCTGGCCGGGAAGAGCATGGCGTATTTTAAGTTCATGCCTCGAAGCCGCCGCTTGACGCCCAGGAAACTCAGTCTCTGCTTCTGGACCGCTTGGGTGAAGTCAGGATAAAAGTTCACCTCCATGTTCTCTAGCTTAATCGGCCCTTGCAGTCTGGAAGCTTGCAAAATCGCATCCCTGTCCCGAAAGTTAAAGATACGGGCAATAAGAGGCCGCGGAGGGGCTCCAACCTTCGGTCTGCCCCCGGGAACTCTATGGGCCCTCTCCACGGCAAAGAATTTACTCAGTCCTCGAGGCTGGAGATGGGTAGTGATCAGGTCCTCCACAAAGAGATCCGCCGCCGACTCCTCCCGTCCCTCGGGCACTCCGATGATGCGGATATTATTCCTCCGGGCCCGGCTCTCGGAGTCCTCCAGGCGCCGATCCATGAGCGCACTCGCCTGACGGAGCCGGTGCACCTCCGTTTGAAGGGCCGCCACCTCAGTCGTGAGGCCCGACGCGGTGTGGGCCAAAGAATCGACCCGGTCGTTAGTCTTAGAGAGATCAGCTCTCACAAGGTTGACATCAATGAGGACCGCGTCGATTTTGTGCGCTAAAGTGTCGAACTGCTGGCCCACCGAGGCCTTCATCTCAGCAATGGCGCTCATGACGTCTTGCAGAGACAGATCCGTGGGCAAATCCGGGGCATCCGGGGGGCACTCAGAGGACGTGTGCGATCCGCCGGGAGACCCCTTCGGGAGGGTGTAGCGGTCCATGATGTTGGCCTGATGTGCGGCGCCACGCCGGGTTGACTTGGCCTTCAACCGATCCCCATCCTGCTTCGTGGCCATCGTCGCGGGTCTCACACCCGCACCAGCCACGCAGTGGAGAGCAAGCAATCAAGGCCACGAGCTCCGGGGGCCACCCCAGGACGGCAGAGCGGGCCACAGCAGGCAGGCAGGCAGGGTCTCCCAGCGAGGCCACCCCAACACAAAGAGCGCCATGATCCCACTTGCGAAAACGGCAAGGGGGCGCGAAAGTGAAAGTGAAAGTGTGGGGTATGCGACTCGCCAGGCCCAGCCCGCCGTTGTTGTTCACTTTGCCACTGGGTCGCCCCCAAACGCGAATCCGGGGTCAGGAGAGAAGTAGGCCGCAAACTTCAATCGGTGCTCACTCCGGCACCCGAGGTCCGATTCGAAAACGGGAAACGGGTACCACCTCGGCTCAGGCTCACCGACACAGTCCCCTCAACCGATGCAGGATGAAGACAGGATAAACGTAGGAGGTTGCGGAGGTCCTCGGGAGCCTCGCACCTACGCGGCCATCTTGGTTGCGCGCTAGGCTCCTCCCCCTTCCTTACATCCTTGACCTGTGATGCCACCCTTGGCTTTTGCTTAAGCTCCTGCATTAGTTCCTTGTGGATGTTCATGCAGGCCTCATCAAACCATTTTTTAAACTTTGGGGGCCTATGTCTGCTGGCTATAGTTAAATCTGAAACGACCTGCTTTCCAATTAGGTCAAAAGCATTTAACACGGATCTTGGTTGGGAGTCCTGGTCTGTGCAGATCCTAAACTCCTGGGCACATTTAATAAGCAGACTATCAGTGAAACTTTCGGGGGTGATCCTTTCCCACCTCACTCTACGGGCTTGATCTTTAGAGGCAATATTATTAATAGTGAGTTGGGTCATGGGCATTCCCTTGTTGACAGCATTTAAGTTAAGATCCAATATCATAGGATTATGATCACTAACACAAATTGTTATTACGCTTAGTCTACCAATTACCGTCAACAACGGAGATGAAGCCAAGATATGGTCAATTATGCTTTCACGGCCGTGACCAACATAAGTAGGTATGGGGACAACGCTGTTCGATTGTTCAAGGCAAATCAAATTATGAGCTGATAAAAGACTTTCTAAAAAAATACCAGACGAGGTGTGTTAAAAATGATTTAGCCTCTGTGGGCCACATTCCTCCTCCAGCCTAGCTAAACAATTAATGGGGCAAAAATGAACATTAAAATCTCCCAGGACTAATATTTCATAGTATGCTGCTGAACTATCTCCATAGCTTTCCAAGAAGGCCATGAGAGCCATAAGATGCTCTGTCTCTTGATTTCTTGTTAAAGAATTATAGAAATTGACCACTAAAAGGGTTGGAAGATTCTTCCCTGTCAACTCTACCACTAACATATGAGGAGAACAAGAGTCAATCAGCCTCGCCTTATAAAAAAGCTTAAGGTTGATCAATAATAATAGCCCCCCCTTGCTCTGCCCATACTGGACGGTATAGCAAATTTACAAAAGGATATAAACCCATCCAGGTGAAAATGCTTATTTGACTCCCAAGTTTCCTGTAGAGCTATAACGTGGTGAGTAGCAAGGAAACATCGCCCTTTTTCGCCCTTAAACCAGCAATATTCCATGTTAGAACTTTCATTGTGTCATCGTCAGTTATTACTGGCATTAAGCCGGACTCTACTATATCAGCTGTAATGGCCTGAGATTGATGAGTCAAGAAACAAGAAGTGGTAGACGTTGACAAACTGACCGTGGGAACAAGATTTTCTTCTGCCGTTATTTCAGAAAAACTATCCATAATGGCAGATGCTACATCGGGAAGGGGTAGTCAGTCTTGGGAATCCATACCAGAAAGGGCCTGAAACCTGTTAGATATGGAAATAGGGGAGACACAACTGACAACGGGAATCTTACAGAAGGCTAATAAAAAAAAAAACAGTGGCAAGGCCCAGATACAGGTGGGATTCTTAAAACAATAATCTTGGGCCCTTAGTATTGATTTAACAACCGATGGGTTACGGAAGTTAATTACCACACAATCCCCATCGATGTTCTTTGGAGATAGTCCCACCCACCCGACTCTACGGACCATAATGATGTTATTCCTCACAGGTACCCTGAACCCTTTATGTTTGGATAACCAATCTACAGATTTGTTACGCAATTGGGTCCAAGATTCAGTTTGAGCTGGCCTAAGAGGGGGCACACCAGCCAAGACCAAGACATACGGTCATGCTGCCGAAGGTAGGTCTAATATCATCATCATAGTCTTTATTCGAATTAAAAGTAATTCATACGAGACACAAACATATGCATAAGACAAAGTTATAAAATCCAATTCACTAAGAATATAAAAAAAATCTTACAATAAATAGCTAAAAAACAGATTTAAGAAGAGAATTAAACATATCAGCAGACTTCAGATGAAGCGAAATATCAATAAATGGTTAAACAGTATAACATCCAAAGATGGGACCCTACGAAGGTGGCACCTCTATTCCCCGTATAACATTACGTCTTAAGGACCATGCCCATCCCAAGTATTTAGCTAAGGCGATTGAGTGGACTGGAAGAGTGCTTGTGCTTAGGATCCTAATGGCAACAGCAGAACTCCTTGTGCCCAGTAATTTGCACAAAGGAGTAAGCCACTTTCGTCTGGGGTTCACGTATACAGGGCAGACAAACAGAAAATGAGCAATGGATTCTTTCGTGGCACCACAGCCAGGACAAGTGCCTTTACCTATACCAAACCACCCGCTAGTTAAGGTCCTGAGTGGAAGGGAGCCTGCTCTGAGTTGAAAATAGAGTTTCCTGTCTCTAGGTGAGGTGATCAAATCCCAGTAAGGTTCAAAGAATGGAGTGGCCTTTACCTCTAAGAAACGACTAGTCATCGAGGGGGAGACGGAGTCACTCCACGCCCTATGATTTACCCTCTCCCAATAGAGCGTTTTCAAAAGCTTCTTGGCGGGAAAACCAGCAGTAGCAGGGTCGCTCCATAAGCCTGCCAGTCCCAAGTCTATCAAAGTTTCCCGGAGGTTCCTAAGCCACCCTATCTTGTGAAACTTGTCGGCCTGCATTACATCCATGATTCCCATTGCATATGACCGAAGCTCCGGTGTAGTCCACAGTCTCCTCCAGTATAAGACTGGGCGAAGTTTGGCCAAGTCCTTAAGGGTCTTCCTTCCTAGGTCATAGCGCAATGCGACCAGAGGCGTGCTTTGTGGGAGGCCTGTTATACAGCGGAAGAATTTGTTTTCAACAACTGTTAGGGATGATAATACGTCGAAACCCCAGAGGTCTGCCCCGTACAACACTGAACTAAGGGCCTTTGCCTCGTATACCTGGAGCACGGGTTTGACCGGCTTGGTGAGGGATTTTTTGTGCTCATTAATCAGTGTTCCCGTGATCTGTGTGGGTTTCAACGCAGACAACTCCAGGTGTCTATTCCACTTGTTATTGTGTGTCACGTGAATGCCCAAGTAGGCGAAGTTATTTACCTCCTCGAGGACTTGGCCATTCATTGTGAGTTTACCTGTTCTGTAGCTTGGGTGCGGGTTGAATGTCATGAGCTTGGTCTTGGTCACGTTGACCTCCAAGCCATATTTGTTACAAAAGTCTTCAAAGACTTTCAAGGCCCTTTGCATGCCACTTGGAGTTTTTGATACTATAAGGGTATCGTCGGCAAACATCAATATTGGGGTAGGAACTCAAGCCAACTTTGGAGCATCAGTGCTGGTTTGGAGCATATAATCAACTACGCCATTAATATAGAAAGAGAAGAGCGTGGGTGCCATGGCACAGCCTTGGCGCACACCACGCTCAACCGGAAACTCGGGGGTTGTATCCCCCAGGCCTCCCCACTGTATTTTGGAAAAATTAGGTTCGTGGAGCCTCCTGATTAAAGTCAGTAGTTCCAAGGGTAGGTCTAATATGTCTCCAGAGCCCTACACAATGAAACGATTCATCACATTTGGGCCACCCCTACCATTATTGCTGTCTCCAGTACTGGTATTGGCCTGGGTAATGGGTAAAAGACTCGAGGGTCCCGTAGGCTGGGACAGTGTATGTTCAGACGAATTAAAAGAATTGACCATCCCACCTGTCTCCTGTCCTCCCGGCCCCTGGTTGAGTGTATTTACCCCGGAGCCAGATGCCATGAATAATAATCGTGATGTGACCGGAGCCCTAGAACCCATGCTAGCTTTACCTACTAAATGGCCCGGTTCCCTGTTGCTACCCCCCACAATCCTATTTGCTTCAGGCATTTCCGAAACCATAGGAGCTTCAACTGTCCCCCGCACTGCACATTGACACCCACAAGCCTCCCGGTTAGATGACACATTGCTAAGTTTTTGGAGGTGCAACAGTTTTTCCTCAATTACCCCTAATTTACATAATAGGGGGGGCTAGAAGAACAGTTATTAAAGTCTCTAGGTGTTTCCAATGATCAGGGTCACTCCCAAAGTCTGCCCGAGAACGGAGTTCAATATTTGGCAAATGGGACATACCACCAGCAGATTCTAAGGTCTGATGCTCATGAGGCCCAGGTTCTTGGTGCGTAGGTTTAAGATTATGCTTGTTCCTCTGCGCCACACTTGCCCTTGTGCGTTTCGCAGGCGGCTCACCGTTACCTCTTAGCAAAAGTTTAACAGGGCGTACCGTACTTTCCCTTAGCCCTCTTTTAGGTCTAGTCGCAGGGTCACCTTGGGCTGTGCAAATTATGTTCGAAATATGGGCTGGGGATAGAACCGAGGACGCAGGGGGATCTACTATCTCCAAAGTTGGGTTAACTGTCAAGTCCTGGGTGTGACCCATTACTGTATTTTGAGCAGAATCCAGATTATTTAAGTGACCCATGTCCGGAGGCCCCGATACAGCAACTACATAGTCAGCTCGTTTCCCATCAGAACTTATAATTGGGGTATCAGTACGTTGATGATCCAAATTTTGTGATACACCCACTGGAGATTTATCCATAATTAAGCCTCCCAAAGATTTCCTTTTTTGTCCTGCGTAAGTGTCCATGGAGAGTCGTTTTTCTGTAAGCAGGATTTCATGTGACAAAACTGACTCAGCCCTAGATAAAAACGCATCCAAAGTTCCCACAACCCCTACCCGTGCTCCTATTGCCTTACGTTTCCAGCTCATAGTCTATTCCTTGAAATGTATATGGCACAGGGCAATCTAGGCAAACATACGTATAACGATAAGATAGTAAATAGTAAGTTATAACCTTATGTGTGATGACTCCAGCAACTAAGAGGGGTGGCCCAGCCCTGCCTCCTCCTACCTCGGACGGGCTCAGACGGGCCCGCCCTTGGCCCGGGCTTCGCCCGCGCGCGACCTGCGCTGCGGGAGTCCTAATCCTCCTTTAAGCGCCTCCCTGGTGCTGACACCTCGCGTGGGTAGAGTGTGCGCTGCCTAGGATTGTGGGTGATGTGGTCTCTGGTCTCTGCCCTCCTCTTCGTGAGACCAGAGAGACCAGCGCTTCGCCCCCAGTGACTCTGGCGGTGACGGCGGGAGAACAGGCAGCAACTGCTCCAAGTACAATAAGGTCTCGGTACCACAATATAATGAAGTGGGCGTCCCGCGCTGCAGGAGCCCTAATCCTACTTTAAGCGCCTCCCTGGCGCGGACTCCTCGCGTGGGTGGTGTGCGTGCCGCCTAGGATTGTGGGTGTTGTGGTCTCTGCCGTCCTCTTCGCGAGACCAGATAGACCAGCGCTTCGCCCCCAGTGTCTCCGCAGTGGCGGCGGGAGAACAGGCAGCAACTGCTCCACGTACAATAAGGTCTCGGTACCACAATATAATGAAATGGGCATCCCGCACCACGGGAGCCCTAATCCTCCTTTAAGCGCCTCCCTGGCGCGAACTCCTCGCGTGGGTGGTGTGCGCGCCGCCTAGGATTGTGGGTGTTGTGGTCTCTGGTCTCTGCCCTCCTCTTCGCGAGACCAGAGAGACCAGCGCTTCGCCCCCAGTGACTCCGGCAGATGCAGCGGGAGAACAGGCAGCAACTGCTCCACGTACAGTAAGGTCCCGGTACCACAATATAATGAAATGGGCGTCATTTGCGACCCCAATGAGAATCGCTAAATGTGTCTGAGAAACATTAGTGCCCGTCATTTTTCGATTCCCTAAATAAGAGTCTCAAAAAATATCAATTAGCGACTCGCAAAATGAAATGTTTGTACATCTGGCCCTATTTGTCTGTACAGGCTTAAGAATATCAAAAGGAAGGCCGATTCTTAAAGAATGTCTCAAAGGTACACCTCACAAGTCTATGACCTTGCATAAATGCAGATTTACGACTTTCAGGCATTCACAAACTTTTGCAGGAAATGTGCAACAATCAGATTTCCAGGCAGGGCTTCAAGCTAAATATTGTGAATCCAGGGTTCTCATGATCAAATATGTGTGTTGGTGTGCTTTTGCGAAAATCTGCCAAACCTTTGTTCCTTTTTCTCCATGATGAAACTTTTTCTTCCTATGGTAAATCTTCCCTTACATATCCACTTTTCTAGGGAGCGTCCTCTTCCCACCCTGAAAAAAGATTGAATCCTGCCTTTAATGGGAGTAGATTTCCCACCTTTTCCAGGATCAAACAGGATTGGATGACCATTTGTGAATGTCCATAAACATGCCTTGGGGTGTGCACATCTGACAGGGCATCCCAGGCTTGGAAGAACCACTTCCTAGCTGCCACTTCCACTCCTGTGAGTAGATTTACTCAATGACAATCTTTAAGTGAGTAAATTCTTTTACGAGTGCAAAACCCGCTTTTGTGTATGTAAGCGAAATGTATATGTGTAAAAAGCTTTGAGACTTAAGGACAGGGACATTACAGTTCGGGTGACCGGGTTTGGAAAACTAGTATCTGGAGAACATTTCACAAATGTCCTGAATTTAGTGAAATCTGCCAGGACAGATGATAAGAACCGGGCCTGTCTCAGATAATCTGGCGTTGCCTTGTCACTGTAATTCTATTTGTAAATGGTTTTAGTGTTTTTATGAAGCATAATAGAACAATTGTAATCAGAATATTCTGGGTTTCTGTTTTGCTTGCCCCACCCACTGTCTCGCTTGTCCCCTATCCCTCACGCATTGTGTTGCTTGCCCCACCACTCCCACCAGAAAAAAAGCTGTCAGCATGTCAGAGAGCTTCCATCCCTAACCTTCTGCCATGTTGCTGTACAGCATGGCTAAAAGACATTGACAAAGACAATAGCTCTTGCACAGGTGGGACCTATTGGCTTTGCCACTGCTTGTTTACAATTGTTACCTAGAGCCGCCGCGAGTGGCTCACACCGATGATCGTTATGTTTTCCTACTGGTTTCATGTGCATTTTACTGGATAAGGTTTCAATATTTGGCTTCCCCGAAGATGATGGTGGTTTAGTCGGAGAAGAGGTCACAAGTGATCCTCAATGAGTCACAATTGCTCTGCACTCTCCATGAGAAGCGGTTAATAACACAGCTGTTTCTGAAGAATTTCTCAAGGAAACTACCGTGGTCTCAGACAGTGTGTCGCCACATTTCTCTTGAATCTTAGGGATCTTTGTTGGGCAGTTTAGTAGTCTACCTCTCTGCCCTAATACACAGTGTTGCTTTCTTAATCTTTGCCAGTTATTAAACAGATGAATTAGGCAGCCTCTGCAACCTTTTTCCGGAGGTGCTGGATTTCATTCAAACCTCTGTTTTACAGACCTAAATTTTCTTTAGATTTTACTCCTGGGCATCAGGGTAAGAAGACTTAATGGCTTAAATCAAGGAGCGGTAGTGTAATAAACCAGCTAACACAGTAGCCGATCATCAAACGTTGCAGTATAACACTAATTCAAGCATTTTGGTTAGTTTCCTTGATTCATCCCAGCAAAGCGGTTTGACCACAGAGGCAAGATGCCACCACCTCCTTAAATTTGGTGCTGTCCAAACTATTCATTAAGTGTCACCAAATATGACTACTGTTGTAGTTACTTAGCTTGCTCAAAGCCCTCTTATGGCATCAGACAGAGCACAGAGTTGAGAGAAAGTCTTGCCCCTTTTGAGGCAGAGTGGCATTTGCAGCCACACAACAACCAGCAACTCTCAGGCGAGCTCCCCCGCCCTACAAGCCTCTCCTGGCATGAGCACGTAATTAAGGTTCACCACCTTCATTGTCCGCACTGTCTAGGTAGTCTTCGCACTTCTATATTTCTTCTTGCTATTGTGCTCACAGCTAGCTCCTCCTCTCCTCCAAGATTAACACTACTATCCAGTTCACAAACCTTGTCAGGCCAACATACTGGTGGATCGAACTCTGGAGTTAATGTTGTGCTGGTTCCACCATGGGTGCTTCACGTCTTACCAATGACACCATTGCAGATGTGGGCATGGCCTTCCTTCAACACGTCCTTATGGGTCCAAGTACTGTGTGTCACAGGGTACGCTGATTCCACACGTCCTAATGGATCCAAGGGGCTTTGTGTCACAGGGTACACATATTCCTCACTCCCAGCATGGATGGATGGGGTTTGAAAGGAGGGTGGAGCCCCTGATGGAGCTTGAAGGGGGTTTACATTTTGAAATGGGTATATGCTGTTTTATCCAGGAGGCCTGAGGGGGGCTTTGCAGATGGGGCACTTGCTTTGACTTTTGCAGAGAGGAATTAGTACAGCATTTGGCATCTGGGCAGGTAGTTCAAGAGGCATGGTGCTTGGAATGTTAGGTCTAGATAAGGCTTTTTAAATCGGTACAGGCCTTTAAAGTGGATGGGGTCCTAACTCCAAGCATTTTGCTTAGGTGTGACTTGGCATAGCAAAGTGTGAAGACAACTGGTCCAGAGAACGATCGACAGTGCTATGCGAGTGGTAATGGGATGAACAGATGCAACTGTGTTATATCAGTGAAGAATGTGAAGCTTTTCTGAGCACAGCAGACCCTTAATCAGTATTATAGGTCGTTGGGTTGCTAGTGTGATGTTCACCCAGTACTGCATACAGTCAGTCTTCTCCAGTCTCTTGTCTTTGTCCTGCGAGGCCTTCTCTTTTTCTTTACTCTCTGTCCACATACTGGCATTGCCCTCACATCTTTCTAATAATATCTCCCGTTATCCCACCTCGCGCATCGTAAATGGTTGGTGCACTCTAATTTCTTGACAGTACCTGTTTTAATGATATATTCGACATAATTAAGAAAGAGGTAATTTTTTTAAAATCTTATTTCAGAAAATGGTTGCGGCTTGCTCTGAAGCACTTGACCCCTTGCCCATTGCAATGTCTGCAAACAATGTGGACAGGGACATTACATTCTCAACCTTCTTTGTCAAAATCTTGGGTTTTCAAATGCTTAGAAACTGAATTTGTAATGCTATACCCTTCCTGCCAGCAAACGACTTCAAACTTGCAGTTCAAGCCCTAGTAATCCCAAGAGTGGAATATGGGGCTGTAACCCTAGGCGGCCTCCCCAGGCCGACGACAACCCTGCTAAGAGCTGCTATCAATTCAGCTGCAAGACTCATCACTGGTTCAAAAAGAACCTCTCACATCTCTCCTGACCTTAGAGCCCTCAATTGGCTCCTGTTTGAAGCTAGAATCCATGTATGACGCACAAGGCCTTACACTACAATTCTCCGAGCTATCTAGCTCAGAAACTGGTACTTTCTGCTGAAAATAGAGCCTCCAGAAGCTCCAAGAATCTTCTACTGAAATCACAACGTTTTACCAAGAAAAAAACGTATAATCGATCCTTCTCTGGAATGGCTCCCAGGATCTGGAATGCTTTGCCCACAGAAACTAGACTGAACCCCTCCACTGCCGCCTTCAAAAAAGAAGTGAAAGCAATTCTCATGGCTAAATTCACGTAAATTACTTACTTATTACTGTATTCTAATTATTAGTCTGTATTATTGAGCACCGTATTGTAATTACTATTTGTACTTTTGAGCAACATATATCTAAAGTAACTCTAATTGTATGTTCTTATGCTCATACTTGTTTCTAATATATGAAATGTAAAGCGCTCTGATACCCGCAAGGGTCTTGTTCACGCTATATAAAACCTTCAAAATAAATAAATAAATAAAATAAGGACATATAAAATGTTGACTCTAACAGGACCTTGCAGAGTTCACTTTTTTGTAAAGTGTAAATATGTAAATGTAAAATGTAAATGTATGTGTCTTGTAAAGCGCACTGCTGCCCTGAGGCGTCCTGGCGCTGTAGACCGCTGGGGAACCCTTCCTGGCTATCAATATCATCAAGTTATTAATATAGCGCCTCTTATATTTTCACATTTATGGCAAAAAGGGAAGGATTAGTGAGAAGAAGTGATTTCCAAAAGAATTACACAGTGTGATCAGCTGGAGTTATAAGATTGTCAGTGGTTTCATTAACCCTCAGTTGACAACTCTGGCACAACTATGATCTGGGTATGTTTACAGTAAAAAATTTTAACATCAACTTAATGTTCTACATTAAATATGCTTTAGTAAATCAGAAGATACTTCCTGTGAAACGTAAGTCAGAAAGAGTAGTGGAGTGATTAGATCAGTGATGTATTCATAACTCCACTTTAATAAAGTGCTGGCATGTCGGGAGCTTTACCATGATCAGAAAGCTTGCCTAAATAGAGCCCATACATAACTGGACCTTCTGCAAAAGCAGTGCTTGTAAATATTTAAAGTTTTGACATGAATAGAGCCCTGATATATTCAGAGTCCAGTATAAGCAGATAGTTGTCATAATCAGACCGTGCTAGAATTCAAAACTCTGACATTATAAGAGTCATGGAAAAATCAGATAGGATATTGCCAGAGCTCTGATATAATATGAAAAGTGCGATAATGTGTTACTTCACTGCATGACTGACGCCAAATTACACAGGTGGATTTTTTTTACAGGACTTAACTTTCAGAAGCAAGTAGATACTCTTTATAGAATGTCACATCCCTGAGCATGCCTCCATTCTTGACAAGCTCTAATATTTTATACAGTCTGGTTTTCTGGCATATTTCCCTGTACCGTCAAGTACCAGTACTCGGATCCGCAACAGCAGTTCCACCTCCAGTTCTCCGTCCCAATTTAGACCACTTCCATGCATGTACACTAGCTACCTAGGACACTCATTTCAGTCTTGCCTAGGGTGCCATTGTATCAGACAGATACCTTGACAAATAGGAGAGCTCTCAGCCCCCACCACAAATCCTTCTTAGGAGCTGGAGTTGGGTTGATAATTGGTGCTGGCATGCTCCAGTCCGCATGACTGAGAGTGCTAGCAAAAGAAGACTGGAGTCTTCGAGTCTGCATTGCAGATGGGCTGAGTAGATGAGTAGGATATTCTTCTAGGGATCTGCTCATATTGATGACCCTTGATGCTGTTAGTACTGTTATGGTATTAGATACAGATTCCAGAAATTTACATGCATTTGTTTTTACATATTTGGATTGCGCTCACTTTGTTCCCATAAATTACTATAGTAATAATTTTGAGATTCGAATTTCACCTCAATAAATTCATCTGGATGTTGTTTTAGAATATATGTTATACAACAGCTGTAAAATATCCTCTGTCACTCACCCCTGTATGATCACTGGCAGTGTTGATGCTAAAATGGAGTTTCATCCATTTGATATATATTTAGTGAAAAAAGATATCTGAGGAAAAAGTGTTTTTCTTTTACTTTCAAGTGAAAGTTTTGATGCTCACGGATCATTTAATTCTGTGTTTGTGACTACTTTTGATGTTCATCCTTGCCAAATTTCAGTATTAATGTCACAGTGCATAAGTCCACTTATAAGTGAAGAGGTGTTCCGTCCCCTATTTACTACACATTGAAACAAAGACTTTGGTAAATTAGAATCCAATTTTTTGCTATTATATAAGGAGGGGAATGAACATAGACCTCTTATTCCAGTTATTAAAGTCCACAAAAAGCTTAGCAGAGCAGATATCTAGAAAATGAGATCATGTTGGAAAATGCCTGGCAAGCAACAAGAGAATGATAGGATGGAATCAAAAAGATTCTAAAGAGTGCATTCAAAGGCTGAGAACATTTTGTAGAGCTGACTTTGGTAATTCCCTAGAACTGGATGCAAAGTGTTGCATTTGTTTTGAATAATATGATCAATTAAAAGTACAGAATGAGAGCTGCTTAGTATGAAGATCAAAGGGATAGAGATAGTGTACTGTGCACATGAATAGTTTAACAATCATTAATGAAAAGCTAAAAAAGGAGCTTTGTAAGGCTATAAAATATGTCCCGAGAAATCAGGCATTACTTAATACCATAAGGAAAAGACTAGAAAGGGAAACTAGAAAAGGCAACAATAATACCTCCATAGGAGCTACTGGGATCGTTTTAAGGAAGCTTGCCTCTTGTTTTGGGAAAGTAGTGAAAGGGTAGTTTGAATGGAGACCCACTCCTTTCATCCTTGAATGCAGTTCTTTGAGCTGAGACCTTGCACTCCTGTTTTTCTTCTTTGTACTATTTTGACAGACATCTTAGTTTATATTGCTCTGTAGAGCATATTACCAGTGACATAATCCCTCAAATTATGGATGAGGATGTGATAAACACCCTTGAAAACAGTTCTTCGAATAAAAGCCCTGGACCAGATGAGGTCCCAAATCATTTAAACAAATTAAAAAAAAAAAAAATCTAATTTTTGGATGCCACTCTCAGTAAAGGTGCTTAAAGTAGGAAAGGTCACACTTAATTTTCCCAAAACTTGGAACTCCTTGCTTATTATACCTGTCTTTAAGAAGAACAATAAAGTTAATCCTATCTCTTATTGCCGTATATCCCTAACTGATTCTTCAATAGAGATCTTTGGTAGGATCCTGTTAATTAGAATGCTGGCTTTGGAAAAATAAAAGCAATAATGAGTGAGGTACAGATGGATCTTTGAGAGGGCCTGGGCTCGAATTTTTAAAACTTTTGAACTATAGAATGGCCAAAAAGAGCAACTTAACCTTCACGAACTTAACCACTGCATTGTTAGTAGAGCTGTCCAGTTTGTGGGAAGGTTTGCTTAATATAGGGTTACTAATCTCTCAGTCTTAATTCAGAATGGACTAACACAATAGGAGCCACAGGGGGAAGAAGACGAGCACGGCCGCCCCCCACTCAATACATTATAACAACCAATGGCCTGCCCTGCGATACACCTACTCATATAATACCGACATTAACAGGGTTTTCAATCCTTTCTGATTCCCTAAAGTGTGTTTCCTATCACTACTCCCAAGTCATGGTGTATCAATTTAAAAGTGTCAAAAAAACCACCATAGCACCACTTCAACCCAAAATTGACTAGAAAAAAGGTGAAGGGAGAGAAAGAGCACCTCACGGTAGAAACACCAAGGGGGGTTGCTGGTTGGTACTCACCGGCATACCCACTTATTATCATAGATTGCTCTTACTCCATGTGAAAAACAAAAATTATAATGTACTGATATATAATCTCAGTGTAGTGAAGTGGTGAAAAGAATAACAGTGCCGAGTGCTTTTATACGTGCCAAATGGACCCCAGTGAGAACATGAAAATCTAATTCTCACCATTAAAAAACAGGTAGTGCTTACTAGCTTGCCGTAACTTTATTGAATGCTGTAAACTCCCACGATTAAAAATGGTTTCAATCAAACCATAATCAATTCTGTAGTGCCAACATGTTTTGTTGCCAAATCATCACGCAACTTCTTCAGGGCTATTGGGGTTCCAAATCAACTTCACATATGGTTCACCTAAAACCTCTGATGGTATGATAAAAAGACACAAGGAATGCCAGTTAAAAAGGCCGTCTGACTATCGAGACGAGCTCAACAAATTTAATCTGAGAAAGTATGCTTAATTCCATCTTTACCAGAAGGTTGCAAAGTCTTCTTATACCAGCAACCGTCTTCAGGATGGAACACGTGTCCTCTGATCACGTGCCCCTGGGGTGACTACCAAATGTCTTGTCCCCTATAAATGTGTAAAACAAGAAAGCCTTGTTTAATCTTTTTTGCTGTTATAATTTTCTTACAACCCATAATCTATTCAAAGCATTATACTAACACTTAGAAAACATAGCTTCTCCTTACACAGGTAGGAAAAATCGCATCAAGCCCACTGCCCGTCAGTAAATCGTACAACCATGTTAATTCATGGATGTACCAGTATTCAAGTCGTACCAAACAATGATCTTACATTGGCTTTTGCTCTGTTGTTGTACCTCAAACAGATCTCTTTAAACTCACGGCATCACCGATCACCAGCGGCTCAACAATTAACTATTCCCCCATATATCGCACCTTCACCTTTTTTCTAGTCAACTTTGGGTAGAAGTGGTGCTATGATGGTTATTTTGACACTTTTAAATTGATACACCATGACTTGGGAGTAGTGATAGGAAACACACTCTAGGGAATCAGAAAGGATTGAAAACCCTGTTAATGTCGGCATTATATGAGTAGGTGTATCGCAGGGCAGGCCATAAATTCAGAATGGAACCAGGGATACGCTCACTGAACTATTTTATTACAGAAAAGCGGTAGGATAAGGGTGTAATTTTGCATTCTTTTGTTTTCCTTGTATACATGTAACGATGTGGGTTCGTCCTCGGGGTTGGTCCGATGCTCAATAGGTCCACCTCTTCATAGCCTCAATTCTGCATGCCATAATAGACGAGTATGTTAAGGTAATCAAGTGAGGTAAGGAAAGGGAGGGAACAGCAGGGAAGGAGACCTGAAATATAAACAACACACTATCAATATGTGTAGTTTTATTCACCTGTGCAAAACATATCAGGAACACCTTAATGTACCTGTAAACAATAAGAAAGCCTTTGTGTCAACACTTGAAACTGAGTCCATCTTCAAGTAAATAAACATTAGTATAGGTTTTTTGTAACACTGCTCACTCTTCAATAACGAGTGGCTTATAACCTGGAAAGGATACCTCACTTAACTGTAACAACAAAGAAAAAATATTGATAACACGTCCATTCTCCAAAGACAACTCTCTCTTCCCTCTTTTATGAATCTCTCTTTTGAAATGTTATTTGATGTACCCACCTAGCATTTATTAAAGCCTTGCATCACAGGGTGTGAACCTTAACTTGACAGGACTCTTGTTGAATCCTGTTAAAAAAGACAGCAAAGAATAAATGCAGGTTAACAAAAAGCATACTCCCAACTCTTAGGCCTGGGAGCCATATTTGTAGAAGTATAAGATGATTGTGTATTTCGTCATACCCCTAGGATAGTCTGTGAATGCCAAGTAATGTTAGTCTGAATAATGCGACTAAAGAAATGTCTCGTAGAATTATTTGCACTGAAACTCGGTAATGCTCATTGTATCCTTAGAATCTGAAAATATCCATATATAGAGGAAATCGTATCCCATCAGCAAAAGTCAGTATGTGATCCAATAATCCCAAGAACAGCAAATTCTCGTTGTACCGTGCTGTCTTCAAGCTCACTCATAGATTGGGACTTTCGGCACGCGGGAAAAACAAAACGACACTCCAGACACCCACTCAATTGACTAGAGCACAACACTGCAAGGAGTGACTTAAATGACTAACATGGCAAAACCCCAAAAAAGAATCAGAAAACGGTGTGGGCACCCTTACGGTGCTGGGAAAAGATCACAACGAATTTCTGCAGCGCTTCCAAGGGCCTCGTAACTGGAATAAACTGCCCCGCCTCAATGTCTGAATCCCTTTAAATACTTCCTAGTTGATCTTTCAAACCTCAAAGAGGTTCCTCTTCCTGGTTCAAGAGGAAGTAGCGGAATCATGGGAATTGTAGTCTTCATTCCCATGAATACCTCCCTTTACATGTAATTCCATGCTTCGTGCAGTTGAAGGAACAGCAAAACCACCCTGGTGAGTTCGCATGGCGGTTCTGATGTCGCTCTTTCCATAGCAAGCACGTTAGTCGCGCTTTGTCTGTGTCCTAGCTGAGTGTGTAATAATACACATGGTTTATAAAAAATCTTTGCTAAAATTCAGTCTGATTCCCTTAAAACTAGAAATAAAAGCCTTCCATTGCAGGTTTACGCTGATGATGCAGTACTAATTTCACCAACGTCCATGTCATTCAAACACTGAAGAAATTTCTTGGACAGTGTGGGATTAAAACCAGCGTAGGAATATCAAAGTTATTGACAGTGGGCAACCCAGTACAAAGAAGCAAGATATGTATATAAACAATTTGAAATTAGAATGAGTTAGTACTTAATTCTGCCATGGGATAGCACCAAGTTAAATGAATGCACCGTGTTGGGTAAGCCAGTCTAACATTTGTGACCTTAAACATATCAACCCTTGTTTCTGTTAAATCCCAGGGAGGAATAGTATCTACATCCATGGATGTACAATATGAAGAGCATCCCATATTTTACTTATAGTGGCAGCACATGGGAATTTAAAGAGTTGTAACCAATACAAGTGGGGATGCTTTTTTATGGCAACACAAAATTAAGAATCCTTTCTCTCTCTTTTTTTATTGTGTAGGTGCAGTGTAAAACATACAAGCCATTAAATACAAGGACATATCGCAGGAATACAAAATAAATAGTAAAATTCCATACCAAAGGCTTAATAAATACATCGCAATCTGCTCCTACTAAGGCCCAGCAGTGCTGGTACTCTCTTCAGAGATCATAAAACAACCCCATAATTCATCAAATTATTTAGATCGTCCAATCCTCTCTGCATACATACGGCCTCTGCCCCTGACCCTCTGCATTTTCCCCAACGAGTCTTCGAAGGATGGGACAGATTTAGGCCTCCAATTTTGTCGAAGTAACAATCTGGCCACCAGCATTGAGCTAACTATTATCTTCTGACTTATGTTTGCTATCAACGGTATATGGCAAAGACCAAGTAAAGGGTGGTGCGGGATCTCAAGCTGCAATTCATCTTCCAAAAACCTAAATATGTTGTTCGCATCGCCATTTATAGCATTTGTTCGGGTATTCTTTACAAATTCTATTTAACGAATTGGGGAGTCCGGTAAATAAGCCATTTTTTAAAATAAATTCATTTTGCGGCGGTTAGCACCCCTCAGAGTTTTAAAATAAAATGTAATCCATTAGCTTGCTGCAAGATACCTCGTGACACAGTTAAGCCTTCCTCTTTGAGCCATTTAGCAGAGATATGGCAGAAACTATCCGTCTTTTCACATATTAGCAAATATCTATATCAATCAACAACTTTCCTCCTCTGGGTGATGCTAATTAAATTTCCACCTAGCTCCCTTTTTCCGACTGTAGCTTTGGGGTCTATAGACTGCAGTTGATCCTAAAGAACTCTATTCGACCACTGGATCTAGCTTTTATTTCTGGTGGTAGAGGCTTTGACTTCCTCGCGTTTTCCATTTGTCACAGGCCAGGAAATCATCTAATCTTACAAACCCACTCATTTGCCAGCTTTTGGAAGTTTCTTCATCCATTACTCTCCCATTCCTCCAATCGATGTGCCTGATTATCGACTCAGAGTTTTTAAATGGAAGACTATATTATTTTTAAAAATTGCACTTTCCTTCTAAAAACCATTGGAGAGTCTGGTACCTTACTTTTTTTTAGGAGATGTGGACAATTGCAAGGGATCAACAATTGGGTTCTCTGCAGTCATTTTGTCAGTCAGTTTGTTATATAAGTGGTTAACCGGCGAGCAAGGCTTTCTAAATCTAAAAGCAAACTGTGTAAAGTGAGCAAAATAATAAGATCTCACATTAGGAAGGCTACCCCCTTCCCCTGTACTCCTATATAAAATCTCTGAAGATATATTCTTGGATCACCTCTAGTGCATAAGAAAAATTAAGAGAATCCACTTTCTTAAAAAATCGGTAGTAAGAGTGCAGGGAGCATTGGCAAACAAGAATTAAATAAGGGAAGCACTGTCATCTTTATAAGAGCCACGCTACCCAACAGCGTAAGAGGTAAAAGCATCCACCTATCTAGCAATGCTTTCACCTTTTGCAGAAGTAGCGGGTAATTCATATTGTTTAACCTACTTAAATCTTCTAGAACACCCAAATAGTATTTTGGTCAAGCATGTGCTCCAGCTCTAAACTCCGGCAGCAATTTCTCCCTCGAAAAGCTGCAAGGAATAATGTCAGTTTTGGTTTTATTCATTGTTCACCCCCTAAGGTATTGAAAGCTTTAAAGATCTCAAACACTCTTTCTTTTCTGAACTTGAACTCTCGGGTGCCAGTATTAACATTACGTCACCCGCATATAGTTTAATTTTGGACATTTAAGGCAAAGGTGCCTAAATGTCGGCATCTTGTCTAATAGCCTGAGCTAGAGGCCCAATAAAATTGGCAAAAATAACAGTCGAAAGTGGGGCTCGAAGCACTTTAAAAATACTACTTACGGATGCGTTCAAAATTGGGCTAGCTTCAGCTTTAAAATACATTCTTTTTATAAATCCTGTGATCTGAGGAGAAAAATCAAATTGCTCAAGAATCCGAAAAGAGCGTTTCTCAGACCACAAGGTTGAACACCTTTTCAGCATCTAAAAGATCTGCTTGGTAACAAACATATCAATGGATTCAATTAAATAATTTGTGTTGGTGTAAAGTTTCTGCCCTGCAACAAACCCAGATCTTTGTGTATCAGATTTGAGGCCAGTTTATTCAGCCTATTCACAAATAATTTAATTACAATTTTATAATCTGCATTAGGCAGATAAGAATTAAGATCTAGAGCGTCTTTGCCTTTTTTAAAAAAAGCTCCCAACATTACCCTGTTGTAAGGGGGGGTGATCCGCCCATCAATATAAAATTAGTCAGCTCCAATAACAAAGGGTTTAAAAGATCCCCAAATGAAATGCCTTCTAGAACTTGGTGGGAAATCCATTATAACCCCCACCTTTTCCCCAGGCATGCTCTTAACTACTTCTTCTGGTTCGTTGAGAGTCAATAAGTTATCCATAAAAACTCGGTCATCCTCATATAAAACTGGAAGTGAAATATCCTGTAAAAAGACATCCAGCTCCACCTGCTCAATGTCCCTTGAGAAGCCATATGTATCTTTAAAATGCTTCCTAATCTCCCCCTCCCCTGAAATTATGGCACCTGTCTTAGGGCACCTTACCAAATTAAATTATTATCTCAGCTCTTCCGAGTTTGCCAAGCCAGAATCTCCCTGCATAATCACTTTCTTCATAAAGTTGCTGCAGAAATGTAAAATTCTGCACACAACGTTTAGCATAATAATACTCCTGGACTGCGGATTTGGCTTCATCTAGAGACTTTTTATTTTCCCTGGACCCTACCCAAAGACATTTCTCATGCTCCTTATTAATTTGATCTTCCAAACAGACTTTTTCTGCTTTGAATTAATTCAAACAAAATATGCCCTTTTGAGATCTGGGGGCCTGCAGAGAGGCTTTTATGACATCCATACCATAGTGACCATAGTGATTGTAGCAGTGCCTATGTTGAGCTCTAAAAAAAATCAGTTTTGGCTCTGTAGGAGCACAACCAGCTCTCATCCTCTAGGTAAGTCTTATTAAAAACCCACCTCTGTGATTTGGATTTTGGATCCCTCCCCCATAGTTCCATTTCTAGTGCTGAATAATCTGAAGATCCATTTGGAAGCATGTTCAGCCATTAGAACTTAACTGCAGCGGAGACAAAGAACAAATCAATGCGTGACGTGTAGTTATATGGGTTTGAAAAGTGAACACTTTATCGGAAAGGCCATTCGCCATGGGTCTGATAATTTAAACAAGCTAGAATACGTTTTAAGAAGCCTTGCGGTTTGAGGTTTGTGCTGTTTCTTATTTCTAGTTGAAGAGTCGAGACCTGGAGTTTGAAGGAAATAGAAGTCACCCCCTAAAATAATCTCACTTTCTATTGACCCTAAAGATAGAAAGAGTTTGCCTAATGGACTAGGATTGTCTTCCACAGGCTCATACAGACAAATCAATGTTAATAAAAAAGAATCTATTGAGCAATTGAACCAGCACCATCGAGCCTCAGAGTAAGCCTGCCATAGATGGATTTTAACTCTTGCCCTCTTCTTGATATATATCTCCACCCCTCAATGGGCAGCGCTAGAAGAGGAGAAGCACTTTGGCCCAACCCTCAAACATACTAAACTTACTCAGCCTATTGGAGGAGGGGATGTGTGTCTCCTGCGTGAAAACAACAGGTGGATAATACCCTTGAACCCAGGCTTCTATAGCTTGCTTTTTCCACTTGTTTCTCAGCCCATTTACATAAAAAAGCCTTAATCCTGGTATATAACAGTGCTTTTAAATATTTATTCGGTTTAAAAAAACATAAAAGATGCAGATTTATACATTTCATACATGCACACCAATTAAAATCAAATGTCAATCTCAATAAACTTTATTCGATCTATAGCGATAGACCATAAAAGTACAAACAGGAAGAAAAGAACAATACAATACTGTACAAAACAAAGAAGTGAATTCCAATACATTTAAAAGATGATTAAAATGTGTGCATTTCCTAATAAAATCCGTGAAAATGGGTGAAAGGTAAAATGCCTCAATTTACAATCTTGTGTGCATTTTCGATTCGCACAGATTTCTCTACAGACTCTGCACGTCATTAAAAAGCAAAGTGCACAACAATAAAATAGAAGTATGATTAATTAAGAACCACATGATGTACATTTAACAATACTGTTCCAAAACACCAGCCAGCCAGCTAGGTTAAAAAACTGAAGAACAGGCTATGGCCCTGGCTGGGGCAATCGAATAAAAACGGTTGTCGGCAATCTTTAAGGACACTGGTGGATAATTTAATTAGTCACAGCTAGCTCTAAGCCTAATCGTGGACCTCAAAAATCTAAGGACAAAAAACACAGATTCACTAGTTAGCATTTGCAGAAAAATAAACGCAGGTCTAACCTGTTTGAAATTGCACTTCCTTAAAATGGGGATAAGATAGGATTTTCTAGGGACCTCATAGGAGCTACAAAACATAAGAAAATGCATCATGTTCTTTAGAAACTTATTGTGGCAGCCACAGGGAGGAAGACTTTGACCCCTGAGTGCTGCCCCCCGTTGAGCCAGGAGATAATGGAAAAGGTCCAAATGAAACCTGGTCAATAAAAATCGGTCGCAGGTACTTTTAATCCAGAGGAGATAGGGCTCAGTTGATGGCACAATTTTCAGAGAGAAATATCCACTCACACTTTGCTTCATCAGCTCCCCTATCCAGCAGCCGTTTTCTAAAAAAGTTCTCCTTCACCCAACACATGTCTTTTTTACACATATTCTCTGGATTAGTGAATTAATCAACCCTTCCCAGATCCGCAAAACAGTCCATACATAAGCAAGGGAACACAATGGTAATGATCCAGGGAGAGACAATCAGTTAAAATATCCTTGCTAAGAGCAATTTCCTCCCTGAGCCACAGGTTCATCCACACTGCTAGGGGGTGGTAAGACAACCGGTCAGAGAGAAAAGCCAACCCAAGTTCTTCATGGACTGTAAAAGAGGGAATACCCTGCAGGAGACATAGAAGACAGTTAAAAAGGGAGTTTTCAACAACTTGGAGTTCGTCATGCTCCATATAGCCCAAATCTTGCTGCCGTAAGTTACCTTGGTAATACACTTGGCCTTGTAGATCTTTAAGAGTGCCCCACTGAGACTATTTCCCAGCCTGAATGCGACGTTGAAAAGGGCAGAATTGGCCATGAAAAAGTCCCCTTTTTTTCCTCTTAATAAGGGGACGCCAAGTCATAGTGGCATCAAAGACTATTCCCAAATATGAGAATACATCAGTCTTGGGAACCGGCAACGCTCCTGCCACAAACGTATAGGGTTTGTTGGGGAGTGCACCTACTTGCATTAAAAAGGATTTATTGTTGTTCACTCGTAAGTCCAGCTCCTCCATAAAGTTTACAAATGAGTTCAAAAGGGTTTGCAACCCCCGGGCTGTTCTGGCCATGAGGACGTTGTTGTTAGCATACAATAATACTGGGAGACTCCTCCTGCCCACATATTGGCAGTCGGTGTTTGTCTCCACTAGGGTTTGGTCTAGGTTGTTGATATACCAGTTAAAAAGAAAAGTGGGGCTGAGGGGTAAATGCATCCAACTTAACACGGTCCTAAATAAACAAAGGGCGAAGGAACGCGTTGCCCTGGAAGGAGAGTTAGAAACAGTGGATAAAGCACATAAGGTCACACCCACGTGCATACTGCAGTGGCAACTCACCGCAATACGGGGCAAATTACGGTCCATTTACAACAATAGAGCTGAGTACACACTGCTGAAGCTGCGCCAGACATCCTACGCACAAGGCGACAAGGTGGGTTCACATTTGGCATGTCAACTGCGAGAGAAACGGGAACGAGAATTTATTGGGGGTATCCTGGGCCAGGGTGGTCAGCTGGTCCATACTGATGCCACTAAGGCCAACATTATTGGTGACTTCTATGGGCAGCTCTACCGAGGCACATCTCTAGATGTGCACCCACAACAGCAATATCTAGAGTCAGTGTCTCTCCCCCATATCTCCCCTGCGACGGCGAACGCCTTAGATGCTCACATCACTTCAGAAGAGGTGAGGCAAGCTATCTCAAGACTTAAACTTCATAAGGCCCCGGGACCTGACGGCCTCACTGCACAATTCTATAAATGCTACGCGTCCGAAATCATCCCTCACCTCACAGAGCTATTCCAGGCGATAGCAGCGGACGCCCTTGTCTCGACGTCAATGGCCGAAGCGGTGATATCTGTCATCCCTAAGCCAGGAAAGGACCCCCAACTTTGTGCTTCATATAGACCCATAGCGCTTCTCAACATCGACGCAAAACTCTATTCCGCGATTTTAGCAGCTGGGCTGGAGGGTTTAATGCCAGAACTAGTCCACCCTGATCAATCAGGCTTACTAAGGGAAGGCAAACACATGATAATATTCCCCGCACCATACATCTTGTTGAGAAAGCGTCTAAATTTAAATTTCCGGCAATCTTGGTGGGTCTTGATGCAGAAAAGGCCTTCAACGGGGTGGACTAGTGGTTCCTTTTCCTCGCCATGCGGAGATTTGGCTTTTGGGACACATTCCTCAACATGATCAAGGCCAATTACCACCGGCCTTGCTCAAGCGTGCTAGTCAATGGATGCTCATCACTCCCCTTCGTCCTTAGCAGAGGAACTCGGCAGGGGTGCCCACTCTCCCCCCTCTTATTCGTCCTCAGCATCGAACCCCTTGCGGTGCGATTTCGGGCCAACGAGGAGATCCGGGGCATTCGTTTTAGTGGTACGGATCACAAAGTGTCCCTTCTTGCCGCCGACGTCCTGCTCACGCTTACGGAGCCAACCTCTTCACTTAAGGCGGTGCAGGAGGAGCTGAAACTCTTTGAACAGGTGGTGGGATTTAAGGTAAACCTGTCCAAATCCTCCATACTGAACCTCATGCTCCCCACCGTCGAGGCCACCAGACTGCGAGGTCAGACGTCACTGCAATGGGCTATGCACTCTCTCCTTTACCTGGGGGTTCACCTCACGGCCAGACTTGGCGACTTATATAGAGCCAACTTCCCTCCCCTGGTAGCTCAGTTGCAACAAGACTTTTAGAGATGGAAGCCCCTCTATGTTTCCTGGCTTGTGCGGATCAATGCAGTTAAGATGACAGTCCTTCCAAAACTCCTATATTTATTCCAAACCCTACCCATTGAGCTTGATCTTCCTTTTCTGTTGATTTATGTTTGTGCCTGAGGGACTCCCCTCAGGGCTTGTTGTTCGAAAAATGGCGTCCTCTATATTTTTAATGAAGAGGTTGGGTTGGACTCTGGGACCTATGACGCTGTCTTCTCATTAAGTGAATATTTTTTACCTCGGGCCCTACACGCCCTGTTATATTCATGTTGTCTTATTGGCTTATGACGCTCAATAAAAAGTATTTTGACAAAAAAGAAAAGGGAGAACAATGCACCTCTGTCGGACCCCTCTCTCAATAGTGAGCAGGCGGGTTACTCTCAGATCCTTTGTATATCGGACTACTGCCTTGGTATCACTATGCAAGTCCCTCAAGAAGTGTACGATGTCTGGGCTACCTCCTGTGGGCAACATGGTCTGCCAAAGCTTCGATCAGTTGACAAGATCGAATGCAGAGGCCAGATCCATGCAGGCTAAATGAACAGTGCCGGCACTCGCGACAGTGTGCTTGTTAAGTACCAAGTACAAATTTAAGCTTTGGTCCACTGTGGATCAACCCGGGCAAAAACCATATTGGGCATCGGACAGCATGTTGTTCTCCTCAGCCCATGTGGAAAGTCTGTTGAGAACAATGCGGCCTACCACCTTTACCACTGAATCAAGTAGCGAGATAGGCCTATAACAATTCGTGCCATCCCTATCTACCTTTTTAAAAACCGGTACAATTATATATAAAGCCCAAAGGCCGGGCATCCGACACCGCTGCGGCATTGATAACCGCAGTAACGGTCGGTACCCAGATATCCATTTTAGTGATGTAAAGGTCCGTGGGTATCCCATCAGGGCCTGAGGCCTTCTTTTTTGTTAGCCCTGCTAAACCCTCTCTGACTTCCTCCAAGACTAGGGGCTACCTTTGCAGTAGAAGGGGACAGAAACATGGTCTCAAAATGCCGTACCCATTCCTCTTCAGTAATGTGCGGGTCCAAGAGGGTTGTATCATCTCCAGCCCAAATGGGGTTGTTAATTATACTCCAAAACTTGGAACTATTGGTCAGGGTACTGGCTTCAATAAGGTTTGCGCAGGATTCGTCCTTCAATGCGGATTTGCAGGTAGCCAAGGCTACTTTATAGAATCTATGACAAACCTTAATAACAGAGGGGTCTCTTGGTTTCGTACCGAGGGCTACTCCCAAGTTCCTAGAGGCTCGAGAGCATTCAGAATCAAACCATCTCGGAACTACGGATGGTTGCTGCACCACCGGGGTCTTTAATAAGCTAGCAATTGCACATGAGATAGCATCAAGGGCTTCTAAAATGATCGGTGGCTCGGCACCGGCTCCTGCACAGGGTGAAAACTCATTTTGGCCCTGGGTGAGCAGAGATTCATAAAACTTATCTGGGGAAATCTGTGCCCACTTCAATCTCCTCCCGCTGTCCGTTGCTGACAACAACCCCCTAGGTTGCCCACTATTAGTTTGGGCTACACAAGGCTTTACACACAGGGTTATGATCATTGTGCTCGCTCGCCTGAATGGAAAAGTCCAAAATGTGTGCAAAAAAAGGGGTAGAAGCAAATGTAAAGTCAATAAATGATTTGCACCCTCTACCAGTAAAAGTGGGATTAATATCATTAAGCTCTGGAGGCAATTTATTCATGGATGACGTTAGCTCATACTCATTTACAATGGCATTAAGTAGGTCACCCTGTAGCTTAGTGTTCTATATGCAGACTGGACAACAGTGCACATCCCAAATGTTTGATCCCTCCTCCCCTCATGTCCCCACACAAGTGAATCTTAAAATCTCCTGCAATCACAAGATTAATGTGGCTTTGATTTTTAAACGCAAGTTTCTCAGGAAGAAGCCCAACCGAGAGATGTTACAGCCTTCGGTGAGTGAGGGTACAGCGTTGTACATGCTCATAATCAGCAACTCGATGGACCCCTTAGAAAGCTTCAGAGCCTGCAAGGTGTAATGGTCCGTGGGTACTGCTACCAAGCTACTACAAACGGCCAAGGAGTCAAAACTGACCAATCCCCCCTCAGCTCTACCCAAACTTGAGGGGTTAGCTGGCATGGAAAACATTTTAAAAGCCCTCCAAAAAGAAATTGTTAGCAGTGGCCCACGTGTCCTGCAAACAGATTACGTCGTGCTTTATAAAAAAGTATCCAGCTAGGATCGTTGAACTTGCTTGCCAGCCCGGCAATGTTCCAGGAGATGAATTTGCATTCAGCAAAGGCCTCGATGGCTTGCCCCAAGGGCCCGGTTGTCAGCTAAATCAGAGGAGTCTTGGGATCAGATGATATGCCAGCAGGCAGTAAATCACAAAGTCAATTGATCACAATGGTGCAAACCTATTGAATACATTAATGCCAGAGTCAGTCACCTGCCGTGTCCTCCACTCCCAGGCATTGAGGCCACCCTGGGTCCTGGCTCTGGGAGGGGTGGATGAATTGGTGGTCTATTAAAATAACCCAGGGGAGTGCCATGATGGTCGAGGTGGGTCTGACGCTGGTGGGCTACAAGGTTAAGGCCAGTGTTCTCTTACTCCTGCTTCAAATTAATTTGTGCCTCAGGCGAGTCCCCTTTTCCCGTTCCCTGATAGTTGATGTCTGTGCTCCTTGTGTGATCAGCAAGAGGCAGCGACGTCACCAATTCGTCAAGTCCAGTAGCAAGGCACTCTTCTCAGTTATAGGATCTTGCCTCACATTTTCTCTACCCCCAGTTGTCTTTCGGTCACCGGACTCCTTCGCCCAACGGCATTGCAGCTTCATACCCTCTCTCAACTCTGTAGCCTGTTGCTCCGAGTGATTAATTTTCAACAAGATCTTAGTTTTTACCTGGGAAAGGGAGCCAGCTTGGTATGGCTTCTGCTTTTTTTTTTTATAGAGGGCTTCTTTTTCAGCATCTCACTCAGCTTCAGTGAGTGGAGATAGGCAAGACACATACAGCTGGGAGGGTAAAACTCTCCCCATTAGTCCATAAGGCACAAGACAGAGACAGTTTCTATTTTAGTGAGTATCAGTGTGTCTCCGAAAGTAGTTCCCCATGTGTTAGAAATGGGTTTCTCTAGTTGGCAAGGGCTTGCACCTTTGTCCAAATAGGGACCCGTCTTCCTAGTCAGGATAAGGGAATAACCCCTGCTCACCCTCTTGGTAGCTTGGCACGAGCAGTCAGGCTTATCTTAGAAGCAGTGTGTAAAGCATTTGCACATAACCAACAGTAATACAGTGTAAGCACTACAAAAGGATACCACACCAGTTTAGAAACATATCCAATTTTTTTATATACTTTACTTAAGACAAGACCAAAAACTATAAAAATCCACAATACAGTCCTTACAATCTACAGTTATGAAAATACGCTTTGAAAACAGTTTCTTGATGTCCGGGGCAAATCCAAACAGTTCTGGCTGACTGCGGCATCGCGGGCCAGCTACGGTGTCGGGGAGCCCCGCAAACAGTACCTTTTAGAAATGCAGGGTGTCAGTGACCTCTCGTTGAGCTTCCGAAAACACGGCGTCCGCAGGCGTTGGTTCCAGAGGTCGGTGCAGGAGTCGTCGGGGCCCTCGAAGTCACACGCATTGCAGGTCGATCTCCTCTCTGTGGAGTCAGGAGCGCTGACGTCGGCAGGCGTCGTGTGCTACGGTGCAAAGTGCAGCAGCGGCGTGCGGTGCCCTCATGTCACGGTGCGAGCAGCGGCTCGGTGGCAGCATTAGATGGCGTCGTCGGTGAGGCCAGGGTCGCGGTGCGAGATGAAGGCGGTGCTGGTCACGGTGCAGGCAGGTCACGGTGCAAGCAGTGGCGTCATCATTGCTGAAATGCTGTCGTCGGCTGACGAACTGGAGTCGATGGCACCGGCATCGGTAGGCCAAGGCTGCGGTGTGGGATGAGGGCAGTGCATCATGTAACTTTACAAGCGGTGCCCTCGAACCACGGTGCAAGCAGCGGCGTCGATTTCGGCATGGAGCGGCCTAGTCGGGGAGGTCAAAGCATTGTCGTGAGGCCAGGCGGTGCGGGGTGCGGTGCCCACTGGTCGCAGTTCGAGCAGCGGCTTGGTGGCGGCGTCAGAAGGCGGCGTCACGGTGCAAGATGAAGGCAGTGCTCGTCATGGTGCTGGCAGGTCGCCGTGCAAGCAGCGGCGTCGTCGTTGCTGAAGCGCTGTCGGCGGCTGACGAACTGGAGTCGATGGCATCAGTAGGCCAAGGCTGCGATGTGGGATGAGGGCGGTGCTTTGTGTATCTTTACAACCGGTGCCCTCGAACCACAGTGCAAGCAGCGGCGTCGGGGAAGGCCAAGGCATCGTCGTGAAGCGAGGCGGTACGGAGTGTGGTGCCCACAGGTCGCAGTGCGAGCAGCGGCTCAGTGGCGGTGTCAGCAGGCGTCGTCGGTGAGACCAGGTGCGGTGTTGCAGCGGTGCCAAGGCATCGTCATGCAGTGAGGTGGTGCAGAGTGCAGTGCCCACAGGTTGCAGTGCGAGCAGCGGCTTGGTTGTGGCGTCAGTGGTGAGACCAGGGTCGCGTTGCGGCAGTGCCCTCTGAGGTGCCTTCGGGGCACGGAGTTGGCAGCGGCGTCGTAGACGTCGTCAAGTTGTTTTTCTTCTGTTGCAGCACAAAACACACAGTCCCCAGTGCTGAGGGTAGAAGAGCTTGAAGTGTTTGCTGTTCCTGAGACTTCGTGAACAGGGGGCCAGCTCTACCTCCAGCCCTTGGAGAGACTCACAAAGTAGATTGCAGAAAGTTCAGTCCCGTCTTTTCACTGCCCAAGACAGAAGCAGCCATTGCAGGTCAACACAGCAAAGCACACAGCAAAGCAGTAGTTCCTCCTCACAGCTTCTCCAGCTCTTCTTCTTGGCAGTCTTCTTGATCCAAAAGAGTTCTAAAGTTCAGGGGTATGGGCCCCAATATTTATATCCCAAAATGCATGGATCCCTTAGGCAGAGAGTGTTTGTGCCCAGCCTGAACCAGTTCTGCCTTCTCTGGTGTGATTTCCTGGTAGGAGGTGGGGACAGCATTGTCAGAGGCAGACCAGGCCCTTTGAGGTGCAAGGAAATCTCCTCCCCTCCCCCATTGCAGCCCAGGTCTATTCAGCCCTTTCCTGACACTACCTAGAGTATCTGGAACCACTCCTGCTCCCAGCCTTCTGTCATCCAAAACCCAGACAGGCAATCCGCATTCCAACAGAGGCACACGGGATGACTGAGCAAGAAAATACCTACTTTCTAAAAGTAGTATTTTCAAACGCAGAATGTAACAAGCATTGGCATAGCCAATAGGTCGCACCTTTGGGACCGCATAAGTGTTTAGCCATGCAGCACATTATGGACAGAGCTAGCATTCTCCTTGTTAAATGAAGTAATCAAAATTCCTTAAGGGCAAAACTCACTGCCTGCCTTAAACTGTGGAAGGACCGATTGTCCTCCCCTTTGCTGAAGTACTTTCCACGGCGCAGTGACTCCAAGACAGAAGCGTTGCACTGAGCTAGAAGCACCCAGATGCCAACCTCCTTGTAGTCCTTGAACACTTCCTTCATCATGTTGATGCCCCCAGTGGTCTGGTGGGAGAAAAGCAAGTGGGAGAAAGCAGGCATGAAAAGGCAGTATAGTCAATACAGGAGAAAGGATAGCGGTCAAAAGGTGAAAACAAGATATCTATTCGCATCAAAATGCCTGCAGGCTGGCACCTAATAATCAAGACAAATTTATACGTCGGCATAGTGCATACATCGATAGGCGTATGAAACATTAAAAACTGCATGGAGAAGTTCACAAAACTACGAGCACGTAAGAAAAGCTTAGCACACCTCTACAATTTGAAGTCGGGGTGTTGCAGGGATTCTGCTTATGCGCAGAACTATGCGCAGGAACCCAGGCCCTCAGGGAATTTTGGTGTACCAAAAACCCACCTCAGAACCCAGAACCCCTTATCCGGCCAGCATCAGTGTCCCATTCGTTATCCGAGGTTTAGCTTGGTGGTCCCAATGTATAGACAACCCAGAACAAGCGACTTAGTATATTTCTCAGGAATGGTGGGAATCAGAAATACCTTTTCGTAATTATTCTCGTACCAGTCCACAACAGAGTAAACAGAGACACGGTTAAAAGTTTAAAGAGTTTATTTTATAAACCTTGTGTCCTAAGATGCAGCAGTTTGGCTAACATTAGCAGACAAACTATTAAAATCAAAACCATCAGCATAGTTACAATACCATAGAAAATGAAAGGAGTAATCATACTAAAATGACAGTGGATCTAAGCCACCTTCCTTTCTCTAACACACTAATAGTATTATTAGACTAATAGAAGGTCTCTAGGCTTGAATGGGGAACCCCATACCGTAAAGATCAGCTCAGAGAGTTCACATCGCAGGATCAGCTATGCTTTGCTCCTAGGAACGCTCTTCTTCCGAATGTAATGAAAACATGTAACACTGCAATATTAAAAGCACTCGACTTTCAGGTATTTGCAGCTGCATGCGTGTTAGGGCTAAACTAGTGGGCCGATCAACCTGAACTCAACAACATGCACCGTCTAGCGACCCAGACTGTTTCTTTACACGGTGTACAGACCAAGGTCGCTGCTCACTGTTTGGGATGTTAACAACAGACAGTTCTCATGTGAAGCAAAGTCGAGTAAGCATTTCTCAATTTAATAACATGTGACTACAGTGTCGTGTGCAAAAGCAGCAAAAGCGGCAAAATGGCTTTCTAACATTTAACGCGGTTATGCTAACATAGCGTTGTACATAGGTAGATAACGATCTTCACTACACCCCCCCTTGATCGGACCACTAACCAGTAGGGGCGCACTTGCAAGAACGCAGAGTTCAAGTTTGATAGAACGGAACCAAGGGCATGAACTATAAGTCCATATACGGGAAGTGAAAAAGGTTCGAAGAGAAAAAAAAACTAAGAAAAAAGTTAAAACGGGTTAAAAAAAACCATGTAGAGGATAAAATAAAAAAAATCATTGAAGGACGTAGGACGAAGTGAAAGTACAAAAGTCAATCCATCAATGTATAGGCACAATAAGTTGCAACAGCTTCCAAGAGGAAATCATTGGAACGTTCCGCAAAATTATCTGCCATCCAGTTCAGCACGGGGAAGGAACATACATGCTCCTCAACTACCGGAGCTTCCAGCACCAGACGAGGACAACTTGCGGGTTCTTCAAGATTACTTCTTGCTAAGAAGTCAATTGCGGCCGTTCCGATGTCCCAATTTCCAAGAACTCCATGCGCTGCAGCACAGGCCATAATCCCGACACCAGAACAGTCCAACTCATGAGCCACTAAGGGGCTCATTAGCCGATCATAATCCGGGTCAGGAGACGCCGAGTTGGACAGACACAAATCCAGAGCCCATTGGAACGGACAATCTAGGCAATGAAAGACTGGCTGCACACAAGTAAAGTAGGCAAACCGGAAGGACAATCCATAGGCTACGCTCAAAGTTGCCAGCGGTAAAGCGCCATAGAATTCAAGCATCCGGTTACGAAGATGCAGCAGGCGGGACATGTTGTTGTGTGACGCAAGTTGTGCATCCATAGCGCAGGGCGCAGATCAACAACAGTATTCCAGCTATGAGGGCGAGAAGTAATGGGAGACCTCCGAAGACGCTGGAAAAAATAGAATGAAAAATGGCCGGGATCACACCAAAAATAGATTGAAAAGAGGTCACGAGGCCGGAGCCCACAATTTTAAAAAAATGAGCTATGCCACTTGTAGACGAGGCATTAAAGATAGTCTGAATCAGAGTTCCAAAATGAAGAGGCAGATCAGTATTTAAAAGCGCTTGCACCTCAGTGCGGGTGTTTGCTACGTGAAGGACAAATGCTTCCTGGGATGAAGTCAACGCAACTTCTTTTTGAGACAATAGAGCCCTTATTCTGCTCATCTTGTTGAACTCTGCTTTCAAGGTTGGAATGGAAGGCCAGATGGATACATCGAGCCGGCTATGCGGGGGTGGGAACAGGACGTTATTACAGCAAACTACTCTCTGCGATACAGTCACAATGTAGGGAATTCCCACTAACATCCCACAGCAAGCTTCATTATTTAACAGCAAATAACTACCGTTAGCAAGCAGCGTAAAAGATGGAGTAATAACTGGCACAGGAATCCCTTTCAGGACGCAAGCTAAATTAGGGGCGTGCACATTACATGCACCATGCAATTGAATGTGCCTACACACAACAGAATGATCCGGAGTGGATGTGCATTCTTCACCTTTCAAGTAAACCTCTTTGCCATTCCTCACGCATCTGTATGTGAAAGGGAGTGACCAAACTTCATGCAGAAAGGCAGTACCCAGTTGTTCATACCTGCCTAGAGCATAATGTTTCATGCATGAACTAAACTTGAGCAGGGGAAACGGTAACGTGATCAACCCATGTACAAGCCACACAGCAGAATTCAATTCGGCAACAGAGAAAGGCAAAGGTTCTAACTTTTCAATGTGCAGCAATGAATATGTAGCATCTTTCATGGACATGAACTGCTGTTTTGCAGTCAAATTAAAAGGGAGGAACAAAGATGAAGTATTCATGTAATCCCAAGGGACTTTCCCTGCCTTTAACGTTTGCAACGTCCATGCCAACTGCATAACAGAACGCATTTGATTTTGACCATGATACAATACAGACAAATAATCCTGCACAATGTCCAATACAGAGGATACAATATTATCTAATGTATAAATTCTGGAAGACAGGGTGTTAATGCTGTTATCGATTACAGCCAATACTTTTTCCATATTTGCTTGGTCAATAGCGCGTAATCGGGAAGCAGCCTCAACTTGCGACAACTTCCAAAATTCGTTGTAAATAGCATACACCCATCTCTTGGACCTGCCTTTTGCAGGACCCTTAACAAAATCATTCAAATCTATTTTATCGTTTAATTTGGCTAAATGAAGTTTAACAGACTCTAAGGTCAAGTGTTGCAGCCAAGACTGGCACAACTTCCCTACTGAGTAGGTAGTCACAGTGTGAGAAGATTCAAAACGGGGGTCCACACGAACTTGTGTATACCCCGGTCTTAAACCAAGAAACCGATGTTGACAGGAATCTGCACTGGTCTGCCAAACCAACCACCCTTCGGGGTCCAATTCAGAAACATTGAAGGATGTGTTGGAAATGTATGTCTGCAACGTATCAAGGGACAGATCTGTATGATTAACCCAAGTAGGATAAGCACCCAGATCCGGAGTCGAGGGAGAATTTAATTTTTTAGTAGTAGCCAATCCAAAACAGGTGGTCTGAAAAATTGATGAATTTAAAAACAACATGTGATTCGGGATAAGACAGGCACGATGCAAAGCTTCTGTTCCCTGTACTTGCCATTGTTTGGAGCCCCAACCGACTTAAGATCGACTGTAGCTTTCCACAAATCATACCCGCCAATTGCCAACTCGTCCATAAACAACAATTTGGTGTGTGTCAGTCTAACTTTAGAAGCAGACTCAGGCGCAACCTTAAAATAAAAGGCGGCCGGATTGGACACACTAAAATCAGAAAAATAAGTGAACTTTTCCACTAACGTGGCAGAGCTGCCCATCCTAGGGGCGGGGCAGTGTTCCCATTGTGTATAATTTACAAAATTTCTAAACGTATTTGCTTTGTGTAGGAAATGCGTGCCATAATGTTGATAACAAAATTGCACATCATAATTAGCAGTATCTAAATACAAATCCTCAGCATCAAATGCAGCATAATATTTCAAATCAGAAAACAGTGCCTCTATGGCTTGAACATCCCAATCATCTGAGTGAATGATCCCATCACGTACAGGCCAGGCAGTAATGTTCACAAAAGTCTGGTCCCTTTTCATAATGTGAGATGAGGAGTGGGGAGCCAAAGTTCCGTCAATTAGTCGAATAGTAGACCTTTCATTCAGGTAGTGTCCATTGATAAGTCTAAAAAATACTACCACAAAGCCAATGGACATAAACAAAAAAAACACATATGAGCACCAGCCAAATGTAAGTCCAAGGGGGTATTAAAAAACGTCTTTTGAACTAAGCCACAAAAATCGAAACCTTGGACGGGGCAATGGAAGTCATTGAACGAGAATCAAAAGAGTCTTGTGAGAGGGCAACTGTGGTGGATTGTAAAACAGGCAAGGTAACATCCGCAGGATAAGCATTCTCAACTTCTTCAAGCACACCACCAGGTCTTTGTGGCAACAAGGGACCAGTAACTGTATGCCTCTCTTTTTTTTTTTTACTTTTTTTTTACTGAGCAGAGCAGAAGGGTGCCAAGATACACATTTACAAACACAACATATGGACCACCACGATTGGACAAACCATTAATGCTTGGTATATTAACACAAACTGGGGTTAAAAAAAATAAATAAATAAAAAACACCTGCTTATTAACCAGCATTCAGGGTGCTGTGTGTTTATATATGCTATATCATGCCATTCTATCGTGATATTAACAAACCAACAAATAAAGTGCAAATGCAAAATGTAGCAACAAAATCACATGTATCTCAACTGTGATATAAGATCCATCTTGGGTCATTTAAAACGCAAATTAATTCCTACATTTAAAGTGCAAATGCAATAGCAGCCAATAATTACCTTAGTAAAAAACAGTACTATTAACATCACATGCAAATATTATCACCACATAAAGTGGAAGTATAATAGCAGCAAAAATTCACTTAAAAGAAAAACACAGTATTTGAGTCATAAAATTCAGAATATAAGATTAACAAGATAAAGTGCAAATGCAAATAGCAGCCAATAAATAGCATATTAAAATCACATTCAATAAACAACATTTTTCTTCATCGGACCCCTGAAATTGTGCGTTATAAATCATATACAACTTGGGAAAGTACAAAATCATTGCCCCAGTCCCCTTGGAGATCAATAGTGGTTTTACGATTGAACCTGTCAGATTAAACACCAATAAAAAGTATATAATACTCTTCCAGAATTAAAAAACCCGCGACAACTCTACGTCCTATCCTTAAGTAGAAGCAGTTCTTCAAATTTTTTCCAATTTTTCTCATATTTCCTTATACCCCCTACTCTCTTGACATAAGCCTCTTCAAATTTCCAAATCCTTTTCATTTTATTAAACCAATTTAAATGATTTGGGATCTCCTTAGATTTCCAATTTTGAAGTATCAAGGAACGAGCCACCATACAAGATATAGCTATAAAAACCTTATCAGAGGTAGATAAGTTGGCCTCGTCCCTTGAAAACCCGAATAATGTAGTTTCAACCTGGGGAAGAACACTCATACCTGTATCTACTCCCATATCATTAAAAATTTCCCCCGAGAACTGCTCAAGTTGCGGGCAGGAAAAAAAAATATGCAGCCATCCTCCTTCCTCCTCCTGCTGGCAGCGAAAACACCTATTAAGATGGTCGGGGTATCTTTTCTGAATCTTAGCCAGGGTCCAATAAGCGAGCCACCTTGATAGAAAGGACATTCTTTTAAAATTAGCAGCACGTAGGGACCTATGCCCTAAAAGGCACATGTTTTCCCATTCCTTAAGATTGAATCTACATCCAGTGTCCCTAGCTATTTTTTCAATGTGGGACACTATACCCTTTGCCTGTTCGTCCTTCCGCAATACAGAATACCATTTCCCAAGTCCCGAACGCTTGAAATCATAAAGTTCTACCATGGTATGATGTGGAGTATTCAAAATGCCCTCGGTATTGGAAATGAAATGGACTCTCTGCAAATATTCGAGAAATGTGGGCTTTCTACAGCCTTCTGCCCTGGCCATAGTTTCTTGCCAAGATACTATTTTGTTATGGGCAATGAAATGTTTGAGTTGAGAGAACCCACACTCTCCCCAAATCTCAATGTGTCTTAATTGCAGATGTAGGCCAATGCCATTACACTCACCCAAACCCAAATATTGAAAGCCGGAGGAGCTATTTTTTTAAAAAACTGCTTGAAGCCTGAATTGGACTTCTCGTAGAGACTTGTAGCGGGTTTTCTTTGGTAATTTAGCAGTTTTTAGAAAGACGGGCGTTTGCGTTCCCCCTTCTACTATCATTTTATCCCAAAAAAAAAAACCGTCATAGATGCACTTATGATGTATTAAATTCAATAGGGCTGCCTCATAATATGTCCGTACCTGCGGAAATGCTAGACCCCCTTGATTTATGGGCAGCTGAACTGTAGCTAATTTTACTCTGGGGACCTTTTTCGCCCAAATAAATTTCCTAAACAATGTATCTAGCTCATTAAAATAAGATTGATTGAGACGAATAGGGACGTTTAAGATTAAAAAAATCAATAGGGGAAGAATGGACATTTTAACCAGATAAACTCTCCCTATAATAGTGAGGGAAAGTGCAGACCATTGTTCGAGAGAGCTTTTTATCTTCTGCTTAGTTCTAAGATAATTTAATTCAAATAATTTCTGATACTGGTTAGTAACATAGATACCCAAATATCTTATCGGGTCGGTTTTCATGGCTTGGACCCTCAAATTGTTAGGAAAAACGTTGGGATCAATATTAAGAGCCAGTATCTCGGTCTTTTTTTCATTTATTTTGTATCCACCGATTTGTTGAAAAAGGAAAAACTCTTTAAACGCTAACTCTACGTTCTTTCGTCGGGGCTAAATATAGTATGATGTCATCAGTGAATAATTTAACTTTTGACATCCCTGGTATAGGAGAAAGAATAGCAGCATTATTACGAATTTTTAAAACAAGGGGTTCAATAAAAAAGGTAAAAAGTAGCGGGGAAAGCGGGCAACCCTGCCTGGTTCCCCGTTTTATTGTAACTTCCCCTATTTGTTCTTGATTAATAACCACCTTAGCACTAGCACTCTGATAAATATTCCATAACATATTAATAATCTGTTGTGAGAGACCAATACGACCTAAAGTTAGAAACAATGTTTGCCAATTCACAAGATCAAAGGCTTTTTCAGCATCAACCATAATAATTGCAGCAGGGATTTCGTTGATATTAAAAAAGTCTAAGGCATGATTTAAAAATTGAGTATTTGTAGCCATAGATCGACCTGCTATAAAACCTGTCTGATCTTTAAGGATTATTTCTTGCGCAGCAGGAAGGAAGCGCTGAGCCCATACTTTCATCAAGATCTTGTAATCAGAATTAAGTAGGCTGATTGGCCTAAAAGAGTTCACATCTAATGGGTTCTTATCTTTTTTCACAAACGATATTATTATAGATTCCTTGAACTCACTCGATACAGTTCCGCCCTTTCTGATGTCATTAAAAAGTCTCTTTAAGGGAAATACCAACTCTTTAATACAAACCTTATAAAATTCAATGGGAAATCCATCCTGGCCACATGCCTTACCCCCTGCCATGGAGTTGATTGCACTTATACTTTCTTCCTCCATTATTTCATCGTCTAATTCTCTGATTCTGTCCTCTGAAAGCCTGGGAATATCTACATCCATCAAATACTCCTGAATTTGTTCGTTATTAAACGGATACTCTGTTGAATAGAGCTGCCCGTAGTGATGGAGAAAAATCCGTGAAACATTATCCCTATCTGATACAACTAGCCTGTAACCAGGTCCCTGATGGAGGTGATTAGGGAGGATTCCATTTTTTTCCTGGTGGAATTGGCTAAGAGCTTCCCCATCAACTGACTCTCTTCATAGATTTTTTGCTGAAAGATTTTAGAGTTACACATTTCCTCCAGGATAAAAAAATCTCTTAGTTCCCTACTAGCTTTATTAAAGCAGTTGGGGGAATGCTGTAGCATTAAAGCATATTCTTGATCCACCTTATTCTGAAGGTTCTCAATTTGCAACCTCCGAGTTTTGGACTGACCGGCCATTACAGCTATTATTTGGGCCCGGGCGCGGCCTTAAAACCTCCCCAGACAGCAAAGGGGATGGCGGTATTATTGTTGATCTCAAAATATTGTAGAATTCACTCCCTAAATCCAGTAATCCAATCTACGTTTTGAAGGAGGAGGCGATCCATCTGCTACCTTGATCGTTCCTTGTCTCTCCCCCCCAAAACCAAGGAAACCCCTACAAGCGCATGGTCAGAAAAATAATTACTACTGATCCATGCATTTGTCACCTGTATAGACCTTGAAGTTAATAAATAATCTAGTCGAGAGGCCGAAGAGAAGCGATGGGAGTAGAAGGTAAAAGATTCCATTTCTTGATGGAGATGCCGCCATGAATCTACGAGCCCAAACTGCTCCATAATTGTCCCCATTATATTTTTGGTGTTGGGCTTCAACGGTCTTTTGTTTTTATTAGTGGTATCCTTCCTAATATCCATAATATAGTTAAAATCCCCCCTAGAACAATTTGTCCAGGAGAGCTAGTCAACCTTTCATGAATCTGGGTCAAGGGTAAGGCATTATCGGATATTGGGCCATAATAGTTGATGAAGTTTATTATCCGACCCCTAATTTTAGTTATTACCCAGATCCATCTTCCCAAAATATCTCTGTGTACCTGAAGAAATTCCCAATCCATTCTGCTAGAGAAATAAATTGCAACCCCCCTCATTGCTGCCCCAGAAGAGGCAAAAAAGGCCTTTGAGAATTTTTTAGGGATAAACAAGTTAGGGGAATTAGACTTAAGATGGGTTTCCTGGAGGAAGAGAACGTGGGGGTCCAGAAAGGAAGCCCATCTTATAAGTGCACCATATTTCTTTTTATTTAATAACCCATTGGTGTTCAACGACAGAATCTTGCAACTACCATTTGCCATATTTCTTTGCTCTATAAATCAATCCCGGCCTTCTTACTACTACTGCTCTTTTTCCTGCTAACACCCAACCCCCCACCACCCTGACAAAAACCCCTTCCCTGGAAATGTGGAACCCCCCCCCCCCTACACCACGCAGACCACATCTCCCACCTCCCACAATTGTTCCTGGGTGTCATGTTGTAACACCCCATGGGGCGATCGTGGTCACGCCCCCCCCCCTCACCCCTCCTGTCCCTTGATCAAAACAAACCGAACTCTACGGAGCAGAGAGAAAAAAGATAGAAAAGAGAATAAGAGAAGAAAAAAGAGAAAAAAAAAAGTGAAAAACATTACTAGTCGAGAGCGGCCAACCCAAGCTTAAATAGAACTAGGGGTCACGCTTCACATGAGGGACCAGATATCTCCTTCAAACAAAGCTGGGCCTCCTCAATATCCGAGAACATAAAAAATCTCCCCTTCGCCAACACCCTTAATTTCGATTGCTGTACGATGGAGGCCTGAGCCCCATGAGCTTTAAAGAGATGTAGCATCTTAACAAACTCTTTTCTTCTTCGAGCTGCGACAGCTGTCATATCGGAAAAGATTCTACATTTCTGTGTCTCGTTAATGGGGAATTGTCGTTGTTGAATAGCTTTTGCCAGAACTTTCTCTTTTATTCTAAAGTCAGCAAAGTTGAGGGTAAGGGGAGTTTGGAAATGGCTGGGCTGGAATACGATGTGCCCTAGTGATGGACAAATCTCCTTCATAATCCGGCAACACTTGCTGCTTGATAAACTTGTTTACCCAGAGGAGGGTTCGGGAACCCTCAATCCCTTCGGGCACCCCCACTAGGCGTAGATTAGATCTCCTAGAGTGACTTTCCAGTTCCTCAACCTTATTCTCAAGATATCTTTTCTTCTTAGCCGCATCCTTTGACTCAGCCATCACCGTCACCAGTTGATCTTCAATGGTGGAAATTCTGGCCTCTACTTCAGAAAATCTGGAGGGGAGTCCCGCGATGGCCTCTTCGATTTTATCTAGCCTCAGATTAAGGGTTTTAATCTCTATTTGCTGAAGCTTTTTCATTTCCCTTATCTCTCCTAAAATTAAATTCAGCATATCCCTGATATCAATTTGAAAATTTTCTGGATTCTCCATGCCAGATTTCAGTAACGGTAACGGAGTGATTCTCGCGATTTCTGAGACTGATCTAGTGATAGCGGCACAGAAGCCTGTGGATTATCCAAAGTTCGTCTTAATTCTGGCAAGTCTGGCAAGTCGTGGACCGGCACTGGAATATTCGCCTGTCCACCAGTCCCAATTTCCCCTATGGGACGAGGTTCAAGACTTTTGGATTTTGATACCAGTTTTGGGTGCTCAAGGCCAAATACATCTCGCCCAGTGGGATCCAGTCCAGCTGCTGAAAACACGCCGAGATCAATAGGCTGTGAAAGTGTGGGGGAGTGAGGAGGTAATAAAATTTGTTTTTTAGCAAATAAAGGGAATTCTTTCACCTCCTTTTGTACATTCCCCCCAGTGCTGAAGTCTTGGTTGTTCTGACCTACAGGGATAGCCCCTTCCAGACTGGTGTTCAATTGTACCCCTTGCATCTCCTTTCACGCGGTTCTACCCTTCTCACTATCGACAGCCCTAGTAAGGGATATATCCTCATCTGAGCTGACAGGCGAACTGTGACTGTCCGGTGAAGATAGCACAGTCCATCTGTCGCTTTTGCGGACTGCTTGACGCGCTATCTTGGTAAGAGCGTGACGGGTTTTCTTCACTTTTTGCGCTTCAGTTCTGGCCGCTTTAAAATTTGCAGCACCCTCTCTCTGAGGTCTCACCATTCTCTTCTAGGAGTCAAGGAGGCTTACTTTCCCCCTGGCAAAGTCTCAAAACCGAGCAGACTGGAAACCCCCCCTGTAAAAATGTTCCTCTGCCTGCACAGTCCAGCTCACCAACCAACAACCCCTTTTTTTGTTTCTCCTTACGTTTTATACGGGGCCAGGGTGTGCTCAGCAGCTCCCCTCAACCCAAGGCAAATCCATCCGGGTACGCCTCTGTAGCAGCAGCTGGTAGTTGAGCCGGTAGTTTGAGCTATTACTTCGGGCTCGAGAACAGGACCAAAAGAGTAGCTGCTTTATTTTTCCCAAACAGCGTCGTCACCCGGTTTCAATTCTCAGTTTTTTTTCTCTGTAGACAGCGGCAGAGAAGACACCGGTTTCCCGCTCCACATCAGTGCTCTGTTCTCACTCAAATCCGTGCAGCGTTCTCATCAGGCTCCCGCCATCAGCGCGGCATCCAGCAAGGAGAGGGGGAGGGACCACGAACGCGCCTAGCAGCGTGGAGGCGTGGTTCCCCAACGCTGCATCCAACTGTATGCATCTCGATGGCAACATCAGGAACTGCGTCAGAGGCTTGGGCCACAACAGAATTTCTCAGCATCGAAGGGCAGGAAACCGCCGGAGTCATACTAAGAAGAATCGGCCACTCGTTGTAGTTTGACATTGTCAATCGAAATGTACCTGTTATCCTTTCGACCAGGAAGTGGAGGTAAAATGACTGTTCTAGTACCCTGCACACCAAGCACTGGAACCGGTGCACGATAAGAGGGGCCGAACTCCTTCTTGTTCTCCACCTTCTCACGGACCAGATCACCAACTCGAGGCAGCCAGCCGACTACCGGAATCTGAAGTTCAGCATCAGATGAGGAGGGTACGTGTTCCTTCGCTAGACTGTCTCTGGCTTCTTGAAGATTCTGCAAGACAGCACAGTGTTCATCTACGTCAAAGGGTGCGGCTGACGCCGCCATGTCTAGACCATCAAGGTCTGGAACAAACATTCGAACACCAAAGAGCATCATGTATGGGGTCCGCCCACCCAGAGACCCTCTAGGGAGATTATTAAGTGCACGTTGCAAGTCATATAAGTGGGCTAGCCAGTTCCGGCCAGTACCCAAAACTCTGTCTGTCAAAGATTGCCTTAAGTCACGGTTCATTCGCTCCACTACACTATTACCCTCAGGCTGGTATGGAGACGAAAATTTGACTTGGACCCACAAATTTCTCATGGCCTCTTTGTACGCCTTAGAGGCGAACGCCGGACCCTGATCAGAATGAAAGGTACCACATGCAAAACTCCCAACAAAGGCACACAAATCTTTTATGACAGTGCGAGAATCAGCACTCCTTTGTGGCCATACCCACAGAAAACGTGTGCACGAATCAACTGCAACCAAGATGTATTTGTACGCAGTATCAGAGGTAAAAGGACCACAGTGATCTAAATAAACACAACTCAATGGTTTATTAGAGATGTACAACTGAGTTTGTGGTGGGCGCGCCGCAGTTGAAGGTTTAATCTGCTGGCAAATGTCGCAATTAAGAACATAAGCTCTGGCCTGCTTGTACAAATCGCACCACCAGTAACGTTGTTGTAGCAGAGATACAGTAGCCGCAACGCCGGCATGCGCGGATGCCATGCCCTCGTGAGCTGCTAATATCAAAGAAGGTCTGCAGTCCGCGTTGGGAATCAATCTGTCACCAACGTCCTTAATCCTCACTAATGGGACTTTATCAGGACTTAAACGATAATGGTAACGAGCAGGGAAACCTCTCGGTGGCTTCGTTCCCTGCTCTGTAGCAGCAATAGCTGCCAAGATGTCATCATCAATCTTACTTCTGGATCTTGTAACTGCTGCTACTAAATATGTTGCCACTGCTGTTTTTGCTGCCTCGTCAGCTAAGCTGTTGCCGACAGCATGGACACCAACTCATTGGTGACCAAGAGTGTGAATTACATTCACGAGGGGCAGATGTTCTTTAAGATCTGCCACTCGAACCCAAAGCAGTTTATGCTTAATAGTGCTACCTTTGGAGTCATGGTAGTCATTCTTAGACCAAAAATGTAGATTGTCGTTGTAAAATTGAACACAATAAAAGGAGTCACTCACTATAAGTGTAGTGACTCGGGGATCAGCAAACTCCAGTGCAAGCACCAGAGCATGAAGCTCCGCCAACTGAGCGGTACAATCACCCAATGACTGCGTATGCACGACATCGGACTGGAATTCACCATTTACGAAAGTACCGACTACAATTGCGCAAGCCACTGAATAGGCGTGCTTTGATCCAGTTGCGGGTTGCGCAGAACCGTCAGTGTATATGACACAATGGTAATCCTCGAGCGGGCGCAAGGACAGAGGAGCCGGATGAACTAATTCATACTGCAAAAACTCCTGGGTCTGGAGTGCCGCGTCAAAGATAAAAGTGACGTCCGGCGAGGTCAAGGAAGTGGCCCATTGTATCCACCTTGGATGCAAAGCTTTAGAATTCGGTACACTCGCTTTTGTCACCGCCTCAAGGGCAGGATAGGGTGTTACCACCAACATGAGTTTTCCCTGCGACAGCGCTCGTTCTTTCAGAATCGCCAATCTGCACTGCTGTAACAACCTTCTCGACAGCGGAAAAACGCAGTTCAGCTGAAGTGTACAAGTGAGATTTGTAAGCAATGGGGACTGTGTCGCCCTCATTGAACGATAAGTATGTGAAACCAACTGCGCCGGGCACTATTCTTATGACCAGGTTAGTGTGGTTATCACGTGTCTGTAAGTACTTAGAAGCAAGAAGATCAGCTTGCAATAACTGCAATATAGCTAAATGCTCTGGCAGCCAACAAGATTTGGAAAAAGTAGGTTGTACCAAGGTGTAAAGCGGCTTGATACGCTGGGCATAATCCGGGATGTAATTTCGACCGAAATTCAGAAAACCCAGCAGGGACTGTAATTTCTTCAGTGAATTAGGAGCACGGAGGCATGCGCACTTCTCTAGAAAGTGCGGAGCCAATCCTCAACCTTCATTGTTGAGTTCGTACCCCAAGAACAACACTGTATATTCCGCAATGTGTGACTTCGCAAAGTTGAATTTGTAACCGAAGTCTGCAAACAAAACAATAATGCGATCAACGCGACGGAGATGCGGGTCCAACTCGTCATCTGTGAGATAAATGTCTTCCACATACGAGTACGCATCCGGGTCTATACCCTCCAAGAGGGAGACCACGCGAGCGGCAAAGACTCCCGGGCTGTTCTTATAGCCCATTAGTAATCTTTTGAATTGTTTTTGTTTGCCACCAGAGGTGAACGCCGTCCACTCACTACTAAGAGAGGACAGGTTATGGCTGTAAAAGCCATTGGAAATGTCAAGTGTGGTTTTAAACCTTTTTCTCACGAGACTATCGACGAGAGCGAACAATGGGTGTTCTGTACTGCACAGGTCCGGCAATGAGAGTTTAAGTGCCGGTAATCCAAAACTAGGCGGTACGACCCGTCAGGCTTCGTCACAGTGAATAAGGGATTATTCATAGGTGACACACATGTTTCGATTACTCCCTGATATTCCGATTGTTCAAGGATCGACGCGACGTGAGGTCTAGCTTCACGACGCATGGGGTATTGGGGTTGTGGTTGGGGCGTTGTCCGCAACGGAATCTCATGGCCGGGAGACAATTTATCCCAGCCAACCTGATTTCGATATAACGCAGGCGCTTGCACCTGAGCCCATTCCCCGGCGTACTTTTTAGCTAGGACCTTAGGCACTGTGTACGCAAAGGATGGGCGGATCACCTCCTCCCCTCTAGGAGCATCTAAAACGAAAGCCGGGGGCCAATCTGCCTCCGCCGATAGAATATCATAGGTAGTGGTCAGATTATCCCAAAACACCCCTTGAATTGTACGTTGTATGTCACCTTGTACGTTGTATGTCACCTTCTATTTGAAGGACAATATTATATAGTCTATCAGGGGGAGACACCCGAGTGTCAGCAGTTTCAATATTCACGAATATATCAGTTGCTGTCGCCACCAGATATGGACGCAGTGCTTGACGCACTACTGTAACTTCCGCCGCGCTGTCTAGCAGCATTAGCGCCCATGTCAGGTTCAGAAGCTGCATCCGTACCATCTGAGGCATACCTCGCTGTCAGTGCAGCAACTTTCTTCTTCTGAAACGGGGGTCTTTGACGTGCAGAGTCGTCTTGCTTGCCTTTGCCGTCAGTCTGTCGGGACTGCTCACGTGCTTGCGGTGCACCCCGACTGCCTCCGCCACCGGACTGTGAAGTCGATGTTTCCTGTGAAGAATGAGGAGAGCGTTGTTCAGAAACCTGAAAGCGATCAGGTGACTTAATAGTAGCACGATCGCGCAGATCACAAGTGCGTTCACTACCTGACTGGACTAGAGAGGCAGGACGAGACCCCTGTTTCTGTTGCTGTTTCTCCTGTTTTTTCGCCCGCCAACTTTGTTTTGGAAAGTTAGGGCGTTCGTCCTTACCAGACGTATTTGCCTTTGCCTGCTGTACCAAAACAGGATTCTTCACAGTTGGCTTAACACCTAAGGCGCTACGACCAACTTGTTTATAGGCGTTCGCGATAATTTTCGCGAATTCCCTCGGCTTGTCGTCGTCGTTCACTTGGTCTCATTTATTAAGCACCTGGAACTGCATAGCATCTCCTTTGAGGTTGCCCAGTATCATGGTAGCAACCACATCAAAGACTCCGACAAGCCGCATACCCAATTCAACAGCAGCCTCCGCACCATAATTCTCCTGAACACGTTTTATAACGGAGGGCAGTACCGACAGAGACGGAGTGCCAAAGCACTTCGAGTATGTCGCTGCAAAGACCTTACTCCAGTTTTCGCAATCGGCCATATCCGGGACTAAGTCTTTCGGCAAAGTAATGGTAAGGATCCTGTGTTTCTCCACAGGAGTCGTATGCGGATAAACCGCTTCTAATTGGTCACATTTCTCAGCAAGCCAATAAGGGAAATAATCCCTATTTTGAGGTCGCTTGCCGACAACCGAATTAACCATAACAGGACTAATCACCACCATGTGGTGGTCCGTCTGATGTCCCGCAACAGCAGTAGCGACCACCTGCACGTTGTGTGACACGTACTGCACTAAAACCCTATGTACTGTAATAAGGGCTGTGTGAAGCACACGCAACTCAGCCACCGATACTTGTAGATAGCGGGGATGAGGCGTAAATCCGGCCAGTACCGGCCATGTGGCCCGGCTATGAGCCGGAATATCGACCGCCATTAGGACCAAAACAGTAAATCTACAGAATATTAGTAGCACTAGGGTTCAGATTAAATAACCTTTTTAATGATCAAGCTTGAAGGAACCTATTTAGTCGAAACACAGGTAGGTTAAACCGTCACTCCCGTTATCCGCAAACCAGAGTGAGGGTGTTGTGGACTAATACAAGCACTACTAAGGCGTCTCAAATCAGTTGACCAAACTTAAGGTGCGCCATGTTGCAGGGATTCTGCTTATGCGCAGAACTATGCGCAGGAACCCAGGACCTCAGTGAATTGCGGTGTACCAAAAACCCACCTCAGAACCCAGAACCCCTTATCCGGCCAGCATCAGTGTCCCATTCGTTATCCAAGGTTTAGCTCGGCGGTCCCAATGTATAGACAACCCAGAACAAGCGACTTAGTATATTTCTCAGGAATGGTGGGAATCAGAAATACCTTTTCGTAATTATTCTCGTACCAGTCCACAACAGAGTAAACAGAGACACGGTTAAAAGTTTAAAGAGTTTATTTTATAAACCTTGTGTCCTAAGATGCAGCAGTTGGGCTAACGTTAGCAGACAAACGATTAAGATCAAAACCATCAGCATAGTTACAATACCATAGAAAATGAAAGGAGTAATCATACTAAAATGACAGTGGATCTAAGCCACCTTCCTTTCTCTAACACACTAATAGTATTATTAGACTAATAGAAGGTCTCTAGGCTTTAATGGGGAACCCCATACCGTAAAGATCAGCTCAGAGAGTTCACATCGCAGGATCAGCTATGCTCTGCTCCTAGGAACGCTCTTCTTCAGAATGTAATGAAAACATGTAACACTGCAATATTAAAAGCACTCGACTTTCAGGTATTTGCAGCTGCGTGCGTATTATGGCTAAACTAGTGGGCCGATCAACCTGAACTCAACAACATGCACCGTCTAGCGACCCAGACTGTTTCTTTACACGGTGTACAGACCAAGGTCGCAGCTCACTGTTTGGGATGTTAACAACAGACAGTTCTCATGTGAAGCAAAGTCGAGTAAGCATTTCTCAATTTAATGACATGTGACTACAGTGTTGTGTGCAAAAGCAGCAAAAGCGGCAAAATGGCTTTCTAACATTTAACGCGGTTATGCTAACTTAGCGTTGTACATAGGTAGATAACGATCTTCACTACAGGGGCGCAAGGGTTTGCTAAACTCTATTGTTCGAAAATATTTTATGAAGTCAGAAACACTATGTATACACTTGGGCTGTGTCACCACAATCTACAGAGCTACTATTCTTACTATTCTTAGAGACCAGAAACAAAAGTGTCCGACCACAGGATTATTCATCAGACCTGTGAAAACTATTCCAGATCTAACCACTAGGCGGCATGAGTGGCATAAAAAACTAAAATACCAAACTAGTGCTTTACCGAAGTTACTCTTCCTCTGATTAGACACTTAAGAGCGTTAAGTAATCCGCAGCAGGAGTCGGGAAACCTAGCTTAAAGGTACAGCCGTTTTATCTTAATTCCACCGAAGGAATAAAAGGCAAATCCTCCTTGACAAGGCGCACACGCTCCACAGTCTGTTCATGGTGAAGTCCTTGTCATCGGGGGCCTGTGGCTCGGGTTTTCCCGCCGCGATTAAAAGTACCCAACTTCCCCAAGGCAAGCACGTCGAACACAGAGTACCAGCAAAACGCTGCCCTTCGATATAAAATAAACCCAACGAATACATTAAGCAACCGCTCGCCGTAAGCAAACGTAAAATGTGGCTATCACGTTCACAAAGATCTAACAAGGAATACAAGGAATGTAGCGTTCTGCGAGTGGTGCGCGCGAGAGCGAGCACCAGGCCATATGTTTTGAATTATCGCACCCGTGTCTGGGCATGATTATTCAAAACATATGGCGCCATGCGGGTAACCACAAGCAGTAGGCCACACACACACAAGCTTGTGTGTGGTGAGCTTTTTGAAGCCCTTACAATAAGTCTTGCGGAGCAGCGCATGCGCTCTGCTAGGCGAGACCTAAAAATCACCTTCACTAAAAGATGCATCTTTAGATTCTGAGTTCAGGCATACTAAACTCTATTTTCCCACCTAGTTCCCAGGGCCAGTTATGTTTATAAGATGTTATAAACAAACTTCCCATTCTGTCCTATGGGGAACAGGTAGCCTTGCAATAGTGAAAAACTAAATGGGCTGTAATTCACTATCAGGACATGCCACACACACCAGGGCATGTCCTACCTTTCACATACACTGCACCCTGCCCACAGAGGTACCTTGGGCCTACCTTAGGGGTGACTGACATGTAGAAAAGGGAAGTTTTAGGGCCTGGCAAGTGGGTGCACTTGCCAAGTCGACATGGCAGTTACAAACTGCGCGCAGACTCTGCAATGGCAGGTCTGAGTTACCTTTTTAGGGCTACTCACGCGGGTGGCACAATCAGTGCTGCAGGCCCAATAGTAGCATTTGATTTACAGGCCATGGCACACTCAGTGCAATTTACTAGGGACTAACAAGTAAATCAAATACCCAATCCTGGAAACACCAATCCATAACACAGTTTACCACGGGAGCACTTGCACTTTACCACTGATCAGCAGTGAGAAATGTGTTCAGAAACACTGCGCCAGTCCAAACCGGGAGGGCAGAAAGCAAAAACTCAGGGGAAACACGCCAAAAGATGCCAAGTCTAACACAATGCAGATGCACACAGGGGTGTGCCAGCAGCTAGAGCGTCGACTGCCCACAGTCCACCACTCAACGCTAGCTGTGCCCCAATCATGGCAACACGGGACGTGATGTGATCTGAGCCGCCACCACCATCGCCACACGGTGCCAATACCTCATGTGATTTTACTAGCCAGAACTACTTCTTGGTAAAATATGGTCAAGTGTTCCTGCACCCGGTAAAATTGGGTGTGGGAGCATCTGGCCAGTCGTGATCAGCAGGAGCTGTATCCCTATTAGCTGACTCAGCAACTTAAGTTGCGTCTCTTGAGTAAACACAACGATGAAGCCATGATGTAACCTACAAAGAGATCTTACATCCCCATAACTAATGCTCTGGGTACAGCAGTATTTGGCCTGTGTCTACTCCTGACAAGAGTGAGTGCCTCTGACAAGAGACTGGGTTTGTTTAAGGACTTTGTGAGTTTCCTTAAATGCCCAGCCATTGAGGTATGTGCACTAGGTTGCTCTTGTGACCCTGTATCTAAACAGTTGCTTATTTGACTTTTGTCTTTGAAAGCATTACCAGACCCCAGTAGTAGTAGTAGTAGTAGTAGTAGTAAAAATACTTTATTGTATTAATCATATGATTACAAATAAAAATACACGTGCTTAACAAAGAGATGATTTCAATTATTAAAACTTACTATAAAGGTCAGTACACACTTCGTAATACATTTACATAAGAGCACACAGTGGTTTCCATTCATTGTCTATAACTGTATTCTTTAAATCAAGTTATTTAATTTACCAAATTAAAGTGCAATGTGCTATTTTGATAAAATGTATCCATCCGCTTTGTCATAGAGGATTCTGTACTTGCAATTTATAATCCATCCCCTAAAAGAGTTACACATGCTATTAAGTCATTCACCTATATTCTAAACATTTTTGGCTCGATCTTTGATTTCAAGATATGCTAAAGTGATAATATGCCTAATATATAAATTATTTCACTCTTTTATCTATATATTGTGATCTTTTATCTCACATTATTTCTTCCACCAATTTTTTTTGTTTTTTTAATGTGCTAAAGTTCAGGGATGTACAATGCACATTTTTCTCGGGATTATAACATTTTCGATTTTCCATTCACTAGCGTTAAAAAATGGATATTATTTCCCGTTATAAAAGCCGTCTAAGCAATTAATGCCTTATAGGCATGAGCTAAAAACGTTATCTTCCTTGTTATTGCACTGTCCTCTTTGATCCTAAAACAGTATCGAACCGCCTCTGCAGTTATTATTTTAGCATCGTTAAAAAAGGGGTGTAAATATATCCTCCGTATTGGGCAGCAGCTTAGGGCAGATACATATTAAATATTCAAGTGTTTCCTCAAAAGTTCCACAAAGCCGACATGTTTGTATAACTTCAAGTGCCTGGTTCCATTCCCCTTCAAACTCCCCAATCGGTATGTAAAATAACCTAGGGATTATTTGTGTCCAATCTTGAAAAAACTAGATTTCAGAAATGGTCTCTCGGCATTAATGACCTTTCAGAAGTTAAGGTGTCCATTGAAATGTTTTGGGATCTAATTCTTTCACTTGGCTGTGTTGAACTGTAAGAGATATTTGAACTAGAGTTTTTGCAATGGTTGTATTGGCTTTGTTTTGTACATATCTTTTTACGTGTTATTTTATGTGTTTTGCTCATTTCAGAATGTTTTTATGATATTGATGTGATCAAAAGAATCCTTTTTCCATGATGTTGAGCATGCAGGGATCACAGGAGCTATGGGGGAAGGGAAGATCTAGGGTTAAGTTAGCCAAGTACTCGGGTAACACGGGTAATATTAAACATTCCACTCCAAAGGTAATACTCACATGCCTGTGTATGTGAACTTTGGGCTTTGAACCTAAAGCCAGACAAAATATGGACAGTGGGCAAGACAGTGATAAATCCCTGATACAGGGGTAGTTCAAATCAAACAGGAGTAAAGGTGCAACAGACAAGTTCCGAATAGACAGAGCTTGGTTCAGGGTGAACAGTTAGAAGCATAACTAAATCAGAGCAGTCTTCTTTAACACGTCAGTGGCTTTTCTGTAAATAAAGTTGGCTTGACCAGGCTGGAGACAGCTTCTGTAGCAGCCATCACAGGGCACTGGTGTGGAGAAGAGTGAGTATGTCATTTTGGCACCAGAGCTTGGGAATCACAGTTCTCCAACAAAGAAACCTCTGTGAGGCTGACAGTGCTTTCGTTGTTTGGTGCCGACTACGGGACCAGTTCTAAGCTACCAGGTTTATCTGTCTTTTTGCTTTCCCTGTGGTGAGGTCAGCCCGCTGAGGTAACCCTGGCTCATTGTAATTGCTGGGCTTCAACCTGATTGCATGGCAGTTGCCTGTGCTTTGGCTCCCTTGATTTATATTTGATATCATCGAATATGATTGACTGTTTTTTTAGGCCTGTATGCCAAAGCAGCTTTTCAGTGATGAGGTTCTGCCTCAGCTTCAGGCCTAGTGTGACACATCAGTGCCTTGTCTTGTTCTATGGCACAAACCTCTTCATTGCCACTGGTTTGGGAGTGACACAGTGATAGGAGGAATTGAGCAGAAACTCAAGCTTTAAAATATGGCGTCCTTGTATGATTGGTCCTATAATCTAGGAATGGTTTTGTTCTCTAGTTTAACAGATTGCAAATCTTTTTGCAGGAAGATGTGCTGGCGGAGACCATGAAAATATGCCAGAAAGCTTACTGAGCTCAAGCATTTCAAAGAATAAACACATTAAAAAGCATTTGAAATGTAGGGTACCTCACGTGTATGTCGTTTTGTTTGACAACCTCCAGACAAAAGTGGAATGTAAGCTGCACTCAGTAGAAGAAAAATTGGGGGTCTTTTTATGATAGCATCCCTGAATAAAGCGGCAATGTTCTTACGTAGCCTTAGTATTAGATCTCATCTGTTTACTTCTAATAAACCAATGCACATAGAGTATTTGTGGGGCAAATTAAAAGATGTATAAAGATGAAGGATTCCCAAGCAGATATCCCTCCCCAAAAGCACAAAACTTTACTTACTCAATTGTCTGGGGCAAATGTTCTCTTATTTATTTCCTGTGCTGTTGGATGACGCTTATTATGCAGCTAGAAGAGTGGCATTGGGGCATTAGAGCTCAGGAATGCATGGTTGAGTTAAATGTGCTGAATCTTATAAAAGATGCAAGGCCTCTACCTGTCATAGTGTTTTCTTTTCGTTTATGTGAGGTGCTTAATAAATTCATAATCACAGATGATGTGTTTTTATAAGCTCCACACTAAACCCCCTCATTCAAAGCTGTAGAAGCCAGGCCATATCAGGTATTTTGAGTGTCAAATCCTGATAGATCTGCCTGCAGCAAGAGATTGCATTAGCCGATATCTGCCGGGGGATATTTCACTTGTGCTGTATGCAAACACAATAAGCAGAGCGATGCCCCACTTGTAAAACATCACAGATTTCCTGTGTTAGTGGGAGAGCATCTTTGCATGGCATGTCTAGACAGGACCAGTGAATTCTACCAACATCTGGGTGTTTTTTTCACCACACCCCTTTCTGTCCATTGCCCTTCACCCATTTTCTTGAATATAATTATCATTCAGGAATTACTGAACATGGATTTGAATTAATGGAACTTGGGCCATTGAACTGGTTTCTCACCCACATGTCAACTAGGGTTTCTGTTCAAGCTTCATCACAGTCAGCACAAAAACTGGAAATTGATGTACAATCTTAGGCCTCAACCTCTCAGCTTCATTCTGCCAATGTAGACCCTCTAGATATTCATTTTGATTTTGTTTCGGGCAACTCCGGAGACAGTAGATGGGTTCTTTGGTATAGATCACAGAAGCCCTCTACTGTTTCCGCCCTATGCCTTATTATCTGGTTCAAAACAGAGTACATTATTCTAAGGATGATTCCATGTTGTCAGATTGAGACAAATACCTTTCCACACCAGAAGAGTAGTTGAGGGGCCCATTTCATGGCTCAGTGGGTAGAACGTGCTTTGTGAAGCAAACTCTGCATCTTAATGGAAGTGCTCCTACCACAGCTGCGGTAGCACACCACTGGCACTAGATCAGTGTTGAAAAATATAAAGAATTGGGCTGCTGGTGTTAGAACTTAAGTTGGACTACATTTTCCAGCACCCCATTGCCATTTGTCTTACCTAAAGTATGACAATGAGCTCCTCACATTTTGGCATTGCTTGCGAATCACAACACTCAGCATTTGGAGATAGACTGTAACATTTTGAAAGCATGCAGCTGCTTTGGTGTCTTCTGGGGAGAAGAGATGATGCCAAAGAAATCCTGAAATATTTTTAGCAGGATGTTTTAAGAGCAGGTTAGTGAGCATTGAGCCTGGTTTGATTGGTAGAACATATGATAAACCTTGATATCAGATGAAAAAAGATTGAGGTCAACCAAAGGCACTTCCAATCTGAACTCAGCAGTGCTATAATAATCTTTGTATATTGCAGACTGGTGAAACTGATCACATCGCTTACCCCAGCCAATGGGTAGTGACGCACCTTACTATCTCTCCTTATGAACTACCTGACAATCAAATATCCACTGAAGTATTTACCTTAGTTATCACAAGGCCTTCCCTCGAGTCAGGCTCAGGATAGCTGGGAACTACAGAATAATGCCATACAGGACTCACCACGCATCTAGAGCATGACCTAGCTGCCCGCTCTCTACAACCGGCTGAACCACCCACTCCCAATAACGACAGATTCCTCTCCCCCCCATAATAATTAGTTCCACACCTTCGTTATGACTGGTCTGTGCTTAAAGAACTGAAGGGGAGGAATATACATGAGAAGAATATCATACTAAGAAATGTAACCATTCCATCAATCGTTTATGTATGAATGACTAACCACAAACAGCAAAAATAAATAGTAATTGTAGCTTAAAGGTGACATTCCAGTGAAATAGAAAGTATACAAACAGTGAAATATTGTTTTCTATGCACACTTATTTCTCACGTAAGACGACATATAGGATTTTGCCTAGTGGTCTGCACCTTCTCTTCTCCATACTCCCTGCTGCCTGATACTTCTTTCTTTTCACAGGGGACGGAAACCTGCACTTAAATGTGACATCTTCGACATTCGACAACTCTCTGCTTGCCTCTATTGAGCCATTTGTGTATGAGTGGGCAGCAAGGCATCGTGGAAGCATCAGTGCTGAGCACGGGTTGGGGTTGAAGAAGAAACAGCACATCCACTACAGCAAGACAAAGGAGGCGATCCTCCTCATGCACCAGCTCAAGGTTCAGCTGGACCCGAAAGGCATCCTGAATCCATACAAGGTCCTGGCAGACCGCTCTGCCTAGCAGTGACCACAGATCTCACCTGTTACTGCTGGCGTAGCCGATTGAAGCTAGCTACGCCTATACGCTTCACATGATCTTCATCTCTTAGTGGAGATGAAGCTTAGGATTGTAGGTGTGGTCAGCGAGTGACGGTTGAGGTGGATCCCATATCACATGAGATATGTCAGATCTGTAACTGAAGTTGAGCCGAGCTTGCTAGATCAAAAAATATTGTAAAGCAGGTTTGGCCTGCTCACTGACATAACTGACTTGAACGTGCTCAATAGTAGCTCTGAGAATAAAGAACTTTTCTGCAACTTATTACTTTATTCTGCACAATGTATTTCATGAAATGTATCATATAGAACGTTCCAATTTCAAAACTAGCCTTAAGAAAACCAAGACAACAAGATTTAAACTGCAGTAGTTTTGGTACTCACTTCCACTTTCGGATGTTGTGTCCTTTTTTAAAGTCTAATCTGGTTGGACGCTATCAGAAAGGGTTTTGGCCTTAGTCGGAATGCCAGCCACTTGTTACAGGCAGCAAAGAGAAGGTATAAAAAGTCTGGATGGCATTGTTTCGTTTGCCTGCTGAGGTTTGCTACAATCTGAACAAATAGAACTTTTTGTGCTGCCACACTGTTGTGTCTGTTGAAGCATTTTACGCTGGTCCATCTTTTTCTGCCACTCATTGCACTAAATAGCATTTTATGCACTTCTGCTACATTGTGCACCATCTTCCCTTTTCTGCAGTAACAGTCTTACAGTTCCACTACTGCATTGTGCACTTTTGACATGGTTTTGCACCATTTTCTGAAATTTCTACGGTGTATACAACTCATACTGCGGTATATGAAATTTTATATTGAATGTTTGTTATCTACTGGCTGTTCACTGTGGCCAGATTTTTCACCATCTACCATGTTTGGCAGTCTGTTTCTTTTGATGCCGCATGAAGGATAATGCTGTAGTAACATTTTGTACTATATGCTGTTCCACATTCTGTAGAGGGAGATAAGGGAGAGGGAAGAGAGGGTGACAGAGTGGTGAAAAGTGAGGGGAGAAGGGCGGATGTGCTAAAACAGCACTATCCAAAGCTCTTCTCTAGTCTCTGCTCCTCCCGCATGAGAGTTAAGTTGTATCTGGGTTGTTTATCGTGAGGCGGAGGAAGGGTAGATACAATAGACAGGAAAGTTCCTGAACTGTGGCAGACAAAAAATGGTTATAGGGGCCCCAAGTCTTTTCAAAGGGGGGAATAGTATGTTCCACATTGGAGGATAGCTTCTCCATGCTGAGTAAATCCCAGAGCTTGTGTAGCCAATCAGTGTGGGTGGGTATGATGTCTGTGCCCCATCTTGATAGCAAGACTTGCTTAGCTGTACAGAGTGCCAGAGTAATGGCTCTACCTGCATTGATTGCATGGGGTACGTTAGGGCAATACCCTAACGTACCCCATGCAATCAATGCAGGTAGAGCCTAAAAGAATATTGCTAGGAAAGTGGTGGCCCTCAGTATGAAACTTCTGGTCAATATCCACAAAAACATCCTCCCAGTAGCGGTGCAGTTTGGGGCAGTGGCAAAACCAGTGAGTCAAAGTGCCTGATGCACCACAGCGACACCAGCAGTGATGGTCTGATCCCCCTTTCCACCTAGCGATGCACGGGGCGTATAATACCAATAGTGGGTAATCTTAAGAAGAGTTTGCATGTCGGAAGCACTTCAAGTGGCTGTGTAGGTCCGCTGCAAGATATCAGACCATTCTTTGTCGGAGAATTTACGCTCACATTCTGTTTCACACCGTGCTTATGCCGGGGAGGGCTTGTGTTAAGGAAGGCGTAAATGTCAGAAAGAACCTATCTGCCATCGCTCCGAGAAAGGAGCCATCTTTCAAAGGGGGTAAGAGGTTTTCTCGCATGAGGGCGTACTAATGGGTGGGTCACCCAATGGCAAATCTCAATGTAGTGCCAGTATTCTGTCTCGGGTAGCTCAAAAGCCTCTTGTAACCGAGGTAAGTCTAGGAAGCCCTGAATATCAAAGAGATCTACAATCCTCTTGCAGTTGGCTTCTTGCTAACGGCAGTTGGACGTGCTGTAGAGTGCCCGGGGAAACTCGCGTTTCCCACAATTGGTGTGAGTGGGGAGAGGGGGTTGAAAGTTGCTTGGACCAGCTAAGTTTATCCCACGACACGATTGTCGTTCAGATCACGGGAGAAATATACACCCCTGGCAGGCGGTGGCTCCATAGTAATCATGGGATTTTTTCAAAGATTAACACCTTCCACTTCCTGGTCTAAAAAGCACCAGTGTTTCTCCATGTTCTAGCGCTGCCATTCCACAAGAAAACACAGGTTTGCTTCCTGATAATATCTCGGCAGGTGTGGTATGCCCAATGCCTCCTTCGCCACTGGTAAATAGGAGCGCACCTTGGCCATCCTGGGACACTTGCCTCTCCAGACAAATGCCTCTATGAAGTGTTGCAGTTTTTGTAAGATCTATGTGTAGGCTGAAGTTGCAGTGTTTGCACAAGGTACAAGATCTTGGAAAGGAGAGACATTTTAATAGGACTCCAATGCCAAGGTTGAATCATCAAGCAGGCTGTCTGCAACAGGAACTCATAGTTATTGGTCATGATACTGCCCTGGGTGTGAAGAGCTGAATACTCAAATATGGAGATCCCTGTTGCGCCCAAGAGAATGGAAAGAGGGCCGCTAACTGGGCTTGCTCAACCTGTGAGATATTTAGGCTGAGGGCCTGGGATTTGTATGGGTTCACCCTGAATCCAGAGGCTTCGCCAAACTGTTCAAGTTCCTCCAACAGCGGGGGCAACGAGGAGCAGGGCTTTGTTATCGCTAGGAGCACGTCGTCGGCATACACGACACTTTGTGTGATTGGCCTCCCATATAAACTTCCTCTATAAGGAGGTGTCACATCAGTCTCTCCGCTATGGTCTCCATATACAGAGCAAAAAGAAGTGGTGACAGAGGGCACCTTTGTCGTGTCCCTCTAGAGATAGGGAAGGTGCAGGACAATAATCCATGAACTCTAACTGATGCCACTATGTCTGAGTAGTTAGACCCAAGCCACTTGCTTCCAGCGACACGTTCAGATCTTTCACTGTTTACTTCTATTGTGGACTATACGCTCTACCATTATGTGCTGCAACATACTTTTGCCTTCTGTTTATGCTATGATATTCTGTAGAAGCCAGAATATTCTTGACTTTTGTGTGAATCATAATACACAGAATTTTCTCTGACATGTTCTACACTCTAAGGTTTTTTGGCCAATTTTGTCTGTGTAGGAAACTGCCTCTATATATACTACACCAAAATGAGGTATAGTGTGTATAGAGCCCAGGTGACCCCCGAGGTAGGCAGAGGTTAAAGTTAGATAGAACCCTACTCTCTATTTGTGGTAGAGTGGTCAAGCAGTAAGACAGTATCAGGGGACACAGTTAAGCATTTGATGTACACGCTCAGTCAGCAATTGAATTCACACACTCAAGAACTGAACTCTAGGCCAATTGTTTTTGTATAAAAAATATAATGTTGTTTTATTTTAGAACCAATCAAGCCTGGCACAGGTAAGCATACAATACTTTGCAGTAATACATTGCTGATTGTAGAACAGTTTGAAAATGCAATAGAAATTGTACTTCGTTTGATTTACAGGGAATGCAGTAGGTTGCAACACTTAGCAAATACAGTACATTGGAATGAATAGGCTTTTTCAGTAAATTACAGGTAAGTTACTTTTTACGTTACTTTTCTAACTCAGTGCTGGATACCTGGATTCAGCACTTGGACATTTCCTGCAAACAGGTAAGTAAATAAGTTTTGGTTATTTGTGCGATTTTTAAAGAATATTTTTAGATTTCAAAACTCCACACTTAAAATCTTTTTGGAAGAAAATTGTCAATGTTATCCTATGGAGGAAAAACAGGTTATCGGTTCACAGATAAGTAATTGACTGTGGGTGTTAAGGTTCTGGGGTTAGACTTAGGGGTCCCCCAGGGTCAGTGATGCACTATTGTTGCACCCTCAGCGGCACTAGGGAGGCCCAAGTTATCCTATAGAGAATAGGGGGTCTCCGGTTGGTGGCTGCTGGCAAGCAGGCCACTGGGCTGTGGGAGCAAAGCTCCTGGACTTTAGATCAGGGCAAAAGCGGAAACAAATTAGCACCAAGGGTGCACCCTCAGCGGCACAAGGGCGGCCGGGTGCAGGGTGCTGTTTAGCCGTCGGGTGCCCTGTTGTTTCCAATGGAAAACCTCCGGTTTAAAGAAACACTGCCGGCTTGGGGACGAGGATCTTCTGGGTGCGACCACCACTTCGAGGGGTAAGTAGGGATGTCTTGGGTTGGTTAGGCACCATTGGTTTGGGCACACAAGGCCGTGGGGCGTCGGGTGCAGGGGTTCTTTTGGACGTCGGAAAGTCTTACCCGCTCTTGCTCGCGGTAGAGGGGATCTTCTGGATTGAGGCTGCAGGCGTCGGCTGGAGGCTTGAGGCAGGTCAGGAGTCGCCGGATCTAGGGTCAGGATCGCTGGGGGACCTCCTCGTGGTGTTTTTCGATCCAAGCTCGGACCGGGTTTGGCGGGTGCAGATTGGGTGGGATTCGTGTTATCCGGCCAGTGCTAGAAGCTGCAGTTTGAACAAGTCAGGTGTTCATGGGAGAAGCAGTCTTAGAAGTGAAGGCAGGCAGACAGGTCCTCCAGGGTTTACAAGGTTGCTGGTTGCAGGACACACCGGGATTTCACAGGAGCAGGTTCGAGGGGAGACCGGCCTGTAGGGCTGGGGCCAAGTCAGTGGGTGTAGTCCTCTTGTTAGCTGGCATCACGGCTGTTCAGTCCTTCTTCTTCTTTTCTTCTTGTTGTCAGGCTGGATCTGAGAAGCACGGTTCAGGGTGTCCCCTAAATACTAGATTTAGGGGCATTACAGGTAGGTAAAGGGCAGGGACCAATGGGTCCATTCCCTGGGGTGGGTACACCCCTACTGTGCCACCCTCCGGTGGGAGGGGGGCAGGATCCTGTCCCTGGTTGGTTGGATCCCCCCATCCTCAAGATGGCGGTGACTTGAAGTTGTGCTTTACCTCGCCTCCCCTACCTGAGGGGTGGAGTTGGCAGAGGTGGGCACACCTCTCTCCCTCACTTGTTTTTCCTGCCGGTTCTCCCGCCCAAAGTGGGGAGTAGAACCAGTGGGGGCCAGTTGCTGAAAGCAGCAAGTGGTCTGGGGAAGCTCACAAAGTCGGCATGCCTTTGAAGCTTCCCCTTCGTGAACCTTGCCCATCCTGGGGGAGGAGACTTGGCACCTCGTCCCAGGATGTGCATTGTTTCAGGCCCACAAGAGCAGCAGGCTCTCGCCCCAGGGGTCCAGAAACATGTCTGTGATGGCAGCCTAAGCAGCCACTCAGTCGGGACACTAGAGGTGGGTTAGTTTTCAGGGGGCTTCTCTGAGATGCCCTCTTTGTGCATTTTTCATGAAATCCTACACTGGCATCAGTGTGGGTTTAATGTGTTGAGAAGTTTGATACCAAACTTCCCAGTTTTCAGTGTAGCCATTATGGTGCTGTGGAGTTCGTAATGACAAGCTCCCAGCACCATAGACTCTTAATGGCAGCACTGCACTTACAATGCCTAACAATTGACTTAGACACTGTAGGGGTACAGGGCTCATGCACCTGTACCCTCACCACTGGCATAGGGCACCCAGCTAGAGGGGTGACTGATCTATGCCAGGGCAGTGGGTTGTAGGCTTGGCACACAGGGATGTGTGCCATGTTGACTCTTCACTTTGTTCTGCACCAAAACACGCAGCCTGCAAAGGCAGTGGGTGTGTGTGTAAAGGTACAGGGCCTCCAAGGATGGCACAATAAGTGCTGCATCCCTTGGAGGTCTTCCCTGGTAACAGTGCCCTGGGTACCCTATGGTACCATTTACCAGGGACTGACCCGTGGCTAAAGATGCCAATTGGGTTAGTTTTGGGGAAAGAACACAGGCCCTGGGAACCTGATTGGTAGGGACCCAGGGCACACCAAGAAAAATTCAGTAGTCTGTCAAAAAGTGGGAGGGGTTACTGCAACAGAAACCCACTTTCCTACAGTCTGTCCTGGCTACTTTGATCTGCTACACTGTTTAAATTGCACCAAGTGAGCTCTCTCCCTTGAAAGTGTAATTAGCTCCAGGTTTGGGGACATTAATGCCTACGTTGAAGATTTTAGGCAGTGCCTGACATATTAAGTTAGATGCGAGATTACAGAGTTCATATAGCCAGGTTTCGAGATAATAGTTTTCTGTTTTAACAATTCACTTTTCAAAACGGTTAATGAAGGAATCATAATCTGCTCTTTCCGATTACGATGCTTTTTTTCCTGACTGCTGTCAAGGGATGAACAGTTCCTGTTTGCCCTGTCCCGGTTCTTTCATTGGGCCCTACCCAGCAATGACCTGCCTTCTGCAACCCCAAAAAACGGAAATCAGGTGCTTCTGCGTCAGAGTGAGGGATGTGTTCCACTGTCCATGGTGGGCTCGACTATAGTTTTCTGAGTTTTCTTTGCACACCTCTTTATTAGGAAAACAACGTCTCAGTTTCAGTCAGTTTGGACTCATATGAGAATATGCGTCACATAACATTTTTATTGTGTTGCATTTAATTAAAATTCACTTTAACTTGATTTGCTGGAGATCTTCACTCAATTAAACATATTCTACAAATAAAGTCAAACAAAAAACAGCGAATTCGAATTGATGCCAGCACAACGCTTGGCACGTAATATACTCCTAAAAGATAGGCATAAGGTGAGGAATCTCGGAAGAATATGTATCAACCAGGATTATCATAACCAAGGTAAGCAACTGTTTCGTTTAAGCCTAGGAACTCAAATTCTAAAGGATTGCAGACATCATGTATACTCCCCAGAAAACACCAATGTACCAGGACCCAAAGAATAGGTCTCGTATCATCTCCACAAAATCTTGAGACAACCCTGCTTTTTCTGTTTAAAAAAAGTAGCCCCGCGGCAGAGCTACGACACAGTCCAAAATGGTTGTGCTTTTTCTAACTTGCCACAATCTGAATCCGTGGGGCCCACTAAATGCTGCACTCGACCCCTATAAATAGATAGAAACGATTTGCAGTGGCTAGTTAGACCCGGGAGACCCTGTGATGCTGACCATTGGTGATCAGAGAACTGCTGACTTGAATACCCTGTATCTAAGATGGTGCCACACTTACCAATCAACTGAGACTGGGGGGCTCCACCGGGACAGTTGAATGCTGAATCACTGGAACATCCAGTAACTTATAACTTTTAGCAGCAAGGTGAGCAATAGGAGCCCACCTGTGGATTCCAGGCAGCAAAGCGCCTATGCTCCTCGAGTCACCATGGGTGGAGCCAAAGGCTTGATAAAGAGAAGCCTGCATGCAGTGCCATGTCGCCTGAAGGACGAGCAGCGTGATGCTGGTCACAGGTGGCCAGACTAAAGCCTATAAGGTAGACTAGCAACAAGGAAAGCTCCTCTTCTCCAGTATTGGGGTGTCTTTCATAGATTCACATGCTTGAATATTCCCCGTCGTCGGAGTGGGAGTCCCACGGTAAATAAAATAGCAATATATATAGTCATAATATACCTAAATAATCCCATAAATAGAGCTATGTAGGTGTAAAAACACCAAGAATGTACCTATATGAAATCTTCATAGGGAAACATGGAGAGAGAAAAAAAAGACATTTGCAGTCTATCTCTGTCATTATCTTGGTCCAAACTACAGCCAATCAGGCGTCAGCACCTCTCCAGAACCTTCTCCTCAGAGTTCCTGACCTTAGATTTTCTACCGCACGTCGTGTGACAGGGAGTCTCCCTGAGCTCTGCTCAGTTTTTGTCTGTCAGAATGTCTTCAAGTAAGAGATCTCTGTTTAGACCTTATTCTTCGTGTGGAAAACTGCGTTTATTCTCTGAGGACCCACACAGTAAGTGCATTTACTGTTTGTACCCGGATCATGAGGTGGCAAAATGTAAATTTTGTAGAACCTTTTCTACAAAAACTTTGAAGGACAGGGAAGGCCGTCTCTTATTGTGGCTACAGAGACTTAAAGATAAGGAGGATCCAGTTTCTGATATGGAAAGCCTTATTTCTGGCCGTTCCCAGACAGCCTCAAAGCGCAGTAGTGTGCAGGAGTTGCCATCTCCTTTCCTGAAGAAAAAGAAACTGTCTTTGGCTCTTACATCTGCCACATCTGCTGTTTCACCTACTATTTTGTCACCTTCGAGACCTAGTTCTCAGGCTATTGAGGCGTCTACTTCCAAGTTTTCTGGAAAAATACTGACAGCCACGTCGACGATGCTTCCGACGAAATTTGCAGTGACCGGCTCGTCGACGGTGACTCTGACGACGACATCAGCAGCGTCTTCGTCAACGATTGTCCCGTCGACGTTAGCCTCATCGACGGTAACCATCAGTACCACAAGGTCGGTGACTTCTATATTACCCATTACATCGTCATCGACGAGGAAAGAAAAAGTTCCGTCGACGAAGGGTGTGAGATCGACTTCGTCGTCGAACTCGTCGACGGCTATTCCGTCGACGAAGAAGAAGAAGATTCCGACGACAGCTTCGTCGACGACGGCTCCGTCGACGATGGGTTTGTCGACGCAAATTTCGCCAATGATAGTTCCGTCGACCAGCGTTCCACCGACGGTAGCTCCGTCGACCAGGCCCTCTCCGAAAACGTCCTCGGTGAATACCATGCAGCCGTCGACGGCAATTTCATCAGTAAGGATAAAGGTGAACAGATTATCATCTGCTCAAAGGTCGTTGAGAGAGCAGCTGCCTCCCGCGACTTCAGCGCCGGTTTCATCTTTCGCTGTGGTCCCTTTGATGCCATTGCCACCTAGTACTGGCCTAGATAGGCAAGACGAGATTATTCCTGTAGAGGAGTCGCAGCTTCCGTCACCATTATTTGTGACAGATTCTGAACAGGAGTCCGAGGAAGGTTTACCTGACTCTTTTGGTACGGCGCAAAGCCCATCCGACTTAATAATTAAATGCCAGGATGACAGTAGTGAGGATGAAGATCCAGTTTACAGGCAGCAGGTTCCTGCGAAACATTCAACGGCGACTCTGCCATTGTCACTCATAGCTAATCTCCAACGCATGTTGGATGATTATAACCAACGTTTTCCTCTGTCACCGCAAAATCCTGGGGTTCCGTCAACGCCTGTGGTTCCGACAAATATAACTCCGGTGCCGATTGGAAATCCTTCACCCCTGATGCCGTCAGCACCACCAAGACAGCCTTCAACGAGGTTTTTACCTCATCATGAGTTCGTGGAGGAGGTCCCTCAGGAAAGAGAAGAAGGTGAAATCCCAGATGATGATGGTGATGTTGATAATGATGATGATGATATGGCGGAGTGGGACGAGTACCAAGCACAAACACCATCCCCCTCTCAAGCGGTATCTGGTGACTCACCTCCAGTGGACATAGCGACTTTTCACCAACTAATGGAAAGGGTGGCACAACGTTTTAGGCTGACAACGGAGCGCAGAGAGGAAGATTGTTTCCTTTATGATTTCAAGAGTCAACCTTTTAAACAAACGCATACTATTCCCATTGTGGATTTCATTTGGGAAGAAGGCAAGAAGTTGATGAAAACACCTAATACCTTGCCAGCACAGGTGCCTCGATTAGAAAAGAAGTATAAGGCGCCACTAGGAACCCCAGCATGCCTCACGGGTCATTCAAGACCTGAGTCCGTCATTATGCAGGCAGCGCAACGTAGGGCGAAAAATCCTGCATCTACTGTCACCGCACCACCGGATCGTGACGGACGTAGAATGGATGCCATAGGGCGTAAGTTTTCTTCAATGGCCTCTACTGTGGTTAGAGCGGCTAATGCCTTGGCCATTTTGGGTCGTTATGACCGACAAGTGTGGGCTGACATTTCGACTTTGGTTCAAGAACTGCCGGAGCCATCTAAGGGCGAAGCAATGAAGTTGCTCCAAGAGGGAGAAGCTACGTCGGCGGAAATTATTGATTGTGCAGTGGACATCGCATGCACGGGTTTCCGTCAGCTTGCTGGAGCGGCTGTTCTGCGCAGGCAGGGGTGGTTACGATCGACATCCTTTCGCCAGGAGGTGCAGTCCATGATTTTAAACATGGCTTATGACGGAGAGGCGTCGATGAAGCGCTACAGTCCATAAAGAAGGATACTGAGACGGCTAAATCTCTCAGAAATTTACATTTTCAAAGACAAAATTTTCGTGGTGCACGCGGACGTGGCACCTTCTCAAATTTTCGAAGGGAAATAATCAATATAGACCCAATAATCAAGGATCCAACCGCTATTCATATAGCCAGCACCAACAATCATCACGACAGCAGGCATCCAAGTCGTATAGAGGGAAATCCTCATACAGAGGAAACGCGTCAAAAAGACAATGACTCTTACCAGACAAGCAAAGTTGGAGGTCGAATCTCTCTGTTCTTTTCCCAATGTTCCTCAATTACAAAGGACTGTTGGGTTTTGGACATTGTACAAAAGGGGCACGCTTTAGAGTTCACGAAATTCCCTCCGTCCACACCACCCACCGGACCACCACCAGCTCACTTCAAGGAACTTTTACATCAAGTTCGTCTTCTAAGTCAAAAAGGAGCTATAGAGTTGGTACCAATATCTCAAAGGGGGAAAGGATTTTATTCCTGGTTCTTTCTTATCACAAAGAAGAACGGAGAATGGAGGCCCATCCTCGATCTGAGGGCGCTCAACAAATATATAAAGAGCCAATCCTTTCGTATGATGACGTTAGTAGAGATCTTGCGTTTACTCTCGCAGGAAGATTTCATGGCAACGATAGATCTCCAGGATGCCTGTTTTCATATCCCTATATTACAACGTCATCGGAAGTTCCTGCGTTTTCGAGTGGGTCAACACGATTTCCAATTCAAAGTGTTACCGTTTGGTCTGCGCTCGGCCCCTCGAGTGTTTATAAAGGTACTAGCTCCAGTGATAGCGTTTCTGCGACTCCAAGGTGTGCAAATATTTCCATACCTAGACGATTGTCTACTAAAATCACAGTCAAGCGCTCGCCTGCGACAACACACGCTTCTATGCCAGGAGATATTTCGCTCATTAGGTCTCTCCATAAATGCAGCGAAATCCCAGCTTCATCCTTCGCAACAAAAGGACTTTCTGGGAGCAACTCTAGAAACAGTGTCAGCAAAAGCGTTTCTATCCCAGGAGCGTCTACAAAAGATACTACGGCTGGTGACTTTGATCAGGTCAAAAAAGTCAGTTTCTGTAAGACTGTTGAAGTCATTTCTGGGGATGGCATCATCGTCCATTGCCTTGATTCCTCACTGCAGGCTAAGGACACGTCCTATCCAGGAAGAACTGGATGCTCAATGGCGTCAAGTGTCGGGATCTTTCAACGACATGGTATGTGTCACAGATCAAATGAGGTCAGCACTCGAATGGTGGACAATACCAGCCAACTTAGCAGAAGGCACTTCATTTCTGTTGGTGACACCGGACAGGACAATCACGACAGACGCCTCATTAGAGGGATGGGGCGCTCATTTGGAAGATCTTTCTGTAAAAGGAAGATGGTCAACACATCAAAGAACTTGGCACATCAACAGGTTGGAGCTTATGGCGATATTTCTGGCTCTTCTACCCTTAATCCAAGGAGAATCAGTGCTAATACAGACAGACAACACAACCTGTATGCACTATGTGAACAAACAGGGCGGAACGAAATCCCCGAGTCTGTCCAGGTTAGCTCAATCAATTTGGGACTGGTCTCTAAGTCATCGCATCATGATTACAGCAGTTCATCTACCAGGAATATCCAATGTCCTAGCGGATTCCCTGAGCAGGTCCTCCTCATCGACCCACGAATGGGAATTACACCAACCAACTCTAGAGAGGATATTCCAACAATGGGGTCGTCCACGGCTGGATCTCTTTGCTACGCCGGAGAACCGAAAATGCCGAGATTATGCAAGCTGGCATCCCCACAAAGGGTCACAGGGAAATGCCCTTTTGATGAACTGGTGCAATCTATTTGCGTACGCTTTTCCTCCAATTCCCCTCATACCTCGGGTCCTTTGGAAGATGAAGAGACAACCTTGCCACCTGATTCTAATAGCCCCACGTTGGCCCCGACAGGCATGGTTCTCAGAACTGCTCCTGCTGTCCCAATGCCAACCAATCCTCCTGCAGTCTCGGACAGATCTGCTCACGATGAGCGAAGGGAGAATTTGTCATCCGAATCCTTCCTCACTGAGTTTATCGGCATGGAACCTGAACACCATGAGTTCGCCCATCTAGACATCCCGCAGGATTGTAGGGACATTTTGGCCCAGGCAAGAGCACCCTCTACAGTCAAGACGTACAAGTTGAAATGGAAAAGATTCTGCCACTGGTGTGCATCTAACGGAATCCACCCAATACATTCCACGGCACACCAATTACTACCTTTCTTCTTGCACTTGGCTAGTTCCGGACTATCCCATGCAACTTTACGGGTTTTCCTAGCAGCGATTTCCCGTTTCCGACAGGATGGCTCAAATTCCCTTTGTTCCTCAAGAATAATCCACCAATTCTTTAAAGGCTTATTCCGAAAATTTCCGCCAATTCGGCGTCCTCCTCCGTTGTGGCATCTTAACGTTGTGTTAGCGCAATTGATGAGACCACCGTTCGAGCCCATTCACAAGGCCGACTTAAAACATCTAACTTGGAAAGTGGCCCTACTTCTGGCACTAACGTCTTCACGTCGTGTCAGTGACATCCATGCTTTTACCATCAAACCTCCTTTCCTGCAGTTCAAACCGGATGCTGTAGTGTTGCGTACCAATCCATCATTCCTACCCAAGGTGCCTTCTGATTTTCATATTAACGAGCCAGTCATTAAAGACTTTCTTTGCTAATCCTCAGACACCTGCGGAGCAAAGGTTGCATTCTTTGGATGTGAAACGATGTTTGAAGTTCTACATCAGCAGGACAGCTTAGTTTTGAAAATCCGATCAGCTTTTTATAGCGTATGGACGCTGTCATAAAGGACGTCAGGTTACTAAACCGACGATTGCACGCTGGATTTCGACAGCTATTGTCTTCTGCCATCAAAAGGCAAACAAACCACTGCAGTCTTCAGTGAGAGCACACTCCACTAGGGCAGTATCATCATCTACCGCCTTATTTGCAGAGCAGCTACGTGGTCGACCAGACACATGTTTACTAAGCACTACTGCTTGGCGGCTTTAAGCGAGGAGGATGCTGCAGTGGGACAGGCAGTGCTGCGCAATCTTTTTAAATAAGGTGAGCCTCTTCCTCCCGCCTCCATATTGTTTCAATTTACTGTTCAATATTATTCATTGCATTTAGATACATGCTGTATGTCAACAGATATAGGTATCTATATATATATATATATATATATATATATATTACCTACTTGCGGTCGCCAGTAGGTAGTTATAGTTAGGACCCTGTTTCCATAGGAAATCCGCAACATTCTATTTTGAATAACTTTGGCGCCGGTCGACGAATCCTCGCGAATTTCTCAAAATAGGTGGGGCGCTACGCTCCGCTCCTACCCTGAAAGTCTCGGGGGGATTCGTCAAGCGGGGGCTGAGATAAAAGGGGGGTCCCAAAACCCGTTTTTCCCATGCATTTTTCCATAGGACCTTTAGACAGGGCTACAGCCCGAACGGCTGAACAGAATTACTAGAAATTTGGCAGAGAGGTAGTCCTCAGGTCAATGAAGTGCCTTTTGTAGGTTTGGTGTAAATCTGTTCAGTAGATTCTGAGAAAATAGCCTTTAAATCAATATATATATCTGAGCCAGCTTACGGTACGCTTACCGTAAGCTTACCGTACGCGTACGGTGGCGTGCGCGAGCGCGATTCTGATTGGCTGTTACATCTAAGTAAACATTCGAATCGGTCGAAACCAGGAAGCGGCGGCCGCCATTTTCTCTCTCGCACTCTGAGGGGGGGGCTGTAAACAAAGGCAAAAAACATATAAAGGGGCTGTTTAGACAGCGCCCATGCACATAGCCATGTTAGTTGAGTCCTCAAAGATCCCCCAAGGCCAAAAACGGTAAATTTTTATTTTTTGAAAATTTCGCCGATTACGCTTACCGTACGCGTACGGTGCGCTTACGCTAAAAATTTTAATAAAAAAAAAAACACTCTCTGTGCATGGCATATTATTGTCATCACTTACAAATTAAATTTAACAGATTACCTATCACAAGGAAGCGCATAATATGTCCTCCATGTGCGCACGGTGCGTAACGTGGGCACGCGGTGCGCGTAGCGCACTGCGTGCCCACCTTGCGTGTACGGCACTAACTGCGTAAAGTGGGCGCGCGGTGCGCGAAGCGCACCGCGTGCTCACTGTGCGCGCACGGTGCGCGCACGGAACGAACTGCGTTAAGTGGGCGTGCACGCCACGAATGGCGTAAAGTAACTTAGCATTTAAAAAACCGTACAAATTCACTGAAAAAACCATAGGTTTCACACACGTTATAGTTAGGAATTAGCATTTAAAAAACCTTGCAAATTCACTGAAAAAACCATAGGTTTCAGACATGTTATAGTTAGCGGAAATTTTACTGATAAAAAAACCAATGAAATTCCCCCGTTATAGTTAGTGCAGGCAACTATAACTCACGCGACCGCAATCTTCTGCTGATGACATATGTGTCTTTATGAAAAAAAAATATTTGTAATATATGTATAGCTAAAAATTTATGGAAGAAGACATGGGCAAATAAGTGTCTAAATACAGTATTAGCATCAGCAGAGGATTGCGGTCGCGTGAGTTATAGTTGCCTGCACTAACTATAACGGGGGAATTTCATTGGTTTTTTATCAGTAAAATTTCCGCTAACTATAACATGTCTGAAACCTATGGTTTTTTCAGTGAATATATATATATATATGTGATGTTTTATAAGAAGGTTATGATCATTGCGATCTCATGTTGATGTCATTATGGAAACAATAATATGGTTACTGCTTTCTATTCATATTCAAGCATGTGAATCTATGAAAGACACCCCAATACTGGAGAAGAACAATTGTTACTTACCTGTAAACAGGTGGTTCTCCAGTATTGGTGTCTTTCATAGATTCACATGCGACCCTCCCTCCTCCCTTCAGAGGCTTTTTCCTCCTCATAAACTATGCATACACTTTGGTGCTATGAAAATCTGAGGTCAGGAACTCTGAGGAGAAGGTTCTGGAGAGGTGCTGACACCTGATTGGCTGTAGTTTGGACCAAGATAATGACAGAGATAGACTGCAAATGTCTTTTTTTTCTCTCTCCATGTTTCCCTATGGAGATTTCATATAGGTACATTCTTGGTGTTTTTACACCTACATAGCTCTATTTATGGGATTATTTAGGTATATTATGACTATATATATTGCTATTTTATTCACCATGGGACTCCCACTCCGACGACGGGGAATATTCAAGCATGTGAATCTATGAAAGACACCAATACTGGAGAACCACCTGTTTACAGGTAAGTAACAATTGTTCTTTTTCCAGAGCGCCGCTTAACATGCAAATCCGCAGCAGGAAGAATATTTATACCCAGACTGACACCGCCTCACAGGCACCCTTTCCTCAAAGGGACCCCGTTGAACACCCCAAGGTTGAATCGGACCCACAAGACAGGTCATTAACTAGATAGATCCCACACCAACTAACTGTATTAAAAAAAAATTATGGTGATGGAAGCAGAAAGCCACATAGAGACACTGGAGAAAATAATGACATCCTCTTGGGAAATGTATTTTCCTTCATGTGCAAAACAATGCCCATAGTGAGAAAGATGGAGGACCTTCAGAACCTATGCATACAGGACATAAGTGAAGATGCAAATAGAACAGACATTGAGACCTTTGTTTGATGACTCTTCTCCAAAATCTCAGGACACACACTGGACCAAATCAAGCTAGATCAAGTTAATTAGTGGGGCAGCACTGCACTAAAAGCTTAAACGGACACTGGGATACACTAGTGAAATTTCATATACTAATTCAAAGAAACGGTGCTCAGAGCGGCTGGGGAGCTTGACCAAACCATGCTCCCTTTTTCAAAATATCACCTACATTATTCCACCGCCAACACTTGAGCAAAATAATACTAGATATTACTGGCTGTTCCCCTTCGGCACTGTTTTGAAATGGGAAATAAATTGCTCCTATTCTCGCATCCCAACAGCTCAAGCCCTGAGAATCACCTTGGAAGACCCTACACCATTCAAAGACACCACCCGATTATCAATGACCTGGCAGACACAGCGCCCCCAGCAAGCTCAAGGATCAATATGTGACATAAAACCTGATGTAAATCAGATCGCATAAGAAACTTAATGCAGCACAGAAACTAATCAATGACATTCACTATTATTAAAGGCAACACCGTGCACATCTAAACCTAGCCCAAGATGCAACATAAAATGTTATATGATGACGTAAGATGATGATAAGAAAAACAAAACTACCTCGATTGTTCTAAAGAGTAACCCCCCCTGCCCCCCGTGAAAGGAAGGAGTGTTGCCCTGTTTCGAAGTTTTGTTTATAACTATTTTGGTTGGATCAGCGGGGTGGGTAGTAGAAAACGTGGAGGCGTAGGTGGAGTGTACACAACAAACACACCACTAGGCTACAACTTAGGGCCAATGGAGATTCCACACACTTAACAACATATAATTATGGTTAAAATATTAACCCTGAAAACGAATGGGTTAAGTACCCTGATTAAACGCGCCAAGATTTGTCAATTCGGGAATAGCATGGAACAAGACACACACTTAAAGCACTCCAATGAAACAAAATTAAAATAAGAAATACCATCTGGTAGCCTTCTATTCCTCCAGAAACTCAGTCATAAGAGAGGGGCCTTCTTCATACACAAAAAATCTCAAGTTTATGAAACTGACCATGATAGAGACAAAGAGTATAGGTACTACTAGTTAAAGGCTCTCTGGAAGCCTGACTACTGACCAAAGTGGTGCTTTACGCACACCATACAAAGCTAGACAAATTCATGCAAAAGATTATAGATGACCCAGCAAATTCTCCATAGGGACTGATAATCCTTCAAGGCAACTTTAACACAGTCTGGGATTTACAAATGAATAGAACTGAGGCTAGTACTCCACATTGTGGAGCTTTCTCTGAAAAACGTAATCTAAATTGGGGAACTGGGTCTGCATGATATATGGTGAGGACACCATAAGTTAGATCGAGAAAACACATTCTTCGCCCAAGTTCACAGGATATACTCAAGAACTTATTGCATATTCACTAGCTCTCTTCTTGTGTAACTTATATACCAGGCCACTATAGGCACATTGCAGTGTCAGATTATGCTCCGGTTTCCAATACATTATAATGGACAAACATGCTCAGGGGAAGAGGGAGATGGACATTCCACCCATCCTTATTACGGGATCCCTTTTTAAGACTTTTTTTGAGGCTTCACGGTGCTACATGACGACGAACGTTGGAGGAGAAAATTCAGGCCGGATGTCGCAACCCTGAGGCCGGGCTGGTGACGTTGCCCCCGGAGGCTCTCTGCACGAGCCCACAACGGCACACACACCCGCGAGATGGGTGCAATGGGGCAAAAATGAGGACCTGGGAAACAGCGGGGTAGCGGTTCATCGTGCGACCCTCGGAATGCTGCGGGGGAGTGAACTTCGGCGCATCGGAGCTGCGGTGCTGAGTCCTGCGTGACGACGGCATGGAGAGCACGGGACTCCCATCTGAGCATACCCGTACCACTCGGGTGACAAATGCATAAACAACAGTTGATGGACAGAATGCAGAACAATGTCATACATTCACCCCAGTACAGAGATCTGGGCCTAAATCCATCGTTGTTTTGCCAATGTGCAACATTCCGTCCATCATCTTGTGTGTTTTGCTGTTCGCCCTATGTGGGAAGGGTATGCCCAGATGTGGGTCCCGTGCTCACTACGCCACTGGAGTCAAGCTATCCTGGCTGAAGAGGGGTGAAACCCCGAAACCGGTCCTAGTATGCTTGATTCCGGTCCAGGGAAGACATGGCTTGGCAGTTCGGGCTGGACTGTCCCCATGAGGCACAGGGTCAAGACTGATTTGCATATGGCCATGTCTGAACTGGGGTGGCGTGGTGAGCAAAATAACGATGGATAAAATCCAGATCTGTGACTGGGGGTGAATGTTTTGCCAATGTGCAACATTCCGTCCATCATCTTGTGTGTTTTACTTGTATAGGGCGGCACGGAGGCCTCGAGTAGGAGATGGAACTCTTGGCCTATTTTTCCCATCCCAACAAGGGCGTGCTCCCTCACGATACCCTCTCATTTATTTTTGTGGCCAATTTTACAGCGAACATATAGACCTCCCGCATATCTGCATCATACCAATTAACCGGGTGAGGTAACACGATAATCACAATAGGAGGTCAATTTTCCCTTTTTTTTCTTTACCTTTTTACCAGATGGGTGGGAGCCAGAACTTGTGACATATAGAGTCCCTAATAGCCTGTACCCCTCTTATTTTCCCGAGGTGGAGACCCCGACAGAAGGCACCCTTCCCAGAGAGAGAGAGAGACACCGGAAGGCCCGTGCTACGACACCAGGATCCCTGAGCCAAGACCCACCTTAAAGGACCAAGAACACAAGCAAATCCCAAGACACTGAGTTGTGCTTAGTTAATAAAAAAACATAAGTTTCACTGAACTCCTGACCATGCGTTCTTTCTGGTGTGTGACAAGTGGTGTCAAAATTGGGATCTCCCTTCTATCCCATCACACGCCAGTAAAATGAGCAACCCCCTAGGCCTCGAGGACATGTTAAAGCAGTTGGCAGAAGGTCAGCGCCATCTCCAGCTGGTCGTGGAGGGACAAGCAACTGACGGAGAGCACCTGCAGGAAGCCCTCCAGGCTCAGGTAGGACTCATAGTACAGAACCAGGCGGTCCAAGACACCGCCATTCAGAGGCTGACGGAGACCATCGCTAGCAGTAAGGTACACCCCAACATACCCAGCTCGGTCCTGCAAAAGTTCCAGCCCGGTGAGGACCCGGACTTCTTTTTTACGAATTTCGAGAGGGTTGCAAGCACTGCCCAGTGGCTGGCTGAGCACTGGGGACAATACGTGACCCCTTTGTTGTCGGGGGAGTTACAGACTGCTTATCAGGCCGCCAACCCAGCCGGCACCACTCTGTATGATGTCGTGAAAAAGGTCATCCTTGAGAGACTGGGTTGTGACCAAGAGGATTAAGTTTCGTAAGGTAAGATGGCTGCCCCAAGACAACCCCCGGGCCTTGTTCTACAGGGTCCAGGACTTAGGAAACAGATGGCTACAGCCCCATAGCTCCTCCATGGAGCAAGTAATGGAGAAGGTCCTTCTGGAGCAGTATCTGGACGCCCTTCCCGCTCCTACACGCGCTTGGGTGAAACAACATCCCAAACTGTCGATTACAGACGCAATGGAGCTGGCATGCGCCCACCAGAGAGCCCCAGAGATAAGGGTCCCAGCAATCCGGCCGTCCACAAACAATACGCCCCGGTGGAGTGCCCCTACATCAAGCCCTAACAACCCTCCGATCCGGCCCCTCATTGATCCCGCCTTTCTTCCCCGTCCTGCCCCAAGAGAAGGGACCACAGGACTCCAGTGTTTCCGCTGTGCCGAGAGGGGGCATGTCGCCCGCCTCTGTCCCCAACGGTATAACATGACCGAACCGATGGAGGTGGGTTATACCAGAGGAAGGGTTCTGCTGGTTGGGGACCGGAACAAAGCCTATCACCTTGAGCTTGTCATCAATGGCAGACCTGTTAACGCTCTCATAGACTCTGGATGCCGACACTCGGTTCTTACTCAAACCCGGGTCCTAGCACAACAGTGGAAAACGAGAGAGAAGGTGTCCATCACGGTAGCCGAGGTGGTCCTTACGGACAATGGAGTAGAAAGAGGCCTGAGGGTGGGGGTGATCCCTAAGCTAGTGGAAGAATGTATTATCGGGACGGACTGCCCCGACTTCCCAGCCCTTCTTAATAAGGCCATCAAACAGGAAGAAAAACGCACACTGCTCAAAACCGCGCCCTTTTACGCTGCAGAGATAGAAGGGGGTAGGTACCGGGTGAAGAAAACCCGCAGCGCCTAAAGAAAACACAACCAAGAAGTGGTGTTGAATGGGCTCGCTAACCCTCTTTCTGCCTCTTCCTCTGTTACAGACGGTGAGATAGGAAGACCCCGCAGCTTCAGAGCAGCATAAGCTGAGGACCCCTCCTTACGAAACGCCTGGGCTCAGGTAGTCCCAGAAGACGACGACCAGGTAGGCCCCTGTTTCTAGTGCCCACTCCCTTTCGCCTCCAAGTCCTTCACCTGGCCCATAATCAAGGGGGGGACATTACGTGAGAGAAAAAACTAAGAAATACCACCTCCGCCGGTTCTATTAGCCAGGGGTGTTCTCAGACATCAGACGCCACTGTGCTGTCTGTCCTTTATGCAAACAAAACAATCCCCCCATGTACCCGAGCACCCCTCATGCCTCTTCCAATCATCGATACCCCATTTACCAGGGTTGGTATGGACCTTGTGGGTCCCTTGATCACGTCTGCACAAGGACACCAATACATATTGGTATTGGTGGATTATGCAACCCGATACCCTGAAGCCATACCCCTCTCTAGCATGACAACGAATAATGTGGCTCATGCGATGTTGGGCTTCTTTAGCTGGGTGGGTTTTCCTAGGGAGCTCCTGACAGATCAAGGCACGCCCTTTATGTCCAAACTGATGGCGCAGATCTGCAAGCTCCTAGGTATCCAACAAATACGAACAACTGTTTACCACCCTCAGACGGACGGGCTTGTAGAATGCTCCGGCAGGGACTGGGACAGGCACCTACCCCTCACCCTGTTCGCAATACGTACCCATACCCAGTCCTCCACCGGGTACAGCCCCTTTGAGCTCGTCTTTGGGCGAAAACCCAGGACCCTTTTAGAGATGGCTGCAGAGAGGTGGGAGGAGGAGGAAGACGAGGGACAAGGCCTGCTCAAATAAGCCACTAGTCTTAAAGACAGGCTAGCCACTTTATGGGAACATGTACGGGTAAATCTAGAGGCCACACAGAACAGACAAAAAAAAGCCTACGACCGGCAAGCCAGCCTAAGAACATTTCAGGTAGGGGATAAGGTTCTCCTCCTGCTACCTTCATCCAAAAATAAACTCCTAGCACATTGGAAGGGTCCCTTTAGTATCATCCAACAAGTCACCCGTCACCTATCGAGTTTCCGTCCCACACGCCGGAAGAATAGGACAGGTCTACCATGAAAACCTTCTAAAAAAGTGGGAGGAAGAAACCCGTCCTGATCCCCCACAGCACCATGCCCTGCTGATAACAGACCAACAACCCCTAACCATCCCCTTTCCACCCCTGGAACAAAACGATACCCCAGTGACTGTCCCGATGGGAACTGGAATCAACAACTCCCAAAAAGAAATCCTTGTTGCGCTTACAAATGAATACAGGGACGTCTTCTCTAAACGCCCGGCAGAATCCCTCTGATCCAACACCATATAAATACTAATGGGGTTAAACCCGTCCGACTTCGACCCTACCGTATCCCAGAGGCCCGAAGACAGGTGGTAAAACAAGATGTTGAGACCATGCTACGGGACGGCATCATAGAACCCTCAAACAGCCCGTGGTGTTCCCCAATTGTCCTAGTCCCAAAGCCCGATGGGTCGGTGAGATTCTGTGTAGACTTTTGACAACTGAACTCCATCTCCAGTTTTGACTCCTATCCCATGCCCAGGGTAGATGAGATGATTGAGAGACTAGGCACAGCTAGTTTCCTCACCACTCTTGATCTCACAAAGGGGTATTGGCAGATCGCCCTGGCCCCTGAGGCCAGGGTGAAAACAGCGTTTGCAACCCGCTCCGGCTTCTTTCATTTCAAAGTCCTACCATTCGGCCTACATGGTGCCCCAGCTACATTCCAGAGATTGATGGATGTCGTCTTGCGCCCACACCAACAGTATGCGGCCGCATACCTCGACGACATCGTCATTTACAGCCCCTCCTGGGAACACCACCTAAACCACCTGCGAGCCGTGCTGGACAGCTTACGGCAGGCAGGACTTACAGCCAATCCCGCAAAGTGCATGCTCGCCACCGGCTCCGCCCGGTTTCTGGGCTATCACATAGAAGAAGGACGCCTTATACCACAAATAGACAAAATAGAGGCTATCAGGGACCTACCCCTACCCTCTACCAAAAAGGGAGTGTACGCCTTCCTGGGCCTCGTAGGGTATTATAGAAGGTTCATTCCCCACTTCTCAGACCTAGCAGCCCCTCTGACGGATATGCGGTCAAAACACCACCCCAACACCATTAGGGACTGGACCGATGAACAACAAAAGAGTCTGGCCCTATTGAAGGACGCCCTATGTCACGTGCCCGTACTTTTATGTCCTGACTTTGCTAAACCCTTTACCCTACAGACTGATGCCTCGGACCGGGGTCTCGGGGCGGTGCTGTCCCAACCTGATTCCCTTGGTGACTTGCATCCTATCGCCTACCTTAGCCGCAAACTGTTACCCCGAGAAGCCCGCTATTCAACGATTGAAAAGGAATGCTTGGCCATCAAATGGGCTGTTCAGGCTCTCCAATACTACCTACTCGGCCGGTCCTTCCTCCTGCTGACCAACCATGCCCCGTTGGTTTGGCTAGCACAAAACAGACACCAATGTACGAGTGCTGCGGTGGTTCCAGGCCTTACACCCTTTTCATTTCAGGTGTCCCATCGACCTGGGGTGCAGCAGGCCAACGTGGGCTTCCTCACCAGAGCGGAGGCGGCTGCCTGGCCCAATTGGCCAGGTCTGGTGGAAATGCCGTGTGACAGGACAGCCACGGGGCGGATCCACGACGCCCCGGTGGCACCGCCAGGAACACACTCCTGCCGTCCGGAAGGCCAGCCCTCGGCCCGGACGGAAGCAGAAAAGAGGAAAAGAGGAAGAGACAGAACCAGTGGCGTTCTGCGGCGTGGTGGAAAAGGACGGAACACTGGGTATCGAGGTGAACGACTGCGGCGTGGAGGAGAAAGACGGAGCATTCTGCTCCGAGGAGAACGACCGCGGCGCAAACAGGGAAAGCACCGGAAGGCGTGAAGATCCCAAGGCGGACGAGAGGAGCGGCGACGAAGCGGAACAAGAAGCGGCGGCCGGCGCCGGCAAGGAGTTCCAGGGAGACACCCCTCAGGAAGGCGTGGAGGACGAGACAGCCGTGACCCCGTGCCGAGAGGGACAGGGTGGGTCTGGTAAAGCTGGGTGGTTCACCGGGTGGTCTTCCTGGGTTATTGAGGTGCGGGACCCTGGCGATCTCCTAACCGGGGAGGTTAAGAGTGGCTATACTCAGGCGGTTAAGTGGCACTTGTACAAGGCTGCACGGAGGCCTCGAGTAGGAGATTGAAGTCTTGGCCTATTTTTCCCATCCAAGCAAGGGCGGGGTCCTCACGATACCCTCTCATTTATTTTTTTGGCCAGTTTTACCGCGAACATATAGACCTCCCACATATCTGCATCATACCAATTAACCAGGTGAGGTAACCCGATAATCACAATAGGAGGTCAATTTTCCCTTTTTTTTCTCTTTACCTTTTCACCAGATGGGTGGGAGCCAGAACTTGTGACATATAGAGTCCCTAATAGCCTGTACCCCTCTTATTTTCCCGAGGCGGAGACCCCGACAGAAGGCATCCTTCCCAGAGAGAGAGAGAGACACCGGAAGGCCCGTGCTACGACACCAGGATCCCTGAGCCAAGACCTACCTTAAAGGACCAAGAACACAAGCAAATCCAGAGACACTGAGTTGTGCTTAGGTAATAAAAAAACATAAGTTTCACTGAACTCCTGACCCTGTGTCCTTTTGGTGTGTGACAGTCAGCTATAGCGCTATTCCTATGGGGTGAACTTCCCTGCATGCCTGCCCTGGCTAACGACCCATTCCGCTCCCGCTAAACCTGCTGTGAGCTCCCTTGATTTGCTGCTTGTATGGTGAGGCGTAGTTTGCAGTTCTCAAGCACAGTTGGACAAAGGAGTGCGCTATCAGGCCAGAATCATGGGGAAGGTAGACAAAAATCAACCCAAGCTCCACTTCGAGCAAAGAAAATCCAGGTGTCGCGATCAGACACCAGAAGAGGGTCTGAACACTCAGTCTGAAGAGCTGGATCCTGTTGAGGACGATATCCTTGTTATTTTGGCTGCAATGCAAAAAAGCTTAACGTCTATCGACAGCAAGATCGACTCTCTATCCTACCGAATGGACCGTATGACCGAGCGTATTGACAAGCAAGTGGAGAGGATGGACATGACGGAGCACAGGATCACGGAGGTCGAGGAAGCGCAGACGGAACTGGACTAGGAACACAAACAGATGGGCAAACTCTTGCTCACAATACAGGAAAAGGCGGAGGACCTTGAAGCTAGGTCCCGCAGAAGTATTATCCGAATTACCGGTCTGCAGGAATCTACAAGTGTTGGAAATATAGAGCTATTTGTGGAGCTGCTTCTTATGACGATGCTGTGCCGAGATACGTTCTCCCCCATGTTTGTGGTGAAGAGAGCACATCGATCGTTGGGCCCAAAACCCCCTGCGCCTAGGCCTATCATCGCCAAACTGTTAAACTATAGGCATAGAGATGCGGCACTGAAGGCAGCCCGGGCGAAACAAACTATGAGGGGTCGAATATTTATCTCTACCCGGACTTCACAGTTCGAGTGCAGGAGGCACGCAGACCATTTTCTCCCTTGAAGAAACAACTGAGGGAATAAAATCTTGATTACGCCATGTTGTACCCGGCACGACTATGGGTGAAAAGCCAGGGCAGATCCTGCGTTTTTACAGATCCAAAGACTCTGCAGAATGCTCTGAAGGAATGGTCTAAAGAAAAGGCACCGTGTATGTTGAAGGCGCGACGGGCGGCAGCCTTGACGACCAGGACTGATACCTAAGGATCCCTATACTGCAGATAAGAATTGTTGTTTGCATGGGACACTGTGGGAACTGAAGTTTATTATGGTTAGAATTATAGCTATTATTGACGGGGCGGGGGAGAGTTTGTATTAGTTGCAGTATCACGGACGCTGTGCAGAAGTGCCGCTCTTGTTCGATCTAAATGGGGACAATTTGATTACAATTTACATGCTAATGCCGAGTACTGATGTTATATGACCTAACTGATTTGTCTGATTGATGCACACTATATGCTAGATGATGGACGGAGGGGGTGGTTTGCTAGTTGAGCAAATATAGGTAGCGGGCTTGGGCAACATCTGCCCACGCATGAATCCCACAACCTGGAATCTTTTCAATTTTGTTTGTTGTCTGGTATTGTAATGGTTTTTCCTCTTTTTTTCTCTTTTGATTATTGTGGGGATGACAGGGTAAACTCGCCATTGCAAAGTTGGGGCATGTATGGCGTCGGTGGGGGGAAGGGAGCACAGAGACCTCACTGAGGCTTTAATATGATTGAGGTGCTAATTGATTTCTTGGTTTGTTGCGTACATGACAAAAGATGTACACAGGGTTGTAAGTCAAGTCAAAAACCACTTTATTTGATTAATTAAAATCATAAAAGTATGCTATACATATACAGAAATCTTATAAATAGCTATTATACAGGTAAAAACTATTCAATAACAATGAAGATTCATAATCAACCATAGCCAACTTAAGCAGTTAATACAAATTCATTGTCTGTTAATTGAGGGGATCAGTGTCTTGTACAGTTTTTTGTCTGACCCTCCTCTCTCTAACAGACGCTGCAAGAAAGCTGGCAACACAGAACATAATTAATGGAGACTCTACCAAGTGTAAAAACATTAGGGCTGGCTTGCACTGAATAAAGTTCATACGTTTTAACAATGGGATAATAAACCTTTTCCTGGCATGTTTATAAAATGAACAAAAAAACATAAAGTGCGTGGTGTCTTGAGGAGAGAAGTCGTCGCACTTACAAGGGGCAACATCTTCAGGTCTACTCCAACCCTCCACATCCCATAGGACCATATGTATTTGGTTAAACCGCAATTTGGTCAACAGCCATCTATGGAAAGGATTGGATACTATTGTCAGACAGAATGACATTCCTGGGGACAGGGTTACCAGAACATGCCCCCTGACAGAAGATTTACAGAGTTCTACTCCCTCCCGCTCGGCCTCCCTTAATTTAATGAAATTAGATTTTACCCACTCAAGGTCAGCCTTACATAGGGATTCTGGGTTAGAAAAAATGTCTGGTCTCCCCGTGTATGCGGCTAACATTTCTTTGTTAGACAACCACTGAATTTGTTCCTATTGTCTAACCTAATGCAGTCCTTTAGGATTTTATGATTGAGGGAGAGGTTCGGATTTAACCATATTTTGATCCATAGCAGTATTGGGGCTAGTTTAATTATATCTGCTATGTAACCAATCCCAAGTTCCAGATGTACTGAATAGGAAGCGGTTGAATGTGGAAGGCCAAGAAGAGAGCGCAAGAATTTATTTTCTTCCGTTTGGATCATATCATGTTTAATGTAACCCCAAATTGTCGCCCCGTACCTTACGATAGAAATGGACTTTGCTTTATAAATTGTTAATATTGCCTCAACCGGCTTTCCTCCCAGCCTTTTGGCAAAGCCTAGTACTGCCGCTGAAGAATTTCTTGCGGAATTTGCCTTAGTAAGAGCTGGGGGGACCAAGAACTTTTATCATCGAAAACTACTCCCAAGTAGGTGAATACCTTCACTCTTGAGATTTCTTCACTACCACAGAAGAAGGTCTTAACTTTATTTTTTGCAGGGCCCAATGACATAACATGTGATTTGCCGTTGTTAACTACCAGGTCCAGGCTTTTCATGAAGTCCCCAAACGAATCCAACAATCTTTGCAAGGCCAGGGGGGTCCTGGCCAAAAGGACAGCGTCATCCGCGTATAGGAGGACCGGAATCGGGGTACCTCCCATACGCGGAATGTCCGGCGTCGCTGCCAACAGATTTTGCTCCAGGGCGTTTATATATAGTGTAAACAGCATAGGGGCTAATATACATCCCTGTCGTACCCCTCTACTAGACTTAAAGCTGGACGTACATTTCCCCTCGGTCGTCATCCTGATGGAGGCATTCAGGTCTTTATGGAGCTCAGTCAAAAAAGAAAAACCTCCCTTGGGCCTGAGTATATTCGCCAATCATTCAAACATACAGCACTTAAAATAGCAGGGTGAGATTCGGCATCAATGAAGCAAACAAACTCTTTGATCATATATTTATTAAAATTAATCACACAGATCTCACAAAATGTAAGGAGTGATACACATATATTAAGAAACAGTTGGTCAAAAGGATATTTATCAAAAGCCTAAAAAGATACACAATCAATAAAACTTATATGTATAAATCAATAGCACATAATGTGGCAAAACACCAAAAAATATTAAGACAATAATCATAAAGAACAAAGGGGTTAAAACAGAAAAATTGGGAACAAAAGAAAAGAATAGGAGAATTATTCCTACTCCGAGACGGAAATCGGTATATCAAAGATTTATCAGTTTGTGAACATGGCAGATATCAATCACATTACACATGTCACAAAGCCTTTGTTAACACAAATTTCATCCGACTTCCTTCTATCAAAGCATCGACGCGTTTCGGTAGGCCACAGTTTCTAGCCAACACCTTCCTCAGGATTATTTGCTGATCCCAATTATCTTATGTTAAAATCTCTTAAAATCCTTAAGCTCGCATAAGTCGTAGCATCACAAAGGTATTATTCCATCAGTAACCTCATGGAAATTGATATCATGAGGCTCTGTTACCAAATGTGTCTTTGCTGCAGACAGATTCTATATATATACTCTTCCTCGACTGCAGGTATTAAGATTATGGACGGGTTATAATTCGCTCTCCAATAAGTTATCTTAAGTCCGTCCTTTTGAATTCTACCGACGAGGTGAAGATAAAAAGTCCCAAAAAGACTGGGATCAAGTGCGTCCCTAAAAAGGGCTCGATACTATCCGCGGGTTGGATTCCTTCAATTCGAATTGAGGAAGGTGTTGGCTAGAAACTGTGGCCTACCGAAACGCGTCGATGCTTTGATAGAAGGAAGTCGGATGAAATTTGTGTTAACAAAGGCTTTGTGACATGTGTAATGTGATTGATATCTGCCATGTTCACAAACTGATAAATCTTTGATATACCGATTTCCGTCTCTGAGTAGGAATAATTCTCCTATTCTTTTCTTTTGTTCCCAATTTTTCTGTTTTAACCCCTTTGTTCTTTATGATTATTGTCTTAATATTTTTTGGTGTTTTGCCACATTATGTGCTATTGATTTATACATATAAGTTTTATTGATTGTGTATCTTTTTAGGCTTTTGATAAATATCCTTTTGACCAACTGTTTTTTAATATATGTGTATCACTCCTTACATTTTGTGAGATCTGTGTGATTAATTTTAATAAATATATGATCAAAGAGCTTGTTTGCTTCATTGACGCCGAATCTCACCCTGCTATTTTAAGTGCTGTATGTTTGAATGATTGGCGAATATACTCAGGCCCAAGGGAGGTTTTTCTTTTTTGACTACGGTCTTGCTTGGTACCCCTCTCCCTTGGTTTAGGGGTCCCTCTCTCTTTGTTATAAACTTTATGGAGCTCAGCCAGGAAATACACAAGGGACCGATCAAGTCCCAATTCCAGGAGCATTGTCCACAGCTTTGACCTATTAACTAGGTCAAAAGCTGTGGACAAATCCATAAAACCCAAATAAATGGAGCCTCTGGCCGCTTTGGTGTATTTGGCTATTATTAGGTGGAGGTTCAGACATTGGTCCTCCGTACTCCGCCCCGCTCTAAAGCCATATTGGGCATCTGACAGTATGTTATTGTCAGAGGCCCACCCCGTTATCCTTGCTAGGATAACCTTCCCCAGAATTTTTATAGAGGAATCCAGCAGGGATATGGGCCTATAACATCTAGGGTCTGCCCTTTGGCCTTTCTTAAACACCGGGATAATAATCGACCGGGACCACGATTTAGGGAATCCTACACAAGCCGAGGTGTTAAATACATTTGTCAATATGTTGGCCCAATACAATGGATTGGCCTTATACATATCGGTAGGGACTCCATCTGGTCCTGGGGCCTTCCTCCCTGCAGAATCTTCAATTGCTTTAATAACCTCCCCTATATGAAACTTCACTGGCATGGTGGTGGATTTTAAGGCTTGTCCCACGAAAATTTCTAATTCGAGGTGACTGCCATATATATTTTCAAAATGGCTCAGCCAATCCTCCTCTGCGATATTAGTTTCCAGCATGTTCTTTTTAATATTAGAAAAAAAGGGCGTGTTAATGATTGACCAAAATTTTGCACTGTCTTTTAATGTAGCTTTGTCCATAAGTTCAACCCAGCCATTATATTTGATTTCTTTTTTCCTATCCTGCACCATTTTTTTATAATCTCGTCTAAGCTGTGTCACCAGAATTTTATTCCTCGGGCGCGCCTGGAGAGCTTTTTTGAGGAGATTATGAGATTTAGTGCATTTGTGGTCAAACCAGCCCGTTACTAAACTATTAGTGACTGGTCTGCTTTTAGTAGTGAGTTCTTTTGCCACTTTGGAGCAAATAGCTTCATACGAGGATATTACTTGCTTCCCCGTAGAATGTTGGTCTCCACATATTTCCAAATCCAAAGCCGCCTTTAATGTAATGGTGTTAAGAAACTCCTCTGGAATTACCTTGCTCCAGTTTAGCCTCCTCCCCTGATCTTTTTCCTTCACTTCAGCATCTACCATGTGAAGGGTGGATGTGTTTAAAAAGGAGAAACCATCTACCAATTCAATTGCCACTGGATTATGGTCGCTAAAAATTGACGGTATAGCATTATAAAAAACTACGTATTTTAAAAGGCCAGAAGAAAGAAATATGTAGTCAATTATTGTGTCACTATCCCTGCCTGTAAATGTTGGAACACGTGACCTTTGATCGAAGAAGCCTGGGTCATACAACACATTGTTAGATAAGAATTTCTCCAATGCTTCCCCCTTGCTTGAGTGCTCAAAGTGTTGCGGGGATGTAAAGTCTGGCCCATCAATATCAATTAACAAACAATTATGACTACATAAGTGCACATTAAAATCGCCTAATAGAATGTATTGGCAAAAAGTGGTTTGCTTTAAAGTGTAAGTGTTTAAAAAATTCGACAACCATAGCAAATTCACATTCGGCGAGTCCCCTTGCTGGGAGTTATAACAATTCACCAGAATTAGTTTCGTATTATTGGTAAGATTAAATTCCAGGATAAGTAAATTATTGGATGAACAAATTATCCTGCTAACTGTCCCTCTTAATTTCACCGAAACCAAGACCACTAAGCCCCCTATATCCCTCCCGGACACTGATTTTAAAGCTGGGACAAAATAAGACGTAAAACCATCCAACCAAAAATCACAGTCTATTTCCCAAGTCTCTTGAAATGCCATAATGTCCTATTGTTTCAAGAAACTTAACCAAGGGGTATTATCTCTCTTGGATCGTAGACCCGCCACATTCCAAGTTAACATCTTAATCGTTGCCCCCTTAGAGTTACCATGAGTCGCGTGACTACAATTAATACCAAGGGGAATCGTAGGCAATTGGTCTACTTCCTGAGGTACCAAACCGAGGCAAGACTCACCCCCAGTTCCCTCGCTAGCCTCTCGTCAGTCACACATATCCAGAGAAGAAAATACCTCAAATATGTTGCGTGTGGGGATATTAGGCCCATAATTAAAGTGATTTTCCCCTCCTAAACCCTGGTGAAAAAACGGCGTCAGTGCCGTCACTGGGGTATAAGGTCTCGATTTTGTGCTATGTGAGAGCTCTCTGGGGGGGTGGTTATAAAAGAAACCAAGGGGACGCGCCTGGATACTGTTTTCGTCATGTGCCAAAGAAGCTGCCTTCCACAAGACGGTGGCCACCTGTTGTGGGTATCTAAAGTTGACTATTATGCATTCTCCTTTACAGGATTTTTTAGAAGACCCAATCCAGTTCGCTCGTCTAGTGCTTAGAATATCACTGGCAAAAGTTGTCGGGAATCCACACTTCCTGTTTAACCAGGAAACAGTTTTATGCTTAAGGGAATCATGCGATTCCTTATGCGTTTGGTCTGAGTGACTATCCTGAGGCGGTACATTTGTTAGGATCACAACATAGGGGGTACAAGCAGATGGTAAATTTATAGGTCTACTTTATAGGTCTACTTTTCCTTTCCACATGGCTTTTGGATGCCGAAACAGACCCCGTTGTTACTGGAATAGCTGCACTTAGTGCAAAAGTGGGCGCTGGTGTGATTGATATAACTGGAGTATTAATATTTGGGGGCTGAGGTATTTGTTGTTGGTATTCTGTTCTAACTACATTCTCTTGCCCAGCTAAGCCCGTCACCTTCTGTTTGTTGCTATCGACCAATTGTAGATGTTTTGTTAGCAATCCTCCTAACCTCTTAACCTCGGCGGCCACAATATCAAGTTTCCGAACTAGAGGTTGCACAAACTGTTCTAATTTGGCTTCAAATATAACCTCTAGGGAGCAAAGTAGTTGGGAAAATTGATCAGGATGTAATAGGCTATTTACAGCATCACTGTCAACTCGTACGTTTGGGGGCTCATCTAAATTGACCTGTACTCGTTCAGTGATGTCGACCCTTTTTTTGGAATTCTTCCCCCCCTTTTACTTTGCTGCTTCCTACAGTTTCTAACTGGTCTAGCAACAGGGGTGGCTTCGTCGATATTTTCACTCGCTATGTGTATGTCTGGTGCTACAAAAATCCATATGGACCTGAGCTGTGACCGTAGAAACGGCATAGAGGCCGGCTCGCAGGTACCATGTTCCAGCGGACTCTCTACAGCTATCTGAGGAACTTGAGTAGTTTTTGGGGGACTATCCCTTCCCAGAGAAGCCCTTCGGTCGCTATTTATTTTGTTTACCATTTTCACTAAATAGTTATCAAGAGGACCTGACCCCGATATGAATGATTCCCTTGGACCGTTAGGCATAGTAGAAACAAGCGATTTGTTTTCTTTTCTAATGCAGTAGAATGGCTAGGGTGTATGTAGCACTACTGGAGCAATATGCCAGGGGAACGATTTACCAGAGGAGAAGTCTTCAGAGTCCTGGTAATCCGATACGAAGTGTCAAAGGGTGTGGCCCAGCCCAGCCTCAGACAGTCCCGGACTGTCACAGACTGTCCGCCCTTAGTCCGGGCTTCGTCCGGCGCCGCCCGCGCGCGTCCCGCGAGGCTCTCAGTGATCTTATGGCGCCTCCGGGCGCGGGATGATGAGCCACGCCCCCTCCGGGGCTGCTGGGAGTGGTAGTCCGCTGGCACTGGCTGGCGTGCGCCTCCGGGCGCGAAAAGTGGTCCCGGTTTACTTAGCGCCTTATGCCTGGTGCCGATCCCCTCACGGCAGGTCAGGATCTGCTTGTGCCCCCAGGAGCGCTCGGCGCTCAGTGATCTTATGGCGCCTCCGGGCGCGGGATGATGAGCCACGCCCCCTCCGGGGCTGCTGGGAGTGGTAGTCCGCTGGCACTGGCTGGCGTGCGCCTCCGGGCGCGAAAAGTGGTCCCGGTTTACTTAGCGCCTTATGCCTGGTGCCGATCCCCTCACGGCAGGTCAGGATCTGCTTGTGCCCCCAGGAGCGCTCGGCGCTCAGTGATCTTATGGCGCCTCCGGGCGCGGGATGATGAGCCACGCCCCCTCCGGGGCTGCTGGGAGTGGTAGTCCGCTGGCACTGGCTGGCGTGCGCCTCCGGGCGCGAAAAGTGGTCCCGGTTTACTTAGCGCCTTATGCCTGGTGCCGATCCCCTCACGGCAGGTCAGGATCTGCTTGTGCCCCCCACAGGGTTGTATACACGCACCGACACAGATTACCGCTCGACACCTTACTAACTTCCATGGTACCGACACATTCAACGCTTTTGTTATGTATTATCTCTGCAACTGTTATGAGACACGCTTTTGCTCTGTAGCACATTCACGGCTAGCATGATGACTCCTATTGACATATATGCATATATGGCACATATATGGCACAGGCGTGCTCTAGTAGGATTAAGGTTTTAACCTGGAATGTGCGTGGCCTCAACGACTATAGGAAATTGAGAAAGGTTATGGCCTATCTGGCGAGACACAATATAACTATTGCACTGTTGCAGGAAACTCACTTACCTCTGACTAGCAAAATGCTTCATAGTAGAGGACTACTGGGAAATACGCATGCAGCGGGATTTACCTCGCACGTCCGTGGGGTGATCACTTGGGTGAATCCGAAGTCTGACTTCAAACTGGAACCCCTCAACACTGATCCGGAGGGTAGATATGCTATTTCAAGATGCCGTGGGAAGGGTTTGAACATGACTAGTCAATATTTATGGCCCTAACTTTGATAATCCTAAATTTTTCACATTGTTGCTGGATAAAATGCGAAATGCTGGGGAGAGTTATCAGCTTTGGGGAGGCGACTTTAATTGTGTGTTAGACCCTAGCAGGGACAGGTCTGGAGGCCCGGAACGGCACACCTCCGCTAGCGCGCGCACTGTGGGAGATAGTAGGACTCAATTAGACCTTTGTGACGTTTGGTGCCGTCGCGCCCCAGAGAAGGGTGGGTACACACACTACTCCGCTTACCACGATCTACACACTAGAATTGACTATTGGCTAGCTTCAGGGTCTATGTATGATCAGATCCACGACTGCGTGGTGCTCCCTCGCACTCTTTCGACCACTCCCTGGTTCTGTTGGTGATAGATAGCTTGCAAAAAGACATTCCACCTTTCACCTGGCATTTTCCCCAGACTCCTTGCTTGACATTGTTTTTAAATCAGAAATAGCCAATGCCATTGATACCTTCTTTGAATGCAATATAGGGTTGGTGGACTCCTTTGCGATAGTATGGGAGGCATTCAAGGTTCACATCCGTGGGATAGCCATGGCTAAACACTCGGGAGTGCTTCGCGCTCTCCGTAAGCATCTCTTAGACTTGGAGAACACAGACGCCTAACAGGTTCAGATACCAGCGTTGGTGAGGAATTCCAATCTTTGTTGCAAGAATACCACGAAGTCTCAGACTCAAAAATTAAGCATCTAAGGAAGTATGCGACAGCCCGCATATATGGGGAAGGAGAGCGGCCAGGCGCGGTCTTGGCATCGCTTCTGAAGAAGCGTAGGGAGACAACGGTAGTCACAGAGATAAGCAATGCTGAGGGGGAGACTTTAACTGAGGAGACGGCTATTGCTGACAGATTTGAGCAATATTACTCGAACCTTTACGGCTTACAGAGCACGGCCACTGACGAAGACGTCCTTGGCTATTTGACGTACATCAGCTACTCTGGCTGTCAAATGAACTCCGCGAATACCTCATGCGCCCATTGGAGACAGAGGAAATATCCTCAGCCCTGGCAGGGATGAAATCAGGTGGTGCGCAAGGCGTAGATGGACTCAGTCACATTTTATAAGGAATTCAAAGATCCACTTATCCCACATTCAGTCACGTTGTTTGAGGAGATGTGTAGCAATGGCATCATGCCTCCCTTGATGAGAGAGGCGCTAATAGTCGCTATCTTGAAGCCAGACAAGCCCCCGCTTGAATGCTCATTGTATCGGCCGCTGTCGCTACTAAATGTAGACACTAAGATATACGCCAAGATCTTAGCAACCCGTCTGGCTCCGCTGATCCCATATTTAGTGGCACCAGAGCAAGCTGGTTTTGTCCCTAGTGGAAACTTGACATACAATTTGAGGGCGGTGTTTGGGACGATCCAACATACAAGGCAGGACGTCCAGGCAGTGGCTGTGTTTCTGTACATGGAAAAGGTGTTCGATTCCGTAGAATGGACGTTCATGAGGCATGTCCTGACGAGAATGGGGCTGGGTGGTGTCTTCCTGCAAATGATTGGCGTTTTATATAACACCCCCACTGCCAGGATCAAAATCGGCAACTTAGTTACAGCCCCAATCCATATTACTAGGGGTATGCGTCAGGGGTGCCCATTATCCCCTATGCTCTGTGCCCTGGTGGCGGAGCCATTGGCCTGCGCTCTTCGCGAATATCATAGACACAGAGGCATATGCTTCCCGAGGTACAAATTGATCATCTCCACATGCAGATGACACGCTGCTTTATGTAAGGGCCCCGGACTAGAACCTATCACCAACGCTGAGAGAAGTTGTTAAATGTGGCACGATGTCAGGTTTAAGGGTTAATTGGACAAAATCAATAATTTACCCTCTTACTCCTGCTACGTTGCCCTTCACGCCTGACTACCCACTGAAGTGGACAACGGAGCCAGTGCGCTATTTAGGGGTTAAGATTCACACTGACTCGGAGGTGGTGTTCCGAGAAAATTATGGGGTAGCAATTAGCAAGTTGGAAAATGAGGTAGACCGGTGGATTCGGCTGCCACTACCGTTAGTAGGCAGAGTCTCAATCATGAAGATGGTAATACTTTCCTGCTTCTCATTCTTATTTATCAATATCCCTATGGTCCTTCTTAGCTCTTTCTTTTGATTGCTCACTTCACTGCTACTCAAACTAGCCTGGGCCGGAAGGCACGCGAGGGCCAGCTGGGACATTCTCACACTTCCTTACCGAATGGGTGGATTGGGCGCCCGGAACCTTGATTTATACTACAGGGCAGCACAAAGTGCTCACACTCATTATTGGATACATGGCCCGATGGACACCCCTCATATTCGATAGAGGGTGTAGTAGCTGCACCACTCCCCCTGCCGGCTATGTTGTTTAACACGCCTGATCGCAGAACTGGGATTATGGACTCTATTAATGCAACCACACACGCCTGGCACTACCTTCTGAAATTGCAAGCCGGAGCTATTTTATACTCTCCGTTGACCCCATTGGAATGGTGTCTTTGGTTACCTCCGTGTAGCGATAAGGGAGTGAACTGGACGCTCAGCTCCTTAAATATTTTAACAATAGGGGACATGTTTACAGGGGGTATGCCTAAGAAATGGGAAGATGGTGGAGCGGGCGACCGAAATGACACAATTCTGAACAGATTCCAATTTCACAGAGCTCGACACGCTCTGACGGAGATTTTGGGCAGTGACCTGGCCGAGCCCCCTGAACTGACTCTACTCATCCATATAATAAAATCTGACTCCCCATCCAGTGTCGTATCAACTATTTATAAACTGTCCCAGGGAAATCGTGCAAATCATTACACAAAGGCTAGACTAGCTTGGCAGGTTGATCTGGGAAGAGATCTAGACGATAATAACTGGAGATATTGCTGCGAGAGCACGAAACGTATCTCCCTTAATGGCAGGCACAGATTGATTCATTTTAAATTTTGAAATAGGGTCTGTTATACACCAGAGAGGCTATGTAGATATGGGCTTAGGGATTCGGCGGCATGTGAGTGCTGTGGTGAAGACAAGGCGGATTTTATTCTCCTGGCCTGGACCTGCCCGGATATTGACAGTTTCTGGGTATTGGTCTTCAACACGCTGGGAGATATTATAGATACGAAACTCGCACCGGATCCCACATTGGCCCTAGTAGGTTATTCCAAACATTTATCATAAACAGTCAGGCGACTGTTAAACATGGGCCTGCTGCTAGCCCGGCTAAGGGTTGCAATCTGCTGGTCCTGGGGCCCGACACCTACTATTGCTAGCTGGTCAAAGGACATAATGTATTGTAGTACACAAACAAAAAACTACAGAGAGCTTTTTCCCCCACGTAGCAGGCCAAAATATGTTTGGGCACTGTATCAGACATACTTGAGAACTAAAGATAGTGAGACAGATGGCAAACTCACCCCTGCGCATGAGACAAAGGGCAAGGTGTAATTGAGAAATTATATATGTAGGGTACTATTAGGAAGTACATTGAGATCAGACACCCCGCACATAGGTTTGTGTTGCGGCTGCACACAGGTGGAGAAATGGGAGCCTAAACGGAGCAACGCGTGATAAAGTATGGACTAATCATGTAGATAATACGGTTGTGAATGTAGTGATGTAGCACTGGAGGGCAAACACCACAGGCTATCAGACTATATGATATAATGTGATGATCTATTTGATGCCATTCTGGCTACACTGTAATCCCTGGGTACTGAACGTCTCTGTGTCTCTTTGTTCTCAAAAAATTGTTAATAAAGGTTAACAAAATTACAAGGAGCAACTAGAAGCTGAAATGAAGGTGGGAGAAGATTATAGGGCACATCCCACACATCAAAAACGTAGGAATCTCTCCATGATACAGGGCCAGATCCAAACATTAGATATGAAAAAGGCAGAGCTTTTACTTCTAAAATGAAAACATGCATATTATGCACATGGCAATAAGGTGGGATCCCACTTAACTTGCAGGCTTACTATAAAACAAGAGTAAGCATGTGTGAGAGAGCTGGCCATTGAAGATGGCACGAGTCACTAGGGAAGAAGACAAACTAAATACTTTCCATGCTTTCGATAGACACTTGTACTCAGCAGAACTGACTCTAGTCACATACAAGAAACATATCTAAGCAAACGTAGTCTACCTCTTATAACACCTGCAAAAAAAGCCACATTAGAAGCCCACCTAACAGAAGAAGAGACTTAGGGAGCAATCATGGCCCTAAAAGTTAAGTTAACAAATGCGCCTGGTCAGAATGGGAAACTTTTACAAACCTTTTTCTAAACAACTGGTCCCAATCCTCAGAGGAGTATGGAACTCCTTGCTTTCCACCCAAATGTTACTGCCTTGCATGAATGAGGCTAATATTACGTTGAATCATAAACAAGGGAAAGACCCTGAAAGATGCACATCCTATAGGCCCCTAGCACTTTTGAATATTGATGCTAAAATCTTTGCAAACATTCTGGCACTGTGCTGTGAAGGGGTTCTTCAAAACCTCATCCACCCAACCAATCAGGCTTCATTAAAAACAGACAGAACAACTGATAACATCAGAATGGTGGTCTACCTGGTCAAAAAGTCAAAGAAGAAAGCAGTCCTGGCAATAGTAGTTACTCTAGATGCAGAAAAAGCCTTCGACCAAGTAGACTGAAGCTTCCTTTCAAGAGTTCTGGCAAAGGTAGGAATAAGCCCCAAATTTCAAATCATCGTGTGGCAGGCTACCAAATTTTGGTATCCAGGTTATTGCTAAATGGGGGACTATCACTGCTAATACAATGACAGCTTGGCACCAGGCAGGGGTGTCGGTTTTATCCCCTTCTTTTTGCCCTAAGCATTGATCTCTTTGCCACACACCTTAGAGATGACAGAAGGGTGACAGGTCCACAATCTGAGAAGGAAGAACACAAAGTTATGTTGTTTGTGGAAGAGGTACTACTAACCATTACTACCTAGAAAGTCTCACTTCCACAATTACAGCGGCAACTGGGCAAATTGGGAAACATGGAAAGCATTAAGATACACACATCAAAATCTGAAATTCTTACCCTAACTCTTCCAACGGCAAAAGTAGCACTAGTGAAAGAGCATACTCATTTTGTATAGGCAACTCACCATATCACATACTTAGGGTGAAAAATGCAACCTCTGTATTGGGCCTATAAGCAAGCAATATGCTCTACCTACTTGGGGAGATAAAATGAGATCTCAAGAGGTAGGGGACCCTCAGTTTCATGGTTTGGAATCAGTAATGCACTTAAAATGATTGTATTACCTAGACTGTTATTCCAATTTCAATCCCTACAGTTAATCATCCCAAAAACATTGTTAATAACACTAAAAAGGCCTTCTTAAAGTCTGGGGAAGCGGGAGACTGAGAGTAGCGTGCAAGGTAGTCTGCTGGCTGACAGAAAGGGGAGGCTTACCCATACTAGACATTCACTCCTACTTTGTAGCATCCTAACTATGAATCCTGGCATACAGGAGTGTCCGGGAATCTGAAAAACCACTGCTTCGTATGGACAGAGCAGTATTGGGCCTATTTGGTGATCCAAAACTGAAAGACCCCCAACCTCTGCCTGAACACTCCAACAAACACCACATTTCAGGTAGGGGATGAGTTCAATAATAAACTAGCTTTAACTACATACCCCTCACACATACACCTGTACATTACAACCCATCCTTCACACCGCCACTCATTCCTGGGCCTTTTGAGTCCCGGTGGAAAGGTGGCTGCCTTATGGTAACCAACTTATATAGCATTAGAAATAACAAATCGTTTGACAATTGTAAACAAGACTTTAACCTTGCAAAAACCGGCTGAGCAATGCAAGGCTCAGCTATTGGATATTGAACCCAGCTATTAAATGAGTGGTCTCCAGAGACCCAATACTAAAGGAGACATTTATTAGACGAGCTATGGGCACAAAAGGGATCTTTTCTACCGTATGTCAGATTATACTAGATTAGACACTTCCGCGCATACACACACATATATATATATATCAACCAAAAACCCACTCTGCATTCGAGGGCCACACACTTTGTGAAAACGATTTCCCATCTTGTTGGCAGAAAGAAAGGCTTGCAAGCAGTGTCCTTTCAAGCATATTTAATCAGCATGCCTCATATCCAAACATGTTTCGGGCAGCATTGCCCTTGGTCACTGGCGTAGGCAAATTCACGAAGCAGCAATAGTTCAAAGCGCACCTGCGCCTTCTTAAATACACGCCCCTCTTGGCTTTAGCTCGCTTTGCATTATTGTAGATGTAGTATCCACGATGTAAATTGCATAGTGCATGCTGCCAGATGAATACACTGTTAATCCCTTAGTGGGTTAGCATGTTAGTCCGCTGCTGCTCACCTTCACAATATCCAATTTCCACCAACTGGAAGCACAACGTTCCCATCAGCGCTTCAAATTTCTAGCGCCAGGGACCTGCTCTTCCGCAGTGGGACCCTCCCGGTCTGAGTCAGACCGTCATAAATCAACCAAAAACCCACTCTGCATTCGAGGGCCACACATGTTGTGAAAACGATTTCCCATCTTGTTGGCAGAAAGAAAGGCTTGCAAGCAGTGTCCTTTCAAGCATATTTATTCAGCATGCCTCAAATCCAAACATGTTGAATACACTGTTAATTGCGCCCCTGTAATGCACTGCTGATAACGTTACATATTACATCATTCATGACATGGTCAGTGACATCACTAATGACATCTCAAATGGCATCACTGATGACATCATCCACGTGAAAATCTGATGCACCTCCTCACACCCTAATATAACCTTTGATACACCGACTTTAAAATACAGACTACCATTTTTGAAACCATCGACACACCAATACCAGTTACTACATAAGCACTCACTGATTCATGTCTACACACACATCCCCTCATTCACCCATACAATCACTCATACATGAAGTCACTCATTAATACAACACTATCATATGCCCCGGGGAGGTGGTGGTCCATGGGCGTGTGTGGGGGCTATTGCCCCCCCACACTTCTTTTATTTTTTTAAATTAACACAGCCCGGGGAGGTGGCAGTCCCCAGTGCTGCGGGGAGCCGTGTGCCCCTCCGCATACAATTGAAAAAGCCTCGGGGAGGTGGTGGTCCCTGGGGGCAGCGTGTGGGGGGGGGGGGACCCCCACAAAGCTTTTTTTTAAAAGCCTCCGGGAGGTGGCGGTCCCCGGGACCTATTATTTTTTGACAATGTCCCCGGGACCTGGCCTATCCGGGGGCCTCATTAAAATGAAGCGTGGGAGGCCGCGCTTCATTTAAAAAAAAGAATTTCAGCGGGATTCGCGTCCCCAACGCGAATTTTGCTGTTTTTTTTATTTTTTTATATGCTTTTTTTGGGCCCCGGGGGGTCCTTGTGGGACCCCCGGAGCAGGCCTAGGGGGTCAGGGTGTTTCTACCCTGCCCCATTTTCTTCATTTTTCACTTTGTTTCACTGTTTTCTTGTGACTCGGTTCTACTGAGTCACAAGATGGCTCCCAACACTTCCTGGTTTGGAACCCTCCTCGGGGGTCAGAAATATAAATGTTTTCTTTCTTTAATTTCTCAGCAACTACTGAACGGATTTGCACCATTTAACAAAATGGACTCTTTCTGAACCAAGGGCTACCTTTTTGCCAAATTTGGTGTAATTCCGTTCAGCAGTTCGGGCTGTAGCTTTGTCTAAAGTTTCCTATGGAAATTAACATGGGGAAAACGTGTTTTGGGACCCCCCTTTTTTCTCGGCCTCCGTTTGACGAGTCACCCCGAAACTTTTAAGACGGGAGCTGACCGGAGCGGGCCACTAGTTTTGAATATTTCGCGAAGATTCGTCAAACGACGCCAAAGTTATTGGGAAAACAAAAAATACTTTTTGAATAGAAAATAGGTCCTAACTATAACTATCTATGACCGCCAGGAGGTAATATATATATATTGGTGAACAAGGCTGGTGGCAGCATGATCAATAAATCAAGTTTAATTGCACATGGCGTCGTCTTCCTTTTCTAAGGATTTTTGTCTGGAGACAGCGTGCAAGTTTAGAAACGATTCAAGATTATATATATATATATATATATATATATATATCTATACACACACAAATGGATGGACTTGCTACTAGGGGAGGCTCCTACAGATCAACAGTGACCTCTTCCATGGAGAGACTTGAATATAGCATCACACAGTGTGCTGGGAAAGGAAGCACAGTGCAAACTGCTCTATAACTGGTATATGCACCCAGCGAAACTTCGTAAGTGCTACCCCACTGTACCAAAGATTGTGAGGCAGCCTGCCAGCCTTGCTTGAACCACCTAATGGAGGGTATTCCAATGTGGGCACTACCTCTGAGACTTAAGGCACTGTAGGGGTTCTAAAAAGGTAGTCTTTAAGTTCAAATACTGTGAGAAAACAATACCATGCAAAGAGGTGACTGAGACAACATTACTGTTGTAGTTATGGGTATTAACTTGAGCTGCGTTCTAAGTCAATGGTTTTGTCCAAGCTACTATTAGAATGCATTCCCTGTGTACTGCTGTTAGGGAGGAGGAGGCAGGGGGAAATAAACGACGATACTCTTATAACTTCAATTAATTCTTGTTTATCAATACTGGAGTATAATGGAATTGATTTAATAAGTGATTTTGCAAAATTGTGAAAGTGTAACCCATCCCCCATACTTTGGCTTGATGTCTTTCTCTAATGGGAAATAAATAAAAATCTTTTTTTATTTAAATTAGCTCTGGCATTTGACTTGCTTTGAAGTTTTGGATATGGGCAGGCAGGAATGATATAAGGATTTTCAGTGCTCCATAAAAAACATAATTGTGCCATTTGGAGAGCCGCCAAAACAAAGAAAAACGTATTTTCTTAGTAATTTGATACCAGTTGGTGCTTCCCTCATACTCGTGCCCTAATTGTCTTTGTGGAAAGGCCAGTGAGCAATTTATTGCCAATTTGGCTGCTACTTCGGCTTGGCAGACCCAAGGAGAAGAGGCGGTCATAGCAAACTGAAGCCTTGTGGTGCTGAGATTCGTTAAGCAGGATAATCACTATCTGCTCCTTCACATATCCCCTGAACACGTGGGATAAGGGAACATTAGCAGAAGTCCTTAATCCGAGTAGAATGCTTGCTGAACGTACCATCATCATCACTTTATTATTAGCATATTGGTGCCATAAAATACTAAGAATAATATGAATACTGATGTAGCTCAGATTTCATCTGGATTCAGGCATTGCTTTATTTTTTGTGTTTCAGACTGCATTTTAAAATGGCACTATTGGTGAATGCAAAGTGAAAAACAAGAAAGAGGCCTGCAAATGAAATCATGTAAAACCATGCTTAATTAATTAATCATAGATCTTTAATGTGTTTAGTTTAGATTTAACCTCACTAGGGAATGTAAATTTTATTTAGAGAATGTATTTTTTGAACTTTTAAAGTAGCACATAATTGTGCTGAATTAACATGTGTTTTTGCAGTGTAGAAAACTTGTGATTTCAGTTTCCTTTAGAGGGCTCACTGTGGCCTCTTTAGCTTTGAACATAAGAATGGAATGTGTGTTCTCTCCTCCCAGCTCCTTTTCCTTGTAATCTACACTCCCTGTTCCCGTCTCAAGAGACTTTGGCTTTGTTGCATATTTAGACAATGCATATTCAGTTCATAACACATCTTCTTATAATGTGTATTTATTAATCAACCATGCACCAACACCACATGTGGGGCAAACACATTTTGCATGAAAAGCTATTTAAAACATTAGAGCCATGTTGCTATGAGTATGTATAAATTGTTTGCGCTTTGAAAATGTGCCTTGGTGCATGTTTATGCTATGTTGTACATTGCACATTTTTGCATGTTGTGCACAAATGATAGAAAAGCTGCTTTAAACTAATAGCTTTTGCTAGTTAATAACTAATACAGGGTACTGGTATGGGGGAGGTAAACATACTGGGTTTTATTTAATAAATTAATACTCATTTGTGTTTGTTTTGCTTTTGGGCCCACAATAAAAATGGCTGCCTAGGAATCCAGCATGGCTGAGAATTGTTAGCAGTGTGCTGAATGAGAGACGCATGCGCAGAAGATTGTGCCAGCTGCATGAACTGCCAAGTGCCTCAACTGAAGACACATGGGTCAAGGCCACAGTGATCTGCACGATCTTGTCCCTGTGCCAATGTAGCAGTGTTTTTGGGAGAGTGTCATCCCTGTGTGCGATGTGAAAGCAAAGCAGAAATAGACTGATACATTTTTTTGCTTAAATGTTGCAATATTGTATAATTATTGATGGTGATACATATGACTGTATTAAGCCTTAACGCTTCCTTTGTCAGAACCGGTATGGGTTGCAATCAGAAAGGATGATGAGACCCCTATGTCACCTGTGCTAACCAATCACAGTGCGAGTTTCTACTGAAACTGCAACATTATTAGTATAGTCAGCCAAGAATTAAAGTATAAATAATGACCTCTTAGGGGGCGTGTCAGTCTTAGAGGAGAAGGAGCAGGAGCAGATCTGACCAGACATCATTTGGGTTAGGTACATGAACGTCGTCATATTTTTGGCAAGGCAAATCGCATTCTTCTGTGGTCTTGTGAAGGGAGGGCATTTTCAAGGAGCAGCCTCTCTGTTAGACATAGAGAGGGAGAGAGACAGATGAACAGACCAGTGAAGAGAGAGCAGCTGAGAGATCAGGACAGGTTTTTGTCTTATGCATGTATTTCTCTTTATGGGAGATTTTTGCTAATTATTTATTATTGATTAGGCTTGCAAAACTTGAATTATATTTTTCCTGAAACTCTTTAAAGAGTTCTGACAGACATAGAATTAGGGGTTTCCCTTTTCATTATGGAGTGCTTTGTATTCTATAATATGTTTTTTAAATTCTATTTTTCCTATATTTCAATTCTGTAAACTGATTGAAAATTGTTTAATGAATAAAGAATCAGAGAAATTTAACTTTTGACTAGAAAATAAAACCCTTTAAAATACTCACAACTCTCTTTATTGGCTTAAATATTAATTGCATTTTGATTTTTCATGTTTATGTAAAGTCTCCTGAAGGTGATACACAGTGGCAAAGGTCCATCACCTTTAAAGCGGTAAACTAGAGGTAAATTATGTTTTACATTGAGAAATTACCGTGAAATTACGGCTGGATCAATTTCTGGTAGCAGAGGGAAGGTTAACACCATCACCAAAAGAAGCATAGTTTAGGTCAAAGCCTAAATAGCGCTAGAAATAATTATCCAAGTTAGATAAATGTCCAGATTCTCAAAAGTCCTGATTGCAATGCTCAAAACTTGAAGACTGGCAAAGCAGTACTGGAAGGTAATGCAAGAAGGCGATTGCTGGAATGGTGTGAGTATCAATAGGGTTGTGAAATGTTGTTAATGCGCTAGAAGGTATGTTTTGTTTTTTTAAAGTGTTGGAAAAATAGTAAGGGTTTTGACTGTTGGTGAAATTTTGCTCATTTTGAATTGATGGTTTTATTGATTATTTTGGTTATTTCATAGGACAGAATTTTTGATTATTGATTATATGTTCTTAACATGAAAAGTTAGTGTTGCGTTTTATGTTGTCTAGAAGCTCAGGTACAGTGATACCTGGAAATTCCTGGGAAAGGAATAGCGGGTGGTGGAAGTAACCACACTGCTCTGAGGTTACTCGTCTATTGGAATAACACTGAGAAGCTATGCAGGGCTGGCGGTGTTAAAGTAGGGACTATTTTCTGTGTGAGAGTGATTGATAGCAAAAAGTTCGCTGGTGAAACTTTGGTGTTATATCACCTAGAAAGGGTAACACTGAGGGAGTAGCAGGTTCTTATGAGCTTGAGTGACAGCAAAGAGTTCGCTGGTGAAACTAAACTTTGGTGTTACATAGCCTAGAAAGGGTAACACCGAAGGAGTAGCAGGTTCTTCTGAGCTTGAGTGAAGGGTAAGCGGAAGGGATTTACTCAGTGTTTGAAGAGTTAACGGAAATTCTTACTTTGTGAAGAGTAAGCGGAATGTGTTACTCGCAATGAAAAGAAATCTGTCCTTTATTTAGTGCAACAGGCAGAGTAGCGAATGTTTTTATGTTGTTACTAACAGAATTTTGATTTAGAAAACTCAGAAAAATATTTCAGTAAGATTTGGTGGAGGGTGAGTAGTAGGAGTTAAACTGACTGAAATTGAAACTTGACAGCATTGGAGAAAAGAAAATTGCATTGAACTATTGCAGAAATGAAAATGTTTGAAGGTTTAAAAAAACTGTTGGGAGGTAAAGTGAAAAAATTATTTTTAATTGGTGATCCTCCTGAAGGAACACCTGTGCATTTTATGTCTACCAATTTGGGACAAAATTCATGTATGTGGGTTCACCAATGGTGCAAGATTACTGACAAAGAACGTCCTTCGAGGTTTCCAAAAGAAGGTTCTTCTGAATTGCAAATAATTGACAAATTAAGGGAAATGTTATGTGAAATAAAGACACCATCTAGAGCTGCACAATTTGAGGTTTTAAGCATGTGGGAAAAGGCAGCAAGAGACAAAGCAAGTGAGGATAAAAAGGTAAAGCACTAGATATAGGAGAAGGGAATTAATGATGACAAAACTCTTCAAATAAATAATGATTCTGGGGATGAAATAATGGATGCATTGTTAACTGAGTGGCTGCCACTTTATGTGGTTCCCATTAAAAATACTGAAAATAGTGTACCAATAAGTACTACGGTGGCTACTGCTTTTGTTAAACAGAGAGAAACACAGATTGAGATAACTGTGAAGACATTCCAGATTGACGCACTATCTGTTGATTCAGCACTGACAGTGATATCTCCAGGTGTTACTGCTTCAAATGTGACTGATTCAGTCCAAATATTACAAACAACAGATGCACAGGCAGCGCCTAGAAAAATTGTGACTTTCCCAATTAATATGGCCCCTATTCAAAAAGTTCAAAGAGCTGCAGAAGAAGTAATTAAGTCAGGGTTTATTTCAGATTCTAAGAATTCATAGATTATTGAACAGAAATTACCCCAGACAGTCCAAGCACTGAAATGTGGGGGAAAAGGGTCTTTACAACATCTGCAGCCCAGGATAAAATGAATATAGTTGAAGATGAGATTTTTCAAACCTGCTTTGAAGAAGCTGCAGTGATTAAAAAGATAGAGAGCATGGGGGAACAAATTAACTCAGACCCTGAAAAAGAGAAACAGCTCTGGTGCACATGCATCAAAATTTGGAAAAGCGATTCCTTATTAGTGAGAAATAAGAAATCGTTATTAAGGAATCGCATTTCTGAATGCATCAACAGATTCGGTAAAAAAAAAGCGATTTCTTAAAAATCGCTATTATTTACCGAATCCACAATAGCGAGTAGAGCAAACACCGATTAGCAAAAAGCGATTTCGGTATTACCGAAATCGGTATTAGCGATTTCGGTATTAGCGAAATCGGTAATAGCGAAATCGGTAATAAAGATTTCGCAAAAAACGGGCCGCTCTGGGAACGGGCTTATGACATCACTACCAGGAAGTACAGCTGCCCCACCCTCATTCACTCGCCTGAGGAGCTCACAGGAGGAGGAACAGGACACAGGCTGAGGCTACCGAATCCTCACTGACAACACTTCCACCCTACCTCACCAGGATGGACAAGGATGCACCAGGCACCGCTGAAACAGCCAGGAAGAGGAAGAGAAAGTTCTCTGACCGGGAACTGGAGCACCTGATCGAGGGGGTGAGCAGCAAGCATGATAGGCTGTTCGGAAAGCTGTCTCTCAAGGTGCCAGAGGCGGAGAAAAGACGCATATGGCTGCGCATCAGGGAGAGGGTCAATGCCGTGGGAGTGACGCCCCGCAGCATCGATGAACTAAAGAAGAGGTGGTGCGACCTCAGGAAGAGGGCCAAGGAGAGGATCGCAGAAAGGGTCAGGGAGGCAGCTGGCACAGGAGGGGGGCCATCCACAGTGCCTGCAAACACTGCCCTTGAGCTAGTCGAGGGGACCATCGAGCCAGAGGCGGTCGTGGGAGTCACGCAGATGGACACCTCTGGCGCAGCAACAACTGAACAAGGTAAGATGCATGCCTGCGCCCATACTCTACATATCGTATACCCATTCCCATCCCCCCAGCTCGATCACAGTGTGCAGGCAGAGGTACACCACACATATTCCCTCATATCAGTAGTGCATCATGGGAGTTGTAGTCATGTCAGCCAGGTGTGCAAGTATAGTCATAAATGCAAATATAATTACGATCAGCAGCAGAAGCAAAACATAGACCCAAATAATGTAATTAATAGAAGGACATGTATGAAAAATTACAAACAGATGTAGTCATAATCACACTAACCATGCACTGTTTCACACACAGATGCATCTCCTGGCGATTCAAATGACAGCGGCCGCCTCATCATCTCGGAGACACCAGCTGATTCTGATGGCGACACTCCGCAGGAGGGTCAATCCCCACCTCCACCAGCAACTATACCACCACCACCACCACCTGCTGCGCCAACTGCAACCAAACCGCCAAGACGCAGGGCACAAGTCCCCCCCATGCAGGTGATGGATGCATGCCCGAGTCCTGCAACACCAACTGGGCCAAGTCCGACAGTTGTCACACCGCCAGCACCACCACCAGCACATGGCCGACTCACTCAGCGGTGCAGGTCCCTGCGCAGTACTTCTGATGTAGCCGACCAGGCAAGCTCCCCATATGGTGGCATTGAGGCACAGATGCTGTGTGTCCAGCGCCTGCAGGGGAGACACATGGGGACCATTAGCCTACACATGTCGCGCCTTGCAAAGCAAATGTGTACCCTGACAGACGCAATGCATGACATGACCACAGTTGTGGCAAAGGGGAATGGAAAACTGAGTGAGGACCTCCAGGAACTCACCCGTGCCATCAGAGCAGGGCATCACAGTGAGCGACGGAGGCACAGACAGAACTTGCTCCGTTCCACTGCATCAACCAAGGCCATCACTAGGCTGTGCAACAGCACTGCTGTATTGTCCCGATGCTCCGTGTCACTGCAGGTGGACCTCGGCCATTATTATGGTGACGTGGCAAAGGCCTTAGGCCAGGTGACCACTGCAGTGGAACACTTGCAGAGCGGAACTTTCAGTGGCAGCACCTTGGGAGGGGAGGACGGCAGTGAGGCTGCCTCAAGTGTCAGCAGCGTATCCGTGGTGGAGACCAGCACCAGGAGGCGCAGTTCGCGCTGCTCCACAGCCACAGGGACAGGCCGTGGTGCGGTGGAGGAGACAGGTGATAGGAGGCTGGGCGTTCGTGGCAAGCGCCACTAGTCATACAGTACGGCATCCCTGACCATGGTGGGGTAACCATGGCCCTGTCCAATTGTACTATTGCACACCCGTGACTACAACGGGCATGTTTTGGTCCTCATTGTGTGGGGGAACTGTAATTCACATTTATGTGTGACCGCACATACATCAGTGCTCCTGTGCATTAAACAGTAGCACCACTAATGATATTTTCATGACTCATTCTTACCTGGGTCAGAAATGATGTTGCATGATGTATGTCCGCCTCCTTTGGCCCTCAGCTGTGTTAGGAACGTGTGCCTGTCGGTGTTGTGCGGGTGGTTGGTCATCCCGGTAGTCGTCATTCCTGTCCACCTCTATGGGTATCCCCCTTCTGGTTGCGATGTTGTGCAGCATGGCACATACTGCTACAATCCTGCAGCAGGTGTCTGGTTTGTATTGCAAGGCACCACCAGTCTTGTGTAAGATTCGGAAGCGACTCTTCAGAATCCCAAATGTCCTCTCTATCAAATTTCTGGTGCTTATGTGGCTTGCGTTGTAGCGTTGCTCCTGTGGTGTTGCTGGATTGATGTAGGGGGTGAGGATGTATTCACGCAGGGCGGATGCACTGTCACCTACAGGATGGAAGCAAAGGCTTAGCGACAGTGATGAATATACATGTGTGATGCTCATTTTATGAAGAGGTATGTGTACGTACCAAGCAGGAGTCCCTCTCCAAATTCTCCATTGAGTAGGCGCCTGTGGATGCCACTGTGTCGGAATATGTAGGAGTCGTGTGTGCTCCCTGGAAATTGTGCCACTAGGTCCGTGATGATGTGCTTTGCATCGCACACGACCTGCACGTTGATGGAGTGGTAGGACTTGCGGTTACGGAAAATGTACTCATTGGCTGAGGGTGGACAGATGGGGACATGCGTGCAGTCAATGCATCCTATGACATGGGGGAATTGGGCCACCTGGTAGAATGCCTGTTTGGTGTGGTCCAACTGCTGTGGGGTTGTGGGGAAGCTGATGTGGTTATGTATCATTGTCAGCATGGCATCAATGAATTTGTGGAAGAAGCGTGATAGTGCGCTTTGTGATACACCTCCCGCAACGGCGATGACCCCCTGAAAACTTCCAGAGGCCAGTAGGTGCAGGCTGCATAGGACCTGGACGTGCGCAGGAATAGCATTGGTCCGACGTGTCTGGTGCTGCAGTAGTGGTTCAAGGTCTGCAGTTAGGCGCATGATCATGGCACGATTGAGACGATACTTGTCGTAAACCTCATCCTCATTTTGGCCAAGCAATGTGATGCGCAATCTGAAGACTCTCTCCTGGACCCTTCTCCTGCGCTGTCCTGCTGCATTGATTCGCATCCTCCTTGCAAGCACGTAGAGGGCTGCCATTTTGTGCAAGGTAACAGGGTCTCCTGGCCCTATTTGTATGGCTTACTGATTGTTAGCATCTGTGGCACTTTTAGAATTTTTTTAGGTATTTTTTTTTTTTTTATGCAACTTTACCTCCTGGTTCTGATTCCCCTTAATCTGCTCATGCAAAATTGCGATTTTTGTGATTTTCGGTATTTGCGATTTTTGATGCATTCATTAGCAAATCGTCATTTGCGATTGGCACATGCCGGGCGCTATTAGGGATTTCGGTATTTGGGATTTATTGTTTTGCGATTCTTTATTTTGACGGGGCTTCTTTTTGCGATTCTTTATTTTTGTGGGGAATTATTTAGTGATTCTTTAGTTTAGTGGGGAATTATTTAGCGATTCTTTATTTTCTCCCGATTTCTGTTGATGCATTGGGAATCGGTTTTTGCCACTCGCTAACGGGGGATTTTTGCGATTCGGTATTTTTGCGAGTTGATTTTTGGTTGATGCATGTGCCAGTTAGTGTTTTAAATTCAACATTTGAACATGAAGAAATTAACAGTCCCTGCTATTTAAATCATGAAACTGTGAACCAGTGTCAGGAGAAAGAATTAATTTCCCTGAGTAAGGAAACGGCTACATGTGCAGTAACTACACATGATAGACTGACTGATTTGGCTAAAAAATAAATACGAAATTGATGTTTCCAGAAGTTTTCCATTTCAGAAAAGTTTCAGGGTACATATGGATGATGAAGCAAATGAGAAAATGTGTTCTTCAAGAATGCAATTGCACATTGTAGAAATAATTAAATATATTTTCAAATGCAATGGGTTTGAGAAATTAGGAGACAAATGGGCACGAAAAATTGTGAAGAAAAAGAAACCCCCAGACCTAGCAAGGAAACTGGATAAGAAAAAGAAACCACCAGACCTTGTTAGGGAAAATAATAAACAGGATGAGGGAGAAGCTTTTGCTTACTCATTGAGTGAAAAAGTGGGAGAAGTGCATGTTCATGTGCCACGGAACAAAAGTGAGCTTGCAGCATTTCTGAACACATTCCCAAAATTGAGAGACAAACTTATGCTGTGGTACCCACAAGTTGATGGATTTGTTAAAATGTTGAAAGAGTTATGTATTAAATTGGAAATGTTCTTTGACATTGCCATGCAAACCGAATTGTGGTTTGAATCTAAAGTTGTTGTGCAAAGGCCAGGTGAGAAGACCATGAAAAAGGTTTGCGAGAATGCACCATCATTTTCTGTTGTTATAGAGAAAAACGTAGCAGTGATTATTTTCCTGAGGGAAGAGTGCCAGCAAAGGATGTTAATTGGGTACAGATTAAAAGATCACAGGATGGAAGTAAGGGTGTTTTGGTTCGTGCAAATTCAGGTATAGATGTTGCACTGCTGGAAAAAGTATCCTTTAGCCATCTTTGTAACAGATTTGAGCATTGGAAGAAGAAATGTAATTTTAAACGTGATGCAGCAAGTGGAAATGCACAAACACAGAGAGAAATGCAGGCGCAAACTATGCCAGTGAAGCAAATGCATATGTCAGTTCAGAAACAGGTACCAATGCCAGGAGATTTTCAAGCTCAGATGCTTCCACAAAATATGGAAAATGCTAAAATTGTTTTAAATAAGTTGTCCAGAGCGAATGTGAATTCTTTTCAGAAACAAAATCAGAACCCATTTCAACAGGTTGCTGTATTTGAATATGAGAGTTTTATCCTTAACAATTCTGAATTTACCAAGTCCATTGTGAAAACAGTGGAAGGTCCAGACTTAGTTGTAGGAATTTTAAAAAGAGAAATTACAAATGCAGTTTTAGAAGAATTTGCAGCAAAAATAGGCCAATTTGAGGAAAGTTACCAATTTGCTGTTTGTGATACAGGCCTGAAAGGAAAACAATTGTTATGCAAACTAAACAGCACAAATTACTGTACACCAGATGATGTTAATTATCAGATTCCCGATGAGGATGTGCATTTTAAAATGGCCCAACAAGAGACAGCTGTAGCATTGTTTTCAGAAAGGACAGTTGAAAATGACCTTCTGATTTGAAAGAAATAATAAACACAGAAATAAGAGAGTTCACAGAGAAGGATGTCAGATTAATAAAATGTGCAGAACATGTCTTATTCAAATGAGAACCAGATGACATGTATTCAAGAACACCATCAGTTGCAGAACGTTTACCCATAATTGGAGATAAACTGAGTAAAGGATTTTTGATGGAATTGATTGGAAGTTTATGTAACTTTCTGATCACAGGTTCACAGAAACTAAATGAAAAGAACAGAATTGTGCAGGAGATTAATAGCACAACTTTTCTATGCTGTCCTATGGTACCGAATCAAGCCAACATATTTTTCACATTCACATTCAGAATGGCTTACTGTTATTGATTTTTGTCAAGTACATGTCACAGAGCCATTGCATGAAGATAGTCAGGTGTACTGTCAAAAAGAAAATGAATGTCTGGGACACATAATTGGAAAGGGAGCTAGAAAGGGGTTACCAGAGAGAGTGGAAATAATTCACCAGATGAATCCACCTCAAATTCAGAAAGAAGTCAGGAAGTTTTTGGGAATGGTTAGCTACTGTAATGAGTGGTTACCAAACCTTTCCCTAGTGGCTAAGCCTTTACTGAGGCTGACACACAAGGATGTGTCTGATCCTCTTCCATTGGACAACAATTGCGCAAAAGCGTTCCTAGAGCTGAAAGAGAAAAAGTGTCGCACCCTGGCACTAGGAATGCAAGTTTATTTAAAAGAAAATACACCAATTTGCAGTGAGAGGGAGGGCTTCGCTCTCTCAGTGCGTGTTCCAAAACATGAATGTGTTCAAAGGTCTGTGATGCATTTCCCAATGACCTTTTATCCTAATGTCACAGAAATGCCAGCAAACTAATTGGTTTGTGATGAAACTGAATATGAGTGTCTAGATGTCATGAATATATGCATGAAGCCAAGATCAGACTTGAAGGATGAATGTCTGATTCAGCCCAACAATGTCCATTTTGTAGTTGGCCAATATTTGAAAGGTAACAATGACACATTAAGAGTAGCACATTTTGTGCTCCTTATACATTATGTTGTCAAAGCCTCATGGCTTTCAGCAGTTACCTAGGCCCAAAATTCGAAATTGATTGCCCTTACCATGACATGCAGTATATCTGCTCAAATGGGAGTCACTGTTGTCATGGGAGAGAGAAATGTTAATCCAGTTGCACAAAATTGTGTTCTGTTAGCATATACATTCAATGGAATCTTCACAGGTGAATTAATAGAGGCTCAAGAAAATGTTTCAGAAACAGAACAACAAGGTTGTATCAGAACAAATTTTGAGAAAAATGACAACTGCGTAGTAGCAAATGTGTTATTGCAAAAACTGATGCCCATGTATAGATTGCCAGTTTCGCTGAAATCAGATCATAATGAGGTTTCAAAGTTGATGAGTGCAGAACCACAGATTGGACAAGGATTGGATTGTAACTAGCTGCCTGAAGTTTCAAGCATAATGAAGCAACACAAAGACAGCGCAGTTACACTTTGCAAAAGACTGTGTTTCAGCATCACTGAAGTGGCTTGAATATGTACATGCAAATGCACCTGTGAAAACAACAGATGAAAAGATTAGCCATTGCTGTGTAGGTCTGGCTGATGTGGAGCATGAAGTTTCTCACCAGATTGCAGCTGCTACACAAGATCTGCATAATGGATGGTGCCAGAACTTTTATCTGAGACATGCTGCTGAAACATCTGAATCTGATCAAAGTGAAAATAAAAGTGAAAGGCTTGGATTGAAAAAGTGCAAAGAATTGATGGTGCTCTGTTAGAGTTTCTCAGCACCTGAGAGGTCAAATTGCATGAAAAAAGTACAGAATGCCACACTGTATGAGCCACCCTCATGGCAAACTGATGACAAAGAGCAAAGAAATGCTGAAACAAATAACTGGGAATTGTCAAGAGCTGAAGAGAAAAGAATCTTTGAATGATGAAAGCAAAAAAAGAAAGAAAACACTGTCCTGTTGAGTTTTCCTTTTATTATTTTAGTTACTTATTTTATAGAAGACTAACAGTTCCAAGAAGCTACTTACAGAAGTCTGCACTAAACATTTGAGCTTGGCTATATATGATCTGATTACAGACAAAACTTGTGTTGCCTTCGAAATAGAGGTAAAATTGTAATATGCTCAGCGTTGAGGTATCATGATTTGTTATCATCAAAGGGAGGGTTGATGTAGCTCAGATTTCATCTGGATTCAGGCATTGCTTTATTTTTGTGTTTTTTGTGAATTTATATTAATAAGTCATTTTGCAAAATTGTGAAAGTGTAACCCATCCCCCATACTTTGGCTTGATGTCTTTCTCTAATGGGAAATAAATAAAAATCTTTAAAAAAAAATTAGCTCTTGCATTTGACTTGCTTTGAAGTTTTGGATATGGGCAGGCAGGAATGATATGAGGATTTTCAGTGCTCCATACAAAACATAATTGTGCCATTTGGAGAGCTGCCAAAACAGAGAAAAATGTATTTTCTTAGTAATTTGATACCAGTTGGTGCCTCCCTCATACTCGTGCCTTAACTGTCTTTGTGGAAACGCTGGTGAGCAATTTCTTGCCAATTTGGCTGCTACTTCGGCTTGGCAGACCCAAGGAGAAGAGGCGGTCATAGCAATCGGAAGCCTTGTGGTGCTGAGATTCGTTAAGCAGGATAATCACTATCTGCTCCTTCACATATCCACTGAACACGTGGGAAAAGGGAACATTAGCAGAAGTCTTTAGTCCGTGTAGAATGCTTGTTAAACGTACCATCATCATCACTTTATTTTTAGCATATTTGTGCCATAAACTACTGAGAATAATTGAATACTGATATAGCTCAGATTTCATCTGGATTCAGGCATTGCTTTATTTTTGTGTTTCAGACACACTACATTTTTAATTGGCACTTTTGGTGCATGCCAAGTGAAAAACACGAAAGAGGCCTGCAAGTAAAATCATGTAAAACCATGCTTAATTAATTAATCATGGATCTTTAATGTGTTTAGTTTAGATTTAACCTCACTATAGAATGTACATTTAATTTAGAGAATTGTGTTTTCGAACTTTTAAAGTAGCACATAATTGGGCTGAATTAACATGTGTTTTTGCAGTGCAGAAAACGTGTGATTTCAGTTTCCTTTAGAATGCTCACTGTGGCCTCTTTAGCTTTGAACATAAGAATGGAATGTGTGTTCTCTCCTCCAAGCTCCCTTTCCTTGTAATCTACACTCCCTGTTCCCGTCTCAAGAGACTTTGGCTTTGTTGCATATTTAGGCAATGCATAGTCAGTTCATAACACATCTTCTTATAATGTGTATAAATAAATCAACCATGCACCAACACCACATGTGGGGCAAACACATTTTGCATGAAAAGCTATTTAAAACATTAGAGCATGTTGCTATGAGTATGTATTAATTGTTTGCGCTTTGAAAATTTGCCTTGGTGCATGTTTATGCTATGTTGTACATTGCACATTTTTGCATGTTGTGCACAAATGATAGAAAAGCTGCTTTAAACTAATAGCTTTTGCTAGTTAATAACTAATACAGGGTACTAGTATGGGGGCGGTAAACATAATTGGTTTTATTTCATACATTAATGTTCTTTTGTGGGTTTTTTTTGCTTTTGGGCCCACAATAAAAATGGCTGCTTAGGAATCCAGCATGGCTGAGAATTTTTAGCATTGTGCTGAATGAGAGACGCATGCGCAGAAGATTGTGCCAGCTGAATGAACTGCCAAGTGCCTCAAGTGAAGACACATGGGTCAAGGCCACAGTGATCTGCACACTCTTGTCACCGTGCCAATGTACCAGTGTTTGTGGGAGAGTGTCATCACTGTGTGCGATGTGAAAGCAAGGCGGAAATAGACTGATACATTTTTTTCGCTTAAATGTTGCAATATTGTATAAATATTGATGGTGAGACATATGACTGTATTAAGCCTTAACGCTTCCTTTGTCAGAACCGGTATGGGTTGGATTTGCAATGAGAACAGGATGATGAGACCCCTATGTCACCTGTGCTAACCAATCACAGTGCGAGTTCCTACTGAAACTGCAACATTATTAGTATAATCAGCCAAGAATTAAAGTATAAATAATGACCTCTTAGGGGGCGTGTCAGTCTTAGAGGAGAGGAGAAGGAGCAGATCTGACCAGACATCATTTGGGTTAGGTACGTGAACGTCGGGGGTGCAGCCTGGGAGGAGATTGCGACCGAGGAGGCACAGGGAGGAGGGGCCTTGCTCATATTTTTTCAGGGAGGCGTAGGCTAGCCTTGCATGTCATATTTTTGGCAAGGCAGATCACATTCTTCTGTGGTCTTGTGAAGGGAGGGCATTTTCAAGGAGCAGCCTCTCTGTTAGACATAGAAAGGGAGAGAGACAGATGAACATACCAGTGAAGAGAGAACAGCTGAGAGATCAGGACAGGTTTTTGTCTTATGCATTTATTTCTCTTTATGGGAGATTTGTTGCTAATTATTAATTATTGATTAGGCTTGCAAAACTCACTCTTGAATTATATTTTTCCTGAAACTCTTTAAAGAGTTCTGACTGACATAGAATTAGGGGTTTCCCTTTTCTTTATGGAGTGCTTTGTATGCAATCTATAATATGTTCTGTATTAATTCTATTGTTCCTATTTTTTCAATTCTGTAACTTGATTAATTAATAAAGAATCAGAGAAACTTAACTTTTGACTAGAAAATAAAACCCTTTAAAATACTCACAACTCTCTTTATTGGCTTCAATATTAATTGCATTTTGATTTTTCATGTTTATGTAAAGTCTCCTGAAGGTGATACACAGTTGCAAAGGTCCATCACCTTTAAAGCTGTAAACTAGAGGTAAATGATGTTTTGCATTTAGAAATGACGGTGAAATTACCGCTGGATCAATACAATAGTAAACTTTTCAGTTATGTAAGATACATTGAATAGAACACTTTAAGAACAGTCCCAATTGAGTGGGACTGCGATCAATTGATGGCTGTGGTAAGGGATCTCTATGCCATGCTTCCATAATATAACTAGACACAGGCTTGTAAATAGTTGGCAGATCTTATCTCGCGCAATGTGCTAGTGCTTCTGTGAAAGGTGTAATTGAGAAATCTTTGACAGTAGGAGCATCACTTAGTGCTTAGGTGCTTAGTTTTGCTCTAAAATAGCATAAAGTGTGTTCTGGTCTACCTGCCACCCACTGTGCGATCCCAGAGTTCAGAAAAAGTGCAGCTGTTAGAGAATTTGGCAAAATACGTTTTTATGGGTAAATTTTAGGTATAAAGTGCAGCATGCATCAGGGTACATGTCGTTCAGATATTGTCGACGCTCTGCTGCTGCCGTGGACCCTGCGCACTGACCTGCTGCTTGTTCTGCTTCTCCCCACTCCTCGCCGGACCCGCTTCGCGGGTCCCGCTTCGTAGCGCTTGCAAAGAGCGCTGGACTTAGGGGAGGGGCTGCTTTGCTCCTGAGAATCCTTGTGGGGTGTGTGTTGCTGAGGCAGGGCTGCGAGCGGTGGATCAGGGACTCCAACTCCCAGGAGTCCCTATGTGCCTCACCCGTTTCACCTGGGCCGCTCTCTCTGCCTGACCCGCCCCTTACAGTGGTATCAAAAGCTGCACCTGGACCTTTGATGCTGGGACGCTCTGCTGCTGCCGTGGACCCTGCGCACTGACCTGCTGCTTGTTCTGCTTCTCCCCACTCCTCGCCGGACCCGCTTCGCGGGTCCCGCTTTGTAGCGCTTGCAAAGTGCGCTGGACTTAGGGGAGGGGCTGCTTTGCTCCTGAGAATCCTTGTGGGGTGTGTGTTGCTGAGGCAGGGCTGCAAGCGGTGGATCAGGGACTCCAACTCCCAGGAGTCCCTGTGTGCCTCACCCGTTCCACCTGGGCCGCTCTCCCTGCCTGACCCGCCCCCTTACAGTGGTATCAAAAGCTGCACCTGGACCTTTGATGCTGGGACGCTCTGCTGCTGCCGTGGACCCTGCGCACTGACCTGCTGCTTGTTCTGCTTCTCCCCACTCCTCGCCGGACCCGCTTCGCGGGTCCCGCTTTGTAGCGCTTGCAAAGTGCGCTGGACTTAGGGGAGGGGCTGCTTTGCTCCTGAGAATCCTTGTGGGGTGTGTGTTGCTGAGGCAGGGCTGCGAGCGGTGGATCAGGGACTCCAACTCCCAGGAGTCCCTGTGTGCCTCACCCGTTCCACCTGGGCCGCTCTCCCTGCCTGACCCGCCCCCTTACAGTGGTATCAAAAGCTGCACCTGGACCTTTGATGCTGGGACGCTCTGCTGCTGCCGTGGACCCTGCGCACTGACCTGCTGCTTGTTCTGCTTCTCCCCACTCCTCGCCGGACCCGCTTCGCGGGTCCCGCTTCGTAGCGCTTGCAAAGTGCGCTGGACTTAGGGGAGGGGCTGCTTTGCTCCTGAGAATCCTTGTGGGGTGTGTGTTGCTGAGGCAGGGCTGCGAGCGGTGGATCAGGGACTCCAACTCCCAGGAGTCCCTGTGTGCCTCACCCGTTCCACCTGGGCCGCTCTCCCTGCCTGACCCGCCCCTTTCCCTCCTTATTTTAGCTGGATTACTCACCGCCGCGCGGGAGCGCCCGGGGCAAAGCCCGGGCAAAGGGCGGGCCCTCTGTGGCCCTCGGAGGCCAGAGTAGGTCGGGCCGGGCCCCGTCTCTGACACGTTGGTTAGGTTGTTCTCTATCTATCATAGCTCCGAAGGTGCATTATGGCTCTGAGTCCAATAACAGGCTCAACATTGACAGCAGGGGGGCTGAGTAGAGGGACTCTGGACGGTTATTTTGCAAAGGCTCCCGTAGATTGTGACAAGGAGCGCATATTAGCTGAGCGTCGAGCTGAGCGCCGGCGCTCGATTGAATCCATTAAAGGCAGTTTTCTGCCTATAGATACCCTGCAGATAGCTCCTCTAGCCCTCACGAGTAATGTTAGTATAACTGAGGACCCTGATATATCCCACCTAGATAGTACCCCTATGCTCTTTGGCGAAAAATCTCCTACATCTGTTTTGCCTGCAATTCCCCTTATTTACATATCGCATTCAGCTAATGACCTAATCATAGATGAAGCGGAAATACATCCCGAGCCTTGCTTACAAGGTGCAGAGTCAACTCACAAAAATAGAACTAGGAGGAAAGAGGTACCCAAGTTGTGGGGTCTGCCACAAAGTAAAAGGAGGAAGAGGGGGGTTGAGCCACCCAAATCTAAACTAAGTCATGCTGACTTTGGTAAAACTTTAAAATCATTACCACTAACCACAGACAAATTGGTAGTTATGTCCACCTCCCCAAATCTCCCCCCCAAACGAGGTATCACCTACTGATTTGTTAGGTGGTATGGAGAAACTTATTAGATCTCTTATTCTCCCGTTAGAACAAACACTAACTAGGTTGGAGCAAAGACTGGGGACCCTTGAGCAGGCTATTGGTATTAATATTGAATTAATAAAGGGTTTAGGGAAAACGGTATTGCCTCCCTCGACCTTGGCAGTTTCTACTAATACTAATCTCAATAGGGAGTCATCTAATATCATTGAACCTACTACCAGTATAAAGCAGAGGGTACCTATACCAAAACCCATACAACCACTGGTCCAGAATGCTGATAGAGCGGCCGAGAGGGTACATAGTACTTCCCACTCAGGTAACGACCAAGGAAGAAGGAGTAGTCATAGGGGGCGCCCAGTCGAACTCCCTCCGGAAGCAGTACCATATGTGGTGGTCCTCACTGGAGTTCCGGCACTAGTGGAAGGCAAAAGGGAGGGATACTTCCAACTAAAACATAAAGTCATGCATTGGCTTGGTCAGAATAGACCACTTCCTCGTAATCTTAATGGTGAGATTATGTATGTTCGGCGTCTCCCTTGGCTAGGAAGTAGACCTAAGGATCTACAGGGGGACATTATTGTTGTTAATTTTAGAGATCAAGAAACTGTTAGATTTATTCTAAGTTGGCCCCCGGGTGAGGGAAACAACTCCATTATTCCCTATGATCTAATTTACTTTTATCCAAGATCTTTGGTGGGTCCTCCTTTGAATTCAGTGGTCTCTGCCTACTATCAACCAAATTTCCATTCTATGCCTACCGACAACTGGTCTGTTCACTATAGATCTCATCTATCGGCCCCTATTAGAGAGTGTTGGTGGGACATTATTCCGCCTGGGCATTTTAGACCTAGATGGACTGATCCTATGGGCTCACTGACCCCTTTGGAGGTGACAAATAGATTTAATGTTTTGTCGGGCATGAACGACTGCGATTGACAGTCGGGGCCTCTTGGGAACTTTATGCTTAGTTTCATGGATATTGGGGTACCAACTGACTATGATACTAGGCTTAATTCCCTGGCATTTAACCAGATTCCAGGTGACATTCAACTTGCTGACGAATCTATGCTAGGTAGCGGAAAAGTGGAAAAGGAGGCTACGAATCTGAATCCTATTGGTACACCATCTGTTTTGGGGGACAGTGATTCGCCCGAACAAGGCTTGGTCGGCTCCAAGGGGGTCCTGAACTTAAATGTTACTACTGAAGCTCCTGGTCTGGGAGACGGGGCACCTCCTGAGAATCATCCGGACAGCTCCGAAATTAAAATTCTTTCCTGGAATGTGGCAGGACTGAAGAATAAGTTGCCTATACCAGATTGGGGTTCATTTATTTCATCATATGATATATGCATGATGCAAGAAACCTGGGTGGTAAATGAAAGCTCATTTCCTGGTTTTGCTATTTTTGAAATCTTAGCGACTTCAAGTGGTAAAGGAAGACCATCAGGTGGATTGTCTATCTGGGTTGGTACTCACCTGGGTGTCCAGGCAACGCTCATTGACACCAACTCTCTCGATGTCCAGTGTGTTTTATTAACCTCGTTAAGTAGGCAAAGAATAGCTTTGATTAATGTTTATTCAAGGCCAGTTAAGCGGGGTTTGGATTCTGAGGCTATTAAAACTTTGCTAGGTTTGCTATTGAAGTTTGACTCCTCCACTGTTATAATCCTGTGTGGAGATTTCAACTGTCATTTTGAGCCTCTTATTGACCCGTCTTTGGGTGACTCTGATGAGGTCGATTCGTCTTGGTCTATTCCGGATCCTATGATGCCCTTAGTTAAGGTTTGGACCCCTCTCGTTTTGCAACTACAGTCGTTGGTACTGACCACCTCATTGCGCGCTTGCAATGGGAGGCTGGAGCCTGACAGGCCTGGTAGAAATACCTTTAATCGTCAAAATCAGTCTTTTGTGATTGACTATGTCTTCATGGAAGCCAGGCATTGGGATAGGTTGCTGGAATTCAGGGTTGTTGACAGGCATGACAGCGACCACAATGCGCTGATTTTATCCCTCAAACCAGGGAGTTTTGGGTTAAACAAGACCCCACCTGCTCAAGTTAGAACTGTATCATCTTTAATAATTTCCAATTGTAGGCGTAGGGTTAAATGGCCTAATTTGCAAGACTCCCCATGTAAACTTGCAAAATTGTATGAAATTGCGTCTCCGTTTATTGCGGAAATGGGGGGATCTGCGTCTGGGGACAGGGCTCTAGATATACATAATCAGCTGGTGGCCGCACTGAAGGATGTCCTGTGCCCGGTGATGAGGACTAGTCAGTTGCGAACAAAGAAGCACCCGTGGTTCAATGCCCAATGTCGTAAAGCTAAGAAAGCGTTGCTGTTAGCTCTAAAAACCAAAGATGTGGGCTTCATTAGGGTTCAATGTAGCTTGTACAAGAATATAATTGGGAATGCTAAGAGGGAACGGGAGGCCTTTATGTGGGGGGAACTGGGTACAGCACTCTCAGCTAGGGATTTCAAATTATTTTGGTCAATTGTTGCTGTTGGGCCGCATGGTTCCAATTCTGAGCCTGGCCCGAATATTGCCCCGGAATTGTGGAAAAATCACTTTAGTGGTTTATATGGAATTCTAGAGACTGATACCACAAGGTGTGTAAATTTGGAACCAATCCCAAATAAATGATTTAGTGGGGAAGTCTGGATTTTCTAGGCACGGCGGCTTGGCTGAATCCTTTACCCTTAAGGAGGTAGAGGCAGCCATAGCTAAGCTCTTACCTAATAAAGCCCCTGGGCTGGATAAACTGCCAGGGGATCTTTATCGAACCCAGCCTAAAATCTGGGCTCCTTATCTTGTTGTGCTGTTTAATGGTGTCTTGCAGGGCGCAGATGTGCCACCTACTTGGTTAGGCGCTGAGATCGTCCCAGTTTTCAAAAAGGGTTGCCCCCTCACCCCCTCAAATTATAGACCTATTAGCTTGATCGACACCTCACAAAAGCTAATGGGGAGGATTATTCTTGATAGGATCCTTGGGTGGGTAGAGGAGAACGACATCTTATCTACATTCCAGGCAGGCTTTAGAACCGGTATTTCCACCATAGACCAAATATTTCGCCTGCAGGTACTTTATTGGAAGGCAGCTAAGGTGGAGGGTGGGAGCCTCTACCTTGTATTTGTGGATCTACGGGCTGCCTTCGACTTAGTTCCTCGAGCGAAACTATGGAAAGTGCTGGCAGCTCTAGGTCTCCCTTCTTACTTGTTGTCTATCCTGACTAGGTTACACTCCAACAACTACGCTCAGGTTAGGTGTGGCAGGCAAGGCGATCTTACAGATCAATTCCCTGTTAAAAAAGGGGTCCGCCAAGGGTGCGTATTGGCCCCCACGCTATTCAATCTGTACATTAATGGTCTTGCTGACCATTTGAATGGCGTGGTAGACATCGACGCCCCCAAATTGGCCACAGGAAAGGTACCCGCTCTGATGTTTGCTGACGACACATTGTTGCTGTCTAAAACATCATCGGGTATCCAGAAAGTACTTAATGGCTTTGTGGAGTTCTGTGAGCAGCGGGGACTGGAAATAAATTTGGGAAAAAACAAATTTATGATATTTAACCCCCCGAAGCAGACACGCCCTAATCCGGTGCTAAATGGCACTCCCCTAGAGAGGGTTGAGACATTTGTCTATTTGGGTGTTACCCTCACTGAAATTTTTTGTGGAATTCCCAGATTATCAAATCGGCATTAAAGCTCTCACAGCTAGTGGGGGGGGATCAGTAAGGTATTAAAGGGGTCAACTTTTAAACCAGTGTCCCCGGCGCTGGAAATCTATTGTCGCCAAGCCAGACCTGCAGTGATCTATGGGGCTGAGCTTTGGGGGCACAAACAATTATTGTCCCTTTCTAGGGTGGAACAAGCTTTTCTGAGGAACTTGGTGGGTTTGCCAGCTAGTACACCTTTGATACCACTTAGAATGGACCTTGGTATGGACTCAATTGAGGAAACTGTCAGTGCAAGACCAGTTATGTACTGGAAGAGGCTCTGGTCAGTCCCAGAGCTGGCCCCTTTTAGAACTGAACTAGCCGAGATATGGCTCTCTCTCAAACATAAGAAGATCCCTTGGCTGGTGTACATTAGGGCCGAAAGCATTAGGCTGGGCACCCCGGACTTGTGGGAAATGCCAGACACCTTTTGTCCTAGGGTACCCAAGCGAGAACTCCATGAGTTGATACGTAGGCAGAATTTCCAAACCCTTTTGAGTTCTGCAACCCTGGGTAGGTTGAACACTGAGTTCCTCTTGGTGAAACTGGATTTTAGGATGGAGGATTTTATGGACGCAATTGAACCCCCGTTGGCCAGGAAGTTGTATCTCCAGTTAAGGCATGGCACTTTGCCTATTAGGTCATTTACCAATAAATGGGCAAGGTCTAATAATGAAATTTGCCCTGCCTGCGACTATAAAACTGAGAACATATCTCATGTCTTGTTCTTTTGTCCTGCTTATTCAGTGATCAGAAAATGCTGGCTGACTCCATTCTGCAAGAACCTTAAATTTCTCAATTTTTCCCAAGCCTGTAGAACATTAACCTATGATACCCACCCCCCTATTGTATTTGCAGTATCTCGTTATCTTATAGGTATGTGGCGTAGGAGACAATCATTTTTAACCTGATATTTGTGTTATGGAATTATTTTGATCTTAAATTCTTTCGTGGTTGATAACTCTTAGCTTAATCTTCTTCTAATGTTCTATGTCTATTTAATGTATTATTTATATGTGCTGTTTTTGTATTTGCACTTTTATGGTCTTTTGACCGCAATAAAGTTATCAACTGAACTGACTGATATTGTCCCATGCCCAGGGTGTTCTTAGTGTGCAGGTAGTAGATAAAACAGACGTGCATGCTATCCCAATGCGGGTCTTGAGTTGGTGTACAGAAATACTTCCTTTACCATGACAGCGGTGGTTGTATTAATATTGGCTGGCTCTGACCATAGGTGCCCAAGACCAAGATTTCGAAGATAGCTTCTTACGTAGCTTGCCCAAAGGTTGTGGTGGATGTCCCTTATGGAGACACTTTGAGCACTGATCTCAGAAAGGACTCTTAGTGGCGGTTGCAATTCAAGCGTAGCCAATGCAGTACTGGAGCAAGAGCTACGAGTTCGGAGATAGGAACCATGCCCATTTCCAGGTTCAAGGGGAGCAGTGGTGTGCCAGGGTTCAGGTGATCTCAGAAATGCTATTTCCAACATTTCGAGCTGCTTACTACTACTGTGCCCCCTTAGTTCTGCACCGTAACTTTCTGCTGCCTCTGCTTTTTGCTGGGGTACGTGGAGCACGACGCTCAGTGAACAGCACCCAATTTTATTCTTGAGCCTTATAATTGTGTTGTCAGACCGCTGTAGGGTGGCGACTGCTTGGTCAACATGAGCACGCCAAGACAACTTGTTGTTGAAAGAAATCCCCAGATAGTCGTAGACCTTTACTATTTCAAGTACCTTGTCAGCAATTCTTGGGGATTTTGTCAGCGGTGGGGATAGTCCCAGCGGCATGACTTTTGTATATTAAGATCTTTTTGCCTTCAGTAGCTTTTGAAGCTGTCCATCTGCCTATTCAACTCATTTTGTGTGCAGGATAGTATTACTGTGTCATCTGCAAACAGGAGAGTAACATTATCTTTTTGTTGCCCAGGTTTGGTGCATCTGCACCCCCCTTGATTGTAAATTCCTTGTAGTCATTCAAAAAGAGAAAGAATAGCAGCGGGGCAAGGACACAACACTGGTGTACCCACGAGCAGATGTCGAAATATGGAGTGTATTCTCCTCCACCTCCATAGCGAAGCTGGCACATGTGTCTTTGTGCTGTGCTTTGATGGTTTGCAGGAGGTTTGCCTTACTTGTGATTGCATTACGTAAAACAGTATGTGGGACAAACCAGTCACCCCACAGCATCATGTCATTTTCCACAGATAACTCCTCTGCTATCTCAGTGAAAAAAATCAAATCCTCACTTAGGTACCTTGATTCTGGTAATTTGTGAGTAATATACTTGACCACCTTCATCAGCGTCTGATCTTTCTTGCAAGACCCCCTCCAATCTTTTTTCAGTTATTACTGACTCATAATCCACTATGGCATCCACCACGGCTACACACTCAATGTCATCAACATGCGAATCATCCTCATCATCATCTTCCATAAGCTTTTTGGACAAACAATTGGCCCAGAAATTCCTTCACCCCGGCATGTGCTTGATCTCAAAATTGTATTCTTGCAGCTTAGACATCTCATGAGTCCGGCAGGCATGTTATTTCCGCTAACCTTACTAAAAATATAGACCACAATTCCCTATCACCAGACTACGCTTGAGGAGGTGGTATCAGGGAAAGACTATCAAAAATCAGCTGAGCTGCTTACCCCAGACTCCCAAGTAACTTGGCAAACTTGTGAGCAGGACTGTATCCAATTGCATCAATGGTTACCAAATGGTTCTCGAACAGTCTGAAACATTCAAACCATATGGTAGTCAGTTTACCTGGCTTACTCAGAAATGGTGTCAGCTGAGTGATCTGATGTGTAGTTGCCATGACTTTGTATTAAATGCTCAATCTTGGACTTTAAAAGGAGCCAAAAGAAAGATGCCTGGGAGCAATAAAGTACTGAATTTGGGAAGGAAGTCCAACAAACTAGGAATCCCAACCCATGACAAGCAAATTAGACTAAAATCAATACTGCTGCAAAGTTACTTAAATTACCTCCAGTGTATCAGCTGCTGCTGCTAACCAACGTTATCTGCATGCAGGGAACTTGACCAAAATGACAGCTAAAAAGATAAAAACATTCCCTGTTGCCATTTCTTCTGTATTTTGGACCATAACCAATATGGCCACCACATTCAGCGTGATGACATCGCCCGCCTGGGACATGCCTGTCAGGCAAGGTTAATTATGCATGTGGTGATGCGTGGATGCTCGCGCGTATCGAGGCTCGAGGCACCTCTCAGCGCCCAACCAAACCAAATAGTTCCGCTCACCACTTTCGGAAATGTGCGTGCTGAACTTGCTCTCCTGTGTCTCTGTGGAGCTCTCCTATAGATGTCGCTCGAATTATAGTGTGAGAAGTTGGCCTGGTATATGCTGTCCACTAGTTATAGTGGGCACCTTGCACCAGTCCAAACAACACTTATTGATGATTAGGTTTATAAAACAACCTTTATTGAAAGCTATCCTAGTGGTAGCTATGGGGAGCAGCCTTCAGGCTGTCTCGAAGGAATGTAAAGCAGCTTGGTTTACCAGATTATAACCTCTTGAATGACCAAATGAAAGGAGAACCACACAAGGTATATATATAAAATATATGTATTTATTACTAAACACTCTCTACTAACCTCTTTATGAGGTTAGAGAGCAAGGCACACAATATTACAGTTCTAAAACGGCAGTAAATAGCACAATATACAATGGGCCCCAGGGGGAGACCAAACTATATATTAAGAAAGTGGTTTAAGAATCAGGACGTGACTAGACACAGTGCCTAGAGCACGTAGAATCGCTGGGACCCGAAGGAACCTCCCAAGGTAGTGACACAGGGGACCCACGGGGGACGCGTGCTGTGGGAGAACACAGCCGCGAGCTCCGTACAATCCTATGGGAAAGTCACGGTTGGAATTTTAAAGATTAAGGACACTTGGGAGAGGACTTAGCGCAAACCCTTTTAGACTTAGAAGGTTCTACGGCCAGCACCCATGTGAGCACCAGAGTACTCGTGTTACCTCACTCACGGAAGCCGGGTGCATAAGTGTCAAATGGTGTCGGGAATCTTCGCTGTTTTCAATGGCGAGTTGCTGCAAAGTGCTGTTGCCGTGGAAAGGAAAAGTGTCTGGTGTGATCCAAGCCTGGATCGAAGATGAGACAAACCTGAAAGCAGAGGGGACAGAGTCTGGGTCACTTGCCAGTGACTAGGGGTACAGTAGACGAAAGCCCACCGATGTCGGGTGTTTCAGGTGCGATGAGGTGAAGCTTGACTCCACTGCCACGGGGACCAGGAGGTGTTGACGATTTTCACAGTCCACAGGCGAGCTGTCCCACGAAGGATGTTGAGTGCTGGGGGATCGCTGTCCGGATTGGAGACCAACAAGCCTTGGCAAAGGCAACCCAAGCGGTGAGAGTAAAACAGCTTTGGTGTGGACCAGCAAGGTCCTGTGGACGCCCCACGTGATGGATAGTCAGGGCACATCTGGAGCAACCAGGTAAGCCCATTGAAAGTTAAAGTACCCTTCTCAGGGACCCACAAGTCGACGGACAAGGGATCGCGAAGGAACATCGAGAGGAATCACTAAATGCCAGCCCACGGGACACTCGAGGAATGTAGGCCAGTAATCTTCAGTGGAATCACTGCTCGGGGTCTGGACTACAAGTAGCCCAAAGCACAGCCTCAGCGATTGCCAAAAAGCATATGCTGCTGCAAATGTGCACGGTGTTCAGGGGTTCGAGTTGCACGGTTCCCACGAGGGCTTTGGATCTCAGGATTGCTTAAAGCACGGATTGGCCTCGAGGAAGCTTGGAAACCCACCTCCTGTGTTGCAAAGTCTTTGGAGTCCTTCAGGAGCTGCGTAGTTGCAAACCGGACAGATGCGTCTTTGGTGCCTGCCTTGCAGGGTAGTAACTCCTTTACTCTAAGAGAGATTCGTCGGTCATCCAACGTTGTGTAGATATTAGAAGTTCTGGGAATCTATAGCAGAGTTTCGTCCAGGTAAATCTTAAGTCCTGTAGCCAGGGGTTCCTACTTTATACCCAAGGAAGGGGTGGGACAAACTCTGGGGACCCACCTATGGGAGGGTCAGGAAAGCGCGGTGGCTCACCCATATCCTTTGTCCAGTTTCGCACCAGAGCAGGGGCTGGTAGCCCCTGCAACTGGTTTGAGCTTGACTATGCACAGGGACACCAAATGTGCCCCTAGTGCAGACATCAAAGCACTCTTGGAGTGCACCCATCCAGCCCCAATACACTAAAGCCTGTCTGGGAGGTGGTCACACCTCCCTGTGACAGGAAACCTATTGTCCAGCCGTCCCCTGCCGGAGTTTCATCCAGCAGCAGGAGGGCAGACTCGTGTCTGTGGCTGGCAGTATCCATTTTGTGATGCCAGGGTCTGTGAAGCTGGTACCGGGTGTACCGGTGCTGTCATGTTTCTCCCTCTAGTAGGGTGGAATCATACCTCCCACACCAGTTACTGGTGTGGGGATATGATTCCAAGGTGTTTGACACCAAACACGACATGTTTCCATGCAGCCGTTTTAAAGTTAGCATTTACCGCGAGGTTATAATGCACTTAAGAGTATATGGTTGGCTGCATCACAAACAACCCCAGAATATAGGTTCTGAAAGCTGTAGAGGGGCTCTGCTCATGCATGGGCACCCTCTCACATAAAACCCAACATCCTGCCTTCAGGATTGATAAGGCCTGCCATAGGGGTGACTGATAGGTTTTTATGTGCAGTGATATGGATAGATATAGGGAACCTATATCTAAGTAAGGGGTGCATACATCCCCTTACACAGGCTGCTGTAGCAGTCCTGTTGTGTCATTTTGAATGGTCTCCCAGGGGTGGCATAATACATGCTGCAGCCCCTGAGAGGCCTCTGGGATACCTATGCCCTGGGTATATAGGATACCATATACTAGGGACTTATAAGGGTACCCCAGAATCCAATCTTTGGTGTAGCTAAAGTACATGCAATCCATTTAAGGGAGAAAGCAGATAGACTGGGGTCCTGATTAGCAGGATCCCAGTCAAACTAAGTCAAAAACCAGCAAAACACCAGGCAAAAAGTGGGGGTAACCATGCAGTCAGATTCCACCTTCCTACAGATAGCAAAACTGCGCAGCGGCACTTGCTCTCCTGTGCCTCTGTACAGCTCTCCTAGTTGTCGCTTGAATGACAGTCAAACTGCGTGGGATGTGCCGGTGGGTAATGAGTCTCCCATTCGTCACCAAATGAAGTAAGAGTCGTACAACGTATGTTTCTTTTCTCATGTAGTTTAACCCCTTCGCTGCTAGGCCTTTCCCCCCCCTGTGCTAAGCCTTTTTTGGGCTATTTGGGGTAGTGCGCGCTTAGGCCCCTGTAACTTTTTGACCACATAAGGAATCCACGCCAAATTTGCGTCCTTTTCTTCCAACATCATTGGGATTCTAAAGGTACCCAGGGTTTGTGGATTCCCCTGGAGGGGTCCCAGAAATTAGCCAAAACACAGCAAATTATTTTTTTTGTTGTTGGAAAAATGGGAAAAACGGGCTGTAAATGAAAGCGTTTGGGTTTTTCTCTGCAAATGGTATCAAAAAAGGGTTTGTGGGGCTGAAATCAACAGTTTCACAGCTTTTAGGGACTGACAGACTTTTGTCAGAAAACGAACATTTTTTACACAGTTTTTGGCATTTTTCAGGGACATCGCCTATTTTTGCTATTTTTTGTGCTTTCAACCTCCTTCCAGTTAATGGTAGAAATGGGTCTGAAAGCAATAATGGATCGTGGAAAGCTATACATTTTTAAAAAGTAGACCGAATTCTGAATTCAGCAAGGGGTCATTTGTGTAGATCCATCAAGGTTTCTTTATAGAAACTAACAGTTAAATATAGGAAAAAATGAAAATTAGTTGAAAACAACAGCCTTTTGTGTCAACATTTTTACCTGTAACCTCTTCTAATTATGACAGCTCTTTGAAAGCTATATACCGTTACATCCGCTGGACCGTCCTGGTTGTGGGGATATATAGGACTTGTAGGTTCACCAAGAACCCGACGAACCCAGAGTCAAAAACTGAGCAGCAATTTGCAATGTTTTTTTATTATGTTCCGAGTATATAGCAATTATTGTGGGAAAATGTATACATGGAAATATCTGTATGAAAGACACCTATGTATTTCTGAAATGGGAACAAATTATAGAGTTTAGAAACAGTACATATTTGCACATTTTCGAAATTGGGAATACTCATACTAGCATGAGAATTATCGGTCATTTTTCAAAATGACTTCTTTTTTACACAAAGTCTTTTATTTGAAAGGCAGAAATGCATCAAAAATCAATAGGTAATAACAGTTGCTTTACAAATCTGAATTACCCCAAGTCTCCCAATAAAAATTGTACTTCACTTGTGTGGGTAGGCATAGTGCCCACGACAGGAAATGGCTCAAAACCCAACGTGAACACACCACATTTTCACAATGAAAATTTACCCTTTTTTTGCTAAGTGTCTAGCTGTAGTTTATTAACACTAGCTCTGCCGGCACCTAGTGAAATGTTGCAAACCTATACATTTTTGAAAACTAGACACCCAGGGAAATCCAGGATGGGGTGACTTGACTGCCTCCTACCAGGTTCTGTTACCCAAAATCCCTTGCAAACCTAAAAAATTGTCCAAAAAAACACATTTTCCCCACATTTCTGTGGTGGAAAGTTCTGGAATCTGCGTGGATCCACAAATTTCCACCCACCCCGCGTTCCCCAAAGTCTTACGAGAAAAACGGTACCTCTCTTGTGTGAGTCGGCCTAGTGCCCACGACAGGAAACGGCACAAAACACAACGTGGTCACACCTCAATTTCGCAGTGAAAAATGACCCTTTTTTGGCAAAGTGCCTAGCTGTAGTTTTTGAACCCTAGCTCTGCGAGCACCTTGGGAAACCTAGCAAACCTATACATTTTTGAAAACTAGACACCCAGGGGAATTCAGGATGGGGTGACTTGACTGCCTTCCACCAGGGTCTGTTACCCAGAATTCCTTGCAAACCTAAAAAATTGTCCAAAAATCCACATTTTCCCCACATTTCTGTGGTGGAAAGTTCTGGAATCTGCATGGATCCACAAATTTCCACCTACCCCGCGTTCCCCAAAGTCTTATGAGAAAAATGGTACCTCACTTGTGTGGGTCGGCCTAGTGCCCGCGACAGGAAACGGCATAAAACGCAACGTGGTCACACCTCAATTTTGCAGTGGAAAATGACCCTTTTTTGGCAAAGTGCCTAGCTGTAGTTTTGAACCCTAGCTCTGCGGGCACCTTGGGAAACCTAGCAAACCTATACATTTTTGAAAACTAGACACCCAGGGGAATCCAGGATGGGGTAACTTGACTGCCTCCCACCAGGGTCTGTTACCCAGAACCCCTTGCAAACCTAAACAATTGTCAAAAAAATACATTTTCCCCACATTTCTGTAGTGGAAAGTTCTGGAATCTGCGTGGATCCACAAATTTCCACCCACCCCGCATTCCCCAACGTCTTACGAGGAAAACAGTGCCTCACTTGTGCGGGTCGGCCTAGTGCCCACGACAGGAAACGGCGCAAAACGCAACGTGGTCACACCTCAATATCGCAGTGAAAAATGACCCTTTTTTGGCAAAGTGCCTAGCTCTAGTTTTTGAACCCTACCTCTGCGGGCACCTTGGGAAACCTAGCAAACCTATACATTTTTGAAAACTAGACACCCAGGGGAATCCAGGATGGGGTGACTTGACTGCCTCCCACCAGGGCCTGTTACCCAGAATCCCTTGCAAACCTAAAAAAATTGTAAAAAAACCAAATTTTCCCCACATTTCTGTGATGGAGAGTTCCGGAATCTGTGTGGATTCACAAATTTCCACCCACCCCGCATTCCCCAAAGTCTTACAAGAAAAATGGTACCTCACTTGTGCGGGTCGGCCTAGTGCCCGCGACAGGAAACGGCACAAAACGCAACGTAGTCACACCTCAATTTCGCAGTGACAAATGACCCTTTTTTGGCAAAGTGCCTAGCTCTAGTTTTTGAACCCTAGCTCTGCGGGCACCTTGGGAAACCTAGCAAACCTATACATTTTTGAAAACTAGACACCCAGGGGAATCCAGGATGGGGTGACTTGACTGCATCCCACCAGGGCCTGTTACCCAGAATCCCTTGCAAACCTAAAAAAATTGTAAAAAAAACCAAATTTTCCCCACATTTCTGTGATGGAGAGTTCCGGAATCTGTGTGGATTCACAAATTTCCACCCACCCCGCATTCCCCAAAGTCTTACAAGAAAAATGGTACCTCACTTGTGCGGGTCGGCCTAGTGCCCGCGACAGGAAACGGCACAAAACGCAACGTAGTCACACCTCAATTTCGCAGTGAAAAATGACCCTTTTTTGGCAAAGTGCCTAGCTGTCGTTTTTTAACCCTAGCTCTGCGGGCACCTTGGGAAACCTAGCAAACTTATGCATTTCTGAAAACTAGACACCCGTGGGCTTCCTGGGAGGTATGGCTTGCATGGATCCCCCAATGTTTCCTTACCCTATCTCAAAACCACCTGGTTTTGCAAGGGGGGTCACCTGGGTTTTTGGCCCTGTGCTCGGCGGCCATATAGGGAAACCTACCAAACCCACACATTTCTGAAAACTAGACACCCGGGGGCTTCCAGGGAGGTATGGCTTGTGTGGATCCCCCAACGTTTCCTTACTCAGAATCCCCTGCAAACCTCAATTTTAGCTGAAATAATCACTTTTTTCACACATTTTTGTGTGGGAAAGTTGTGGCATCACCGGGCTCACTCAAATTTCCCACCACCCAGCGTTCCCCCGGGTCTCCCGGTAAAAATGGTGCCTCACTTGTGTGGGAGGCCCAAGTACCCGCGACAGGCAAGGGCCCAAAATGTAGTGAGGCGACATCAAAATTGCCTATCTCAAAACCACTTGTTTTTGCAAGGGGGTTTACTTGGGTTTTTGGTCCGGTGCTTGGCGGCCATCCAGGAAAACCTACCAAACCCATACATTTCTGAAAACTAGACACCCGGGGGCTTCCAGGGAGGTATGGCTTGCGTGGATCCTCCAACGTTTCCTTACCCAGAATCCCCTAGTTCCCCCGGGTGTCTAGTTTTCAGAAATGTGTGGGTTTGGTAGGTTTCCCTATATGGCCGCCGAGCACAGGGCCAAAAACCCAGGTGACCCCCCTTGCAAAACCAGGTGGTTTTGAGATAGGTAATTTTGATGTCGCCTCACTATGTTTTGGGCCCTTGCCTGTCGCGGGTACTTGGGCCTCCCACACAAGTGAGGCACAATTTTTACCGGGAGACCCAGCGGAACGCTGGGTGGTGGGAAATTTGAGTGAGCCGGTGATGCCACAACTTTCCCACACGAAAATGTGTGAAAAAAGTGATTTTTTTCAGCTAAAATTGAGGTTTGCAGGAGATTCTGGGTACGGAAACGTTGGGGGATCCCCGCAAACCTTACCTCCCTGGAAGCCCCCGGGTGTCTAGTTTTCAGAAATGTGTGGGTTTGGTAGGTTTCCCTAGATGGCCGCCAAGCACAGGGCCAAAAACACAGTTGACCCCCTTGCAAAACCAGATCGTTTTGACATAATTAGTTGTTTGTTTCTACAGCGTGAGAATTTCCGCACAGTATTGCAAGGAAAATGTGACAGACATTTTGAGGTTTGCAGGACATTGTGGATAAAATAACTTTTTGGAATTCACAAGAGAGACATCACCATGAACTCCCATGGGTTTATGACAATATCTGCAGGTGGTGGGTTGTTCTTACATGGAACGTACACCTTGGCAGAGAAACTAAAAAGACAAAGATTCCTGCACAGCCATCTATTCCTCAAACACACACATACTGGATGGATTTGGTACGAGGGCGAGTGATGGTTCAGTATATTAAATTTTATTAACAAGAGATTTCACAAAAATGAAATGCACTGTCAATAATTAAATGGACAAAAAACTGAACCAATGACTCGCAGCTCGTGAGCTGTAAAGCCACGGCAAGGCACCAACCGCTTTATAAGCCATTCACACACCTTTCATATGTGATACACACAAGACCATTCACACCACCAGGCACAAAAACAACACATTACAACATTCACAAAAAGGGACAAAGTACACCCTGCTTCAGAAAGACAAATATTACTGCGCAGCCATCTAATCCTCAAGCACACACACATACTGGTTGGATTTGGCACGAGGGTGAGTGATGGTTCAGTATATACAATTGTATAAGCAAGTGATTTCACAAAAATGAAATGCACTGTTAATAATTGAAAGGGCCAGAAACTGAACCATTGACTCACAACTCGTGAGCTGTAAAGCCACGACATGGCACCAACCTCTTTACAGGCCATTCATACACCTTTCATATGTATGACACATACAAAACCATTCACTCCGCCAGCCGCGGGCCCATCACAATACAACACTCACACCAGCAGACAGCGCCATTCAAGGGCCCATCACTTCACACGCCCACATTCCTGACACAGCAACCACACAAGCTGATGGATTGCGTGGAGTGGCACTCAGCTAGCAGTGTGTGTAGTGACCAGCAGCAAGTCACTACTCACACACCGCCAGCCCGAGCGCCAGTCCACGCACACCGCTAGCCCAACACCAGTCACGCACACCGCCAGCCAATCGCCAATCCACGCACGCCGCCAGCCAATAGCCAATCCACGCACACCGCCAACCAAGCGCCAGTCCACGCACACCACCAGCCAAGCGCCAGTCCACACACACCACCAGTCAAGTGCCAGTCCAGGCACACCACCAGCCAAGCACCAGTGCACGCACACCACCAGCCAAGCACCAGTCCACACACACCGCCAGCCAAGTGCCAGTCCACGCACACCGCCAGCCAAGCACCAGTCCACGCACACCACCAGCCAAGCGCCAGCCTACACACACCACCATCACATTTTTTAGACAAAATTAAAAGCACAAACAAATTGAAAATAGATACAAATCTACTAACACAAAATCTGAAATTAAATACATTGCACTAATGCCAACCTTTACCACTCATGTATGCTCCCAAAAATTCTTTTGCGCGTGGTATGCTCTAAAACAAGCAGGGACACACAGCCCAGGGTTAGAAGGACACTCGGGGCAGTACATACGAGTCTCCTTCCGCGTACCTCTTTGCCAACAGACTCTACATCTCCTAGTGGGAAAGTCTTTTGAGGATGTGGGAGAAATGAAATCAGGAAAGTGGCGATCTTTCAATCGAGCCACATCCTCCACGACTCCAACACTAGGAACACTTGCCTGTTCCACAACAACAAGGCTGCCTATCACAGATTGCTGAAACTTTGATGCAGGAGAACACTCCTTGAACACAACAAAAGCATTGAAAGTTGCTAAATTAAAGAGATGGATGGCCAACTTCTGATACCAAACGTAAGCCTTACGAATAGCAGTGTAAGGTTCCAACCTCTGATCTACTCTGTCAACACCACCCATGAGCTTATTGTAGTCTAAAATGCACACAGGTTTGCTCACTTCAGAAATCTGACCCCAAACAGCCATAGGTGAAGTACTCTCATCATGGATGGTAGTCAGCATGTACACATCCCTCCTGTCCACAAATTTCACAGCTAGTAGTTCATCACTATGCAAGGAACTGCACTGTCCCCTCTGAAGGTTTCTGCAAACAAGCTCTTTTGGATAACCTTTACGGTTAGAGCGGATTGTGCCACAAGCAAAAGGGTCCACTTTGAACAATTCCTTAAACAATTGCACAGCAGTGTAGAAGTTATCAAGGTACAAATGGTGGCCTCTGTTAAACAGTCCTCTAGTAAGATCCCACACAATTTTCTCAGATTCTCCAAAAGTGGACGGAAAACCAGGGGGGTCAATAGTGGAATCCCTACTAGTGTACACACGGAAATTAAAAACATATCCTGTCCTACTCTCAGATAACATATACAGCTTAATTCCATAGCGTGCCCTCTTGCTAGGGATGTACTGCCTAAAAACCAAACGGCCCTTGAACAAGACCAAAGACTCATCAATAGATATTTCTTTCCCTGGAGTATAGATCTCTGAAAATTGATCTACAAAGTGATCAAGAACAGGCCGAATCTTAAAAAGACGGTCACAGTCAGGGTGATCTCGTGGCAACGCCAAAGAATTATCAACAAGATGCAGCATCCGTAGCAAAAGCAAATACCGATCACGAGTCATAACTGCAGGAAATATGGCTGTTGCCATCAAGGGACTGGTAGACCAATATGAAGCCATGGACGGCTTCCTTATCAAACCCATCAATAAAGTCAAACCCAAAAACTTCTTCATCTCTTCCAAATTTGTGGGAGTCCACCGGGTAGCTCTAGCGTGGGGCCTAAGTTTGTCACTGTTGTCCCTCAAAAACCGTTCAGCATACAAATCAGTCTGCTCAGCAATCTCACCCAAAAATACATCATCCGTAAACAACTGAAAAAACTGTATAGGCAAAAAATGTTCACAATCCACTCTACACACTGCATCACCACTAAAGGCAGGCAACACCGACTGCACCATGTTTGGATCAACCCAGACTCCAGCACTTCCAGTAGAAAGCCTAGCAGCCTCAGGCTGCAATCCAGATGCCTCTTTCACTATCGGCACAGCAGTATCCTCCTCTAAAACAGGCACTTCATCCGCACTGAGAGTAGCTTCATCTGCACTGAGAGTACCTTCATCATCCGATGATTCCATGTGGAGAGAAAACTCACTGCCTGAATCTTCCCCTCCCTCCTTTCCCTCAGATGCACTGTCAGTCTCATAATCCTGCTCAGAGGAAGATTCAAGAAGCATACCAACCACCTGCTGAGCAGTCATTCTACAGCTAGCCATACTGCTTACTAATAAAAGTAACTTGTCAAATAAGTCAACAACAACAAACACTTTGTAAAATGAGTAATAAACAAAATGCACCTTTATTAGAAATACCTATATACTTCAAAACGATACCACTCACTTGCCAGAAGCAGATAAATTCACCACCACCTACTCTGCACAGACACAGTATGGATCAACAATATCCCACTAAAAAGAAAGAGAATAGAAAATTACACATAAGACAATGCAAAACACATCGCAAAGAATTCCATGCACAAAATACTAAGTAAATAAGCTGCCATTATGACACCACTTACAAAAAATTCATTCATACATGACACAAATGCTAATTTGGGGTATATACAACAAAAAAAAATTTCTTACCAAAAAAATGCAACTACGCAAAACTGCAGAACACCACTGTCGAAATCGCGAACAGGAATCAAAAGCTTTACACTAGAATAAAAAGGAGAAAAAAACATTACAATCACATATGCAAATAATGCACCAGTCCACACACAATCCACCAGCCAAGCTAAGGGGTAGGTGAGCCTAAGAGTATAAATAAAATATTCACCCCATAAAAGTTGAGCAACCCTTGCCCTTGAGGCCACTCCCAAACACTAAAATAAAAAATAAAAAACGCAGGTGAATAGTGGCTTCTGCCCCCCTTGAGGACAGATGGGCCTAAAAACATACTGCTATTCTGCCACCCAAAGAGGGCAGAAATGACCACAATCATCCTCCCATAAAAGGAAGCGACCCTTGTCCCAGGGGCCGCTCAACAACATAAAAAAAAAACCTGGGTGGCCTAGTGGCCCTACAAATAAACAAATCAGCCGATCTGCCCCTCAGGGTGGCAGAAACGGACGAATGAATACTCACAAAATGGGAGCAACCCTTGCCCAAGGGGTCACGCTACACAGAAAAATACCTGGTGGTCTAGTGGGCCCAATTAAAAAAAACATGGCCATCTGGCCCCTTGCGGGGCAGACACAGCCACAAAGATTGACCCCAAAGGAGAGTGACCCTTGCCCAAGGGGTCACTCTCCACAAATAACTCCCTGGTGGCCTAGTGAGCCCTACATTAGACAAGCATTTGCAATGCAATCAGTCTCGCCTTTGGGACCTTATATGTACTTAGCTATGCAGCACATTAGCCTGCGCCCTGAAACATTTGCTGTTTTTTGACATGGAGGGAAAGTAAGCACCAAACTGCGTGACAGGCCAAGTATTGGAACACACGGGGAGAAATATTGCCTTTCAGCGGGAAATGGTATAGTCCAATGCTCTGTTTTTAATATAAAATCTGGGCCTTCAGTGGTCATATCACTGACAATACAAGATTTTAAAAAAAAATAATGTCTATGGGTGCTCGTGGAAGACAATTTCTATGGACTGAAAACTAGAGAATGCTGAAGTGATTCTGGTATTTTACTGACCTCTGCTGGTCTTTTTCTATCAAAAAAGTTAGAGTCAGTTGATCAGAAAGAAAAGTCCCTAAGCGGAAGAAGACAAGTCCTAGGGCTGATCTCCAAAGCACACAAACCATAAAAACATATAAGTAAATACTAAAGAATATACAAGAGGTCTCAAATGCTCAACCTAAAAATGGCGAAATCTGCCCCCCCATGGGGGTAGACAACCAAAATCATAAGCCCCCAAAGGGGAGTGACTCTTGCCCAAGGGGCCACTCCCCACTAAACAATCCCTGGTGGTCCAGTGGGCATTTTTTTTTTATAAAGAAAATCTGCCCCTCCAGGGGGGCAGACAAAGCCTAAAACGTAGCCCCCATAAGGGGAGCGACCCTTGCCTTAGGGGCCGATCCCCCAAACAAAACCTAACATCATGGGCATATACGAAAATGGCCCCCAAAGGGGAGTGACCCTTGCCCAAGGGGCCACTCCCGAGTACATTTATTACATTGGCCCAGTGGGCCGATTTATTTTAATAAAATTAAAACTGCCCCCCCCCCCAGGGGGCAGACTAAGCCAAAATATAAGCCCTAAAAAGGGGAGTGACCCTTCCCCAAGGGGCCACGCCCCACTAGATTTATTCAATTGGCCCAGTGGGCCGAATACATTTTTAAAATTAAAATCTGCCCCCCCCCAGGGGGGCAAACAAAGCAAAAATGTAGTCCCCCAAAAGGGTAGCGACCCTTGCCCAAGGGGCCACTCCCCAGCACATTGGCCCAGTGGGCCGATTTAATTTTGTTTTTTTTTTATTCTGCCCCCCCGGGGGCAGACAAGCCATTACTAATGCCCCCAAAAGGGGGAGCGACCCTTGCCCAAGGGGCCGCTCCCCCAACCAACAAACACTAGCCAAATAGAAAAAAAAAAATCCCTGCCGCTAGTGGGCATTCCTGCTGAACGATCGCACGATCGTGCAGCAGGAGTGCACAAAGGAGGCATCGAGGGAAAGGAAAAGCCTTTCCTTTCCCCGATGCCTCTTTCGTTCAAATCCCCCCTCCCCAGCCCCAAAACGTACCTCTTTGTTCACCGACGCGCAGGAAGCAAACGGTTTCCTGCACGTCGGTAAACAAAGGGAACCCTCAATGACGTCATAGATGCCGCGGGGGGGGGGCGGGGGGATGCAGGGGAAGGTCTTCCCCTGCCTTCCCCGTAACAAACACGCCGATCGACCACCCACGGGAGGAGCGCCAGCGCTTCCCCCGTGGGTGGGTGTCATGACGAGCTGGGGTCGTCATGAGCACACGGCGACTGTGTGCCATGACGAGCCCAGCTCGTCATGAGCACACAAGTGGTTAATCTATGCTCTTCATCACCCACAGCATGAAGCATCCCTCTGGCTCGAAGGTCGAACCGCGACTGACACTTGCCATTCAAACACTTGCCAGTGTCCGCTCCATGCGCATGTCTAAGTTAAAACATAATTGCACATTACACAGAACGGCTGACGAGACGTGTGTTAGAAGCATGTTCAGTACATCACCACATTACAGTGAACCTGTAGGCCTTAGATCATTGACATAGGGGAAAAGGACCTGTTCAATCCTACTGATCATTACATGGTATGCTGCCACAATCGGCTCATGCTGATTAACTCCTGGCAAAGGAAGTAGTCTTTCACCACTATAAGGGTACCGCTTTTGGCACCCCATCCAGTCCAAAAAGGTCACAATCCTTGAGGCAGGCCTATGTCAAGATGCACACTCATGATCTGTGTTCGTCCATGACAACAAAAAATTTGCAGTGGGGATCAGTACAGTTGGGGAACTCAGGGTAGGGGTGCGTCTCTATACCAACGGAAGTACTTTTCCATCCCAACAAGGATCTTTTCTTTTGTTATATTTTGTACAGCACCAATGTTCCATTTGACTAGGAGAAATGTGTACTATGACTTTAAGATCCCAAATATTTAATTTTAAAAAGCATAAAAAATAGGTGGTGCCTTATTTGTGGTCTTGAAAAAAAGAGGAGGAAGTGATCAGCAACTCATCTTAGGTGTATGCAGAACAATCTTAGCAATCATGTGCAAAACTGGCTTTTAAATGTTCTTAGTTTTTGATTACCAACATTGGTAGTATTATTTTTGTGGCAGGTGTTTTTATCATGTCTGAGGCCTTGAATGTTAATTGTGTGGTTAAAACATGTTTACCCATCATAGAAGGGTTGTACTGGACCTAGTTATGATTGCTTCCGCCATTTTCTTCTCATGTCTTTTTAAGATTACCACTTATTGTACATTAATGATTCATGTTTCCTCTGGGTTACCACGTTGTTTTAGCTCCACCTGAATACTTGTATGATGATGGATTGAGCATCTTTAATACCTTTTCAAGTCTTGCCCTTGCTTTGTTCTACTAATTTGCTTTACCGGTTGCATGCTCTCAGTCATGAAGGTAGTGTGTTCTTGTGAGATTCTATTCTATCAATTGATCTGGCACTATGACTCCAGCTAGACTGCTACTTGGGTATTTAGATCTTCGTAGTAGGCCTTGATGGCCTGAACTATCTGGGATGACCTCCTTTCTGGACACTCCAGAACGATTTGGTCCTAGTGGCAGGCCTGCATGGCAGAGAGAAATGAGAGGTGGTTCTGTGATGACTCAACACTTCTGCTTCGTCAGTGTGGTAGTAAGAGATGGATATATAGGCCCTCACCTCCTCGAAGTGTGGCTCAATGATTAGAGCGGCAGACCCTGATGCAGAGGTCTAGCCCGGGACCAGGGTTCAATTCCCCGCCTCGGCGGGTCTTGGGCTCAAAAATTCCACGGACCTGATAATTCTCGCCTCGGTGCCATTCCAATCATGGAGTCCCACTCTGCAACTCTGGGCAATGGCTTGCTTAATCTCCACAACGGCCCCCACAACGCTAAGGATGCCTGGCCTCCACCCTGGGGGTGCCCAGGAGTGGACGCCTCACAGGGAAAGCCAAGATGGGTTTCACAGCGGTATTCGTACAAGCGCCTTGAGACCCTTGCGGGTGAGTAGTGCGCTATACAAGTATCAATTTACATTTACCTCCCCTTTGGTGACCCTCACCACTGCCTGATTTGCTACAGCTCACAATGACCCTGTGAGGTCATTCCCTAAACCCAAGTCACATGCTCATACCCCCATAAGCCTGCTCATACCACCCATCAGCCTGCTCTCACACACCCATCAGCCTGCTCATACCACCCAACAGCCTGCTCATACCACCCATAAGCCTGCTCATACCACCCATCAGCCTCTTGTTCAAGCCAGTACATTGCCCAGCCACAACATGAGCAAGGATTCTCTCTATGACAATCTGGAGGAGCTCCATTCTGTTTTCGCAGCTTTAATTCATGAAAGGGAAGAAAAGCAATTCAGATTCGGCAGGAGGTGAGTGGCCATTTCAGAGGAACCCTCAGGGTTCTCTACGTGACGTTTCTGTCTCGAGAAGTGGAAGCCTGTGCGAAAAGTTCATATTAATCTCTTTAGGTGACGCATTTTTAGTGTCTCTACAAATGTCAGGAAGGTTTCTGCTTGGGCTCCATGTTAATCGTTGCGCTGAATGAGCTCTTTGTTTATCAGTCAGAAGCAGGCAGGCAACTAGAGCCAAATTTCGGGGGGGGGGGGGGGGGGGGCTGAAAAAGATTTCGGGGGGGGGGGCTTAGTCTTCCAGCCATAGGCAGAATGGCTGTAAGAAGGGGTGAAAACACAACAAAAGCCTCATTAACGAGTAAATGGTCTTTTAAAGACCCGTGAAGTACTCTGGTGCGTCTGCAATTAGACGGACGCCAGCCCGCGAGGCTGTTGCGCGCCTGGTCAGAAGCATACATTAATCTTAACGCCAGTGTCTATAAACGATCGTATGGGTAGGAGGCCGCATTCCAGTGCCTTCTCTAGAGCGATCTTTTTCAGGGCGCTAAGAGCACGCTGAGGCCACCCGTTTACTGCCTTGTAAACAGGCATAGACGCTTTCGAGCTCACCCTTTTCTGAAGAGACCCAGTGACGCGAGTAAGTCCTTAGCACAGACGGCCTTCCATAGCCTTGAACTTCATTTGTGACATCTCTGGGCAACCCGTTTTTTCTGTAATCCATCCCGCTCCACCTCTAGGCTGCTAAGCAGAAGCATTCCTAAACGTCTAGAGACAGAATCAGACACTTCAGGAGAGACGGTTAACATAATGGAATGCCGAGCATGCAGTTTTCAAGCGGAGAATGATTCATTTACAGGCAGCTATGTAACCGATACGTTTAAGCGATTATGTATTTGCCTATCATTAGTTATCAAACGCTCTATGAGTTAACAGACAAAGTGGACGCACTACATATGTTCCATTAGTATTCTGAACGAGTTTTTGTCATAAATTAGGCATTTCATGCGCTGTTTTTATATCGCGGTTAAAGGGCTCAGGTCGACTTGTTCTGCATGATGAGAGAGTGGAATCCCCTTCTGCAGCCTGTGCCACACGGCGTTATATAATGTTCAGTTCGCGTTCTGCGGGGTGAAATAGAATGCTGGTCCCACTTGTGAACATGAACCAGAGCTATGGTGTTGTACAGTTACTTTAAGTGGGGTGACAACCACTTCATGAAGGGAAGTCTTGTTGTGTTCTTCATGGGAGATTTGCTGCTGAACTGCTGCTGTATATAGAAGAGAAACGTTGGAGAAGATCAAGGTGAGGCTGGCTAAGTTCTTCATGGAGAGTGTCTCGGGAAGAAAGCCTGTCGAGGATGGTGGGATCCATAGCTCAGCTGGTCTGTGCCAAATCTGTTAAGCATCTTTACAAGAGGGTTGATGACACGCCAGTCTCCAAACGGCTGTACCTCTTGGTGAGTGTGCACCGAACAAGGTAGAGAATACGTGTGTGGCCCAAAAAGGTGTTACAACCAGTTTTACAATTCTGGATAACCTCTTACACTTGTTCCCGGGCCAAAATAAACTTGAGGGTTGCCTGTTTTTCTTCTTGGTGTAAGATTCTTTCGCTGCAAATGGGTCAGCTGATCTTGGATTTACTGGAATATTTGTTGTTTGGCTTATTGTTCTGATTGATATTGTTTTCGAAAGGTTCAGTGGCAGCCTACCCTTTGACTGGGGGCTCTTTATTGCTGATATGTGCCAACCAATCCACCGTTTCAAGAGCCTGAAGACCTTTACCCCCCATAACTAAAGTTTCCTACTTCCGATGGGTCCCAGCGCCAAGGTACCAATCTGTCTTCTGTTACCACTTGACACCCGATCACTGACTGCACCATTTCAGGTATTCCAATTCTCCCTTTAACTGCACCTGGTAACATCCCTTCTTCCTCACATTACCTGCACTTTGAGCTTGGAGCTTGCTACACTGCTTTCCATAGACCCTACAACTCATCCAGTTTCTCTTTCTCATCTAGTAGCAGACCTGTCATAACATCTCGGGATGATTTTCACAACTCATTGTCTGATTTGATAACAACTTCTCTAAAGTAGACCTTGAGGTTCTGAAAGGCAGGCATACCAAACTGATAATCGCCCTTACTGGCTGAAATCATTGTAAACATAATATCACTTTTGCTATTATTTCCAGTGCTCGAGGTTAGAACTTCGAGGTGCCAGAAAAATGTCTGGAATCCTGAGTCAACATCCAAAAGGTTCTAGAACCTTCGGGCTGCCTGTGTGGTGTCTACCTAACTACACTATTTTCAATTGTACAACTAATTGCCTATTCTTTTTATAGGTAATCGCCCTGACTGGACATTTACTACATTGTGTGTGATTATGGGGTTCGACAGTGCTTGAATTCCAGATTTACTAACATTTTCCGGAGTACTGCTTGCCCAAGGTACCCTTGGAAAGTCAGAAATACTAAGGTAGTTTTTGGTGAGCAAATTGGAGTGCATTCGTATCTAAGGGCTGTTGCAACTATGATAAACATGCTCCAGGACTAGATATTTCATGCCTGAAATACTACATTTAGTCGAGTAGGAAGTCTCACTGTAATTGAAAAATAGGATTGTAAGCTTTATCTAAGCCTGAAATGCTGTAAACAGTGCTGCTTCAGGTGCGCATTCACCTCACAGGAAAGGACTCCAACGTTAGTCAACAAAATGGGAGGCACTGAACACCAGTCCCTCAGAGGACACCAAAATGGGAGGGCACTGAACACCAGTCCCTCAGAGGACACCAAAATGGGAGGGCACTGAACACCAGTCCCTCAGAGGACACCAAAATGGGAGTGCACTGAACACCAGTCCCTCAGAGGACACCAAAATGGGAGGCACTGAACATCAGTCTCTCAGAGGACACCAAAATGGGAGGCACTGAACACCAGTCCCTCAGAGGACACCAAAATGGGAGGGCACTGAACACCAGTCCCTCAGAGGACACCACAATGGGAGGGCACTGAACACCAGTCCCTCAGAGGACACCAAAATGGGAGTGCACTGAACACCAGTCCTTCAGAGGACACCAACATGGGAGGGCACTGAACACCAGTCCCTCAGAGGACACCAACTTGGGAGGGCACTGAACACCAGTCCCTCAGAGGACACCAAAATGGGAGGGCATTGAACACCAGTCCCTCAGAGGACACCAAAATGGGAGTGCACTGAACACCTGTCCCTCAGAGGACACCAAAATGGGAGGGCACTGAACACCAGTCCCGCAGAGGACACCAAAATGGGAAGGCACTGAACACCAGTCCCTCAGAGGACACCAAAATGGGAGGGCACTGAACACCAGTCCCTCAGAGGACACCAAAATGGGAGTGCACTGAACACCAGTCCCTCAGAGGACACCAAAATGGGAGGGCACTGAACACCAGTTCCTCAGAGGACACCAAAATGGGAGGGCACTGAACACCAGTCCCTCAGAGGACACCAAAATGGGAGGGCACTGAACACCAGTCCCTCAGAGGACACCAAAATGGGAGGGCACTGAACACCTGTCCCTCAGAGGACACCAAAATGGGAGGGCACTGAACACCAGTCCCTCAGAGGACACCAAAATGGGAGTGCACTGAGCACCTGTCCCTCAGAGGACACCAACATGGGAGGGCACTGAACACCAGTCCCTCAGGGGACACCAAAATGGGAGTGCACTGAACACCAGTCCCTCAGAGGACACCATCCCTCAGATTTCCACCTCTTGTTGTGTGAAGGGAGTCCCTCTGCCCAACAGATGAGTGCAGTGCAATTGAATTATTACTTTTGTTGGATGTTCAAACCTCGCTTGAAGCCTGTTTAGTCAGTTGATTGTCTCAGGAGTGTAGACAAGGACATAAAGACCTGCCTCTTCAAAAAACTTGTTTAGGTCTTTCGCGTCTTTCGGAAAGCTGCCTCTTTAGGTTGAGGACCCTCACAAGGATTTTATTTATTATGTTTGCCCTAACCACAGGGACAAAGAATACAAACTATGTCGGAAAATCGTCTAAGTATCTGAAAGGCCCTGAAAGATGCCTTCTCCTATGGCTTCAAAAGTCCAAAGCCGAGTATAGGCCCTTCCCTGGGGATTTTTATTTAATTATTATTGTTATTTTTTTTGTTGAAGATTTTTATATAGTGCTGGCTAGACCCGGAGGTATCAGAGCGCTTCACATGAGTATTATCTGGTTACACAATTACGTCAGTTACAGGAGCCTGGTATAACATTGGAAAAAACAGTTTTACACGGTAACATGAGATTGCTAGAGCATAGCTTAAGCATATACACACATCCTATGGGGTATAGAAGGAAGAGGGGAAAAGTAAAATGGGGTTGGAATGAAGATTGGGTTAGATTGGGCAAGGGGGAAAGTAATTCAGGGGAACCAAAAAGACAAAGAGAAAGTCAAACAATCCGGCTGATTTATCTGAAGGCGGTGGAGGAAGGAGACACGGCGGAGAGACGAAGGAAAGTCCGTCCACTGTCCAGCTGGGTAGGTGACAGCCGAGGGGGAAATCCACAGCCAATCTCCTCTATAGCTACCTAGGTAGCTCCACCGGGCATCGACCATATTGCTAAGTCTCTGCGGACGATAGAAAGTTCATAGATCCCTCGGAAGTTGTTGAGGCTGGTTGGACCCAGAAGTATCAGAGCGCTTTACATGAGAACAATTTTGCATAGTTAACATTAGTTACTGAAGCATAGTATAACGAAGGAAGACAAAAGTCCCCATAGGGGATAGAAGGTAATGGGAGAGGGTGGAAGAGTCAAAGAACTTGGAAGCAAGTCAGATCTGGCCGGCAATAGAAGAAAGTACATCAGGGGGGAAAAAAAACAGCACAGTCCAACACATTTGAGAAGTGCAACATTCGTGGAGTAGTGTGGCTCACTGGTTAGAGGCGGCAGACCCGGAAGCAGAGGACGGCCCGGGACCAGGGTTCAATTCCCGACGCGGCAGGGTCGTGGACCAGGGCCAGCGGACCGATAATTCTCGCCTTGGTGCCTACTCTAACCAGGGATCACACTCGGCAACTCTGGGCATTAGCTTGCCTCATCTCCACAACGGCCCCCCACATTCGCCGGGGATGCCTGGTTTCACCTTGGAGATACCCAGGAGGGATCATCTCACAGGGATAGCCAGGACGGGTTCCCCAGCGGTCTACAGCGCCACGACGCCTCGGCAGCAGTGCGATTTACAAAAAACACATACATTTACATTTACAACAGAATAAGGGAAAATACAGGTACACATAGTAAAAGGGTCAAGAGGGATCGGAAATAAAGCAGATGGTATGAAAAAAAAAAAGAGTTTGAGTCCGGAATAACGGCACCAAGTAAGGTTGCATCCAGGGTCAGTCCATCCCCACGGGGCCAAAACAGAGGCAGACCAGAACTGAGTCGGTTGAAAAAACCACAGGAGGGTTGATGTCATGGCACAGCAACATAGGGTGACAGCTTCACTCACCGCTCCGACGATTAGCATACCACAGAGGAAGGCCATCGGATGGGGGTAAAATGTCCACCTCGCTCCACCATCGCCACCCACTGGAAGTGGGCGAAAGAGCGAAGGGGGCGGAAGAGAGGATCTCTACAGTCATTTGCTAGACTGCGATGAGTCATTAATAGCACCCCACCAGGTGCGTGGCCAAGCCGAGCAACAAGATGGCCGCCTAATTTGTCAGCTCCGCCGACCAAGCACAAAATCCGTCAGATATCCGGTCAAAAGTGCCTAAATACCAGAATCTACTATCAGAAGGGCAACGGAACAGACTGATATCACTTGTGGCCAAAAAGGAGATATGGAGAGTAAGCGGCGCGGTCTGCGCCTTCGGGCTGGATTGGGACGAAGGAGCAGCCGCGCGGTCGGCCGGCCGGGTGTATCATCGGCAGCATACTACCTCCGGTATCACTGCCTCAGGCGGCTGAATTGTTGGGCGATTGCGGGCGGCACCCCACCGAGTCAGGTGGGAGGACTCGGACCGAGGCTGCCACCATCCGTGGGACGTGATGTGCTGAGAGCGCGCCGCAGACGATCCGATGCAGAGGAGGGCCGAGAGCTGAGCGAGGAACTGAGGGGCCGGTAGGCACGCTGTTGCAGCAGCGGCATCGGCGCCGGCGTTGGCCTCCACTGCAGCTGAAAGATCTCGTGGAGTGACTGGGGTGGAGGCCCCGCGCCGGCTGAGAGAGAGGTGCAGAACTGGCCTGCCAATTGCACTACCAGAGGGACTTCACGCGGCTCCGCACATCAGGGACAGCGCGGGGCCAGGACAGCAGGACGATGTACTAAAAGAACCAATACACAGCTGCACGTTTGAAACACCTACCCATAACCAAAGTAAGTCGGGGTTTTGGACTGCTTTGTGACTCATGGCATACCACGCAAAGGTCTCCTTAGCCGGGATGATGTGGTGACCCCCGTGGCTGCCTGGAGACACCGCATTCTCGCCTTGCCCAGCTGACCGCAACAGTCGTCGCGCAAGTGAGTACAGATTACCGCTGAGAAGCTCCTGCGGTGTAGACCCTCCCTCCCCTAACGCCGACTCAGGTGCACAGCCTAGGCGTGGATTGGGGGCGGCTTTGGCACACATTTGATCACACCCTGGTGATGGGGGGTCCAAGACATGTGAAAACAGAGGCCGCACTCTGGTCATTAACGGATTGTGTTGCACAGGAAGGCAGATATTGGTGACCCCTACTGCTGGCCGCTACTCATTGTACTCAGTACCAACCGCACGTAAGCCATAGCAGAGAGACCTGCATACATCATGGCGGGGGCCGCAGTTCAAAGGCAGCCCTCCAGGACAAATTGACGAAATACGCATGGGAGGGAGGTCCAGGCGCGAGCCCCAAAGGAGGGTTAGCGACATCCGACAAATCTGAGCCCGGTGGGAAACAAAAGGAACCAACGTTGCAGGATATTCTGGAAGCCATAACCACCGTCCGCACGTCCTTGGAGTCGCGTATTGACACGGTGTCCACTGAAGTGTCTCTTATCAGAGAAGATATGCGCTCGATGAACTCGCGATTAAAAGATGTCGAAATCAAGGCAACCTCCCTGGTTGAAGACACGTCACAGTTGCAGAAAAAGGTGGATGATCTGCAAATGCACGCTGTGAAGCTGGAAGCGCAGTTAGATGACTATAAAGGGTGCTCCAGGCGCAACAACGTCCGCATAATTGGGGTGCCGGAGCGTGCGGAAGGGCCATCTGCGAACCTTTTCTTAGAAGATCTGATCACTACTTACCTCAAGCCACGAGGACTCTCCAATTTCTTCTCAGTGGAGCGAGCGCACCGGGTGCCAGGAGGCTGACCGTGGCCTGGAGCTACCCCACGACCACTTCTTGCCAGGATCTTCAATTTCCGCCACAGGGATGTCATCCTGCAGTGTGTCCTATCCGCCCCGCCAGTGGAATTCCAAAACAGTCGCATCACTTTCTTCCCGTACTTCACTCTTAAGGTGCAACAACAACGACAAAGCTTCCTGGAAGTGAAGAAGGTGCTCCGCGACAAGGACTTGAAATATGTAATGATGTTCCCGTCCAAGTTGAGTGTGGAATCGGAGGGGAAATCCTGGTTCTTCACTACCCTGGAGGAGACCTGGGACTGGCTGGAGGGATGGCATACGGCAGGCCGCCGCAACAACCATGCTCGGGGTGTGAGGATGGACGGTGACGCCCGAGCTTCTGGTAGTGGCTCGCCACAGCAGGACTTGAATGAGGCGACGGGTGGTGCTGACTAACAGGTCTGTATGTTTTCCCTTTGGGTGGTGGAATGATTCCAGGTAGACGGAGGTCTGTGGGGATAGAGCTGTCCCCGACAAATGTGTCAGACATTTGTTGTCTTGAGTTAGAATGTCATAGGGGACTTTGTTGAACTGATCTCCTCAAAATTTGCCTGTTCCCCTGCCAACCATGTGGGCGACGTTGGGAGTATATTGGGCCCTTGCTCATGCTCTTAGCATAAACATATTAGGTTATTAATGTTAATATTGGTATAACAAAATTTCTCAGGGACGGGTGCTCGGTTCGGCTGCATGAACCCGTAAGTTCTTGGAAGGGTGGGCGAAAGGCACTCTGCTAGTTTAGGGGGTGGGAGGTTTTGTTACCGCCGAGCAGGAAGGCAGGGTGGGCGAGTTGGGGGAATCTACGTTAGGGCTGGGGGGTGGGTGGGAGGGGTTTGCATTTGTGTTTTGATTTTAGTATTGTTTTGGTTCAGGCATGTCATCTTCGAGTGGTCTCAGAAGCAAATTGCGACAGATATGGTGTTTGTTATGCTCTCATTTTTTGATTTTTTTTTTGGCAGAATTTTATATAGCGCAAGCTTGACCCAAATCCAATCAGGTATCAGGGCGCTTTACATAGCACCAGTTACGTTACATGAGGACACACATTCAATTTTTTTTTTTTGTTAGGCACGGGGAGATTAAGTGATTTGCCCAGAATCACAGGATGTGTTAGCGTTGTTATCGAGACTCGAACCCAGTTCTCCCAGGTCCGAGGTCCAGCGCCCTAACCGTTAGGCCAACTCCTCCCCTCTCATTGGCTACAGTGCTTAGGACAGCAATGAGATCCTTTCTCATTTCCCCCTTGACGTGCTCCTCACTGGAGTACCCCATACCTTTGACACCGAGGCATGGGTACCATGCATAGACAAAAACTCAACCTGTTATCCTGGAATGTAAATGGGCTGGGAGACAAAATTAAGAGAGGGGTAGTTCTCCAATTCCTGAAAAGGCATTCGCCTGATGTCGTTCTTCTACAGGAGACCCACCTGTTGGGTAATGGTGGTAAGGCCCTGTCTCTGTGGGGTTTCCAGATGGCTGCTCACTCCGCTTTTGGTTCTGGTTCCCGGGGGATGGGCATTCTAGTCCGTAAGTCCTTCCCCTTGACTGTCAACGTGGTCCATACAGACCCCTTGGGTAGATTTGTGGCGGTGTCCGGGGTCTGGGAGGGGGCTGCCCTCAACCTGGTGTCAGTGTACATTCCGCCAGGCCTACACACACAGGCCTTTATCGATCTTGGTGATCTTCTCCTGAATCTGCCGGACGGGAGATTATTGATTGGGGGGGATTTTAATTCCATCGTTTCTGACTCCCTGGATTGCTGGCCCCAAAAGGACCTGCCGATCTCACGTAAACGCATACATATTTCTTTGGGGGCTATGGGCCTAGGGAGCTCCAATACACGCATCTCTTGGGCACCCATCTCTGCATGTTGTGAATAGACTATGGGCCACATGCATCAACGAGAAAACTGGTCGCAAACGGGCAGATTAGCAGAATCTGCCCCTTTGCGACCGGTATTTTTGCATTTGGGATGCATCATCCCAAATGCAAAAATCGCAATTTAAGGAATCTCTAAATAGCGATTCCTTAAATTGCGATTGCATTTAAGGAATCCCAAATTGAGATTCCTTAAATGCAATGCATTAAAGTTAAAAAATTAGCGTTTTCGCTAATAGGGGGAGCAAATTACCATGAAGTTGAACTTCATGGTAATTTGCAGAAACTTTGAAAAATGCACTTTTGGGCATTTTTCAAAGTTTCATGTTGCGCACACACATGCTCTTAGAGCTTGTGTGTGTGCAACATATGTGCACAGAACAATTTCAGGGGTGCAATAGGGTGTCAGGAAAAGACTGCGGATCTGATGCGTTTAGAGGGTGAGATCCTGGTGTTGGAACGTGCAGTCCGATTACGGGACTCGGAGGAAATGCGTCAAAAGCTCTGTATTAAGACGAAAGAATGCTCGGACTTAGCCACTGATGCGGCTAAAGCACAATATAGGGCTACACTTAGTAGGATCTATTATGTAGGCGACAAGGCAGGCAAGTTGCTGGCATGGCTGGACCGCAGAGAGGGGGCAAGGAGCGTAGTGGTTGAAATTGCCACTGACCAGCATTCCCGTATTACCGCTCCGCAAGACATTGCGGATGCGTTTGGAAGACACTACCACTCCCTGTATACTTCCCTTACGACCTACTCAGAGGAGGAGGCTTCATCTCTCCTACGAGATATTCATATGCAGGCTCTTACCGCAGAGGAAAGGTCCGACCTGGAGCAAGACCTCACGGTAACTGAAGTGGAGAAAGCCATCCATGACCTACACGGGGGGGGGGGGGGGGAAGCATTCCCCCGCGTAGAATTATTTAAGCTGACGGCGAACTCTTGCCCCTTTTCTCACAGACATGTACCAAGAGAGTAAAGAGATGGGTATCCTTCCCGAGGACCACAGACTGGCTACCATCATTGTCATCCACAAACCGGGTAAGCCAGCAGAACTGTGTTCTTCATATAGGCCCATTTCGTTGCTCAAGTGCGAGGCCAAGATCCTCGCGAAGGTCCTTGCCACTCGTCTGTTGTAGGTTCTCACCACCCTGATCCACCCGGATCAGTCCGGGTTTATGCCGGCAAGAAACACGTCTCTTAATCTCCGCCGACTACACGGAGTACTCTGCAGGGCGGGTACGATTAGTGAGGACGCTGTGGTGGTATCCCTAGACGCCGCATCCGCCTTCGACACTATTGAATGGCCATACATGTTTGCTGTGCTCCACAAGCTAGGATTTGGCCCGGAATTTATTAAATGGGTGCGCCTTCTATATTGCCAACCATTGGCACAGGTGGTCGTCAACAATCGGAAATCCCCTGTCTTTTCTCTGGGTAGGGGCACCAGGCAGGGCTGTCCCCTATCGCCGCTCCTCTTCACCTTAGCGTTGGAGCCCCTGGCGGCGTGTATCCGTCAGGACCCTGCTATAAGGGGCCTGAGATGGACTCATGGTTGGGAGGACTGCATATCATTGTATGCGGATGACATCCTGCTTTATCTAGCCTCCCCAGCAAAGTCTCTCACTGTAGTAGTGGACATATTCCACATCTTCGGTGGGTTCGCAGGCTATAAGATCAACTGGTCCAAATCGGTGCTCTACGTCCTTAGTGGACGGCGGCCCCGATTTCCCCGGGGTTGCCGGCTGACTGAGGCAGTGGAAGGGTTTAAATATTTGGGAATTTGGGTATCCAAAGACCTGTCTCGGTTTTATGACACCAGCCTTCGGCCACCGCTAGCACATCTTAAATCTGATGTCCAGCACTGGAAGTCGCTTCCCCTGACCCTCCTGGGGCATACGGCATTATTTAAGATGATGTCCCTCCCCCGACTTCTGTATGCGTTTCAGAATACCCCTCTTCCGGTCCTAGCGTCGTACTTCAAGGATCTGGAGTCTACGGTGCGGAATTTGCTACGGGAGGGTAAGCCCCCCCGCATCGCCACGCAAAAACTCACACTGGGGTGGTTTGATGGTGGCATTGGGCTCTGAAATTATGAAATGGCGAACTCTGAACAGTTCCGTTATCTCCAAATCAGGCACGCTTTGCTTGCAGTTCTCCCAAAAGGGGCTGATCTCCCTGAGTCCTCTCCACTAGAGGACAGGATACTGGATGAGCATTTGCCTGAAAAGGCTATATCTCTCATATACAAGAAGCTCATTAACAACATGTCCGATCCCCTGATCCGTCTGAGAAGTAAATGGGACCACGATGTGGCCGGGCTAGACGATGAAGAGTGGCGAGCTGCAGTGGCATCTCCACATGAAGTTGCCATCTCCTCCAGACTCAGATTGGTCCAACTGAAAATCCTTCACAGAACATACTTGTCTGGACCCTCATTGGTCCATATGGGCTATGCCCAAAATAGTGGCTGTGCACGACACTGTGGGCAAGAGGGCACCTTTATTCATACCCTTTGGGAATGTGCTACAATACAGGAATATTGGGAGGGGGTGTCACTTATGATGGAGGAGGTATTGGGACAGCAAATACAATGCTACATCAAATTGATTTTATTGAATATATGGGATCCCACGGACCGCAGCAAAAAAAGGGAGAATTTGGGTTACTTGGGCTTCATGGTGGCCAAGCGGAATATCGCACGACTGTGGAGGGCCCCGAACCCATCTAGCATTGCCGACTGGGCCAGGGACATGGATTGGTGTATGGTGACGGAGGTTCTTATCTATGTCTCCAGGGGGTGTCCGAAGAAATGGTCACACATATAGGGGTCTTGGAACACATATCGGGGGGATATATGTGAACCACCAGGGAGAATAGATGGTGATGCTGCTGAAGTTGTATAGTATGTGACTCCCGATGACACCTATATTGTACTGTACAATGAGCTTTTGATGTTTTTTTTTGTTTTGTTTTTTACTTTTATTTAGTAGTTTTCACATGGATAACATCATGACAGCTTACGACCCTTGCACATTAGAGTTATATTTGTCAGACATTGTACACTCCAATGCTACTCCGCAATATTAATACACTTGACTGTATTGACTTAGCAGACACGTAGGCATAGTACATTACATAATCAAATCTTAGGTAGTGATGGCACCTGTAGAACATTGACGGTACAGTACAGCACATATCTGGCAACAGCCCAGCCGCGTTGTCCTCTCGGTCTGTTTCTTATAAGCAGCAGTGGCAATAGGTATCACCTTCCAGGAGTCCGGCACTAAAGTAATTAGCATGGCGCAGTTTTGCAGCATACGAGTGGTAGAACTTCGTGACACAGCAAGCCATACATACACAGCAATGAGGTATCATGTCTCAAGAGGGGTGTTGCTGGCTCATTTGGGTCACGACTGAGTACATAGGTCTGAAGCAGCCCCCATATTCCTTCGGTCGAGAGGCCTGGGGAAGCGTCTCAGCGTAAGCAGTCAGTTGCTCCTGGCAGTAAAGTAAGTCTGTTAACCAGTCCTTGAACTTCGGGGCTCGCCCCCTGCCCCACCTGCAGGCCACCCGTCGCTTGGCCAGTAGTAGTGAAATGGCAACCAATTTCCGATAGGATTTGGGTACCTGCGCTGTATAGCCCAGAAGTGCCACCAAGGGAGTTCCTTCTAACGTGCTATTCGTCATTGCCTCGAGCGCCCCAAATATTTGTCCCCAAAACTCCTGTACTTTTGGGCAGTCCCATGCCAAATGTGGGAATCCCGCTCCTGCCCTCCCACATCTCTTGCAGCTATCATTGTCAGTTAATTTGAATCTATATTTTTTGACAGGTGTGTAATACAGACGATGAAGAAATTTATAGTGTAGAACCCTTAATCTACAACTAGCAGAGATTTGTGAAGTTTGGAGGCAACAATATGTCCATTGTTCATCAGTTATCTCCCACCCCAAGTCTTCACTCCATTTTATGCGAGCTGGACTACCACCATCTGCCAACTGCACACGTATGCAGCGATAGAGTCCTGATACTTAGTGCTTCCCATCTTTGGAAACTAGTTGCTGATGTAACGGGGCGAATTTTGTGGGTTCCCTCGGGAAGTCAGGAAGACTCGTCCGGAGCCCTTGCCGCAAGCGTACATACAGGAAAATATTTAGAGGTGAAGTTTGCGTACCCTGAAAGAGGTGGTCTGAGGAACTAAATAACCCTTCATGAAAGAGGTCTCCCCAAGTGACAACTTGAATACGTTGACATAGCGCATGAAAGCCCCGCTCTTGTAGTAGTGGCATGCATGGGTGATATGATAGAGGAAGCAGTGGAGCATATAAAAAGGAAGAATTAAGTAGGCCTGAAACCCTGTTCCAAGCGTCAACCGTGCATGTGACCGTGGTATGCGGAGTCGCCCGAGATCTGACTGGACCATATATAATACCATTCAACGGTATTGGATCAGCAAACCAATCCTCTATAGCTACCTGTGGCATATATTTAGGCGGTTTGATCCAATTGTAGGCATAATGTGCCTGCGCACTGAGGTAATAGAGTTTGAAATCGGGGATATCAAACCCGCCCTGAGCATACGGTCTTGTCAGCACTGACCATCGGAGCCTCGGCTGTTTTCCTCCCCATAACAACCTAGTGAGCTCAGCGCGCAATGTTTTGAAAAAAAAGAGCCAGGGTTATAAGGGATATTTAAGAAAAGATAAAGAAACTGCGGAAGAATGCCCGACCAGCAAATGATAGAGGCAAGGAGATCCATCGTGTGATATTATCGGTAAGCCGGGTAATAGCCGCGCCATAATTAGGCCGTAGGGTGTGTTCCCTGTCTCTGGTCACTTGTATTCCCAGATAGCGCAGATCCGAGTCACACCATTCAAGCGGAAAATCAAGCGCAAACCTAGAGACCGCAGGCGTAAGAGGAAACACCTGAGACTTCCCCCAATTGATAGTGACCCCGAATAATCTTCCAAACACTATGAACTCCCGCAGCAATGGGTTGATATTCCGCTGCGGGTCCCGGACATATAAGGTCACATTGTCTGCGTATAATGAAATCAGAATTTGCCGTAAGCAACAGCGAAACGCCTTATCTTGATGATGTTGACGCAGTCTAGAGGCTAAAGACTCAATCGCTATAGCGAAGAGGAGTGGGGAAAGCGGACAGCCCTGCCGCATGCCCCTCGAGATGGAGAAACCGGGGGAGACATGACCATTAATCACCACCCTTGCAGTGGGTTGTTGGTACATTAAGCTAATCCAGGGTATGAATAACGGAGGAAAACCCATTCGCCGTAGCACACCAAAAAGGTAATCCCACTCCACTGAATCAAATGCCTTGGTGGCATCTAAGAAGACTGCAGCCAGCGGGAACTCAGGTGCCACAGTCTCGAGCAATGAAAACAGGGTGCGGAGGTTATGAGTGGTAGCTCGCCCAGGAACAAAGCCCGACTGATCCGGGAGGATCAGCTTATCCATTAAAAGGGTAAGCCGATTAGCAAGTACTTTAGCCAATATTTTCGTGTCACAGTTTATAAGTGACAACGACCTGTAGGAGTCGCAGGAGCCAGCATCCTTGACGGGCTTCAACAGGGACGTGACCTTCGCCTCCCTCATCGAGGGGGGAAGTACACCAACCTCCAAGGACTCCTCATATACTTCCTTAAGAACAGGTGCCGTGATGTCAATATAGCTCTTATAAAATTCAGCGGGAAGGCCGTCCAGCCCCGGTGCCTTTCCGTTTTGCAGCTGCATTATTGCCTCTCTAATTTCATCCAATTCAAACGGCAAGCACAAAAATCCCCTCCGAGTATCACTAAGCCATCCGAGCACCACATCCTCCAGAAAACTATCCAGATCCATTTGCCCCGACCGCTGCGTTGTGTATAGCGTTTTATAATGTGCTATAAAGGTGTCAAGTATAGTGGCCGTATCTCGCTGCACTGTCCCTTCTGGTCCCTTAATTTCTAGTATCTGAGTAGAAAAACGAGGGCGTCGAGTTACTTCAGCCAAGGCCCTACCTGGTCTCTCCCCCTCCCCGTACCTGCGGGCCATCCAATACTGTCATTTGAACTTTACCTCCCTCGCCGCTGTTTCTTCATACTCTGTCAGTTTCCCTCTGAATTCCCGGTGCACCTGTCTCGTGTCCCCCCGACTCATCCGTATCTCAAGTCCCTTCAGCTCCTGTTCCAACTTCCTGAGCGTTCTCTGGATATCTCGCAACACTCCAAATCTCTTGGAGATACAGAACCCCCTAATAGTAGCTTTAAACGCCTCCCATATCACTTCCACGCTGTCCACAGACACCGTATTCCTCAGGAAGAAGTCCCTTATCTCCTCCCCAAGTTCATGTTGAAACACCGTATCTAACAAAGCAGTAGGCTGCAACCTCCAAGTAGGCCGTGGTGTGTCGTATCCTGGAGGCATGAGCAAAATCTTCACCGGACAATGGTCAGAAAACGTTCTGGCAAGGTGTACCACATTCTGGATTGACGAACCCAACCCCCTTGAAAGCAAGACATAGTCTATGCGAGCCCATGTCCCTGTGTACGATGTGAAGTGAGTCCCTTCCTTAACCTGGGAATGCGTGTAGCGCCAACTGTCTAGGAGCCCTCCTTCTTCTATTATTCCCTGTAATGCCACTTGAGAGTTGTTATAATGAGACGCAGCAGTATTAGATCTATCCATAGCTGGATTTAGGGCCACATTAAAATCACCTCCCCATATTATATGAGTGAATCCTACGTTCATGATTTTCCCCCATATGTTAATAAAAAACTCTGGCGTGTCTATGTTCGGCCCGTAACAATTGGCTATTGTGACCGAGTCTCTGACCAGTCGCCCCCATGCTATCACGTATCTTCCCTAGGGATCCACCAACGACCCCGCCAACACGAAAGGTGTCTGTTTTTTTATTATTATAGCTGTGCCTCTGGCATATGAGTAAGAGGAAAACATTCTGCTACTCGCCCATCTACTAGCAAACGTGGTTTGGAATTGTGGGCCAATGTGTGTCTCCTGCAACAAAGCTATGTTTATCTGTTGCCTGTCTAGGTACGCTAATATCTGTCTGCACTTTCTCGGGTTTCCCAGACCTCTGACGTTCCAAGATATCACCTTTAACAGGGACTTATCTTCCAGGGCCATCATAGCATCTCACCCTATACCTACCCTGACATTGCGCAGCTATACAAATGGTGTTTGCTGAATTAAAGAGGTACATTTCCAGACAAAGTATCGCCTGTCACACTTTCCATGGTGAGCAATAACCCCCGTCCCCACCACCCCCTCCCACTGCAGCATCCCAATCATGCCAGTCGCCTGTAGCCCTCCCCAATACTCAGTAACCGATACCTTACAGCAACCTTCTCCATTTGAATGACAATTAAAACCTGAAAAAAACAGATTAATAACTAAACAAAAACACACATAAATGAACATTGGGGATCACCCGCATGGGGATAGTTCGCTCGGTGGCACACGGGTACCTCTCGCTGTGCCAAGATGCCCGCAGTACCACTCAGGCCCCCGGGCAAGCGTCAAGGGTGTCCAAGCGTAGGCAGGCATTGTGTCCCATCCGAGGAGCACGTCTCTCCCCTATCATCCATGTCCCTTGTCTCTTGGAGATTGTCTCGTAAGCGCCCATCTTACCAGGGCCCTATTGTTCTTGTAGTACTTGACGCATAGGAGCAACACCTCATCACCCCCTTCAACACATACTATGCCTCGAACGACGAATGTGCCCTCGGAGAGCCGTCTGGCGCATGGTCTGTGTTCTTGCGCCTCTTGAGCTGTTTGAGGAATGCTTCAACCTGCTGAGGCTGCGTATAGATTGTTTGTTTCCCTTGATGTGTGATCCGTAGGCACGCTGGGTACAGCAAAGCGTAATCAATTTATGCCTGCCTCAACTTTTGCTTTACAGGGAGAAATTTGCGCCGTTCCTCCTGGACATGGGCGGTAAAATCGGGATACATGGTGAAGGGCACCCTCTCGAAGTGGAGCTGTTTTTTCTCTCTTGCCACCTTTAAAGGCAAGTCTCTGTCCCTATAGTTCAATAAGCGCGCAATGATTGGTTGGGGCGCGCTTCCTGGAGGTGGTTTTGGCCCTAGGGAGCGATGAACTATTTCAACAATGAAGTGCGGAGAGAGTATTTCCGTCCCCACCACCTCTTTCAGCAATCTTTCTATGTACGCCTCCATTCTGCCCATGTTGGCGCTCTCCGGTATGCCTAGTACGCGTATATTATTCCGTCTACTTCTCGCCTCCATGTCCTCGCTCCTTGCAGCTATGATCTTGAGTACCTTATCCATCTGCGTGACCGTAGCCTGAATGTGGGCCGTAGTGTCCTCCGTCTCCGATATTCGCTGCTCTGCGTCTTTTATACGATCCTCGTGCCCATCGATTTTGCGGACTATTGAATCCATGCGCGTGGTCAACGTATACATTTTATCTGCAATGGTCGCAAAGCCCTGACGCACCTCCAAGAGAATTGACTTCATATCATCAGCTGAGGAGGATTGGTGTTCCATCTGCGACCCTCCCGCCCCACTATCCAACTCTGCCGGCTGTTGCCGCGCATTCTTCTTTGCATCGAAGTTAAGGTGCGGTTGGTGTGCATCAGGCTTACCCATCGCGTAGCGCACAGTGGGGCCCCAGCCACAGTGCGCAAGAAGAAACGAGTGGCAGTCCACCAAGAATGTCGCCAACCGCCCGGCCCAAAGCTGCAAGCCGTCCCATACCGTGTGTAGAAGCACCACCCTCAGCTATGTGGCGCCTCCACTCGTGTACCGCCGCAGGTCACCAGGAAGTGCCCACCTCTTCAGCAGTGTGGGACGCAGCACCCATCCCCTACCGCCTCGATGTCCATTCAATGTCAAGTTGTGGGGCAGTTTGTAATTCTCCTCCAGCCCAGGCCCGCCAAATACATAGGATGCCTCAGTGCCGGACCATCTGCTCACTGCCCTCCATACAGTACCCAACGTCTATGGGGCACCTGTTTATTTTAGGTTTTTCCTCCTTAGTGTTTTGTTAGTTCCCAGGTGCTGCACAGCCCAACTATACCTGCCTCACGCCCGTTCTAGGCGTCTATCACAGCATTCTTTCATGAAGGCAGCCTGATCTCCACATCTTCCTCACAGCCGATCCGCCATTCATGCAGCAGACTTGCCCCCTGCTCTATTTTCTCTTCCCGGCGTACCCAGCACAGCTCCAGTTAACCACTACCTCTGTCTCGTGAGCGGTGCCTCCCGTCAATGGACAGCCTCCTCACTGCGGTTCCCGCCGCTCCCCGTCCTCTGCCATTGCGGGCGGTCGGCCTTCAAACCACGTGGGCGCCGCGGTACTTGCGTAGGCGCCCTGTCCCCACTTCAGCTCCAGGGCACGTCCGCTCTCGGTTCGGTCGGATCCTCTTCGAGCCTGCAGCAGCCGCGCACCGCCTCCGATCTCCCTGAAACTGAGGAGGTGCGTTCCGCATGTGTTGCGTTTCTCCGTACGCCAGTATTTTAGAATTGATTCCTCGCTGGGACATGATAATTGCAGGATCTTAACGCCGGACAGCGGGAGCCTCACATGGTGGCGGCCATTCCGCTCATGCGCCACCTAGCGCCCCCAGCTTTTGATGTTTAATCAAAAATGTGTTTTATCGTTCATCTGAGCAATGCTGTGCTTTGATTGTTTACATACCAATTTTTTTTCTCAATAAAAATTAAATAAAAAATAACACCCCACCAATGCAGACCAAAAGGGCAGAAATGGAGCATTCAGGCTGTAAACCTGCCAAACGACCTGGCTCTTCTGAAAATATGCCTTTTATTTTTACTTGAAAATGTACCATTTACATTAACAAACCCCCTCTGAAAGTTCACAAAAAGGCAGAGAAAAAAATATGGCACATACCTCAGTTCTTCTCCTTTGGTAATTTAAAAACTAAGAGGATCCCACCAAGATTATCTTTGATGAGCTTGTTGACATGGGAAGCGTGGCAGTCTCTGCACTTATATTGGCAGCCCCTTTGACAAAGTCTTTATTAGGTTGCTCCACTTTTTTGCCATCTAAAAAGAAACCATTGTTTCATGCCTCTGTAGGTGACCTTTGAAGTGTTGATATGTCCGATAATCCAGAACCCGGCATCAGCACCATCATCCTCTTCAGTGGAGCATTCTCCAGTCAGCGCTATCTTTGTCAGCAACCCATTAACCTGTGGCCATTGTCAGCATTTCCTCATATGCAATACTGTCAGAACTCCTTTTTCAGAACCATCTTTGTCAACATTCCACAGACGATGACTCTGTTGATGATATTCATCTTCGTATGCACATTGACGGAAATCTACTATGATTAGAATCACATTGATCTTGACCAAGGGCATTACCACAGTCCTGCGGCTAGAACCCATATCACAAAGCGAGATCTCTCCCTAACCTCTACTCAGAATATTTGACACAGTATCACAAGGTTGAAGGACCCTGTGGGCCAGCCTACAATCAGATGCAACTGAGGTTCATATGCCAAGAGGAGGATGAAGATAGAATTCCTGTTATTTTCCAAAAGCAAACAAGAAACAGTACAAACCTGGCTCAATGACATGAAATTTGACAGCTTTGAATTCCAACTTTGAATGAATGCCAAGTCACTTGGATTTACCCTTTATACTAACCTGACCCTCAAAGAACACATTGCCAAAAAAATAAAGACAACCTGGTACCGACTCTCTTTTTTAAAACAAAAAGTGAAATAATTTCTTCAACTTCAGAACTGTTGTTCATGCTCTCGTTCTCTCACATGTGAATAGAGGTAACACCTTACACCATGGCCTTCAAGACTCTGCACTGGTATTTCTTAATGCTGTCCTACATGCTGCAGCACATCTCATCCCGTGCCTGAAGAAATATGATCACATCCTCCAATCCTGATGGAACTCCATTGTCTTACTGTGCTAGCCCTCATCATCTTCAAAATAAGTTTGCATAATTTCTAAAGCCATCACAACCAGTACCCCTGCTTGCAGATAGGCTTACCATCTCTAATGATTCTCGGGGCACCAGCAACCAGGACAACAAAAGACTGCAGACTAAGACGTTTGAAACAGAAAAAAGGTAGGCCTTTTCTATCTATGCACCTAGAATCTGGACCAACATCCCTGAATTTATCAGGACTGCCCAAAACTACTCCAATTAAGGAAAGAGTTGAAGACACACCTCTTTAAAGAACACTACATCGCAATACATCAACAGTCCACAAACCAGCTACCTCTCAGAAAGAAACAGCAGTGGGCCAAGCAGTCATATGATATCAATTCAATTTACTAAAATGATACTCTTTAGGTTTTCCACCAGTCATCTGATTCCTTGCTTATCTTTGGATTATACTGTTCACTATTCTCCTTTAAGCATGTAAATCTATGAACTCGTCATTGCCGTAGAAGAAAGGTTACTTACCTTTTACAACAGTTTGTTATGTTTTGTAACATACCCCAATATAGGCCCGGGTAGTCCCCTAACCTTTCACTTACATTTCCCTGCTATTGTACTACATAACGGTTTTTGGTATTGACCTTTTACCTAGTTAAGGCGCTGCATAAACGTTGTGTCATTTTCCCAGAAAAATAGCCTCATTTATTATGCAAGAGGATTCTCAGAATCACAGCAGGATTACCATCTTCTGCATAATAACTATGTATAATGGTCGTCCCTTCAGTCATCCTTGGCCGACATGACACAGCAAGGTAGAACCCCTGCGGGTACCTTTCTGGTATTGTGACCGTGGGGAGTTGGCGGGCTGGAAAAGCAGGCAAGGAGGCCGTATATAGCGTGCAATATTCTTCGTTTATTGTGTCTTAGCACGTCGTGCAAATAGAACAGTACAGGGAGACCAGTCCGAACAGAAAGATAAATTAGAGCTGGACTCGGGGTTATCCGTCGCGGTTGTCTTCCTGGGGCTCCCCTGACGTCTGGATCGTCGTCGTCCGCCGCAAGGGATGGATGGGCACCTCGGAGGGCAGAGAGACACAAAACGAAAAAGGAGCCGTTAGTCCTGCGGAAATCCGGACTGTTGCTGTCACCGTAACCAGGAGTGAGGAGGATGAGGAGACCGTGAGGGAGGAGGAGGAGGAGGAGGTAGGGACGGGTTGAAGAAAAGAGGGGGTGCGCGGAAGAATCGTGCGGGTAGTTATATACAACGTGGATGATGCTATACAATAATTACAAAGAGGCCTATCAGGGTGTACTGGCGTGTCTAGGAGAAAGGGTACAGATATACAGGGGAGCTATCATACATGCGGATACCTAGGGTAATCTATCAAAGGAAGCGGGTACTCACGGGCTCCGCCGTAACTCTCCTCCGAGTTATGGCCGCTCTTCAGCCACCTCCGGAGGACTCCACCAATCTTCCGACCACTCTTCGGGTTCGCCGCTTCCGTCTTCTCCGTCCGTTGCAGCTCCTGCCGAAATCTCCTGCCACGATCCTCCGACGCCTTCGGTTTCACGTCCTCCGTCTTTTCTGTCTCCAGCGGGGATCTGGGAGGAGGGACTTCCGGGATCAGGAGGCAGTCCTTCCGGGATGTCAGCGTTCGGGATAGGTTTCTGCAATAGAGAGAGGGGCGGGGTTTCTGTTGTCACGGACGCTGTGGCTGACGCTCCGGATCGCGCACCCTGGATGGTAGGAGTTCTGTGTGAAAGTGGTACTCGGGGTAGGGTGAGTAGGGGAGGCAGGACCCATGGGAGGGAGACATCCTCACATTCCCTTCCCCTAGCTGTCTTTCTTGTAGGGGAATTGGACAGTGGATAGCGGGAGAGAAAGTCCGCATTGCCTTGTTCAATACCCTTCCGATGCACCGTTTTGAAGTGGTATGGTTGGAGAGCCAAAAACCACCGCAGAACACGGTCATTGTGTCCTTTGTTCCGAGCCATCCACTCAAGCGGGGCATGATCGGTGTAGATAGTAAAGTCTCGTCCTTCTAAGTAATAGCGAAGGCTGTCCACAGCCCATTTAATTGCCAGGGCTTCTTTCTCCACAACGGCATAGTTCTTTTCTTGGGGGAATAGTTTCCGGCTGAGGTAGAGGATGGGTTTTTCGTTCCCCTCAGGGTCTTTTTGCGATAGCACAGCTCCTAATCCCTGTTCTGAGGCGTCTGTCTGGAGGAGGAAGGGTTGGGAATAATCAGGGCTTACTAACACGGGACTGGAGGTCAGGGCGTTTTTCAGATCCAAAAATGCATGCCAGAGTAAGGGCGTCGGGGTTTTTAGGATGGCCTCTGTTTTTATGGATTTTTTTAACAGGTCGGCGAGCGGGGCCGCCCTTTGGGAGAAATTAGGTACGAATCTCCTATAGTATCCAAGGAGACCCAGAAAGGCACGCAGGTCCTTTCGGGTCTGGGGAAATGGAAGGGAATGTATCGCTTCGGTTTTGCTTCTTTGGGGTCGGATTAGGCCTTCTCCCAGGAGGTATCCCAGATATTTCACGGTTTGAGCCGCTAGGGTGGTTTTGGCGTGGTTAATCGTAAAACCATAGGAGCCCAGGGAGGCGACTACGTTGTGTAGATGTTCCAAGTGTTGTGACCAGGTATCGCTATAAATGACTATATCATCTAGATATGCTCCTGCATACTGAGTGTGAGGCCGTAAGAGGTGATTCATGGCCCGTTGAAAAGTGGCGGGTGCGCCATGGAAGCCAAACGGGAGGACAAGGAACTGATATAGCCCTTCAGGGGTGGAAAAAGCTGTTTTCTTTCGGTCTTCTTTTCTAAGGTGTATCTGCCAATACCCTTTACAGAGGTCCAGTGTGGAGATGTATCGGGCTCTTCCTATGCGTTCGACCATCTCGTCGACTCGGGGCAAGGGATACGTGTCAAAGGATGATATCTTATTGACTTCCCGGATATCAATGCAAAATCTAACAGACCCGTCGGGCTTGGGTACAAGCACTATCGGCGAGTTCCAGTCGCTTACTGAGGGTTCTATAATGGCCATTTGTAGCATTTGGTCTATTTTCTGACGTATAACAGCCCTGCGGGCTTCAGGGACCCTATAAGGTCTTTGTCGGACCACCTTCCCAGGACTCGTGTGTATGGCGTGCTCTGTGATGGTGGTGCAACCGGGTGCAGAAGAAAACACCTGTCGTAATGGGTAGAGGCGATGGTTAAGCTCAAGCCTTTGTGGGGTGGGGAGGACGGGATCAATACAAGGGGAAAAAGAGAGGGAGACCTGAGTAACAGAGTTGGCTAGGACGGGACGAGTGCCTTCCCATTTTTTTAGCAAGTTGACATGATAAACCTGGGTTGTACCCCGTGCGGGGTCTAGACTTACTTCATAGGAGACAGGGGTTACTTGTCGGAGGATGGTATAGGGGCCCTGCCACTGTCCCAGGAGTTTTTGGTCGGATGAGGGCATCATCAAAAGAACTAAATCCCCCACGGAGAAGACGCGGTGTTTTGTACCCCAGTCGTATTGACCCTTCTGTCTTTCTTGCGCTTGTGCTAGGTTCTGGTGTACGATGTCCCTTATGAGAGACAAGTGTGTTTTTAGGTTTTCTATGTATTCTGGAAGAAGTCGAGTGCGATCGGGTTCTGTTTCCCAGGCTTCTTGGGCCATATACAATAGGGAACGAGGGGGTCGACCATACAATAATTCGTAGGGGGAGTAACCTGTGCTGCTCTGCGTTTTATAACGGATTGCGAATACAGCAAGGGGTAGCATTTCTTCCCACCGCTTCGCTTCCAGACCTAATAATTTTTTTAGGGTTTGCTTCAATGTGGCATTGTATCGTTCCACTAACCAGTCGGTTTGGGGATGATACGCCGAGGTACGTATTTGTTTAATCCCTAGTTGGGAGCAGACTTGTTTCATGAGGGCCGAAACAAAAGGCGTGCCCTGATCAGTCAGGATTTCCCGGGGACACCCCACCCTAGCAAACACCGAGATGAGGGCTTTGGCGATATTTTGGGTGGTGGGTTGTCGTAGTGGAAGGGCTTCGGGAAAACGGGTGGCATAGTCCACAATAACGAGGGCGTATCGACAGCCACTCCGAGAGGGTATCAATGGCCCTATGATGTCCATCCCTACCCTACTGAACGGGACGTCAATAACGGGTAGGGGTTGTAGGGGTACCCGAGGGGGCCGATATCTACTATGTTTTTGGCAGACTGGGCACTCCCTGCAATATGTTTTGATGTGTTGGTACACTCCGGGCTAATAGAATCTTTCTAAAATCGCTTGGCTGGTTTTCTTGTCTCCAAAATGACCACCCAGGAGATGGCTGTGGGCAAGGAACAGGACCTTGTCTCGGAAGGGCTCAGGGATGAGAAGTTGTGGTTTTTGCTGGGACCCTCCCTTCCGATATAACAACTCATGTTTCTTATAGAAGTAAGGACCTACGATAAGGGGATCCTCGTGGTCTAACGCCTTGGCCCATGCTTCCTGCAGCACGGGGTCCTCTTGCTGCGCTGCCCTGAACTCTCTGTCGGTTTGCCACGGGTGTTCCTCGGGGACCACTGGGAATGCACCGACGTACTCCCGTTTCTCTTTCCTTTTTTGTGTCTTGGTCTTCGGCGGTTTGGATGCCGTTCCAGGGGAGGAAGGCCCCTGAGGGAACGGGGCTTCTCCCCACCAACGAGTCAGGGAATCAGTGGTATCCTGTAGAAGCCCGGGTAGGCCCATATAGTCACTCCCCAGAATGGCCTCTTCCGGGAGAGTAGGGACAAGACCCACGGTGAGAGAGGTTCCGGGATCTCTGGGGTGCTGAACTTGTACTTGTGTGGTGGGGTAGTTTTTCGTATCTCCGTGAACGCACTGTATGGCGACCGTACCATCCGTAGGTCCTACGGGTTTTTGCAAGAGCTGGGGCCGGAGAACGCTCTGTCGACACCCCGAGTCAGCCAAGGCCATCAGGGATTGTCCGTCGATGGTCACCGGATAGTGGAACGACGGAGGTGCCATACCTGGGACCGAACACACATAGTTCTTTGCCAGTCCCACCTCCATGGGTTCCTCTTTGTGGGGGCACATCCGAGCAATATGACCAAAACCCCCACAACTGTAGCATTGGGGTCTGGGGTTATTAGGTCGGGGTGGTAGTCGGTATGGAACCAGAGGGAGGGGCTCGGGTCGTTTCTGGAGAGATGGACGGGGTGGTCTGAGGCTTATGGAGGGATGTGGTTTGTGGAAGTGCTCCTCCTTGCTCCGTTGGGTCTCCTGTGCACGACTGTAGGCACTCGCGATCTCCACCGCTGTATCCAAGGTAAGATGTGCATGTTGTCGTACCCATCTATGAGTGCCGGGGTGTAAAGACATTAGAAACTGTTCTAAGTATATTTTTTCTAAGATGTCCTCCTTGGTGGACGCGTCTGGTCTCAACCAGCGATTGGTCATGTCCTTAATCCTGAACGATAGGGCTCTGGGTGTTTCTTGTGGCCCTTCCTTGATTTGGCGGAGCTTCATGCGATAGGTCTCGTCATCAATGCCCAACCGTTCAAGGATACATTTCTTAATGTCCGCATATGGAGTGACACACTGTATGTTAGCCTGTTGATAGGCCGCCTGTAAATCGCCGGTAAGCAGGGGTCCCAGGTAGTGACCCCAACGGTCGGCCGGCCACGACGCAGCCTGGGCCAATCTTTCAAAATTAGTGAAGAAATAATCAGGGTCCTCTCCGGGCACATACTTTTGGAGAACTACTGATGGTAGGGAGGCCGTTGGTCTCTGATGTTCCAACACAGAGGTCAGTTTCCCCATAGCTTGCTCGTGGGTGTTCCCCTGTCCCCGCAAGACGTCGTGGAGTTGGCCTCGGTCGTCTTCGGCTGTCTTCAAAAAGCGCTCCATTAGTATTCCCAACTGCTCCTGAGAGTCAGCCATCTTCTTCATCACGGCCTCCATGCTTCCAGCTGATCCCACATCTGACACCACCTGTGACCGTGGGGAGTCGGCGGGCTGGTAAAGCAGGCAAGGAGGCCGTATATAGCGTGCAATATTCTTCGTTTATTGTGTCTTAGCACGTCGTGCAAATAGAACAGTACAGGGAGACCAGTCCGAACAGAAAGATAAATTAGAGCTGGACTCGGGGTTATCCGTCGCGGTTGTCTTCCTGGGGCTCCCCTGACATCTGAATCGTCGTCGTCCGCCGCAAGGGATGGATGGGCACCTCGGAGGGCAGAGAGACACAAAACGAAAAAGGAGCCGTTAGTCCTGCGGAAATCCGGACTGTTGCTGTCACCGTAACCAGGAGTGAGGAGGATGAGGAGACCGTGAGGGAGGAGGAGGAGGAGGAGGTAGGGACGGGTTGAAGAAAAGAGGGGGTGCGCGGAAGAATCGTGCGGGTAGTTATATACAACGTGGATGATGCTATACAATAATTACAAAGAGGCCTATCAGGGTGTACTGGCGTGTCTAGGAGAAAGGGTACAGATATACAGGGGAGCTATCATACATGCGGATACCTAGGGTAATCTACCAAAGGAAGCGGGTACTCACGGGCTCCGCCGTAACTCTCCTCCGAGTTACGGCCGCTCTTCAGCCACCTCCGGAGGACTCCACCAATCTTCCGACCACTCTTCGGGTTCGCTGCTTCCGTCTTCTCCGTCCGTTGCAGCTCCTGCCGAAATCTCCTGCCACGATCCTCCGACGCCTTCGGTTTCACGTCCTCCGTCTTTTCTGTCTCCAGCGGGGATCTGGGAGGAGGGACTTCCGGGATCAGGAGGCAGTCCTTCCGGGATGTCAGCGTTCGGGATAGGTTTCTGCAATAGAGAGAGGGGCGGGGTTTCTGTTGTCACGGACGCTGTGGCTGACGCTCCGGATCGCGCGCCCTGGATGGTAGGAGTTCTGTGGGAAAGTGGTACTCGGGGCAGGGTGAGTAGGGGAGGCAGGACCCGTGGGAGGGAGACATCCTCACAGGTATATATACACACATCTTTGCTGGGGCAGGCAGAGCAGAAAGACTTCCATGCTGACACACTGATGTGAGACGCTGAGGTTCCTGCACGCAGACACTTCAGCACGCAGTGGTTAGACCTCCGCGTGGGGTGGCCATCTCAAGACCAAGACGGGGCCCTTCATTCTCTCACACCAGGTAATGGGGTTGGCTTCATCCTACGGGGATTCTTGGCTCCACACCTACATACATGCTGGATACACTTAGGTACATCTAACTAGGGTTTTATCGTAGGAGTATGCAATATTACTATCATGTATTTATATGCTGGCATATATTCATTGTCCTAGCACTATGGTAGAACTCTACCATCTATTTACTCTTTTGGTGCTTATAATCATTTATATCTGTTTCTGTCTTATGGTTGTTTCACTACCCCTTTTTTACACTAGAATGACGCTGGTTCAATAAATGCTTATTGAAAACGTCCCCACCGTTTATTCGGTGTATTTCTCTGAGACAAAGTGAGCACGAGTGACTGAGCGAAAAGTACTGTACTGTTTCCAGCCTCATGCCCACTGTCATCATTATTCTGTTATTTTTTGCTTGATTTGTTTATTGATTTTTGCAGTGAAAAAAACACATTTCACATGTACATTACATACATAAATATTGCATATATCCCAGTGTCACCCCAGGGGATCTCCTTATCTGCCCTCCACAGCATTTACGATTTGTGCAGTATATATGCGTGCAGCGATCCCTCTGTACAAACCCACTGCACTTCTATAATCACCAAACTTGCAATTGCATTAGTAAGCTCAATCACATAACAATTATAAACATGTATACACTAAGAGTACCTAGGTGAGTCCAAGGTTCGCTTCAGTAAGCATGGCAGTTCTGTACAGGAGAGCAAATGCAGGATGCCATTGTCACCAGCTTCAAACATATTATGGAAGAACCTACAAATTGTAACACATCAACAGGAATGAACATTACCAAAGTTCAGACGGTTCCATGCTCAGCATCGCCCCTTCCAAGACACCCACCACTTATCTCTAGATTGTAGAAAAAAGATTATTTCCAATACATTGAGATTCCGTTAATTATGCCCATATATACAGAACATCCCACCCTATTCGTCTCATCTGAGTGAGCCTTTACCTTGTGCCTCTCAATTAGTCTCCGATCATCAGTCTGTTATTATGTAATGCACATGACATGTTCTTCCATATTCTTTCCAATTCAAAATGGGGGTGAATGTGCACTAGAGACCATAAGCACAGATCTTGAGCATTAGGTTCTTTTAATCACGTTGTATTTCACTGAATTTTATCTGCACAGTTGGAGTAATCATCATGTGAAATGCTTTGATTGTTACTTTATGGTCCATGTTTGTAAAAAGGCATACTTGTTTGCAGGACAAGCATTAAAAATGTCTATCTATTTGATTTACTGTACTGCCACATTAATTGTTGGTGATACCTTGCAAAGCAATGCCAGAGCTTTATTGTTATTTCTATGAACTGAATAACGTTGAATAATGTATACATTGATGTGTGTTATTGAGCATTGTGTAACTCTACAAGATGGCATCTCGCTCTCGGCTAAGATAATTTACTCCTTTATACCCTGTGCACTTTCTGCCACTGTAATATAAGTGAACATGCTGTATATGATTGCCCACTACCTATGAGTAAGGCCATCTGGCTTTAACGAGCAGAGCTTTCTTGCCGTAACTTAATTAAATTACTTTCACAATGCAACTCCAGAGAGCACCTGTTTCTGTGCTTCGGATATTTCGGAATGTTCATGAGACTATACAGGGTTCCTTGCACCCTGTCCTGTGTGCACCAATTTAGCTAGGGCTGTCCGGGAGCAATACAAAGAACACACACACACAGTCACATATATGGTGGTTGCCAAAAGGAAGTTATAGTTAGGACCAAGTTTCCATAGGAAAAGTGTTTTTTGACTTGCTTATATCTTTGGCGCCGGTTGACGATTCTTCACAAAATTTTCCCAAACAGTGTCATAGTGAATCTTGGTGTGCATGGCAAGTTTCAGGGTGATCTGGCAAGTGGGAGCTGAGAAAAAGGGGGCTTAAAAAAAGGTGTGTTTCCCATGTTAATTCCTATAAGAAGCCTAGTCAAACCTACAGCCCTAACCGCTGGATGGAATTACACCAAATTTGGCATAAAGGTAGATGTTGTTACACAGATTGTGTTTATAATTATTTGATGCAAATCTGTTCAGTAATGTTTAAGAAATTTAAGAAGAAAAAGTTAGTGATATCTCTGGTCACAAAGCCTTCCCCAAAAACATATGAGCTCGTGCAGGGAAATGCAGAGCTCTAATTGGCTGCCAACACTTCAACCAGGAAGTGCTGGCAGCCATCTTGGGACCCGGCTTCACTGAGTCCCCAAACAAAAGTGCAACTAAAGAAAAGGTGGCAGGGTAGGAATACCCAGACCCCCAAGCCATGGTCTTGTGGTCCCTCTGGCTCCCCACCGTGTAAAAAAAAAAGCATTCTAAAAAATGTTTTTACTGCGAGGACACAACAAATTTGTGGTAAACTTTTTTTATAAAAACACAAGTGCGGTCTCCCGCGCTTGTGTTTGAAAAAAGCCCTTAGGTGGGCCAAGTCCCGGGGGCATATGTAATAGTATACAGAGGGGCATGCGGCCCTCCCACAGCCCCAGGGACTGCCAACTCCCCGTGGCAATGAATTAGTGAAGTTAAGGGGGGGCACGCGGCCGCCTGCAGCACCAGAGATCGACACTTCCCCGGGGCAATGAATTATAGAAGTGTGGGGGCCCACGCAGCCCCACTGCAGCCCCAGGGAACGCCACCTACTCGGGACAATGAATTATAGAAGTGCGTGGACCTCCCTGGAGCTCAAATAATATTATAGAGGGGGTCCGTTGCAGCCCCGGGGTCCGCCACCTTCCGGGGTTTTGAGTAAAGATTGGAGGGGTGCTACGCAGCACACCTGCCTGGAGCCAAAGAGGGCCCTGGGTGCCACCAACCCCCAGGGCTGGCTCCTGCTATGTCCCGGAGTGTTCACCCCCAGGACAAAGCTGTTTCATATGGCTTGGTGGGAGCTTTACCGCTCCCGCCAAGCCATAGCAAACTGTGCTCTGGTTCTAGCAAGCGAGAGCACAAAAATGCTCTCGCTTGCTAGAAGCGGAGCACAATTACTTTGACAGAGAGGGAACTGCATATTTAGTAGCTCTCTCTCTGTCGAAGCAATGCTGGCTCCAGCAGGAGGAGGTTACCTGGCAGGCCCAACAGGGGCCTTAAGGCTCCCCCCACGGTCCCCAACAGAGTGGGTGCCCTGGGTGGGACCAGGACACCCACAAATGAGGCTGGGCCCCAGGGGATGGGGTTCCTCAGGGCCAAAGTTGGCCTGAGAGAGTGGCCGCTCGGCCCTCTTCCCTTTAAGATTTTTTTTTTTTTTTTTAAAGGCCAGGCCCCGGAGAATGCAGTCTCAAGGGCTGAAATCGGCCCGCGGAGGGGGACCACGTGCCCCCGTCCCCCATTCAAAATAGGCCTGGCCCAAGGGATGAGGTCCCCTGGGAGAGGGGCCACGGGCCCCTCCACCCTAATAAATACAATATAAAAAAACAAAAAGAGCAGAAAGTCACAAGAGGCCACGCACCCTTTCTCCACTACTCTGCAAACGCACCTCCTGGCATGCTACTGGTTAGGAAATTAAGTCAACACTACTGCTGAGGGTCCTTGGGGGCCAATTACCTCTCCTGTTACCTCCAGTATGTCCCACACAGCAGGATTGCTAAGAGGTCTTCGGAGGCCGTGCCCTATTTCTCCACCACTCTGCAAACGCGCCTCCTGGCATGTTTCTGGTTGGACGATGAAATCTTTTTGAATGCTGAGGGAACTTGGGGCCAAGAAGCCCTCCTGGTACCTCCAGTAAGTCCTTGTGAGAAGGTGGCTTGGTATATGGTGTACTCTTATGTAAGTGGGCACCTTGCACCAATCCAGACAACCCTTATGGTGATTTTAGTGGTCTTAGACAACCTTAGAAAGCTCACTAAGTGGTAGCTGTGGAGTGCAGCCTTCAGGAGTGTATAACAGCTTGTTTTATCAGAACATAATCTTATAGGCATAGATTAAGTTAAAAAGAACCACACAGTGCATTTATAAAAGTATGTACCTTTTATAAGACACTCACTAAGGCATACAGATATCTCCTAGCCAGAGATATACACAATACACACAATATTTTTCAATAGAAACGGGTAAGTAGCACTTAATATACAGTGGTCACCAGGGGAGACCAAACCATATACTAAAATAGCAGAATGTGAACCACTAAACGAGTCAAAACTATACCCAGAGGATGTAGAAGTACTGGGGACCCAAGGAACCACCCAAGGTAAGTAACCAGAAGCCCCATGGAGGCCGTCTGCAGAGTGGGAACAAGACCGCAGGATCAATGCAAGTCAATTGGTAAGTCGCAGTTGCAATTTTAAAGAAGAAGGACCCTTACCATTGGACCCTGAAGAAACCCTGTGGAAGACAGAAGGTTGGAGAGCCACTCCACCTGTGGATACCCTAGAAACCAGGATACCTACACCAGGGATGCCGGGTGCATAGGGTGTGAAGTGGCGTCGGAAACCGCAGTCGAACCCAATGGAGGACTTCCGGAAGATGGCGCTGCTGGGGAAGGTGAAAGTGTCCGGTGGAACCCAAAGGTGGATTCAAGTTGGAAAGTACCTGCAAGCAGAGGGGACATAGTCTATGGCCCTCAGGAGTGACCAGGACGCATGAAAGACGAATGCCCGCTGATGGGGAGTGCTGCATCAGAGATGACGGTGACCTTGGAGCTGCAGCTGTGAGGACCAGGCAATGCTGTGGAAGACCAGGAGCCGTTCTCGAGCTGTCCCACATCAGATGCCGAGAATTGAGGGGTTGGTGTCTGTAGGAAGCACCAACATGCCTTGGCAACTGCAAACAATGTGGAAAGTGAAGATGGTGCAGTGTTGGTACCAGCAAGGTCCAGGTGACTCACCACAAGCAGGGGAGTCAGGAAAGGCCCCGAGTAATCAGAGGAACCCAAAGAATTCAAAGAAGACCCTCAAGAGGATCCACAGGCCGGAGGCACTAAAGTCACAAGAGGACCACAAGCAGCTCACCAAAGATACAGGCTCACAGTGCAAGTGATGCAGTGAGGATGAAGATCTTAGTCAATGGGGATGTTTGAGGTTGGGGATACTTGGAGCCTGAAGATCTTGGTGGAAGGAAGCCAACAAGCCCTTGCAACTGCAAGTCAACACAGTGCACAGGGGTTTGGTTCCTGTGGCTCCGATGAGGGATACTAGCCTCAATCTTAGTGAGAGGACAGGGCAGGCCTCGAGGGATGTAAAGAACCACCACCTGTGTTGCTGAACCTTTCAGAGTCTGTGGGATCCCAGGAACAGCAGACTGGTCAACTTAGTTGCGCTGCCTGCAGATGCAGGGAAGTGACTCCTTCTCTTCAAGGGAGATTCCTTCAGGTGTCTTGGCTGCCCGCAGTCCTTGAAATGTTCCTGTATGATGCACAGGCTCGGATGTTGCAGCAGACGAGCAGGGCAACAAGATCAGGAGCAGCAGGAGTCTTCCCAGTGGCAGCCTTGATGCCTAAAGCGAAGTCCAGTGAAGTCTAGAGTGCCCAGACGATTGAAGTGGTGTCTGAAATTAATCTTGTCCCACGACAAATCTAGTGACCCACCCTCAGGTAAGTTCTTAAGTACCCTTAGGAAAGGGTTGGGACGTTTCAGGGTTCCCTCCCAGGGGAGGGGTCAGACAGTGGGGAGGATACTCCCATGTCCTTTGTCCAATTTCGCGCCAGAGCAGGAGCCAACGCCTCCCTGACATGGTTTGAACTGGACTTTGAAAGGAGGGCACCAAGTGTGCCCTTCAAGCAGACTGAGTGGTGCTAGCAAGCTCTCCCACCCGGCCCCAATACGCTACACCCTGTCTGGGAGGTGGTCACACCTCCCTGTGACAGGATACCTATTGTTCTGTCTTCCCCTGCTCGAGCTTGGCTCAGCAGAAGGGCAGCAGAATCGTGTCTCTGGTTGGCTGCAGCCATGTTGTGCAGTCCACGTCTAGAAGACTGGTACCGGGAGCACTGAGGGCCTCCCGGAGGAGCTTTACAGTGCATGGAATCATACATTCAATACCGTTTACGGTGTGGGGGTATGGTTCCAACATGTTTGATGCCAAACATAATAGGATTCGTTACAGCCAGTTTTGAGATGGTCATCACGTAATGACGCAGTGCCCCTCTATATGTTATATGGCTGGCTCACTTACAACCCGGGAGAATCGACTCCGTAGGCTGTAGGGGTGTCCTGCTCATGCAGGGGCACCCTCACACTTAGAGTGGAGCACCCTGCCTTCAGGATTGAAAGGCCTTCTTATCCTTATAAATCTTTTTATTGGGTTTACAAAGAAACATAACAATTGTAGCTCAACCGAGCTCAGTACACATGCCAAGATCATCAGTTAGCTAAAGACCATGCACAGCTTCCCCACAAGTTCTACGCATGACTGTTAGTTGTACCTAGGCACAGACTTTCTGTCATTACAATGCCTTACTTGCATAAATTACAGATCTGAGGTTGATTCTGCGCTGTACCTTTGGGAGCTAGACTTATAGGTTTTTAAGTGCAGTGGCCTTAGATACAGGAACCAAAACCGGCCCTGGCAAAGTGCTTGGCCGCCCCCCCCCCCCGAGGAGTTGGGGGTGCAGCCGAGCTCTTTGCCAGGGCCGGTTTTCGGCTGATTTTGTTGTAGGGCCGATTTTGCAGCTATGCTGCAAAAACGGCTCTGTAACAAAAAGAGCCCCCAGGGGCCCAAAACTGGCCCCCACCCATGCAGCCCACTGGGGGATTGCCAGGTGCCCGCTACAACTTAGATATAGGAAAACCTATATACACCTTGGAGAGTGAAAGGAAGAGGGAGGGGGGTCACGAAGAGGTTTAAAGTCAACCCGTTCGCTGTCACCAGCAGTGCACAATATTTTCCTCAGGAAGGAGGAGATAAAATATAGTTTATTGGACGGTCCTTCTTTTTTCTCATTGAGGAGAGACATTTCTTTAATCAAGGGCACTTATCTCCAGTTTCGGAAATGAAATAACAGTGATGTAGTGGTCCCGTTATAAACCAAAAGAAAAAGGGAGTAAGAAAGGAAACTACCATATTGCTTTCTTTTGATTATTAATAGAAACCTTATTCGATCTTTTCAGTTAAGATCATAAAAGTACATAAAGACAGGAAACTACAGCAGTCAAATTACAGTCCCAATTCATGTTGGTTAAAAGAAAGGCCGGAGTAAAAAATTAATTATAAAATTCCATACACATATACATGTGACCACTTAAAATATAAGTTAAAATACAAATTGTCTGGAGTTAGGTTGTGGCAAGATAAATAGTAAAACGCACCATGGCCAGTTATGAGCCCAACTGCTTCCTTTTTTTTTATGCATGCCCACAAAAATGTCGCCACCGAAAAGCAGACTAAAGGATCAGACAGTGATTTTAAGAAATAAAGTGCAACCTGACATTGTTTAAATTTATAACGCATTAAAATCGGAGCAATATATTCCTTTCGTTTCTTCTGGCACGACCCATAGAAAAATGATAGGTGGAGATCAGTTTGTGTGGATTGCGTGTCACAGGGACACAGAATCAGTTCTGAATGCTTAAACCTTCTCCCTAACCTACCCTAACACCAACGTTATCAGGTTCAAATGGAATCTCAGTAATATAAATCTGTGCTGTGGTATAGGGATGTCCGCTAGATAAAAGTACCCTCCCTCTAACATAGGTGGAATTAACTGATATGCGAGGACAGACTGTTTGTTATAATTTCTCTCCCTTTTGATATATTGAGCCCTCAGCATAAATGTATAAACCAGCCTCTGCCATGGCATCTTTCTACAGGCAGTTGGGTCCTTAAATAGTTCTTCCAGCCCGATAGCAGTCAGCTCCAGTTCCACGTAGTTCAACCATCTAATCCTGCTGTTGTTCTCTAATTTTAGGCCATCTCTTATTATTTTTGATAAAATGTTCCTTCTTTTTTCTCATTGTGGAGGAAAACTTCTTTAATCAAGGGCACTTATCCCTCCTTTAACCCCTTCGCTGCTGCGGACATTCCGCTGCAGCGCTGGGGGGGGCAGGGGGGCAGCGCGGCGGGCCTGTGCTCATGACGGAGCCGCTCCGTCATGAGCCACAGTTGAGCTGTGCTCATGACGGAACGGTTCCGTCATGACTCCGCCCATTTGCGTTGTCGCCCCGCACAGGCGGGGAAACAGCGCCGCGCAGGCGGAGCGGCCGCCGACAGGATTGTCATGACGGAACCGTTCCGTCATGAGCACACGGCAACCGTGGCTCATGACGGAACGGTTCCGTCATGAGCAGGGAAGGGGTTAAGAAACAAAATAACAGGGATGTAGTGACACGTCATAAACCAAAAGAAAAAGGAAGTAAGAAAGGAAATTCCCATATTGCTTTCAACAATCCTTCATCCTACACTTATAGATTCTTTCTATTATTATTTAATACCGTTTGCATGAAAACAGGAGTTACAGGGGGGGGAGAAGAGAACCCTAATATAATGGGACCCCTGTGATTGATGATTGATAGGTAGATATAGTTAGGACCTATTTTCCATAGGAAATCCGCAACATTCTATTTGGAATAAATTTGGCGCCGATTGACGAATCTTCGCGAAATTGTCAAAACTTTTGGCCAGCTCTGGTCCGCTCCTATCCTGAAAGTTTCACGGTGATTCGTCAAGAGGGAGCCGAGAAAAAAGGGGGGTCCCAAAACGCGTTTTCCCCATGCAATTTCCCATAGGACCTTTAGCCGAAGCTACAGCCCGAACTGCTGAACGGAATTACACCAAATTTGGCAAAGAGGTGGTCCTTAGTTCGGACTTGTGCCTTTTGCTTAAATGGTGTAAATCCGTTCAGTAGTTCCTGAGAAAATGACATTTAAAAGTACATATATATCTATGGCCTCGGAGGATCCGCGCACCCTATGCGCACCCAGCGCGCACCCTGCCGAGCACGAGCTGTATTCTAATTGGCTGTCAACACTCCAAATCAGGAAGTGTTGGCAGCCATCTTATGCCTCGGTAGAACCGAGGCACAAGAAACCTAAGAAACAAACGCGCAAAACGTGAAAAGGGGGCAGGGTAGAAACACCCTGACCCCTAGGCCTGCTCAGGGGGTCCCACAAGGACCCCCAGGGCCAAAAAAAGCATTTTTTTTTAAAAACAAAATCGGCGAGATTCGCGCACCCAGCTCGAATTTGGGCCGAAAAACAAAAAATGAAGCGCGGACTACCGTGCTTCTTTGGGGCATTTAAAAAAAATAGTGTGTGGGGGTCCCAATCCCACCCACACTGCCACGGGGACCGTCACCCCCGGGGCTTATTAATATTGGGTGGGGGCCCCCCAGCCCCGGGAACCATCACACCCCCGGGGCTGCTAACAGATGTGGGAGGGGGGGCCCCCCTCCTGGAGCCTTGTTGTGGCCCTGGGGACCGCCACCCCCCAGGGCCGGCTCCTGCAGTGTCCCGGGGTGCCCACCCCCGGGACACTGCTGTTTGCAATGGCAGGGCGGGAGCCTTGCGGCTCCCACCCTGCCATTGCAAACTGCTTTGCTTCATTGAAGCGAGAGCAGGTTTCAATTAAGCAAAGCAGATTGCTTTTCCATATGGGGAGCAGCATGTTAGCTGCTCCCCATGTGGAAAAGCAATGCCAGCTCCCGCAGGAGGCGGGGAGCCGGCTGAGACCGTGGGGGGATTGGGGACCCCCCACGGTCCCAAAGAGAGGCCGTACATTTTTATTTTTTATTTTAATTTCGGGGTGAGGCCCTGGGGGATGGGGTCCCCAGGGCCACAAAAAAGTAAAAGGAAGGGGGGCCACACAGCCCCCTTTAAAAAAAAAAAAGACGCAATCGTCCCTAGGCCCCGCCCCCTCACAAGCACACTCTGCAAATGCATCATGTGGCACGTTTTAAATTGGGGAATTAATTCCCCTTCAATAGTGGGGGTCCCTGGGGGCCAACTAGCCCACCAGGTACCTCCAGTAAGTGCCACAGGGCTGCGTTGCAGAGAGGTGCTCCAGGCCATGCCCCTTTTTACACCTCTCTGCAACGCAGCCTTGTGGCTCTTACTGGAGGTACCTGGTGGGCTAGTTGGACCCCAGGGACCCTCGGGATTCAAAGGGACTTAATCCACCAACTTAAAACGTGCCACGGGGTGCGTTTGCACAGTGGTGAAGGTAGGGTGCGGGGCCTGAGGTGATATGTGTGCATACATGCCCTGTGGTGCATTTTAAGTTGGGAAATTAATTCCTCTTCAGTCCTGAGGTCCCCTGGGGACCAACTAGTCCACCAGGTACCTCCAGTATGCGCCACGGAGCTGCGTTGCAGAGTGATGTAAAAAGGGGCGTGGCCTCTGAGCACCTCTCTGCAACGCAGCTCCCTGGCGCATACTGGAGGTACCTGGTGGACTAGTTGGCCCCCAGGGGACCTCAGGATTGAAGAGGAATTAATTCCCCAACTTAAAACGCGCCACAGGGCGTGTTTGCACACATGTCACCTCAGGCCCCACCCCCTTCCTTCACCATTGTGCAAATATTCCTCTAAAATCAGCCAAAGTACGAATCCTGATTTACTCACCTGTTATCACGAGAGACCTCAGTGCTGCATCTTTGAGCCCAGTACTGATCCTGAAAAGTAATTCTAACTGTACCTACCAGTAACTTGAATTTCCTTCCATAGGATATCATTGCCTGCTTTTTGCTGAAAAAGTTTCTAAGTGTCGATTTTTTAAACTTAGAAATATTCCGCTAAAATCATCCGAACTACGAATTCCCATTTACTCACCTGTTACCAGGAGTGACCTCAGTGCTGCAACTTTGAGCCCAGTACTGATCCTGAAAAGTAATTTTAACTGTACTTACCAGTTAATTGAATTTCCTTCCATAGGCTAACATTGACTGCTTTCACTTGGAAATTCTTCTAAGTATGAAGTTTTGGAATTTACAAATATTCCTCTAAAATCAGTCGAACTACGAATTCCGATTTACTCACCTGTTATCAGGAGAGAACCCAGTGCTGCATCTTTTAGTCCAGCACTGACCCTGAAAAGTAATTCTAAGCGTACTTACCAGTATTTCCTTCCATAGGAATCCATTGTGTGGCTTTCAGCAGAAAAGTTTCTAAGTGTCTATTTTCACAAACTAAAAATATTCCTAAAAAATCGTCTGTATGACGTAAGCACATTCGTTCAACTGTTTACAGGAGATTCACCAGTGCTGGATCCAGGATCCACCACTGAGTAAGAAAAAGTAACGATAACACTACTTACCTGCTAAGTGAATTTTCTGTCATAGGATAACATTGGTGAGTCTATGTGAAAACATTTCTAAGTGTCAACTTTTAAAATACAATAATATTCCTTAAAAATCACTACTGTAACCAAAATCCTGTTTACAGGAGATGTCCAAGGACTGAATCTAGGATCCAGTCCTGTGGTTAGAAAAGTAATCCATAAAGTAACTAATTGCATTTGACTAGAAATTCACATTGAGCTCAGTGTTGCATTGTGTTTGAAATTGCGTTGCCCATTGCAACAACTGTAACTACTGTACTTAAAAAAGTCTATTGCCTATTTGAAAAGTATTTAAACTAAAGTAATTCATTCTGAGAAAGTATATTTTGTATTGTAATGTATAATGTCATTATAATGTAATTAAAAAAATATAATATCTAAAAATAAATAATTTAAAAAATGTAGTAAATCAGTATTAAAAAAATCAGTATAACAATTAATACATTAAAAATTGTCATTTACAAAACCTTTGAAATTCACTGAAAAAACCATAGGTTTCAGGCCTGATATAGTTAGGATTTAGCATTTAAAAAACCTTTGAAATTCACTGAAAAAACCATAGGTTTCAGGCCTGATATAGTTAGGAATTAGAATTTAAAAAACCTTTGAAATTCACTGAAAAAACCATAGGTTTCAGGCCTGATATAGTTAGGATTTAGCATTTAAAAAACCTTAGAAATTCACTGAAAAAACCATAGGTTTTAGGGGTGTTATAGTTAGCTGGACATTTCACTCGAACGAAACCATTGAAATTCCTCCGATATAGTTAGTTGTACTAACTACATCTCGCGCGCCCGCAATCCACTGCTGATGATGTCACATATTACATCATTCATGACACGGTCAGTGACATCACTGATGACATCTCAAATGACATCACTCTGTTCCCTTCATCTGTGAAATGTACACCGTCTCCTCTATAAATGCCTTGCCACTCCCCTCACTATTTCTTCTTATTTCCTGGGAAAAGGAGCTGAACAGGTATCAATTTTACTTGAAAATGCCAGAACAGCAGTCTACTTCAGGGAGTGAGGAGGAGATCTGGATGCACTCAGAAGCATTGGTTCATAGTAGTTTGTGTTCCAGAATCTTCAAACACCACACCCACTCCCCTCACTATTTCTTCTTATTTCCTGGAACAAGGAGCTGAACAGCTATCAATTTTACTTGAAAATGGCAGAACAGCAGTCTACTTCAGGGAGTGAGGAGGAGACCTGGATGCACTCAGAAGGTGTCTTTCAGTAGAATGGCAATATGAAAAGAAAGATAGTTGTAAAATGGAGGCTTTCATACTTTTTTTTAAATAAAAAGAACTCATTGGCTGTTTCAGACCATTCAACACTAAAAACTAGACTGTATGTTTACATTTTTAAAAGCATGTTTTGTATTGGTTCAGAAAAATGTGTTCCCACAGAACATTACTTTGGATTTGCTGTTAGGTTTGAAAAGTCAAGCAATCTTGCTCTTTCGATTAGAAACATTGTGTGCTGAACTTCTGACCTCTCTGCTCACACCTGTGTTCCATGATCTGTTGCTATGCTAGCAGGCAGAAGTCATGTTGGGGGTAGGAATCATTTGGAATGGGTTGAAATTTGCAACCAATAGAAATGTGTGTTTCCATTTAAAAGAAAGGTGGAGAACGTGAAAAGGGGGCAGGGTAGAGAGTTCCTGACCCTCTAGCCTTTGTCAGGGGGTCTCTGAAGGATCCCGAAGGGTGAAAAAACATTTTACTTTTTTTCAAAAATTCGCGGGGTGCGCGCCCGGTGCGCGCACAGCGGCAAAAAATTTGTAAAAAAAATAGAATTAAAAATCAAGTGTAAGAGTTTAGATGTTGGTTGGCTCTAAAAAGAGCCGTTGTGTTCATTGAGTGTTTTTTGGTACCTACAAGTAAGTACTGATGCACAGTCTAATGTTCAAGAGGAAGACTCTGTTCCCTTCATCTGTGAAATGTACACCGTCTCCTCTATAAATGCCTTGCATGCTGTAACGCAAGTTGTTGTGGTATATAGAACCCATACCATAGTCTCTGAGGAAAGCAGAAACAGACTTATTGACGTGCTTTCTTGCTTTCTCAATCTGCGGACAATATTGGTTGGACCAGTTCCACTTTTGCCTTTGGCATATATTAGAATATACACAGGTAGTTTGTGGAAAAAGTGACATCAATTGCACAAAGGTGTCCTTAACAAGCATTTCCAGACCTACCCCAGTTAAAGTGCCTAGGTCATTTCCACCACAGTGCACAATTATACGGTTAGGCTGTGGGAGATGTAGAAAGGATTTCACCAAAGGCATTAATTGGTGCCACTTTAGCCCTCTCTGACCAATCCATTTAATGTCTACATTTGGCAAAGCAAGGTCTTTCACAATACCTCTTTTTTCTGCATACTTTTCACTCCAGAAGACATAGCTATGACCTACAATCCACACTGTGAACATCTTTCAAGGAGATCTGGATGCACTCAGAAGATGTCTTTCAGTAGAATGGCAATATGAGAAGAAAGATAGTTGTAAAATGGAGGCTTACATACTTTTGTTTTAATAAAAAGAACTCATTGGCTGTTTAACACCATTCTACACTACACCAGTGTTCCATGATCTGTTGCTATGGTAGCAGGCAGAAGTCATGTTGGGGGTAGGAATCATTTGGAAAGGGTTGAAATTTGCAACCAATAGAAATGTGTGTTTCCATTTAAAAAAATGTGGGAAGCAATGTGATTTGAAGTTAACATGTATATGTGTGAAAAAAGAGAGGGAAAGTTTGCCATTTACTGGTTCTGATGAGAGGTGTACAGCTCAGAGATTCTGGCTCTGATAATCTGCTGTGTGAGTGCCACATTTCTTTCTCAACTAACTACTTTTAAAGGTGAGTTATGAATTTGAGAGGGGATGTATGTGGTGCATTTTGATATAAATAATAGAAATGTGTTTCTTCTTTTAAAGTTGTGTTTTACATTTTATGTTTTGGAAGATATTTAACTGCCTTGAACTTGTAAAATATTATGGAGTATGTCTTCACCATAAGTTAAGGTGTACTGGTATCACTCAGGAATACTGTTTTGTGCCTAGAATCACATCATGAGTCTGTGTGCACACAGGAATTGTTGTCAGAGATTTAATTTGTGTTGCTCTTGTTCTGTAAGACTTGCACTCGCAGGAAAGGGGCAGCTTGTTTTCTTGAACTGTGATGGTTAGCATTCAGCACAAATCAATATCTCACAAATGAGAGACAAATGCTAACACATTTGAAATCAACATGGTAGATATTCGTTCCACTCCTGCAATGGGTGAGGTAGATCCTACATGTTCAAAACTTCAATTAACCCTTACCACACATGTACTCTTACATACATCTCTGCAGTCTTCATGCAGTTGTGCAAGCGTCCATGCAGATCTCTCTTGCACCTGACAATACACAGTCTCCAGAAGCACACTCTTAGCACACAGGCAGCTGATTTTCCTGCACTCCCATGCTTACTATTCAGCACTGCGTGGTATTTCAGATAGCAGTGTGTAACGCTAACACATTCAACGTCACCAAGGCTCATTTCCTTTGCTCTAGTCTAATCACTCACCCAGGTTCCACATGCTCATGGTCTCAAGTAACTGTTAGGATATGTGCTCTTTCCTGCCTCTCTAAACTATAAGGAAAATGTGTCAGGCTGTTACAGTAATTATCACTTGCTCTACCACAGTAGTAAATGTGCTTTGAAATTGCCAATCAAATATCGTTTTCTGCCTAGAATCACACCATGAGTCTGTCTGCACACAGGAATTGTTGTCAGAGATTTAATTCGTGTTGCTCTTGTTCTGTAAGACTTGCACTCGCAGGAAAGGGGCAGCTTGTTTTCTGGAACAGTGATGGTTAGCATTCAGCACAAATCACTATCTCACAAATGAGAGGCAAATGTTAACACATTTGAAATCAACATGGTAGATATTCGTTCCACTCCTGCAATGGGTGAGGTAGATCCTACATGTTCAAAACTCCAATTAACCCTTACCACACATGTACTCTTACATACATCTCTGCAGTCTTCATGCAGTTGTGCAAGCGTCCATGCAGATCTCTCTTGCACGTGACAATACACATTCTCCAGAAGCACACTCATAGCACACATTCAGCAGATTTTCCTGCACTCCATGCTTACTATTCAGCACTGTGTGGTATTTCAGATAGCAGTGTGTAACCCTAACACATTCAACGTCACCAAGGCTCATTTCCTTTGCTCTAGTCTAATCACTCACCAAGGTTCCACATGCTCATGGTCTCAAGTAGCTGTTAGGACATGTGCTCTTTTCTGCCTCTCTAAACTATAAGGAAAATGTGTCAGGCTGTTACAGTAATTATCACTTGCTCTACCACAGTAGTAAATGTGCTTTGAAATTGCAAATCAAATATTGTTTTCTGCCTAGAATCACACCATGAGTCTGTGTGCACACAGGAATTGTTGTCAGAGATTTAGTTCGTGTTGCTCTTGTTCTGTAAGACTTGCACTAGCAGGAAAGGGGCAGCTTGTTTTCTTGAACTGTGATGGTTAGCATTCAGCACAAATCAATATCTCACAAATGAGAGGCAAATGCTAACACATTTGAAATCAACATGGTAGATTTTCCTTCCACTCCTGCAATGGGTGAGGTAGATCCTACATGTTCAAAACTCCAATTAACCCTTATCACACATGTACTCTTACATACATCTCTGCAGTCTTCAGGCAGTTGTGCAAGCATCCATGCAGATCTCTCTTGCACCTGACAATACACAGTCTCCAGAAGCACACTCTTAGCACACAGGCAGCTGATTTTCCTGCACTCCCATGCTTACTATTCAGCACTGTGTGGTATTTCAGATAGCAGTGTGTAACGCTAACACATTCAATGTCACCAAGGCTCATTTCCTTTGCTCTAGTCTAATCACTCACCAGGTTCCACATGCTCATGGTCTCAAGTAGCTGTTAGGACATGTGCTCTTTTCTACCTCTCTAAACTATAAGGAAAATGTGTCAGGCTGTTACAGTAATTATCACTTGCTCTACCACAGTTGTAAATGTGCTTTGAAATTGCCAATCAAATATAGTTTTCTGCCTAGAATCACACCATGAGTCTGTCTGCACACAGGAATTGTTGTCAGAGATTTACTTTGTTTTGCTCTTGTTCTGTAAGACTTGCACTCGCAGCAAAGGGGCAGCTTGTTTTCTTGAACTGTGATGGTTAGCATTCAGCACAAATCACTATCTCACAAATGAGAGGCAAATGCTAACACATTTGAAATCAACATGGTAGATTTTCATCCACTCCTGCAATGGGTGAGGTAGATCCTACATGTTCAAAACTCCAATTAACCCTTACCACACATGTACTCTTATATACATCTCTGCAGTCTTCATGCAGTTGTGCAAGCGTCCATGCAGATCTCTCTTGCACCTGACAATACACAGTCTCCAGAAGCACACTCTTAGCACACAGGTAGCTGATTTTCCTGCACTCCCATGCTTACTATTCAGCACTGTGTGGTATTTCAGGTAGCAGTGTGTAATGCTAACACATTCAACGTCACCAAGGCTCATTTCCTTTGCTCTAGTCTAATCACTCACCCAGGTTCTACATGCTCATGGTCTCAAGTAGCTGTTAGGACACGTGCTCTTTTCTGCCTCTCTAAACTATAAGGAAAATGTGTCAGGCTGTTACAGTAATTATCACTTGCTCTACCACAGTAGTAAATGTGCTTTGAAATTGCCAATTAAATATCATTTTCTGCCTAGAATCACACCATGAGTCTGTCTGCACACAGGAAATGTTGTCAGAGATTTAATTTGTGTTGCTCTTGTTCTGTAAGACTTGCACTCGCAGGAAAGGGGCAGCTTGTTTTCTTGAACTGTGATGGTTAGCATTCAGCACAAATCACCATCTCACAAATGAGAGGCAAATGCTAACACATTTGAAATCAACATGGTAGATTTTCCTTCCACTCCTACAATTGGTGAGGTAGATCCTACATATTCAAAACTCCAATTAACCCTTACCACACATGTACTCTTACATACATCTCTGCAGTCTTCATGCAGTTGTGCAAGCGTCCATGCAGATCTCTCTTGCACCTGACAATACACAGTCTCCAGAAGCACACTCTTAGCACACAGGCAGCTGATTTTCCTGCACTCCCATGCTTACTATTCAGCACTGTGTGGTATTTCAGATAGCAGTGTGTAACGCTAACACATTCAACGTCACCAAGGCTCATTTCCTTTGCTCTAGTCTAATGACTCACCCAGGTTCCACATGCTCATGGTCTCAAGTAGCTGTTAGGACATGTGCTCTTTTCTGCCTCTCTAAACTATAAGGAAAATGTGTCAGGCTGTTATAGTAATTATCACTTGCTCTACCACAGTAGTAAATGTGCTTTGAAATTGCCAATCAAATATCGTTTTCAGCCTAGAATCACACCATGAGTCTGTGTGCACACAGGAATTGTTGTCAGAGATTTAATTTGTGTTGCTCTTGTTCTGTAAGACTTGCACTCGTAGGAAAGGGGCAGCTCATATGATAGGATTTGAAAAGCTCAAAAAAAATATAGTAATATATTTAAATTACATAAAGGTATTTTTTTTTTAGTTTCTTTTAGGTATTGGTGAACAACACTGAAATAAATTAAACATGCCTATAAAATCAAGAAAGAGAAAAGAACAGCAAAAACATCTATATTTGAAGACAACTGGACAACACAAATTAGTTGAAGAACCTCATGTTGGAAAAAAGAAAAAGTCTTCTGGTAAGCAGACTAAGGATTTTTTTAAAAATATCCTCAAACATAGAAAAAATGTAAAAAATATATCCACTGCAAATATTGTTTCAAGTAGAAAACAACAAGACAATAGAAAGGAAATACTAAATGCTAATGTACAATCAGAAGCAAGAAAGAATGACTTAAAAAGAAAAACAGAATTTCAAACCATTCGTAGAAAAATGTTTCAGAGAAGAGTGATGTTCAATTTGCTAAAGGATGTGAAAAAATATAGGAAGAAAGCAAAATTTTATAAGAAAAAGAAACATATTGAATCAATTGTTGCAAAGGCTTTGGAATTAAAAAGAAAACTATTCATTTTAATTTTGAACAGGATCCGTTCATTAGATAAAATAGTCAATGTAATGAAGTCAAAAAGCAAAAGAAAATGAGTAGTGAAAAAAAATAACTTTTGTAAAGTGTTCTTAGGAGAATGGAAGCATAGTTCAAGTACTGAACCATTTTTTTAATGAAGAGAGTTATCTTCAAAGTAATAGTTTACTGCATGCAGTTGACACCAGTGGTCGAGCTTATGAAGTTAAAGATGGTTGTGTAATGGAAAAGGAGAAAATGGTTCCAAGAAATGAGGAAGAAGTGTTAGCTGATGAGGTTATGGGGAAACGTCCTAAAGCCCCAGTGTACACTTGGAATTGTAGTAGTATTTGTACTGTACGACAAGAATCTATTGATAAATTACGTGACTTTCTAAGAGAATATAGTAAAAAAAGTGTTAAACGGAAGATTAAGGTGCTTCAAAGACTAGATCCATGCAGAGTGAGAAAGAATACTGGTTTGCAAGGACATTCTCTGGCTTGTCTTTCTAGGAAAGTTTGTCAAAGTGTTTTTCACCATTTTAGGATGCTGGCAGTACATCATACTGAAATGAGAACGTTTGTGAGAAGATTGTATTTTGCTAAAAGTCCAGCACTAAAGTTAAATGAGTTGAATTGTGCTCTGTTCCGTGGATCTTTATCAGATGTAGAGAAGGTTATTGATGATATTCAGTTTTGTTACTTTGGTCCAGAGCAAGAAAGTGCAGGAATTGACACAGTTATTGAGGAAAATGTGGAAGAGAATGTAGAACTCACTGTTAGTAAAAATGTTGAAGATCAAATGACAAAATTTACTATCATCTCTAATGAAAGACCAAATATTACTTGTATTTGTTGCCGGAGAAGCCATTATAAAACTCAAACAAGGAATGTTGATCTCTATAAAAAAAGTGAAAAAGAAAATTATTATGAGTGGAAGGATTTTGCTACATATTTATTTCTGGAAAATTGTTTTGATTTGGGTGAAGATCAGCGTATTTGTAAATACTGTTATAACAAGTTAGAAGAAAATAAAATGCCAGCTAGAGCTGTACATAATCATTTAGCATTGGTTGATATTCCTGCAGAACTTAGTGATTTAAATACGTATGAGTTTATACTCATTCAATGTGTCCATCCGTTTCAGACTATAGTTCGTATGGAGCCCAAAAGAGGTAAATTACCTCCTTCAGATTTACAAAGAGGTTTAAAAGGAAGAGTTGTCTATTTGCCATTAGATTTGGAAAAAAATATTGAAACAATTGATGCAGATAGTTTGGAAACTGAACCATTAGTTATTCTGCTTAATGGTGTACCTACGAAGAATAAGAAAATTTGGCAGGAGCTAGTAGATGTACGAAAAGTACAAAGAGCAAATTTATATTTGAAAAGAAATAATAAGTACTATGAATCAATTTATATGGATGAAGATGAAGAAGCTTTACTAGCAGACACAGGAATACCAACTGGGCAAATTGAAAAAGTGGATAAGTCAAAAGAAGAAGAAATTTATGAACATTTCAGCATACATCCTCTTCATTCTAAAGAGTTATGGGAAACACTATTGATCTGTTTCAGATGAAAAAACCAAAACGAACTCCCGTGAGTGTATGGGAGGAGAGCTTGGAAGCTCGTTGTTTTCCCCAGCTGTTTCCTACAGGAAAAGGTGGACGATATGATGAACGTCCAGTACAGATTCCTGCTTCTGAGTATCGGACTACAAGATTATATGCAGAAGATCCATGATTTCATCAAAGTATTCCTTATTTGTTCCATCTTTTATTTGAAAGTGACTTGTCTGCACTATCTTATGCAGTAAATCACATTTTAAAAACTGGAGTACATCTACATAATGTGTCTGCAAAGGATTTTATGAACAAAGTGCAACAGCGAGATGATCATTTGGAATCTCAATTGATTAATCTGATGGCTTGTCAGCGTAGAACTAATGAATATTGGTACCGACGCCATGGAGAATTGAAATGTATGTTACGGAATTTAGGAACTCCTACATGGTTCCTTACCCTAAGCTGTGCTGAGTACGCTTGGGATGATTTACTGGATTTTCTTCGAGAGGCAAATTCAGATATTGAAAACATCCAATACAAGACAGCAGGAGAATTGTGCTCATTGGATCCGGTTAATGTTTGCAGATATTTCAATCATAGATTTGAGGCTATGATGTCCTTCATTCGCAATAAAAAAAATGCACCTCTTGGAGAAGTTGTGGATTTCTTTTGGAGAAAAGAGTACCAAGCAAGAGGTGCTCCTCATATTCATATGCTGTTGTGGATCAAGGATGCCACAAAATTTGGAACAGATTCTGATGATGCAGTTTTATCTTTCATTGAAGAATATGCAACATGTGCTATACCTAAAAGCACAGAAGAAAAGAACTTAAAAGAGCAAGTTTTACGTTTCCAAAGTCATCGGTGTGGAAAATACTGTCGACGAAAGTACAAGAGTAAAGATAAATTCTAAACAAAATGTCGATTTGGATTTCCACGACCTGTTCTTTCAAGAGAAAGAGTAAACAGTTTTATGTCAGCTGTGCAAGAAAATCTCCAAAAAATACCCGCAACCTAAGAAGAAAAGAAGAGTCAAAATATATAAATGACTACAACCCAGTCATTTTATCCATGTGGAATGCTAACATGGATATTCAGTATGTAGCTGACAATTCTATTGCTGTTGCTCGGTATGTCACATTTTACATCACTAAATCTGAGAAAACGGAATTGAAAGAAATGTGGGAAGAGATTTCTCACGAGAAGACTGTCAGTAAAAAGCTATACAGTTTCAGTTTAAAGATGTTATCGCATCGAGAAATTGGGTCATACGAATGCTCAGATAGGTTATCATCTGCAAGTCTGTACTCCAAATCCAGAAGAATAATTTGGGAAAGTTTAAGCCTTGCAGGAATGCGAAATTGGGTACTGAAATCTGTTTGAGAAATTGAATGTTTAGCAGAGAACGAACCAGAAAGTACAGACATTTTGAAAACAAATATGTTGGTAACATATTACCCAAACAGAAGTCATCATCTTGAGAACATGTGTCTCTATGAAGTGCTGCAGAACTACATTTATAAACGGAATATCACAGAAGACATCAACAATGGAAAATATAAAGTCATTGGTGAGGAAGGATGTTTGGTGAAACAAACAAAAGGAAGTTTGATTAATCACAGGAAGCTGAGTTGCGACACTACTGACAAAAAAGAATTTTACTACTTAGCACTTTTACAGCTGTTTAAACCATGGCGTTCAAAGGATGAATTACTTGGAGATTTTCAGAACTATGAAGATTCCTTTAATGCATGCAAAGATAACATAGAATGCAGTACTTTCTCAAATTATGTACAAATGTTAAATGAAGAAATTGAACAAGAAGCTACAATTGCAGCTGAAGTAGCTAGAGACAGTTCTCAAGACAGTCAAAGTTCTGGTACGCTCAGTCAAGATCCCCTAGGACAACCAATCGTAGAAAATGAAGCTGCAATAGCCATGACTGAAGTGGAAACAGCTATGAATCAAGCTCAGGAAGATTTAATAGACTTACCAAATTTGGAACAACAACTGAATGATGAACAACAACAAATTTATGAAGAAGTCACAAAACAAATTGATCATGGATTACTACATGAAAATAAAGAGTGCTCATGCACATCATTTGAACTAATCAGAATGTATGTGAGTGGACAAGCTGGAACTGGAAAAAGTTTCTTAATTAAATTAATTAGAAGCTACCTACAGAAAAAAACTGATTCAACTTTGTCTTGTGTTGTTACTGCTCCAACTGGGTTAGCAGCATATAACATGAAAGGAATTACCTTACATCGTTTGCTAATGTTACCAGTAGAGCATGAGAACAAAATAGAATACCACAAGCTAACAGGAGAAGCATGTTTTGAAGTTTCAAGAGTGTTGAAGAAAATGAAAGTTCTCATTATTGATGAGGTAAGCATGGTATCAAACTTAATGCTTGCCTTTGTGCATTTAAGAATGCAGCAAATTCTAAAGACAGACTATGACGTGTTATTTGGAGGAAAACATGTTATAGTTTTTGGGGATCTACTGCAGCTCACTCCAGTTAAAGGACAACCAGTATTTAATACTCTTACACATGAAGACACGAAAAAGTCGTTAGGAAGTAGAGGTAATGTGAATATTTGGTCATACTTTGAGTACAAAGAACTCATTACCAATATGAGGCAAGCAAATGATGATTATGCAAGTATTCTCAAAGATATCAGAATTGGACTACTCACAGAAAAGGGCAGAAAAGCTTTACAGAGTCGATTGCTATGTAATTTGTTTCCAACAGAACAAATAGTTCCAGAGAAAATGTACAAGAACATTGCAGAAAAAAATACTGTAATCTGCTTAATGCCAACACTACATGAATGCTCTATATTCAATGAAGAACTTTTGAAATTGGAAAATGAAGAGATTATGAAAATGGAAGCCGTGGATAAAATACAGCATGAAGGAATAACTATTACATTGACAGGCAAATTGAAAACTAAATTGGATTCTCTAGAGAAAAACATATAGAAAACAGCTGGTTTAGAAAAGAATCTTTATGTATGTATGAACTGTCAAGTAATTTTAAGACGTAATTTGAATGTAGAAAAAAATTTAGTGAATGGAGCTATGGGTAAAGTTGTGGGTTTTGTGAATTACCAGAAAAAAGATGGAATTGAATTTTTAAAAATAAAATTTGATCAGATTGAAGAGGTTAAAGACATTAGTCGTTGTTCAGTTCGTTTTTTGCTTGTGAAAGACTTATATGTACTTAGGAAGCAGTTTCCATTTTTTCTAGCATATGCTGTAACTATTCACAAATCTCAAGGATTAACTGTAGATAGTGCTTTTGTAAACATTGGATCTAGTGTGTTTAAAGAAGGTATGGCATATGTTGCTTTGTCACGAGTGAAAAAATTATCTGGTTTATTCATGATAGACTTTGATGACTCAAAAGTTAGTGCTGATGCAAATTGTGTAAAGGAGTATAATAGATTAAGAAGAAGCTATGCTCCTCATTTAGGTCAGTATCCTGTGTTTGAAAAACGTGTTGTTTGTCGGAAAAGGAGAATATCTGTAATGAGGCTGTACAGAAGAGAAAACAAAAGGAGAGTGATGTGATTGCAAGCAAAAAGAAAAAGGACAATGTTGAAGAGGTTGTTGGTTGTCATTTTGAAAATAGCTCTGGTGTCAACTGCTACGCTAATGTAGTGCTGAATGTTGTATTTTATCTTGAAAGTTTGCAAGAGCAGATAATACTAAATCATGAAAAAAGATTTTGTTCTCTGCTGAGTTTCCTTTATGAGAAGCTGAGTAATGATAAAACTAAAATAGAAAGTGCTTCTGATGTTAGAAATCTTTTAGATGTATCTTCTGGATGTACACAGTTTACAGAAAATGTCCAGCAAGATGCACAGGTATTCTTAATGTATATGCTTATGGTACTGAAAGATGAAGGGGTAGAAATAGAAAATATGTTTGGTCTCTCTTATAAATGGGAACATTGTTGTGAAAACTGTATGAACACATGCAGCACTAATGTTGATTCTGAAAGGTTCATACATTTAACATTACCAGAGAGTAAATCAGTGACTTTTAGTAAATTAGTTAAAGATGCAAATCACAACATGGAATGTTCTCAATGTAAATCAGAAATGTTATCAACGTTATTTTTAAAGAAATATGGACAGTATATAATTTTAATGATGCAACGATGTAGAGCTGATGGAACAAAATTGGACACATTAATAAAGAAGTTTATAGGAAATCAATTATCAATATCAGGAAAGACTTTTGTTGCAGTTGCAATAATTTTCCATGATGGACCTTCTATAACTTCTGGTCATTACACAGTTTATCTAAAATGTGAAAAAGGCTGGACACTGTGTAATGATTCTCAATTGATTTTCAAGCAACGTTTGCCTGCAGAATTACCAAATTCCTACTTAGTTTTTCTAAAACCAAAATTTTAGATACAAATTGCAGCTTCTGAAGAAACCATTATTTCGATTTTATAGGATTACCATTGGATATTTCACCTAAAAAGGGTTTAAAAATTACCTTTTGGCCTCATGGAAAGGTAAATATTTCTATTGTGGACTTCTTTGACAGATATTATTTTGGTGTATGTGCTTAAGCAACAAGATTTACAGACGTTATTTATTGCAAATAGTTATTGTTCGTAGAAGATATTTTTAATATATATGTTACATTTCTATCAAGGTATGTTTTACTGAGGATAGATTCAGGGCTTTTTTAAACAATCTTTCAGATTGTTTATTTTTTTGCCCGCTGTTAAGTGATGAATGCAATTGATATCACTATTTTCAGTGAAATTCAATATATTCTGGAAACAGCAAAAAAAAGGGCAAACAATTACTTTGTTAAATATGAAAATATGTGTACTGTATTCTAAAATGTATTGTTAAATATTACTACTTTTTTTCTTTTTTTTCAGATCGAGAAAGAAAATTTAAGAAATTGAATCCTTTTTTCTTGCAATTAAAAAAAAAACATTTATTTCTAATTAAGTTATTTTGTTGGTCAGGTAAGTTTAAAATATCTGTATTTCTCACCCCTTCACTTTCATGCTCCCTTTTGTTCACTTCTCCTCACTCTGCTTTTCTCATTCCCCTTCTCTCTCTCTTCTTCCTTTACTGCTCTTTCGTAACTCCCTCACTCCTTCTCTACTACTCCCCTAGGTTTACTGCCTCCATCACTATTTTTTCAACCATGTTTCTCTCCCTGTCTCCATATGTCTCAGTCATTCTAACTGCCTTACTCCTTCTCAGTTCCTTGCTCTCTGTCTCTGTTTCTGTCTCTCTCCCTTTCTCTGTCTTACCCTTAATTTCCTTAACATCTCTGGGGCAGATTTACAAGCCCCCTGCGCCACCACTACGTCACTTTTCCTCTCCTCGTAAATACAGCCACTTCACACGCAGCACTGTGCGTTGAAGGGGCGTTCAATGGGTGTTGTTGTGGGTGTTCCCACGCAACACCCATAGAACGAGACACATCTCCAGATTTACGAAAAATCGTAACTCTGGAGATGCGTGTGAATGCTACGCCACCCTAGAGGTAGCGTAGTGAGGCACAACGAGGAGAAATGTTTTAATTTCTCCTTGTTTTTTCCTCTTTCAGTGCGTGCTGCATGCTACAGCACGCATTGAAAGAGGAAAAAGCCTCTTGTGATTGTTTTTGTGCAGGAAGGTGTCCCTTCCTGCAGAAGAACAATCTCCCCACCACGCAGGCATCCTTGCAGCATGGTGCAAGGGAGCCTGCGCCGGCGCATGGCTGCAGTTTGTGCGCCAGTGCTGGGGAAGCATAGAGATGCGATATATTCTTGTAAATATGTCGCATCTCTGTTTTTCGAAACTAACGCAGCACGGCGCAGCAAAATTACTTGCAGCACCATGCTGCGTTAGTTTGTTATAAATCTGCCCCTCTGTTTCTACCGCTCCTCCTCTCTCCATCACTCATTTTCCATCTATGTTAATTTTTTAACCTTCTCCGTCATTCTCCTTCCCTCACCTTCCCTAACTGTCACTATTCATTACTCATAGTCACTCCTATTCTCCTACTTCACTTCCTCCTGTCTGTATCTCACACCCCTTCACCTTTTCGCATTCTTTCCTTCACTCTCCCTCACTCTGCTTTGCTCATTGAAATCCTGACTCCCTTTCTCTCACTCCAGTTTCCTATATCCCTCCATCCCCTCACTCCCCATCTCTCACTTTCTCTTACCCCCTTTTTTAATCCTCATACCTGTTATCTCACCATCACTCCACTTCTCTTACTTTCAATCCCTTTACCCTGCTGTACTTCATCCGCTTCTCTCTGTTACTCCCTTTTTCTATCTCCGTCCCTTACTCCCCTTTTCTCACTCCCCCCTCCCTCTCTCTCCATTACTCACTGCCATTCCCTTACTCATTCACTCTTCTTACCTGTATCCTCTACCCTTAGTCCTTTTGTTGCAGTCAGTCTTTCACTTCCCTTTCATGACTGATTATACTTTCCTTTTCTCGCTCATTCTGTCAGTCCTTTCCTCCTCTTCACTCAGTCATTTCAATCATTCATGTATACACTACAGATGCATTCAATAAAATTACAACACAGTATATTAGGAATATAGCTCTTCTTGGAGAAGTGAAGTGAGTTCTGAAAAGAACTGTTTTTTTTTTCTTTTTTGTTTTGTATTTTTTTCTTAGTTTAACAATTTTGTTTTTTTTTTGTTTTTTTTAGAGCAGCAAAAAAAACCAGGGATTGAAAAACTGTTCAACAGGAACAAAAAAAAAATGGAAAAAATTATAGGGTGGAGCACGTGTGCTGCTGGATTTTGTTCTCTATTAAGTTGATGCTGGTCACACCATAACAGAGAACAACATTGCACACAATGCACCGTATATGAACCTTCTGGAACAGAGGGTGGATATCCAGAGGTCTTGAAGCAGGTGAATCTGCGGCCGCAGATGATGTGCTCGGCTGAGCTCCTGGAGGGTTGTCTCTTGTGGCTCTTGTAGATTCACGAGCATAAGCCACTGGATGCACTTTTTGGAAATGCCTTAACATAGAATAAATACTAAAGGAGTATTTTTTGGGGGGATCTCCTCTAGAAAGGACAACTCCACAAACAGTGCAGGTGACTTTTGGGGCATTCACCTTCTTCTGCCCCTCTGGAAAAGTAAAGAACTTCCATATGAATGAGTCCTTTTGTTTCCTCTGGCTTGGTGGCACAAAGGTCTCCTCTTCACTCTCTGTAGAAGATTGCTGCTCTGCCATTTTCACGTAGTGGAAAAGCTGGTCAGCTCCTTCTCCCAGGAAATAAGAAGAAATAATGAGGGGAGTGGGTGTGGTGTTTGAAGATTCTGGAACTGAAACTACTATGAACCAATGAAAAGTGTTGTTTCGTAATCACATGACTTGCCGTGCGCGCACCGTGCGCGCACTAAGCATGCACGCATGCGCACACGGAGCACGCACGCGCGCACGGAGCATGCACGCATGCGCACACCGTGAAAAACCCTAAAGAAAAAAAAAATGTTTAAAAGTTTATGGAAGATATTAAAAATGCTGTTCAACTTTATCCAAATAAAAAAAAAAAGAGCTGAGCCATTCCATATTATAGGATACAGTCAATCTATAACTATATATATAGGTAGTTTATTGTAAAATAAAGATATAAAAAATATAATAATACATACATAAATTAGCATTTAAAAAACTTGTAAATTCAGTAAAAAAAACATAGGTTTCACACACGTTATAGTTAGGAATTAGCATTTCAAAAACCTTTGAAATTCACTGAAAAAACCATAGGTTTCACGCACGTTATAGTTAGGAATTAGCATTTAAAAAACCTTGCAAATTCACTGAAAAAACCATAGGTTTATGTGATGATGTTAGAACAGAATGTTCAGGTTATGATGCAATGGAGCTATGGTAATTCAATGTTCTTATTTGAGCCAGTATCAGTGTAATGCTGGAGGTTGACATGAAGATTGATACCAGTAAAGATCCTACTTCTAATTTTGGAATTGGACTTATTTATTACATATTGGCGACGAGCGATCTTGTGCAGGGAACAAGTAAGCAACCTTCATCCCTGGAACGACACTGATTTGGGAATCAGTGCTATTGAAACGATTTTAACACGACCATGAGAAGAGGCTTGTGTTGAGCTGTTGACATTGAAGAAGAAAGAGGTAAACTGACGTTATTGCACGATTTTAACCTGTCCGGCAATTATTGGCCAAATTTATTGTCACTGGAAGGATGCATATCTTGATTTGAGCAGTTGTTGGAGAGATATATAGAAGCTAGTGTTTCATGTGGCGGTTGATCGTGTTGTCCGTATATAACTTTGGACGCAAGTTTGGTGCTTCGTGAACTTTTGAATGCGCCTCAGGCCTGAAACAAGACGGTGCGGGGAAGTTGTGGAGCAGTAATACGGGCCGTATTTAAAAGTAAACACGGCAAGGAGTTACGGAGTAGCGCAAGCCGTGTGTTTGAAAGTAAACACAGCGCGTGATAACAGTGCGCGTGTTTGGCAATATTGTCAATTGAAGAAACGCAGCGGAGTAGCGCGGGTCAAACCGTGTGTTCCAAAGTAAACACAGCGCGTGATAACGGTGCGCGTGTTTGGCAATATTGTCAATTGAAGAAGCACGGCGCATGGCAACAGTGCGCGCGTTAAGAAATTGAATAAGAATTGAATAATTACCTTAATTTTGGACGGGTGCAAGATCGGTGAAATTTCGGAAGAACTTGGTGGAAACAGCAAGGCTTGTGGAAACAACGAGACGACTAGCGTGAAGAGCCACGTAGGTCCGTGGAAACAGCAGAAGGACTAACAAGAAGAATCCAGATAGTTGAGAAACTGAAAAAGGACTTGCGTGCAAGGTGCTAAGAGGAAAGGAAGCTAGAGGAAAGCTATTCAAGAAAAGTGAAAATAGTTGGACAGAGATTCAAGTTGGAGTGGATACAGTGACTATCATAATTGGTTGTTTTAGTTAATTATTTTAATTAATTGTTTTGATTAATTGTTTTAGTTAATTATTTCAGTCAATTGTTTTAGTTATATTTTATTTCTATTCAAATTTAGAAAATGTCTGACGATTCTATGTCAGCTCCACCAAAATTTTTGCCGGTGCCTGGTGATCCCATTATCCCATGGAAAAGATGGAAAAATATTTTTTTCACTTATTTATTAGCCATTGGTGGAGATAAATATGGACCTGTCAGGGGACAAGCCATATTATTGCATCATTTAGGCGTAGAAGGGAGGCGCATTTATGATGATTTGCCAGAAATTTCTCTGGGGATGGGAGATGGGCAGCCAGTAAACATTTATGAAATGTCATTGCAGATGCTGGAAAAACACTTCATGCCAAAAATTAATGTTGTGTTTGAAAGGCATAAGTTTTTTTCCAGAGGACAAAAATCTGATGAGGGTGTTGTGTCTTATGTAGCAACTCTTCGAGGGTTGGCTGTCACGTGTGAATTCGGAACATTGTGTGATTCGTTAATAAGAGATCAAATAGTCAGATGCACAAATAATAAGAGGGTTAGAGAAAAATTACTATCAAAGAATCCTACTTTGGAAGAGGCTATTCAGATCGCTAGAAGCATGGAAGATACAGACCATTGGATTAAAGAGATAGATAAAGAAAAAAAAGTTTCAGAAAGTCCGTCAACAGTGATGGGAAAAGAAATAGCAGCTGAAGTAAAAGATATGAAAAAAGAGGTTAAGAAAACAATATATAAGGGGTATGGAAATGTACCGATGAGACCGGTAGAGAGAAGGCCAATAATCTGCTACAGGTGTGGATGTCCTGGGCATATAAGTTCAAGCTTTGCATGCGGTGCTAGGAATGCTACGTGCAGGTCTTGTGGAAAAAGGGGTCACTTGGCTAAGGCATGTAGGTCCAAAGGGAGTGTTCCGACAACAAGTGTGAAAGAGATAGAAAATGAAGAAGAAAATTGTGGAGAGATATTTTTAACTGTTGATGGAATTGAACTGGGAGATCGCCAATTGATGGAGGCAGGTGAGAAAGATAATGTAGATGTGGTTTCGAAAGTCAGTAAAAGCCGATGAACTTAAAAATGGAAAGTACAGAAAAACTGGAAAAGCCACATTGTGAAATTACCGTGGGAAATGGTGTTGTGAAATTATTGGTGGATTCAGGGAGTTTATTCACTCTTATTTCAAAAGATGTTTTTGTAGGGAATTTAGGTGGAGAAATGTGTGAACTTACAACCCCTGATGTAAAGGCAGTGGGATACGGGGGTTCTAAAATCAACATTTTAGGAATGCAATGGACAAGCATTGTTTTTGAACATAGAGGGGTATATGGAAGGGTCTATATCACGGACGAGGGATCTAATTTGCTTGGATGGAGACACCAGAAAGATTTGGGAATAATTTTAAATCCTAATGTGCCAGAACCAGTAATGACAGTGGAAAACAATGTTGGGAGCGAGTCTCGTGATGGAAATGCAAAAAATGATTGGGGTGAAAAAATAATGAATAAGTACTCCAAAGTGTTTGCTGAAAATCTTGGTATGTTGAAGGGTTTCACACACAAGATTGTGTTGAAAAATAATGCGAAACCCGTGGTACATAAAGTAAGGTCTGTACCTTACATGATGAAGGAAGCCTTGCAAAAAGAATTGGAAAAATTATTGCAAGCCAAGATTATTGAACCGATTGAGTCATCAGAGTGGTTATCTCCGATTGTCGTAGCCCCTAAGGAGGGAAATAATATTCGTTTGTGCATTGACTTACGAGACTTAAACAAAAACATATGGGTAGACAGGCAACCTTTGCCCAATATTGGAGAAATGTTAAGTATGATGGGTGGGGGTTGTGTTTTTAGTGTTCTGGATATGTCATCGGCGTACCATCAGGTACATTTACATCCAGATTCACGACATTTGACCTCATTTGTCACACCACTAGGGGCATTTCGTTATCGGAGGATGCCATTCGGTTTGGCATCGGCTTCTGCAGTTTTCCAGAGAGTGATGCAGAACATATTGAAGGGTTTGGAGAGAGTGATGTGTTTCCAGGACGACATCTTGATAGTGGGGAGGTCACACAAAGCGCATGATGAGATTATGGAGGAGGTTTTATGTAGGGTTGAGAAGTGTGGATTGACGATAAAGAAAGAGAAGTGTCAAGTCAGATTGGGAATGGTTAATTATCTGGGGCATCAGATATCGGCGGAAGGTATAAAACCTAAAAATAGTATTGTGAAAGCAGTTAAAGATGCACCTTCTCCGATCAATAAAGAGCAGTTGAAATCTTTTCTTGGATTGGCAGAATATTGTTCAAAGTTTGTTCCCAATTTCAGTGAGATAGTGGAACCTATGAGACTTTTGTTGAAAAAAGGAGTTGTTTTTGATTGGAACTTGGATTGTGAAAGAGCATTTGGAAATTTGAAGTCTTATCTCACAGGTGCACCCGCGTTGGGGCATTTTGATTATAAGAAAAGAACTATTTTGGTTAGTGATGCGAGTAATGTGGGAATTGGAGCTGTATTGTTACAGGTGTCTGATGGGGAAGAGAAGATTATAGGTTTTGCTTCCAGGAGATTGCAAGGTGCGGAGAGGAGTTATTCCACAATTGAGAAAGAAGCGCTTGCCTGTTGTTGGGCTATAGCACATTACAGGTATTATCTGTGGGGTATACCTTTTGCGCTTAAGACAGACCACAAACCTTTGATCCACTTATTCAAGGGTGGTCGGGGTTTAGACGGTAGTGTGACTCCCCGAATTTCTAGGTGGTTGACATCAGTATTGGATTACAATTTTATTGTAGAGTATGTGCGGGGAAATAGGAATGTGTTGGCTGATTGTTTGTCCAGAATGCCAGTGGAAGGAGATTCTGGTGTTGTAGATGTGGAGGAATTGGTTGTAGAAGTTGATGGTGAATTTGCCATAAGCCGAGATGAATGGAAGGAAGCGGTGGAAAAAGATGAGGAATATAAAGGATTGAGAGAGGTCATCATGAATTGCTGGGGTGAGTCTGATGTGTTGCATAAGTTCAAACATTATTTACAAGTCAAAGATGAATTGAGTCTACAAGGTGATAGGATTTTGCGTAGAAGTAGGATTATTCCGCCAAATGTGTTGAGACTTAAGATATTAAAAATTGTACATGAGGGACATCTTAGAAGGAGTTTAACCAAGCGGAGATTGAGAGAGTCGTTTTGGTGGCCAGGAATGGACAAGGATGTGGAAAGCTTGGTGAAAGAGTGCTATGCGTGTAGCAATAGTGACAAGATGAAGATTACTAGGAATCCTCCTTTGAGGTGCATGGAGCATCCAATGAAACCATGGGAAAAAGTAGGGTTGGATATTTTAGGCCCGGTTGATAAATTGGGGAGTAATGACCGATACTTGGTGGTGTTGGTAGATTACCATAGTAAGTGGTTCACGTGTAAATCTATGACTGATGTGACTTCAAGGAATGTGATAATATTTTTGAAGGAAGTTTTTTTTGAAGAAGGGGTGCCTAAGACACTTTTGACTGACAATGGTGTTCAGTTAGTTTCAGTGGAAATGGAGAACTACTTGAAAAATATAGGAGTCTGCCATGAAAAGGTTGCTTTGTTCCATCCTCAGGCTAATGGGTTGGTGGAGAGGGTAAATCGCATGATTATGGAAAATATTCAACTTTCATTAGCAAATGGATTGTCCTGGAAAGATGAGTTACGGAGAATGATGTGGGGTCATAGGATTACTCCTCACACAGTGACAGGAGTTTCTCCTTTTGTTGCATTAAGGGGAAGGGAGCCTGGAACGAAAGAATCCCCAATGTGGTTGCAAGATAAAAAGCAGGTTTAGATTGATAGAGAAGGAAGGAGGTTAAGGGTGCAAGAGAATCAAAAGCGAAATAAAAGGGAGTATGATCAAAGGAAGGCAGTTAAGGAATTGGTCTTTAACAAAGGTGACTGGGTGGTGGTGAGGAAGTGTGGATTTATAAAGAAAGGTGAAAGCAAATTTTCTCAACCATGCAAAATTATATCGGTGGAAGGTTCTGTAGCCCTTCTTGAGGATGGAAAGAAGAGGAGTGTGGGAGATTTATGTAAAGTATCCCATCTATGAAATGTTATGAAGGGGATTTATGTGAAGTATTCCATTTATGAAATGTTATGAAGGGGATTTATGTGAAGTATTCCATTTATGAAATGTTATGAAGGGGATTTATGCAAAGTATTTCATTTATGAAATCTTAGTTTTGTTATAATATTTCAAAAATAGCAAAGGAAAATATGTATGCTTATTTGTAGATTGCATTGTTTAATTGTCTATAGGGGGGAGATATGTGATGATGTTAGAACAGAATGTTCAGGTTATGATGCAATGGAGCTATGGTAATTCAATGTTCTTATTTGAGCCAGTATCAGTGTAATGCTGGAGGTTGACATGAAGATTGATACCAGTAAAGATCCTACTTCTAATTTTGGAATTGGACTTATTTATTACAGTTTCACACACGTTATAGTTAGGAATTAGCATTTAAAAAACCTTGCAAATTCACTGAAAAAACCATAGGTTTCACACATGTTATAGTTAGCTGGACATTTCACTCATACAAAACCATTGAAATTCCCCCATTATAGTTAGTTCAGCTAACTTTAACTCTCGTGCCCGCAATCCACTGCTGATGACGTCAAATATTACATCACTCATGACATTGTCAGTGACATCACTCATGACATCACTGATGACATCTCAAATGACATCACTGATGACATCACTGATGACGTCATCCATGTGATAAATTACCACATCTTCTCACACCCTAATATAACCTTTGATACACCGACTCAAAATTTCAGAGTTCCATTCTCAAAACCATACATACTCCAATACCAATAACTACATACCCACTTATTAACTCTTAGGTCTACATACACCTCCACTCATTCACCTGTACAGTCACTCATACTTACAGTCACTCCATACAAGACTATCATATGCATTTATACACCTATATAGACACTCACACACCACCAATCATCCATTGAGGTACTCTCACACCTAGTCAGTCATGCAAATAATCACACTCCCATTTACTCACCTATGCAGTTATACACACTCAAGTTCACTTACTCATAAAAATAGTACCACATTCTTACGCTCTTATAGAATCATTGATACAAGCACACACTCATCCATACAGTCACTCTCACAATCACACACTCTCACATCTACCCACTTATATACTCTTACACGCATATATACTGCCTTTCACATATGTAGTTAGTCACAAATGTACCACTGAGATATACATTCAATCCCTAATACACCCATACATACACTCACTCAATCATACAGTTAATCACAGATGCACTCTTAAAACCATGCACCCACTGAATCACCCACTCACACATCTAGTCACAGAGTAACACACACCCTACCCACACAAACACTCAGGAACCCATACAGATACTCAGACAAGCAATCAATAACTCATATAGACACTCATATAGCTATTCACAAAACCATGCAGCCACTTATACACCAACATACAGACACATACAGACATTTACACAGTTTAGTCACTAGTCTGCAGTAAGATACATTTAATGACTCACTTATAGAGTCAGTTACGCACCACAGAAAATCATCCATTTACACACTTGTACACCCACTTATTCTTCAACAGGTCTTTCCCTATATATATTAAACATATTAAAATTGTTCAGAAATACATACTCAATGGATGATGTCATCAGTGATGTCATCAGTGATGTCATTTGAGATGTCATCAGTGATGTCATGAGTGATGTCACTGACCATGTCATGAGTGATGTAATATGTGACGTCATCAGCAGTGGATTGCGGGCGCGCGAGTTATAGTTAGCTGAACTAACTATAACGGGGGAATTTCAATGGTTTTGTACGAGTGAAATGTCCAGCTAACTATAACATGTGTGAAACCTATGTTTTTTTCAGTGAATTTGCAAGGTTTTTTAAATGCTAATTCCTAACTATAACGTGTGTGAAACCTATGGTTTTTTCAGTGAATATAAATATATATATATATATTAAGCTCCAAAGTACCCAGCGTACAAGGAGCACTCGAACGGCAACATGCTCATGAAGAGCCTTTATGGTATACAATCCGCCGGCACAACGATGACTTTAAGCAGTTCAATTCGCCATGGATGCCTGACGCGTTCCGAAGTGTCCCCACTTCTCTTCAGAGGCTTTGGCAATTGAAGGTGCTTAGGACACCCACCTCATCATTTAAATGCTCCAATGCATGCTCTGGATGGGACGCTCTGCCACGACTAGCAGAGTATTATGGGCCTTGTAGTGTCCTTTGTCTCAAGATGGAGCGCGCAATGTTGTTGCTGTAACATTCATAGCATATCCACCGGCACACCGAGGCCCATCTGGGGAGCAACATTGCGCTCTTCATGAATATGTTGCCGTTTGAGTGCTCCTTATACGTTATATATATATATATATATTCATTGAAAAAAAACAAAGGTTACAGGGAAATTTTCCAAAGTAATGACCAGCTCAGGTGAGCTCCTGTTTTTAAAGTTTGGGGGTGATTTGTCAAGCAGGGGCAGAGAAAAAAGGGGGTCTCAAAACGCATTTTCTCCATGTTAATTTCCATAGGACATTTTGGAACAGGCTACAGCCCGAGCTGCTGAACGGAATTACACCAAATTTGGCAAAAAGGTAGCACTTGGTTCAGAAATCGTACTTTTTTTTTTAATGATGTAAATCTGTTCAATAGTTTCTGAGAAATTAAAAAATAAAAATATATATATCTGAGCACCGAGCTGTGAATCCTCCCGAGAACGAGCATCATTCTTATTGGCTGCCAAAACTCCAAACCAGAATGTGTTGGCAGCCATCTTGTGACTCGGTACTAGTCAGAAGAAAAAAGGATAAATAAAGATTAAAAACAAGAATAGGGGGCAGGGTAGAAACACCCTGACCCCCTAGGGCTGCTCAGGGACCCCAAGGCCCAACTAAAGCATTTTTTTTAAATCATCTGAATTCGCGCTGGGTGCGCGAATCCGGCTGAGAAAATAAAAAAAAATGAAGCGCGGGCTTTCCAGCTTCGTTATCCTAAGCCGCCAGGTGAGCCATGTCCCGGGGGAAATATGCAGTTATGGACCACCACCTCCCAGGGGATTGAATAAAAAATGCCCGGGGCTTTAATATATTTGAGCTGGGGAACCTCGCGGGCCCCCCAAGCCCTGGGTACCACCACCTCCCCAGGGATTTTTAATTAATGGGTGTGGCCTTGCGTGCCTCCCAAGCCCCGGGGACCACCACCTCCCTAGGGCTTTCTTCTTTAATGAGGGGGGCTTGCAGACCCCCCCATGCCCCGGGGACCACCACCTCCCTTTGTACTCGGTGGGAGGGGGGACCGTGTGGCCCCCTCCTGGAGTCCTCGATGGCCCTGGGGACTGTCGCCCACCAGGGCCGGCTCCTGCAATGTCCGGGGGTGCCCACCCCCAGGACATTGCCGTTTGCAATAACAGGGCGGGAGCTGCATTGCAAACACTGCTTTGCTTGTTGGAAGCGAGAGCAGGAAACCTGCTCCCACTTCCAACAAGCAAAGCAGAATTGCTTTCGGGCATGGGGAGCTGCATGTTAGCAGCTTCCCTTTCCCAAAAGTAATGCCGGTTCCAGCAGGAGGTGGGGAGCCGGCTGGGACCATGGGGGCATTAGGGCTACCCCCACGGTCCCCAACTTGAGGTCCAGCCCCTCCCTTTAAATTAATTATTATTATTATTTTTTTTTAACGTAAGGCCGGCCCCGTGGGATGGGGTCCCTGGGGCCATAATTGACCAAGGGAAGGGGGGGCCACGCAGCTCCCTCCTGTACTATTTTATCTTTTAAAAAATGCTCAGCCCCTGGGGGATAGGGTCCCCAGTGCTCAAAAAATACTAAAAGAAGGAGGGCCACACTGCCCCCTATTAAAAATATATATATTTTTGTTAAAGCCGGCATCCCGCCAGAGGACCCGCCCCCTCCTTGCACCACTCTGCAAACGCGCCTCCTGGCCCGCTCTAAATTGGGGGATTAAGTCCCCTTCATTCCTAAGGGTACCTGGGGGCCAACTAGCCCACCAGGTACCTCCAGTAAGCCCCACACAGTGGGATTGCTGAGAGGTGGTCCGAGGCCATGCCCCTTTGTACACCACTCTGTAAACGTGCCTCGTGGCGCACTGCTGGTGGGACGATTATTTTTTAATTGACATGTTTTTATTAGGGTTTAGCATATATTGCATCACAAGAAATATTCACAATTATGAACCTGAATCATTGTATCCTAACATCATGGGCCTTTGAAAAAGCTATAGTGCGTGTAAACTGTAGTCCATTAGCTGCGGAGACCTCCTGTGATGTCCCGAGAGACCTGTCTTCCCCTATGTCGGTTCCGTCTGGCCCCCATGTATATCGTCCTGGTCATGCCTACACCTTCCGTCTCGATCAGGGTTAACTTTACCTCCCCACCTCGGTCTATTTAGCGTTCCCTTCTTTCTCAGATTCCCTATCATGTCGTGTAACTAGAACAACGGTATGTAAACTGCCAACTGGGACTATTGTCGCCTACGAGGCGGCTTGGAAAGGGCCCTGGGGTGGGGGGGGGGGGCCGAAACTGGGTAATGTAGGGGAAGGAAGGAGGCAGTGAGTGAAGTATGGGAGGGGGGGAGGGGACGCGGGGCCGGCAGACGAGAAGCTCCTGTGACAGAGTATGTATGGGCTGGTGGTAGGTATATGTGGTGTGCTCTAGGGCTCCCCTAGGGGAGGGGGGGGCTGGTCTGCCACTTGTCGCTAGGCAGGGGACTGGGTTCGTACTCACCCTCGTATCTGGGTATGTTACCTATCCTATCACTGCTGGTGGGACGATGAGGTCCTCTTGTGTCCTGAGGACCTCAGGACACAAGTGGACTTCATCCCTCGAGCAGCAGTGTGCCAGGCCGCGCGTTTGCAGAGTGGTGTAAAAAGGGGGCGTGGCCTTGTACCACTCTCAGCAATCCAGCTGTGTGGGGCTTACTGGAGGTACCTGGTGGGCTAGTTGGCCCCCAGGGACCCTCAGGAGGCAAGGGAATTTCTCCCCCAACAAAGAGTGCGCCAGGAGGTGCGTTTGCAAAGTGATGGGGAAAGGGGGCATGGCCTGTGTCCACCTCTCAGCAATCCCACTGTGTGGGGCTTACTGGAGGTAAGAGGTAGGCTAGTTGCCCCCAAAGGCCCCGCTGCAGTGAAGGTGACTTCAATGCCCATCCAAGAGCGTGCCAGGGAGTGCGTTTGCAGAGTAGTGGGCAAAAGGGGCGTGGCCTGCTATGAGAACTTAGCAATCCAGCTGTGTTGGACTTACTGAAGGTAATAGGATGGGTAGTTGGCTCCCAAGGATATCCAACTACCCCTCTTGTTACCTCCAGTTAGTCCCACACAGTGGGATTGCTAAAACGTCTTCGGAGGCCACGCCCCCTTTCTCCACCACTCTGCAAACGTGCCTCCTGGCAGACTACAGGATGGGGGATGAAGTCCACTTTACTCCTGAGAGACTTTGGGAGCCAAGAAGCCTAGTAAGTCCTATGCAGCGGAATTGCTAAGCACTGGTCGGAGCCCAGCACCCTTTCTCCACCACTCTGCAAACGCGACTACTAATTAAAAAAGCATTTGCAATGTAATAGGTTTCGCATTTGCGATAGTTAGAGCTATTGGCGTTGTAAATGTAAAAGTTTTTTACTAATGTTTTTTGGTGTAGAGTGGATGTTCGTTGTGTGTAGTGGAATTATGTGGTATGTTGTGCAGTGAAATTATGTGAATAGAAAGTATGTGGTATTTAGTGTATAGGAATTATGTGGAGTGGGATTATGTGTTTTGGAGAGTAATTATGTGGTATTGTAGTCTGTGTTGTGGAGTGGAAACCTCAGGTTTAGTCTTCCTCATTTGCATAGAAGCTAAACTATAAACTCAATGAGACACAAAAATAGAAGGAACCACTGAGGAGCACTTCTGGACCTAGTTGGAGGTATCAGCAGGGCCACTGTAATTATGTGACTGTTTGGCTGCACCAATTTTCACATTTTTTTTTTTTATAAATGCTTTTATTAAACATACATTTGTTCAAATAAACATTACAGAGGAATCAACACACCCGTGCACTGCAATGACATACAATGAATGATGGTACATCATTACATGGAAAAGGAATGTTAAAGGGAAAGGGGATCATCATGTTCAATACAACGAGGCGGCAAACATATTTTTCCACAGTAGGTATTCCAAGGTCTCCAAATACGGGACCACTTTTTGGGGCAGCCCCTGGCCGAGTACACTGTCTTTTCCCTATACATACACCAATCAAGGTCTTTTTACCAAGCTTCTATTGTGGGTGGTTGAGCTGCGCCCCATAGCTGTGCAATATTCCTTTTTGCGATCATGAACCCTAGTGTGGTCCATTGTGTCTGGGGAGTGTTCAGATCAGTAGGTTCCCAGATGTTCAGGAGGCACCTTCGCGCCTCTGGGTGGAGACAGACTGAGAACACTGTGTTGATGATGTCATGAACCTTGCGCCAGAAGGAGCTTATGGAAGCACACTCCCAGATTACGTGTATGAATGTTCCCATGTGTCCACATCGCCTCTTGCATTACCCTCCATCCACTCTCCCCATATGTATCAGAAGGGGGTCCCGTAATATACACCCTGTGGGGAATTTTGAGCTGTACTAATTTAAGTCATGCCGGGATGGCGACCTCTCTAGGAGACGACACTGACTCGCCAGTCCTCATCATCCAGCTCAATCCCATCCCTTATCCATTTTTCCCGCAATGATTGGTACATGTGTGAGTAACTACATATGTGAAAGGAAGTATATGTGAGTGTTGGACTATATAAATGACTATATGTGAGAGTGAGTGATTGTGAGACTGGCTGTGTGGATGAGTGTGTGCTTGTGTCAGTGACTGTAAAACAGAGTAAGTATGTATTATTATCTGTATGAATAAGTGTGTGTGTGTGTGTATAATTGTTTAGGTGAGTAAATGGGAGTGTGATTGATTCTTTGCATGACTGACTATGTATGTGAGTAACTCTATGGTGAGTGGTGGTGTGTGAGTGTCCTGATAGGTGTATGAGTGCATATGATAGTTCTGTATTGATGAGTGACTGCATGTACGAGTGACTATGGGTGAATGAGTAGATGTGTGTGTAGACCTAGGAATTAGTGAGTGGGTATGTAGTAACTGGTATTGGTGCGTCTTTGGTTTTGAAAATGGTAGTCTTCATTTTAGAGTGGGTGTATCAAAGGTTATATTAGGGTGTGAGTGGGTGCATCTGATTATCACATGGATGATGTCACCAGTGATGTCATCAGTGATGTTATTTGAGATGTCATCAGTGATGTCACTGACCATGTCATGAGTGATGTAATATGTTACCTCAACTAACTATAACGGCCGAATTTCTCTGGTTTTGTACGAGTGAAATGTCCAAATAAGTATAACTTCCCTGAAACTTGTTTTTATCAGTGAATTTCTGAGGTTTTTAAATGCTAATTTCTAACTATAACATCCCTGAAACCTATGTTTTTTTCGGGGAATGTCAAAGGATTTTTTTAAATGCTAATTTCTAACTATAACATCCCTGAAAACTATGTTTTTTTCTAGTGAATTTCAAAGGTTTTTTAAAGGCTAATTTCTAACTATAACATCCCTGAAACCTATGTTTTTTTCAGTGAATTTCAAAGGTTTTTTAAATGCTAATTTCTAACTATGTCTACAGAGGTAGGACATATGCAGAAAGAGGGAAAAAGGCGCAGAAAGAAGCAACAGAAATGCAGAAAGAGGCAACAGAAGTCCAAAAAGATGAACAAAAGTGCAGAAAGAAGCAAAAGATATGCAGAAAAAACCAACACAGGTGCAGAAAGAGGCCTTGTTGCAAAGTCATTCTGTGCCCCCAATGTTTTGCTGACGGGTACTGATGGTAACTGACTCTGACTAACCAGGCCTAGAGCCAGTGCTATGCTAAAAGACACTTAGAATACAGTGAAAACACCTACATACACTAGGGTACACTATGGGTTGGGGTACCCCTGTGCTTGGCATGACCTCCTCTGTAAGGCCCTAGTACATAATAGGGAAGGGAGATTAAAACTACCACTAAGTCAGAGGTGCAGAAAGATGCTTCTTTGACTAGTAGTCGCGTTTGCAGAGTGGTAGAGAAAAAGTGCTGGGCCTCCGACCAGCGCTCAGGAATTCCGCTGCATAGGACTTACAGGAGGTGCCAGGAGGGCTTCTTGGCCCCCAAAGTCCCTTAGGAGTAAAGTGAAATTCATCCCGTAGTCTGCCAGGAGGCATATTCACAGAGTAATGGAGAAAGGGGGTGTGGCCTCCAAAGACGTCTTAGCAATCCTTCTGTGTGGGACTTACTGGAGGTAACAAGAGGGGTTAGTTGGCCCCCAAGGACATCCTTGGGGGCCAACTACCCCTCCTTTTACCTTCAGTAAGTACCAGACAGCAGGATTGCTAAGTTCTTATAACAGGCCAGGCCCCCTTTGCCCACCACTCTGCAAACGCGCTCCCTGGCGCTCTGGGATGGGGATTGAAGTCCCCTTCGCTGCTGGGGGTCCTTAGGGGCAAACTAGCCTACCTCTTACCTCCACACAGTGGGATTGCTGAGAGGTGGACACTGGCCATGCCCCCCCTTTCTCCACCGCTCTGCAAATGAGCCTCCTGGCACGGTCTTGGTTGGCGGATGAAGTCCCCTTTCCTCATGAGGGTCCCTGGGGGGCAACTAGCCCACCAGGTACCTCCAGTAAGCCCCACACCACTGGATTGCTGGGAGTGGTCTGAGGCCAAGCCCCTTTTTTACACCACTCTGTAAACATGACTCCTGATGCACTGCTGCTTGGGGGATGAAGTCCACTGTAGTCCTGAGGTCCTCAGGACACAAGAGCACCTCATTGCCCCACCAGCAATGCACTAAGAAGCACGTTTGCAGAGTGGTGTCAAAAGGTGCGTGGCCTCAGACCACCTCTCAGCAATCCCACTGTGTGGGGCTTACTGGAGGTACCTGGTGGGCTAACAAACTAAATCAGGGCTGCACCACTTCCAAGAGAACAGATTAATACAAGTGGGTATAATCAAATAAACCTTCAGTCAGAATAATTTCTTTATTATTTTTTTCTTAAAAAGCCACAGCCAACACGTTACGACCTGTCACGCAGGACTTCTTCAGGGCTGTAATTTAAAAACACATATAAAAATAACATATACAATACATTAAACTGTACATAACACAAATGACATACATTAAATAAATATAATTCCAAAGTCACTACAATCCCTAATCACAACACTACAAGTGGTGAACCAGAACACTGTAAACTTCACACTTAAAATTACAATAAAGACCAAACTCCAAAGACTGACACTTACACACAATATTTCCTACTAACCCATCAAGATAAGAAACAGCCTCAACCAGAGATTGGATATCAAGACCTTCTGGACATATAACACAATTAATAAAGCAGAGAGGGAGAAGGAATAGAAACATTTGAAAAGATGTTTTCGTAACAGAGAGAGTTATTGTAACCAAAGTGGATAGAACACACCCAAAATAAAGTGGTCTGTTGTCAATAATTAAATTAAACCCAGAGTCCGTCGTGATCTGGGTCCTATATTCCCAATTCAACCAATCACAGCGATGTTAGTCTCGATTGGATCTCATAAATACATGTCACACTCTATTGCAATAAAAGAGCCTAATATAAAATGAGCAAAAACACGATAGGATATAAAATCCACATCAAACATCATCTTTTGGGCATGGCAGCAGCAAGAACCAAAGGTGCACCCTCACACCATAATGTGGCAACCAACCCAACATATGCCCAGTGACCCAAATGTAAAGTTATGTGCCACCATATCCAAAATATCCAAAGATAAGGAGGCAAAAACATACCGTTCAAAATGCGCGATAAGCGAAAGAAGGTTGGTAGTAGCCTTGTGAGAGTATCTCCACAAAATATTAACAGTAATCTGTATAGGGCAAAGCGATATCATATACCATCAAACCCACATAGTAAAAATGATAATGATGCCATGGAAGAGGTTTCGGGGTGCTCGGGGGGCGGAAGGGGGTACATGATGTGCGTAGTCCTTGGTTTATTATGTGGATTTGTATGGATACCATGCACAGGTATTAGTCACTATGCATTGTAATGATGGCTGTATTATGTTGGTGACTGTGAGCAAAGTTAATAAAAAGAGTTATAAAAAAAAAAAATGATAATGATGGACCATATCCAGAATGGGTATACACAAAACACATCCCAAAAATTAACTTGAGCCTACCTCATTTATATTAAAGAGTGTTCATCCATGTTACAATTCGTTTCACCAATCCATCAAGTTGTAATAGAAAGTCGAATAATAGTAACTTATGTCCAAAGATGTGGTTTGATAGTCACGACAATGTGGGTACAGTGCTGATATATTAGAAACAGCACATGTTATAACTAAAATTAACACAAAAGTGCAAATAAAAACGAGTTTGTGTATGACTATACAATTGCAGTAAATAACTAAAAAACCTGATTTAAAACTGACCCAGAAACATCTGTAACAGATAGGTCATGTTGAAAATCTTAATGGAGCAGTAACATTCACTATGGTGGGGTGTGTAGAATGTAATAACTATCCCACTGGCACAGCTACCCCGTACTTTTACTGCGAACGCATCAAGTAAAAGAACGCGTGTGCATGGTTCGAATTCCAAAGCACGAGTTTGTGTTTATAATGAGTTTCATCGCAGATAACGGAAACTTAACAATTCGTTGGAGCGCACGGTGAACCATAGGCACTCCTAAGCCACCACCCACTTATGACAGTTAAACCCGAACGCACTATAATAACCCCGTTCTACAAAAATCCCTTACTTTGTGGTGGCTATGCAGCCCGACGTGGTGTGTATCACCCTCCGCTCGCCTCCGGTCTGCACGCTACGCAGTGCAGCGGCATGCCTAATAATGAAAGTAACTGCGTCATCAACACGAGCATGTGAGCCAGAATGAGGCATGCGAATGAAACCAGCGAAAACACTGGACCGCCATATTGTAATATAATCATCGGCAGTTCGAAGACCTTCTGTCCTATGGCCACTGTTAAAACACATGGCGAGTAAACACTACAAATATGTCACAAAGCTCACGATTGGCCACAAAATCACACGCATCATATTGATCCACAATTGTATAGAGTATAGATGTAAGTAAAATTAAATTGAGTTCTTATATATATGCTTTTGAGTTCTTATATATATGCAGTACCATAATTGTATATGTCGTATATATCAAATGACTACATATTAGTATGCCGGGCCATGCAAAATATGTGTTTGTCTTTCACAAGATACGCGACAAATCCTGCATAGATTCGTATACGGGACCTCATATGTGACTACATGAATCAAGAAAGTTAATCCCAACCAAACCAACGGTCGCCATCTTCAAGGGTGGTCCGATTCAGCCCGAATTCAAAGTGAAAATGTGAATCTTCTACTGAAAGCGGGCCTAATAAAAGTTCTAACTGTGTCATATTGGGCATATTCCAAAAGGGAGATATATCAGTCCCCCCTCATTTTGTTTTACCTCCAGATAGTGTCAAAACATAATTACATCCGACAGTGATTTTAATGGTTTAAAATTATAGTATCATCTAAGAAGTGATTATTCTGTATATCATAAAATAGAAGCTTTATAATCGCAATTTCAGAGACATGGCTCGAGCAAGTGCCCCTTGGTAGTGCAGGCTTGCATCCTCTTACAGAGCACCATTGGTATAGAATGCTACATGCATATAGAGCAAAATCTATTTTATACAAGATCAATATCAGATTCCTAAGGATTAGATCGTCATCCAAATTACATCCATATCATCCATCCAAGTAGTTATCATAAGGACCCGAATCGAAAGTGAAAGATAGGACAGGAAGTGACAGAGAAGATTATTATGTGCATAGATCATAAATGCATGTTCAGGTATATAGTTTGACATTCTTAATATGTCTCCAACCCTCTTATTGGAATGTAAATTATTTTGCACACCTCATAATGAGTTACAACACCATATGATAGAGATGGATTACATTAACGGAACAATGGTTAATCAGGCACTGACAATCTATCTCACAAGTGATAGTACGTTTCATCATCTGTGTTATGTCTCATTTGTGTACATTTCAAACGACATATCCAGACAGCCTCTCTACACCATAAAGACAATTCTTGATTCCCATCCCGTGGGTGAATTGGGATACGGTCAATTCCATGATACCACACTCTGCAGTTATCCCCATGATGTTCCCTCATGTGATAGGTCATAGGGTACTTCATGCCATTGTTTTTAATGGCTCGTACGTGTTCCTGTATGCGTAACTTGAGCGGTCTTACTGTACTCCCCACGTATATCTTTTCACATTCACAGCCCAAAATGTAAATTACATATTCTGTATTACAATTTATGAAATGCCTAATTTCATATTCCTTGCTGGTGTTATACCGAAACAATTTAGTCTTGTTTCTCCCAAAGGGGCACATATTGCAATTCATACACGTAAAAAAAACCTTTTGGAGCAGGAGGGAGCCAGGTTTTATTGACCGAACTCCTGGTGTAACTTGGGCAGAGTAAGTTTCGAAGTGTTTTGCCTCTATGAAACGTACCTTTAGGTGTGAGAGTAATGTATTTCTTCAGGCTAGGTACATCATTGAGAAGACCCCAATGTTTTCTTAAAATATTAAATAGTCCTGCACTGTTGTTGGTGAACTGTGTGACAAAGGCCACATGCGAGTTCTTACCCTGTTTGTGACCTGTCAGCTTTCTTAACCAATGTGCTGGTTCTGCTGACTTTTTGAATTCATAGGTCAGCTCTTTTCAAGGTCTCGTCATCGTAACCCTGTTGTCTGAAACTATTTTTGACTTCGCTGATGTTATCTTTAAAGGTCACGTCGGAACTGCAGTTTCGACGGAGTCGTGTCATTTCCCCAAACGGAATTTTCCTAATCACTGATTTGGGGTGAGAGCTAGTTGCGTGCAGAGGGCTATTTTGCATGACGTGGACTTACGAAAAATGGTACTCTGTACGGAATTATTGTCAATGTTGAACAAGAGATCTAAAAATTCCAAACTTGTCATACTGTACTTCATCGTTAAGTGTACATTATGAGGGTTGCTATTGAGAAAACCATGGTATTCAACTAGTTGACTGGAGGAATCTTTCCACAGCAAGATTATATCATCGATATACCTCCCCCAGAAAACAATCATGTCCATCCAGGGGGAGGCATAGCTACCCCAGGCATGCACCCTCTCTCACCAGCCCATAAAAAGGCCGGCGTAAGAGGGAGCAAACCTGGAACCATGGCTGTCCCCTGGGTCTGGTGGAACCAGGTACCATCGTGTAAGAAGAAATTCTTAGATAGAATAATGTCGATCATCTCCATCAGCATCTCGTTGTGTTCAGCAGGATCAGCTGGATCAGCTGTACGTGTCATCAGAAAGGACTGAACCGCCATCACACCAAAATGTTTCTGAATGCACGTATATAGTCCAGTCACATCCATCGTGACGAACATAAGGTCATCAGACCATGCTAAACCATCAAATTTCTGTAAAATATCACCAGTATCCTGTATATATGCTGGGAGGTTGATCACAAAAGGCTGGAGAAATGTATCAACATACTGTGACAACCGTTCTGTAGGTGAATCTATGCCCGATATAATCGGGCGACCTGGTGGGAAGATGCCCGCCTTATGAATTTTAGGGAGGACATAGATACAAGGTGCGAGTGGATTCTCTACAATTAAATACCTATGTTCTTCATCCGAAAGGAAACCACCCTCACACCAATCATGCAGTCTAGTTTGTATGTGGGTGACAAGGGAGGGAATGGGATTACTAGATATTTGCCGGTAGCAACTAGGATCCCCTAGCTGTCTATTTCTGTAATCCGTGGCGTTCATAATCACCACATTCCCTCCCTTGTCAGCTTCTCTAATGATGATTGAATCGTCACCTCTAAGGTTATCCAATGCTGACCTTTCTGCTTTAGTCAGATTCTGTTTATAATGATCATACATGCGTCGTGAATCCATAAGGGCATAAAGATCCTGAAAGAATTTGGACTGAGGTCTGAGTCCCCTACTGACCCGTGTATCTTCCTTGATGCTCTAATCCTCCCTTAACTCCTGTAAGGTAAAGTGTTCACCCTCAGAGATTTACAACATCATTTGTAAATTTTGTAAATCCAAAACAGTGTATGTCACAGTTTGAGCCGATGTTATCATGAAACATACTTTTGAGGGTTTTGTGCAGAAGAAGTCTTTTAATTCCAAAATTCGTGTGAACTTATACAAATCAAACATCATATCAACGGGATCACCCCATTGGGAAGGACAAAAACTCAAGCCGTTTTTCAAAACATCACATTCAACACTAGACAAAACGCGATTGGATAAATTGACAATCGTTAACAAATTAGATTCATTGGTCCCCTGTGTATCACATTTTACGTTGTTTTTGACCTGGTTGCCCTTCCCTGATTCATATCTTTCTTTCTTTTGTTTTTTCTTGCCACCTTTTTCCTCTCCTCCTTGTTTTTGATCTTTCTTGGTGGTCTTATTTCCCAGCCTGAGCCTTTCCATTTCTACTAAAAAAAATTGCCGTCCCGCAGAGGTTCATGCACCTTCATTCCGAGAGGTACTACTCTCTATTGAGGAAATGGAACTACTGCTGATGGAAATTGAATCTGTTGATGCTTCCCTGGCTCTTTTACCCGCCCCCATTGGTCTGATGTTATCAAACCTATGGGCGGAGGTATAGATCCTCTCATTTTTATAATCATTGTCGTCACGTTTGTTCTTCTTTAATTTTTTATACCTCATATAAATCTAATGGGTCTCGATAACCCTGTCATAGATCTCTTAGGGGCATATTATCAAGAAACGTCATTAAAATTATCGCCGCTTTAGCGGCAGAAAACTGCCGCTAAAGCAGCGATAATGGGCTTGATAATATGCCCTTGAGAATTCCCATAGAAGCCCATGTTCTGGTGTCAACATGGGCTTCTATTGGAATTCTCTGCGGCATATTATCAAGCCCATTATCGCCGCTTTAGTGGCAGTTTTCTGCCGCTAAAGCGGCGATAATTTTAACGCCGTGCTTGATAATATGCCCCATAGTTCTTCTTAATTGCGTCCTTCAAGTCAGAGCAATCAATCTCCCTCTCTAGATTGACTATCTCTTCCTCAAAGAGGCAACATTTTTGTCCGCGTGTCTAATCAGGATTCGTATCATTGTATTAGATACTTGTTGTAAATTTTCTTCCCAATCTCTGAGTGAGTTCTCATCGAGGTCTTCAAATGTTGGGAAGATCAGAATCCTCAACCCCCACTGTATTTTCTTGTTGTCAAAGTATTTCTGCAGTGTAATCCCGTCGCACCAGTGGGACATTTCCTGCTTTTTAAGCCTTTCTAACTCCTGAAACTTAATGTGTAGTCCTTCTCCAGTTTGTTCCTTGCTTGTGTTTGAACTACCTAAATTCATACTAGAGAAAAGGTCGAGAGCCAATGCTTCCCTTTTGTCATTACATTTTGACATAGCTAAAGGAGTTTGATCACAATATGATTCATACTAAATTAAAGAAAGCAGTCTATTCTCTGGCATTGATTGTGCCAATTTGGTCCCAAACAATGGAAAAACACAACTTGGACCGGGGTCCTACAACAAAAGAATATGGCACCAATCACATACAATTATGCCAATGAAATCAGAGATTTATGGACTATCCTGTGGGCATGCTCCCGAAAGTGCCCCCTGTCCAGGAGCACCCCCCTATTTTACACCTAGGGAATTCATACAAACAAACTAAATCAGGGCTGCACCACTTCCAAGAGAGCAGATTAATACAAATGGTTATAATCAAAAAAGCCTTCAGTCAGAATAATTTCTTCTTTATTATTTTGTTCTTAAAAAGCCACAGCCAACGCGTTTCGTCCTGTCACGCAGGACTTCTTCAGGGCTGTAATTTAAAAACACATATAAAATTAACATATACAATACATTAAACTGTACATAACACACATGACATAAATATGTACATACATATATAAATATAATTCCAAAGACACCACAATCCCTAATCACAATGCTGGAGCAGGGTTTTCTATTGAAAATTTATTGAGATTTAAACTCCAGTTTATGTTTATATGTCATAATTAAAATTACTGATAAATTAATTGTTAAATATTAATCTTGTATAATAACTAAGTAATTGGGTTCGGAATCAGTGACATCGTCGTGTGTTACTATTAGAGACATATTTTCAGTATAAAAGGAGTGCGTATGGTAGCGAAGGTTATCTGTGAAACTCTGGTCTTAAGTCCCAGGGATCCGTAAGGTTTGCCGTTAAAGCTTACCGCCGGAGAAGTAATAGGTACACTCTGAGCTTGTTTGAAGGACTGGGCAGAGGTAAGCGCTGCTTGGTTAACGTGTGTTATAATTCTGTAGTGGGACAGACTGTTCGCTGTTCTCGGGAAAGACAGGATTTTGTGTGGATGTACTACATTTTCTAGTGTGAAAGTGCGTGAATGTATGAGCATTTAGTTGATTGTGAGACTCTTTGGAGCATTCCTGGAGGAAACAGTTAATGGATGCATGTTAGAAGGGCAGAGTAGAGGGATGTGCTACTGTGTCAATGAAAGTAATCATTCCATGGTAGAGCAGAGGCAAGCGCTGTTCTAGGGAGAAGCGGGATTCTTGTGAAAAAGAATTTTCTTTACTATTCTGTGGTTAGCGAAGTAGACAATGGAGATGTTTATATGTTGTAACTAATAGATTTTGTAGAATCTGAAACGAAGTCTACTGAGAAGGCTTTGTAAAGGAGGGGTAGACGAGTGACAGGAGACAGAGTAGAAGCGACTGCAGAGACTACTGACGTCAGACAGACCGCGCTGTGATTGGGCAGTGGATTAGAACAGTGCTCGCGCTGGGATTGGTGCATTGGTGTGAGCCGCGCAGGGATTGGAAGGAGTACAGGGTGACGTAGACGCTCCAGGATTGGTGCGTTAGTGTGAGTCGCGCTGTTATTGGACAAAAGATCGTACAGTTGCGGAAAGGACTAGAGTGTTGTAGTAAACGCGAAAATGTATTATCAACCGGAGGAAAAGAAGAAGAAATCCTTGTTCGGTAAAATTAAAAGATGGTTCGACAAGGATAAGAACATAATAACTAGAGAAGGTGAATTGCTACCTCCGACAAGAACTCCTGCATCCTTCATGGTTGCGAAATATGGGTATCATACCTGTATTTGGTTAGAAAACTGGGCTAAGTACACTAAGGAGGATGGTGTTTTAGCGTTCCCGGAACATGGTTCATTTAATCTGGCCGTGTTGAGAAATTTACGGGAAAAAATGATGTGTCTAGAGCCTAGACCAAGGCCGACACAGTTCGAGGCGTTGGTGGAATGGGAAGATGAGGTGCATGAGCGAGAAAAGCAGAGGAGTGGAGGCAATTATAGGTATATTTTTGGGAGGAAATATGATCATGAAACTCATCATGATCGAATGAGGAGATGGCGAGATGCTAGTATGTCAGAGGGATTATATCCTATGAGAACTGTTGAAGAAGCGGAAGGGAGGAAAGGTGCAGAAAAGGTGCCTGATACAGAAGTGAGAAGGTATGGGGCTAATGATTATGAGGATGAGGTCTTGGATGACATGATTTATAAGAGACCACCTCCATATAGACCAGAACCAGAAGAGAGAACGCCAGTTGCTACTCCCGTAAGAGATACTTTACGAATTGTTAAAACTGAGATTGTGACACCTGATTTGAAAAGTGGTAGCTCTTTCATGGAAAGAGAGAGAGAGAGAGAGCGAGAGAGAGAGAATCAAATCAGTGATGAGAAACCAAGAGAATTAGCCAGAACGACATCTGAGCTGACTGAGAAAATTAGAGAGCTGGCGAAAAATCTAGAAGCTGTTACAGTGCCTGTAACCATTGGTCCGGTTGTGCCTATTTTTGATAAGCAAAGAATGGGTGAAAATGGTTTGACAGTTCCCTATGTAGGAAATGGTTTGGTTGGTTCTTGCTCTTTGGAGGAATCAGGAATGAGGACAGGAGAAAATAATTTGAGACAGTGGAGACATGACACATGTAGTGGAGGATCAGATGTACAGGCTAGGTCAGGATTGAATACTGGTTGTTTGGGAGGAACGATTTTGGAACCACAGAGGATGGCAGAACAAGTGGGTGCAGTGAAAAAGTTTACTGAAATAACAGCTGAAGATTTGAATGATTGGTTGAAAGTTCTTCAAAAGAAGGATAAAGATTCACAGGCAATTGATGTAGCCAGGTTGTGCATAGAATTGGAGGAACGTATTGCGGGAACAATTCCTACAGAAATATTGAAAAACCATCATGATGGAGAGTTGTTTTTCATGTGCAAGAGTATCACCTGGAGGGCTAAGAGTACACATGAAAGGTTAAAAGCAATAGTGAGTGAACAAGGAGTTGACATGGATAAGGTGAAAGCTTTGCAGAAGCCTTACAGGGTGGATTTCTCAGACAAGGACATTGAAAATCTAAATGGTGTTGGCAGAACAGGGCAGATTAAGGAAATGATTGCCTTATTGCGAAAATGGGGTGATGTGGAAAAATGGAAGGATAGATGGTACAAGAAAAGGGAAGATTCAGTAGACAGGACTTACTCAGCTTTTCCCATGAGAGAAAAGGAGAAAACAGTGGATGCTTATCCTATGAGAGAGATTCCTGGAGGAGGATATGTACATGTCCCATGGACTAGACAGGATATTTTGTCATTTACGAATGATTTTCCTCGACTGAGAGAAAAGCCCGTCGAGTGGTATAGGCAGGTAGACAGGTTTGTGAAATTGTCAAAAGTGCTGTGGATTGACCTGAATAGTCTGTTTGATATAATTGTTCCAGCAGACTTGTGGGCAGAGTGTAAGATAGTTGTAGATTGGCCTGCTAATGAGTACCCAAGAGACCCGAAAACGGGAGCACCAGACCCAGAGGTGATGAAGAAGTATGAACAGGTTATCGTGTTCCTGAAAAATAAGGTACCCCCGAAAGAGACAGACTGGGTTAAGATAGATCGAACACATCAGGAAGCAAAAGAATCAGTTCATGCTTTTTATGAAAGGCTGATACTGGCTTTTAAACAGTTTAGTGGAGATGAACACCTGGGTGATAAGGATTTGAGTCATTTTGTATACAGGTTTGTATATGGCCTGAGACCTGAAATCAGTGAAAGGATTAGAGAGCATACAGTTAATTGGCAGAGTAAAAAGATTGATGAAATCTTGAGACATGCAAAGTACTTCAGTGATGAGATTGAGGCAAAACAGAGAAAGCTGAAAGAGAAAGCAATGTGGGCACAGGTGAAGGCTGAAAGACAAGAAGCACAGATGGTGGAACAAGCAAATAATCCAGGAAATAGGCCCAGATATGGTGCAGGAAAAGGAAAGGGGAATTTAGAGGAGGCCAAGAAAAAGTTCCCATGTCACAACTGTGGACAATTGGGGCATTGGAGATCCGAGTGTACCAATCCACCATTAGTGAGTAATGAGAATAAATCATTGAATCAACAGGTGCAGAACGAGGGGTGTAATTATCAGCAACAACAGCAGAAGGTTGTCAGACAGCAGAGTCAGGAGCCAAAACCGCCCTTGCCGCAGAATAGAGGGTGCCAAAAGTATAACCAGGACTCAGGATTCTACAATGATGAGCAGGTAAACAAACCGAGACGTTCAAACCTGGTACAGCAGTACTGGTTAAAGAATGAGGGGAGTAAGTCTGAAGGGGACTATTGACGGTGCCGAAGAGAGGAGGAAGAGTGCATACTTGGTGCAACTCTAGAAATAGACCAGGCAGGACCATTTGTAGATGGGAAAATAAATGGGGAGAGTGTTACTTTTTTGGTAGACACAGGAGCGACAAGATCAACTGTCAGGTCAGCAGATATAAGAAATCTTCCTCTCTCGGACGAAGCAATCCAAGTGGTTGGTGTAGCTAATACACAGATTAAGACTCGACTTACCGAACCAGTAAGGGTAAGAATAGGGAAATTTTCAGACATGCACAGATTTGTAGTCTGTGACACTAGTCCAGTGAACTTGTTAGGTAGGGACTTATTGTGTAAGATGAATTGCACAATTTTTTGTACTCCGGATGGAATAGCTTTTGAGACACCAGATGAGGATGTTCTGTACAGGATGACTCTAGATAATAGAGAGAGTGAGATTGTTGGTACGTATGCTGTGTTCAATCCAGATGATTTGGCTCAGGAGTTGAGACTCACAGTAAAAACAGCAGCTTGGGATTTTACTGGAGAAGATGTGGGATTGATGAATAATGTAGATCCAGTCAAGATTTCGGTGAAAGAGGGAATCGTTTATCCTAATATCCCACAGTACAGATTGACACCAGAGATAATTGAGGGAATAACCCCTATAATTGATAAGATGATTCAACAGGGTGTTCTGAGAGAGTTACTGAGTAGCCCGTGTAATTCACCGATAATGGGGCTAAAGAAACCTAATGGAAAGTTCAGGATTGTACAAGATTTGAGAAAAGTTAACAAAATTGTGGTGGCATGTTGTCCCATTGTGCCAAATCCATCAGTGATTTTGTATCAGATTCCTCATGATGCTGAATGGTACACGGTGATTGATTTGTGTCATGCTTTCTTTTCAATTCCATTGCATCATGACAGCCAGCCGATTTTTGCATTTCGGTTTGGACAGCGTATTTTGGCATGGTGTCGTATCCCACAGGGGTATACAGAGAGTCCTTCGATATTCAATCAGCTATTGAAGAAATCATTGGAGAGTTTGATCATGCCTGAAAGCTCAGTACTAGTGCAGTACATCGATGACCTACTTGTGGCATCGAAGACACCAGAAGCTTGTGAAGTAGATACCATAGCTTTACTGAATCATCTGGCAGATGGAGGGTTAAAGGTATCTCCAGCCAAATTGCAATTTTGCAAGAAAGAGGTGCATTATCTTGGACACAATATTGAAAGAGGTCTGAGAAAGGTGACCGATGACAGGATCAAAATTATCAGAGGAATGAGAGCCCCAATGACCCAGAGAGAAGTGAGGATGTTTCTGTGAATGGTGGGTTATTGTCGTCGGTGGATAAGTAATTTCTCCCTGATAGCAAAGCCATTGATTAATTTGAGCAAAAGTGAAGTGAAAGACCCATTGGAACTGAATGCAGAACAAATGGCAGCATTTGAAGAATTAAAGAGCAGAATGTGTGAAGCTCCTGCTTCGGGAATGCCAGACTATGAGAAGGAGTTTGAGTTGTATTGCAGTGAGAGAAATGGATGTGCACTTTCAGTGTTAATCCAGAAACATGGACAACTGAGAAGGCCAATTGCGTACTTCTCATCAACACTTGACCCCGTAGCTGTGGGTTTGCCAGGTTGCCTGAAAGCAGTAGCTGCTACATGCAGAAGCTTGGAACAGAGTGAGGGTATAATAATGGGATATCCTGTAAGGGTATTCGTACCTCATGATGTGGCAATTCTTTTGACAAGAAGCAGGACTCAATATATGTCACACAGTCGGTTGACTAAATATGAGAAAATTATTCTGGGAGCATCAAATGTGACTCTTGAGAGATGTGTGAATGTGAATCCAGCAACTCTGTTGCCAGATGCTGAAAATGTGAATGTGGGAGATGATGTTGATCATGATTGTTTGGATGTGCTTGACTATTGCACAAAACCGAGACCAGACATAAGAGATTTGCCATTACCTGAGAGTGATCATGTGTTGTTTGTGGATGGATCATGTCTGAGAACTGATGATGGTGTGCTGAGTGCAGCATATGCAGTGTGCAAGGTTTCAGAAGTTATGGAAGCTTCGTCTTTGAAAGGAGTAAGATCTGCTCAAGTGGCTGAATTGGTGGCATTGACGAAAGCTTGTAAGATTGGGAAAAATTTGAGAGTGACTGTGATGACTGATAGTCAGTATGGATTTGGAGTGGTTCATGATTTTGGCCAACTTTGGCTTCAGAGAGGTTTCTTGACGTCGAGTGGGACTCCAATAAAGAATGCTGAAGTGATTGGGAAGTTGCTTGAGGCGATACAGCTGCCTAAAGAATTAGCGGTTGTAAAATGTGCTGCTCATGGACAAGGAGATGATTTTGTTACTCTTGGTAATCGTTTTGCCAATGACATAGCACAGTATTGTGCAAAGAACAATCATTCGATTAATCAGGGACGAGAAAGGGAGATGTCTTTTTGTTCTGTGATGTTTACTAATGTCCTAGAAACATGGGATGAAGTGAAACAGTTGCAGGATGAAGCAGGAGATGAGGAAATGAGAGATTGGATCAAGGCAGGTTGTGCCCCAAGAGAGACAGATCATGTTTGGATCTATAGAGATGGAAGACCAGTCATGCCTAATTCGATGCTATCAACGATGGCAAGAATGTATCATGGTCAGGGACATCTGGGAAGGGACGCAATGATTAGGTCCTTTAAGCAAACCTGGTACAATGCAAAGTTCAGGCTGATTGCAGAAAGCTTCTGTCAAAGATGTTTGATTTGTCAGCAGTTCAATACTGGGAAAAAGACAGTGGTGAGCCTAGGAACAATAGGCAGAGAAGGAGGTCCTTTTACCAGAATGCAAATAGATTTCATTGAAATGCCCCAAGTGAATAAATTGAGGTATGTTCTAGTGGTAGTCTGTTTGTTCTCGAGATGGGTGGAGGCCTATCCGACTAGGAGGAATGATGGAATAACAGTTGCAAAGTTACTGTTAAGAGAGTTGATTCCTAGGTACGGGTTTCCAGTGACAATTGAGTCAGACAGAGGTGGACACTTCTACAATGAGCTCATGGGTTTAATTTGTGAAGCATTGAGCATACAGCAGAAGCTACATTGTGCATACAGACCAGAGGCTTCTGGTGTTGTTGAACAGATGAATGGCACAATCAAAAACCGAATTGGTAAGATGTGGGCAGCCACTGGAATGAAATGGCCTGATGTCTTGCCTCTAGTGCTAATGACTATTAGGTCTACTCCAGATAGAACCACAGGGTTGAGTCCACATGAAATATTGATGGGACGTGCGATGAGACATGCTTTCGTGCCTGTCAACAAATTGATGACAATAACTGATGACATGATTTTGGATTACTGTAAAGGCCTGGCTGACGCAGTTCATTCTGTGTTTCACCAGGTTGGAGAAGACGCCACCACACTTGAAAAGAAGCAAGCCCATGATCTGAGTCCAGGGGACTGGGTGAGGATAAAAGTGCACAGAAGAAGAAATTGCTTGGTTCCAAGGTGGGGAAGGCCAAGACAAGTCATTCTGACTACGACAACTGCAGTAAAGTGTGCTGTGTGAAAAACTGGGTTCATGCAAGTCATATTCTGAGAGTTCCGAATCCAAAGGATGGGACTGGTAAAGAGTATTTTGAAGAATCAGATTCCAGTGATGATGCAGAGACTGAACCAGTGAGAAGAAAAAAGAATCCTGAAAGGGGGGAAGGAGAAAGAGAATCAGAGTCAGGTGATTCTTTTTTCTTTCCAAGAGAGACTTCAAGAGAAACAGTGAGAGACTCAGAGGAGAGATCGGATTCTGTAAGAGTGCCTGAAGTTCCAACAAGCAGTGGAGAGGAAAGAGGAGAAAAGAGCAATTCCACAGAGACTACACCTGAATCAGATGAAGAGGTTGAAAATCCACCTGAGATTACTTCTGAAGAAGCAGGGTTAGTAGAAGATAGAGAGGGACAGATTGCGGAAGACCCCCGAGGAGGTGTAGGGAACATTCCTGATAAGCTAGGTGAAGGGACAAGTAGACAGCAAGAAGATTGCATGTCGGAGACCCGAGGAGGGACAGTAGTAGGGAAATCTCAATTGGTGGGAAAGAAGTCTGTGGAGCAAAAGAGAATTGTTGAAGAACAAGAGGCAAATGAAACTGAATCAGATGAAAGTGAGAATGAGAAATCAGAGGGTCGAGTTCTGAGAAAGAGAACTTGGATCGGAGAGAGAAATAATAAAGAAGTAAGACCAAAAAGGAGTGTAAGAGGAGATCTTTGGCCTAACAGGATAAAGAGGCTGAGGTACAGACTGACACGAGCAAGTGCAAGTTCAAGTTTATCAAAAGCTGAACAGGTGAACGAGGTGTCCAGTCAGAATCAAGCGAAAGGTGAAAAACAAAAGGTCTCAAAAGAACCAGAGGAGATCAAGAGAATCAGAAAACCTAACCAGAAGTATAGGTCACCGGAATGGACGTACGTGGCACTGTCTGAAGGTGAAGAGGCAGAAAGTCAAGGAAATCCAGAGGGGACCGTACGAGAAGTGGTTGAGGAGGAGAAAACTGTTGGAATCCTGAAAGTTATTTTGACTGACATTGGAGAAGAGTCAGATGCTCAGGATGTTGAAGATGTGATACAATTTGATGTTGCTGAAGAAGAAGTAAAAAGTGATGAAAATCCAAATTGAGTGAACGTAAGGAGTCACTTGGAGAAAAGTGAAAAGAAGAAAATCTGAAATTAGCTGTTTGAAATAATCTAGAGTTTTAAAATTCGGTAGTGGAGTAGTAGAGGCTAAGTCAAAAGACACTGCCAAAGTAGTGAAATGGCTAACACAGAAAATAATCAAAGTAGATGTGCCTTCTTGAAAAAATGGTGTAGAATGTGCTGCTGCTGTACGGGATTATTAATGCTGTTATGGGGTGTACTTGCTTTACTAGTTACCTTTAGGGTTACAATAGACACTTTTGGAATACATACTGAGAATATGACTAATATAGAGAAGAGTTCACAGAAGGTAGTACCAACTAGAAGTAGTAACATTTACATACATAAAGATAGGTCAATTAATGATTTTTCTAGCAATGTTTTTTCAAAGTTGTTGTACGAATACGTAAAGACGATGGAAGTTAGGGATTGCTACGTCTGTATGCAATTACCTGCATCCGTTTCAGAGGGTGTTACTTATCACCATTTACCAGCTACGTATGGGATTTCATGTAGTGTGCTAAGTAGTGTTTTTTATTTGTTAGGGAAAATAGATTATGAGATGTCTAACAAAGATAACATTTTTGGGCAATTACCTATGAATAGAGAGCTGAATCTATCTAAAGAAGCTAACATTTTTGGTGAGATTTTTATTGAAACTGAAGAATTAACATTAGATTACATTTTTAGAAACAATTTAACTTGTAGTTTGAAAGAAGAGGAGAAGTCTTTCCTAAACATGGTAGAGGAAAGGAGAATGAGCATGCATGAAAAGGCAGGGAAATATAAAGTGAGTGAAACAATTTGGGACATTGAGATGGGAGAGGAATTGAGGAATGGGGTTAGTCCAACTTTGGCTTTAGATGCACCACAGAAGGGTAAACTATGCAATACCAGAAGGAAATCCCAATATGATAATTACTTTGTTGGGACTAGTGAGTGTCATGATACATACTTTATTGCAACAGGATGGGGTTTTAAAGGTGGAGAAGATCCAGTTTTTCCGCGAGTGTATTATATTTGTGGGAATAAGGCTTATTACAGGTTGCCTGACCATTGGTATGGCACGTGTTATGTTGGCCTGGTCTTTCCAAAGATTTTTCATATAGTTAAGATAGAAGATGTAGAACAATTAATTTATTAACACGTTTTAAGAGAGAAACTTGGTCAGAAATTGTAGGTGTTATCTTTGGAGCTTTAATTCCAGCAGTGGGAATTTCATTAAATGCATATGGAATTCGGAAACTGTCAACAGTGGTGGATCGCTTATCGACAAGTACCGCTGGAGGGTTTCTTTTGGTAAATACGGTGATGATTGCCGTACGTGCCATGTCTATGCAAAATCGAATTGCCCTTGATATTCTATTGGCCAAGGAGGGTGGAGTCTGTGGAATGCTGAAAGTTCAACATTGTTGCACTTACATTCCTGACGAAAGCAGAGATCTAAAGATCTATATCAAAAATATTACTGATTTGCATGAAGAATTAGTACCACTGGAAGCTGAAAGTATCTGGACTAAAATGGCTAATAAGCTACTTGCTGTTAAGAGTTTTATTGCTAAGATAGGTAGTACCATTATTGGTAAAATATTATTTCCTTTGAGATGTGTAATTGTTGCTTTATTGATGCTTAGATTGGGGTGTTTGTGTTGTAAAAACAGGGGAGGGAAAAAGAAAATGAGAAGACAGAATACTGAAAAGAAACAAAAGAGGTCAAAGAGAGACCCACAAGAAATAGAATTAGAAGAATTGAGGGAGAGTGTTTACTTGGAGTCGAAGAGGGATGATGAAAGAGAGTCTGGTGTGTAGTGTCGAAAAAAAGACATTTCAATTTCTCCTAAAAATGGGGACAAAATTTTTTTTTGGGGTTGGTTTTTTGTGGTGATATATATCACCAAAGGGGGGATTGCTGGAGCAGGGTTTTCTATTGAAAATTTATTGAGATTTAAACTCCAGTTTATGTTTATATGTCATAATTAAAATTACTGATAAATTAATTGTTAAATATTAATCTTGTTCAAGTTTCTGACTAACCAACATTACTAATGAAAGAATTACACGCGGGAATGCATATATGTTGCTTTATTAATACGTGAACTAAGTCAGTGAGCGAATTAATTAAATATGTGTGGCTACAGTGTTATTTGTTTCGTGTTTGCGCTTTTAAATAACGTGCTTTTAATGCTTCTTTATGTTGCAGACGGCTAGATAATTACATACACATAAGGGTATTAGTGGGAATTAACACTGTTTAATCATTACGATGTAGTAACGTTGTTTTGTATTTCTTTTAATTAAGATGGTCCGTTTTGGCCTAATCCAAGATGGCCGATATTTACAGCCTGCACTTGAGTGATTGAAATACGACGAGAGGCTGAACATGGTTAGAAACCAGCTGACTTCGGCCTCTGATTGTATTAAAAGTTTCCGTGAGGACAGCAGCTCCAGGCATGCTGCCAGTTGCCCTTGGAGAAGAATAAAGCCACACTGAACTCTGATAAACTTGCAGTGGCTTCACTATGGTTCCGAGGAAGAGCATTCATGGATGTTTCATTTTTTAGTTTGAGCTTCCTTCTGCCGTGTTTTTATTTTTGTGATTTTCGAGAGCGGAGATTTTCTAAATGTTGCGAGTCAACATCCTTTCCTGCTCGCTCTGCTCAGCGGCTCAGCGGACGTTTAGAGTTTGTTTGTTACTTTTAATTTGTTATTTTCACTATAAATATGTTAGACTAGAGAGGGTCTAGGGCCACTTCTTCTTGAACCTATGCTCGAGAGGATCGACGCTGATTGAGAGGACGGCGACTCGGGAGACTTTACTGAGAGACCTGTCCTGACCCAAATGACACTTAGCTAGAATAGGTAATTATGAGAATAATGATTTCGTTATTGATTGATTTTCCTTTGAACTAATTTAGATAAAAGATGACCCTTGTTTGAATTTCAGTGTCGGGTGGTTATTTCCTTGTCATTTATTGAGTTTTTAACGTATTACCAGTGTTCTAAATGATGACTCAAGACAGATCTTTTAGGTCGCATTGACCTCGCCTTAGATGCAGATGGTTTAGGATTTCTCCTATATATTCAGTGTGGATAGAGTAATAGAATGAATGTTAGTGTGATGGGCCCTAGCGTATGATGAGTGCATGTGCGCATGACTGTGAAATTACTCTGTCCGTGGAAGTAGGGAGAATTTATATGTTCTGATCTGCAGCACAACACTACAAGTGGTGAACAAGAACACTGTAAACTGTACATTTAAAATTACAATAAAGACCAAACTCCAAAGACTGACACATACACACAATATTTCCTATTAATCCATCAAGATAAGACACAACCTCAACCAGAGATTGGATATCAAGACCTTCTGGACATATAACACAATTAATAAAGCAGAGAGGTAGAAGGAATAGAAAAATTTTAAAAGATGTTTTCGTAACAGAGTTATTGTAACCAAAGTGGACAGAACACACCCAAAATAAAGTGGTCTGTTGTCAATAGTTAAATTAAACCCAGAGTCCGTCGTGATCTGGGTCCTATATTCCCAATTCATCCAATCACAGCGATGTTAGTCTCGATTGTATCTCATAAATACATGTCACACTCTTTTGCAATAACAGAGCCTAATATAAAATGGGCAAAAAAACTATAGGATATAAAATCCACATCAAACATCATCTTTTGGGTTCCACTGGAGCGTCATGTAATCCGGCCCCCGCCCATCAGTCTGACCCCAGACTCTCTGCCGCTGATGAATGGTGTATCCCATGTAAGGCAACGGAAGGTCTGGATGACTGTCTTTAGCTACCTCTCGCCCAGGGACTTGTGCATTTGTATGAGGGCTTGCAGAACATGGAATTGATGGTGCTGTGATAAGCAATTGTTGACCAAACTCAATCTAAACCGTTCCAAATCGATCACTCCACTTATGCTGAGCGGTTACATTAGGAGGCAGCCTGTGACGCTTGACTTGAGCTGGACTAATATATCAAAAAAGCAACTAAGCTGGCTCATAAATAGACTCCCAGGCCTTCGAAACCTTCTGTTATCTGGATGGTCATGGGTTGCTGTTTCAGCACTCTGTAGCTCAAGCTGTCCATTACTCCGGACTCTTGATCTGCAGTGGGTGGAAGGATTAAAAGATGCACAGATGAGGGACCTTTTGTCCCCTCCTACAGACAACCGACCAGGTCAAATTAACAACCGGTGTAAATTACGCAACATTGTTGATCTGCGCTTGGCGGGTCTGAACATAACAGATGCATCGCTTCTGTTGGTGATTCGACACATGCCTCTACTTTCCAAACTAGACCTAAGTTACTGTACCATCTGACTGATCATTCTATCAACCTTCTCACTGCTGCAGGGACTTCTACCCGTGATTTCTTATCGAACATAAACCTTTCGGATTGCAATAAGATTACAGATCAGTGCCTCGATGTGGAACGGAGGCGACAACTACCTCACTACAGCGGTGTCCGGGCGCGGGGATCCTGTCCCCCGCGCTCGACCGATTAACGTCCCGGTCACCCAGGACACCCTCTCTTTCTCGTCCCCTGCAGGTACCGACTCCTGGACTTGGTGAACCGGAAACACTCGCCAGCTCTCCCGGACGCAGACACTGGACGACCTCGAGCGACCCGGAAGCACCCGCCCCTGACCCCGGAAGAGGCCAGCCAGACAACCAGCCGGAAGGTAGAAAAAGCCCCGAGGAGGGCGGAGCGGCGTTCGGAGCAACCGACTCGTGGCAGGAGATAACGGAGAGCGACGAACCCCCGACAGAGAGCGGCGCAGCACGGCTGGACCGAAGCAAGGAAGAGGACGAGGACGTCTGGACGGAGGACTGGTGGCATCCTCAGGAGGAGGCTGGAGAGCGACCGCAACTCGGACGAGAGTTGCGGCGGGGCACGTGAGTACACGTCACCTTTCTCCGTGACCCTTTTGTAGTTAGAGTTGTAAATATAGAACTGTAAATAACATAGGAGACACGCGCACTAAGACACAGTATACTTATCCCCCGTTTTCACGAGCACTGTATAAATACCGATCACTGCCCCAACACCTGGCACCTCTATCCCCTCCCCTCTCTTACTTGCCTTTTCCACCTCCCCTGTCCGTCCCGTCCTCACTTCACCCTTTCGTAAGCCCTCACTCTCGGGTGTCGGTGGAAGTATTCCGACGGTGTCGCTCGGACTAATAGCCCTTACGCCTCTCTCCTTTGTTTCAAGCCTCCGTGGAGCCCCAGTACCATATCGAGGGGATCACCAGCTGCAAGGGAGAAGCCGGACTCGATCTCGACCCCACCACACCGAACCGGGTCACGAGCCAAGTCAACCGTCCCGTCCTGTGTTTGACTCTGTACATCTGTTCCCCTGTTGATTAAAGAACAGACATTGCTCACTATATTCGGCCTCCCCGCCTGTTATTCCGGTCCGCCTTGCCCACAAGTCCACACTCACTTACTTTAAATGCTGTGGTAATATATGTTCACTTGACTTCAGGTACTGAAAGCAGGTAACAAAGGAAAGCTGCAAACAATTTATAGCTGAGATGTCTGTGATTGTACAGTTTGGTCAAGTGGAGGAGAAACTCCTGAGAAAAGTTAGTTGAAGTACAACTGTAAATATTTCTACGTCATGTAAAAAAAAATAAGCTAGAATTTTATTTTCCAATGAGATGTGGATTTTCCAGACGGTATCAACTATTCATCCTTGCGAATAAGAAGAGCATATGTTTTGAGACCTTTATCTTGAACTTCAACATATGCCATTTAATGCGGAATACCAAGATCTTCCAGCGCTAGCGATTCAAAACAGATGTTGACTGTTATTTACACTGGAACAAAGACTTTATTTTCAAAGACTACTTTTATTTAAGTACCTAAGCATGTGCTTGGTTGTATAATTTTCATTTCTTGTTCTTAGATCTTCCAATTTAGTTCTCAGCTGTGTTCAATGTTAATAGCATTCAAGTCCAGAACAGAAGTTTTTTTGTTATACAGTATGCAGAAATATATTTGTACAAAATTGTTTAAAATGTAATTAAGGCAACATTTGGCTGCATACCCATGTTCCTTTTTTTGTATTGCTAATTTAAGTCAACTTATTCTCAGATCAGTATAATTACCTGACATGGGTAAATAGCATGATGCATTGAAGATTCCCTTTGACTTTGTACATTTTAAAAGTGACACAAGCATGTTGTGGAAACACAATGTAAAATATAGTTAATGTCAATCTCTGCCATTTTTTCTGCATAAAATTATACTTTCTCAATTTTCAAAATCCATCTTTTAGTAGAAAATAGATTTTTCTCCAAGCATGATCTCTTTTACTCTGTAAAACGTATTTGTACAGTCAGAAATTTGACAGTAAACTGTTGAACGGTTCTTTATTTAAATTCTTAATTCTTTGTTCAGAGTTTATATCCTGCTTATAGACGGATTGTAAAAATATGCCTTCTAAAGTGCCATTGTTGTAAGGTGATGTTTTTGAAGGTCTTTCTGGTGACGTTTTAACTTGCAGAAATTGTGTAAAAAAATACTGGGGAAAAAAAAATATCATCTTTTGGGCACGACAGCAGCGAGAACCAAAGGTGCACCCTCACACCATAATGTGGCAACCAACCCAAAATATGCCCAGTGACCCAAATGTAAAGATATGTGCTACCCTATTCAAATATCTAAAGATAAGGAGGCAAAAACATACCGTTCAAAATGCACAATAAGCGAAACGAGGTTGGTAGTAGCCTTGTGAAAGTATCTCCATAACATATTCACAGTAATCTGTATAGTGCAAAGCTATATCATATACCATCAAAGCCACATAGTAAAAATGATAATGATGGACCATATCCAGAATGGGTATACATATATTAAAGAGGGTTCATCCATATTACACATCGTTTCACCAATCCATCAAATTGTAATAGAAAGTCGAATAATAGTAACTTCTGTCTAAAGACGTGATTTGATAGTCATGACGATGTGGGTACTGTGCTGATATATTAGAAACAGCACATGTTACACCTAAAATTAACACAAAAATACTAATAAAAACGAGTTCATGTATGACTGTACAATTGCAGTAGATAACTAAAAGACCTGATTTAAAACTGCAACAGAAACATCTGTAACAGGTAGGTCATGTTGAAAATCTAAATGGAGCAGTAACATTCACTATGGTGGGGTGTGTAGAAGGTAATAACTATCCTCACTGCGAACGTGTCAAGTAAAAGAACGTTTGTGCATGGTTCCAAAGCTTGAGTGTGTATTTATAATGAGTTTCATCGCAGATAACGGAATAACGGAACCTTAACTGTCAAGAATTCCTGTCATGCGAGGGGAGGAAAACGGTAACCAGCGAAAACGGACTACATCTCCCAGGATGCTTAGCGGTTGAGAGGTTATGTAAACAGGAGAGCTGTTACATAACTCAAGGAAACCACGCCCTTATGTAAACAGGAGAGCTGTTACATAACTCAAGGAAAACACGCCCTTATGTAAACAGGAGAGCTGTTACATAACTCAAGGAAAACACGCCCTTATGTAAACAGGAGAGCTGTTACATAACTCAAGGAAAACACGCCCTATAAAGGGAGGAACCGGGAGGTACAACGCTGTCGGATATTGTGTTTACACCGACGTACCTGCTTAGTGAAGAGCAGTGTTCCGAAGTGGTGCTCCAGTAAGGCAAGAACGGAGGTAGGTCGAGTCGTTACTCCCTGGGCCGTGTCTTGCCCCATCGTCACCTGTGAAGGACCCGGAAGCTCTACCGGATAACCATTGAGCTTCGCTTTTTGACTCGGCTGAGTCAAAGCGCAGTGGCGCTTTTGCTGGTTGGAGTCGTAACTCCCAGCCCGACCAGAGATACAGGGACTGCCAGCTGTAACGCACACCAGGAGGTGTTTGCCGCGTTACAGACTCGGAAGTCCACGGGATCGATCGAGCGGCTGCTCTCGGTTCAGTCTTCTTTGCTTGTGATTGGGGTATCGGTGACGTATCACCAGGAGGTGACTCCGCGTCCCGGTGCTGTCTGAGGAAGAGGTTGAGCGGCTGCTCCCTTCAGGTAGAGACCCCGGCTGGGTGTTTCCCTGACTCCTCGATTCTCCCCAACACTCTTCGTGCCCCTCACAGCCTACCGATTGGCATTGTCGGCCATTTCATTTCTGCCCTCTGTTGGCATACGCTGGGATCGGCGTATATGCAGAGGACGGTTAGGACCATCCGTGCTGTGGGCTGGTAACGTACTTAGCCTGGAGGATTCCAGTGACTATAACCTTTGTTTATTCCTTGTATTATTTTTGCCTTCATTAAAATAACTAAACCTTCACAAGTGGTTGCGTTCTCATTATCGTGTCTGTTAAACGATCCTGAGACGTTCAGGGCGTTACAAAATATCCGACCTTAATAACACTAACTGTCTCCCGGTCGATAACAGACATGGCAACACTTGATGATGTGCTGGCCGCTTTAGCGACCGTGCAAATTGAATTGGCTGCCTCCAGGCAAGAAACAGCCGATGTAAAAGCCAGACTGGATGCTATCCAATTGGACCCGCTCACGCCCAGCACCTCCCTCACGAACCAGACCCCTGCGGTAGTAGTGGAAATGCCGGTAGCCGTCCCCTTGGCAACACCAGAGAGGTACAGTGGGGATCCTAACACAGTGCAGGTATTCCTCACACAAGTGGCGCTACATTTATCGTGCAAACTAAGGGCGTTCCCCACGAGTCAGGCTCGTGTGGCTTTCCTTATATCCTATTTGGCTGGAAACGCGGCACAATGGGCCGTACCTCTGGTGAGCAGGGACGACCCCATCTTATGTGATTGGGGTGCTTTTCGCGAGGAATTCCTGAAGGTCTTCGACAGAAGGGCTGACTCGTACACGGCGGACCGTGAAATGCTTGAGTTGAGACAGGGATCAAACGACCTGGTGCAGTATCTCAACGCGTTCCGAAGGCTGGTTGCGGAAACCAAGTGGCCTGTTGCTAAACAGACGGCGCTCTTCCATCATGGGCTGTGCGATGAGCTCAAGGACGCCGTGGCTCATATTGACCCACAACCCAAGACATGTGAGGGCCTTATCAACCTGGTATTACGGCTGGAACATAGGCTAAGTGAAAGAAAGGGGGATCATGGGAGAAAAGGAAAATCCCTTCCATCCTATGTGACAGTGGGAAGTCCTGAAACTGCCACCGCATCCAAGGGAGAACCCATGGACATCGGCGCAATACGAGCGAGCCTCACAGCCACGGAGAAAGAGTCACGCCGTAAACAAGGATTGTGCCTATATTGTGGCAAAAAAGGCCACTACGTATGTGAATGCCCTGCCAAACCGAAGACGTCACGTTATCGGGCCAACCGGTCGGTAACAGCCGTGGTGGACGTACCGGCGGAAAACTAGAGGACTCCCAGACCAAAGAAGGGGCATCTCGGAGTCACTCATCCATCCCTTCACTTTCCAACTCGGTCACTAAGGGACAACGACACCTGTTTCTCACGGTGCACGTGGGAGTGCATGACCAGTGGATACCCGTTGTGGCCATGGCGGATTCAGGGGCCACTGGCATGTTTATGGACCACAACGAGGCATGCAGGCTAGGGCTAGTGCTTCTTCCCAAAGCTGTACCCGAAGACGTCTATGCTGTAGACGGAAGGCGATTGGTGACGGGGCCCATCGGGCAGCACACGGGGGTCCTTCCGATGAGATGTGGGAGGAACCATTTGGAACAAATCGATTTTAACATCATCCGAGCGCCCCAATATGGCGTCATATTGGGATTGCCGTGGCTACAGAAACACAACCCCTCTGTGGATTGGCCAACACATCGCATCGAACTGACGTCACCGTATTGCATCCTGCATTGTGGAATAAGAACGGAATCCCTTGACGCAGATGAGAGCGGGAGTCAGACGGTGGCTACAGCGGCAGAAAAAGATGTGGCTCTCCCCCAGGCTTATCACAGTTTTGAGGATGTATTTGATGAGGTGAAGGCGGAAGTGCTACCACCACATAGACAGTTTGACTGCCAGATCGACCTGGTGCCAGGGGCCAGCGTTCCCAGCGGCAGGCTGTATGCCCTGACGGAGCCTGAAAACGTGCATCTCCGGGGGTACCTGGATAAAGTCCTCAAGCTAGGATTCATCCGCCCGTCCAAGTCTCCGGCCGCCTCGCCACTCTTCTTCATCCCAAAGGCTAATGGGGAGCTGAGAGCCTGTGTGGACTTTAGGGCATTGAATGCGATAACCGTAAAGAATCGGTACCCCTTGCCTCTCATCAGTGTACTTCTGGAACAGGTCAAGAAAGCTCATATCTACACCAAGTTGGATTTGAAAGGGGCATACCATCTGGTGCGCATGAGGGACGGAGACGAGTGGAAGACCGCCTTTAAGACCAGGTTCGGCCTTTTTGAGTACCTCGTCATGCCGTTCGGTCTGTGCAACGCCCCGGCAGCCTTTCAGTACTTTTTGAATGAGGTATTCAGAGAGGAGTTGGATATCTACGTGGTCGTATATATCGACGACATCCTCATCTATTCGTCCAGTGTGGAGGAGCACGTACACCACGTCAAAGCTGTGCTCCAAAAGCTGAGGGAAAACATGCTGTTTTGTAAACTCAGCAAGTGTGACTTCCACGTCACATCCGTGGAATTCCTCGGAGTGATGCTGAGTCCAGAGGGACAGGAGATGGCAGAACGAAAGATCAAGGCGGTGAAAGAATGGCCGGTGCCCCAAAGAGTGAAGGACATCCAAAGTTTCATTGGCTTCGCCAACTTTTACAGGCGGTTTATAGATGGATTTTCAGGATTGGTGGCCCCAATCACACAGCTACTGAGGAAGTCCAAGGAGTTTGTCTGGTCCCCTGAAGCGAACACAGCCTTTGAGGCCCTGAAAAGCGCCTTTGGTAAAGCGCCGGTGTTGGCTCACCCCGATCCGGATCTCCCCTACGTGGTGGAAGCGGACGCATCGGATGTGGCGCTGGGGGCTATCTTGTCCCAACGCAACCACGACACAGGGGTGCTTCATCCCGTTGCGTACATGTCCCGCAAACTCAACGACGCCGAACGCAACTACCATATTGCGGAGAAGGAGCTTCTCGCAATCAAGGACGCCTTCACCGAATGGAGGCATTGGTTGATGGGGGCAAGACATGTGGTATCGGTGTACACGGACCATCGGAACCTACAGTTCATGACGGCCACAAGACACCTTTCTCCCAGACAGCTGCGGTGGATGATCTTCTTTGCGGGGTTCAACTTCCGCATCACATATCGGCCGGGGACGGAAAACCGGAAGGCGGACGCCCTGTCCCGTCAATCTGCAGTTAAGGAACCATTGCCTGCGACCGAGCATTCCATCATTTCCCCGAGGATGGTATTGGGGGTTATCCAACCGGATACTTTCCTGAGGGGAATAAAGAGAGGGATCAGGTCATTCGCATGGCGGAGGTGGCTCCTCAGTCACAGAGAATGGCAGCTGAAGGACGGGATACCCCTGAAGGGCAGGTGCCTATTGATACCCACGCCTAGGCTAAGGAAACAAGCATTCATCTGGTGCCATGACTCTCCATGCGCAGGTCATTTGGGCTTTGAAAAAACGGTGGCTAGCATGGGACGGCATTTCTGGTGGCCAACCATGAGAGTGGATGTCAGGAGGTGGGGACAGGAGTGTCCTACGTGTGCTACCATGAAGGCCGACCATGGCCGAACCCAAGGGCTCTTACATCCACTTCCGACCCCGGATAGACCATGGGATAGCATATCACTGGACTTCGTGGTGGGCCTACCGGTAGACCAGGGGATGACGGCAATACTGGTGGTGGTGGATTACTTCATCCCCTGCAAGAGAGTCCCTACGGCCGGGGAATTGGCGTCACTACTCCTAAAGAATGTGGTACGACTGCATGGATTACCTGGGGTGATCGTGTCGGACCGGGGGTCGCAGTTTACTGCGCAATTCTGGAAGACTTGGTGCACTGCGCTGCTTGTTAAGACCGCCCTGTCCACCAGCTACCACCCTCAAACGGACAGCCAAACCGAGCGCCTGAACCAAACGCTCAAACAGTATCTGCGATGTTTTGTGGACCAGGGCAGGGAAGAATGGGTCGACTTGCTATGGGTTGCAGAGATAGCCTATAACAACGCCACTCACAGCTCCACACAGTCATCTCCGTTCTATAGCTACTATGGCCAACATCCCAGGTTCTTGCCATTTCTACATCCGTTCAGAGAGGACAGGATTCCCGCCACAGCGGACAGGGTGGCACACATAAAAGACACGTTGATGCGCTCAAGGGCTGTCCTAATAGAGGCCAAGAGAAGATACAAGGCTGCGGCAGACAGGAAGAGAAGGCCCGGGCCACTGTACCGCACTGGAGACTACGTCTGGATATCCACAAGAAACATGAGGTTTCGAAAGAACAGTGTGTTCCATCCCAAGTACATGGGCCCCTATCGAATTACCAAGTGTATGGGTCCCGTGAACGTGAAGGTGTGCTTGCCCCAGTCATTGCGGATACACCCTGTCTTTCATGTATCATTGCTCAAACCAGCACCCTCCAAGCCGTCTGGGACACCTAGGCCGGTATGCGTGGAGTCGGAGGTGGAGTATGAAGTGTCGGGCATACGGGCGTCCAAATGGCGCAGGGGGAAGCTGTGGTACCTGGTTGCGTGGAAAGGCTATGGCCCGGAGGAGCAGTCATGGGAACCGGCTGAAGGGGTTCATGCTCCGCGCTTGGTCTCCTTGTTCCATCGGCGTTTTCCTGCCAGCGCTGGACCCGTGGGGAGCCGCTGAGAGGGAGGATGTACTGTCAAGAATTCCTGTCATGCGAGGGGAGGAAAACGGTAACCAGCGAAAACGGACTACATCTCCCAGGATGCTTAGCGGTTGAGAGGTTATGTAAACAGGAGAGCTGTTACATAACTCAAGGAAACCACGCCCTTATGTAAACAGGAGAGCTGTTACATAACTCAAGGAAAACACGCCCTTATGTAAACAGGAGAGCTGTTACATAACTCAAGGAAAACACGCCCTTATGTAAACAGGAGAGCTGTTACATAACTCAAGGAAAACACGCCCTATAAAGGGAGGAACCGGGAGGTACAATGCTGTCGGATATTGTGTTTACACCGACGTACCTGCTTAGTGAAGAGCAGTGTTCCGGAGTGGTGCTCCAGTAAGGCAAGAACGGAGGTAGGTCGAGTCGTTACTCCCTGGGCCGTGTCTTGCCCCATCGTCACCTGTGAAGGACCCGGAAGCTCTACCGGATAACCATTGAGCTTCGCTTTTTGACTCGGCTGAGTCAAAGCGCAGTGGCGCTTTTGCTGGTTGGAGTCGTAACTCCCAGCCCGACCAGAGATACAGGGACTGCCAGCTGTAACGCACACCAGGAGGTGTTTGCCGCGTTACAGACTCGGAAGTCCACGGGATCGATCGAGCGGCTGCTCTCGGTTCAGTCTTCTTTGCTTGTGATTGGGGTATCGGTGACGTATCACCAGGAGGTGACTCCGCGTCCCGGTGCAGTCTGAGGAAGAGGTTGAGCGGCTGCTCCCTTCAGGTAGAGACCCCGGCTGGGTGTTTCCCTGACTCCTCGATTCTCCCCAACACTCTTCGTGCCCCTCACAGCCTACCGATTGGCATTGTCGGCCATTTCATTTCTGCCCTCTGTTGGCATACGCCGGGATCGGCGTATATGCAGAGGACGGTTAGGACCATCCGTGCTGTGGGCTGGTAACGTACTTAGCCTGGAGGATTCCAGTGACTATAACCTTTGTTTATTCCTTGTATTATTTTTGCCTTCATTAAAATAACTAAACCTTCACAAGTGGTTGCGTTCTCATTATCGTGTCTGTTAAACGATCCTGAGACGTTCAGGGCGTTACATTAACAATTATTGGAGCGCACGGTGAACCATAGGCACTCCTAAGCCACCACCCACTTATGAGAGTTAAACCCGAACGCACTATAATAACCCCATTCTACAAAAATGCCTTACTTTGTTGTGGCTATCCAGCCCGACCTGGTGGGCTAGTTCGCCCCTAAGGACCCATAAGATTCGAGGGGACTTTCTCCCCCAACTCAATACGCGCCAGGAGGCACATTTGCAAAGTGGTGCAGGGAGCGGCTACTGTTTTTTTTTCTTTTGTTAGAAGGGGGGCTGTGTGGCCCCCCTTCTCTTAACATTTTTTGGGCCCTGGGAACCTCATCCCCCAAGGCCTGAACATTTCCTTATATAAAAAAAAACGGGAAGGGGGCTGCATGCCCCCCCTTCCCTAGGCCACTATTCGCCCGGGGACCACAACCCCTGGGGCCTGGCCTTGTTTTTTTTTTTTTGTTGTTTTTTGCTGGGAGGGGAGCCGCGTGGCCACTTCTGGCCCTGGGGACCCCATCCCCAGGGCCTGGCCTTGTGTTTTTTAAAAAAAGATTCCAGGAGTGGGGCCGCATGGCCCGCCTCCCCTGGGCCACTTCTGGCCCTGGGGACCCCATCCCCCAGGGCCGGCCCAGCCTGGATTTCTCCCATCCCCTGGGGATGGCCTACCTTTTAAAAAAAATCATTTAAAATGTTAAGGGAAAAGGGGCCGAGGGGAGAGGGGCCAAGTGGCCCCCCTCCTGGGCCGCTTCTGGCCCCGGGGTCCCCATACCCCGGGGCCTGCCCTCAAGTTGGGGACCGTTGGGGGAGCCCAATGCCCCCACGGTCCCTGCCAGCTCCCCGCCTCCTGTGGGACCCGGCATAGCTTTTGGACAAGGGGAGCTGCTAACATGCAGCTCCCCTTGCCAATAAAATTCTGCGTTGCTTAGTTGAAGCAAGAGCAGGTTTCCTGCTCTCGCTTCGACAAAGCAAAGCAGTGTTTGCTATGGCAGGGCGGGAGCCATGCTCCCACCCTACCATAACAAACAGCAATTTCCTGGGAGTGGGCAAAGTGCCCCACCTCAAATATATTGCAGCCCTGGGGAGGTGGCGGTCCCTGGGGCAGTGTGGGGAGGGTTGGAGCACCCCACACATTTTTTATTCAAGCCCCGGTGAGGTGGGGGTCCCCAGGGCTGAAGGGGGGCCACGTGCCCCCCACATATAATTAACTAACCCGGGGAGGTGGCAGTCCCCTGGGCTGCGGGGGCCCCCATGAGTCCCCGCTACATAATTAGATATTGCCCCTGGGACCTGGCTCACCCAGGGGCTTAAGGATAATAAAGCGGAGGAGCGTGCTTTGTTTTTTCGAAATTTTCTCATCCGGATTCACGCACCCAGTGCAAATTCGCCCGATTTAAAAAAAAAATGCTTTTTTGGGCCCAGGGGGTCCTTGTGGGACCCCCTGAGCAGGCCTAGGGGTCAGGGTGTTTCTACCCTGCCCCTTCTTCTTGTTTTTTAATATTTTTTCCCACTGTTTGGCTGCCAACACATTCTGGTTTGCTGTCACAATTACCTAACTTCGGACCCGGATTAGTGAGCAAGATCGATAGCGCGGTGGGAAGCGTCTCCCGCCCGGACCACAACTCCCATCATTTCCACTGTGTTAGCCGGCGCATACGCACAGGTGACGAAACGCAATACCCGGAACTACAAATACCGGGCTGTTGAGTTCGTTCCTCACTGCGTATTCTGATTTTGAGCTGGAGCAGGAGCAGAAGCGAGTAAAGCAGCGGAGACACTGGTCTGATGTTACACTGCAAGGGTGGTACGGATTACTCAGTCACCATTCCTGATCTGAGTAATCTTGATAAGGTATCAAGCAAATCTGGAGTTCTATGGGCAACCTCTAAACTTCCTGATTGATACACTCTGAAGACTCTGAGTGTATAGTAGAACTTGAACTGTTATGTGTTTTGGAAATTTGATTTCATGACATTTCTACACGTGGAATTACCACATGGATACTTGGGCTATTAGTGAACAGTCAGCATTGCGATTGTCATGAAATAGTAATGCCTAGAATGGACGTTTAACTTTGGCGAGATGTCATCGACATTGCTTTATGTTTGTTCTTTTGTTTTCCTTCTTAGCAGGGGATAGTGGTGTGTGTCGTGTACTCAATCTCCCCTGTGACGCCAGATCAATTAATTATTGTGAGGCTTCAGGTGATAAGGCATCTCCAAAAAGAAAATTCACAAGACTTCATGTTATTTTCCTTTACAGGTAGTTATAGCATCTGTTTTATGATTGTATATTTTAGAATAGTGAGATTGGAAACAGAACAGTCATCTAATTGCGTTTCTTGTGTTTTAGGTCTCCCTCCCTGCAGTCCCCATCCTTTCCTTCCCTCGCTTAATCATTCCAACCCTCTGTGCCATTATAGCATCATTGGCAGCCCTGGAAAGGTTTTCAGGAGATGAGAGCAAGGTGCAAGTATTCATGACGCAGGTGTTGTTACATTTTACTTGTAAGCCTCGGGCGGTTCCTACAAATCAAGCTAGGGTAGCCTTTTTGATTTCGTATTTGCCTGGGGATGCAGCCTTGTGGGCTGTTCCATTGGTACGTTATGATGATCCTCTTTTGTATGATTGGGATGAATTCAGAAAGGAGTTTGAGAACATATTTGATAGACGAGCCAATAGCCTCTCAGCAGATAAAGAGTTGTTGGAGTTGAAACAAGGCAACAAAGATTTAATAGTATATCTAAATACGTTTCAACGATTAATCTCAGAAACTAAATGGCTTGAGGAGAAGAGAGCTTCCTTATTTCATCAAGGGTTGTGGGAGAATCTCAAGGATGTGATCGCACAAGTTGATCCACAGCCTACCACATGTTCTGATCTTATTAATCTGGCTCTGAGACTAGACAGTAGAATAAATGAGCGTAGGAACTAATGGAGAAGAATAGATACGTTTTTTCCTAGATATGAAAAACCTCGGTTTCTGAAACCTAGTAAAAGGAGTGTTCCAGAACTTATGGAAATAGGAACAGTTAGTGATACCTTAATACCAGAGGAACGAGATCAAAGGCGAAAGCAGGGGTCTTTGTATGTATTGTGGCAAGAAGGGCCATTATGTCAGAGATTGCATGGCTAAACCCAAGAATAAGACAGGGTTTGGTAATGGGGCTACTTCCGTGCTTTCAAAGTCGGAAAACTAGCATGCTCAAAGGTGAAAGAAGGGGGCTTTTTGAGTGGGTTAGTAATCCCTTCATCACAGGAAACAGGTGTGTTTAAGACACTTTAGGATCCCCATTCAAATACGGTTAAAGGATGGGTGGAAAGATCTGGAAGCCATGATAGATTCTGGGGCAAATGGTTTATTTATGGATGACGAGTTAGAGGCTGCCTTGCAGTTGTCCTTAGTTGAGAAAAATACCCCGAGATTGTTCTGCCCATTGATAGTAGGGAATTGACAACGGGACCAGTCAGTCTCTCCACAGAACCTCGAGAGATTTGTAGCTCTCCTCTTCTTTATGAATCCTTGCTCTTCAACATAATACGTGCACCACCGTATGCGATTATTCTGGGATTACCCTGGTTGATAAAGCATAATCCCACCATTGATTTGGTTACCTAGACCGTTTTTTTTTACAGCCAGTGGTGTAAAGAACACTGCTGCCAGGGTCACAGAGATCTTCTGGCACAGGCCTTAGCCTCCCTACTTCACATGGCCACCACAGCAGAGAAAGACACTTAATTGCCTGAAAGGTATGAGTAATATTGAGATGTGTTCAATGAGAAACAAGCCAATGTGTTGCCCCCGCACAGATAGTATGATTGCCAGATAGATCTAGCACCAGGAGCCATTGTACCATGTAGTAGAATCTATGCTCTTACTGAAACGGAAAATGAGCATCTGAAAACGTATTTGGATCAGTACCTGGTGAATGGGTTATTAAGACCTTCCAAATCTACAGCAGCTTCCCCTTTATTTTTCATATCGAAAGCGAATGGGGAGAAACGTGTTTGCATTGACTTCAGAGCTCTGAATCACATTACCATCAAGAACAGGTATCCGTTACCCTTAATCCCCGTCCTGCTGGACCAGGTGAAGAATGCTCAAATCTATACACGTTTGGATTTGGAAGAGGCATATCACCTGGTCCGAGTGAAAGATAGGGATGAGTGGAAGACAGCGTTTCACACTCGTTTTGGATTGTTTGAGTATACGGTGATGCCATTTGGGCTACGCAATGCTCCCGCGGCATTTCAGTCTTTTTTAATGAGGTGTTGCAGGAGAATCTGGATGTGTTCACGGTGGTGTACATTGACGATATTCTGAAATATTCCAATTTAGTGCACATGCATTTTCAACATGTTTGTTTGGTCTTACAAGTCTTGCGCAGCAATGGTTTGTATTGTAAACTGAGCAAGTGTGAATTCCATGTCCAGAGGATGGAATTCTTAGGTGTAATCATCTCACCTAACGGATTAGAAATGTCTGAACGTAAAATACAAGCAGTGAAGGATTAGCTGCATCCAGACACTGTGAGGGAAGTTCAATGTTTCCTGGGCTTTGCTAACTTTTATCGGAGATTTATACCACAGTTCTTGAAGGTGGTAACTCCTATAACTAGGTTACTACGGAAAAATACTCCATTCGAATGGACTGAAGAAACTGAATCCTCTTTTTCTTTACTGAAAGAAGCCTTTACGTCCGCTCCAGTGTTGGCCCATCCGAACCCCGAGACTCCTTTTGTGGTAGAAGCAGATGCTTCTGATATGGCAGTGGGGGCAATCTTGTCCCAGAGGAATGAGACAACAGGGCAACTCCATCCCATAGCCTACATGTCTCGCAAATTGAATGAGGCAGAGATACGGTACAGCATTGCAAAGAAAGAACTTTTAGAAATCAAGGACTCTGTTAGTACTTGGAGGCATCACCTAATGGGTGCAAAACATGTCGTCACCGTGTATACAGACCATCGAAATCTGCAGTTTATGAGGTCTGCACGCATGTTGTCTCCTAGACAGTTGCGTTGGATGCTTTTCTTCTCCGAATTTGATTACATAGTCACTTACAGGCCAGGTGCGGAGAATGAGAAGGCAGACGCTCTCAGCAGACAAGAAACTGCTTGTAGTTTGGGAAATTAACTACCTCTTTCTATTTTATCGCCTGATCAAGTCATAGGCGTCATACACTCTGAATAATTCTTGAAATCGGTGGCTCGTGGGAGTACGAATCCTACATGGAAAAAATGGCCCAAGGAACATCCTCAATGGAAAATGAGACAGGGGGTGCCCATTAGACAGAAGCAGATGTTGATCCCTATGAAAGAGTTACAAGAGAGAGTGTTCCACTGGTGTCATGCGATTCCTAGTGCAGGCCATAACGGTGTGGATAAAACATTGGACCAAGTCCTTAGATATTTCTGGTGGCCTTCTGTCAGGACAGATGTGGTACAGAACGTAAAGAAATGTGAAACATGTGCAAAAGCAAAATCTGATCATAGCAAGGCGCAAGGTCTGTTGCAACCTTTACCTACACCGACTGTTCCATGGAATACTATATCCTTAGATTTCATAGAGTTACCTAAAGATCAGGGACACACTGTGATTTTGGTTGTGATTGACAGTCTCACTAAGATGGGACATTTTATTGCATGCAAAACTATACCTACTTCTGGGCAATTAGCCAAACTACTTCTTTGTTATATTGTAAGATTACACTGTGTGCCATCCACTATTGTCTCCGACCGTAGTTCACAATTTACTGCTCATTTTTGGAAGGTGTGGTGTGCTGCATTACAGATAAGGTCAGCAAAGTCCACAAGTTTCCACCCACAGACAGATGGTCAGACCGAGCATTTGAATCAGACATTAAAGCAATATCTCCGTGGCTATGTGAAAGACAATACTGATGATTGGGTGAACCTCTTGTGGATAGCAGAAACAGCGTATAATAGTGCAACACACCAATCCATGAAACATACCCCACATTACAGCAACTATGGATTCCATCCTCGGTTTCCGCCCTTGATATATCCAGGGATGGATCATAAACTGCCCGAAATATGTGACAGGGTGAAAATAATACAGCTCACCATAAAAAGACACAACAGAATTATTGAAAGCCAAAGCACGTTGCAAAAGACACTCAGATGAACATCATAGGGAAAATCCTCCCTACAAACCAGGCGACGTGGCGTGGTTATCCACGAGGAATATCAGGTTCCACAGGTACAGCATCTCCAACCCTCGCTATATTGGACCATATAAGGTGAAAAAATGTATCAATCCTTTCTCTGTACTTCTTGCACTGCCAAAAATCATGCGAATACATCCAGTGCTCCTCGTATCCTTGCTAAAACCCTCCTACACACAAGTGAAAAAAAGGCCTCCTCCCTTATGGGTGGACGGTAAACTGGAATACAAAGTATCTAAGATCTTGGATTCCAAACGGAGGGGTTCGTCCTTGTGGTACTTAATTTCATGGAAGGGGTATAGTGCAGAGGAAAATTCATGGGAACCAGCAGGGAGTGTTAATGCACCCAGGGTGGTACAAAGGTTTCATGAGAGGTTTCCAGATAAACCGGGTATTTGTCAGCATCCTCAGGGAAGGGGATGTACTGTCACACTTCCCTAACTTTGGACCCGGATTAGTGAGCGAGATCGATAGCACGGTGGGAAGCATCTCCCGCCTGGACCACAACTCCCATCATTCCCGCTGTGTTAGCCGGCACGCGCACACAGGTGACGAAACGCAATACCCGGAAGTACAAATACCAGGTTGTTGAGTTTGTTCCTCGCCGCGTATTCTGATTTTGAGCTGGAGCAGGAGCAGCAGCGAGTAAAGAAGCGGAGACACTGGTCTGATGTTACATGGCAAGGGCGGTAAGGGTGATTCAGTCACCATTCCTGATCGGAGTTATCTTGATAAGGTAGCAAGCAAATCTGGAGTTCTATGGGCAACCTCTAAACTTCCAGATTGATACACTCTAAAGGTATATTCACAAGAACGTGCGATAAACAACACCAAAAAATGTTAACACCACTTTACACATCGTAGCCTATCGCGGGAAAATAACCCAGTGTCAACGTGGAATTCACAACAAGGCGGTACCATGCAATTGTCTGCCGACATCACGGACAATGTCCGCAATACAACCACCTCGATGGAGATAAAAACACAAACCACAACACAAAAAAACCTGCGATGGGCCAAAGCGCGATGAGGAAATCAGCGATAGGCAGCGCCAGGCAGGTGGGAAAAATCACCATAAAAATTGAAAAAACACCCAAACACAAACTGACCAACACCCAAGCATCATGGAGGCAGCTGGAGCTGGAACAGAGGATGAGCGCAACCTCACAAGCACCCCGGACGACCAGCCCGGGACCTCGGGGACAGGGAAGAGCAAGGACAAGAAGAAAAGGAAGACGAAGTTCAGTCCGCAGGCGAACAGGTTCATAGTCACGGAGGTGATGGAACACCATCAACAACTGTTCGCCACCTCCAAGATGTCATTGGGCACCAAAAATGGAATATGGTGGGACATCGTGGACAAAGTGAATGACGTCGGAGAGCACAAGAGGACAATGGACGAGGTCAAGAGGCAATGGAATGACATCAAGCAAAAGACCAAGTAGAAACTCGCATCCAACCAGAAGGCAGCAATGCGGACTGGAGGTGGGGGCCCAGCACCACAGCTCGTGCTGGATGACATGGAGAAGCTGGTGTCAACAGTCATCAGTGTGGATACTGTGGCCGGAGTCGGGGATCGGACACTGCTCGACAGGACACAACATAACCGCAACAGGGTGAGTGACCACCAGGTACTGGGGGGGCAGGTGGAGATGGCCACGATGGCACACATGCATAATCAAGCAGAGCACAGTGCACACCCTCAATGACTCTGGGTCATCACCCAGATCTACAGACTGTCACAATGTACAATGCCATGCTGTCTGAATGTCAACATGTACCATGCGGCTACATACATGTGGACACATTGTAATACACCATCTCCCCTTCATATTGCAAGACTACCGTCAACACCCCCTGCAGAGCAATCCCAGCCACTCTTCACTGATGACGAGGAGGACAACCCCAGCATCGACGCACAAGCCCTCCTAGATATCATTGACATAATCTGCGACTCACCTCCAGGATCAGGGCAGCCCAGCTGCCACGAGGAGACCACACCCACCACCCAAACCACCCAGCAGGATGCACCCACGGCCCCGGCAGTATCCCAAGACCCCCAGGAACAACACACGGCCTTCCAATGCCGTGTGCTGGAGGGCCAGAGGGAGGCGGCTGAGCAGGTGCGGTGGGGTTTGACCTCATGGCTACCATAATGGATGCCATCCTTGGGAGTCTAGGGCCGCTCCATGGTCTCCAACGAGCCCTGGCTGACATGGCTGGACTCATGACGCGGCTAGAAGAACACCTGTCCGCTCAGAGGGGCTCCAGCGATACCAGTCGTGAGCTGGTACACATGCGCAGGCTCATGGAGGACATGGTGCGGATGGAGGCGGAAAGGATGGCAGCCACTGCTGCACACCAGCGGAATGTAGCTGGGATCTACCATGCCCTGCAGATCCTCAACATGGCATTGCTGCCAAAAGGCGTGGCGATGATGAATGCTGCTGCCGCCACACTATCCACATCGCTGCCCCCTGGTGTGCCATTCCCTCACAGTGCGGCAGGCATATCCACTCCGGCACCTGATGTGTCAGTGGCACACAGTGCCTCAGCCGGTACTGCAACACCCACAGGTGGGGCAGAGCACACATCCGGGGACGAGGATGTGGATGGGTTTGTGTTCAGAAGGAGGCACTAGCATTCATTTCCACCACCTGGCCTGTTTCTGCTTGGTGCCGCACATGGCCCCATGACCTTCCACTGACCCCCATACACTCCGATGCACTCACCTTGGACAGCGACATGGACTGCCATATCCTGTTTGATGACCAATGACACGGCGACCAGACTGCGGACTGTACCCTTCCTCTCCCGCAGTAATTGTCATCCCCGGATGGACTCTGGCTGGCCTTCCACGTGCCCATATTGTGTAGTGTGCTTGGCATTGCCCTGTACCGCTCCAGCTGCAAAACTGCACTGGATGTGCAATGAACATCCAGTAACGCACTGCTGTGTGATGTCGTTCATTAACCATGTATGAATGTGTGGATGAATGTAGGGACAGTGATTTCCGTTGTGTCAATAATGCTCATCCTGTGGGATGCCAGTCAGAGGGTGCTACATTGCCTATTGTGATCCGGGTGCCGTGGATACTACAACAGGGACACACGCATCAGTCACTTCCTTGTCCGGACATGGACTGAACCACTCCCAGAGCCTGCGAGTGATTGTTGCAAGCCCTGCGCTGGTCCGGCGTACGGCAGGTCAGACCACTTCGCTTACGCTCCGAGGGGGGGCCCTCATTGCTACCCGTCGCAGGGGTACTTGCTGGTGGTGTGCAGGTCACTGGTCTAGTTGTCAGCATGTCATAGCCACTCCCTGAGGGTTTGCACATACACCATACCCATCTGGCACAGGCGTCACAGGCCATGTGACTTCGCCAACATAAGGGGCCGACGATGTCCCATTCCCCTCTGCCGGTGGTGACTGGATGACGGACGCTCCACGGTTCTCAATCATAAAGGGCCCATGAGTTGTTGCCACAGGGTTAGTTTAGTGGCACCCGTGGCCTTGCGACTGGCACGGGCCTACCACCACATGGCGCTGACTGGGGTTGCACAGGGTTAGTGGCACCCGAGACCTTGCGGCCGGCACGGGCCTACCACCATGTGGCGCTGACTGGGGTTGCACAGGGTTAGTGGTACCCGAGGCCTTGCGGCCGGCCCGGGCCTACCACCACGTGGCGCTGACTGGGGTTGCACAGGGTTAGTGGCACCCAAACCTTTGCTGCCGGCACAGGCACCCCGCCACGGGACGGTGACTTTGGGTGCACTGAGGTAGGGGTACCTTAAGTGCTGAGTGGGTGGGCAGCCTGCGATGATGCCCCATCCCGGCGGTCCGGACAGCTCAGGTTTTGTGTGCTCTGCTAGACCGCAGTGTGGGCCAGAGACAGCGGGCAGTGAGGGCCTACCGCCACGTGCTGTCGCTTCTGGGATCACAGAGTTAGTGGCACCTATTGGATGTGCAGCCTGCGTTGATGCCCTGTGCACTGGTGTGTCCTCTGCCATGGAGTAATCAAGACTCAGCACCAAACGTGAGACCTGGTGGCCTGCGTAGCGGGCTGCATGATGTGGAGGGTGTCATGTCCGCAGGCCCTGGGATTGTGGCTTGCAGCGGCACATGGTAGGACCTCTTTTATGCACGCCGGTGGCAGAAGGTGAGCAGTGAGGCCTGGGTGTGGATGGGTGGGCATGCTCCGATGGGCGGCGGGAGGGGTTGGGTGCATCTGCCTGGGTGCGCAGGAGTGGGCATGCACCGCTGGGCGGCGGGAGGGGCTGGGGTGCATCTGTCTGGGTGCGCAAGGGTGGGTATGCACCGCTGGGCGGCGGGAGGGGCTGGGGTGCATCTGCCTGGGTGCGCTGGGGCGGGCAGGCGATGTTGTCTTGTGCACTTGTGTGTACTGTGCCAATCATGTATCTGGACTCTGTTTCAGATGACGGGTCTGTATCAGATGTGTGACCTGGTGGACTGCAATACATACCGGCAAGTGGTTGGAGACACACCAGTGGCAGCAGGTGAGCAGTGTGGCCTGGGTGCCCAGGGGCGGCACTCTCTCTCTCTCTCCCTCTCTTCTTCTTTCTCTCTCTCCCCCTCTCTTCTCTCTCTCTCTCCCCCTCTCTTCTTCTCTCTCTCTCCCCCTTTCTTCTTCTTTCTCTCTCTCTCCCCCTCTCTGCTTATCTCTCTCTCTCTCCATCTCTCTGTCCTTCTATCTCTCTCTCCCTCTCTCTCCTTCGCTCTCTCTCTGTCATTTGATGTGCGCAGGACACACCTTCTCATCATGGTTTTTGTCTTGCAGGCTGTGACCTACGGATTGTCACGAGGGGAGCCGCCATGTGTCTTCATTTCAGTTCAGTGTTCCTTTTAATAAAGTTTCATTTGTTGCTTCGGAAGTGAATGTGTGATGCTCATTTTTGTGACGACACATGCATGTCACCAGTTGTGATTGTGCGACATCATGCAGAATATTTTGTACATGTTTAGGTGTAGCTGATGTGGCATGTCTTTCGTCAGGGGGTGCCGGGGAGGGGGGTGGGTGGCGGCGGCGGGTGTTGCTGCCCTTTGGGCCCTCCGGGCTGCATGTTCAGTTGCCCGGGTGCATCTGTTGTTCTTTAGGTTTGGCTGTGGGCTGTGCTCCTTTTTGTGGTGCAGGCTGCCGTCTGACTTGGCACCAGGTCGGAGCGGGTGTTAGTTTCCTGGTGCTAATGCGCCTTATCGCCTGTTTTGTTTTCCTATCGCCGATCTGGCTGGTCATTGAGAATGTTGAGGTGTGGTGTTGTCGTGGCTTTTGGCACGGGAACGCCTACTTTGCATCTCATTTGCGATAGTTGCGGGGGTCGTCTGTGATGATGTTTTTTGCGGCTGCTATCGCGGGTAAACTGGGGCTGAGGGCTGTTAACACCAGCTTGTGATTGGGGCGATACATTTATCGTAACTTTGGTTGCGATAATGTGCCATTAACTCAGCAATGGCTCCTTGTGAATATGCCCCCGAGTGTATAGTACAACTTGAACTGTTATGTATTTTGGAAATTTGATTTCGGGACATTTCTACATGTGGAATTACCACATGGATACTTGGGCTATTAGTGAAAGGTCAGCATTGCAACTGGCATTTAATAGTAATACCTATAATGGACGTTTAACTTTGGAGAGATGTCATCAACATTGTTTTATGTTTGTTCTTTTGTTTTCCTTCTTAGCAGGGGATAGTGGTGTGTGTTGTGTACTCAACCTCCCCTGTGACGCCAGATCAATTAAAATTATTGTAAACCTTCAGGTGATAAGGCATCTCTAAAAAGAATATTCACAAGGCTTCATGTTATTTACCTTTACAGCATCTGTTTTATGATTGTAGCTTTTAGAATAGTGAGATTGGAAACAGAACAGTCATCTAATTCTTGTGTTTTAGGTCACCCTCCCTACAGTCCCCATCCTTTCCTTCCCTCTCTTAATCATTCCAACCCTCTGCGCTATTATAGCATCAGAGAGAGTGGAGAGATTGAGAGGTGGACCCATTTGAGCAACAAACCGATCCTGGGAGTTTGGAATAAAACCTTGACATTTGGAGTGTTGGCAGCCAATCATAATGAAGCTAGTGCTCGGGAGGGTTCGCAAATCCTCCTTGGTGCTCAGATATCGATAATTTTATTTTTTGAATTTCTCTGCAACTACTTCATGGATTTACACCATTTTTTAAAAAGCACGCTTCCTGGACCAATACCTACCTTTGTGCCAAATTTGGTGCAATTCCGTTCAGCAGTTCTGTCTGTAGCCTGTTTCAAAATTCCTATGGAACTTAACATCGAGAAAACGCGTTTTGGGACCCCCCCTTTTTTCTCGGTCCCCGCTTGACGAATCACCCCCAAAACTTTGAAGACAGGACCTGACCTGACCTGACTGAACCTTCTTTTGGAAAATTTCACGAAGATTTGTCAAACGGCGCCAAAGATATTGGCAAAAGAAAAAATGCTTTTTGAATAGAAACAAGGTCCTAACTATAACTACCTACCGCCAGTAGGTAATATATATATATATCAGGTTTGAGTCATTCCTAGGGCTGCAGTTCCTCAAGGTGTTACTAGAGCTCACTCTTGAGTCAGATCCAGAGCATTGAAACCCTTTCATAAAGCTGTGGTTCCCCTGGATATACCTCTCAAGGAAAATGCAAAAGCTTTGATATTCCCTCATGAGAATGCAGTTCCACAAGTCATCGTTACTGTATGTCCCTCACATGTCACATGGAAATCCAGTATTGAAATTCTAACATGAAGCTCCAATTCCACGTTTAGTTACTTGGTGTACTTTATAAGCCAAATGATAGCGCATTGATAGTCTTTTGTGAAGATGCAGTTCCACAAGTCGTTACTAGGTGTTTCTTTCTAGTCAACTGCAAAAGCATTGAAATATTTTCATAAAGTTGCAGTTCCACTAGTCATTACTAGGTGTTACTATCAAGTCACATGTGAAAGCATTGAAATTTCTATATGAAACTGCAGTTCCCCTAGACATTACTAGATGTCACTCACAAGTCAAATGCAAAGTACTGAATTATTTTCATGAAGTTCCAGGTCCAGTTAGAAGCAACTGCTTTAAATGATCTGCACCAAGTTGGGGGTGGAATATATACATTTGCATACACACTTTTGCTATTTTAATAATGTTTGCTTGTTTTCCAAATGATTAATTATTTGCCAAAACTGGTTCATAATAATGAGTCACAATTACAGATTTAAATACAATTTTGATTTAAAAAACAAATTGTGATGATACCCTACTATTTATAGGAATGTTTATTCAGTGGAAAGTACAGGTGTTTATTTTGGCTGTTTATGTTTTGGTAGGTGTAAGCTTTGTTTTTGAGTTGGGAGGAGTGTGTTCTGCAAACTGATAGTACAGGTACAACATTCCAATTTGGGAGAAATATTTCCACAAGTAGTTACTAGAGGGCTGTCAAGTGGTTGAAATGCCAATCGTAAACATGTGGGGTGTGTGGCTTCAACCATAACATCATCATATACACACTAGCTACTCTAATGACTTGAGCTCAATTTCTGGAGGAAACAATTATATCAAAGCTGGTTCATAGTGAGGAATGAACATTGCAATGTACAATACATGTCTTGAGAGTTATACAAATAGTTGATGTACCACTACTATACATAGGGACCATCTGTCATTGGGAAGTGCAAGAGGTTTTCAATTTCTATTTTTGTGTAATTATTTTTTTAATGTATTTTGCAAAGGCAAAATGCAGTCACTCAAAGAGAAAGTATCCGATTTTGAAAGAGTGTTTATTGGGAGCCCTTTATATGTATATATCTTTGCGTCATAATGTTTGAAAACATGAGGCTGGCAAGTCAGCTAAAGCTGTCTTTAGTTCAGACCTAAAAAGCAAAACATTAAATTAAAAAATGTATAATGATCTGTAAATGTAATGTTTAGGAATTTTAAATGTGAGGATAAAAATTGAGTTGGTATACTTAGCTTGATTCATTTGGAGGAGTGCAAGTACAGTAAATGGAATCTAGTATGGACTATTGATTACCTCAATTGAAACAGAGAGCATGCATGAGGAGCAAAAATGCTCTAGAGTCTAACCAACCTTCCCATTTAAATTAAAATTTCGATTTGTGTATATTTTGTTTGTGAATGAAATAAAATATTGTGTAATTTGTATATTTGTTAATGTATACTTGTTTCTGTATTTTTTGTGCATTGCTTTGTGGTTCAAATCATAGACATTGCTTAGGAGGTTGTCCCTAGCTTCCAAAAATGATTCAGTGTGGGTCCACAGAACTGAAAAGGTTAAGAACCGCTGCCGTAGGGAGTCTTTTTGGCCAGTACACTTCTGTAACTGAATGAGTGGGGCAGGACTCTTTTGTAGCTGTGTCCCTACACTGTACTGTACTTTGATTTTGTGATGTCACAGGCCCTCTCTAGACTCAGCCCAATTTCTATTGGCCCACAGTTACCGAAATAGCAGCTTACATAACAATGTTCGTTAGTTTACTGCAAAATCCTTGCTAAAATTCACTGTACAATAAATTAATAAACATGCAAATAATTTTTTACAGTATCTCCAGTGGTTTTGCCCCAATACAGTCCTGATAATCTAGAACTCCCATTGAATACGCTTTTGACAACCACTGCAGATACATTGCCAATTATAGTGCGCACACATACATGCAGGATGTATCCTTGTGCCTAAGAAGAGGAAGCTGTCAGATTCGACCCTCCTAACTCAGTTGTATTTACAGGTTGGAGAATCGAATGCAGCTCCTGCAGTCACAGTTTGATGAGCTTCAGATTGCAGCAGTCGAACTGAATGGGCGACTGGAAGTACAAGGAGATGCAGTGGTGAAGCAAGCAGGGCAGGAAGTGGTTTGGACATCTGTGCTGGAAGATACGTAAGTAGTAAGGGTTAAATCCCGTTACTTGGAAATATGTTACTGGAAGGGATTAGATTTTGAAAATAGCCAACCAACCTCAATTAAAACTACAGTGTTGGCCACGGATTCGCAGTTTCTTATAAATGAGATGTTGTGTTTTTTACCAAGTGTTACTGTGCACTGTGGGTAGTGCAATGCTGACCAATGAAGCTTCATCGAAGCAATGAACCGCAGAACTCCAGCAACTCCCAGGTATAGGGTTCTGCACACATTACCGTAAGATTCTATATGTGTAATAATGTATTCAACACTTCTGGCACACAACCTTGCTTTATTGATCTTGCTAGCAGAATTTATGTATTCATTCTAAATGAATCACCTAGGCTGAAAGTGGAAGAATACCCATAATGCTAGTACTCGTGTAACTTTTAAATTAGGTTTCTCAAGAAATGTGACTAGGTCCTGCTGAACAAAGGTGTGAGCACTTGCTACCTTTTCGATTTCTGGTTACTAAAAGATTGTGGCATTCTGAGATAAACCTTAAAAAATGACTGTAGCCTTTTCACACATGAAGATTTTTGGACAACAGCTCTTGTCATACCCATTAAAGGGGAAGTTACAACACATAATATTGACACAAAGAAGAAAAAGAAGTGTAAAGAGAAAGGATAAAGGAAAGAGGTAAAAGAACAAAGGTAAGGAAATACATTTTAAATTTGGTGACAACAATGCATCCATAAGAGAAACTAAATACAACTTTAAAATATAATCATGAAAATAAACATCACTCTCAAATGTAATCATGAGGATATAATGGTGATCTCCTTACTCTTTTATCATGACACAACAGTTCAGTCTGACCCCCCAACATTACTGTGATGAAAATGTTTCAGCTGAGGCCCAACATTACCATCCTCCTTGTCACATTTTGATAAGCGAGACATGCTCCAGACATCACCACCACTCAGCATCACAACATTTCTCATGACCTTGGTAATGCGTTTAGCCCCCCAAAAAAAAATTCACCATTGGGAGACCACACAGCTTTTTTAACAAACACAAAATCACCTACCTTTCATTCACATTTGTGCACACCCATTTTGGTATCAAACCTTTGTTTATAGTTCTCTTGATATCTCCTCAATCTCCAATCAACTACCCTATTGTTTCTATCTTTCACACTCAACCACACTGGGTTGAGTTTTGATCCAGCTGCTCTGCCTTTGAGTTTCTTAAATGGCGAGCAACCAGTGACACTATTAGGTGTGTTCCTATGCGCCCACAATTTACCCCTAAAATGCACTTCAAAGGATATCTAGTTTCAATAGCAGTCTGCACACAAGCCCTTACAAGCCTACTCATGCTTTCAACTAAACCATTGGCTTGCTGTGCATAAAGAGCTGTGCGGTGATGGTTAACAGGAAGGTCCTTTAAAAAATCCACTGTCTCCTGTGAAGTGAATTGGACTCCATTATCAGTGACCAGGACACCTGGTATACCTTCACAAGCAAATACATCTTTCAGAAATTCAATGATGTTCTTGGTAACCACAGAGTTCATGCAACAAGCTGAGACCCATTTGGAAGTATAATCAACAAGGACAACCACAAATCTCTCATTGGGAGACAAAATGTCGAACAGTCCAACAATATCCAGGACCTGCTTGGACCAAGGGTGCTCAGGTAACGCAACAGGTGTGAGCGGTGCTGCACTGACTTTTCTAGACTGATAATTACTCGCACAAAAAGTACACTTTCTAACTGCCTCTTCTACTTCTTGATCAACTTCAGGCCACCAATGAGATTCTCTTACTCTGGCTTTAGTTAAACTGCGCACAAGGTGGCCTTCGTGTGCCAGGTTGACAATTTTCTCACACATACTGCAAGGAGGAACTAATCTTTCACCACAAAAAGCTCCCCATCAACAATGTCCAAATCATCACATACATTCCAAAACCCTTTTGCACACTGGGGAACATCAATCAATAAGAGCGGGCCAACCACTGACCACAAAATCCATCACTGATTTTCTAGAGTTGCCACTCTCAAAACTACTAACCTCCCATTCAGCTTTGTTAAGTGCTGGCTCCTTAACCCAAGATACAGACCAATCAGGACTTGTTGGAACAGGTTTGTCTAAAAACATTCTGGATAAGTAATCAGCAGGAACATGTTTTAGTCCAGGTAGGTACTCCACAGTGAAATTATTTTCCTAGAGCCCCTCAACTCATCTTTTAATCCTTGGATTGGTACTCTCAGCATTCCTGCAAGCAAACATGTAGACCAGAGGTTTATGATCTGTTCTGACCAGGAAAGGTAAACCCCACAGATAGAACCTGAAATGGTTGATTGCCCATAAACAGACTAACGCCTCACACTCTATTACAGAGTAACGCTCTTCAGCCCCTTTTAGTGATCGCGAGGTAAAACATATGACTATTTCATTACCATCAACAATCTGGGATAGTACTGCACCCAAACCACGTACACTTGCATTAGTAGTCAAGATTGGTTTTTTTGACACATCAAAGTGACCCAAGGTCGGCATGTGAGTAATTTTATTTTTGACTTTGTTGAATGCGGTAATACAGTCTTCTGACCACACAAAATCAGCTCCCTTTTTCAACATCAATTTTAAAGGTTGAACAACACTAGCGAAATTGTACACAAACTTTAAATAATATTCAGATAGACCAAGATAAGATTTGACTTGATCTTTGTTTGATGGAGCTTGTGCCTGTAATATTGCTTCTGCAAGATCCATTTTTGGGCTGATGCCTTTGGTAGAAATGGAATGTCCCAGGTAAGATACAGATCGAACCCTCAATCTACATTTTTCACTTTTTAAAGTGAGTCCACGTTCTTGTAGTCTGGATAGTTCTTTATTCAGTACTTCATCATGGTTAGTTTTGTCCTTTCCGTAAACAAGTATATTGTCTTAGAAGAAAAGGACAGAATTTATACCTGATAAAACCTCTTTCATCAACCTCTGGAAGCAATCAGCAGCGTTCACCAAACCAAATGGCATTTTAATGCTCCAATCCTCATCGCCAGTAATAAAACGAAGAATCCTTGTATTTCATCTTGAAGTATATGTTTATTTACACCCACCAGAGGACACCACCAACAGCAGTTTAGATCTCTGTAATTCTGACCTTCCAGGTCCCCCAACGCTCTTGTGATGTACATAACATTCTCAGCAATGCATCACCCATTAAGGGGAAGTTACAACACTATCATACTCAACCGCAGACCTGCCAACCTTAGAATTCTTTTCACCATGTGAGAAGGGAAAGGGCGTTTGGAGGGGTTGGGACTTTGTACCGCGCACCAGTTGAGGCACTTTAACTTACTGCTTTCTCATCCAACACTAAAACAACAAAGCTTTTGAAGTTGCCACTGATGTCCTGGGAGGTTTCACACAATGTAACACACATCAATGGTGCAGAGCCTCCAATCAATTAGCTGGAAACCTTGTCTCGGTAGGGGTTTCCAATTCATTGGGCGTGCATCTTGTGACATCAGCTCCTCCACTGGATGACCATGTGAAGTGAGCTGATAGCGTATGACACACGGTGGCACCAGATGAGTAGGAAGGTTTGCAATCATGGGCTTCAAAGGTCCCAGATTTACTCCCTGGCTCCTGCACTGCTAATACATTGCCGTTATGTGCCAGCATTTGTGCAAGCCCTGCACGATCACCATAGCCCCACATGTACACTCCATCCAAAGCCAGCATTTACATACCTCCACTCCCAGTATGTTCATACATTCCCACTCATCACCAAACAAAACCAACTCATTCAGCAGACACTGCATGTCATACTTATTAATTGACATGCCTCAGTTCATCAATGTGCAGACTTCGCAGGCAACATTTCAAAACACAATCTGAATATACTCTTCATTACAAAGACATTTCCCATCCTCACACACTACAGCAACCAACACAACACCTGAGGAGGTCTGGCAGTCTATACATCCTCCAGGAATCCACATCTCTCAACACCTTGAAACTCCGTAACTTCAAAAAAACACACTCAACCTCTGCCATGTGGAACTAATAAGAGTTTAATTAATGACCTAATCACCACTACACACACAGAGTACTCCAATTGGCAGCATTTGTCTCTGAGCATTCTATCAATCCAAAGGAGTTTTTGACTGGAAATGAAAGGAGGTGTTTTAACCTTAAAGTTACCTTGAACCTCAATCAAAAGATTTAAACACCGAGACTCAGTTCTTCACCACTGTGCTGCACCTCAAATGCCACTCCCTGATGTGCTTGGAGCACCAGATAGGATGCCACCATTCTTCCAACACAATATACCCAAATTGATCAAATTCAAGCCACCCTCAATCACAGATCTTGCTAAGATCCTTTATTACCTTAGTGCCACCACATATGAAGATGAAATTCTTTCACACCCCATCAGGAAATCTTTCTCTGAAGAAACACTCATACCTCACCCCCCTCAAACAAGTCATTACTTTACTTGCATAAGGCATCTTCCCTGATTTACTAACAACAAGACGGGTCCACCAATGAAGAAAACAAACCTCACCCTTAAATACATTTGTAACAACCTTCACGTCAATCACCCACCATACTTCAGAAGGAAAACCAAATTTAGATTTAAATGTAGCATAGAGATGACTATTGATGTAAAGGATGATTTCCTGCACATCACAGTCAATTGTGATTTCCTCCTGCTGGTCCTGCTATATGTATTGGCAGCCCTCAAAGCTGTCTGGCAACATTTCCTACTCAACATCCAGTCAGCAAGATTTGGATTAGACAACACTGTATTACATTAGTAATCATCTTAGCATGCTAGCTGGTATTACCTCATTCTTATAGGCACCCCAGAATCTCAGTGGCTAAATTTGATTAGCAGAGTCAAACCTCTTAGAGTTCTCCTCACTAACAACAGTGTCAAGCTTCACCAGTTCACCATTTTATATTACTTTTCATATACCTAGACATGTAAAATGTAATGAAATACAGTTACGTAAAGCATTCCATTGACATGATACATTTATTATCAGTCAATAAGAGTGATACCAGTGCATCATTGTGAAGTTTCCTCAGTTGAAATACAAAATATGCTGCATTATCTTGCCCCCAATTTGCACTTTATGATCAAAATTCATTACTTCGTAGTCTGCCTATTCAATTTAAAGTAAATGTACATTTAATTTTTTAAACGGCATAATAAAATAAAAACGTACTAAATTAGTCTAAATTTTAATTCATCTACAATAATATAGCAAAAATAGCCATCTTAGCTGATGATGATATTGGACATTGACATTTATCAAAATAGCACTCTCCAACAATCCTCTAGAAGTGGGCAGTCTTTGATGAATATGTTCAGCTCTTCTTAGCTGAACCTAAGCATCCGGGACATTCATTACAGATATATGCCTTGCAATGCAAATTAGTACCCAGACACTTTTCTGTCGTGGCAGGCACAGATCTTGCCTCTCACTAGATGATGGTTCTATGTCTACTTTGTCTTTACATTTTTTCAAGACCGAACAGATCATTTCAGGATAAAGCGCACTCCTAGAATTATACCATTGATTAATGTTAGCATAACCCGAAAATAAATACAATGACCATCTTGTCAGAATTTTGAAAGATATCAATGGGTTAAGTGGATTCCAGAGTGTGCTTTTGTACATACCTAACCCTGGCACTCGTTAACTAAAGAAGTGCTTTCTTGTAGGTTGTGAACAGCTGCTTACTAGATCCTAGAGCAAAAATAAATCCTCATTCTTTTCAATCTGAACAGATGAGCTGTCTGTTAAATCAGAAAACTGAATTTCACAATATGTTATTGGTGCCTACGGCTGAATTGCTGTGCTCCAATTGTAAGGTAAAACTTGCTGACTTTTCACATGATCCTTTAATAACTTTTAGTATTATGCAAAAGCTGCTGAAAGTCTGGCATAGCATCTGCTGTAGACAAGACAATCAACAAAAGAGTGTATCAATTTTTAAGGCCTAAGTATACCTTCTAAACCCATACATCATAACAAAGAACTCTTCCAAGTCCACATCTTCATCCAAATGATTACAAATAATTCAAGATTGCAAGTATTTTTTTTTAAATAAACATTCTTAAATCAATTAAAACATATCTATTCAACAAAATTAAATCATGGATTTTTAACCAGAAAATTAGTCAAAGTGAAACATGATTCCATTGATATTTTTATGCATTACAAGCATTATTAAGCGACTCCCTAGTCTATTAGAAAGGGCCATTACATATGGAATATACACCTGCTGATTCTATTGTTCACATGTCAGTAAGCTCTAGAATGAATGTACATGTCAGGAGAGTAAGGTGTTCATATCAGAGACTGAAAGTATATATCTGATTTCTGGGTTTGAAATTCAATCATGATTGATAACTTCTAGTAGGTGGAATGTATTTTGATTAAGTGTAAAAAAAGATTTTTAAGATGTACATCTGCCCTGATTTATATTTGTAATCGTAAATTAGACAAAAAAATCAGATATACTGTGTCTTCTGAGATTTTCCATATATTCATATTTGTTCTTTTTTGTTAGCCCCTCCTCCATCTTTGTTTGATTCGGGTTTCTGAGTGAAGATTATCATATTTATACTTTGCAACTGTTGGTCCTGATGAAGGTGGCCCACCGCCACATCCGTTGTTGCTTTTAATCTGCCTACTCTTGTTGGCTATTTAAGGAGTAAAGATTATAGCTCTCCTTAGTTGTGGGAATGTGATACACAAAAGAGGCCTGTTTCTAATGTATGGACTAAACTGCTTCTGGATTATGATTGTGTTGGTGGGGATATTTTTGTATAATGAATGTTTTATTACTCGGAATACCAATTGAATCATGCATCCGCTTGACTAATTTTCTGGTTCGAAATCAAGGATGAATAATCATCTGTAATCATTTAAGTTATTTCTAATCATTTGAATAAAGTTCTGGGCTTGGAAATATTATCGTATATAACCAGAAGTTCAATTAATAATTTGTCATTGAGTGGAGAATGCATAGAAATCAAAATGTAATACTACCATCTTTCCTTGAGCATTTGTAAGAAAGATTCAATTGTGTATGGGGTCCTGTCCAAATACTCTGAGAAACATATATTTGAGCTTTTGGAATAATGTAGGTCAGTGCTTCCCAAGTGGTTTAGAACCACAGCCCAAGTTTTAGAACAACAAACATTTGCAACCCACCAACCTTTAAGTGACATGAGGCGGGGCAATATTTGAATGTAATTACAGTATCGTGTGGTAGCGCATTGTCATTTACAAAGAGCACACTTTTTATTGAAATGGCAACCACATTTGCACAGAGATACAGTTTTACTGCTAAACCTATATAGCACACAAATGATAATGTGTGGAAATCGGGTGTCTGTGAATATTTATCATTTGTGCATCACCAAGTAAAGTGTCTTAATTGTTTTGATCCTATTAAAGTCTCTGTTTCCAGCACACTTCAAAATTACAAAACACATGCTTAATTTTTGCTTTCCTAACTGCTGAATGCATACAATTTATTTACAGGTATTTACATTTTTTTGTGTGTTGCAAAAAAAGTGCATCAAAAGCCTTTCCTTTCACACTTCCTGTACTCCAGCAAGGTTGTCACACAATTTACTTTTAAAACTCCTGTCATTTTAATGTAAGAGAAAGAAAAGAAAACACCAATCCCCATGTTAAAAGAATAAACACAGAATTTAACTACATCTTTATTCATTGTTTGTACTTTCCCCGACCCACCAAAAATCAGCTTGCAAGTGCAGCCCACAGTTTGGGACTCCAGCAAAATTGTCATATAATTCTCTATAAAAACTCCTCTTATTTTGCAGTCAGAGAGAGAAGTAAACACCAGTCCCCAAGTTAAAGGAATAAGCAGCAATTTGTCAAGAGTCATAGCCTAATTTTGACCTCTGTCTTTGAAGTACTGGCAAATGTGACAAGATAAACTCAGAATTTAAAGACATCTTTATTTATTGCTTGGACTTTCACAACCCACCAAAAATTGGCTTGCGACCCACAATTGGGCCGCTTCTCCCAGTTTGGGAAACACTGATCTCGGTTATAGATAACAAGTGATATTAGTAAATTAATATAAATATAGAAGAAGAGCACACATCTTTATCACTGCTATGTTGCCCATAATAATAAGTAGTAAGTGCAGCCACTTTGACAACAGATTTTTCAATTTAGTAATGTAGTAAAGGCATGTAGTTGTCCTTGCAAATGGCTTCAGGATCTTCCACCCAAATCCCTAAATATCTCTTTCGTTTTCTATGTTTGCCAGACCCAAGAGATTCAGGCAACATTATGAGTGAAGATTTGAATTGAAATACTTCTGTTTCCAATGGATTCATTTTGTAGCTACTGATTGTCATAATTCCTTGAATAGATTGCTGAGATGTTTGCAGTATCAGCCTTCACAAATATCACTATGTCATCTGAATATCTCTTACTGTGAGAACCTTTGAGAACTGGTGGATATATAGCATGAAATTTCTATATGTTTATTATCAACGGCTCTATATAAAGCAAACAGATTTTAGATTTTTTTCACATTTTGATAACAAAATTAAGACCATGAGCATGGCAATATGGCAAAGCGTGGCACAACGACTGGGAAAAATAAGCTAAGAAACTGATATCTCCCGTAAACAAGTTTACCAAGTGTAACATTGTGAATACAAAGATTCAGCAATAGTTACCAACATACAATAAAACATATCTCGCAAACAGGTACATGACGCCACTTTAGCATATAATATTTAAACAGTACTGCACCTGCTGTAGGAATCAAAACAATACTCCACTACAGGTGTGACCCGTCCATTCAGTCCGGATACAATTTTATCAGGTAGGACCTCAGTGGATCCCAGAAGTCTTGCGTACGGGCCACAGGTGTCAGAGTTTCTGCATATAACCCTGACTATTCCTCACACAAAGACATGTCCTTCAACCAGTACCGAAATTTCTGAGCAAGCCCACTGCCCCATTTCACCGCCACTCTACACTTCCCCAGAAGCAAGGCATGGGCAGTAAATTTACTAAATGATTTTGGAATCTGTTTAACATATCCCAACAGCACCATTATGGGGTCAGTTGGTAGACATGATCTGTCATGTTAAGTAATGCCGTCATAAGTTGGGACCAACATGAGGCCACAACTGCGCAGGTCCATGCTACATGAAAATAATCTGCACCCGGCATTTCACAACATTTACATTCAGTATCAACATCATAACAATAGCGTGCGCTATCTACAGGGGAGAGATAAGATGCTATGTAAATACTTACAAAGGATCAATCTATACCTACGATTGGAGGACTACTCCTTTGTTTGTTGACAACAGGATTCCCATTGCTCATCTGTTATATCCTGTCCAAGTCACCCTCCCACGCCCGGCAAGTCCTAAGGAGTATTCCATTGCTGAGGTATACAATTTTGATATGAGTTTATAGGGCTGTGGCATAGCAAGTAGGATGTTCAAGATAACCATTACGGGGGTTCCTTTGGGAACTTACAAAAAAGGTATCGTGCTTCGTGTGCACATTTATGTTAAGCAAGAACATCTTCCATAATGGCCCTCGAGTCTCCCACATATTCCCTGTATGTTTTGAATTCGTGTGCGACAAGTAAATCTCCCAGTGTGAGGAAATGTCTCTTCTGCAGAGACTGCAAAACCCCAGGAGTGCTGTGTAGCTGTAACATATGATAATGCCTAAGGGGTATTTGCTTGGAGTTTGGTAAGGCACAGAGTTGCCAGCCTATTCCAAGTCCAAACAATGCAGTGAACGGTATGAATTTCCTGGGTTGGCTTGGGGGAGTTTAGTGTAAGGGACCGCCAGAAGAGGGGTGGGTTGCACCAGGCCTTTCTCAGTGTGATTATGATACATTCCCTAATTGACAGAGTTAGTGTGTCTTGTTGAAATGCCTCAGCATACTCATTGAGCAATATAGGAGCCAGCTCCTCAGCGTACGTTTTCCATCGTTGCCTTTCCATTATTTAGTTGTGTAATAACCTGTTTAATCTCCAGGACTGTCAGGGGTCAGCAAAGGATCTCACGGTGCTCCCGATCTAGCCATGCCAAGGCAACCCACTGTAAATAAGTTTCTACTTCTACAGGAGTAGACTGTGTGTGAGAGGTATATAGCCCTCGGTAGAAGGCAACAAAGTCCAGCAGAATCTCCCCGGGGTCATGCAGTGGGTGTCCATCAGGAGTTTCTACAGTATGGACAAAATTGACAGTCCACCGGAAATTGGGAGCATGGCCAGTGTGTGTCACAACCTGTCTCCCTCTCCGTATTTCCTTGCCTGCAAGTATTTACTTAGGAATCTCACCTCTCTATTTGCTTCATCCTGAAAATCCAACAGTAGTGCCTGCATTGGGTCTAATAGGCTCTGGTCTTTGGAGACCTCATAGTGGAGTTCCAGGTTACAAAGCTCTATTTCCAGCTGTGTAAGTCTCCCTTTAATTGATTTGATGATTCCATGCCCCATAGCAATACACTCACCCCAGATAACAGCCTTCAAAGCCTCACAAAAAGTGGCAACCGTGGTGACAGAGCTCTTATTTAAGGATATATAATCTGTAATTGCAGAGCGTTTTTCTTACTTAAATACCGCATCGAGCAGTGCCCTAGGTTGAAGTCTCCAAAACGGTACTTATAGCCAGGTAGAAGGCAAGGTGATCAGTAAAACCACCGCGGAGTGGTCAGAGTTCTGGGTGTTTCACATCTTTCCAGTCCACCACATCCTGTGTACCCACCCAGAAATCAAGCCATGAGAAGGTATCATGCATCGAGGAGTCAAAAGTGTAATCGCGGGCCACCCGTGCAATGCGTGCCAAACATCTAACACATCGAGGAGTGAAAAGTGTGATCGCGGGCCACCCATGCAATGCGTGCCAAACATCTAACATATCAAACTGTGCCATTATGTCCAAGAATGCAGCACAAACTCTTGTCAGGTGGCCCTCGTCGCAATCTGAACATTCCAAGTCAATATCCAGTACTAGATTGTGCTCTCCCCTCAGATGATGGTGCCAGGGTCAACTGGAAGACATTCTTTTAGTACAGTGCGGAAAAAGTCTGGACAATTTACGTTAGGACCATATGTATTAAGAGGTATAAGCGGGAGACTCTCACGGGCGTTGCTGAGCCCGCTACAGCCACTGTGTTTCTGCGAGAGGGAGGAGCCCTGCTCGCTACCAAAAACCACGTCGACTTCCTGCAGCGCGGGAGACTCTCACGGGCGTTGCTGAGCCTGCTATGGCCACTGTTTGCTGTTTCTGCTGGGGTCGAATTCTGTACCCCAGCTGTCACCTGTGCTTCTGCGAGAGTGTGGAGCCCTGCACGCTGCCAAAAACCACGTTGGTTTCCCGCAGTGCGGGACGCGAGTAGGCACGCCCGGGCCAAGGGTGGGCATGTCCACGCCCGTCAGAGGCCAGAGGAGACTGGGCTGGGCCCCCCCCTCTAACAATTGGCTCTTGGTTGCCCTTCTACAGGCCTAGCTGATCCAAATTCCTCATGGGAAAGAAAATGACAATACCCTAAGATTCAACAGGGGCACCTATATCCACGCTTGATACCTTTCTAATTAAAGCCTCCAATGCCAAATCCAAGGAGATCGTCCGGGCAGAAAGAAGACTTTCTTTGGGGGAAGGCAGCCCTGCTTGCAGTGGAGGGATTCTGCCCGCTAACGGGGTAACTGATGTTATATCGACGCAGGGTCTGTCAGAAGCTATCAGTCTGTCATCAGCCACTCAGTCGCCCCCCGCTGATACACCCAGTCCCCCACACTCAACAAACGTAACAAAGTCTCCCCCTTCCTCAGTCACAAATGGCACGAGGAAGCGAGGCACTACAAAAACCTTGCCATTACAAAATCTAAGAAACCAAGAAAGTTTATGCCATCACAGAATTTGCCAGATCATGGAAAAGGCATTACCGAACTATCGCGGACTTCCCCCAGCATGGAGAATGTCTTAGATAAGATATCTTCCATGCTACAACCTATTTTTCCACGGCTGGGCTCCATCGATCTCAAGATCCAAGACCTGTTAAAAACTAGGTCCTCTCTAACACAGATCACCGTTCCTAATACTCAGTCTATACCCTTCCAAAATGTCCCTCTTATGCCTCTACTCCCACATTTTCAGGTTGGCAAGGGAAGCTACACCGACACCTCAGAGCCTGCCCTCCAAAAGTTACATACTACCAACATGCCCCAACTTAAAGGCGAGGTTCCGATCAATCTGAAAGACCACCAGTAGTAAGAACCACAGGTACTTCTACCCTGGGTTTGAAGGAGGACGGACTAATTCTTAGCAGATCGCTGGATGAGAGGGCCAGATCCAGACCTTCTGGGTCCACCTGCAACACTATCACCAATTCAACACAGAGTGATCCCATACAGCATCATAAAGAATATAGCCATCTAACCCTCAAACCCCCCCTGGGCCCTGCCCTTTTGTTATAATCCTGGTAAATGTCCCAATGCTTAGACCACCTCAAAAAGAATCTACCATCCAGCTCATGGATAAATCACCCCATTGGCTCACTAATCACACTAGATCAGGGCACCTAGCCCAGAAACATCTCATTATGGCTAGGAGAATTCCATGGGTAGGACCAACGACAAAGGCTTACAAGGGTGATTGCATCGTAATAAATTTCGATAGCCCACGTCTTGTGGGAGAATTACTATTTCAACACCCACTTCCTCATAGGACAGGGACTCAGATCTTCCCGACACCGCTGGGGTTCTTTTACAAACCATCCACTCCCGTAGGTAACAAGATAATAAACACCGTCATAGAACCCCCAACAGGCAATAGTAGGCCACTGATGTTCCAAACCATGGCTCCTCTCCTTAAATTGATTTGCTCCATTATTACACTTAAACTCTTGTGATTGACTGGAGAATAACAGTGAGGGCCCCCAGATGTTAATTTGCCGAGAGGCTATTGTAAGCGAGGAAAATAATCCCCCAAATACGACACAGGGGGAGGCGGGACTGGGTAGGCGCAATGGTATCCAATTTCTAGAATCCCTGTATAACGACAATAGGGTCCCCACCACCGGAGCAAACAACCCTACCTACTCCCTACTCTCCTGGAATATAGCTGGCTACAATAGCAAACAAAGTAATGAGGAGTGGCTTAAAGTCGTGGCTGAATTCCACATTATTTGTGCCCAAGAAACCTGGGAGGCCGCCCCAATTTTGGTTAACGGTTATCGATTGTTTCAAACATCGGCAGTACCACCTAAAGGGGGTAGAGCTAAGGGGGAGGGGGGCTACATACATTGATATCTAACACAGTTGCACTTAAAATCCTAAAGTTTGTAAATGATTCATCCTTTTTTCACATCCTTGTAATCAGAGGTTACGACACCTGGGATGTATTGTTAATAACCTATTATAACAATAACTTTTCCAACCCTGAGGCAGCAGTTGAGCACTTAGGTAACACTTAGAGGACTTAGTTGAGAACCACCAAAACCCGGTACAAATCATCTGGTGCTAGCATCACTAAAACAAAGACTACATTTACCGAATTTAGCGATCATGCCATGCTATCGTGCGCATTATTTTGGAACATATATAGGAAAAGCAGTGGCACTGTGGCGCCTAAGCCGATTCGAGCCAGGAAAAATGGCTTTGTATTAAAATGGGACAAAATAGATGAGACCAAACTCCTAACAAATCTCATAATGTCTAAATACGAGGATATCCTACTGTGTTTAGACCCACGGCTAAACAACACGCAGGTTTCGACGCATTTAATTTAATTAACATTATATTACAGTGAACACGCCCAATACCTGTAAGAGACACTCCACAGCATCGCTGGTTCGATAAGGACTGTTCGCTAGCATCATCGAATATACGGAAAGCCTTAAAAACTTGCCCTAGAGATAAAAAATAACATCAACATCCGCACTCTGAGGCACCTCTATAAACTGGCAAGGGGAAATAGGCAGAGGTAGCTTAAATCCATGGCATGGGACCATTTAAAGCAAGTACGACAGCAAAGCTTTTTGGTTGGTGATCAATTCGCCCTTTTTGACAGATAATGGCGGGCCCTCGCTGGATGTTTACATTGATGAAGACTCCTGGATAAGACCCTTCTAGGATATTTTCCACATACCAGGAGAGCCACACATATTAGAAGTCTGCCCTTACATTAAGGATAAAACCCACCTTTCCTTTGATCTAGTGGATATGAAGCTTGTCTTGTCTCAGTCACTGTTAGAATCCGGGTTCTCTGGTTGGCACAGGTAGGTACTTGTGACAAGCAGGGAACCTTTCCTCTAGTCAGGGTAAGGGGTTACACTCCTAAAATAACCCCTGCTCACCCTCTAGGTAGCTTGGCGCGAGCAGACAAGGCTTATCTCAGAGCGTTATAGGTTAAGCATTTGTGAACACATACAGTAACCAAGTGACAACACTACAAATGGACACCACACAGGTAGGTATATTAAAAATAAGGATTCTTTATATAGGATTATCACAAGACCATTAAACAATTAAAAATACACAATATGGTTGCTTAGTTGGTAAAAGGTTGCTTAGTTTCTCTTAAGTTCTTAAATGCGACACTTTAAGTCAATGTACCTTAGATGCGACACGCAGGGCAACAAAAGTGTTGCAGCGATGCAGATGCGTTGAAGTTCTTGGTGCAAAAGAAATAAAGACGGGATCTTCCAGATGCGTGACGCTTCTCCGAGGTTGCGAGAAGGCCGACTCGATGCGTCAGCTACCGCGGCGTCACCTTTGACGAGATGCGACGACAGCGGCCTTGGCAGCGGCACTCTTCTCCGACGTTGCGAGACGCTTCCGCTCGATGCGATGCTGCAGCGGCGACACCCCTTCTGCGAGGTGCGGCAACCGCGGCTCCGACGGCGGCACGCTTCTCCGTGGATGCGAGACACTTCTGGACGATGCGAGACGCTTCCGCTCGATGCGATGCTGCAGCGGCGACACTCTCTGCGAGATGCGACGGCAACAGCTCCGACGGCGATACGCTTCTCTCCCTTGCGTCGCGCTTCCAGCTCCCTGCGACACGCAGTCCCTCAGAAGGCCCAACAACAGCAGCAGGCACTTCCAAAAGACTTTGGGGAGCTGGGGATGAAGTCCACTGGTCCTGGGACTTCGTTCAGGGGGCAAGCTCAGTTCAAGCCCTTGGAGATCTTTAAGCACAAGTTGAAATAAAAGTCTTTGTAGTCTTTTCTCCTCTCCTTCAGCAGCAAGGCAACCACTGCAGGCCAATCCCCCAGGTCAGGGACAGTTACTCCTCCTACAGCTTTCCCAGTTCCTTCTCTTCTGGCAGAGGTTCTTCTTGTTTCAGCAGGATCTGATCTAATTTCTTGGGAGCAGGGTCCCAATACTTATACCCCTAATTCCTTTGTTCCTCTGGGGTAGAGGGGCCCTTGCCCAGTCCAAACCAGTTCTTGAGCACTCTGTTGACATGACTCGGCCTTTCTATTCAGGGTGCAGGGCAGAGACATCAGCCGCTCCACAGGAGGCGGCGCCAGCATTGTGGTAGCAGAGCACAACCCTATTCAGAGCCCAGGTGTACTCCTCCCACCCATCTGACTGCCAATCTTCCTATTCACCACCAGGCTACCTAGCCCTGCCCCTCTGGGTTTCCCCAGCCCTGTCACTCACACAACCAGACAGGCAGATACACATCATAGCAGAGGCGGGCTGAAATGGTCAGGCAAGCAAATACCAACTTTCTAAAAGTGGTATTTGCAAACACAGAATATTAAAATAAACTTTACTAAAAGATGTATTTTATTATTCTGAGTTCAGGCATACTAAACTCGAATTTCTACCATGTTCCCTGGGTCTGTTAGGATCATAGAATGTAACAATTCTGACAGCCCATTCTGGCCTATGGAGAACAGGTAGCCTTACAATAGTGAAAAAACAAAAATGGCAGTAATTCACTATTAGGACATGCCACACACATCAGGGCTTGTCCTACCTTATACTTACAATGCACCCTGCCCTTGGGCCTACCATAGGGGTGACTAATATGAAGTTAAGGGAAGGTTTAGGGACTGGGAAGTGGGTGCACTTACCCCGTCAGCATGACAGTACCAGACTGCACGCAGGTTCTGCAATGGCAGACCCTAGACACATTTTACTAGGCCGCTTCTGTGGGTGGCACAACCAGTGCTGCAAGCCCACCAGCAGCATTTGTATTTACAAGCCCTGGCACTCCTGGTGCACTTTACTAGGGGCTGACAGTAAACCAAATGAACCAATCATGGAATCCAAACAACATAACATTTTAAATAGGGAGCACTTGCACTGTGGCACTGGTCGGCAGTGGCACAGTGCCCTGAGCAGCTAACACCAGCAAAAACATATGAGGCACAACGAAAAAATGTGGAAGGGAGACTCACGCCAAGGTGCCAGGTCTAACACGTGTCCCCTCCAGCTGAAAAGTGGGGAGAACTACCCTACCCCAGGGAGTTCCTCATCACTAAGGCGGAAAAATCTGGACAGACCGTCAGTATTGGCGTGATCTGTACCAGGGCGATGTTCCACCGTGAAATCCATACCCTGTAGGGAAATGGACCACCTCAACAGCTTTGGATTCTCACCCCTCATATGCATCAACCATCTGAGGGGCCTGTGGTCTGTCTGAACCCGGAAGTGAGACCCAAACAGGTAGGGTCTTAGCTTCTTCAGCGCCCAGACCACAGCAAATGCCTCACGCTCAATAGCACTCCATCTCTGTTCCCGTGGTAGTAACCTCCTGCTAATAAAGGCTACAGGTTGATCTAGGCCCTCCTCATTAATCTGTGAAAGAACAGCCCCCACACCATGCTCTGAAGCGTCTGTCTGGATGATAAACTCTTTGGAGAAGTTGGGAGCCAAAAGCACGGGCGCCGTGCACATAGCAGCTTTCAGGGCCTCAAAAGATTTCTGACAGGTGTCAGTCCAGATCACCTTCCTGGGCTGCTTCCTTGAAGTCAGCGCTGTCAAGGGGGCAACGATGTTGCCATACCCCTTGACAAACCTCCTGTAGTACCCGGTGAGACCTAGGAAGGCTCTCACCTCTGTCTGGGTTTTGGGCGACTCCCAATTCAGGATGGTTTCTATCTTGGGTTGAAGGGGTGCCACCTGGCCACTCCCAACTTGGTGTCCCAAGTACACCACTGAACCCTGCCCGATCTGGCACTTACTCGCCTTGATCGTGAGGCCTGCCTTCCGCAGCGCCATCAACACTTCCCAGAGGTGGTGCAGATGTTCCTCCCACGTGGAGCTAAACACTGCGATGTCATCCAGGTAGGCTGCACTGAACGAATCCAGCCCAACCAACACCCTGTTGACCAACCTCTGGAAGGTGGCAGGGGCATTTTTCATCCCAAAGGGCATAACCCGGAACTGGTAATGCCCATCAGGGGTGGAAAATGCTGACCTCTCTTTGGCCCCCTCGGTTAAGGCGATCTGCCAATACCCAGACGTTAAATCAAACGTACTGAGGTAGTTGGCAGCCCCTAGCCGATCTATGAGCTCATCAGCTCTGGGGATGGGGTGTGCGTCAGTCCTAGTGACCGAATTGAGTCCTCTGTAGTCCACACAGAACCGGAGTTCGGGTGTGGCTCCCGGCGCGGCAGCCTTTGGGACCAAGACCACTGGGCTGGCCCAAGGACTGCTTGAAGACTCAATTACCCCAAGGGCAAACATCTTGGAGACCTCCTCCTTGATGCAGGCCCTTACCCTGTCAGTCACCCTGTAGGCCTTGTGCCTCACAGGTGTACTATCCCCAGTGTCCACATCATGGACGCACCACTCAGTGACACCGGGAACCAGGGAAAACAGGTCATAAAATTGTCCCAGCAGCTGGCGACAATCATTCTGTTGCTCAGGGGTCAGGGTGGAAGAGAGGATGACACCATCCACTGACCCATCTTGCTCTTTGACTGACAGGAGGTCAGGAAGAGGCTCGGTCTCCTCCTCCATCCCAGCATCTGTTGCTCAGAGCATGCCCACTTGGGACCTCTCCAAGTGGGGCTTGAGGCGGTTGACATGTAGGACCCTTAAGGGGTTCCTAGGAGACTTCAGGTCCACCAAGTAGGTAACAGGACTCTTGCGCTCCACAACCTCAAAGGGACCGGTCCACTTATCCTGGAGCGCACAGGGCTCCACGGGGGCCAAGACCCATACTTTCTGTCCAGGCTGAAGCTCTACCAGAGTGGCATTCTGGTCGTACCACCGCTTCATCTCCTCCTGGCTGGCTTCCAGGTTTGCCTCAGCAAGTTCCCTGAAACGCCTAGTCTGGTTTCTGAAGGCCAGCATGTAACTATATACATTCTGGGGAGGTTTCCTGGGAGATTGCTCCCAGCCTTCCTTTACCAGACTTAGAGGTCCTCTCACTGGGTGTCCGTACAGCAGCTCAAAGGGACTGAACCCCAGAGACTTCTGTGGCACCTCTCTGTAAGCAAAGAGAAGGCATGGTAAGAGGACGTCCCACTTACGCCTCATGGGTTCCTCAAGACCCATTATCATGCCCTTTAGGGTTCGGTTGAATCTCTCAACCAACCCGTTTCCTTGGGGGTGGTAAGGTGTGGTGAACTTGTAGGTTACACCACACTCTTGCCAAAGGGACTTCATATATTTAGATATGAAGTTGGTACCTCGGTCAGACACCACCTCTAGAGGGAATCCCACTCGGTAGAAAATTCCCATCAGCGCACGTCCCACCACGGGGGCCGTCACTGTCCTCAGAGGTATGGCTTCCGGGTACCGGGTGGCATGGTCCACCAGGACCAGGATGAACCTATTGCCCATCGCTGTCCTAGGGTCCAGTGGCCCTACGATGTCAATCCCCACTCGCTGGAATGGGGTACCGACCACAGGGAACGGTTGGAGTGGAGCCTTCTGCTTCCTTCCACTCTTCCCACTTGCCTGGCAAGTTTGGCATGTTCTGCAGTGAGTATCTGAACTCTTGCGCATTTGGGGCCAAAAGAAGTGGGTGACAAGCCTTTCAAAGGTCTTGTCCTGCCCCAAATGTCCTGCTAATGGCACATCGTGAGCCAGCCCCAGTAGGAAGGCTCTGAAGCGCTGGGGTACCACCAGCACAAGGGCTGACCCAGGCTCAGCAACCTTAGGCTCAGAATACAGGAGGTCGTTCTCCCAGTAAATGAAGTGTGTTCCAGACTGATCACCGTTGGCCTGGTCTGCAGCCTGCTGCCGCATACCCACAAGAGAAGGGCATTCTTTCTGCTCCCTGCAGAATTCTTCCCTGGAGGGTCCTTCTTCCTGCTGCCAATGGGTCAGCTCAGGCAGGTCCCCCAGTTCAGCTATCTGTTCCCCTGTAGGTTCCAGGGCATCCCCCTCAAGGTCTGCTCCCTCCTGGACCGTGGGAACTTCAGGAGCCGGTTTCCCGCGCCCCCTGCTCCTTCTCTTTAAGGCCGGTCCCTGGGCCTCCCTCTCAGGCTCCAGGACCTCTTGAGTACCCCTACTGGCTGCCATAGACCGTGTGGTGACACACGCCCAATCCGGCATACCCAACATCTCCAGGTGAGCACTCCGCTCCACCTTAGCCCAAGGTGAGCTCTCCAAGTCGTTCCCTAACAGACAGTCAACAGGCATGGCGGGCCTCACAGCTACCTGAAGAGTACCAGAGACCCCCCCCCCCCACTGAAAGGGAACCTGAGCCACTGGGCAGTGACTCTCGGTGTTGTCGGCGGCAACAACCGGATAGAATGCTCCTGGGACAACCTGCTCTTGAGACACCAGGTGGCGCTTGACAGCCGTCACACTGGCTCCTGTATCTCTGAGAGCTTCAATCCTATGGCCATTTATGGTCACCCACTGCCTGTATTTTTTAGTGTTCTCAGGCAGCTGGGTTTGGGGGACCACTTCACAGTCTCCTAATGAGACAAGGGACATCTCTGAGGGACCCCACCCACCTTGGACATTCACCTCCTCCCCCAGGGCTACACTAGTCACCTGCCGGGATGGAGCACCAGTGGGTGCGGGTTTACCAAATAATGGACACTTCACATCAGAGGCAAAATGCCCCAGGTTACCACACTTGTAACATCTGATGGGCCCCTTCTGAACAGGTGTAGCTGTCGGGGCCCCGGTCTGCTTCTGGGGTGGGGGAGGCTGAGAACCTTTCCCTTGGTTCCCTTGGGGATTACTTTGGGGCCCTTTCTGGAACTCCCTCTGTTTACCCTTGTCCCCCCCACTCTTCTGCTGGGGACCCTGCCCACCTTTGGCGGAATCTCCCACTTGACCCTTGTGGACACTGGTACTGATCCAGCGGTCCGCCTCCTCAGCAAGCTTCCTAGGGTTAGTCAGCCTACTATCAATCAGGTGCTGGCGTAGCTCAGGAAAACAATTACTAGACAAGTGCTCCCATGCCATTAAATCAAGAAGCCCTTGAAAATCATTAACTTTGCTACCCTTCACCCAACCATCCAGTGCTCTGCAAAAAAAAGTCACATACTCAACATACGTACTGTTTGGAATCTTAGTGCAACCCCTGAACCTTTGTCTATACAACTCAGGGGTCAACCCATACCTAGACATCAAAGCAGCCTTCATATGGGGATAGGAATTATAATCATCTGAAGGCAAATCCAGCAGTGTATCCCGCCCCTCACTAAGGAACCGTCCCCACAACCCCGCTCCCCAATCTTTCTCAGGGATCCGGTGGGAAGACATGGCTACCTCATAGGCCTTAAACCACTGCCCTATGTCATCATTTTTAAAAAATTCCTTCACTACATCTTTGGATATGTACACTCTAGACTCTACCTGCACTGGGGGTGTGCTGCCACCAGAGGGAGTGCTTCCCAAGCCCTGGGCTTTCAAATCCAGCTCCCTCATTATTCTGTCATGCTCCATTTGGATTTTTTTCTCTTCCATTAGCATTTTTCTCTCTTCCATTTCCATTCTTTTTTGTTCCATGGCTAACTGCCCATTTAGTTTGGCCATCTCTATTTCATGAGCTCTGGTGTCTTTCCTGTCTGCCAACTCCTCTGGAGATAAACTTTTGTCAGAGACACTGCTACCTGCAGGGGAAGGGCTTCTCCTTCCTCTTGAACCCACTGGCTCCTCTGCATTCTCATCATCACTGGCATTCCTTGCTTCTACCCAGGCCCTCAGCGCCGTGTAGAACCCTGTTTTGTTTTTACATCCAGTTGTAGCAACATTAAACTTTTTGCAAAAGAATTTCAGCTGTGATAATGTGTAGCTGTCTAGTTTCTCTTCTTCCCATTTAAATTCAGTATCCACAGAGACTATGGATGTCCACCATGGTTAAGCTTGGCAGTGCTCAAAAATAGACAGTCCAAAAAAAAAAGAAAACTACCAACAAGTATTGGTTGCGTTTAAGGTCTGCACTCACTAAGTAGTGTTCACCAATCACTGTACATGAGTCACCAATGCAAATACAGAATCATCACCGCTGACCACCAATGTTAGAATCCGGGTTCTCTGGTTGGCACAGGTAGGTACTTGTGACAAGCAGGGAACCTTTCCTCTAGTCAGGGTAAGGGGTTACACTCCTAAAATAACCCCTGCTCACCCTCTAGGTAGCTTGGCGCGAGCAGACAAGGCTTATCTCAGAGCGTTATAGGTTAAGCATTTGTGAACACATACAGTAACCAAGTGACAACACTACAAATGGACACCACACAGGTAGGTATATTAAAAATAAGGATTCTTTATATAGGATTATCACAAGACCATTAAACGATTAAAAATACACAATATGGTTGCTTAGTTGGTAAAAGGTTGCTTAGTTTCTCTTAAGTTCTTAAATGCGACACTTTAAGTCAATGTACCTTAGATGCGACACGCAGGGCAACGAAAGTGTTGCAGCAATGCAGATGCGTTGAAGTTCTTGGTGCAAAAGAAATAAAGACGGGATCTTCCAGATGCGTGACGCTTCTCCGAGGTTGCGAGAAGGCCCGACTCGATGCGTCAGCTACCGCGGCGTCACCTTTGACGAGATGCGACGACAGCGGCCTTGGCAGCGGCACTCTTCTCCGACGTTGCGAGACGCTTTCGCTCGATGCGATGCTGCAGCGGCGACACCCCTTCTGCGAGGTGCGGCAACCGCGGCTCCGACGGCGGCACGCTTCTCCGTGGATGCGAGACACTTCTGGACGATGCGAGACGCTTCCGCTCGATGCGATGCTGCAGCGGCGACACTCTCTGCGAGATGCGACGGCAACAGCTCCGACGGCGATACGCTTCTCTCCCTTGCGTCGCGCTTCCAGCTCCCTGCGACACGCAGTCCCTCAGAAGGCCCAACAACAGCAGCAGGCACTTCCAAAAGACTTTGGGGAGCTGGGGATGAAGTCCACTGGTCCTGGGACTTCGTTCAGGGGGCAAGCTCAGTTCAAGCCCTTGGAGATCTTTAAGCACAAGTTGAAATAAAAGTCTTTGTAGTCTTTTCTCCTCTCCTTCAGCAGCAAGGCAACCACTGCAGGCCAATCCCCCAGGTCAGGGACAGTTACTCCTCCTACAGCTTTCCCAGTTCCTTCTCTTCTGGCAGAGGTTCTTCTTGTTTCAGCAGGATCTGATCTAATTTCTTGGGAGCAGGGTCCCAATACTTATACCCCTAATTTCTTTGTTCCTCTGGGGTAGAGGGGCCCTTGCCCAGTCCAAACCAGTTCTTGAGCACTCTGTTGACATGACTCGGCCTTTCTATTCAGGGTGCAGGGCAGAGACATCAGCCGCTCCGCAGGAGGCGGCGCCAGCATTGTGGTAGCAGAGCACAACCCTATTCAGAGCCCAGGTGTACTCCTCCCACCCATCTGACTGCCAATCTTCCTATTCACCACCAGGCTACCTAGCCCTGCCCCTCTGGGTTTCCCCAGCCCTGTCACTCATACAACCAGACAGGCAGATACACATCATAGCAGAGGCGGGCTGAAATGGTCAGGCAAGCAAATACCAACTTTCTAAAAGTGGTATTTGCAAACACAGAATATTAAAATAAACTTTACTAAATGTATTTTTTTTTTTTTTGAAAAGATTTTATTGTGCATAAAAGGGTTACAAACACGGGCCTACAACCACCAGGGCCGGCCGCTAGTAGTCAAAGTGTTCCAGCATATCAGAAAACAATGGCTGGCCCACAGGGGCTCCGCACTATCACAGTAAATCAGACTGCACATAAAGGAAATCAGAATACACACTTTTAGTATAAATAACAACAAAAAAGAAAAATACAAAAATACAACAAACAAGGCGAAACGACTTATGAAGGGCGGCGAACACCAGCCGGGGGAGTCAACACCCAACCACCCGAGGGCGGTCAATAAAAGAAGACCTGAGAGGGAGGGGGGGGCAACGAGAGAACCAAATCTGTACTCCGAAGTACGAGATGCACAAGGAACCCTCAAGGATCAGGGGGACGAGGCAACCCCGGACGTATCTACCAAAGGGGGAGCACAGATAGACCCACGATACGCGTTCCACTGCCCCCAAATTTTACCCCAAGCCCCCGGTTTACCACGGGCCACATACACCGTTTTCTCCCTGAACATGCACCAGTCCATGTTTTCCTTCCAGACGGACACGGTGGGAGGCCGCTGGGAACCCCAAAGCTGCGCAATATCTCTCTTTGCAATCATGTTCCCCAAGGCCGCCCACCGAGCCTGAGCCGCATTGCAGTCATTGGGCTCCCATACATTCAGCACACAACGACGCACCTCCGGCAGCAGAGCGACCCCGGTGACTCGTCTCATAATATCATGCACCCGGCGCCAGTATTCCGCCACCTCGCGGCATTCCCATAGGATATGGAGAAAAGTAGCACTGAGCCCGCAGCCACGCTTACAGAGTCCGTCGTCTGAAAACCCCATCGAGACCAGGCGGGGGCCCATCACATATACACGATGGAGAATCTTAAGCTGGACCAGGCGGAGACGGGCCGGGATGGCCACCTCCTTAGGGGATGACAGTGCAGTCTGCCAGTCCTCATCGTCCAGCTCCACCCCATCTCCCGTCCATGCCTCCCGAAGACGCACCAAGAGGTCAGCCCGATTGTTTATCAGTTTTTTGTAAATCAGGGAGATAGTACTGTCGGGGACGTGACCGTCGAGTATGCGGTCCTCGAGAGGCGAAGAAGAAGGGACCGTGGTCCCCTCCCCAAAGACCGAAAGCAGGGCGTGCCGGACCTGTGCATAACGGAAGAACTCTCTGTCACTAAGCTCATACTCGCGCTGAAGCGCCGCGAAGGATTTAACCGCACCTTTAACCCACAGGTCCCCCACTCTGCTGATGCCGATCGTATCCCAGCGCTCGAAGCCTTTCGTTGTCCAGAGGCTTCCCCAGCGGTCTGAGTCGAATAGAGGAGTGGCGCACGTTAAACGCTCACTCCAGCCCATCGCAACGTTAGCCGCCTTCCATACACGGACCGCAATCCTGGTAGGGCCCGTAAGGGCCCCACCAGCAGACCGCGAGTAAAGCGCTCTGTTATAGTTACCGCCGGGGAGCAGGAATTTATCCATCTCATATGCCGGGATCGAACCAGGAGCGTACGTAGATTATGATTAATGGCAGACAGCTGGGAGGCCCAATAGTACCGTCTAATATCAGGAAGCGCGATGCCCCCGTCATACCAGGAAAGAGTCAGCTTGGCCAACGCGATACGCGATCGCCCGTCCCAAACCAGTCTCCTCTGCAAACTCTCCACCTCCCTAAAGTAGGCCGCAGGAATGACATCGAAGAAGTTCTGGAGTGCATAAAGGAATCTGGGAAGGGACATCATTTTAAACAGCGCCGCGCGACCAAGCGGAGACAAGGGCAGCTTACACCACCGAGCCGTGTCTGCCCTCAAACGCCGGAGTGGAGACAGGAGATTCTGCTCATAGCGGACCGCCGGATCCAACGAAACGTACACCCCCAGGTATTGAAAGCCGGACTGAGATATTTGGAGCGGAAGCCGAGGCGGCAAGAGAGGAAGACCACCAGAGATAGGATACACACAAGATTTGGACCAGTTGATTATCAGACCCGAGTTTTTCCCGAAGGAAGTAAGGACATCAAAGAGAACATTGAGCGACTTCCGCGGTGAGGTGAGATACAAGAGAATATCATCCGCGTACAATGAAACCCGATCCTCGAAGCCCGGGGCCCACCGGAGCCCTCCAATCGAGGGCTCCCAACGGAGCCAGGCAGCGAGCGGCTCCAGGGCGAGAGCAAAGAGCAGCGGGGACAACGGGCACCCCTGTCTAGTTCAAGATGTATTTTATTATTCTGAGTTCAGGCATACTAAACTCGAATTTCTACCATGTTCCCTGGGTCTGTTAGGATCATAGAATGTAACAATTCTGACAGCCCATTCTGGCCTATGGAGAACAGGTAGCCTTACAATAGTGAAAAAACGAAAATGGCAGTAATTCACTATTAGGACATGCCACACACATCAGGGCTTGTCCTACCTTATACTTACAATGCACCCTGCCCTTGGGCCTACCATAGGGGTGACTAATATGAAGTTAAGGGAAGGTTTAGGGACTGGGAAGTGGGTGCACTTACCCCGTCAGCATGACAGTACCAGACTGCACGCAGGTTCTGCAATGGCAGACCCTAGACACATTTTACTAGGCCGCTTCTGTGGGTGGCACAACCAGTGCTGCAAGCCCACCAGCAGCATTTGTATTTACAAGCCCTGGCACTCCTGGTGCACTTTACTAGGGGCTGACAGTAAACCAAATGAACCAATCATGGAATCCAAACAACATAACATTTTAAATAGGGAGCACTTGCACTGTGGCACTGGTCGACAGTGGCACAGTGCCCTGAGCAGCTAACACCAGCAAAAACATATGAGGCACAACGAAAAAATGTGGAAGGGAGACTCACGCCAAGGTGCCAGGTCTAACAGTCACCAATTCTGAAAGCAGTAGTGCCAGATGGGATCCCCATGGATATTTTTCTCACAAACAAATCGCTCTGATCGTCCATGCCGATGGTTATTTTTAACTCAAGAGCTAAATCAGGACCCCTACCCTATTGGAAACAATCTCTGATCATCCCAATTTACAAAAAAAGGGACGCCTCTAATCCAGCTAATTATCATCCCATTTCACTACTTGACAGCACAGCTAAACTAATGGGAAGGCTTCTCCTAAACAAACTTAAATCCTGGGTAGCTGTAAAGAAGATTCTTGCTGAAGTACAGTAAGGGTTCAGGCAGGGCAGGGGTACCATTGAACAGTGCCTCAACCTGACACTAATAGAGGGAAAGTACTCTTTGGTTAAAAAAGGCCAATTATATATGGCCTTCATGGACTTGTCCAAAGCCTTTGATTGTGTGGTGCACAGCAAACTGTGGAACATTATGGTGGAAATGAGATTGGAGGCATCGATTATCAACATTATTAGAGAGCTTTATACCAACGCCACAGCTATGGCCCGTTACGGGAGGGCAAGACGATTGTACAACATAATTTAAAATCGAGAGGGGCGTCAGACAAGGGTGCGTCCTTGCCCCGTTCCTATTTGCCCTTTATACCAACAAACTAAACAAGGCACTGATTCACAACTCGAAAGATACTCCCAAGGTACAGTCGACTGCTATTCCAATCCTGCTTTATTCGGACAATGCAGTTTTATTGGCAAGGACCCCCCCTGGCCCTCCAAAATCTCATTGATCAATATTCGGCCTTCATGTCTGAACTGGACCTCTATGTAAACAAAAGTGAAACCTTTCATTATGGTGATGTGTGGCGTTAAAAAGAATTTGAGGAGATTCCACCTAGCTGGGGAAAAATAGTGCAAGTCCATATTTTTTATTATTTAGGTGTGGTTTTTTATTTTAAACTAAACTGGAAGGAGATGGTACAGACTAGAGAGAATCACATGGGCAAAAGTTTGCTGTAAGCTCTATTTTCTCAACAAAACTGGGCTGCAAGCCTATACAGGAAATGATTGAACTTTATCTGGCCAAATTGTAAACAATCGCTACTAATGGGGCTGCAATCGGTGGGACAACAGACGTGGAGGCACTCCAAGTCATAGAGGACAAATTTATCAAAAGACTACTGTCCATCCCCTCAGCATGTAACAATTTTAATGTACATAAGGAAGCATGCCTGTCCTTTATTACTGACATTATTAAACTGGCCCCTTTATTCCTGTGGTTGTCAGTGTGGAAACGAAGTGTTGTTGACCTGACCCAAAAGATCTCAAAAGATGTCATGAATTTAGAGCATGTTCACAAAATTCCATGGTTAGTCTATGTTCGACAAACATTCATGTTGTTGGGGTTAGTACACTTATGTGACACACCGACCTTCAGCTTACATTTGCCCAAATCAAGCTTAAAAGAACTTTTTAACAAAAAAATGGCCTTATATAGATGGGGAAGATGCAGCGGGAAAATATCTGTAAAAGTGTATCAAGGGATACCTCAGTTGCCCCAAGGCCCCTGCTCTTATCTCGCTATTGTAGAGAACACAAAGCATCAATACATCTTAAGCAGATTTTGTTTAAGTTATATTCCATTCATGTTGGGGCATCCAATGAGCTTATTTTCAATATGTCACTTATCTTTCTGTCCCTGTGACGATAAATCGACCCAATCGACCTCGCACATCTTATTTTACTTCCTTTTTTATACAAAGGAGAGAAAACAGTTTATCATCCCTTTGTTGAAAAAATTCACCTTGTCCTCTCCAGCACTAGCTTTATCCACATTTTACCAACTAGAAACCTCATTTGTTTGTTACGCACTAGCCTCTTTTCTGCTAGCTGCCATAAAAACCTGCAAGGCTGTCGGTGCGACATTAGTTCCACCTTAGGGAAACCACTATATGAACACATCTTACTCCCTACTGAGCCAGCAGCTTTTGTACTTAAAGCACAGTCCTGGGCACACATAATAGGGTATGACACTGGTTGAAATGTCTCGTATTATACGAATGTCTATGGTCCACACCAGAATGTTATTCACAAGTCTTTAATATTGCAACAAAGAAAAAACAACCAGCCGACACGTGTTTCTTCACACTAGGGCAGTAACCTGTGACTCTTCAGGGCTGGGGAGGATACAAAACATAAAATAAACAAATGCAAATTCATAAAGTAGGTTGTTGCCAAACCCAGATCACGACAAAAGAAGGGGGGAAAAAAAGAAATAGGTCAAAATAACCATACGTGGAAACCATATGTAGAGCAGTGAACAGACAAATAAAGAAAGCAACTAAGTATGGAGATAGGTCACGTGGTATGAAGATCGTGACTACGCAAGGGATACAAAAAAAAAAAGCGCACACTCTGATCATAATAGACACAACGTGAACTAGCCTGAGTGCCAATCTTCCTGTCGACACTAAAATCCCTACACTAACAAATCAGCTTTTGTACTTAACGTTGGTTGGTATACCATCGCTTAGTTCGATGGTATTCAGCATTAATCTCATGTAGCATATTTTGTTACACAATTGTTTTTATTTGTTTTTTATTTTAATCTTAAAAGCGGAGAATCAGAAGTGCTCATCTCTGTGTATTTGTAAATCAGTGACATTGGTCATTATCATGCATGATGAGGGTGCATCCTGCTTTTTAAAATCTGTAACTCTTATTCCTCAAAATGTTGATAATCTTGGTGGCTTTTCATGTTTTCGCATAATTCGATGTCTATCTCAAGTTGAATTCTTCCACTTATTTTAAATTTGTATTTGCTCTGTAACTATCGCTTTGAAGATTGCTTTCTGCATGCACTGAATTGTTTTTATCCATATACTTTTATGCATTTTATTCAAATGCGAAATAAAGTGTTTGATTGAAGTGGTGTAACTTGTGTATATCTGATGAGGCCTTGTAGTATTAGATACCGTCCGTCCGGATCTGCTACTGTGCGGAGATGTTGGAACGACACCTGCTTTCGGATAATGATATCTACCGCCCTGGAGCAGGAGGAATAAGAAGCAAAGAATTGATAGGATACCCATGAAGTGGGCAATCTTGTTCTTCTCCCTGGCATGATATGTGTTTCTTGCAAATAAGTTTGTCCACTTTGTGGTGGTAAAGATAGGTGAGAACCTGGCAACATTTATAAGGGTTGTTCAGACCTCTGACATTCCAAGTGATAAATGTTTATGCTTGGCCGCCATGATCAGGTATATGCACCATCTAAAACTGGAAATATCAATGTTATGTAATCATGTAAAGTAATTCCTAGCCACTTGCCACAGCAGTTCACCAACTGATGAAAAGTAAAAACATGTTTTCCACCCCCACCCTTCCCTCCCACACTAGGACCCAATCTCCCTGCGAATCCCCAAAACAATATAAACAGACTGATCGGTAGATAAGAACAAACTAGTTCGAGCATCAAATAACTCTTTAGTTAACATGGCCGGGGCAGCCAGAATACTGAGAAGGTAGCAACAACCAGCAAAAGAGTCATGACAACATAGGTATTGAAAAAGGGCTCTCAGCGGGTAACAATATTTAACATTGAGAGCGAGCCAATGCAGCAGAGCTTGAAATATGAACCATACAACCCAAGTGGGATCCATTACACATGATATTGCAACAGTGTAAGTATTGCTATTCAAGTGACCATCTCATCCGCCTTAAAATATCCTGAGGAACTTACACAAACCTGATGGGCAGTCATTCTACCTCATCTAGGGATGATGTATCATTTGCATGTCCATGAGTTGGGGAGGTGCACTATGAAGGAGGGTGCTTCTGCATTAAGGAGAGTGCTGCAACTGAATCTGTAAAGATCTTCGGTTTACCCTTCCAGGAGAAATGCAGTAATGCCAGATAGAGCATGGCGTTTGTTATGCCCCGCTCCTGTAGGTTCTTTCTGACAAGAAGAAACTTCCTAAGTGCGTCCTTCACGGATTGTGTAAAGTCAGGAAAGAAAGTTAGGTGCATCACTTCATGATGAACCTCCTTTGCCTTCCTGGCCAGAAAAAGCCCCTGGTCTCTGTCCCTATTATTGAGAAACTATACAGTTATGGGACTGGGAGGGCCGCCAGGAGTCGGCCGAGGTGCAAGCTATCTATGTGCCCTCTCGATTACAAATGATTGGGATAATTTCTCAGCTAAAAATAACTTTAGAAGTAATTTACAATGTAATCTTCAGTGCGCCCCATCGCTGTAGATTCAATCAATCAATCAATCACTGCATTTGTAAAGCGCGCTACATACCGAGAGGGTCTCAAGGCGCTGGGGAGGGGGGGGGTGCTACTGGTCAAAGAGCCAGGTCTTGAGGAGTCTTCTGAAGGCCAGCAGGTCCTGGGTCTGTCGTAGGATGGTGGGGAGAGTGTTCCAGTTCTTGCCGGCGAGGTAGGAGAAGGATCTGCCGCCGGCGGTGGTTTTTCAGATGCAAGGGACTGTGGCGAGGGCGAGGTTGGCTGAGTGGAGGCTTCGGGTGGGGGTGTGGAAGCTGAGTCGGTTGTTGAGGTAGGTGGGTCCGGTGTTGTGCAGTGGTTTGTGTGCGTGGATCAGGAGCTTGAAGGTGATCCTTTTGTTGACGGGGAGCCAGTGCAGGCCTCTCAGGTGGAGTGTGATGTGGCTGCGGTGGGGGACGTCGAGGATGAGTTGGGCCGAGGCGTTCTGGATGCGTTGGAGTCGTCTCAGGAGCTTGTTTGTAGTTCCTGAGTAGAGGGCGTTCCCGTAGTCGAGTCTGTTGGTGATGAGTGCCTGGGATCCATTTGAAGATCCTGAGGAGCATACGGAGGGTGTTGAAGCAGGACACGGAGACGGCGTTAACTTGCCTGGTCATGGAGAGAGTGGAGTCGAGGATAACCCCCAGGTTGCGTGCGTGGTCCGTGGGTTCCGGGGCTGTGCCTAGTGACGTGGGCCACCAAGAGTCGTCCCAGGCTGATGGGGTGGGTCCGAGAATGAGGACCTCTGTCTTGTCTGAGTTCAGCTTCAGTCTGCTGTCCTTCAGCCAGTCGGCTACGGCCTTCATTCCTCTGTGGAGGTTAGCTTTGGCGGTGTGGGGATCTTCGGTGAGGGATATGATCAGCTGGGTGTTGTCGGCGTAGGAGATGATGTTGAGGTTGTGTTGTCGTGCGACGTGGGCGAGGGGGGCCATGTAGATATTGAACAGCGTCGGGCTGAGGGAGGATCCCAGTGGGATGCCGCAGATGATCTCGGTGGTTTTGGAGCGGAAGGGTGGGAGGCGGACGCTCTGGGTTCTGCCGGAGAGGAAGGATGTGGTCCAGGCCAGGGCCTTCTCTTGGATACCAGCGTCATGGAGGCGTGCTGATAGGGTGCGGTGGCAGACCGTGTCAAAGGCTGCTGATAGGTCCAGGAGGATGAGGGCGGCTGTGTCTCCTTTGTCCATCAGGGTCCGGATGTCGTCAGTGGCGGCGATGAGGGCGGTCTCGGTGCTGTGGTTGCTGCGAAAACCGGATTGGGAAGGGTCCAGGATGTTGTTAACTTCGAGGTAGCGGGTCAGCTGTTTGTTGACAATCTTCTCGGTCACTTTTGCCGGGAAAGGGAGCAGGGAGATGGGCCGGAAGTTATTGAGGTCCTTGGGGTCTGCCTTGGGCTTCTTCAGAAGGGCGTTGATCTCGGCGTGCTTCCAGCTTTCTGGGAAGGTTGCTGTCTCGAAGGAACAGTTGATTGTTTTCCGGAGGTGGGGCGCGATGGTTGCGCTGGCTTTGTTGAAGACGTGGTGAGGGCAGGGGTCCGATGGGGATCCGGAGTGGATGGAGTTCATGGTTTTGATGGTGTCTTCGTCGCTGACGCTGGACCAGACGGTCAGGCGACTGGTGCGAGTGGTAGTCGCAGGGGTGGTGGACTCGGTGGTGGGTGCGGGGGGGGTCGGAATTGAAGCTGTCGTGGATGTCGGTGATCTTGCGGTGGAAGAAGGTGGCCAGGGAGTCACAGGACCACCTAATATACGTACGTTGTTTCTCCTAGACCTGGCTTCCAAATCATCGTGTCTTTAGTTGAAATTTGCTTTTACCTCCTCCAAAACTTTGGCCAGTTGCATGTGCACATTCTCGACATCCAAGATACGCTGTTCAGCATTTGTTAAGCGCATGTTTTGCCTATTCATGCAATCTTTCATGTTGCCATGCGTCTGATCAGGGAGTCAAGCTTATAATCAATGGCGGTGAGACTGGTTCGCATCTCAAGTAGGATCAATTTAATGTCTTCCAGCTGGAGAGGAAGCATCTCGCTCTCACCTTCTCACTCTGGCAACTGATCAGCTGGCAGTGCTGCTAGACTTGATTCTCTCTGAGATTCAAATGAGAGGCGCTGTTGTTTAGCGTCTGTTTTGCCCATTGTGCAGTGCTAGGATATCAAGTGTTTAATAGTTAGCAGGTATGGCTAAGTAAATGTAGTGGCACAGCAGAACAGGCCTAGAAAATGTCCAACAGTTAAGTCCCAGCCTATGGGGCAGGCGGTGGCTCACTTTACGCTGACATGCAACTTTGACCGAATATTGAAGTGAAGAATGAAGATTGCATGGTACAGCCCATGTGTCCAAATTACATTATTTGAGGCAGGTCGTGTCTATCCTTGTATGTGGGCAAGAGTCACAATCATTGCACTTACTGGACGACATGTTATGGAGAGGACATCCAGTGTAGCTCCCCCAGCAGCAATGCACTGGTAGTACCGATCGTCACTCCTGCATTGGTTAGGCTCTTCTCTGCAGGCAGAGGAGACGTACAGTGGTGAGCCAATACAACATGACACCGACTCAGTATAACTGATCTGCATTTAGAGTAACTGCCTACAGCAGCATCTGTTTCGAAGGCATCTCAACCAATGGCAGGCAGTCCTCTTTAGTGGATATGGTGGCCAGAGTCTCTGCTGACTTGGGAGACTAATGGGCTGTCTGCAAAAATCAAAATGTTTGCCATGTTCTAATTTCAATATAAAGTAGTAACATTAACAGCCCTTTGGAGTCTAAGACCATAATACTGTGGGCCAAATTACGAGTTTGAGTGGTGGCATGGTGACCGCGTGAGCTTGGTGGTCCCTAGCACCCTATTACGAGTTGGTTTTTTTAGCTGTGCGAGAACTGCTTCCACTCTACTGACACTGTTGGTGGTCTCAGAGCACCGTGGTGGCAGAGCAGGCCAATGATGCTATGGGAGGCTTGGACCGCCAGTCAAACTGCCCACCCTATTACGAGTTGCTTCACAGCTGGCGAAAGTGTGGTGGTCCAACCACCTCACCAGTTGCAGCGGGAAGGGAGGGATATAAGGACGTAACTCACCTCCACACGTCCTGTGTTGCCATGGAGGCCATCCTACTCGTCATGCCGCTGCTTTACCTTCTCCATCACATCCAGAACAGACCCCATCGTGGATGACATCACCGGTAAGTCACACACCTTCATGCTCCTATTGTACCCCCTGCATAACGATGCGTCGTCGTGGACCAGCCAAGGAGGTGGGGTCCCCAAGTATGTCATTCGTATACAAAGGCCTTGCTTGTTAATGTATATTAACGGTATTCTGATTCCAAGCCGAAGGGTGGTCTCCCAGCCTCAACCATTGGTATAACACAGGCACACTGTACACAAATGGACATGTGTCAGTATTTCATTTAAAGTGAAAGTGATGTCTGCATTAATCTGTGATTTACAACACCACCTCCTCCACACTGATCAATGTCACATACACACAATTTTTCAGCGTACTCACTTCTCAGCCAGGTCACTACTGAACGTCACGAGTCGTGCAGCTCACCATTTCCGAAGTCTTGATAATGACACATTGAAATGACTACAACTACCATGTGGCCTTGCCATTCTAACTCAGCCCAAGATGCCTCAGTCAATGTGACAATATGACACAATGTACACGGTATGCAGTCATAATATCGAGTTTTAAATATCGATATACCAAAATATCAATGTTTAAATCTCGATATGACAGAATACGACCTGCAAGAATATTGTCAACATGAATATCGACATGCAGGTAAGAAATATCATTTTACTGAATATTGAAGTTAGTAATCGAAACACCACCTGCAGGATACCAATGCCACCATCGGGGCAACTATGAAAGCCTGGGCCAGCGGGCCACACTACAACTAGCACATGCCTGACAAACTACATGAGCACTGAACCTGGGAACTGATGGTTGTCAGGGATAACCAATAGTATAAAGAAGTGTCACAAATGTGTAGGCAATGGTTAGGTGAAACTTAGAAAGCAAACAGGACACACAGCATCTGGCAGACATCTACAGGAAGTAGCTGAAAGGTACACACTGCTCAATGGACACATGTCCATGCAGAACCACACAAAGGTATGACAAGCTGACTCCCTCCATGTGTGGATACACAAATATCACACTTCAACTCACCTTACACATATCCAACATACATCATTGGGAGGGCAAGCTGCATGTGGTAGACAGCAGCCAAGAACAAATACTTACCTCATGCTAACCTATACAATGCTATGTCACATACATTTGGTTTACATCCCACATATCAAATCAATGAACATGTTCCCTCAGCCACTGGACCTCCAGAACAGGTGCAAAGGTCAGATCACAATGACCACTTCAAAAGGACAAACAATCTGACTCTAACTTACATAAATGTAGTAGCACGTACTGAAGGAAGCCAATATAGCAAATAGCATGAAAATGAATGGATGGACTAATGTGCCATTACATTAGAATAGATTTTATTCACAAAGTAAAGAAATAAGACCAATGGGCAGTCCAAAATCCAAATGTGGCTAACCACATTGCTGTACCACTACACTTGCCTAACATGACACTGCCAGGGAAACCTCCTCAGGAAGGGGTATCTATTAGGCAGGCTTTGCCCCGCAAAAAAGAAACTAGGGAGAGCTGGGTTCAATATTGGGAAGCGTTGGGTGGACAGTGGAAGGGAGGCATTGGTTGGGGCTGAGGGAACGTCAAAGGGGACCTGAGGGACTTCCATGGGAGCCTGGGCAGGTTGGATGACAAGGGGTGGGCTTTGGGAGGTAGAGGGAATGTATGTCTCTGGCATAGGTGTGACTTTTGTTGGTGCTGGTATCTGAGGGTCTGGGCTGTGTCTATTGGTGCAGGCTCTGTGTAGTTATGTGTGTGCTTGGGCTAGTGAGAGTGGTGAGGGTCAGTTTGGTGGGTGCCTGTTTGCTTTTATTGCTCTGTTTGGGGGGGACTTGTGGTGCATGTGGATGTTGGGGTGTGTTTGCATCTGCTTAGGACAGGTATTGTTAAAGGGATTTGGGATGGGGAAGAGGCAGGAGGTGGGTTGAAAGATTGGCCTGGGGGAAGGCTGCCGTCAATGAGAAGGCCAGAGCCTGAAACGACCTCTGTAAGGCAGACATACTACTATGAATGCCCTCCAGGAACTCCAGCGTGTGTGCCTTTATGCTGGACTGCCACTAGATGGTACTCAGCAGTGCACTCTGCCCAACAGAAATATTTCTCAGAAGGCCAAAAGTCTCCTCACTCAGGGCAGCTGGGGCGATGGAAGCGGTGCTTGAGGTGCCTGGGCCAAAGGAAACGTTCCACACCTACAGGAGCGGACCCGGCCACATTTGTGGAGAGTAGCAGGGAGTGTAGAGAGGGTAGGTGGCGGACAAGGTTGATATGAACACAGGTCCTGGGGGGGCTTGCCACCACCACAGTGCTGCCACTGGAGGCTGAATCAGAAGATGAAGATGTTGCTTCTTCCTCCTCCAGGGCATGCTCCTGACCCACTGTACCAGTGACTCCGTCACTGTCAGCTCCAATCAAAACCATTTCAAGAAAGGTGTTGGAGTCTAAAGGGGTTACATTCACTATTCCACCCCAATCTAAACCATTTCAAGAAAGGTGTTGGACACTAAGGGCCCGATTACGAGTTTGGCAGATATGGTACTGCTGTCTAAGCAGTGTCAGATTCACTGTCATCCAGTTGGCGCTCTACCCGTCCTATTACGATGCATGTGGTTTCATGGATAAAAAGACCGCCGCGGTATCACTGCCGCCACCAGGAAAGCTCAACTGCGGTGGGTTAGGCCAATACGTCTGTTGGAAGACGGACCGCCAGTGTTACCGCTAGACCAATCTCAATGTGCGTTCTCGCTGATGTGACTGTGGCCATCCAATCGCCGCACCTGAGCTGGCTGAAAGGGACGGATATAAGAGTGAAACTCACCTGTACTCAGCTTCACACGTCCTGTGCCGCCATGGAGCTATTCCTACACGTCTCCTGTGCCGCCATGGAGCTATTCCTACACGTCTTGCTGCTACTGCTCGATGACGTCCAAAACTGACACCGTTGTGGATGTAACCAACGGTAAGCCACACTTTTACCCATTTCCATTGACTCCTCAGCAACAAGATGCCCTGCCATGGACATGTCAAGAGGCTTGGGGTCCCTTGGCCAAACATATTTTGTGGGCCCCTGTTTGGAATAGTTTTGAATGTATGATCCAATTACAACACTATGATGTCCTCTTTGGCCAGGTCACTGACAGTGCACAGGCACACTGTACCAAAGTCGACATGTGTTTACATCTAATATTCATGAATAGTGAATGTGTGCACTAAATTGTGTAAGACAACAGCACCTCCTCCTCAATATCACAGCTATTAATCTCTGTGACACCCTCACATTTCTCACATGCTAGGTCCTGTTGTGATATCAAAGAAGTATGTGTATGGAAGCGTCATGGAGCTGAAACACATCTTCTCTGCTAAATCTCTGTAATGGACTCTCACACATCACCCACATTAAAAATAATGTTAGGTAAATGGGATTCCAAATAATTTGTGTGAGAAGCATACAAACGTCACAAGTAAAGACTGCAGAATAGGTTTTCCTCTTCCAGGGGGACCCCTGAAAGGCTGGGGCCCCAGGCCACAGTCCAATTTGCACATGCCTCAAAACCTCTATGTGCACAGGACCTGTGGCTAAAGTATATCAGGGACAAGGTGAGGATGTGGCCAAACGGCTAGAGCGGTCGACCTCAAAGCTGAGGAACCGGGTTCAAGTCTTGGCAGGGACGATCAACATCCTGTGATTCTGGGCTAATCTCCTTGTGCATAATAAAAATGAATGTGTCTGTCTGTAATGCAACTGGTGCTCATGTAAAGTGTTCTGATACCTTCAGGTCGAGTTTGCGCTATATAAAACTCCCCAAAAAACAAACAAAACAGTAGTATAACCAAGCGCCATGCATATGTGGGAAATGTGTAAGTGCAAGTCATGAAAGTAAACACAGCAGTAACAGCATTTGTCTCACATTTAGGTAAAGTAGGTGTAAGGTACACACACGGAAAATGGGCACATGTCCATAAAACCTTCTAAAAAGGTATGACAATTTAACACTCTCCGTGTGTGGATTAACAAATAACTAACTTTACACGTTTGGCGGACATGGTACCGCCGTGGAAACAGCTTTGGATTCACTGCCGCCCAGTTGGCAGTCAGCTCACCCTATTACGATGCATGCGTGTTCATAGATGAAAGACAGCCAAGGTACCGCCGCCAGGAAATATCGACCATGGTGGGATAGGTCAATGCATCTGTTGGAGAGTGGACCACCAGTCTTACCGCTGGACCAAACACGATGTGCGTTCTTGCTGATGTGACTGCGGCCGTCCAATCGCCACACCTGAGCTGGCGGAAATGGACGGATATTAGAGGGAAAGTCACCTGTAATCAGCTTCAATCGTCCTTTGTCTCCATGGAGCCATTCCTACACGCCCTGCTGCTACTGTTCCTTCTTGATGTCGTCCAAAACCGGCACCGTCGTGGATGCAACCAATGGTAAGCCACACTCTTACCCATTTCCATTGACTCCTCAGCAACAAGATGCCCTGTCAAAGGGCTTGGGGTCCCTGGGCCAAACATATGTTGTGGGCCCATGTTCGGAATAGTTCTGAATGTATGATCCAATTACAACACTATGATGCCCTCTTTGGCCAGGTCACTGACAATGCACAGGCACACTGTACCAAAGTTGACGTGTTTACATCTAATATTCATAGATAGTGATGTGTGCATTAAATTGTGTAAGACAACAGCACCCTCTCCTCAATATCACAGCTATCAATCTCTGACACCCTCACATTTCTCTCATGCTAGGTCCTGTTGGGATATCAAAGATACATCTGTATTGATGTGTCATGAAACTGAAACACACCTTCTCTGCTAAATCTCTGTAATGGACTCTTACACATCACCCACATTAAAAGGTAAATTCAGGTAAATGGAATTCCAAATAATCAGTGTGAGAAGCATACAAAGGTCACAAGTAAAGACTCTTAGAATAGATTTACCTCTACCAGGGGGACCCCTGAAAGGCTGGGGCCCCAGGCCACAGTCCAATTTGCACATGTCTCAAAACCTCTATGTGCGCAGGACCTGTGGCTTAAAGAATATCAGGGACAAAGTGAGGATGTGGCCTAACCGCTAGAGTGGCCGACCTCAAAGCTGGGGAACCGGGTTTAAGTCTTGGCAGGGACAATCAAAATCCTGCGATTCTACGCAAATTACTTAATCTCCCCGCGCATAACCAAAATGAATATGTCCGTCTGTAATGCAACTGGTGCTCATGTAAAGCGCTCTGCTCCTTCGGTTCGTGTTTGCGTGAAATTAAAGTCTAAAAAAACAAAAAAAAATAGCATAACCAAGTGCCATACATATGTGGGAAATGTGTAAGTGCAAGTCATGAAAGTAAACACAGCAGTAACAGCATTTGTCTCACATTTATGTAAAGTAGATGTAAGGTACACACACGAAAAATGGGTGCATGGCCATAAAACCTTCTAAAAAGGTATGACAATTTAACACTCTCTGTGTGTGGATTAACAAATAACTAACTTTACACGTTTGGTGGACATGGTACTGCTGTGGAAACAGTGTTGGATTCACTGCCGCCCAGTTGGTAGTCAGCTCACCCTATTACGATGCATGCAAGTTCATAGATAAAAGACAGCCAAGGTATCGCCGCCAGGAAATCTTGACCGTGGTGGGATAAGTCAATGCGTCTGTTGGAGATTGGACCACCAGTGTTACTGCTGGCCCAATCACGATGTGCCTTCCGGCCAACATGACTTGCACACATCAAACACATATCCAACCTACATCATAGGGAGACGTGCAAGCGAAATGATGAAATATGTACCATCTGAAATACCACCCAATGCAATGACAGCCCCAATAGGAATTCATCCTACATTTCCATCTATTGAACATTTCCCCTTGTACAGTGTTACTCCAGCACTGGTTCCAAGGTCAGATCTTACTAACCTCTTCAAATGGCTCATCAATAAGGGTGAAGTAAACACAACTGTAGTCACACATTCCAAAGTATCCAATAACATCAAATAGTTAGACAAGTAATGGCAGTAGTAATGTGTACTAAACCAAGCAAATTATTGTATTATTCTAAAATGAGCAGATCTAGTAAGCCAATGGCTAGTCCATTTATACATTGGGTGGTCCAACACACTGCTGTGCCACTAAACTTGCCCTTCATGACACTGCCAGGGAACCTCCTCACAAAGGGGCATCCATTGGGCATAGCAGGCATCTTGAAGATGTTACTTGTGAGGGGAAGACATTTGGTTTCGGAAGGGGGGTCCTTGGGTTTGGAAGGTGAGGGTTTGGAAGAGAAGGCGTGGGCTGATGTATAGGAAGGGGTTTGGAAGTCGGAAGGGGTGGACCAACATTTTGAATGGATACCCTGGCAAGTGAAAGGAGTGGATGGGTTTGCACTAGGGGTGGCTCTGGAGGTGGAAAGGGTGGTCTTGGGTGTGGCAGGGGTTGGAACCTTTGTGGAAAGGGCAGTAGGTGGTTTGGGAGGGCAGAGGGCTAGGTGAAAGTTTGGATCCTCCGTGGGGAACTTGGGAGGGGCTTTGGGAGGAAGTGAGGTATTGGAGGTAGAGGGAGTGTCAGTGTCTGCTGTAGTTGGGACTTTTGCTAGTGCAGGTGCATGTGTGTTAGGTCTAGGTGCTGCAAGTATGGGTGTGTCTTGTTTCTCTGGTGTATGTTCGAGTTTCTTAGGTGTGCATAGTGTGAGCGGTGTGTCTGTTGATGTTGGTGCAGTGGAAGTGCTAGGGGTGTGTGTTGTTACTGCTGATGTGGGTATTGACTGTGGGTGTGGATGTCTGTGGTGTCTGTATGGATGTGATGGGTTTTGGGGGTCCATGTGGTTGTGAAGGTGTCGGTGCTGGGTCGGGATGTGGTGTTGGGGTGTGGTGTGTGCATGCATGTGTGGTGTCTCCTGTGCTGTGTGGAGTTGTGATGGCGGAGTGGTGTGAGCATGTGGGTGTGATGGTTATTGATGAGATGGGGTGGGTTGTCTGTGTTTGTGGTGGTGGGTGCGGTGTCTGAATGTTTGGATGCTTCCTTGTTTTTTTGGTGAGATTTTTGCTTATGTTTGGATATGCTCCTTGGGTCTATATGAGTGAGTGTGTGCAAACATTTGCATGTGCTTTGGATAGGTTTGGGATTAGGGTATTGGTATGGGTACAGAGCGGGGGAAGGGACACAAGGTTAGGGGAATTGGAGGCTGAGCTGAGGGAGGCGACCAGAGCCTGAAAAGATCTCTGTAGGTCAGACATTGCACTGTGAATGCCTTCCAGGTAGGCCACCATCTGCTGCAGATGGCTGCCTTGCCCCTGGATGGCATTCAGTAGTGCACTCTGACCCAAGGAGATGTTTCTCAGGAGGTCAATAGCCTCCTCACTCTGCGCAGCGGGGCGGACAGGGGCAGGACCTGAGGTGCCTGGAGTGAAGGAGATGGCAACCCTCTTAGGGTAGAAGCCCGGCCAATTGGTTGGGGAACAACAGGGAGGGTGGCGGACAAGGATGAAGGTGAAACAACTTTTGTGGGGTCGCCACCACTTGGGAGTGTCCACTGGAGGATGACTCCAATGATGAAGAAGTCGAGCTTCTGTCCTCCATGGCACTCACCACACCATCTAGATCACGGAGTCTCTACATGTCTGTACTCTCATGACTGGAACCACCATGACCAGCTGTTGGCCCCTTCTCTTTCGCTTGCCCTGGCTGAATCTGAAATGACATATAAAATTGGTTTATTGCAACTGCCTTACCACACCTGACCATCAGATATCAACACAAAACATTTCCAAAGTGCACCGAACAAACCAGTTGCATGGTTCACTACATAGGCATCAACATTAGCATGAGTGCATGCATGCAACATTACTTGGAAACAGTTGATCAGAGTGATGCCACAACCCAAGACAGCTCCAAAGCAATCAATGTATATGTCTACACTCCATCCTAATGTTCATACTAGGCTAGTTGTTCACCTTGTATAGTTTGGCCATTGTAGTATACCATGGTAAATTGATGGCACCAAATAGTTTGGCTACTGAATATACATTTTCACACTGTTCACACGAGGCCCAGAATTCACCAAATGTTCATTTACCTTAAACAACATCGTGATGTCATGAAGGTCAAGTTATACAGCAATGTAACCAGCAAGATGTGCTGTAATAGAAATCATGTCACATGCAAATGCTCAATGAACACTGATGACCCTTTTGACTTGAAACGTCATCATATCTCCACTACCAGAAAGGTCAAAGCTGTACTGAAGTAGTTTAGCTACATATCACATGTAGCATAGAAAAGTATCCTAGAGACATTGAGGGCCAAATTTTCGGAGATGGATTCTCCAAATTAACTCAGGATAAGATTCCTTATGGTCCAATAGACATCCCCAATCCTGCTTGATACTAGTGACAACACCATTCTCAGATTGCATTCGTACAAGCCAATACACCTTTGAAGGTTGTTGCGTGTTAGTGAATGTCTATGACATGCAGAGGTGGGATCACTATGGTCCCAATGGTATGGCACATCACTGATCTATTTGGTATAGTAAACACAAATTGCCTTGTAAGACTGAGTGTACACACTGACATATGATCTTCACATTTCTGCATCTCACTCCCTGATGCATGTCACCAGTCAGTGAATGAATCTTGAAACTGTATTGCAGATGAAATAACAACCGGGAACGGTACACTAGACAACATATAGGCACTAATGCTGATGGCACCAGTAATGTTTCCTCATGTTACTGTAGAATTCCAACTTACCAATGGGAAGTGTTGTCCAGTGACTACCTAAAAAGTGCTCTGTATACCCATGCCATATTTAATAGGATTACCATCACATGAGACACAGTAGTGAGGGAGCATCACTCCTTACACCATGAAGACAAGTGGCATGTTTGGTACAATTGTCACCCAGAACATCAAAGAACATGAGGTGTTTCAATTCACCCATTTCAATCATATCCATTACACATATCTTTCCCCTGCTTGCATACAGCACATGATCCCAACACTATCACTGGAATGTCCCTGAAATTGCCAAACGCTGACTTCATCCACATGGGGTGGGTGAGTGCACCACTGGCGCAGTGGTGGTCTGAGGTCACTGCGATAGTAGCGGAATTATCCACACACCCTCTCACCCCCACCTCTGAATCCTGCCTCCTGTGGCCCAGGGCGAAGGGCCACAAGCATCTGCAACCCTTTATTGATCTGGTGTTTGTTAATAATTAGTATCATAATGTGTGAGAGACTGAGACTGCCACTATTCGCTATGGATTTGTAGTTGCTTGTTGTACACACACCAGGACTTAGTACAAGAGGAAGCACAAGATGGCCACTAGACTTTGGAAAAACGTTGGGGCTCTTGGTTATGAGAGTGAATTTCGTCATTTAATTGGGGTATAAAGAGACGCCATTTTAAAATATTTCTTTTTAAATATCCTGAGACTGCATGTAGAGGGGCCCATTACACATAGTAAGTATAAGCAAGAAACTACCTTAATATTTCTGGAACCAGTTTTGCAACACACTTAATAAGGATAGTTGTGTATTGGAAGATTTAATTACAAGAACGGAGGCTACATTATGCATTATCCTTTAATGCAGTCTCCAAGCAGCCGCATTACATCACAGTAACAAGTATTCCAAAATAGAATATAACAAATACATAAAGGGCATGAGCCAAGTATAATCTGCCTCTTTTAAATGCGGCTCTGAGCAGATAAGTGGTCTACTTTTAATGCTGAAACTATTATAAGATATACTTATTTTGATATAGTTATATTACTATGGGTCGATTCCCCCCCCCCCCTCTCTACCTCATGCCTCCACTGATTTCCAATTTATGGAAATTTCTCCCCTTAATTCATCAGCGATTTACTTGTGATTCCTATTTATATGTAAATATTTGCTAACCTCTTTTTTCAACAGGCAGTAAGTATTCCTCATTTTAGGATCCTTTGTGAAATGTATGCTTGCGTCACTCGACTACTTTATTTACCACCACTCACTTCATTGTCTGGTTTTCTTGTCCCCCTCGCCTCACTAGAAGCGAAATACTCAAGGAAGTGATCTACTTTCATTAAGGCATACACTAATTTAATCGTAAAATCTTGCCGTTGCCGAGGCTCGCTCTGTGGCTCCTCACTCGAGCCGACAAGCGCTTTCAGGCCTTAGAGGAAAGATCCTTGGCAACAGCGACGTCGCGCACTCGCGTTGCCAAGGTACTTTCCTCATAATAGATTCAGTTCTCTGCACTTGAAGCGCATGTTGCCGTTCTCATGGCAACGCCTCGCAGCAGCTGATCGGGAGTTTATTTTCCAACGCTAACTGCTCGTTTGACTTCCGATCGGCTGCTCCTTCTTAGGCAAGTCAGGCAAAGCATAAAAAAAGCAATAAAAAAAAAAGGGGGATATAGACTTTACAAGCTTAAAGGTATTTTATAAGACCTTTACCAAAAAAAAAAAAAAAATAAGAAGGGGCTAGTCTTTGATTCCTCTTTCATTTATTAATACTGCCCCCCTTTTTCAATCATGTCGGATTCAGATTCAGACGATGGCTCCGCCCCTACTGCCAATTTTGACCATGAAACCTTCAAACAGATTTTACATTCAGAAATGAAAATCTGTATGCTTGACACTATTAATAAGGTCATCTCCTCAAAAAGGTCTCTCCCCTCCGAGGCACAAGAGATACATGAGATCATTACTGATGATACTAATTCTTTCAGGGGTAAAAGATTGAAGAAAGCCAAAAACATAGAAAACTTAACCCCTAAGAGCACAATGGGAGGTCCTTGCACCTCAACTAATTTGTGGGGTCCTAGCACCTCATTTTATAACGGAGGTCAACGCACCTCAAACTCCCAAGGTGTCCCTCGCGGCACAACATAGTCAGGTGTCCCAAGCGGCACAAAATATCTGGGTGTCCCTAGCGGCACAACATATGTGAGTGCTCATGACTTAATGGGAGACAATGAATTTACTGATTTAAATGATGACAATGCCTCTGATACCCCCGATGAATACATTCTTGACTTATATGAGGAAGATGACTAAGACCTTTTTAACCCTGAAGATGCCACATCATCTTCTAAGGATACTATTATCAATCCACTAGGTGAAGAAATGTTCTCACCTCTAAACCTTAAACACCCTAGAAGTTCAGAATGGTACCCTCAAGAACACGTGGCCAAATGTATTAATAAATGGCTGAGGTACCCACTTGAACCTCATACTCGCAATATCCTTAGAGCAGAGTGCTCTAGGCCATCTATTGAAAACAAAACATGCCAAACTCCAAACCTAGACCCAGAACTCATAACATTTCTCTTTAAGCTTGGTCGGGATCCTAAAAAAGGAATGGAAAGATCCCTCAAAGGCTGCCAAGACCAGCTTCTTGACGTTCTAGGCCCTCTATCTAGAATCATTGATGCAGCAGAGGAATGCCATGTTAATGGCACCCCCCTCGACCTTGACTTAATCAGAGGCTGTAGCCAAAGGGCTGTAATTCTTCTTGGCAATGCTAATGCCAGCCTCAATGCCGAAAGACGGAGAGTTGCCTTAACCAAGATCAACCCTAAACTTTCCGATATGGCTGACAAAGAGACTTCTGAAAACCCCAATGGCTTTCTTCTCAGATTCTTTTTTCAGAATTGGAAACTATTCACTCAAGATCCATGGGTTTTAAATACTGTCAAGGGATTCACAATAGACTTCTCAGAGATACCCAGACAAAGTTCTCCCCCCTCAGTCATTCCACTTTCTCTAGAACAACAAAAGGGAATAGAAGAAGAAATCTCCTCTATGCTAGAGAAAGGAGCAATAATAGAAGTTCCCCTGGAAGAACTCAGATTCATAAGCACTCTCTTTATCTTAAAGAAAAATGACAAGGGGTGGAGACTCGTTATAAATCTAAGAAAACTGAACAAGTTTTTTATTTACAAACACTTCAAGATGGAAGGAATCCATCTTCTCAGAGACCTTCTCTTACAAGGAGACTGGTTGGTAAAATTAGATCTAAAGGATGCCTATTTCACAATTCCTATGGCCAAGATCCATCAACCCTTCCTTCAGTTCCTCTGGAAAAATCGACTATACCAATTCCAAGTACTTCCTTTTGGCCTTTCATCAACAAAAGTTATGAGGGCAATCACTTCCTTTCTAAGAGAAAGAGGCATCCGTATGATCATTTACCTAGACGATATCCTCTTAATGTCTCGAGAGCTTTCTCAAATATATCAGGATCTCAAGACGGATTTGGACCTATTAGAAAGTCTAGGTTTCATCATCAACAAAGAAAAATCGGTCCTGACTCCCTCCAGGTCTCTGGAGTTCCTAGGTTTCACAGTAGATACCTCCAAATGTCTTCTCTTACTCCCTTCCAAAAAGATTACCAAAATCAGTAAGGAAATTTGTCATGTCTTGAAACAAAAAGACCTTCCTCTAAGAGATCTAGCCAGATTACTCGGTCTCCTCTCTTCTTCGATTCAAGCAATTTTCCCGGGACCTCTAAATTATCGACCCCTCCAAAGGGTAAAAGCAAAAGCCCTAAGATCTGGCCTATGGTACGAAGATCGAATTTGCTTAGATCAGGAAGCTCAAATGGAACTGAAATGGTGGCTCGAGAACCTAGACGCTTGGAATGGCAAAGCGATCCTTGGTTCAGAACCAGAATTTGTCTTAGAATCAGACGCGAGTCTCCATGGCTGGGGAGCTTGCCTTCTCAGTCAGAACACAGGCGGCCTTTGGTCCCAAGATGAATCTTCTCATCATATAAACTATTTGGAACTGACTGCAGGTCTCTACGCTCTGATGAGTTTCAGACACTCTCTCCAGGGAAGCTCTGTCATTTTAAAGATGGACAACATTTCCGCAGTAGCCTTCATAAACCGCATGGGCGGTACCAAATCCTCAGATCTATCCAATTTAGCCAAGAAACTCTGGCTGTTTTGTCTAGAACACAAAATCTCTTTGAAAGCAGAATACCTCCCCGGGAAGTCAAACATCTCCGCAGATTGGAACTCAAGGTTTCTCTTAGCCCGCAGTGATTGGAAACTCAACCCCTTAGTCTTCAACTCGCTGAACAACATTTGTGGACACTTGGAAATAGATCTTTTTGCGAGCAGACTAACTTTTCAACTCCCCAAGTATTTCAGCTGGATGCCCGATCCCGGTGGTCTAGCAGTAAACGCCTTCCTTCAACCTTGGAAAGGACTCAAAGCCTATGCCTTTCCTCCCTTCGCAATGATCCAAAGGGTTTTACAAAAAGTGAGATAGGATCAATGCTCCATCGTCCTGTTAACTCCATTTTGGACATCTCAAGCTTGGTTCCCCACTGCTCTAGAACTATTCCACAGGATCCCCTTCCTAATCCCTTCTCAAGACCATCTCCTAACAGACGTACATGGTGGAAGTCACCCACCAATTCAGACAAGGAATTTGAACCTTCTTGCTTGGAAAGTGTCAGGAGATCTAACGAAATCTCAGGACTTTCGTCATCAGCTGCAAATCTCCTTAAAGACTCATGGGTGCCAGGGACTCACTATCGATACAACAACATCGTTGTTGGTGCATGGAAAGGAACCTGGATTCCTTGGAAGCACCTATTGTAGACATAGTAAACTTCCTCGCCCAACAATTTGATAGAGGCCTCAGCTATAGAACCATCAATTGCTATAGATCAGCTATCTCAGCTGGCCATACACTAATCAATGGCAAAACAGTTGGTAAAAATTTTATTATCTGCAGGGTAATGAAAAGCATCCATCTTAAAAGACCCCCCAAACCCAAATACGAATCTCTATGGGACGTAAATTTAATACTAGATCTTTTTAATAATTGGCCGGAGAATTCTTTCCTAAACAGAAAAAACCTCTCTATCAAACTTGCTACACTCTTATGCCTAATTTCCTGTAGAAGAGTTTCTGATGTCAAGGCATTAGAAATTTCTAATAAATCCTATAACATGTTTGGCGTTAATTTTCAGATTTATAGAAGAACTAAAACCATGTCTGATTCTATATTTTATCCACGCTTCGATTCATGTCCTAAACTTTGTGTAGTTGATTGTATGAGAGATTATGATTACAGAATGTCTACTCTTCGTGCACCTAACGTTAAGCAACTACTCATTTAGTTTGTCAAACCCCATAAGGCTATAACCTCGACCTCCATTGCTAGATGGGTTAAAACCGTCATGAGTCTAGCTGGTATAGATCTTAAAAAATATCAAGCTCATTCACTTAGAGGTGCTATGGCCAGTAAATCTCTCTGGTCTGGTGGTAAGTTAGACAACATCCTCAAAGCAGCAGACTGGTCTAACGCTAGCACTTTTGCTCGACACTACTGCAAGCCTATCGAGCATATGTCTGATGTAGTCTTACAAAGTTACCAACATGCATAATGTAGCCTCCGTTCTTGTAATTAAATTGCGATTCTCATATTAGCATGACTAGAGAATCTGGATTTCATTAAAGACACGGAGGCTGACATTATCCCTCCCATCCCTCCCTGGGATGAGTAATCTGATTTGATATATGTTAAATATTTATTTATCATATAATATTTTAATGTGCTAATTTTTAATTCACTATGTATGTTGTTTATTATCTCTTGTATTTCCTTTTTCTTGGAATAGTCTTTTCACCTTCTCTCTCTCCTTTCAGGTAATTCTTCATAACTTCGAAGCATTTGGATTCTTCTTCTTCTCTTTATCTCTTCTCCAGAAGTACACCTGAAGATCACTCTAAAGCTGTTTGAACATTTCATATTTATGTTTATTTCATGTTCTTTTTATCTTATTTATCCGCATTTACAGAGGCAGATTATACTTGGCTCATGCCCTTTATGTATTTGTTATATTCTATTTTGGGATACTTATTACTGTGATGTAATGTGGCTGCCTGGAGACTGCATTAAAGGATAATGCATAATGTCAGCCTCAGTGTCTTTAATGAAATCCAGATTCTCTAGTCATGCTAATATGAGAATCGGAATTCCTAAAAAAATAAAAACTTAAATAGCTACAGTTATAATATGCGTTTCGATTACTTTAATATTAAATGTGTGAGATGAATATGAGCTCTTGGTTCTTAGTCCTTGTAGACAAGACACAGCAAACATATGGGTTTTATTTTAATAAGATCAACAGATCTGCAGTTGCCTGCTTTATATATGCGTGGTTCTAGTGTGCAAGGTAGTATAAGATGGCCGCCACATCTTGGTAAAAGTTTGGGCCATTTGATGACGCAAGAGAATGTCGTCATCTAACTGCGCTATAAACAGATGCTGTTTTCACACACGCGCTTTCAATGTCCTCGGACTGTATGCGGAAGGGCGCAATATGCATGGTAAGGAGAAGCAAAGAGAGATTTTGAGTATTCTGAATTTGTAATGCTATATGCTCAACAGGATTCTGGGAAGTTAAGTAATATTTAAAACACTAATTGCAATAGCAATAGAATGCATTTTAAGCACCTTAACGGAAAACTTAGGTAGAGAACTTGAGCTCTTGATCCACCGTACTGTCCAACAAGTTATTAGTAAATATTCTTGCTTTTAACAAATTTGATCAAGAACGTCTATAGAGGCAATTTATACCGATGCACGTTCTCTTTCCCTCCTATTTAATTACAGAGTAACCACTCAACAATAGATCCAAATCCAATTATTAAAAAAAATTGGTGACAACTTAACAAAAAGAAAAATAGAAGAAACAAATCTGTATTATCTAGACAACACCTCTATATAAGGTGAGAAGCAGCCGCCTGTGTATTACATAATGAAGCACCTTAGAGTTATTTAATAGGGTTCTCATGATCTTTTGTTCTATTTGACAGGAATATATATTTTGAGGCTTTCGGTATGGTAGCGTCTCGACTAAATATTACGCTATTATCCATAATATTGGGATATCTCTGACCTGCAGACGATTTAAATGGCCTATGACGTTTATCTCTTAAGTAAGTCTAGAGGGAAGATGTCTGACACATATAAGTAAATATACTTAGTACATATTGGCTAGAAAAAAATATATAGAACTTAATTTTCTTTTTAGACCACTACGTAGCCGCGATTTATCAGTTGGATAAGAAGTTCTTGGCAGGGGTGGATAAGATATCACTCCATCTGTCAGAAGAGAAACTGATAAAATATAGAGTCCTGCCCTCTTAAAGACATGTAAGTTTGTTCTAACAAAGGTATATTTCTTAGTAACTTGGGATACCATAATAATGTTAGACCTTCCATTTTTGGTGTGACATTACAGAGAGTTTAAGTAGGTCCCAGGAGGTAGTCCTGGTATTGATAAAGTATACTTTTCATAAATTGGTAGTACTGGCTCCATGAGTAATTTTATTCCCAATAAAATCTTTTTAAATTTGGGTTTTATTCAGGTAAACAAGTGAACATATAGTTAGTTTTAGAAATGATCTTTTAGTATGAAAAGCCATTGTATCATTAACGATATTTTCTTTGTTTTGTTTTATAGTGATTGTGTTTGAATGATTAAATAATTGTCCTCAAGAAGGTGATGAAAATTTGTGTTTGCACTGAAACGCCACGTCGAAAAATTCTTTTGGGTATAGATAGCTCGAAGGAACTTGTTTAAACATAACAGTTCTTTTCTTTCTTTTTTCTGTTTTTTAATATGTGAATTATGTTTACTGACTGCTATTTGCTTTAACTATGTTCTGAATGGTAGAATAATGTGTGGATTAGGGGAGTTTTAATATTTATTCTGCGTATAAAATTGAATTCACTTGCACCTGCACTTTATGTAATCTGTTCCCTATTTTGAATGCAATTGTGATGTATATTCATTTTTTATGCTATCTATTTTTTTTTTAATAACAGATTTTATTAGGTTATTCCAATGAGGTCTGGGCACGGGCCCTACATGTACCTGTAACAAAGCATGGATACGTAGGAACACCAGCGTTTTAAACATTTTCCTTTTCGCAATCCTGCCAACATGCAGGAAACACAATAAAACAAAATGAAAACATTTCAAGATTCCAATTACCAGTCCCAAAATACAAACTTTAAATACAGACTAGCCCGATGCGTAAAGGTGATATACCAAGGAGAAATACCCACACAGCGACCACAACTAGGGGTCCATTGATGGTAACGGGGGAAGGTCAATCCCACGGTACACCTCCAAGCGGGCCCATATCTTGCGGTGTTTTTGAGGACAGCCCCGTGCCATAAATACTGCAATTTCCGCACCCATACACCTATCCAGCTCCAACTTCCATTTGCCCAGGGTCGGGGGGAAGTCCCCTTCCAGAGCTCTGCAATGTCTCGTTTAGCAATAGTGAGGGCCAAAAAGAGTAAATGTTACTTATATCTGTTGCCCCCTATCTCATCAGAGCTGTGTAAGAGGAAGAGTCGTGGATCATATGGAAGTTCCCATGATGGGATATTACTAAGACATGAGGAGGCTATCCGCCAGAAGGGCTGCAATGCGGAACACCCCCATACCGTATGAAAGAAAGTTCCCTCCTCCCTATTGCATCTTAAGCATTTAGAGGATTTGAGAACGCCCATTGCCCGGAGTCTGGTTCGGGTATAGTATAATAATAATAATACTGTCATTTGTAGATCGCGAACAGCTACCTCGGAATCATGTAGATATCGCCGCGCCTCGAGGGCTGGCGATGGCCTCCGCCCAGTCATCGTCCGTCAGGTCGGGAATGTCCTCCTGCCATGCGCTCCTGGTTTTGTCAAGGGTGGTTTGGGTATGGGTTGTCAGTGTTTGGTAAATTTGTCTAATTTTATGTAGGCCGAAATCCCCCATCAACAGGCGCACCTCAAGGGGATGGAATTTAGGGAGGGATTCTAGAGTCTGAATCAGAGGGGTCAAAGCATGCCGAAGTTGAAGATATTTGTAGAACTAGGCCTTGTGCAGTTGGAAGTCACCCTGAGGCTGCTGGAACGACTTTAATATGGTGCTCCTCATAACAGGACCCAAGGTCGTGATCCCCACCAAGTCCCATCTGCGGAAACCCTGCAAGGCCGCTACAGGACGGAGATACGTACCATGCCACAGGGGAGTTGCTTGGGTTAGTGTCCCGTGCCATCCCATCTGTCGGACTGTGGCCTGCCAGAGCTGAATCACCACCCTACACGCCGAGGACAATGCATCCATAGTATTAGAGCTATAAAGGAATTGAAGGAGAGGGGTCCCACCCATTGCGGCATGTTCAAATGCAAAGGTCGGGTCCGCAGGATAATTGTACCACCATTCATTAATTATTAGGACGTGTGAGGCAACATAATAGGCATAGACGTCCGCGGCCACGATTCCGCCACAATAAGTGGACTGAGTGCACGTACGGAGAGCTACCCTGATTGCACCCCCATTCCAAAGAAATTTATTAAGAATCGCATTCACTTGTCCGAACCAGAATCTTGGAATCTTACCATACAGCGATAGTGGGAGGTAGGACCATATGGTCGTTTCATTAGTGAAACTGGTTATCAGCGGGACAATATTTTTGGCCCATGAGACCTTGGAGCAGAGCGATATGAAGATCCCCAAGTATTTGAAACCCTCTGTCGCATGTGTCAGCTGTGCCACCCAGGTACCTCGGCACTGATTACCGCAAACTGGGAAGAGCACGGATTTGGAGGGGTTAGTGTGTAGACCGCTAGTTTCCCCGAATACCCTGAGAACTTCTAGGATACGTGGTCCTGAGAACCACGGATCTGTCAGGAAGAAGAGGACATCCTCCGCATATAGTGCGATGCAGTCAGAGTACGATGGGGACCATTCGAACCCGAGGAGCACTGGGTCACCACGGACCCATGCTGCTAGGGGTTCCACCGCTATGGCGAATAGCAGCGGGTATAGCGGGCATTCCTGTCTTGTGCCTCTATGGATGCGAAAGGGATCAGAATGATGGCCGGCAATGCGAACGGAGGGCGTGAGATTAGTGTAGAGTAGCTTAATATATGCTATAAAGCGAGGGCCGAAGTTCACTGCCTCCAGTAATTGAAACCTATAGATCCAGCTGAGAGAATCGAACGCTTTATCTATATCTGCCAAGAGGAGGGCAGCAGGGCATCCCAATATAGGGGCCATCGCTATAGCATTATGCACTCTCCTTATGTTGTGACGAGTGGCCCTATGGGGCATGAAGCCCGATTGGTCTGGGTGTATTAAATCCGAAACACATGTCCAGAGGCGGTCAGCCAAGACTTTCCCCAGCAATTTGGGCTCGAAATGAATAAGGGAGATGGGCCGGTAAGACGTTGCTACCTATTTTTAACTGTGAATAAAAATAAAAGATTCACATATATATATATATTTATAAACATAAGTGGTCCATTGTGATTAATGGCTTTTCAGGGTTTTGAAAGAGAAAGATTTTAAATTTATGTTCACTTGTTTTTTATTCATGATTGTAAATGATATATGTCTATTGAGAGGATTTTTTTTTTCTTTAAGTTCTTTCAGATTAGTGGCCCTTGATTTACAGGTGGGTCCTGTTTACTTCCGGTTTTTGATAACAATTGTTAATTAATACTTTAGGCGAAAAGGGAATTCCTTTTTTTGTTATTTGTTTATAGAACACCCTGTCCCTTTTCTTTGAATTCGGGTGACTCCCTTGTGTTTTGTGAGCTATTGTAAGTACCACGTGTGTGTCATCATATGTAAAACCTCAGTGAAAATTATTGAAACATAAAAAATTGTACTACAATTAAAAATGATTTGCACTGCACCGTGGCCCATTCAGGGGCAGAGGAAATGTCATGTCACATTACTTCCTGATGGGACATCAATTTTCGTGATGCTCTAGACTGCCTGATTGCAGACGAAAACCTTCCCCCCTCCCCCACTTAAAAGGTTGAACACCCCTGCTGTTGTCAGTTACAAGGTATTCTTCCTGGAAAAATGATAAATGTTTGCTAACCAAAGTTGGCCTTTAGTTTTAATTCATGTTTAGAATATTGGCTGCGACATACTGGGAAGTAAATACGTCCATGGGAAAGACGCTATACATTTTTTGCAATTGGAGTGAAAACAATTAAGGTCAAAACAGTGCTGACAACTTTTAATGATGCATTGGTAGAAAAATGAAAGGGGAAATATTACGAGGGTTTATCGCCACCAGAACGTCACTTTTAGCGATGTTCTGGTGGCAATATCCCCTTCTCCTTATTTGCACAGTGGCGTTAAGCCACTTTACATGGCTTAACACCGCCTTGTGAATAAGGGTCCTTTTTATGCTTCACTTAGCGATGCAATGGGTGTTGTAGTGGGCGTTCCGCTGAAACACACATTGCTTATTGAAGCTGCCCCATATTTACAAGGCTGGGGCAGTGCAAATAACTAGGACCAGGGAATACCTGGTCTTGGACTGGCGATGCGAGGAGAAATTATTAATTTCTCATTTTTTGCTCTTTCCATGTGAGCTGCATTCTGCAGGACACATAGAAAGAGTAAATCGCCTTTGAGGATTGTTTATGTGCAGGAAGGTGTCCCTTCCTGCACATAAACAATTGCCCCTGTAGCACTAGCACCCTTGCAACATGGCTCAAGGGTGCCTGCGCTGGTGCTAGGCTGCTTTATTAGTGCCAGTGCTAGGGGAAACACGTGGGTGCATCGTATTTTTGTAAATACGGCGCATCCCAGCATTTTAAAAACATCAGAGCGCGGCATTACCAATTTTGGTGTAACACAGCGCTCTGACATTTTGTTGCAAATATCCCCTAAATGTTTGAAATTTATTGTAAAGATTACTTCTACTATTATCCACTGATGAAGAATCTAAGTAGTGGGATTTGAAGCCCTAAAATAGAGGCACAGGTAAACCTCAAAGCTACACCACTCCACTAAGTATGCCGGTAACCCTTGTCCTCGGTGCTGACACAAAATTGGGGGTTTGATTATATTTTCTAATTTTTCACACACCTGGTTTTCAATGTATCCTACTAGGTGGGACATTGCACATAGTCTATTTTCCTGCCTCTTTAATGCATAAATATATAAACGGAAATTAAACAGAGACCGTATTAGTGCACAATCCAAACCTCAGTGCCATATTTAATATAGCCTTATAGCCCGCCGTAGCGGGCTATACCGGCTATTAAAGGCCCGCTGCAGCGTTAAAGGCCCGAGCCGAAGGTGAGGGACTTTAACAAAAGCAGCGGGACTTTAATAGCGGTATAGCCCGCTACGAAGGGCTATAAGGCTATTAGAACATTCTGCCACTAGAGGGCAGAATGTTCTAAAAAATTAAACAAAGGCTTCTCGAAGCTCGAGGGGATTCAAATCCCCTCGAACTTCGAGAGGCTTTTGTAAAACATTGGAATGTTGCTCTGCGGGCCTTTACCGGCCCGTAGAAGCATGGAGCACTCCATTGTCTACAATGGAGTGCTCCACATTCCAATGTTCTAATATAATATATCACAGGTTAGTTGAGTTCTTTTAAAATTTGTTGACCACTTTTCCCTCATGGGAGACTTGTTGGCCTCTATCTGAACAAATCCCGAGGGAGCATTGTTATTGCTTGCAATGGGAGTGAGAACATTATATAGACACATTGGACAGCCAACATTTCCCTTGGCTAAGAAATGTTTTCTGTTTTGTACAGTCAGATTGGAAAAAGAGAATGTAGGAGAGACATAGGCAGTCCAACACTTTAAAAAAAAAAAGAATGGATCCTTGAGTTTATACTTAAAACCTGTTGATATACAAGTCAACAGCATTTCTAAAATATTTGAAGATCTCATTTAGAGGCTGACAGAGTGGGAGAACCCTCATAAATCATAAATACGAACTGCTGTGTTTCTACTGGCAGAGATTTCAGTGGCACTGGCAGTGTAAACCATTGGCATGACAGCCTTTGCACCTTAGGATAACCAGGACTAAGCGAGGGACGCCTCAACCAACTTTAGAGCAGGGCTACCTCGTTAGGGACTGCCATGCAAGGTATAACAATCAATCAATCAAATAGTCTGTATTCGCTTGTGTTATAACCATAAAAGCACATACATACAAATATAAAACAGTTCATAAATAGACCACGTACAAAGAAGTTAAAATACAGAGTTAATGAGTAAATATTCAGATAAAATGCTCTAAAAACAACCCTCAGATTTTTTTGATTTTTTTTTAAAAAGCTCGAGGCCAGCAAAACAAATAATCAAGGACGGAATCTCCTACTCTCAATGTAGCTCTTAAAAGCAGCACACTTGAAAAATATTATGATCATCAGATAATAGATGGAGAAACATCAAGGCCGGTCAGGCTTGCCTAAAGTCATGGTACTTCGGTGAAGGCTTAATAAACACTTTTCTATGTTCAGTAAAGTAACTGCAGAACAAGACGAAGTGAAGGGTATCTCGTGGTTGCAGCCACAGGGACCCATGGCGTCAGGCGGGCTCCAGCCCCTCGGCGAGTCCAAAAGTTTATGTATCATTGTTGAATCTGAATCTAGTTACTAAAAATCTGTCCATATCACTCCTCAAGCTAAGTAGGTATGGTTCCATGGAGTGTACAGTTTTTTTTAGTTTTTTTAACAACTTTATTTATTAGGTTTTATTACCCAACTGGTCAGTTGTACACACGTTTGCTATACACCCATCCATAATCTTTTACTTGAAGCATGCAGATTTCCAGCGATACATTGTTCTGATACATTAAACATAGCAAGAGGAAATAAATTATATACAAATCATGATAACGAAGGCGGATACCTCCACCAACATGTCACATTCCGACACAACAATAAGATTATTACATTACTCTGCACCATCAGTTTCTGACGTGTCTACCTGCTCACTTCTATGCATCGGTATATGGAGCAATATCCTGCATAGTTCTCTCCACTGTACCAGGTCCTCTTCCAATTTCTCATCCTTTCTACAAGCTTTCATATGCAGCTCTTCAGCGAGTGGCCACTCACCCGCATCCTTCATCCATCCTTCTAGTGTCGGCACTTGTGGGCTCATCCAGTATATCGCTACCCGCCGTCTGGCAAGCACCAATACCAGTTGTAGCAGTTTATAAACCATCTTACTTTTCCTACGCTTTGGTATCTGTCCCAAAAGACACTGCACAGGGCTAGCCTCCACTCGGATACCCACCCCCCGACACCCTTGCCACCACACCATGCCAGAATTTTAGCACCCCCGGGCATTCCAACGCCAAATGCAAGAACCCTGCTCGCCCACATCGTGTCATCTAGGGCATTCATGTGGCCGGATTGAATCTATAGGGTGAAGTCTCACTGGGGTCATATATACTCTTTGCAGGAAATTATAATGTATTAATTTAAATCGCGCATTTCAGGATACTTTTCGTGTCAACGCACAAGCGTTTTCCCAATTATTTTCTGTCAACGGGGCTTGCAGGTCCTCGTTCCATGCTTCCCTTGCCCTGTGTACCCAGGACACCAAATCCAACCTCATAGTCCTATATAGCAGTGAGACCCATCCACGTCCACTACCACAAGAAAGTAACACGTCCAACGTGTCGGTTGCTCAGGGCATGGTCTGGTAAGAAGGCCAAGAGACCCTGCCTAGCTTCATCAGCCCTGCGTACTGCAAATACTGCCCACATCCTAATTCAAAACTCTCACATGCCTGTTCAAACGTAAGGAAGGTATCATTGATATATAGATCAGCGAGTACCTGACATCCGCCCTCCCTCCACGCCCTGAAGGACATATTCTCAGCCATTTGACGTACAGAGGCCAGGTGCCAGATGCTTAACTCCCAATGAAAAGGTGCATGTCGCACCACGCGCTCCACAAACCTTTGCCATATAAATGCTGTTTGCCTAACTATATATGGGAGATCCACGCCCACACCCGCTCCCTCCATCAGCACGACAGGAAGACTCTCTGGCTGGATCAGTCCATCCAGAAAGCACTTCTCCCAGGTGTCTCCCTCGTCCATCCACCATGCGCATGTTGAAGGTGCACTGCATAATAAAATAAATCTAATCCGGGTGCCTCTAATCTCCCCTCCTCATTGCATCTGGAAAGGACCACCGATGACACCCTGCTACGCTTACCCACCCAATACAAAGACACCAACAACGACCTCAATTGCCGAAATACCGACATGGGTATATTACACATAGAGTTGTGTAATGTATACAGGCATCGAGGCGAAAGCACCATCTTTTCCACCACGATTCTTCCTATTAAGGACAGCGGTACCGCATTCCAGAATGCTACTGAGCCCCTCATAGAGTCCATGTCCTTATATATTTTTAAGAGAAGGATCTGCACATCTTCATGTGAAACTTGTATTCCCAGGTAACGGAAGTGGCCTATTTCCCACCGCAGACCTACGGTTGACAGCTCCTCAACTCCATATCCCTGCAGCCCAGTCATCGGGAACACCAACGACTTAGCCATGTTAAGTCGCAAGCCTGAAAATTCCACAAATTGATCCAACAACTGCAATTGCACCGGTATCGCTGACCGGGGGGATTTTACATAGAACAATGCATCATCAGCATATAGCGATACCAGATGTACGACGCTCCCCAGTCGGATTCCCCAGCCTGCCAGATCGTGCCTGGCCCACACCGCCATAGGCTCTATGGCCAAAGCACATAGTAACGGGGACATGGGGGAATCCCTGTCACGTACCTCGTTCTAGGCACCATTGTGTGGATCTATTCTGACCCAGCCTTATCCGACACTCAGCTTAGTGTATAATATCTGAACCCACTTACGGAACCGGGGCCCGAATCCTGCCACTTTCAATACCTCTTGTAGGTACCTACAATCTAATGTATCAAAAGCTTTTTCAAGATCAATTGATACTAGTGCCAATTCCTCAGCGCTTATGCTTATCTCATGTATTACGTGGACCAATCGTTGAATGTTCATGCCGTTGTTCCGTCCCGGAATAAAGCCACACTGGTTCTCATGGATCAAATGGGCCATGTGCTGTCCTAACCTCTTAGCCAGCACTTTACACAATATTTTCGCATCAGTATTGATCATTGTTAGCGGCAGGTATGCAGTGGGATCATGACTATTTCCACCTGGCCTTGGGAAACATACATATTTCTCCCTCTCGCATTGTTGTCGGTAAGATCCCCTTTTTCGAAGACCTCATTAAATGTTTGTAGTAAGAGTTGCACTAACGTAGCAAAGTAAGCCTGATAGAATTCACTTGGGAATCCATCTCCCCCCGGCGCCTTAGCCCTAGGCATGTTCGCAATGGCCTTCGCTATTTCATCGGCTGTCAATTGCGCTTCCAGTTCCTGACTGTTCTCCGCCATGAGCTTTGTCAGATGGAGGTCCTCCAGGAACAGTGCTTAGCATTCAGGTTTGACCAGTGGGTCAGCCATATACACCTTGTGCATATGCTGCCGAAATTGTTCCAGGATATCTAGTCTAGAATGTACGAGTTCACCCGATTGTATGCTTATACAGGTGATCAAAGGGGGCGCCTGCTCCCTACGCAGTATCCATGCTAACAGCCGACTAGACTTGTCTCCCTGTGCGTGCAGCAATTGCCTATATTTAGTAAGTGTATATTTGTCCAACCTGCCCCATATATCTGTGATTTGTTCTTGCAGTGTACGCTCCCGATTCTCCTCCTGTCCCTGTATGCCCGTCTGTACTTCCGCCAGTGAATCCTCCCTATCGCGTAGCTCACCAATAAATTGCCTCCTCACCCCATATGTTAATCCCATTCCTGCACCTCGAACCACAGCCTTCAAGGCATCCCACTCAGTGGCCCTGTTATCAGTAGTATTGCAATTAAGAGTTATATAGTCTGTTATTGCCTCCGATATCGCCTCCCAGCCTACCTGATCGTCCAGGAGATCCGTTGGTAGTCTCCATCCTCGTGGGCCTTTATCTTTGATTCCCCATTGCACCACACAGCACACCGGTGCATGATCCAAAAAAACCACGCAAGGTAGGTTATGTCTGCTGCCCGTAGAGCAGGTGACTCAGTCACCAACACCCTATCTAATCTACTGTATGTGTTATGTGTTGGTGTATAGCACGTGTACACCTTCTGTGACAGGTGCTGTATCCTCCAGATATCCCTCAGACCCAGTTCTTGCATAACTTTTTGCAATTGCTTGGTCATACGCCGCTTGGTGCCCCGTCTAGGGGGATGCCTATCCAAGTCTAGATCCAGCACACAATTAAAATCTCCCAACCAAATAAGTGGGGCATCCAGGTCCTCAGTGATCAAGTCTTGTATCGTTAATAGGACGGATAGATCGCCGATATTCGGGGCATACGTGTTCAGTATGGTTATTTCTTTTCTGTGAAGTTTCCCCCGTAGCAACACATACCGACCCCCAACATCCACTTCCATGTACTGGAGCTTGAAGGTTATACCCGGGGCCACTCAGATCAGCGCTCCCCTAGCATATGTGGAATATGAAGAATGAAGCACTTGACCCCTCCATTTCTTAGCCAATCTCGCGGCACCCACATCATCCAATGCGTTTCCTGCAGGCATGCAATCTTTACAGTATGTTGTTTAAAAAATGAAAACACTCTGTCTCGTAGTACAGGTACCAAACCCTCGAACATTCCAACTAAGGAACTTTACCTCTCTCGCCATAATAGTTCCCTCGCTTTTTCTGGCTGACTGTATCGCTGCATCTGTCACTCCAGTGTTCCACTGGGCAGCACACCCATAACCAGCTCTCCATTATAGATCTCCTCAAAGTGCCCCACCCACTGGCCCTCAGTTATATGGTGGTAAACAACAGGATCATTATTACTAGACAGGCTAGGGCATTTTATTACCTGCCAAAACAGGGCGCTATTCCACACTTCACAGACTTCGGCTAAATTGTCTCAGGCTCTCGCCTTTCCGGTTGGCAAGTTCCATTTTATAGTCCCTGCAGCAAGGTATAACTATGGGTCACATGTATCAAAGTTCCAATTTACATTCCCTAAATAGCGAATTTTAGGGAATGCAAAATGGGTTGATACATTCCTTCCACGTACCCAATAGAAACTTCCGATCCGCCGACCTCGCCCTCGCTGAAACCCTGGGCATCCGCAGAGCCAGAACGGGCGGAAGAGCCTTCTCCTACATCACGGCCAGGACCTGGTATGAGCTCCCGATCGACATCAATCAATCAATCAATCAGTGACACTTATAAAGCGCGCTACATACCCGTAGGGTCTCAAGGCGCTGGGGGGGGGGAGCCGCTACTGCTCGAACAGCCAGGTCTTCAGCTTCTTCCTGAAGGAGAGGTGGTCTTGGGTCAGGCGCAGGTCGGTCGGGAGGGAGTTCCAGGTCTTGGCGGCCAGGTAGGAGAAGGACCTTCCTCCTGTAGTCGCTCTTCGGATGCGGGGGACGGCGGCGAGGGCGTGGTTGGCTGATCGGAGGTGGCGTTTGGGAGCGTAGAAGTTGATCCGGCTGTTGAGGTAGCTCGGGCCTTGCCATGACATCAGACATGCCCCATCTCTGCACATCTTCAGGAAGACCCTCAGACCATCAGACCTGGCTCTTTGACTGACTGGAGCTGCCTCCCCCCTCAGCGCCTTGAGACCCTCGCGGGTGAGTAGCGCACTTTACGATTCTCTGATTGATTGATACATGTGGCCCTAAGTCCTTATCTCTAGGGACCATCTTTAGAGCTTCCTTCAATTTCGATAAGGCCTTGGTGCAACTGCTATCAAACCATTTGGTCTCACAGGGCCTGTTGTGCCTTAGGGTGACCCTCAGTAATGTGGACACCTTCTAGTAGATGCCCTCAAAGGCACTTAAGATTGAACCACTCGAGGCAGTTAAATCCAGACGAGTGAGAAAGTGACGTTTACACTGAGAAAAAAAGTGGGTTTTTAAACTGAGTGAGCTCAACTTGGGACCATCTAACACCTCCTCCGATCTTTGTGGGAAACACACGCTGTGTCACATGCACATTTCTAGGGTCACTCCCTATTTTACTCAACACTAGCGAGAGGGGATTGCGATCGCTAAAAGCACCATGCGCAAGAATATTTTTCCCAGGCAAGGAACTTCATCCATGATTCCCATCCACAGGGAAAAAACTCCCCACGCCTTGGGGGGATTCATTTCTTGTTGTCAAGAGACAAGCTCCTGCTTTGAGAGTTTGTGTTGTGAAAACAAAAACATTTGCCAAGCTGGTACTCTAACATGGCACCTGCTTGGCAAACCTACAGTGCATTCAGCGAAGCCGCCTCGTGACGGTAAACAGCATTTACAACGCATTGTTTACAACGCATGCTTTTACTACGCAAGTCATTACAACGACCCGTTGTTACATTTCATGCCATTACAACGCAAGTCGTTACAACAACTTGCTGTAGGGGGCAGAAGGTGTTGGATTTGTTGGATTTTCAATCCAACGCCTTCCCTACTGTTGCACACACTGGAAAGGAATAGTAAATTATACTATTACAAACTCCAGCGCCCCCCACAGCAAGTTGTTGTAACGACTTGTGTTGTAATGGCATGTGATGTAACACACGCATCGTTGTAACGACTTGAGTTGTAAACGCATGCATTGGTAAGAGTGCTATTCCTCGTGACAGCTTAGCTAAAGATACATACAAACATCACCCCCCTGCCTGGTTGCATCTCTTAATATGACGGGCAATACTCCACCAGTGAAGCAGGGGCCATAGCATTCACTGACCTGGCAGGCCTACAAGCCATCTGAGAATGTGTAAATGACCCCAAGTCTTACATGTCTAGTTCTATGGTAACCTTGTGGGCGTGTTTGCAGCCACAAAAACATTTACATTGATATAAAAATCAATTGAGCGTGCATGGCCCAGATCTCCCTGCCTTCCATCATAATGTCTAGGCCTGAGCAGGGACGATCTATGCAGGGGAGATGGCTGGGTGAGAGTTGGAGCCTCTAAGCCTACTCTGAGAATGTCTCGCAACAGTAGTTTAGTAATATCTACTTAGTCATGTCACTGGATCTAAGGATGATTTACTTAAATGTGTGCGTTAATGAGCAGTAGGGCTGATTCTCATGCTGAATTCTACTCCCCTTTGTCATCTTTCTATTGAGTGTTAAGATACCATTAGCGAGGAAACAGAATAGGGGTTTTTCATTCCCTAGATACCTCTTAACAGATGAAATCTATGTAGCTAACATTAAGCAACACTTGAGGGAATATCTAGAAATTAATAATGGCTCTGCAATACCAATAATAGTCTGGGACTCATGTAAGGCCAGCATCAGAGGATTCACACAGCAATACATTTGGAGACAGACCAGGCAGCGTAAGATAGAGATAGATGAGATCATTAAAGATATTAAGATTATAGAGAATCAACATGCAGAAGCATTATTAAACGGCTCTCAAAATTTAGAAATCATAGGATACGAACTAATAAATTTAAAATCAGCATTAAAACAAACATTTAGGGAGAAGATAGCGGTTAAAATTAATAAACATAAATTAACTCAATACGAAAGTGGGGGAAAAATTGGGAAGTTTCTAGCCTTTAAAGTGGCCGACGAAAAAGCCAAGACACAAATAAAAAAAATTAAAGGCTCAAACAACGAGATATATGAACAACCAAGCCAGATACTAGCGCAGTTTGCCACATACTACCAAAATTTATATACACCAGAAGCTCAGCCACAAACGCTCGACATTATAAAATATGTTCAGATGTATATTAAAAAAACATCGGTAGCTAATGAAATATCAGGTTTATTGTCGGATGACATTCAGCATGACGAGATTAGAGCAGCCATCTTTTCTTTGCCATCAGGAAAGGCATCTGGAGATGATTCAATCCCCCTAGAATTATATAAAATATGCTTAGATGAGTTACTTCCAACTTTTACTCAACTCATTAAATATATCGAAGCAGGGGAGAATGCTCTGGACTCTTGGAATATGACTCGGATAATTTTTTTTCTAAAAAAAAAAAATCTCCAGAGGAATGTGGGTCTTATAGACCAATATCACTTATAAATACGGATGCGAAAATCTACGCTAAAATTTTATCAACTCACCTGGCACCAATAATGCCGAAAATTGTTTCATCAAAACAACATGGGTTTATCTTAGGACGGGATTATACATCCCATGTGAACACGGCTATAGCAGCGTTTGATGTCACCAAGGTAAAAACTGCCCCACTCGGTATGATATTACTAGATGCAGAGAAAGCATTTGACCGAGTGGGGTGGGATTTCCTTTGGGGAGCATTATCTGCATTTGGCATCAAGGGTAAATTTTTACACATGATTAAATCTCTTTACCACCATCCCTTAGCTAAACTAGCCTATGCAGGTCTACAATCTGACGTGTTTCCGATATCACGGGGTACCCGTCAGGGGTGCCCTCTTTCACCACTTTTATTTGCATTATCAATAGAGCCATTTATATTAGCACTACAAAAGCAACCTCGGATCATACCTTTTGTACATAGCTTAAATGAATTAAAAATTACGGCTTACGGCAGCGGATGTTAAAACAGCATTATATGAGGTGGTCAATGAAGCAGAAAGATATGGCTTGGTATCTGGCTACAGACTCAATATTAATAAAACTCAAATACTAATGAATTATAAAGATGATGAAATAACAACAGGGATATGTAATACGGCTACTTACCTAGGGGTTAAGCTAACTACCAGAGTAGATAAAATAATAGAAATAAATTATGAGACTCTTTTTAAGGAGACTGCAATACTGCTCAAAAAATGGCACAAGGTTCCTATAGGTATTGGGGGCCGTATAAACATAATTAAAATGAAAATACTGCCTAAGTTTATTTATTTATTTCGCTCTATTCCGTTAAGATTAAATATGTCCTTTTTCAAACGATTAGATGGCATCTGTGGCAGCTTCATATGGGGCTATAAAAAGGCTCGTAGAGCTATTCGACTGCTTAAGCTATCATACAATCAAGGGGGTCTGGATTTTCCGGATTTCAAATTATACTTCTGGGCAGCTTTTTTTAGGCGGCTACGAAGCTTAATACACCCCGCAGGATGCCACGCACATTTTTTCTTTAAGTTTATGCTTGGTAAGGAACATGAAATGTTCCTGTATAGAATCAACGATCCAAACTACTTCAAGCAGGTTAGATTCAAGGTTGCACGAGATGTTGCTAATATATGGCTTGCAATTACTTCTAACTGCAATACATCATTTTATCACGATAAATTACCCATATGGGGCAATCCAGGTTTGCCAGAAATTTTTCAGGATGTGGAAGGTAAACGATGGGCTAGTTTTGGTATAAAATACTTGGGTGATATATATGATCAAAACGGGTTTATGACCTTTGAGAAAATAAAGACTATATATAAGATAACGCCAGGTATGCAATTTAAGTATTTTCAAATTCGAGACTACTTTATCCGTAGCATGCAACTGACGAATATCTCAGGCTCACTCATATGGGATTATATGTATAAGGATAACTTAAAATCAATAATCAGCACTGGCTATAAAATCTTATGCACATTTAAGCCAGATGACTGTCATAGATTAGCCGAGCGCCTGGGACATAGCGCAGGGGTATTAGTGACAGCTAATACTATATCACGTGCCTTCTCTAGGCTTAACAACTCTGTATATTCTTCTAACCTTGGGATACAACAATTTAGAACAATCTGCCAACTGTATTATACACCGGAAAGGATATCAAAGTGGTCTTCCCATGGTTACTCTAGCGAGCGCACAAAATGCCCAAAATGCAAGCTACAGGCAGCTGATCTAAAACATATGTTTTTCTTATGTCCTTTATTAGAGAGCTTCTGGTCAAAGATAACTGACTTGATTTCTCAAAAATTAGGGAGTGTAGTGACGGTCTCAGCAATAGAGGTATTAGTTGGCGGCCAGAGTATTACAAGCAGCTATGCGGATTTAATTTCAATATTATTGGTTAGTGCACGATTAACAATTGCTCGTGCGTGGATCTTACCCACACCCCCATCGGTCATAGAATGGTGGGCATTGGTTAAAGAAACATACGATATGGAATCAGCATTGGCAAAAACGAGAGGGACGAAGGCACTCTGTAAACTAAACAAGATATGGGGCGTACTATTCTGAAATGTCCAAAGTATAATATGTAAATAAATGTTTTTTTTTTTTTCTTCTTCTCTCTCCTGAGGAGGAGAGGAAGGGAAAAAAAGGGGAAAAAAAGGGAAAAAGCAGAGCTGTCTGCCCACTTACTCTACTATTTCTGCAACGAGGGCTAATAGGCATATATATGTAGATATGAAGAATAAGATATTTATGGAATTGATATACTTGCCTGCTTCAATGCTTGTATTTATGTGTTTACAATCTATTTAATTGAGCAATATGTACTAATCTTCCTTTCTCTTTCATGTTGGTAAAATAAATAAGTTTTAAAAAAAAATGAATTCTACTCCCCTTTGTCATCTCTGCAGGCTCCTCCCACTTGAACGTAACCTTATTTATAGCTACGTCATTGAAGCCCTTGCCAGCCTGCATGCATGTGTGGTTGAGCAGCTGCCGGACCTTTCACGTGACCTTCCCACCCTGGCGTCCATCGTGAGACTGAGCAACACGGACCGGCGCATCGTGCTCGCCTGGCAGGCAACGTTGCAGGCAATGCAGCTGCTTGATAGAGATGTCAAGGCTTTCTGCAGCTTCTTCCTGATGCACTGCCACGAGGCAAAGTACATGGACCCCAGCAGGAGGGAAAAGTTTTCCGAGGAAATGAACATGGTAATCCGTGAGGCGACAAAGAGCAGAGCGCTGCAAGAGAGCCTGCTGTGTGCTGTCCAGATTGCGGAGAACGGGAAAACGGAACGGGACATCGAATCCCTACCTGGTGTCCTTTTAACGCACACAGTTGACGCACTGGACAAAGCCTTCGCAAAGATCTCACTCCTTAAGCACACACATGAACACAAGTGAACATATAATCCATCTACAGACAAACATACACTGGCTCTCTCAATATCTCACTATTTCTCTCAACAGTAATGCGCATTAACTTCCTAAACTGCTACCAGCTGAGACACGTCTACCTAGAAAGTCTCACACTTGTACAAAGTAAAGTATCAAGAGCCTTTATGGATATATGTATTTAGGTTTTGTTCTGGTGCAAATAAGTGTATTGTGCATCGTTATTCAGTTGCATTACCTCTAGATGCTATCCGGAGTCTCAAAGGAGAAGACTTAGGACATCATTTATACTTCGGTGGACAATATATTCCGTCACAAGCGTGACAGATATCCCGTCCACCATTTTACAAGTGCCATAGGATATAATCCACTTGTAATTTGATGGACAGGATATCCGTTGCGCTTGCGGTGGAGTATACTGTCCACCGAAATATAAATCAGTCCCTATGTAAGCACAGTTGTTAGTGACAAAGGGCTGGGGGATGGGTCACCATACCCTTCACCTGGCTTTGGTACATATGGATAGTGTAATGAGTGAAATTTGGGTTTTCCCTTATCACAGAGTTCCATAAAAATCTACTCTATTCCCCTGGTGGAACAACCTATGTCTGCTGAAATATAAATCTGGCCCTACGTTTTCTAAACCCTATGGTGAAAGTGTAGGCTCGATGCCAATTTACCAACCAGCGGCGGCTCCTCCCCTGAGGTGAGGAGTGTCGCCCCACTGCTTCAGCTGCCAGCTGAATGCAAAAAATAAAATGATAATAACATTTGTTATTGTCATTTTGTTTTTTGCATTCAGCGTGCAGCTGAAGCCAAGCTGGCGGGGCTGGGCTCCCCGCGTGTCACAGGGCTAGGAGTGGTGGCAGCATCTAAAGTATGCATGACGCTTTGTCCTCTGTCTCGGGCTGGCCATAGAGTCATGCGCACTTTGCATGTTCTCCACGCAGGCTGCACAGCCTGCCAGCCCCTGCCTGGGCGCCAAACCACAGCACTCAGACAAATCACAACGTTGCAGCGTTGTGATTGGCTAGGGGATTCTGGGAGGCTGTGTGCTTCCTGCCGTGCAGAGAGGAGGACAGAGAAAGAAGTGGCGGTGGTCGCCGGTAAAAAGGTAAGTCATTTTTATATTATTACCCCCTCCCTCCTTCATTCCACCATCACACCCGATTGTTAGCAGCCACTACTGTTACCAAATAGAGACAAAAAACCTGGTGGACTATAGGCCATGAACCACTGTGGTGCGTTCTGGGTAATATTCAGACCTGTGAGGCTCACAGTATTATTTGATGTGAGTGAGTTCCAAATCTGTTTTTACCAAGAATAGACATACTCAAGAATTCACACACAATACGTTTTATGATTTTATTAAAATCAACTTCTTATCTTAGAGCATACAATGTGCATGGTTATAACTGTAAAAATGAGCAAAGCAGTGGCAATGTAAGAACCTATGGAGCGGGTGGTGGAGATGCGCATATCATCACACCATGAGGGAAAGGGCCAACGCGGTGTGCAACTGCCCTTACCTGCCTGCCGTGAGGGGAACGGCCGCAGTCAACTACCTCTCCCAGAATCCCCTCAACCTGACACCACCTGTGATGCTGCGACATGCGCCCAGAGGCGCGATTTTAGCAGCCCTTGCCTCCCGCAGCATGGGACGCGCCTGGGCAGGCCCGTCTGCGCCCATCAGTGGCAGTACAAGGCAGGGCAGGGCCAGCCCCCTTGGTTGGTACAGCGGGCATATCTACACATGACTCCTGGTCCTGGAACAATATCGATAAGCACCAGGAAGCCTTGGCAGTGTGATCAAACTTCCCTATCCCTCCTTTTTACCTGGATTGTGACTACTACCATCTCATTACCGTTAAAAAACCCCACAGACTGTCCGTTAAGTGGTGGTTGGTGTTTTGAGGTAGCCCAAATGAAACTGTCAAAAGTTGTTTTTTTACTAATTACTTTTAAAAACTAACGGCCAAGTGTTTACCTGCACTCCTAGTTTGTTGTTCACCTTAGCTATATAGGTCTTTTAAAGATTTTATAGGAGTTCAGATACCTGTTAGTGTCTGGAGTCTTCTATTATGCTCTTTATGGTCATAGTTACACTGCTACCCACATCCTAATCCAGTTTTACAAATTGCATTTCGATACCTGTACTTACTTTTTTGTCTTTTTCTGTGCCCTGTGTACTCTTTTTTATTTTGCCTCCCTTGTTCCCCATTCTCCGAGAGAATTAGCAGTGCTCGAATAACATTTCATCTTCTTGCAAAACTAGCCATAATTACGAGGGACAATGGGTAAGCACGTTTGTGTAGAAAAGAAACAACAGGCTCCCCCTAAGTCAAAAACTAAAGTACAACCCACCTCTATTGATAGGATGCTTGAGAAGGCTGTAGTAGTGGTAGCAACAGAAATTGAGCAGACAGACAGACGACTATCTCTAACCCCAAACTTGGAACTACCTTTGGTTGATTTAGATACATTGCAAGTTTCAGGAACCCTCCTTACCGACATTCTTGGGGGCCAATCACCTGCAGTGGAAGCAATTATAATTGAGCAAAGTAGGGAGGATCCACAAACACTGCCCATTACTAAAGGGAAATCTAAACCACAAGCTAAACCAATGGCTAGAAGGAAGAAGGTGACGAGAGAGAAGCCAGATGATAGAGGTACTGGGTTGGGAGGTTTAGTAAATAGCTCTGAGCCGGTCACTGAACAACCTGCCTGGGTAACCAAATTAGTGGTGGATTTGCAAACACAAGTTACGGCCATAGTTCAGGATGAGCTCAAATTCCTTGTAGATAGGGTTGATAAGATGGCCACCCTGCTCAAGGAACTGACAGGTGACAGGGGAGAAGTTGACAGAGGGGTTGCAAATGGGAATGACGGGACTGGCATTTAACCTATAGCATTAGTTGAAACCAACACTATAAGAGCAACGCCGTCCCTCTCACAGAATGACGCCTCGGTTTTTGCTGCACCAAACCGTGAGAGACAGCAACCCGCAACCTCTAGTAGAGTCATTTTGGAGAGACAACACACCATAATCCTAAACAGACCTAATCCATCGTCTTTAGATCAACAACCCAACATGGATTGTCAGTCGAAGAAACAGTGGGAGGGTGTAGGATCCAAAAAGCGCACTGAAGCCTCTAACAAAAATCCTTCCCTCCCAGTCTTAACTTTACCACCCGCATCAACTCCCTATGTCCTTGTTCTTGCAGGTATCCCTGAACAAAGAGGGGGCCAACATGAATCACACCGGAATTAAAAAACAAAAGTTTGTCCTGGCTAGTTAACCATAGGCAATTTATGTATGATGATGGAGGAGAGATTTTAGCAACACGTAGAGTTGACTGGCTTGGTTGGAGACTGAAGGACATTCAGGGTGATTGTATAGTTTTAAACTTTAGAAATCCGTGTGTTGTCCAAGATACGTTGGGAGCCGGATGGGTATGATTAGAGTTTTGCCGTTGGGTTATTTTCATCCCCCAGAGAGAGCTCACCGAGCAGGAAAGAAAATTGGTTGGGGCTGGAGACCAGAAATTCAAGGTTACCATACAGCTTCCCTAGATCATTATCGACCCAGGCAGCCAATTTACAATATCCCTACATCAAACAGATTCTATTGCTTAGGAGTCGATTGACTCGAGCCCAAGGGCTCAGGACCCGGTGATCTACAGGGCGAGAGCCAGGCGGGAACTGTTATATCCGAGGTGGATCTAGGGAAATGTGCGACTACAGGGGATGGTAAAACCAGTGGGAGCATGAGCGGCTCCCCAGGAAAAAAAGAGGGACGCAACACGGCCAAAATCAGCATTCAGCTCCCTCAGCTAGTCTGTAGTGGAACTGTCAAGAAAGCTGTTCTTCGGCTTTGCGGGACTTCGCCTTCACCCACCACTGAAGTTGTTGCTAAAATTAATACCCCGGAGCCACCAAAGCTGCAAGTCCTATCCTGGAACGTAGCTGGTCTAAACTCTAAGATAGATATCCCAGATTGGGGTCACTTTATTGACCAATTAGAAATCTGTATGTTCCAGGAGATGTGGGCAAGAGAGGAAGTCTCAAAACTGGGTTTTGCTACTTTTGGCATTCCTGCAGTATCATGTGGCAAAGGGAGGCCCTCGGGTGGATTATGCACATGGGTAGGTGTCCACCTCAGCTGCACAGCCAATAAGACAGAAACACCTTCAAATGACATCTTGTGTGTCCTCCTCCACTTTCTGCCAAAGATTACTATTGCACTCATCAATGTGTATTCAAGACCAGTTAGATGTGGCCAGAAGTCAAAAACTCTTGACGAATTAACTTCCTTTCTAGCCACCATGCCCGAAGAGTATATGGTGATTATAGGAGGGGATTTTAACTGTCAGTTTGAGCCATTAGAAGGCATCTATAAGGATGGCCCCTGTGAAGAAAATCAGTATTGGGCCATCCCAGAGTCCACTAACCCTTTAGTTAATGTCTGGTCCCCTCTGGTGATACAGATGAACTCCCTTGTCCTAAATCACTCACTAAGGGCATGTAACGGACGAACAAAGTCGGATTCCCCGAGCAATCTTACCTTTAACAGAAACGGGTGAGGCTCTCTACTAGATTACATCCTAGTCGATTTAAAATCCTGGCATAGAGTACTTGATTTCAAGGTCAAGAAGCGGCTTGACAGTGACCATAATGCCCTTGTACTGGAGCTACACGAGCTAAAACCACTGAGTGCCCCAGGGTCACAGGACCCATCTGATGCTAGGCTATCTCTCACCTCTTGTAGGAGGAGTTTCAGGTGGGCTGACTTATACCAGACACAAGAAAGGCCAGGGTCCCTGTATGAACCTATTATCCCTGCCCTCTTGACTGCAACCAAATATGTCTCTGCTAATGGAATTACAATTGACCCACAGATAGTAGCCCTGAACCATAGTAGGCTAACGTCAACTCTGGCCGATTACTTCTTCCCCTTGAAAACTATCAGGCCAAATAAGAAAACGCCACACACCTGGTACAATGCCCAATGCCGAAAGGCTAAATCAGTCTTGATTTTAGCCATCAAGGCCAATGACCACCCTTTAACTAAATCAAATAGAGCGGCCTATTATTTAAGCATTGGGGAAGCAAAAAAAGGCTGGGAAAATTACAAGTGGGACACTCTGAGAAGTTCCCTGAGCTCCCTTGATATGAGGACCTTTTGGAAGGTGGTCAACTCAGGCATTTCTGAGGTAAAATCACTGATCGAACCAAACTTAGAGGCAGAAGTGTGGAGGGTCCACTTTGAGTCCCTCTACACGAGGACTGAGACAGTGGATGGCGCAGTACTGGTTGACTGCCAGACTGCACCCATGACCACCCCCAGGACCAGCGACGTTGTCCCGACCATAACACTTAAAGAGATAATGAGTGCCCTTGACAAAATAGCACCAGGTAAGGCGCCAGGACTGGATAAGATCCCTGGGAGTCTATTCCGCAGTGAACCATCAATTTGGGCACCCTACCTTTGGGTTTTATTTAATGCTATTATGCAAGGTATGCAGATCCCCGCTAGTTGGGCCGTAGCTGGAATTATTCCAATCTATAAAAAGGGTTGTCCGTTGTTACCTACAAACTATAGGCCCATAAGCCTCATAGCCATAAGCCAAAAGATTTTTGCATGAGTGTTGTTGTCTCGGCTGCAGAGTTGGATGGAGGAGCACAAGATACTCAGTACCCTCCAGGCAGGGTTCAGAGAAAAAATGTCTACACTGGATCAGACCCTCAGGCTACAGGTACTACATTGGAAGATCGTGTGCGTGGAGGGTGGCAGCCTCTACCTAGTATTTGTAGACCTAAAATCAGCATTCGATCTGGTCCCAAGAGATAAGCTGTGGGCGGTTCTCTGTGAGTTGGGGGCTCCGGTATACCTATGCCAGATATTGAGTCGGCTGCATGAAGGTAATTACGCCCAAATAAGGTATGACAAGGAAGGAAAACTCACTGCCCCCATTCACATAGGAAGAGGTGTTCGTCAGGAATGTGTCCTCGCCCTGACCCTTTTTAGCTTGTTCAACGGGTTAGTTGATTTTTTACTCACTGAGAAAGATTTGGACATCCCTAAGCTGGCAACGCGTAAAATTCCCGCTATGATGTTCGCCAATGACACTTTACTGCTATCAAAATCTCCCATGGGGATACAGAGGGTACTTAATAGATTTGATGCCTTTTGTAAAGAAAGAGGGCTTGAGATTAACCTCCAAAAAACTACATTTATGGTGTTTAACTCAGCCAAAAGTTCCAGATCAATTCCATCCCTTAATGGCAAACCCCTTGAGAGAGTATCTGCTTTTGACTATCTCGGCATAACCATCACAGAAACAATGGATTGGGGGGGGGGGGCCAAATCAAAAAATCTACTCTGAAATTAGCACAAACAGCAGGAGGCCTAGCAAAGGTTTTTCGTAAATCCAGTCACAAACCTGTGAGGCCAGCAATAGAAGGTTCAAGCCAGGGAAGCGGCATTGTATGGTGCAGAGATGTAGGGTCATTGCTGTCCTGACAGCCTCACGAAGATAGAAAACCCCTTTCTCAGGCAACTGTTTGGTCTCCCCAGGAGCTCCCCACTTGTGCCGCTCCACTTGGACCTTTGGGTAAGGGCTATTGCTGAAGAAGTCAACCTTAGACGGATTTTATTTTGGCGACGTCTATGGGTTACCCCAGAACTTGCCGATTACAGGGATAAACTCACAGAGGTGATGAGTTTACCAGGGACAAGGAGGCTACCCTGGCTCGCCCACGTTCGTCATACCTTAATGACTATGGGACGGGGCAATCTCTGGGATAACCCAGAAGAGGCATGTGCCATAGTGTCTAGGAAAGAACTAAAGGACTGTTACTGGGAGCACAAACGGGCACAACTCCAGAGTAATCCCCTGGTAGGCAAGTTAACTGCAGCTTTTTTAGAAACCAAGGACCTGTATAGCCTGGAGCCGGCTTTGAACTAAATCAAGCCGGCATGAGCCAGGAAGCTTTACCTCCAGTTTAAACATGGGGTGCTGCCACTCCGCTCCTTTACAAATAAATGGGCGGGCTCTCAATCCCAGGGGTGTCCGGCTTGTGACTGTAACACAGAATCAGTCCATCATGTGTTTTTCTGTTGCCCTGGGTATCTTAAAGCAAGAAAACGGTGGCTGGTCCAGATCTGCAGAAACTTGGGAACTAGGCGCTGTTCTGAGGCCTACTGGATACTGAAAAACGACACTAGCCTCCCCATAGTGTATTCAGTAGCAGGCTTTCTATTCTCTATGTGGTGTACTCGTAGAGTACTCCTAAAGCCAACTCAGTAAAATTAATAGTAATACAAGAAGAAAAATGAATTGAATGTCGTTGATCTACCCTTTGCTACTTCAAAGGTATTAACTGTTTAATCTGGAATTACTGTTATGGCTTAATCTATTTGTTATTAATGGGAATGTACCGCTACACAGGATTGATGCCTTTGAGATTTGAACGTTTATACCAGAGTAGTTAAAACTTTGATTTATTAAATCTTGCCTGGTGAATTGTTTGTATATTTGGCACATGCACTTTATAATCTCTTTTATTATTCCCTATTTTCGACCGTTATAGTGACTCATATGAAGAGAACCTCCCACCACTTAGCTGCTACCATGAACTGTACTGTAATTTTAATGTTTTAGGCCTTAACTGGCCATGTTTTTATTCAATTTTCTATAATTGTACGCATTTAGCTATTTTATATTTATTTTTAAGTAAATGAAATGTGTACTATTTTATCTGTGCTTGTATGGTCAAACTGGCTTAAATAAAGCTATTATTGAATTGAATTGACAATAGAAAATATTATAAAAAATCACAACATTTTAATCTTTTTTTCATAATTAACCTGCACAAAAACAATAGAAGCAGTCTCTGTTCTCCAACTCCTCCTTTCTTGCCTCTAGCTGAGCTTTCTTATCAACAAAACTGTGTGAGTTGATAAGGTGGCCTCTCACCTGCATACCTTAGTGGAACAGTAGAAATGTTGTTCTGTAAAAAAAGGCTGTTGTCTTTCCCTTTTCTCAGTAGCTATGACATTTCAGCAAGCGGATAAGGCCAGGCTGGCTGTGAGGTGTCCGCTTGTGGCCGTCACAAAAGATGTATAGAGTCTCAGTCTCCCAGGAAGTCAAAGATTAATCTCTGCCTTGTACTTGTCTATTTGCAACTTAAATACACTTTTCCAATTTTTTAAAAAACTACAGGCCTCACAGCGAATTATGTCAAATGCATGAAGTAACAGCTTAATCTTGTTTTATTTATTTATTTTTAAAGTTTTGTATAGCGAGAACATGACCCATGCGGGTATCAGAGCGCGTCACAATTTTGGGTAAGTAGGATACAATATTGGGAAGAAAACATTTGTTACATATATATGCATGGCACGTGCATGACCCTTGTGGGTATAAGAACGCTTCACATAAGGGTTGGGCGGATCCAGTAATGGGAGAAGAACATTCGACACATATATGTACAAAGCATGCTAACAATGTTAATTGCCAGGTATATAACCATGTAAAAGTCAATCCAGAAAACCGAATAGAGGGCAGTAATGAAGCCTAAGGGCCGAGGCCTTTATGGCAAAAACTTGAGCTATAGGATTTTTTTCACTTCCTTTTTGAAAGAAGCGGTGGAGGAGATTTGACGGACATCTGGAGGAAGAGTTCCAAATCTGCGGGGCAATGCCCGAGAAGGCTCTGTTACTTGTTCTCTTTTTGAAGGAAATCTGTGGTTTCAGGAGCATTTGTTGCACCTTCACTTGATTCCATAAAACTTTACAAATCATGTGAATACATATATGTGAAAAATTGATACACTATCAAACTATAATAAAGCAAATGCTATACGTTACACATGTGCAAACAACACTCAATGCAATAAACATTTATAAATGAGAAATGTGCACTCAAAATAAATGAATATAGGAAATCCAGTGGGGAGGGGTACATAAGCAGAAAATGTGAAGATTACATCACCAGATCCAAATATGCAGATGCATAGAGAGTAACTATCACTGCTGAGTGTGGGAAGGGCCAGATTCATATGAAGTGAAGCTTTGAGTTGGTTGGGATGCTCCTTCTCTCACCCAATAATCGTAGTATATACCATATTGCACTTACTGCATCTGCATTTATGGTTTATGCCATGCTGTTTCTGTTGTCTTGTTACAGACTACTTTATCTATTTATCGTGGACAACCCTGCAATACAGTATTACATAGGCCTCGGCTATAAGTTGGGCAAAATGGTATTTCTGGGTGGGATAGTGCTCTGCCCAATTATAACTGGTCTAGTAATCCCACACCCGGATATCCCAGGTGAGGGGACATCAGGTCTGTTTTTTCTGTCTGGAAAATCTAAGCAGTAAAGTCACAGGCTGGGCTCCAAGCACAACTCGGTCCCTGGCCCACACTTTACTTCCATGGCACCAGAAGAAGCATGGAACACTCCTATTGCCAGCCCACAGACTATGCGGGTCCCAGCTGTCCACCCACCCTCCCTCTGCTTCTCACTACTCACCCCACACCTGCTCAGAGAAGGTGGTAAGTGGAAGCATATCTGCCCTCTGAATGGGGAACCCACATGTGGACTTCGCAGCAGCATGTTTTCTGCCATTCGGGGGACAATTCCTTGTGGCGGCTGGATTTATGTGTATCGACACCAGCTTGGAAAGTTATTTCTAGGTATCACACCGGGGATCTTGAGGGATGGGCCCAACCAGAAACGTACTAGTCCCTTAATTCAGAAAAAACTCACAAAGAAATAAGTCTGGTATGTTCTACATAAAGGGGGACAAGTATATCAAAAAAATTGAAATGTGACAGAACTACTGAGAAAGGAATCCTTATTGGGACGCGAACCCTCAGTCACCCGAGGGTGACATGCTTCATCAATGGGTTCTCTCCTCACACCCGGACTGCAAGGTACATGGTGTGGGCTACAACTCTTCGAACGGAGAGGAGCTGAGGTGTTTTACGATGAGTGATAATATTTAGGTGACTGGGGGACAGACTGCCAAAATCATTTAGTAGGGATTAAAACTACCTCCAGGTTACCTGATAGACTTTATTCTGTGGTCCACTGGGGATAGGATTAAAAAAAGGACCAGGGTTGTAGAAAAAAATAACTAGAACCCTTTTCAGTGGTCCAAGGTCGACATGTTTCCGCCTTGAGTGGTTCCAAAACTGGGATCCTTGGCATTCATTAGGACCAAAACAGTTGTTATTACATAGTCACTCTGTATATATATGAAAAAACTATATGGTCAAATTAATTTGTATACTGGCCAATCAGGATAGCCAGACATGCGATGGCCCATGTAAATTCGGGGTCCACCGTCGTTTCTGAAAATAATGATAGACGAACAGGAAAAATAAGTGGTGTCACATTTCATACACATTTCTTAATAACTGGTTGTCGTGCATATAAAATGAATGGTAGAAATACGCAGGCACTATGTGTAGCATTGCAAGGTTTCTATATTCTTGTGACATTGTGTGTCTTACCTAATTCGGTGGGTGCTGTTGTCCACCTTTGTGCCAATTGATATATCTAAAACCGCCCAATTAAAAGGCAAAATTAAAGAGACCAAACACATAGTACTATAACAAGTGCAAATGGTAGAAGCTTGTCTAATAAAGATGGTGGTACTACCATCTACTATGTGTTTCCTAAATATACCCATCTTCTCATCAGACCACTTTAATGCCCGGAAATCATCACTTCAAACTAATTGGGGCCACGAACCATCTCAAAATAAAGTGGCCCATGCTGATTAGGCCATTCCGAGAGGTGGTTTGGACGTTCCAGATTTCGAACTGTATGTACTAGAACAGCGTACAAGCCCACTTTGCCAAATTATTGTGTCAAATTTCAACAACGCTAGCATATATTGTGGTTGGACGGTATACATTCACATTGTTAACTTACCCATCAACTTGAGCCCAGTTATAACCCTAGTACATGATTGGCAGCATTTAGCTAAACAATCAGGCCTGGAGCAGTTGCACTCACTTTGCGTCCAAGTTTTAGACAACCTGGCTCTCCAGATGACGAAAGAGCCCAAGGCTGGGCGGTAGCCCCATGCACTGGCCTCCTCAATCTGGGAGACCTCTTCAGAGACAAAACCTTCCTAATACTGGATGCATTTGCCAGCCTTGAGACTATGAAATGAAGTGAAATTTATTGATAGATATAGACCTCATCTGAGATCCACAATATATTAAAATAATATATACAATTTTCCAACCCCATTGTATTATAATATATCATAAAATTAATTATAAGCAAAATTGATTATTATCCTTAGCTTATATATCGCTAAAATAGCGGGAGTAACACTTTTCAAAAGTAAAAAACGTTGTAGCATACAAATTTATCAGTAGGGGTTCTTATGATCTCAATTAGATCGGTATTACTAAGAATATTATATTTTATACAGATAGGTTTTAAAAATCGTGAACGCGCCTCAATCAAACTGCCATGTGGACAGACAAATAAAACATGTGCCAAGTCTTGGATTCCTCCTTAACACAAATCCCATTGGCCTGTTTTATTAACGTTGCCGCCCCACTTTTTTGTTACATCTTTTAGAGGGAGTATCCTCAGCCTTAACATCAAAATGCAACACCTAACCTTGTGGCCCAATGTGAAATTCAAATATTTTGGGCACTCGTTATACTCCACACTAGCTATTGCCAGCTTGTAATGCGATAACTCTTGACAATAAAGTTTATCCATTTCGAAGCTCAGCCTCGCGGTTGATTTTTTCAAAAAGAACTACTCCTTGGTTAGCCTTAAATGATTCCTGACGTACAATTGCTCCTAATGTACCGTCAGGTGCATGTAGTATGTTATAAGCCCATCAAACAAGGTTTGCCATAGCTCTCGCACTCACTACCCCTAATTCCAGTCGAAGTGCCAGAACGGGAGTGGCTTGGCTTGTAGTCGTAAGCATGCGCAAGAATTTTCCCTCCCTGAGATTTAGAAAACCCCAATGGTTGATTGGAATATATTCTAAACCATAAATTAGAATCGGGGTAATCTATGTTCGATAAACTTCAAGGAGAGTTGAAAAATGCCGCCTCCCGGTAGAGAGACACATTTTTTTATAGCACGTACATGAGATACTGTCTTTAGTTCAGCCCACTGAAAGTACGAGGCAGTACTGGTGGACTGAGAGAAAACTCTCACTAAATAGATGTAAGTAGATGCTATTTCTACTGTTATTCCTCCTAGTTTCCAGGTAAAAGGTATAGCTTTTTTCCTACATCTGAATGGTACTATTTTTGTTTTGGAAATATTTATTTTTAAACAGTGTCTTTCAGTATAGTTAAAAAAAGCCTCCATGCAGGGCCGGCTCTAGGGCGGTGTGACTGGTGCCACTGCATCGGGTACTGGCTTCCTGGGGGCGCCGTTTTTGCAAGTTTATTATGTGTTTAAAGCACCTGCTGCAGCGTTCCTTTCCACCGGCAGTTACCAGGCCTCACAAAAATGTCAAGATAACTTTTGTGATTAATGTTCTTCTTGGAGAGAGATCAGAGTTTTGTATAGTCGAGGTTTTGACTTATGTGAAGTTAGTGCAGAGGGTTAATATACCCTGCAAGGAACGTGTACCAAGTAGATTACAGAGTGCATATAATGTAAACAGATCAGCAGGTTTCTGCTTTTAAAAGAGACATCCTTTTCTTGCAATTTATAACTAAGTCCAAATATAGAACAGTGAGCTATTAACTTTCATCATAGAACTGCATATACACAAAGTATACATTAGAACACTTATTAATGTTGCAAACAGGGTAAATTTGACTAGAAATATCTTCTTATTATTAAAGAAAAGTCGTAGCTATGCTGTTTCTTTTTCGACTCTGAGTTTGTGCTTCTCCAAACCAAGCACTCTTAAACTATACTGCCTACCAGTATTAATGAAATATGTGACGTTACAACGCGGCACGTTATATCGCAGTTATTACAACGCAAGTTGTTATAATGACTTGCGCTGGTTATAGGAATAGTATGAATTACTATTCCAACTCAAGCCTACGCTTTTTTTTTTTTAAAGAGTTTTATATAGCGCGAACTTGACCCGAATCCAATCAGGTATCAGAGCACTTTACATAGCACCAGTTACGTTACATGAGGACAGAATCACAGGATGTTCAGCGTCGTTACCGAGACTCAAACCCAGTTCCCCAGGTCCGAGGTCGAGCGCCCTAACCATTAGGCCAACTCCTCTCCCCTAAGGCATGGCTTTGCCCAACAGTCACCTCCTACTGGATACAGGTGTCCGACACACATCTAGCATGATAGAAATGGACATGTAACCAAATTCTCTGATGGGTCTGCTGTGCTGTGCACTGGATATACCTATTCAACATGCAAGTTCTCAGCAACAGCACACTTGGTGGCCAAATGCAGAGTCACCCTAAGATGGAGGAGAGGCTCTCCACCCGCACCACTCACTGTGATAAGGTCCTAATTTACTGCAACACCAATAGTGAGCTGTATGCTAACCTGCATCACCCGCCTGCCAGGCCCAAGGGTGCTCAGGATCCATTCCGCACCTTTTTATCCAGTAAAGTTAGATCACCCCTTCACTGACATGCCCTCACTTGCAGAAGGTAGCAAAAGCGTTGATTAATCAAACTGCAGTGAAACCTTGTTTAAGGTTGGTGATTTCGTGGGGCATGCACATAAATACTTGATGATGAGTGATGGACACACAGTGACCATGCAGTTTAATATCATTTCTCTCTCGCCTAGCTGCATATTGTATTAATTGGAAAATGTGAAAATAAAGTTTAAAACACATTTAATCGCACGGTATTGCGGCAGATTTACCACAGAGTAAAGGTGAAATCTCAAGCGATTTGATTGTGCCCCAGTACTGTGCAACTCGGATTGAGGCCCTTTGACTCCTCGCCCCTATGCTAGAAAGTGTGATGGGCCCCTCCTAGGCAGCGTGCGTGGCCTCTTCCTGAACCCTGTCCTCTCTCTGGAAGAACTTGACAGACAATGTCAAAGAAGACATGTACCCAATTTGACTCCAGCAGGCAGGCAGGTTCCTTCTAATGTGAGCAATGAGTCATGTTGTCTGCCTGAAAGCACTAGCTTGGGGAGATGATTAGGATTCTCCAGGAGTGTGGTCACTGTGTTTAGGTTTATTACATGATTGCTTAAAAAGGAAGAGAGTAAAGTCCAATGTATTAATGACCTGAGACTGCCGCGCTATAGTCTGTTGAGTTTAATAATTCGAAGGCTCATGTAAAATGGATACCAGAATTAAGATTTTGAGTCTTTACACACGTGCATATTTACAGTTATCGGTTTGCTAGAGGGGAAATAGGGTGTATAGTGACCAGGGACCGCCGCAGTGTTATCAGGTAGAGGATCAAACTGTTCTTGAATTCATGTGTCCTTTATTTTACAGTCTGAGTCTGTTGGGCTGGGCGAACAGCGTTGTGGTACAGACTTTGCTAAACCTTTAACAGATATTTAACAAAGCAGCAATTCAGGGGATCCCCTGGGTCAAGGCTAGGGGTGGGCGGAATTTGCGAAATTCACTTTCGCATATTATCGCGAAAAGCTAAAAATCTCTGCAAACACGCGGAAATATCGCGAAGATGCAGAAGTTTTTTTCCCGCCCGTTCGCGGTATTTTCTGCGTGGTCGCAGCTCACCAACTTACCCATGCGGTTGCTCACGGGCGCGGCCATCTTGTTTTCACTTGTCTCGCGGTGCATGATCGCGTGAAGAAAGACGTGATCGCGCGACAAATGACGTTACTGCGGGCGCGAGACAGCGCAAATGGCTACCAACAATCCAACATCTCGTGGAGAGCGCGACCGGATCGGCAAAACTTGTCGGCGAACGCGGGGATTCAGGTAAGGCGATCACGCGCACGCGAGAATATATTATTTTACAGCGCGAGCAAGCAAAACATTTCCAGTAAAATGCGGATTGTGGAAATTTTGACATTTTCGCGCTTTCCGCGGAACGCGAAAGTTTCAAATTATCGCAATTTCCGCGAGCGGAACGGAATTTTAGCCCAGGCCTAGTCAAAGCAGGCCAGGATTGCCTGCCTTCTTGGTCGGATTCCCCTTTGATTGAAAACCCTTGTTAGTAGATAGCATCTTTCTTTGCTTTTAGTGTTGCAGGAGCAGACTAAATGAATCAGGTCTTCCTTTCCAGTCCCATAAAGGCGGCAAGTGGTGGGGAGATTTCTGCGCAACCAGGGTGCCAAATGATCTTTAACTAGTGGTATCCCCAGCCTATATTTTAAAATCTGCAGCTTGATAAAGGCTGGGTAGCCTGTTACAAAATAGTTTTGGAGGGCAAGAGTTGTATAATTACTAATTACATCCATCCATGTGCTCTTTTGGATAGTGTAGCCTTGTCCTCCATGGGAGACTGGATTTTGAGTGACTTTGTAACCAGACGCTTGAAAATCTGGATTCTAGTAGGTGTATCTCAAAGTTCTGTCGGTCCTGGGAGGTCGAGAGACTCTATTATTAGTACACTCTTGCCGGTGACATGTTACGGTAGAATAGGACACTTTACCCCACACGCATTTACAACGCGTGCCATTACCCAGAGTTTTTTACTCTGCAAAAACTTTTACAACACAGGGCTTTACAACACAATCCATTACAACTCATTGTCCATAACAACGCAATTTACTATTATAACTCCAACGGGTCGTTGTAATGGGGAATGCGTTGTAATGGTTTGCGGTGTAAAGCCCTGCATTGTAAAGGTTTTTGCTGAGTAAAAAATCTGGGGTTATGGCATGTGTTTTAACGCATGCGGAATAAAGGATGTTTTCCCATACAGTATTGTAGTTCTTCCCATAGCATGTGGTTTAGGGTGTTTGGTTCAGCCTTCCGAATCTTGTCCCAACATGTTATGTATGGTCTCCGCCAGGCTAGCGACTGTTTTAACAGTTCTAATTCCAATCTTATCATGCCGGTGAGGTGTAATTAGGCAAAGAGAAAATGTTCTGTAGATTTGGGTGTTTGTGGAGTCTAGGATGCTGGCATCTCGTCCTCTTAATGATTCGCTTCCGTATGAGTCTGTTGACAGAAGTTTCGCTCTTGCGACTTCAAGCAGTGGCTTCAGGTGCAGGTATAGTGGTCTCCTTTGCGCTCAAGAGTCTAGATGACCAGGAAGCATGTGCCAACCATCTTCAGCAGTTGGGTGGCAGGACCAAGTGGAGACAAGAAGCAGCAAGTCAAGTGGATAGGCATAGCAGGGCAACTATGTGAAGAAATACAAAGGGCGGATGACATAAAATACGCAGTGCGGGTGAGATATGATTTCTTCCTGATAGTTCTGCAGTCAAGCGGTTGCAGCATTTTGTACCAGTTGAAGGTGATAAAGTAGCTTCCCTGTACTCGCCCAATAGAAGGAGTTTGCATAGTCCTGTTGAATTGGGCCAGGGCATTGACAACTGTGACAAGAAGGTGGGGCGTAAAAAACAGGTTAATACTCATTTTGGTGTTTACAGTTGATAGAAATAAATGCTAACACACTTTGCAACCTGGGGTTCAAGTGGCAGATTACTGTCAATATAAGTTACCAGACAATTAATTGCATGCTTTACTGGACTAGATGGCTGGCACATAATATGTGGCCATAGACATAATAAGTGTCTACATTTGTGGACATGCACAGCAGATGAGACATAAGAGAGATGCAGCGTTTGTATCGGAGAATGACTCTAGGCAGTTCCAGATGCAGAGAAGTGAAGAGCTTTATTTGTCACCATTGCCTTCTTGCAATGTCATTTTCAACTGAATGCCAGAGGATCTGTGGCTACACATTTCACATGCCAGCTATGCCATGTAGCTGATAGTTTCAGAGCTAAATTTATGTTCATCAGTAGCTGTAACACTGCATGATGCAGGCAGGAAGTTGGGCCGATTAAGTGAATTATTCAGCCCCCCTCAAACCATGGAATGAGGAGAGACGGCAATAAACTAATTCCAGACATTTTGCATGAAGACCTAGTCATTATGTTTAGGGCATAAACATTCACAAAGGTGACATGTCAATCTGCCTTGGACAATATTATATCTACCTAGTCATCCTTGGTGTTGTAAGGCAGGCAGAAGAGCAGCTTTTTTTCTGATGAGGATTGCTGTGCCTCTGGCATAGGAGGAATAGGTGGAAAAGTATATTTATGCACTTCATTTAAATGCAAATTTCTATCTGGTTTGTCTTGGCAAGTGTGTTTCTTGGAGGAAATAATAAGCAAAGAACAATGTTCACAAGGAACTCATTAATTCAATTATTACAATTTCTGCAATTAATAGTATACCTTGCATGAATGAAGCAGAGACCGAAAAACATATAGGATGGAACCTCAATTCAATTAGGTCTATTATTAATATAGCGATTTTTATAGAAGCCTACAAGTCAATTATTGCAACTGTACTCACTTCAGCCAAAGTGAGTGTAATTTATTTTGCATTATGATATTCAAAAGTACAGGAAAAGTATAAAGGGAATATTCAGTTGAGTATTTACACTATATACATTTTCACATTTCACAGTGTTTTAGTGACCCCCAGTGGTGTGACCATAACCAAAAAAAGTGCGATAGAGGTAGTGCTAATAAAGAAGATGATGCAGCAGTGGTTTTTGGTATTTTAGAAGAGGAGCTCTCTGAAAATTTAGTACAATACATTTTTGCAAGAAATTCTTAGTTTTCTAGTAGTCGACGACGTTTCAACCCTCTCGTGATACGGGGTCTCTGCAGGACAGGAATTCTGGGGACTGAGTGGATAATATAGTTTTAGCTGGCGCAGGGAGGGGTACAATTTGTGGCCTAGAAGGAGAGGACAATTAGCTTACCGATTAGCACATAATAGTGCCCGAAATGCAGCAATCTTCCTAAGTACATCAGGGGTCTTCAGGTGGTGTCCAGGTAGGATAGGTCCTATTAAGGCCATAGTAAGTGGGAATTTAACGCCTATACAATTTGTGTAAGGCGAAGTGAATATGGAATTAGGGAAATGGCTTACCGTGTCACGCTTAGCCAAGTAGGCTGCTGGTGTTGTTCACGGCAACCAATCGGTTACCGTAGGTCCTATTGGTATAATAGAATTTTAATTTGTATGCCCAAACATGTAGGGCAGATACTATACTCATACCAACAGCATATTAATAATGAGGTCTACTCACCAAGTCAGTCAGTCAGTCAGTCAAAATACTCTTTATTCGATTTTTGTTAAAATCATAAAAGGCGTACAACAAACACAAATACAGTATTTAAAAACATCACTTAATCTCATTACAAAAAGGGTTTTCTGCGTAATGATTACATTTCATCAGATTATTGCATGCGAAAGTACAAGTCTATTTACAAATATTAAAAGTATTCCTTTAAAAACCAGTTTGAATTAAAACAGGTCAATCTGGGGTAGTCTTTTCTTCCTAGATCTAAATGCAGCGGTTAGATAGCAAGCAACACTAAACATGGTGTAAGTATCTGCTAACGTTTGGAGGAAGATTAAGGCTGGCCTTATTTGAGTAAAGCCCGCCGCTTTCAAGACAGGGAATAGATATTTCCTCCTTTCACTGCTGTAAAAATCACAAAAAAATATAAAATGGAGGGTATCTTGAATTGAAAAATTATCACATCCGCATGGCGGCCCATCATCAGGTTTTGACCACACCGGAAAATTTCCTAAAGAATAATGGATTAAATTCATCCTGAATTTAGTCAGTAGGAGTCTATGAAGAGGGTTAGTCACAGTTTTTAGGTAGAGTTCCATGGTGGGCGAAGTAGTTAAAACGATATGTGCCCTCACCATGGGTTTCCTCAATTCCAAATCTTCTCTATCCATACGAACCCTCTCCAGAAACATCTGCTTAATCCATCTGACATCCTCCCTCCTGATGTTAGATGGGTCATTAAAAAGTTCCGGTCTCCCTAGCATTAGTAAAGTAGATTTAATACATTTTAGCCAGGGAATTCTCATGGCGTTATCCCTTGCAATGACGTCCTTGAGGATGGCATGGTTTAGCGTCAGCTCGGGATTCAACCACGTTTTGACCCAAAAAAGGAGGGGAGCTAATTTTAATTTATCAGAGATGTATGCTAAGCCTATTTCCTCATGGATAGAGAAGGTGGGTGTGGAATCTGGGACAGATAAAATATTCCTGATGATACCGTTTTCTACCCTCTGTATTTTTGCCGTCTCTGCATAGCCCCAAATCGCAGATCCATACATAGCGATTGGAACGCACTTACTGTTGTATATTTTGATCACAGCCTCCATTGGTTTAGCTCCCAGTCTTTTTGTAAAGGCCAGCAAGGCTGATGAAGATCGTGCTAGGCTAAGACTTTTAGCTTTAACCTGGGAGACCCAGGACCCTCTTTGGTCAAAAAGGACTCCCAGGTATGGAAAGACTGGGACCCTAGAAAGGATCTCCCCTTTGCAAATAAACGATTTTTTCTGCAACATATTTACTTTACGACCAATAATCATGGTGTGGGACTTGGAGACATTGATTTTCAAGTCTAGATTCTCCATAAAGGAACCAAAACGGTCCAGAAGAATCTGTAGGCTAATCCCTGTTCGTGCTATCAGGACGGCATCGTCCGCGTATAGGAGGGCTGGGATCTGAGCTCCGCCTACACGGGGAACATCTGCCAATCCTGTTTCTAGGTGTTTCCCCAGACCATTTATATAAATAGTAAAAAGAAGGGGGGGCCAGGATACAACCCTGGCGCACCCCTTTTTCAGATTTAAAACTTTCCGTGCACCTTCCGTCCCTGGTGACTCTTATTTTTGCCTTGAGATCTTGATGTAACCTTGCCATAAAAGCCACCAAGGGCTCCTCTATGCCTAGCTCTAGTAGGATAGTCCATAGCTTGCTTCTATTCACCAGATCGAAGGCCGAGGAGAGGTCCATGAAGGCCAGGTAAACTGTCCCCTCCCCGGCCACCGTATACCTGGAGACTAGAAGGTGGAGGTTAGAACATTGTTCCAATGTCCCCCTATTCTCACGAAAGCCGTATTGGATATTCGAGAGTCCCCCATTCAGTTCTATATTTTCCCTTAGTTGATTCAAAAGGACTCTACCTAAGATTTTGAAAGTAGAGTCGATGAGGGAAATTGGGCGATAGCACCCGGGGTCCTCCCGATTTCCCTTCTTAAAAATGGGGACTATTATGGATGTTGCCCAAGTTTGAGGTAGGCATCCTTCGGCTGCTGCTCTGAATACTCTGGTCAAAACTTTACTCCAGAGTACTGGGCAATATTTAAAAAAATCTGCCGGGACACCGTCCGGGCCTGGAGCCTTATTTTTTGTGGTATCCCTAATGGCTTTAAGGACCTGCTCTTCCGTAAATACCACTGTGGCTGCACCATAAGCCACCTCAGTGGTACTTGGGCAGACTAATGGTTCGCCCCCATAAATCTTGCTAAAATGCTGTACCCATCTCTCATCGGGAATTACACAATCTGTATTCAGGTTGTTCTCCCCTGTAAAAAAGGAGTGGTTAATGATTTCCCAGAACTGTTTACTATTTTTTAAAACATCTACATTGAGAAGATCGGTCCAAGCATTGTTCTTAATTTCATTTTTCCTTGCCCTCGCATTGGCTTTATAGGCCCGTCTTAGATGAGAGATTAGTTCTTTATCCCTTTTCTTGGCCTTAAGAGCCAGTTTCAGTTCTCTATGTGCCCTTGAGCATTTGCTATCAAACCATTTGTGGGGCTTTGGGGGGTACTTAGATTTAGGTTTTGTAAGATCCCTGACGGTTTGTGCACAGATACAATTAAAAGCTGCGACAACCTGAAGGTTCGAGGCAGTGTGATCTAGACAAGTTTCTATCGGTCCCTCAATTTTGGGAAGTAGGGTTTCCATAAACCGTTCCTCCATGGCCATACCCCATCTAAGTCGTCTGCCTTGATCACTGGGCACCGTCAAGGCGCAAACCCGGGGCTGATCCACCTGCCTGCGCCATAAGTCACTCCAGTGTATTGCAGCTGACAGAGGGTTATGATCACTATGGTGTGAGACCGTAACTTTATAGTCACTTGTCTTTGAAATTAAGCCTACAGACATAAATATGTAATCAATTATCGTCCCCTTAGTTGTACCTTTGTACGTGGGGACCTTCTCATTAATAGCAGTTTTAAATGATTCATATAAATTAAAATTGGCACACAATAAGTCAAGTGACTCCCCCATTTTGGTGTGTTCAAAGTGAGGAATGCAGGCTCCGGCAGGAGAATCTGCATCTAATGATTGACAAGGCAATTGACATTTGTGGCTGTTAAAATCGCCCATTAAAAATATTTCGAAGGGAGTATGTGAATTTTGACTGTATTTATTTATCAAGTTCGCCAAACAATGCACATGTTCGAATTCATTTGGTCCACCCCAGGCATTGTAAAAATTAATTACTAGTATGATACAGCTTGGGGAGACTGTCCATTCTATAGCTAGAATGTTTGGGGAACCTGAATTCAGTAGGTTAAAAGTTCCTACTAGATCTAATGGAAAAAAATGTAATAAGCCCCCCTTTTGCTCTCCCCGCGTTACTGGGACTAGCGGGTATTGTAAAACTTAGGAAACCATCTAAGTTAAAGGAAAGTGAAGTGTCCCACGTTTCTTGCAGAGCTATGACCTTATGTTTAGAAATGTATTGGGTCCAAGTAAGGTCTGATCTTTTAGCTCTTATTCCTGCAACGTTCCAGGTCATAAATGTACATGGTAGGGAATTTACCCTCTCAGGCATGGCTATTATAGGTGATGTTAGGCGTAAAGGTAGTCAATCGTTGGTGTTCAAATCACTTAAAGGATTAAAACGATTAACCAAATCCATAATAGGACCTGTGTTATCGTACGTTGGTGGGTTTCGGCTCACTTTCCTAATTACAGTTTGCCACCCATTCACTGGTGGGACCGTAATTGGGGGGGGGCATCCTATGTGAGTTAAAATGGGGCTGTGGGGGATAAAAGAAGCCTAAAGGGACTGCCCTGAGGCTATCACTTTCCTTAATATCTGATCCATCCCAGAACAGAGTACTCGGGCAATGGTCGTTATTAAAGTTTATCACCACACAATCACCTTTCACATTTTTAGCCCGTTTTCCCACCCATCCTACCCTTCTTGAGGCTATGATGCTAGAGGATGTATTTGAGTCACCACTGCTTAAATCATCACACCATTTTTTTGCTTTTCCAATAAGTGCGGAAGTTGACTCCTCCTCGCCTTCCCTTAGCGGGGTCACCCCTAGGAAAACAGCTACGTAGGGTACTACCGCAGGGGGCAGATTTAAATGAATCTTGCTTCCCAAGTAATTAGTTTCCCCTGATGTTAAGGGGACCACCTGTTGGGTAATAGGTATGGGTGGTTGGGGAGCCTGTAAACCTACTATATCTGATTCCATGGGCTCAGAGGTGGCCTCAGGTAGTGGTAGAGGTAGGTGTTGTGCTCTGTGACAATCTACGACCTTTTTATCACCAAGATGCAAGCTATCAATTTTTTTTGCTATATCATCTATCAGGACACATTTTTTTAACAAGCCATCGAGACATGTGTTCATAGTGTCTACTATGTCCTTTGCAATTCCCACTAAAAGGGGTTCAATCCGTTCCTCGAAAAGAGCCTCAATAAGGTCCTTTAGAGACTCCTCCATCCCATGAGTAGCTCGAGGGGGGGCCTCCCTCTTATTACGTTTTTTCGAGGATGATTTTAAAGTTCCCAAAGGGTCCGGATTTACAGTGGGAAGCAAAGTTTGGAATGCACAAGCTTGAGGTAGAGTGGAAACAGTGGCAGTTGTGGGTTTTGTTATGATGACGTCAGGCTCTAAAGGGATGGCTTGTGCTTCAGGTGATATAACTGAGGAGGGAGACTTAGCTATTAAACCCAGTTCTTGCTGTGCTGTAGCAATTTCTTTAGTTAAAGCCCCCACCGCAGAAGTAAGATAGGACAAAATGGAGTCAGATTGTTTTGCCACTTTAGCCTTTTTTCCACCATCGTCTATGGTAGCACCGCTTTTCCGCTTACCCATATTTGCAGGAGATGTACGATAGGTGGCCCAGCCCTGCCTAGTCTTGCCGTGGACTGCCGTAGACTGTCCCGCCCTTGTCCCGGGCTTCTCCCGGCGCCGACCGCGCGCGTCCCGCGGTGCGTGGGGCCCCGCGGCAGAAGTAGGCAGCGGCTGGCGCTTGTAGCGCGTCACCCTCGGCGACCTCCCGGTGCTTCTGGGGGATGTAGTTTCCCCTGGCCGTTTCCCTCACGGCGGCGATGTTCTTCTGTTCCGTGTAGCCGTTTCCCTCACGGCCCCGAAACTGCCTGCAGCAATGCACCCCGTAACAGGAGTGCTCCCTTTAGCATCAATGCTGCCCGCTCTGCAAGGGTGTCCCGCGGTGCGTGGGGCCCCGCGGCAGAAGTAGGCAGCGGCTGGCGCTTGTAGCGCGTCACCCTCGGCGACCTCCCGGTGCTTCTGGGGGATGTAGTTTCCCCTGGCCGTTTCCCTCACGGCGGCGATGTTCTTCTGTTCCGTGTAGCCGTTTCCCTCACGGCCCCGAAACTGCCTGCAGCAATGCACCCCGTAACAGGAGTGCTCCCTTTAGCATCAATGCTGCCCGCTCTGCAAGGGTGTCCCAAGTCGTTGCGGTGAGTAAATCAATAAAGATCAGCCCTTCATCAATTTCTCTAAGGGGAAAGAGGGGGGATTGGTATTATTCCACCCAGTTGGATGTAACGGCTTACAGTAAAGAAATCATGGGTAAAAGACCATACTCACCAGTGGTGAGTGAGTAATTTAATTGCATCACTGATCGCCATCAGGAGTTCTAAAGGTGACAAAAATGGGTCACTGTAAGGCTTATTGGTGTTATATTGTGCCTGTGACGCAACAGGCGCACCACGCAAGGTTATGTGACCTCACCCTAATAAAGGGGTCGCACACGTACGTACGCCGGTAAGGGCTACGACGGCGAGGCCAGGAAAGTCACCACTTGGCTCCCGAGTATTATTTGCAGCACCGTGAGGCCTACCAGTAATTGACCCCCTCTGTGTGTCATCGCCGGTCACATCCCATGCCCAGCTTCCGACATAACATCTGGCGACGAGGGTGGTCGTGCCCTCGCTGCACTCGGTGCATCGGTTAGGCGGCCGCGAGTGCGGTCATCGGCTCACGGCGCTCTTGCTCCGGTGTGCGGAGGGTCGTGCCCCTGAGCTCGGCAACCTGCGAGGTTCGCCTGGAGCCCGGCGCGTCTGTAGATGCGGCTGGACGACGTTGGCGTAAGACCGCCAGGTGAGGCTGTGCAACGCGGCGCCCATGCACGCTGCAGGGTGCGTGTGTAGCCTCGGCCCATCGGCCGTGTGGTTCCCCACCCTACGTTGAGCGCGTGCAGGCGCTCTGATGCCTCGGCTGCCAGCGGGGCCTCTGTGCAGCGTCCCCATCGTGGTTCACCCTCCACAAGGCTAATCCCGGACGGGGAGCGCCCCCTGCAAGGCCGGAAGAGGCTCCAGCACAGCACTTGGGGGGGTGTAGTGGAAAGGCCCACATTGAATGCCTGGATAAGAGGGCCCATTACAGGCCTAGGGGAGGAAAACCAACACGGGGATCCCCCTGAAAGGAGGAGGACTACTGCTTCACACACAAAGGGGAAAGGCCTAGTTAACAGCCAGTCGGTAAGCTGCAGATTTCAGCCGTGGGTGGAAATAACAAGCATTTCTAAAAGGCACACATTCACCTAATGTACAGCTCTGTTCAGCAGCCCGTCTGTAAGCCATAGTTCTCAGCAGCAAGTGAAGACAACAAGCACTGCTAAAGGCACACAGTCATCCAAAGCACAGCTGCGACCCAAGGCGGACAGTGAGCACATGGGGACCCGGCGGAAGGACACACACACACACACACCAGTCAAAGCACCGACCACATCCACCATACCTTCCATAGAGCCCTTTGTGGTGGAGGGATCGCCCTCGTCACTGGCACCCAAGTGGAAAGATTGGGTGGACCGCCTACTCATATTTTTTGAAGTTACCAAGGTCCACAAGGACCAGAAAAGAGCCATGCTATTAAACCTTGGGGGCAAGGACATACACAACATCGCCAAAAAGCTCTTAGAGGCCACGCCAAAAAATCACCACACCCTGATAAACGCACTCAACGGACATTTTGAGCCAATGGCCAATCGAGATTACGAAAGGTTTATATTTAGACAAACCCGTCAACTTCCTGAAGAATCACTGGACACATATCACGCCAGACTCAAAAACCTAGCGTCCACATGCGGATTCCCCGACGAGACAGAGGAAATTAGGGGGCAAATGATCCAGGGCTGTGCGTCCACCAAGCTCCGGGAACGGATACTGGAGGAGTCAGGAAAGTCGCTTGCTGACATTCTGACCTTGGGGCGCACGAAGGAGCTGTCAAAGGCACGGGCAGCGCACATGGAAGCGGCCCTCCAGGTACCGGTGAAGTCGGAACCAGTGAACGCGGTGGTGACCAAACCCGCGGCGAGGTGGGTCAAGAAAGGACCAGGGACATTGGCATCCGGACCCAACAAGACTTGTGGGTACTGCGGAGGACCAGAAAATTAATTACAAAGCTGTTCCTTTACAAAGGGGATGAGACAATCCATGTGCTGAACAAAGGATTTTAATTGTCGGATATTGTGGCCCTCACACAACCATCAGGATGTCGTGAATCACGTACCCTTCAGGATATATCGTGTCATCATCGGGCTGCTCCTGCGTCGAGTCGGCTGGTGCAATACCCGACGGGCTCTTTTTAGGGAGCTCTCTTTTGGAGATCTTTTTATCCGGTACAGCCGTTGGGTGAGGTGGGAGTGTGGGGCTAGTTTTTTGTATATATGATGTAGATAAAAGACAAAGATTAACATTCACATGTAGATAGAACAATTCTTGGTCCTGAAGAATCGCCAGAGAATTTCTCTACTTGAGCGAGAAACATGTCGACCCCAATGAGGCAGTGTACATAACCTAGTTCATAATTCTAAGTTAACAACACTCCACCTCACAGTTTTAATTAGGCAAGGAGGCTTCCTAAATAAATAGTTTGAGACAAGCACTCCGAACCCTATTTTTAATCTTTGTCTTTTATCTACATCATATATACAAAAAACTAGCCCCACACTCCCACCTCGCCCAACGGCTGTACCGGATAAAAAGATCTCCAAAAGAGAGCTCCCTAAAAAGAGCCCGTCAGGTATTGCACCAGCCGACTCGACGCAGGAGCAGCCCGATGATGACATGATACATCCTGAAGGGTACGTGATTCACGACATCCTGATGGTTGTGTGAGGGCCACAATATCCGACAATTAAAATCCTTTGTTCAGCACATGGATTGTCTCATCCCCTTTGTAAAGGAACAGCTTTGTAATTAATTTTCTGTACACTTTAGGGCACACTCAGCTGGACCTCCTTAAAAAGCCCGTTACGCCCCCCCTTTCGTTTTTGATACATTTACTGCGGAGGACCACCACATCAGGCGACTGAGTGCCCCTCCAGAGGCAAGCGGTGCTCAGGCTGTGGATGTTTTAACCACTTCGAGAAAGTTTGCAGGTCCAAGAGATACCGAAAACCCCGACAAGTAGTGAATGCCCTGCCGGAAGGAGAGAGAGGACCGAGTGACATGGATGACGATGAGGAAGAAGAGCGGGTAGAGCACAAAGTACACATGATCGCACCACGAAATGGAAAGCGCGACGTCTCCCACAGTGCAGCATTCGCGTAGGCTCCCAAGAGGTAATGGCAGTAGTTGACACCGGAGCCACCATCAACATCATGGCTTCTGACTTCACCGGACCATGAATCCGATGCCGGTTCTCCACTCTTCGGCAATCACCGTGTTCGCCTATGGCCAAGACACACCCCTGAAAATACAAGGCCGGTTTCGAACATCAATATCACATGGGACCCAGTCCATAACCACCACCGTCTATGTCACGGAAGACGGGCAAGGTATGTTGCTGGGGGCCGAGCGGCTGAAGACTTAGGCGTGGTGACGTTTGCCTTCGGGGTACACCAGGAGTCAGTCCAACATCTCCTAACCGAGTTCGCAGAAGTCTTCAAGGGTATCGGAAGGTTCAAAGGAAAAGAGGTCCACCTACACATCGACCGTACAATCCAACCGGTGGCTCTGCGACATCGACGAATAGCGTTTCACCTGCGGCCCCTGGCAGAGGAAGAGCTCAAGAAGCTGGAATCCGCAGGCATAATCGAGAAAGTGACCGGTCCCCCACTCCCTGGGTCTCTTCCATCGTGGTCACCCGAAAGCCCAAATAGCCAGGCGCGGTGAGGATCTGTGTAGATATGAGGCTACCCAATGCCGCCATCAAGAGGGAGCGCCATATCACACACACCATAGACGACCTCATAGGGGAGATGGGCTGCGCCTGCTGGTTTTCCAAGCAAGATCTGAGGTCCGGCTACCATCAGCTGGTGTTGGATGAAGAGTCACGTAACATCACAACCTTCTCAACCCACGTCGGCCTCCGGAGATATACCTGCCTGAGTTTCGGGGTGTCCAGCAAGGCTGAAGTCTTTCAAAAATGTAATACAGGAGTTGATCACCGATATCCCTGGTGTCATCAATGTCAGTGACGACATCATGATACATGCAAAGACCATCCCGGAACACAACGCTCGCCTCACTCAGGTACTCCGCCGGCTGCGGGATGCAGGACTCACCCTCCACAGGAAGAAATGTGAATTCCTAAAAAGGAAGCTACAGTTTTTCGGCTACACTTTCTCCACAGAAGGAGTAAACCCAGACCCGGAAAAGGTCAAAGACATAAAAGATGCCGTTGCTCCTGCAAATGTCACCGAGGTCCGCAGCTTCCTCGGTATGGTAAACTATTGAGGGAGGTTCATCCGAGATCTAGCCAACCTGACCTTACCCCTGAGGGAGCTCACCAAAGACTCCACCCCATGGAAATGGGGCCCCGATCAAGCCAAAGCATTCAAAGAAATCAAGGCAGCCCTTTCAGAAGCCACTACGCTTGCCTTCTTCGACCCCAGGAAACTAACACTAGTGGCCGTGGATGCCGGGCCCGTGGGTCTGGGAGCGGTGCTATTGCAAAGGCGACACCAGGATGAAGACTGGGCTCCGGTGGCGTTCGCCAGCCGATCTCTTACGGACACGGAGCAATGGTACTCCCAAATCGAGAAATAAGCCATTGCCATTCACTGAGGATGCCGCCACTTTTACCTGTACGTCTACGGTAAGCCCTTCGTTGTTGCAACCGATCACAAACCTCTTGTAGCCTTGTTCTCAGGAACGTCCACCAAGCCACCGCCTCGAATCGAGAAGTGGATGCTGCAGCTCCAAAATTACAACTGCAAGGTGGAGTATCAGCCTGGATCCTGGAACTCTGCTGACTACCTGTCTTGACATCCCTGTGCAGCCACGATCCGGAAGATGCAGCTGATACCGAAGAGTATGTCCGGTGCGTCACTGCTCGCTCCTGCCCCCTTCCCCTCTCCATGGAAAGGCTCAGAGAAGCCACAAGCGGGGACGACTGTACCCAACAGGCCATGGCGGCTCTACTGAGTGGCAACTGGCACAAGGCCAAGGAGGAATGGAAGATCTTAACGACGGATGCACAGCGCATCATGGACAGTCTATATCATCTGAGAGATGAGCTCACTGAGGATGCCACGGGATGTCTGCTACGGGGTAACCGGCTGGTGATTCCGACATCGTTGACCGCCCAAGTCATCCAGCTTGCACACATCAGCCATCAAGACATGGTCAAGACTAAGACACGCCTCTGGACCAAAGTGTGGTTCCCACTGATGGACGAACTCGTGGAAGCCACCGTCAGGTCATGCCTCGCCTGCCAAGTGACTGGGGAAACACCCCGGCCTGCACCGATCCAGGTGGAACCAAGGCCGAAAACTCCGTGGTCCTGTGTCAGCTTGGACTTCGGGAGTCTTCCTGATGGTCGACACACGTTTGTGGCCATTGACGACTATTCCAAATACCCGGAAGTGGAAATCATATCAGCTCCCAATGCTACGGAAGTGATCCCGAAACAGGAGACAATCATGGCCACTCATGGTCTGATACAAGAACTGAGGACTGACAATGGGCCTCCTTTCCAAGGGCAGGACCTTGCCAACTACCTGAGCTCCCTTGGTATCCGTCATCGAAGAATCACTCCCAGGTGGCCGCAAGCGAACAGCGAAGTGGAGAGATTCATGCGGACTTTAAATAAAGTAATCAGAATTGCTCATGACAAGGGACAGCCAACAGAGCTGGCTATCTTCACGTTCCTACGGAGCTACCGCCAAACACCCCACACCACGACGGGTGTAGCCCCGTACATCTTCTCATGGGACGAGTAGTCACAGACTCGATTCCTCACCACCCTCAGTGGCGGCCGGAGACGCCTGATGACAATCACATTGATGCCCGACGTCGCAAAACCTATGCCCAAGTCAGTCACCGGTGCAGAGCCAGAAGTCCGCAGCTGGTCCGAGGGGACATGGTATTGCTCAAGAATCGCATTACCAGTAGGAAGTTTAGGTTGCCATACGAAAAGGGACTTTGGACTGTGGTCAGTGTTAAAGGGACCCGGATTATGGCCATCCGAGGCCGGGAAACGGTAACCCGAAATGCATCTCGTTTCAAGAAATACTAGTCGGAAGGAATAGGACCCTTGTCCACCTGGTCCGAGAGCCGTCTGGACTGTACGCCCTCAGGAGACGCCAACCCAAGCGAGGTGGCGGACACGTCAGCCTCCGAAGATAGTCGAGTATCGCCAGGCCCTGTGTTGCAGCGAGGAGTCCCCACCAGTGAAGCGCTGGAGAGTCGATGCGATCATCCAGAGGCCCGGTCCTGCGACATCACACCTGAAATTGAAACCCGGGGCACCCAACATCCCAACATCAACTGCGGGGTAATCCACGCCCTCCTGCCGATTAAAAGACTACTTCACGTAAGATTGTTCCTATATGTGTTTACTAAATCTTTGCACGAATTAGTTTGATAAAGTATAAGCCAAGCAGGAAGGTTACCTGCTACTGTTGGGTTTTTTTTTTTTTTTTTTTTGTTTTTTTTTTTAAAACCTTTATTCGTGCATCTTAAAAGAACAAATACGGGCCTACAACCGTCAGGCCGGCCACGATACAGTAAAGCACTGATACCCACATTACAGCCCCCGTGCATCAACGGTCAGGATTAACAACAGGTTATACGTTACATACTGGAGATATCTTTGAAACCCGGGGAAGGAGAGGTGAAGGTTAATTTTAAGTTTTTTGATGATTTTATCAGAGAAAAAAAAGTCAATGAAGGATAAGAGCAAAGTAGATTCGAGTCCGCAAGATAGCTTCACCACACGGGCGAGCAGCAACATCAGTAAGAACAACAATGGGAGTAAAATCTCAATCAGTGAGGCGGTGCAGAGATATATCAGGATAGTCACATAAGCAAGTACGCGCCCCTCCAGAGCCGCCCCCACTCGATCCACCCCACACCCGGACCCCGAATCGAAGAAAGTAGAGCACAGAGACATAAAAGAGAAAGGCCCATAGAACTAATTGAGAACAGAGTATTACCCCCCCACCCTACACCAATGCGGAGGCTACGGCCTACCCCCCCCCCAGCATAGTGCCTGTCGCCCAATGAACCCGAAATATAGAGAAGAGAGAAAGTAGGAACAGAGTAAAGAAGGGAAGAAAGCAGAAAAGAAGGTGGGGAGGAGCCCACTGGACACCAGAGCGCCCCGAACCATCAGCCAGTTATGGCCCCCACACACTGGAAGCCCTCTACGCCAAAAAACGGCATGCAAAGATACCATGGCACCACAGTTTAAGCAAGGGATACAAGTCGCGACGAGTGCGCGCAAAACATACATACAGTCCCAGTCCCAGGCCAGCCCGTCCATAACCATAGCGATAGAAGTCAGTCTAGCCCTGGCCCGATCGCGGGCTTGGGATTAAACCAGCTCCTGCGTGAAGGCCCCATGTCCCGAGCAGACAAAGACAAGATGGCCGCTTGTGAGAGGATGCTGAAGTAGGATCACGAAATGGCCGCCGACCACCGATTGGGGTCCCTCGTTGCACCACATAAAATCCAAACCTGGCAAGTAAGGTACAGGAGTTCCAGAAAAAGGCAGCAGTGGGCCACCGCGGACGGTCCCTCGAAGCCGTTAGGTATCGCTCAGCAGGATAGCCTCGCGGACGCGGTGAGGCAGGGAACAATGAAGCAGGCTGCCATGACCAGGGGGACAAAGTATCCGCAGTTGAGGTGGAGAGCGGTGGACCCTGGGCGCCGGGAGCGCTAGATGAAGGCACCAGTGTAGCACAATCATACACCGCCGCTGCGTCCCCGCAAGAGGACAAGAGCACCGGGAGACCTACGCCCTGTGGATGACAGACAGTGCGCTCACGGCCCGCAGCCGACAGTATGGGGTCAAACCTCTCACTCAGCGCCTGCAGGCCAGCGCACATCTGTAGTTGAAAGTCCCGCAGGACAGCCAGAACGGAGCCGCATGTCAGCGGAAGCTGGGCCCCAACATCAGCAGCAATCCGGGACGGCACTGTGGAGCTGGTGTCCGGAAGAGGGAGGGCGAAGTGGGCAGCGGGCGAGACCGGAGTATCACCCCCCAGCCGCGAGCAGGCACTCAACGCCATGTTTTGCCGCTATACGGTGCACTGGCCAGGGGGGGGGGTCGTGGCAAGGGGTCAATTCCCCTCAGGTCTACGCCGCAACAGGAAAGGCCGACAGTCGCTTATCTTCTCGCCGGTCCCCCTCGCCGCTGGCTAGGCAATAGGCAAAGGGGGCAGCAGCCCCCCGCAGCTCGGTCCTCAGAGCGGGGCAGGAGACTCACCGCACCGGGGCCCACCCCACAGCTCCAGCCCGTCAGGCACAGGATGCAGAAGGTGTCCGGCCGTCTCTCCTCGGGCTCATCCGGCAACGATCCATGGTGCAAGGCGAGATCGGGACCGCGGGGCTCAGGTTAGCGCTAGCTGGTCCGGTAACTGCGGAGCTTCCAGGAGGCCGGCAAAGGCCGTAAGGGCGCAGGGTTCAGTGCCGAGGACAAAAGCACCCAGAACACGGGCATCCGGGCGGGTTGAGACTCCGGGAAAGCAGCAGCGCGGTCAGCGCGTCTTCGCACACGGTGCACCTCGAGAATCGGCAAGGATGAGCATCAGGATAGTAGTCCGAGGCCACGGACCGACGGAGCCGGGCGCTCAAGCGTCTGCTCCGGTCGCCATCTTGGCTCCTCCCTACTGTTGGGTTTTTGTTGTTGTTGGGGAGGAATGTTATGTTGCGCCTGTGACGCAACAGGCGCACCACGCAAGGTCATGTGACCTAACCCTAATAAAGGGGTCGCGCACGTACGTACGCCAGTAAGGGCTACGACGGCGAGGCCAGGAAAGTCACCACTTGGCTCCCGAGTATTATTAGAAGCACCGTGAGGCCTACCAGTAATTGACCCCCTCTATGTATCATGGCCGGTCGCGTCCCATTCCGACATAACAATTGGGCCCTCAATCATGGTAACATCATCATTTAAATCACTCAGCAACTGCGGCTTACCTATAGTTCTGACGGCATGGTACTCTCATTCAAGTCTTTAACGGGGATGCGGGCGGCATTATATCTGCTTCCTGATACGCGTGTGCAGGAAACACAGCCCAGCGGCGCATGCGCCGTGCGATCGCCGCAGTGTAAGCACTGTTTGGAACTCCGGCGGTAGCCATTATTTTAGTGGAATGAATCGGGTGTTATTAATGGAATTTGTGCTGTCCAGTGTGGCAACACTTAGCAAAAATCCAGGCACGACTAAAATTATTCGCTATTTCCGTACAGTTCATATGAATTGTGTCCTGAGGTACGGGTGGCTAATTACTGTGAGGCCATTCCATTAGTTACTGACGATTGCTAAAAACCTTAATGACTGGGCTAAGTATCCATTTCCGAATATGGAACACTACAAGGTTCCAATGGCAAGGCCTTTAGGAATCACCCAGATAAAGCTTTTTTTGCCTGAACATAGTAAGGAGTGTAGACGATAATAGGTCAGCTTCCTTGTCCAAAATTAATATGTAGTATTTTGCGTAAAAGAGGGATTAAAATCGTAATTTATTAAAACATTTTTGGAAACATAACCTAATTATATCATTGTGCACATAATTTGTTGTTGGACCATCATTACATGATAAGTTGCGGTGGAGTGTCATTATTCATAGGTGAAGACCTTAGTACGAAGTTGTGCCTCTCCACCCCAGCAGGTATCCTAATTCGGACATGAAGTCGTCAGTACAAGGACTGTATTATTCTCATATAATATATAGTATATCTCAACCTCTGTTAGATTGTTGTATATCAATAATGTAAAGATGGTGGCAGGCATAAAGGCAAGTTCTAAGACTTTCTGGTCCCATAACAATTGAACAGATAATCTTCTCTAAGGCATGATATGATATTAAAAAACAAAAAGAGCATTGCCCCTGTAATTTCTTCTATACATGTATTTCTTGTATACATCAACCTGTATGTCTTGGATATATACAGGCGTGCACCATCATGCAAAGGTGATAACAAGACAATAAATGGTAACATTGGTAGCTATCAATAACACATTATGACATGGAATTCAGGCGTATGAGATACAGTGAGAACAATTTGAATTCCATCCTGGTGCGTGTATCAGTGGTCTATTGTGACCCTATAACATGTTATGTTATGTTATTTAAATTTATGTCTAGGCGCAACAGCTACCCAAAAGGGTTTCCCGGCGCCCGGCGGAAGCAACAGCAGAATAGGAGAGTGGAGCTTACTGATTAAAAAGACAGGTTTTTAAGGATTTGCGAGTTTAACGTTCATCTGAGTACAAAGAGACAGCGGAAGAGCATTCCATAGAATAAGGCCCAAATATGAAAAAGAACGGCCACCCATGCGGGTCTGTGCTTCCCTTGGGACCTACTCTCCAGTGGGTGTGATGATGGTAACTGCCCCCGAGTAGGAGTAAATGTGAGACCTGCTTCTCTTGAAGCTGGTCGGTCAGACACTCTTCAAAGTGTTACAAATAAGGGTGACCATGCAGAGTCCTAGTAATATCCTCAATGTAAACTAATGAATTTATGCCACTCCTCAAGACTATTCAATCCTTTTCTGATGGAGTTACATTTCTCAATCCATTTACACTCTAGTGACTGCAGAATGAGCGAGATGTTACTGCCCCAGGAAGGTATTTTTGCTTCTCAATGACTTGCTAGAGTAACTCTTCTGCAGTGTGTGATTTATCTTAGTAGTGCTGTACTAGGGGTGCATTCTCCACCAGGCATCGTATCCTGCTACGGTGCTGGCCAATCCTAGTCTTTACCGGTCGGGTGGTTTGCCCTATGTATATGAGATCACATGGGCTTCAGATACAGTAGATGACGTCTGGGGTTGAGCAGTTCGTCAGATCATGTAGTGTTCATTTAACGTTACCATGGGTGAATTCTTTTGTGTTAAATGTGTGTTCGCAAACTATGCAGCCTCCACATTTAAAGTGTCCTATAACAGGTGGTAGTGACCAAATCTTATTGATGGTATTCTCAGGTTTCAAAATATTGGTGTTTGAATGCACCAGATGGTCCTTGATGTTTTTACCCTTTTTGTAGGAGAACAAGGGTACTTCTTGACAGGTGTTGAGTGTAGGCCAAAGCTTCTTAAGGAATTTAACTACTTGTGTGCTCAAAGGGCAAAAAGCAGTGACACATACATTTCTGTTGTTTTGAGTTTTGGGTCTGTTTTGTAGTATTTCTTCACGGGGCTGAACCAGGCCCTCTCAATAGAGGTTTTCACCAATCGCTTCGGGTCTCTTTGTTCCTGTAGTCTGTTGCTTATGATGCTTGTTTCTTTGAAGAAATCTTCTTTTTCTGTACAGTTTCATCTAAGCCTTAGGAACTGCCCATATGGTAATCCGTCTGTTAGGAAGTGCTTGATCAAACCGAGGGAGTAGAAGAGGATGGGAGGGATCATCTATTCCCTTCATGCATAACTCCCCTCCTCTATTCATAGCCCCCCTCCGTTACGTGGCATAACATACCGCAGCTGGAGACCAAGGAGGAGGTACAAAGGAGCGGCCCCTTTAAGACGAGCGCAGATAAAACTGAGGACACTGATGTCAGACGTCACGTGGTCTGTGAGGGCAGTTTATGGAGACCAGCCAGCGCATTAGAAGGGGACCACAAGAGTTCGATGGCGGCGGCAGCAGGGTTGGAAGACCCTTTGGAGGACTGGGGACAGAAGTTGACGCCAGCAAGAGGAGATCGAGCCAAGCCCAGAGAGTGAAGGACCGCAACAGTAGAGGAACAGCGGTTCCTGCCCCGGACAAGAAACCGGAAGAAATCAGAGACCCAGTACAGCAGAACATACAAGAAGTACCCCGCCATGACCCCGTAAGAACGTGGCTCTCTCAGGTGTGTGGATGATTACGGGGGATACTTGAGTGATAAACGAACAGAAAGTATTCGGGGGTGGAGGAAGTAGGTGTGGGAGGGAACTATAACCAAAGAAGGAGAAACCGGGAAGGGTAATATACTACTGGGTTCATACCTCCTTCAAAGGACCCCAATGTTATGAGTGCGGAGAGTGGGGCCGTATAGCCAGATTTTGCCCCCAAAAGAAAACCACGATGAACCAATGAATATCAGCTGCCTACCTACACTCATTCTTTATACAGAAGAATTAGGCTCTTGCTTTTATGTAAGTCTTGGATTGAATGGGAAAGAGGTTGTGGCCTTATTAGACTCAGGTTGTAGGCAATCCGCAGTGCAAAGTGCACTAGTGATAGGTCATTTTGTTATGCTCAGAGTCAGGATCCCACCCTGCAGAACACATGGCAACAAGCAAAAGATCCCCCATCTCCGCTTTCTGATCCCTACTTCCGAGTCAAGGATAATCTGTTATATCGAGTGAGGAAACAAGACGATCCCCCACAGTTAGTGGTTTCTCAGAGGTTTCGGGAACAAATTCTATTCTTTGCTCATTCGCACCTCTTGGCAGGCCATAGTGGTATTGTAAAGACAACCCAGAACGTATTGAGATATTTTTATTGGCCCAGAATATTTGCCAATATAAACAAGTATTGTGGGGAATGTGAAATATGTCAGAAAGAGAACCCTTACAAGCCTTCTCCCATACCACTACAACCTTTGGCAATAAATTCACAAACCCTTTGAGAGAATAATCATGGACCTAGTGGGACCCCTCTCAAAGTCAAAAAAGGGATACTTATATATATCAGTTATAGTCGATTATGCAACCAGATACCTGGAAGCGTTTCCTTTACGTACACCTAATAATTAGAATATTAGGGAGAAATTATTGGAGCTGTTTTCTAGAGTAGGTTTTCCCCGAAAGATATTGACAGATCAGGGAACTCCCTTTGCCTCTCGCCTTATGGAGCAAGTGTGTAACACCCTGAACATCACCCAAATAAGAACTTCCGCGTATCATCCTCAAATGGATGGCTTATGTGAAAGGTATAATGCCACCCTCAAACTTACCCTAAAAAAAATGTTGTCAACGGAAGGAAGGGAATGGGACTTGAAACTACCCCTCGCTCTCTTTGTCATCCGAAGGCAGGTTCAGAGCAGTTTGGGTTGTTCCCCCTTTGAACTCCTTTATGAGAGACAACCCCGAAGTTTACTAGAAATGACAAAGGAAGAATGGGAGCAAGTAAAACAAGAAGACACTCAGAGCCTTCTAGAATATACACAGGGACTAAGAACGTACAACTAGAAGTTGTATGACTTCGCTTACGCTAATTTAGTAAAAGGCTCAACAGAAGCAACAAACGTATTATGATAAAATGAAAAGGTGGCGCCATTTAAAAGTCCATGATTGGGCACACGTTCTCCTACCATCCTCCATACCCCACAAACAAGCAGAATGGAAGGGTCCCTATGAAATCATCAACAAGATAGGTCTTACTACTTATCGGTTACAGATTTCCTAAAAAACCCTCAGATATACCACATAAATCGCTTACAAAAATGGCTAGGGCCCCTCCCAAGAATACTGTTACCACTTTATGTCTATCTGGACTCGCTTTTCCATGCACCTGCCTTCTCTCTCTGTCACTGTCCTCCCCTTTTCTTCTGGACGCTTCATACCATGTGGTCAAGGTGGTCACTATTTAAGGACCACCCTGCCCACAGGCGCATGGCAGGAACCGGCGGCATCGCCTCCATTGCCTTTTACTTATCATTGGAAGCGCTTGTGTTTCTTTTCCATCGTGAGCGCGCGGCAGGAGCCGTTCGCTCTGGGTCCTCTGATAAGCATGGGCGTGGTTATCTATTTGCATTTCTACTGGGCTGCACACACGGTTGGAGCCATCTACTTCGCATTTATTTAACAATTAAACAATTTCTCTTGGTTATCGTTTTGTTTCTACCACAAGGCAGAAGCCTACAGCACCCCTTCGTGTTGAGGTTATTAAAAGGAACAGTAACTTTGGTTGCCTTCCTCCACTAGGAATGCAATTACCCCCTGGAGAAGATGAATCGTTTCAAGGACTTAAACATTTACTCTATCAAAACAATGGTGACTGTATGTAGTCATGTCTCCTCACTCCCTTGAAGAAACAACTTTAATTTCAGTGTGCTCCCCGTTTCCTTTTTGTTTTTAAAATCTCTCTATCATTTCTGTATTACAGACTTTGAGCTGCTCCGTCCTTCTCCATTGCTCCCATACAGTCTCTCTCTGTGGTTCCCTTCATCCTGCCTACGCTACCTCTGAACATCACACCTACCTCCTTTGTGCACGATTCCTAGAACCTTAGGTGTAGTGTATTTCACGTCCCTTTCCCCTTGGGATTAATCGCCCATACTGTGGTAGCCAGTGTGGAGGATTGGTCCGAAGGTGAGAGGGGTGGCTCTCTTCGTTCCTGCGGTTCCTGGTGTTCAGGTGAGTGGGATTGTGACAAATACCCATTTAACTCTTCCAGGATCACTTCCTGCACTTTCCTCTATAGGTCAATTGAACATAAATGAGACACTAACACAAGAACAGAAAGCGTCCATTCATGATCTCTTGAGTTCCTTTCCGATCATTACATGGAGCTCCAGCAATATTCCAGAGGCTTGTGAATGAGGCACTCTATCACCATCAAGCCTATTCATCAGCCTATATAGATGATATCATAATATTCAGTCTAGCTGGGAACAACACCCAGTCCATTGTAGAGAGGTGTTTCAAGCCCTCAAAACTGCAGGACTCTATGTCAACGCTAAGAAGTCCAAGGTAGGGTTCAATAAAGTCAGATATCTGGGCTATCTTCTGGGGAATAGGGTCATTGCACCCATAGGAGAACGTCAAAGCGATCCTAGACACCCCCTTCCCCACTACCAAGAAGGGTGTTAGGTCCTTCTTAGGCCTACTGGCTTATTATTCCCGGTTTGTACCTAACTATTCTGAGATTGCATCTCCATTAACTGATTTGTTAAAGAAAGAGGTAAAAATAAAAACCCTACTAAATCCATCACAAGATGCCAAGAAGGAATTTTACGAACCTAAACAAACCTTAACCATCAGTCCTGTACTCATTTCACCTAACTTCAAGCAACCATTCATTCTGCAAACAGATGCTCCTGAAGCAGGTCTGTGAGCTGTTCTCTCTTAACGAACAAAAGATGGTGTAGAGCTTCAGTGCTCTTTATCAGCCGTAAACTGTTTCTTAGAGAAAAAAAGTATTCCGTGGTTGAAAAGGAATATCTTGCCATTAAGTGGGCAATAGACAAATTGCGATATTATGTGGAAGGATCCCCCTTTACTCTCTATACAGATCACGCTCCCCTATTGTGGATGAGCCGCAATAGGAGTAACAACCCCCGTGTCTTACGATGGTTCTTGCCTTTAAGGTGTTGATGTACAACACCTTAAAGGCTCTGAGAACAAAAACTGCAGATTTCCTTTCAGGCATTTCTCATTTCCCTGAACGGCAAAAGACTGGGGTTGGGGTGTGTCAGGATGTGCTTGATCCAACCGAGGGAGTCGAAGAGGATGGGAGGGCTGACCTATTCCCTTCATGCATCTCCCCTCCTCTATTCACAGCCCCCCGCCGTTATGTGACATAACATACCGCAGCTGGAGACCGAGGAGGAGGTACAAAGGAGCGGCGCCTTTAAGACGAGCGCAGATAAAACTGAGGACGCTGATGTTAGATGTCATGTGGTCTGTGAGGGCAGTTTACGGAGACCAGCCGGCATGTTAGAAGGGGACCACAAGAGTTCGGCGCAGCAGCAGCGGGGTTGAAAGACCCTGGAGGACTGTGGACGGACATCGACGCCAGCAAGAGGAGACTGAGATAAGCCCAGAGAGCGAAGTAACCTCAACAGAAGAGGATCAGTGGGTCCTGCCCCGTACGAGAAACCGGAAGTAATCAGAGACCCGGTACAGCTGAACATATGAGAAGCACCCCGCCACGACCCCAGAGGGATGTGGCTCCCCCAGGTGCATGAACGATTATGGGGGATACTTAAGTGATAAACAAACAGAAAGTATTCGGAGGGGGGTGAGGAAGGAGGTTTGGGAGGGAACTAAAACCAAAGAAGGAGAAACCGGAAAGAGTAATATACTACTGGGCTCATTCTACTGCCATTTTTCTTCTTTTTTTTCTCGACTCTCCCTCCCTTCACATTTTTGGTACGAATGTATCAGGTGTGCTAATTATATTTTTTTTTTATAGAATCCTCACTCCCTCCCTCCCTCCCTTGCTCAAACTAAAAACAAATAAGATAGTAAAACAAAATACTGACCTGAGCCTTTCTTCTGTCCGAGTGACGACTGTGGCCAGGAAGACTCCTCGAAGGGACTGCCAAAGAATACCCTATGGGAATGGAGATAACACAAGGACAAAGCATTTAAAGAATTGTTTAAGTACAATAATAAAGCATATCCGAAGAATCCTTATATGCTCTGCGTCCCATTTTTAGTGAAAACCTCACACCGTCCTTCAGGGCTCTCGGGTGAAAGCTTTTATACTGCAGCAGTGTGTTCCGTTCCGTTGGTTTGCGATAAAGATTCACAATCAGTTGGTTATTGCGACATCGTATTTGTAAATCAAGGAATGGTACTTTTTCTCTGTCTGCACTGTAGGTAAAGGACAGTGCTGACTGACACTCATGAAGGTATGAGATGAACATTTCCAGGCTACTTTCAGTACCAGCTCATATTAGACAGATATGGTCAATGTAGCGCTTCCAGCATTTGATATTATTGAAAAAGGGATTGGTTACATTGGTAATAAAATTGTTCTCCAGATCGCCTACATATCGATTTGCTAGGTTGGGCGCAAAAATAGCTCCCACAGATGTTCCTGAACACTGTTGGTAATATTTGGCATTAAACCTAAAATAGTTCATGGATATGGCAATTTTCAATAGGTCTGTAATGAACTCTGTAGGAACAGACATTGGTGCTGGTCGAGAGTCCAAAACCCTCTTTATCACATTAATGCGGTCCATCTGTGGAGTATATTTGTGTAAAGGGATTCTATACGCAAAATGTGTTTCTTGGAGGAAAGCCATGTCTGCCTTATGACGGTCCAGGCAGGTCAGGACCTGTTTGGTTTTGAAATGATTAGCAAGACCTCTAATATTCCATGTTATGCATTTGAAAGTCTGTTTGGGTTCAGACCATTGATTTCCAACCTTTTCTGTAGTGAGAGCTACTTCTGGTCAGTGAATATCATCGTAAGCTACTGAAGGCTAAACAACTTGCGCTTTGTCACCAGACACCCCCACGCACAGCTTCATTGACTTTAAGCCTCGTGTCCATAGAGCCAGATGCTATGGTTTGAACAAAATACTTTGACTAAGGGCACTATGAAACAGCTGCCTTGTGTGTTAGTGAGAGTGTGATCTTTGGGGATGTATGAACATGTGTGTGTATGAATGGGATATATTTGTATGGGTGACTGAGCACCTGTGTCGTATGTACTTGCAGCACAGGACATACCTTTCTGTGGTACTGTCACATGTATAACACAAACATACAATAATTATTTTTAAATGGCAGAAATTTAAAGTGCAGAAAGTTGTTCTGCAAAAATGTTTATAATATGGAACATTTTTCTGCACTTCAAATTTCTCTCATTTAAAAAAAATGGCTGTAGTTTTCAGTTACACTTATGGCAAAGTGTTGATTGGCCTCTGGGAGTAAGGGGCTTTCTGTTTGTAAATGAGACACTTTGAAATGGGAGAACATTGAAATGAAGAGTTAACTTAAGCATAAAGGTAACTTTTAACTTTAATTTACTCCCAATTAAAAACATTCAGAAACATAATTTTGTTCACTGCTCCTATATTGGGTTGACAAGGACTTTTATTTAAGAATTAAATACAATGGTGCTTCAGTTGTTCACCTCTATGCACCAGTCTGGGTCATATATCTGACTGAGCACTGCTCATTATCAGGCCCTGCAGCCTGATAGTAATAACATAAAATCAGAAGTGCTCTCCCCCTAGGGGAGCGTCCCCTGAATGCACTGCTGGATTCCCACAAGGGAGGTATTCAAATGCTTGATCCTTGTCACAATTCGCGCCCTGCATACTCGTGCCCACCACAAGGGAGCTGAATTGCGCGGCTCTCCAGTGTTCTAATAAGCTTCCAGGACCTCCCCTTCATGCATATACTGACTTGCAGTAATTTGGATTCTACTTGCAAATTGTCATCCATTCCCAATCCATGCCGGGTTTTGTGAAAGCCAGCCTGCTCATACTTGACACTCCATTACCTAGAATTCCCTGCTCACTGCTTTGTCCCCACCCTGCAGGCCAAGGATGTGTGTAGGAATTCAGCTCACCTGTGGCTGGCTGATGCTAGTCTGCTCACACCTGATGCATGTGATTACTGTGAACTCTTAAGCCCCAGCTCCCTTTAGTCCAGTGTTGGTCATTGTAGCTGTATTCCAGGGAGACCAGTCCTTGTTTCCTGAGCTTTTGATATTCATTGATTCCTGAGCTATAGTTAATACTTGTTCCTTGATTCCTGAGCTATAGTCATTCATTGGGCCTGAATTAGCACTGCTTGCAGTGCTACCTTGTTTCCTGAGTTCCTGTGCTATATTTATTCTTTGTTCCTGTTTCGGACTGCAGCTATTTCTTGTTCCTGATTCCAGTGCTCTCTTGACTCCTTGTTTCCTGAGCTGTAGCTATTTCCTGTTTCCTTGAACTAGCACTGTCTGCAGTGCTACCTTGACTCCTGAGCCTTAGCTCAATTATTGTTCCCGCCCCAGTGCTGCCTTCAATGCTACTTTGTTTTCTTGATTCCTGAACCTGCACTATTCTAGTATACCCTTGTAGCCTCCCCTTCTGTATATCCTTTTCCAGTCCCTGCCTTTCTTCCCATTTCCTTGGTTCCAGTTACTAGTTTGCTGTCTTTCTTTCCTGCTGCCTTGCTTCTATCACCTTGTATGTTTGCAACTTGCTTTCAGCCAAGTTTGCCCTGTGATTTCCTTACTTTCCTAGTAAACACTCCTCCTTGCTAGCTCCTTATCTATTGTGCTTGTGTTTAGTTCTAGTCCCTTGCTGTTACTGCCTTGCGTGTTACTGTTTGATCGCCAGGATCCGTGGGCACAGCTGACTACCTAAGTGGTGTTTCTTGTTCACTGTGAGTATTGTCTTTGAGTTACATTTATAACATCACCATAGGTATAAGCTCCACAGACCCTGCCTTTGCATGCATATCCTATATGTGGGTATTTGCAGTCAGTATCTGTAACAGCAATTGTGGGTGAGGAATTTACTGAGCTTCAGTCTTACCGTGTGGGGCTCCTAAGTGGTTTACCCTACACTCCCCCTTTATTGTTAATGTTGTTTCATATATGTCTTGCACATTCGTCCTGGGTGTAGTTTTTCTGAATGCTAAATCACCTCATGAGTGTGGTGGAGCAAATAAAACGAAATGTTGTATACCTTCTCTATTTTGCATGAAAATACTAATTGCATAATCATTCTAAATACTAGCCTGTATTAATTGTTTGGAGTGTTACTACTAATCAACTTTACACCTTGATAAACACAAGATATACGGTGACTAAATGCTAATTGCATGGCTAATAATTCTAATGACTAATTGTGGTACGCATATTAATTGTAGAATGTGGTGGTATAGAAAATTGCATGATTTATGTTGCTTTTGTGATGGTTTGTGCTCCTGGTATTGCGGAATGGTGAGTATTATTGCTTTAAATGTTGCTATAAGCTAGGAAAATACTAATATATATTGGGATTAGTGTGGGTTTAAACATTAGAATCTACATTTCCGTATATTAATTTTTTCTTTATGTTTGTTTTGCTTAAGATTGCATTCGGGCCTACTAGGCCGCGATATTGAAAATGGAGTTCGGAAGTGGCCACCGTTGAGCAATGCCTACTGCGCAGACTCGGATGGCTCTGAAGATCTCCAGGCGACCTCCAAAGTGGCCACCGTGTTCCTTGTCAAGGATAGGAACGTGGGCCAGAACTCAGCTAATGTGAATGATAGAAAAAGACAATAGAGACCTGTATCCAGAGGTCTACATGTTGTTACTTCGGAACTTTTCGCATGAGAACTGGGCAAAGTAAAGGATGACATATTCAATTCCATGAGAACCAAGAAAACCTGGGAACCGAGTTCAATATTTCAAATTTTAGGGGTTTAGCCTATCAGGAGTTTTCTACTCCTAGAGATGTTGCGGATTATCTTAGAATTTCCTATATATGGGGAACTTTAGAAGAGGGTGGGTAGAAGTGTAGAAGTGCGTTCCGAGTTTCCATTGGTGATTGCTGGTGAGGAGAGTCGATTTGCTTGCACGATTGCCTGGTCCTTTTGATACCTTTGGGACTGTGTCGTGCCGAGCGAAAGAACTTTTCCCGGACTTATTGGGCCTGCACTTTGATTGGACGATTTCACCAGAAGGGATTTGATTTATGCAGGGCTGACAGGTTTCGGGAAATGGTCACTGGTATCTGAATTTAGGTAAATATAATTGTTATGCAAATTTGTGACAAAATATTAATTGAACAAGAAGGAATGGGCAAGCAGATTAGTACCTGAGCTCACGGGACGCGAGGGGAACTCCATGTCTGACCCGCAAGCTATTGCGGATGGCTTTGCAGCCCACTTCAAGGCAGTATATACCTCAGTATCCCCCTACTCTACCGAAGACTCTCGACAATTGCTTGCCGATATTGCTCTGCCCACTCTGTCAGAGGCTGATCATGACTTCATGGATAGTGATATATCCGATGATGAAATAGCGGCTGCTATACAATCGCTCAAGCCGGGTAAAGCCACTGGTCCAAACGGGTTACCGATCGAATTGTACAATCTCAAACCAGATAAATTGGCCCCGTACTTGAGGACCATGTATAAGGATTCGAAGCGGGTGGGACTCTTGCCACTAGACCAACGTACCGCCATAATAGTTACGATTCACAAAGAAGGGAAGCCCAGGACCGATTGTGGCTCCTACAGACCGATATCCCTGTTAAATGCTGAGCCCAAGATCTTGGCTAAGCTCCTTGCGACTCGCCTATTGAAGGCGATCGGGACTTTGATCCACCCAGACCAATCGGGGTTCATACCGCACCGTAACACGGCGCTGAACCTGCGTAGAGTCCACGGGGTCCTGGGTAGGGCGGCTTCGATTAAGGAACCAGCGGTTATAGTCTCCTTAGATGCGGCTATGGCCTTCGACACCATCGAATGGCCATACCTGTGGGCGGTATTGGAGAAACTCGGATTTGGCCCTAAGTACATACAAGGGGTGCAGCTGTTGTATTCACATCCTATGGCACAAGTGGTGGTCAATAATAAGAAGTCGGCGGCCTTTGAGTTGGGCAGAGGGAACCGTCAGGGATGCCCCATGTCCCCTCTGCTGTTTGCCCTGGCGCTGGAGCCGCTGGCGGCATGGATACACCAGGACCGGACGGTCAGGGGTATTCGTTGGTCCCCGGACTGGGAGGGACAAGATCTCTCTTTATGCAGATGATGTCCTTTTATACTTGTCCTCCCCGAGGAGGTCGCTGATAGTGGGCCTGGACATTTTCACGGTTTTCGGTCGGTATTCCGGCTCCTCTATAAACTGGGGCAAGTCCCTCCTTTTTGTGGTGGCGGGTGAGCCCCCGATTACACCACGCGGGTGCCCACTGCAAATATGTACGGAGGGGTTCAAGTACTTGGGGGTCTTTCTGTCTCTAGACCCCTCTCTTCGTTATTCCCGTAACCTCCAGCCCCCTCTGATTCGGCTGCGTAAGGACATAGCCAGGTGGAGGTCGCTCCCTCTCTCCCTACTGGGTAAGGCCGCCCTTTTTAAGATGATGTCTCTGCCCCGCTTCCTTTATGCCCTCCAGAATTCCATGGACCCGATACCGATGTCCTATTTCCGGGAGGTCGAGAGTCTTCAGCGAGATCTCCTGTGGAACGGTAGGCCCCGTATCGCTTTCAGGAAGCTTACCCTAAATTGGTATGACAGAGGTATTAGCCTCCCTGACGTACAACTGGGCGGCTCACCTATCCTCAATTAACCATTGCACTTATGCCCAGCCTTACGATCCGGGCTATAATATGGACAGGTGGCTCCTCTCTTGAGGGACTTACGGAAGAGCCCTTTATTCTAAGATCCGACGTTATCCCCTAACGGGCCCCACTAAACATGCAGTGCACATCTGGCATGCAGCCACTAACCGCCTGGGATGGAGCCGAAAGCTGACGCTGGCAACACTGCTGTGGGATTCTGAGCAACTGGGTGAACTATGGAAATGTAAGGGATTTGACAAATGGGATCTCATAGGTATTGTAAGTATTGGGGATCTGTGGGACAAATCAGATATCAAATCCTTCGCAGCGCTGCAGCAACAGTATAACTTGGCCGAATCAGAGCGCTTCCGATATATGCAGGTTCGGCATGCACGGCGCAAGTACTTACCACCCGGTATCACGCTGCCGGAATCTTCCCCATTGGAGGACAGGGTGCTGGATGGCCATCTCCCAGACAGCACTATCTCCTTGATATACAAAAAACTGGTCAATAACATCTCGGATCCTCTTCGGGTGCTCCGAGATAAATGGATCAGCGACAGCATTGAAATGGACGATGAGGAGTGGCAGGAGGCGGTCTCTTCTCCCAGAGTGGTAGCGATATCGGCGCGTCTCCGCCTGGTCCAGTTAAAGATCCTCCACCGTACATACATGGCGGGGCCTCGGCTGGTGCGAATGGGATGTGTAGAGGAGGGTGCTTGCAGGCGGGGATGTGGCCAGCTGGGGACCTTCTTTCACATAATTTGGGAATGCACACTTATCCAGCACTACTGGCGGGAAATACATGACATCATTAATGCAGTGTTGACCGTGCAACTCAGGGTGGAAGCCCGGAGGTGTCTCCTGAACATATGGCAGCCGACCGGCCTGAATGTTTGCCTTACGCAATGGGTAACACTGGGACTGATGCTAGCCAAGAGAAACATTGCCCAGCAGTGGGGGGCGGCGGGTCCGCCCACGGCACAAGACTGGGAGAAGGATATGGATTGGGCCATGTTTAGGGAAAAATCGGTGTATATGTCCCGTTGATGTCCCAAAAAATGGTCTCGAGTGTGGGGATTGTGGAATTCCTATCGGGGTCATGTCAGCCCCCCCTAGCCCCTGTGTGTGATGACCTCCCGTCGCCCTAGACCTTCCAACATATACATGTACCAAGTATAATATTCCCTACTGTACCACCGAGGCCTATTGTACTGCTCCTACAGTATGGTAATGCTATTACTGATGCTTGTTACTTTGTTTTCATTAATAAAAAATGTTTTACAAAAAAAAAAATATTCATTGAACTCTGATTTGATTAAATGCTGATTATGCCAACGAAAGAGAATTAATTAGATAAACTAAACATTGATTAACAAAAAATGAGTTTGTGATTCTTTTAATAAGGTATTGATTATTCAAAGGTTCCGAAGCTTTAATGTGTTTTAGCTAGTTCTAAATCACCATCAACCAGTCCAACTAATTGGTTCATCGACCAAGTGGTGGAGTGCCTTGATGTTTAAAGTTAGGATTCTATAGGTGCAGATGTATATGGTGTATATAAAATGTAAAGAATTTTCTTCCGATAGGTAATAAGGTACCCCCACATGTCCAGCGCTTCTTTCCTCCTGTGCGCAGATTCGGAGTGAGGCGTATGAGTGTTGGTGTTATGGGTCCCACCAATGGATGCGTGTGTGAATGAGAGTGTGATGACGGGTCTGTGACGCTGGGAGGACATGTAAATTTACCCTTTCCGCTGGAGCAAGTGCCTGTCCTTTCTGAGTCTTAGCTATCTTGTTCCTTCATGCAGGCTTCTCCTTTGTATCCCTTTTTCCTCTGACTTCCTGTATGATCCTGGGCAGCGCTATAGTCCTCTTTCTGCATACGTTTTCTACCCAGTTGCGAGTCCTTGCCCAAGTCCCTGACTATGTCCCAGACAGTCCCTGACAGAACCCAGTATTCTGCCTACGTTGTCTTCCCTGGCACCAGTCGTTACCAGAGTCCCTTACACAGGCCAGTGTCCTGGACTGAGTTCTTACATTCCTGTTTTAAAAATCAATGTAACTCCAATTGATTCTGATTGAAATTGTATTCATTTGTGCATGTCTTCATTTCCTTTTATGATCAAAAATGAAGTTGCGGCATTCCATATTAATGGGGATCTATAAATTGGCTCATTAAACAACTCCTGTAATTTGGATGATGCCAATGCATTTTTGGCTGGAGTTGCCCTTCATCAGGGGAAATCCTAAAGAGAAATTAGATGGAGTGAAAAACAGGCTTCCTATATAGTAAGAATGCATCCATCATTGAGTGACAGTGTTGCCCCAATTATCTCAACAATGTTCAAATAACATAAGGGTACCGTGATAAATAAAGGAATCTCTAGTAGGTTAATCGCACAAAAACTACTCTCATCAAACGTTAAATTAGTAGAGGTCTATGTGAAGTGCGCGTGCAGCATGCATAATATCAATGATCTTCACTGTGACTTGAAGCGACTCTGATGAAAGACTCAGAAAAAACATTCCTGAAAAAGTAATAGATGGATCATCATGAGTGTTTGTGAATGCATGCCATGCATTAATCCTGGAGGGCTATAAGCACGTCATCATGCACCATTCATTGAAGTGAATGGCTACGCTGACCTATACACTGGGAAGCTATGTGAAAACTCACAGAGCACACTGATGTGATATGAACTCGAATAACCAGTGTAGAGAACTTTAAATATTACGATACACTCTGATGGATCTGCTTCTTCCGACTGGAAGGACTCAGTCAGTCAGATTGGCACCAGACATCACAGACACCCATGCGCTCATGTGCGGAGTTTCCCAAGGATCCTCACTGATCCCGACACTCTTCAATGCGTACGTAATCCCTCTAACCAGCATCATTAGCTCTCATGATATCAATGTCCTCTCCTACAATGAGAGTAATTCATTCTCTCCCTCACTGACAAGACACCCAATAACCAGATCAAGTTCAATACCTGCATGATTGAAATCGTCCACTGGATGAAGACCAACTGTCTAAAGCTGAATACCAAGAACACCAAAATCGTGATCTTTGGGAAGTGCATTTCACTGTGGAACTGGTTACCAACAGAGCTAGGACTGACATCCGCCACCGACACCCATGCCAAGAACTTTGGGATAATAATCGACAGCAAACCTGACATGACAATCTGAGTCAAAGGTGGCACCCCTTATGAATCCATACTCTGGAGATGCTTATCAAGTTTTTCCAATGGCTCCAAATCAGCATCTGAAAAACCAAGAAGCATGCTCTTGTCACAAGCAAGTTGGACTACGGAAACACCATCTATGCTGGGATCTAAAATATTGAGGAGGGATACAGTGCAGTATACTTTGGTGATTAATGCAGGTGGAATATTCTGTACTGGAAAAAAGGATATCCTCCCATTGGCTCGCTGTAGATGTTTCCTGAGATCCCTGGCATCTTCCTTACAAAAAGCAACAGCCTCAAGTTTGTCCCATCTTAAGACTGCCCTGTGCTATTGCATATCTTGGGGAGCGGAGATGTTTTCCAATTGATTGAAATGGATTTTCAGTGGGGCTAAGACAGGTCATTGCAACAAGTGATGGATAATTTTGTAGTGACTTCCCTCTAGCAGATAGCCAAAGAGTGGACTGTTCCAGAACATGTGTGAAATTAGCCTCAGCTGCTCAGCATCTTGGGAAGTCCAGCTTGCTTCAATAAGACTATTTAGTTGCTTGGGGGTCAATTTATGTCCGGTGCAGGATATTACATTGGATACATTGGAATATAGTGTTACAGGAAATACTGGGTGGATATGATAATTGTTTTTTTCATTCCACTGAGTGCTCTGCCAATGTCTAGTTATCTCCTGTCTTATGGCTGATCTACGTAAAATAGGTGTGAACCTGGTTCGCCTTTCAGAGCCATGAGGTCAACTTTTTACCATTAACAATAGTATGTAGCATTTGAACCAGTAAGTGAGTTTGTGGTACCTTGACTGTTATTTCCCGAAGAGGCTTAGTTTTCCATAAATCAAGAAATTACCTTTGTGCAGTCAATAATGTTCCAGTAATATGTTAAATGGGATTAAAGTGCCTTTCTGTAATAATTCTCCTGTGACAAAGGTACTGGGCTGCTCAGGATTTGAAAGCTTTCTTGCAGAGGCCCATTCTGAATCCAGGAATATTCTTTAAAATAATCTTTCGGTGTGGTGGAGCAGTTTGTTCCGAACAGTGCAGCAATCATGAAAGCCTGAAAGAGATTGACTCGCTTACCTGCGTCTATCTCACTATAACTGGATTGCCAAGTAATATTGTTCAAAATCAGGGTACCCAACCCCCCATGGTCTGTAGCTAACAACTCTGCACCTGTTACAAATCAAATCACCAGATATTATAGGAAGTGGTATAGGTAAATTTGAAAAATAGTAAAGCCCTCAGTGAAGACTGACCACATTAGCTAGGGCAATTCAGCCAGTTGTGGACATAGGTAGTGATTTCCAGAAAGTAATTTGCTATATTAAAGCAGAATCCGTTTTGGTTAAATTACAATCTAGGAGGTCCTGATCCGAATCAATGATATGTATGTCAAGGTCTGGAATGTTGTGTTTTCCAAATTTAAATAAAGCACCCACCCATGTCTATACTGTGTTCTGGGCAAGTAGAACGTAGGGGATATAGGCACAATTTGGGCCAGTTAATCCCCACCAGAAGAACTCTGATTGGGCTACCAATAGCTCTCAAAACGAATTAGTCGAAGATTGATCATGTAATATTGTTGGGACAGTGACAGTTCAAAGATTAATTGCAAAACAATGGTAAGAACCCGACCCCCTACCTTAGACAAGTGGAACCCGGTGATGAAGTGTATTGTGAGATGGGAAAAGTATTACTATAGGGCATATCAGCAAGGGCCGGCGATAATTATCGCTAAGCGCACTTAGCGCTAGGATAATTATCACCGGCTAGCATGGAATTTTATCGCTGAGATAACGTGCTATCAGCAACACTTATCTCAAAAGCGATAAAATTCCTCACGCTAACAGCCAAAAGTGAGATTATCGCTGGAAATCCAGCGATAATCTCATACATTTTGGCGTTAGCTTGCTGATAAGGCAGGGCATACTTAGCCATTAAATCCACCTTACATTGGATATAATGGCTAAGTCAGGGTGAAAGCAGGCGTAAGGAAAGTAGCGTTAACTGTGGTTAGCGCTACTTTTCTTATCGCTATGCCTGTTAGCGATTCCCATGATAATTGGAGAAATGTCGGTTAGCGACATTTCTCCAGTTATTTTAGGATGGAACGCCCACTTTGCATCTCATTAGAGATGCAAAGGTGGGCGTTCTGGGAAAGGGAGCTAAAGCAAGGAATCACGCGTTAGCGTGACCTTGCTGATTAAGCGATAAAATTATCGCCGCTTTTCGTCCGAAAACGGATGCTAAAGCGGCGATCATTTTTCATCGCCAGTTTGCTGATATGCCCCCAAGTTCTGAATGAAAAAACGCACAAACTTTAAATGCGTAAACCGTAGGTTTCTCATCTTTTTGCAGTAGCTGAAGAGCGGATTGGGAATGGATCCCTGAAAAGGAGTAGTGATTCGAGTTAGGAAAAGACTGGTTCTTAATCTTCCTTATTTATATGGTCATTCTCTAACTGGACCTATGTTGCTATAATGTAGTTAATTGGTTATGACCTGTTGACAAACGGTTCTAGCCACATAATAGACTACTCCTTATTTTCTTTTTTACCATATTGAATTGTGCTCATATTTTATCGTTTCCAGTGTCATTGTGTTCTCTGTTGACTATTTTAGCATGAATCATATTTTTATTTTCTTATTAACTCAATTTAAATAAACAAGAAGCATCCACACTCATTGCACAAATTCAGAACATTTTGGAAATTCACAAAAATAGAATATGTGATTTCTTTTTATTTTATGAAAGTAATTGTCTGTTGATATTCAAGCGCTGCAGTACAAGTATTAATCTAAATTGAGTTGTTTCTAGTTTTTCTTTCTTTCAGTGTTCTTTCTATTATGCATTTGATTTCTTAGTGCTTTCTTGTTGTGTGTTTCAACTAATAAATTACTCACATCTATGTGAAAGCGCACAAGATTTTTCAACTTCGATTTGTTTTTAGTCCTCAGGTACTTTACATTCTATGCTTGAAATTCCTTCTTTGTTTGAAGTACGCCATTTAACTGCTTTTCCTGATTCTTCTACATTTTATTCATTGAAATTAAATGAAAGTGTCTTTATTGAGATTGGTGCTAACTTCATACTGATTTTGGGAGCGCTCTGAAGTTAGGGTGACTAACTGGCATGGGTACAAATTCAGGACAGTGAGTGTGAAAATTCAAGACAAAGGGTCAAAATTCAGGACAAAACCTTGGGATAAAAGGTACGTTTTACAGACACATCAGAGCCATTGTGAGATGTAAAGCGGCACGCATAGGATGTAGCTAATTGGAACCTGCAGTGCTGGACTAGAGTGCAGTCCTCTGAGTGGCCAGCTTTATGAGTCAGATCGCTTCAGGTATTCCATGTCCGTTCAGCTGGTGATTACTGGCTTACGGCCTGGTACAGTACTGAGTGATGAATAAGACCCATAGCGGACAGGTCTTGTGTGAGGGTATGAGCCTTAAGCAGGAAAAGGGAGTTGTTAACCAGCCTGCATGAGCTGTAATTGGCTGCACACTGCTGAACGTTATGATATTATTGTGGGTCAGAGTGGTTTGATAGGAGTTGACATTACTATATAATGACCTGGATGTGGCTAGCCATATATCAGCCCTTCTTATTTTACCTATATATTGGGAATAGTATACTGCTTGGGCTGTTTCATTTCTGCGAGCTATAAACTGCAGATTATCATTGTTGCACAGAAGTATGATACATACTAAAAACTATTTACACTGTTAAGGCAGAAGGAGGCACTGTCTTTTACATACAGAACATTTTCTATTGAATGGAAGCAAAATGCCATCATGCAGATTTACTGATAAAACTATATAGCGCACAAATACTAATGTGTGGAAATGTGGGTTAAGCAAATATGTATCATTTGAACATCACCAAGTAAAGTGTCTTGATTGTTTAGATCCTAATAAAACTCTGTTTCCAGCACACTTCTGGATTACAAACAAGTGGTTCATTTGTGGTTTCCTGATTGCTGATATGTTTTGAAACATTTGCACAGTTCATTTGCAGATATTTAAAAGTTGTGTGTTACAAGCAAACTCACAGCTTACAGCCTTTGTTTTCCCACCCCCAAAAAAATTTGGGAAAAGATGGTGCATTCTACAACACATTTGTCATTACATATCAATTGTATTAGCTTCTAAAGCATAGTAAATGATGACTTTACTGTGCACCAGGATATGACAACCTTTGATGGGGCTCTTCAATGATTCCCTCACTGTTGCCAACAATGCCTCTATCTCACATGTATTTCATTTTTTATAGCGCCTCTCATACCACTGTAGGGTGCCAGAGCACTTTACATCACACACACATACAGTGACAATGAATCATACGTGTGTAAATCAGTTTATGGAAAATGTTACATTAGGTAACGGGGACTACAAGGTGTAAGGTGCACGTTACTCATACTGGTAGGCATTTTGTAAGAGTGCTTGGTCTTAAGAAGCTCAAACTCAGAATTTAGAACATAACACAGTAGTTAGCATTGACTTTAATGATAAGAATTTATTCCTACCCAAACAAACTTTTTTTTAGCAACATCAGGATAATGAAAAACTGGGAAGAAAATATAACTTTGTAACCTTTACCATGCAGCTTGAATACAGCTCTTTGAAGGCAGTTCATAGCTCACTGTGCTAGATTACGTATGTAACTTATGAACTAAAAAAAAAAAATTAGCTGCACAGTATCAAAAGAATCTCAGTGACAAAAGCAGTAACCCACTTACCTCGGCACATAAAATAGTGTTCTTTGATATGCATGGTACACATTCTTTGCATATTAACCCTCTGTGCTACCTTAGATGATTCAAAACTGCCACTAAACAAAACTCCCATCCCTCTCCAGCAGGTACATTAGTCACCAGAGTTATTGTGACACTTTTATTGTTGCCTGAAAACGGATGGATATACAAGGAACTTTGCAGTGCCAGCCTCCAGTAACAAAACCGCCCCATCCACACTTCCAGCCTCCCAGGAAAACGCCCAATGCGGGTACGGCCAGTCCGGCCTTGCTACCACCCTCCACTGGCTCCCCTCATCTTCAAATAGATCCTCTCTCATGTGTATTTAATTTATTTCATAGTGCTACTCATCCAAAGTATGTACGGCAGGGTGTCAGAGTGTGTTACATTACACACATATTATATAGAAGCAATGACTCATAAATATGAAAGTCAATATATAGGAAATGTTACTTAAGACATTGAGGTCTACAAGGTGTAAAAGTCAGATGTCATCCATGATATTGGTAGGCAGTGCTGTAGCATGGGCGGAGCCAGTTGGGCAGTTGCCCCGGGCGCAATGTTCTTAGGGGTGCAACATTTTAAAAGAAAAAAGAAATCTGGTGGAAGGGGCTTGAGTTACATTGGTGCTGTTGTCTGCAAGTGCAGGTTATGTTGTCTTGCACGCCTTTCCCTGCAGAAGGGCTGCACGGAGCAGTGCCCTCATGCATCTCTCATGGCCTCGGGGCAGTTGGAGGGCTGCTTGCGCTGTTTACCAGTGGCATGAGAGCAACAGCGGAACGTCTCTTGTGGTACCATGGCGCCGTACAAGAAATTAGTTTCTGGTTTTTGGCAGGCAGAAGGAGCGTTTCAAGCCTGAGTTCCGCGCTTGCTGCCTGACGTCATATGTCGGTTTGGGATAGCGAGTAGAGTCACCCGGGGTGTGGCATCCATTCATTCTTCCATCCATCATTCAGTCTTTCATCATTCATTCTGTCCTTTCATCTGTGTGCCCATCCATATCAAAAACCTATTCAACCATTTCCAAACCTATCCATCATCTATCCTTCCATCCATTATTTCTCTCATCCATCTCTCCATCCACCCCTTCACTCATCCATCCATTCATCATCCATCCACCTTTTCACCCCATCCATCCTTTCACTCATCCATTCACACTGCCACCCATCCATCCATTCACTCATTCATACAACCATTTACCCTTTCACCCATCCAGCCATAATTTCACTTACTCATCCATCCATCCATCCATTCACCGTCACTTATCCGTCCATTCGTCCATCCATTCACCATTTCGCTCATCCATCCATCCTTTCTTCCAGCTCTTCGCCCTCCCTTTTACTCATCTATGCATTCTTTCACTCATCCATCCTTACATCCTTCTTTTCACTCACCCATACACCTATTTGCCCTCTGTCCTGTCAATCATCCATCCATACTTTTACTCATCCATCCAGCTTCCCTTTCTCTCTCCATCCTCCTTTCACTTAGCCATCCATTCACACATCCACCCACCCATCCATTGACCCTATCAATCATCTATCCTTTCGCTCATCTATCCATCCTTTCACTCATCCATCCATCCTTTCTCTCATTCATCCATCTACTCTTTTACTCATCCATCCATCCTTTTGCCCATCTACCCTCCCTTTCACTCACACATCCATCCTTACATCCACCCTTTCACTCATCCCTCCATCCATTCACCTTTTCACTTATCAATTCATCAATCCATCCATCATTTCACTCACCCATCCACTCGTCCTTCATCCATCCTTTTACTCATCTATCCATCTTTTCACTCATCCATTAACCCTTTTACCCATCCAGCTACCCTTTTACCCATTCATCCACCCTTTTACCCATACATCCACCATTTCACCCACACATCCACCATTCCAACGATACATCTATTTATTTACCCTTTCTCTCATCCATCCTTTCACTAAATCATCCATCCATCCTTTCTCTCATTATCCATCAATTCACCCTTTCACCCATCCATCCATCTCTTCACTAATCCATCCAGCCATTCACCCTGTAGTGTAGTTCCTATTTCCCTTATAGGCTCTGCGCATTGGAATAATATACACTATAGTTCTGTGCATAGGACTGAGGTCAGTATGCTCCTATTGAGTATATTAAACTTAATTACTTGTGTGCCTGCTAACTCAGAGGTCACTAGAAACTTCTCGAATGAACAAGAAGGGATTAGTTTCTGACAACCGCATAAACATGACAACTTTGTTTCCTTTCAGAATCGGAACGTGTCTCAGAATCGTGGATACAAAAGTTAACAGTTTCACTCAGTCAATCGTGTATGCTTAGTTTCTTTAGAGTTACACAGAAAATAGGAAGACGGGCGTTTTCAATAAAAAAGGATTTATTGGACAGTCTTAGTTCTCGTGTAAGAGATATGAGCTGTCACGATCATTAGACAGTAAGCAAGATATAATATGCACAGCGTCAGCAGTAAGAAGAAGTAAAACTGCAACAGCATTGTCTTTTAGCTATGACCTATATCTATATACATACACATAAATACACAGGCTAAAAGTGAATACTCATATGGTGCTTCTAAATAATTCTATCCCAGTGTACCTAACTTGAATGTAGTGCGATGTAGGAAGTTGGTGCTGATTTAAGCTATAGTTGGTCTGACTTTAATTTAGTATTTTATATGAGATGCCAAGAATTTCCTTAGGTTCCAGTCAGCTCCATAACTTAGAATAAAAGAGGTGGGAATCTCTTTATAAACCGCGAACTCTAACACCCCGCAATGGGAGTTGGAACACTGGAAGCTAGAATCTTACGTGCAGGGAAGACAGCGTCTGTTCAGTGCATCAGGCGGGGACTCGAACTCCTTCAGGACTTGCCATGGTGAGCCGTATAGCCGAGCTGTGCCATGCCGTGAATTGCTAGGGCAAGTGAAGGTATATTTATACCTGGAAGGTGTGTAGGAATGCTAGCATTGATGTTAAGTCGGGCAGAGGAAGATGTCATGAATGAACCCCTAAGCAATAGTAGTTCATGCATAATAGATGAGTTCTTGGAGAAATCAATAATCCCAGCAGGGAAAATCCCAACGGCTTAAGGGTCTGGTTTATAAGAACTCGTTGTGACGTGGGATGGACGGATGTAGGTGACCATGCCTGTCTTTGGATCGGCATGGCCAATGTCTAAATAAGGACTGGAATATTATGCCTAAATAAGGACAAGACGAATTGTGCCTCTATAAGGACATGATTCAATAGACCTATATACGGGTATCTAAAGTGACACACAACAACCCATTCCTTCACTTACTTACTCACCCACCTTTTCACATTAATTATGAGCTGAGCCTTTGTCTGCAGAGTTGCAAACAGAAGAAACCCATCAAGAACTTCACCCCTGCTGTAGTTTGTAAAGCAAGGGATGGGACAGGGAAGGGTTCACTATGCTCCTGCACATAAGCAATCTGAAAACATGGAAGTCATAAGTCATGCATGATGCACAGTGCCAGAACCTGAGGTGACTGTGACATGGTGTTGTTTCCAGGGCTTTAAGTGGGTTGAAAAATCTTGGGGGTCTCTCCAAAGGGCGTGTCCTATGTAATTAAGGGTATGGCTTGAAACATGGTAGCTAAAAATCTGTGCTCAGCATAATGTGCTGCCTGACTGGTATTCTATTTCTGTTATTGCATACAAATATATAATACATTACACCTACAACAAGCCAGGACTATTGGCTTTGTCAATGGTAGTTAGTTGGATAAAATAAAAAAGCAACAACTATGGCTTCCTAGTATATAATATTGAAAATGCTTCATTTCTAAAATGATGAGACTGAAAGTACTATAACCCCTTCTTTTTAACTTCTTTCGCTGGCTTCTTTTCAAGAACTGGATTCTGTACATTCCTTTCATCCGTTGAGGTGCAACATTTTTCTTTATGTACTGTTAAAACAGAATGCCCTGCCCTAGACCGAGGCAGGAAGAGGCCACCACATGCTTTATCAGCCCAGACTGGCCCTTTGTCATTCTGTATGTGACAATCAGCTGTATTCTGAATGACAATAGGTGGGGTGCGGCTGCTCTTGTGCTCAAAGGAAGAGTGCGAGGTGGCCCCATCAGGGAGTTAAGGCTTTTCGCAGTGGAACAGCGCTGCTCCCACCAAATGCCCAAAATTACAGACAAAAGGCATCTGTAAAAGAGATCATCGCGGACAACGGACGTGAGATCCAAATCACGGACGGTCCGTGAGATTTACGGACGGTTGGTCACCCTACCTGTAAGGCTCGCCCTGCTGTGTGAACCGCCATCGGCACATGTGCAATGGATTGATTCCATTGGTTGGATAAATACTGGTGGGATCACGGCTCCTCTATCCTGTGCACTGGTTAACAGCGTGAACAGCGTGAAGACTTCCACAGTGTGCGACACAGGCTAGGACAAGATTTTATGTTTTGCTGTGTGATCCCAAAAACTAAAACAGTAATGCCTTGCCGCCCCATTTCACTGAATCCCTCCCGGTCAGACATCCACGGGGTAAAACCCAGAGACATTTTAAGGCATGAGCAAAGTAGGCTCTGGCCCAGGGCCCCAGCTTTTCAGGGGGCTCCTGCCAGAGCCAGCTCTGTTCTGGATAGTCTTTCCCTGATGACCTTGAATATTTCTTAAACTGATAGTTTAAAATACCATTTTCCTTTAATTTATTTTGACTGTGGGTGATGTGTGTGTTTATTACAGACATTTTGCCCAAGAGTTGTTGTTTATGTCTCATGCAACGTCCATTAAAAAAAGGTTCTTTTAGATCAAAATAAGAGGTTATATGACAAATGGGAGGGTGTCATATAGATTATTCGTAGTAATATTAGTGAGCTGCTGCTGTGTTACAATATTGAAACTACACGTCACTATCCATGAATATTAGATGTAAACATATTTAGAATTTGGATGAGTGTGCCTGTGCACTGTCAGTGACCTGGCCAAAGAGGGCATGAAAGAGCTGAAACTGTATCATACATTTAAAGCTGCTCCGAACAGGAGCCCCCAAAACACGTTTCTCCAAGATTTCCCTGCCTTGGTAGAAACACCCTATGTCTGCCAGCGTTCGCAAGGTCTGGCCTCATTGTACATCCTAGGACACGTCTCCGTTTGTCTTTACCTTAGCCACTAAAGCTTCTTATCGTATACCCTGAATGAATTTTCTAGGTACCATCTTTCAGTACACTACAAATTCAACACACCCTGAGAAAAGACGATGACAGCACACCTCCACCATTACAATAATGTATGTCCTGCTTACCCCTTCACTTCTCCACATTATGATTATTACTGCTTTTTTTAAACATGTTCATTTATTTGTATATCAATAGAACATTATCAGTTTGTACATCACATTTCTTTTTTTACATTCTCTTATAGACTTTATGATAGTCACTATTCCGATACATTCTTACTTATGCCCATTCTAATATTTCTAATGTTACAGATTTAGATAATATGACTTATGCATACAAGAAACAAACATGACAACTGTCAGTCCAAAGAGATCATCACTGGTGATATTTCTTTCTTCCGTGGTGCTAAGCTGCTCTAGGTGAGGCAGGTGGTGTCAAAAGTAGCTTCTCTTGATGTGCGAGATGTGCTTTCAGCATGAAGGAAGGGACCCAATTAGGTCCACCGGGTCACTAAGACCACATTTCAGCATTCCATACTAAATGAAGAGTCGGTCAGACAGTAGAGAATACAAACCAATAATTGTTTATTCAGATACACTCAGAGCGGAGCCCCATCTGCCCAGTCACAGGAGTGCTACAGAGGGGAACTGAAATTAACAAGCATAGAGATACATTATGTACATTTCATAACCGGGCGAAGGCACGCCCCCATTGAAATTTTCCAGGCAGGTACAGTTAGTTAATAGAACAAAAGGAAAGCAATTCAGAGCTCATATCTTTGTCTACAGTTGCACAACTCAAGGTCATTCCCTGAGTGGGAGAAGGCCTCTATCTTGTGAGAAGGCTATGTGCTGATATGAATAATATGCTTGTTACTAAAACAAAACCTATCTGGAGGAATGAAACCTAGCAGGGACGGTTTCTAAGAACTACACAAGATTAGTTTTGAACAGCCTAAAGTGGCGCCTGTACAGAAAATGGCAGAGCAAGTGCTAACTTATACGATGCATTATGAAGGCCTAGTCATTTTCCATTCCATTCAGCATGAGCTAAAGACATTTACTAAGAAGCAAAGCTATAGAAGATATTAAACTCATAGAAACAGAACCATAGGCATTACATATTATCAGCATCAGGAAGTGAAACAGTGAGAAGAGAGGAACTGTCGAAAATCCCCTCATCGGTGGCCATCATATGTCTATATCCTTCTGCAACATAATGGCAGTATTACTATCATGAATTGATATGTTTCTTTTGGGAGTAAGAAGACTGGTACAATAAGTACAACACACAGGCATGCACTGAACAAGAACACAACAAAACACCAATTTAGCAATAAGGTAAATCACTTTCTCAAGGATCAAGCCCCAGCCACCAAGGACAGACCAACTCCAATTTCCGCTTTCCATGCCTTTGATATTTTCTAGAATATCTAGAACATGCTTAGTAATAATCTTTTCCATATTTGTTATCCTGACTACACACTGATCGGCAACTACTGCGCACACACCCCCACTCTTAGCCAAGAAAAAGTCCACAGCATATCTAGTCTGTTCGGAATAAATCTGCATGCTTTCCAACTGGGTGGTGATGTCGCACAGAGCTGCCACAGTCGTGTTGGATAAAATTTGCAACTTACATCCAAAATACTCTTGAGCCTTTTCACCTCTCACCATGGCAGTTCCACCCAATGTAAAAATTGAAGACATAACATATCCAAAGGTAATTCCATTACTATAATTGTTTATCTCAATATCTGTTACCCCCTCACAGAACTCCTTCGTCAACGTTCTTTTTACCCATTTTACTTTAGGGCTTGCACGCTTACAGGGCACACCCAGAGGCAACACCATCCCAAGTGCCACATCATTTGTCCCGTTATGAGCTTTGGAATAAGTCCCATTAGACAAAAAGAAAAACCCTGGGTGTGCATAAATTGGCCTATCATAATCCACTGCGGAATATCGAATATTTATTCCGGCTGTACTTGGATCGTCTGCTCTTACCAGAGGGATCGTCTCTTTATACATCACCAATCCTGAAAAATTTATGTACAATGAGGTGTCAGTACTATTGATAATAAGACAACAAGCGGGATAATAACCAGCTTGCCTGGGGACCGTCAATTGTTTGTGATGCCAACCTCCTAATGTTACGTTCTGTTTCTCCATATAGAAATTATCACAATAAGTGTGGTTATCACAACCAGGATAACCCTCCCCCAGTGGGTTTCGATGGTATAGACATGGTCCTGAATAACCAGACCCAAACACTCATTTAATCTCTACAAAACCTGGTGGTTCGGTGTATGTATAATTCACCAAGAACAATGGATATGCAGTCCATAAACTTGTGACAGAATGAATGGGGTAGCATGCTGTTCCATTACCGAAGAATATCTTATGTGTTTCCGAGAATATATTACTCCAAGCTACTCTCATATTTATTTTTGTGGAAAAGCCTTTACCTTTACTGTGTGAAGGTACACTGTAAGCATTTTCCAAGACCCACAATACCCCACATAATATTATCATCAGCAAAACTGCAGAAACAACATAAATCAATGTGTGTCTACAGGTCCACATCACATCATATTGGACCACAAGAACCATTGGCTGCTCTTCCTTGGTAATTTTCCTATCAAAAGGATGCATTATGAATTGTAAATAGGCAAAAATGCAAACAAAACACACAAGTTCTCAGTGTCCGTCAGAGCCTCACTAGTACAGGCTCCTATTATTCATCAAAGTTGTCGCTCTTGAGCACCGCCGGTGGAGCTTGCTCTGTCCTAAGCTCTTTTGATCTATCCCACGTCAATAAAGGTGGTATACCTGGAGGGTATACGTCTACTGTCCCTAGCTAATGTTCCATCAATACGGCAAAACAAATGCAAATCTCTCTGCTAATTTCTGCTAATCACGTTGGTACTGAACTCAGTACTACCTGTCTTATGCAGTCCATCCCTAATCTTTTTTCTCCTTGGAGTCAGTATCCCTCAGTCAAGGGTTCAAATTATACCTGGCAGCCCCAGGCACTGTGTGATCACTGAACAAGGGCTCCAGAATAGCACAAATTCTGGGGTCGAGCCTCATTCAAAACCCTATTATTCTCCTCATCGGTCCGGGTCCACACTAGCTGGGCGTCACTAAAAGGGACAAACCTGGGGATCTATTCACTTTCCTCGCCAGAAACTTCGTCTTTGACCCACTGATCATATGGAAGAGGCAGGTGAATCCGCTTACAACGGGTGGAGTGCACCCAGTTCTTTCGACCAGCAACTTTCACAGCCGTTCGTGTCACCAGCAGGAACTGCTCCGGTCCCTTCCGCGCGGCTCCAAACTTTTTTTGTGTTGAAAGTTCTTTAGAAGAGCATAATCCCCAGGCTGAATATTGTGCCCGGGTTCCTCTGGTATGGCAGGTAGAGACTCCCGCACCTGTTGGTGAACAGAATGCAAACTTTCAGTTAACTGGCCCAGATAATCGATCAACACAGGGTATTTAATGTCGGAGAACCTATGAGGTCACGGGATGCCCCAAACATTCGCCGGCCTGGGCCTGCAACAAACATGCGTTTCATTTTGCTTCTTGCCATTTCCTTAGCTAGTTGATCTACAAAGGCATATTCCCTACCCACATCATCCGTATCTCTCTTATAGGTACTACACTTGATAATGGCCAATTTCTTGGGGAGCGTTAAAAGCACACAACAGTCGTGATATAAATTGCCCATGTTGAATCTTGGCACCATGGGAAGTAAGGAACCTTTTTTCGCCCACAGCCGCCCAAAGTTATGGGCAACACCAAACGCGTACCGGCTGTCAGTATAAATATTAACAGCCAGTCCTTCACTCAACTCACAAGCTCAAATAAGGACAACAAGCTCAGCAGCTTGAGCCGACTGATATGGAACCAGTTATGTCTCTATCAATGTTCACAATGTAGTGATAGCATAAGCTGCAGTGGTTGTGCCATCTGGTAACTTGGAAACAAGAGCCATCGACATATAGTTCTCCTTGAGTGTCAGATAAGGGAACCTCAGTCAGTTCTACCCATCCCTTCGTCTCCTCTTCCGTCCGGAAGATGCAGTCATGTTTATCATTTGCATCATCCTTGGAAGGGAGGGGTAGTAACGTGGCTGGATTCAGAGTGGCACATCTCTTAATCGTGATTTGTTTAGCAAACAATGTCAATTCATAACCGATAAGATGCGCACTGGTGAGGTGCTGTGTCTTTGTCTTTTCCAAAAGTGTATCCACAGCATGGGGTACCATAACTGTGAGGTCAGTCTCAAGCAAGAGTCCAGCTGATTGTCTGATCGAAGTGGGCACAGCCGCGACCGCTCTCAGGCAACTTGGGAGGGCCCTAGCAACGGGGTCAAACACAGCAGAAAAATAAGCACAAGGCCTCTGTTTATCACCAAATTTGTGTGTTAAACCAGAAAGTGCGCAGCCAGCCATCTGATGGACATAGAGCACAAACGGTTTAACATAATTGGGTGTGCCAAGCACCGGAGCCAAACAAAGTGCCGTTTTCAATTGCTCAAAAGACTGCTGACATTCGGACATCCAGGACAAAGGCTCATGCACTGCTTTCATTGTTAATGCAAGCAAAGGTTTTATTAGTAACGAGTAACCTGAGATTCACTGGCGACATTAAGAAGTAATACCTATAAAAGCTTGTTCATCTTTCTGAGTTTGGGGAATGGGCATTTTTACAATAGTGCCACTTCCCTCAGGGGTCAACCTCCTACCCTCCTTTGAGAGTAGGTGACCTAAATAGGTAACCTCCTGTCGACAATACTGAAATTTAGGAAGAGACACTTTATGCCCATACTGAGCCAGATGCAACAACAATAGAACTGTACTATCCCAACAACCCTGCTCTGTATCAGAAGCAATGAGCAGGTCATCAACATATTGAACCAATATATTATCTGGAGGAAGCGATAAAGAATCCAATTGGCTTTCCAATGCTTGACTATAAATACTAGGACTCTCCGTATAGCCTTGAGGAGCTCAACAAAATTTAAAGCTTCTGCCGGCCAGGGTAAACGACAACAAATACCTACTGTCTGGATGAATAGGGATACTAAAAAATGCATTCTTCAAATCAATAACAGAAAAGAACTTAGCAGCAGAGGGAATCATCGTAAAGAGCGTAGTAATGTCAGGAACCACTGGAAACTGGGGAACCACAATCTAGTTAACTTCTCGCAAATCAATTACAAAATGATAAACATCATCTAGAACTTCAGGAGAATCCGAAGGTGTCCTCTTAAGGACAGGAAGAATAGGGCTATTACAGATATTGGCAGATGTCTCTTCAACCACCCCGTTTTGTATCAACTCTTGAATAATCTGAAGAAGAGCCCTCTCCCTTGCCTGTGGTATCTTATACTGAGGAATACAAGGCAGAACAGCATTCTCTTTAACCTGTATAGTGTAGTGGAGACAGGGTTTTGCCTGCACACATTGCTATGTTAGCATAAGCGGTTTAGATGTTAACGCCATCTTGCCACTTTGCTGCCTTTGCACACGACACTACAGGTAGCTGTTATTATAAGTAAAACTGCTTGCTAGCTTTTTCTTCACATGAGAACGGTCTATTTTTCACATCCCTAGACGTGCACCGCGACCTTAGTCTGAACACTGTATGCAGAAACCGTCAAGGTCAAATAACAATGTATGCTGTTGAATTCAGGTTGATCGGCCCACGCTCTAGACACAACAAGCACACAGCTGCAAATATCTGAAACTCAGGTGCCTTTAATATTGCACTGCATGCATGATGCTGGCACTCTTGGAGAAAACCTTTCCAGACACAGAGAGCAGTGCTGATCCTGTGATGTGATTCACCTAAGCTGATCTTGGAGGTATGGGGTTCCCCATTCAAACGTAGAAACCTTCTATTATTATATATAACTAGCTTATTAGCCAGGGGAGGGTGGTACACAAGGTATTATAGGACCTGTTTCCACTATCATTATAATATGATTTCTCCCTTTGCTTTCTATGGAATTGTAACAATGCTGATGGTTTTATTTCTGATCATTTGTTTGCTTATGTTAGCCAAAATACTGCATCTTAGAGCACGTAGTTAAAAATAAACATTTTAAACTTTTCCGTGTCTCTGATTACTCACGTTGTGGACTGATATGAGAATAACAACGAAAAGGTGTTCTTGATTCCCACTATTCCTGAGAGTATTCTAATTTGCTTGTTCTGGGTTGTCTAATCATTGGTAGCTTCGATATAGTACGGAGAACCAATGAGACACTGATGCTAGTTGGATAGGGGTTCTAGGTACTGAGGTGAGTTTTTTGGTACACTACAATTCACTGAGGTCCTGGTTTCCTGCGCATAGTTCTGTGCATGAGCAGAATCCCCGCAACAATAGAAACTGGCGGTATATGCAACAGACCCACATCCGTATCACCTGTAGCTCACAATGTGGGTGGCACCTATGCAAATTCAGTGGGAAGGGGCTCATCCTGAGACAAACACTGCCGAACGCTCACGCCCGGACCCATAGTAAGATAAACACCAGCAGGAGAACAATAAATAATAACATGCAATTTCTTCAACAGATCCAAGCCCATCAAGTTTTCATCACAATCAAAAGTAAGCAGAAATGGAGAATCCACGGTAAAAGGACCAATAGAACAGGGCAAGGATGCTTGAAATGGGGCTTACAACCAGTATTCCTGAAAAGCCTACCAAAACATTATTCTGGCCTGACAGAGCCACCCCAGGGACCATTTCACGGGCCACATAACTCTTTGTAGCACCTGTAGCCACCAAAAATTCTTTAGTCGACCCTGCAAATCCACCTTGACATATGGGCCACGCTGATCTATAGGTATATGTACTGGTCCCGTACCCTGTCCTTGGCTATCCTAGCTGTAAGACAGCCCAGTCACATCATCCAAATCATAATCATGGTGATAATACTGCCCGTCCTTGAAATTGTCAGAACGACCCACAGAAACTGCATTGTGTTGCTCCCTGCCTGTACCACGCCCTCCACCACCAGAACCTCGGCCCCGGGGGAAGAAACCTTTTGCAAAAGTACGGGACACTCACTACGCCAATGGACCTCGTCCTTACAATACGCACACTGGTTCTGCCCTAAAGGTGTAGTTGAAGGGTGCCTACTAGTACTTGGAAGCTGCCTCGAAGGACCACCTTGTCCCTACTATTACCCCTGAACGCTTGCTGCAACAGCACCTTCGTTTTTCAATCCTTATGCTTCTTATCCATTCTGTCTTTTCCTCCTGATCTCAATGCTCATAATATTAAGCCATGTTCAAAATAACGGAAGGAGATGACGTAGACCAAGTACTCTCAGCTGCCTGCAAACGAGTCATTATTTCCGGAAGGAGACCAGAAACAAACCTGCCAATGAACAATCAAACTCTCCCCTCAATAGACATATCCTGCCCACTATAATCCAAAAACGTGTATTCAAACCGAGTGAAGAAACCAGACACACTCTCATCCTTTTTCTGTCGACAAGCTGGCAATTTGTCCCAGTCTACCTTCTTAGGCAGAATACATGAATGGATGTCTGTAATAATACGCCCTCGCAAAGCAAGTATCTCAGCCCAGGGTTTATCACTTGACTTCCTTTCCCGATCCCATCCTTTTATTACATCCCATGTACCACCCAACTCAGCGACATGATCTTGAGTATGAACCTGTCACCAAACATCGACCGCAACAAGAAGACCAAAAAATATTTCAATATCAGCGAGAATCATCACAGTAGAAGAGGTAGCCTCAGTCAACTCCTTGTAATAAGCTGTAGGATTTTTCCTAGGATCTGGTTAATGAGCCTTAAGGGCCAGAACCTCACTTCCTTTCCACGGAGTATAGACCCATTGCTCCTGAAAACGGGCCGCCATAGCAGGTCTAGTAACAACACCACGCGGATCCGTTATCTCAGGTATCTCCGGATAATAAATAGGGTGAACATCTCGCATTGGGAATTGGGTCATCGGGATAGGGCTATTCTCATGCAGTCCACCCCTATAAGCAACTAGAGTTGTGATATTCCCAAATACTTGACCTGGCTCCAAATTAGTAACGTATACTTGATCTTTAATGTCTAATAATATTTGGGGGGCGTCTGTCCTAATATGTGTTTGCCAAAGGTTAATCAAAGTAGCAGCCATTTGCTTAAGAGCTTGCTGCTGTATAAAGGTTTCAAAATCTCACATGATCCCCCAAATCTCTTCAACACTATAAATCCCTTCATGAGCCCACCGCACAGCCTGTTCAGCTACTACCCGTTTCTCCTCCTCCCCTACCCCGGAATGCACCAACGGACCAAATCGTTCCCTAAATTTCCCCTAATCTCTATCCCCAACCCTCGAGCTGGTGTAGCAGCGTCCAAAGACAACGGGGGATGAAGGACTGTAGAAGAAGAAACAACAGACTCAAGAGGTATAACTGTAGCTGATGGTTGTACTGACGGAGAAAGAGTGGCGGGCACAGGTGTTGAAACAGAAGCGGTACTAAAAGTCACAGTCGTTAGAGATGGTGAGGGCAAATAAGGAGCAGAGGCGCCGCGTCCGAAGCTGTACGTGTAAAAATGGTAGTCACAGGAACAACCGACACAGATAAACCAGGCTGTTGTGACTGCGGGGAACAGGGGGATATATCCTTTGTGGAGCATAAGGAGGCGAAGGTCGAGCATTTAACAATTCTTCAATAAAAGTATCATTCTTTTCTTTGGCCAAATAAGACTTATCAATGTGCAACCGAAACCTCCCATCTTCATATTAAATTCCTGTCTCCTGGTTTTCTCTATCATATGCCACAGCTTTCTGTGTTAATGTCTGCATTTTCCCCTTTCATGCATCCCTCTCCATCTTCAACCGCCTCTGTCTGGCCTCCTTCTGCCAAGTCCTGATGGAGTCAAACATAGACTGCCTATTTCTCCTCTTAAATAACTGTTCCTGTAAAAACCCAATTTTCTGTTCATCAAAAGTGCCTGTTAAATGCCACTGCAGTTCGGCGTTGTCCCTTGTATATTTGTGCCATAACGTACTAAACATAATAGGGCCAAGACCGTGCTTCACCTACATATCATAATTAGGAGTGCCTTCCGGAGGCGCAGGCTGAGCTTCTTCCAATCGAGCATCCACAAAGCAACAGCGACAACACAAACTCAAGAACCTACTAAAGCCAGGCATCTTGGCAAAAGGGAAACACAATCAATAGTTCTACCTGACAAAATATTTACAAATATTTTTCAGCAAAGTAGTTCTCAGACTATACCAAACTCAAATCCAAACAGTACCATATCCCCCAAAAAACTAACAAACTCACCTGATATCATCAGTACAAACAAACTGGTTCTCACTGCAGACTCTTCAGATCAAGAGGTCAGATCCAAGGGTTACGCCGTTCAGGACTCCAGTCGGGATGACCACTAGGCAGGGCACCCCCGGTGGGACAGAGGCAGCAGCTGTTAGTACTAAGCTCTTCGTGCAGGGATCCCTGAGCCTTCAGTCCGACCTGACATGCTCCTGTCCTCCCCTTCATTACGGACAGGGGATTGGTCACACCCGAAGGAGTCCCTGTTCGGGCGCTGTCCTAGTTTGAGCCCGTCTAGGTTTCCCTGAACCCTTCAAGCATAGATAACTGTATACTAATGTGGTCGCATTGTCTCTTTATTTTTATTTATGATGCCAAAATTAAGGGTAGAAGCTTTTGTCAGCTACATAACAGGTGGTTAGTTGGTGTTGTCCAGTTCCTCAAGTGTTTCCTTTTTGTCTGACCCGGGGTTGCAGTTCTCAAGTAAAGAGACGAGATGCCGAGGGAAAAAAATAGGGGAAAAAATCAAGAAAACAAGGTTCGGGCTACTGGCCTTTTTGAAAATTACAGGGGATTGGGGTTTTGTGCACACTTTCACCAGTGCCTTAAGAGTGCAGTTCTTAGTGGGGGGAGCAAGTGACTAGTTTGGTGTGCCTCGCAGCCCAGCCCACAAACCCTTTATTGAAAATGGACATGCAGCTGACACTTGCCTGTATCCACGACCCTCCTGGGCCATGGTGAGGGGAGAACCAGCCTTCTTACTTCCCTCAGGAGTAGCGGTCTTGGGCACAGTGCTCTGAGAGCGTCTGTCGGGGTCTCGGTTCACCTCCTGCCCCAGTGGCTCCTCCGCCATCGTCTGCAAGTCAATGTTCCTCTTCTCCCCTTCTCCGGTCTGTACGCTGTCACTCCTCGTGGTCCTTTCATGCCGTTGCTCTATATCACCTTCGTGCTCTGGTCGCCAAACACCTGTGTTCTCCTCCACCGTTCATTTTCCACCCTCCTCAATTGCCAATACTCCATCACTGTCTCCCTGATACGCTAGAATGTCTCCCTCAATTCCTGGTTGACGTAGGACCGCCGCCATCTTGGAATCCCCGCACTCGGCGAATTCATCACAGGTGCCAACTGAAGGAAGTGACCCGATTCGGGCCACCCGGGTCACTAAGACCACCTCTCAGCCTTCCGTACTAAATGAAGAATTGGTCAGACAATAGAGAATACAAACCAATAATTGTTTATTCAAATACACTCAGAGCGTAGCCCCGTATGCCCAATTACAGGTGTGCTACAGAGGGGAACTGAAATCCACAAGCATTATGTATATGTATATTTCATAACCGGGCAAAAGCACGCCCACAGTGGAATTTTCCATGCAGGTACAGTTAGTTAATAGAACACAAGGAAAGCAATTCAGAGCTCATATCTTTGCCTACAGTTGCACAACTCAAGGTCCTTCACTTCGGAGCCTGCCATCAGACAAGTGGGAGAAGGCCTCTATCTTGTGAGAAAGCTATGTGCTGACATGAACAATGTGCTTGTTACTAAAACAAAACCTATCTGAAGAAATGAAACCTAGCAGGGACGGTTTCTCATAATTACACAAGATTAGTTTCGAACAGCCTAAAATGGCGCCTGTACAGAAAATGGCACAGCGAAAGCTAATTTATACGATGCATTATGAAGGCCTAGTCATTTTACATTCATCAAGCGAATGCAGACCTATGTAAGCCTCAGAGTTTTTAGGGCTCCTCTTGGGCCTTGTATACCTTATACAGGGCTTTAAGTGGGAAACAAAAAACTGGGGGTGTGCTAAAAGGGGCATGGAAAACCTCTTAAAGCAGCGTGGTCAATCCAATTAGGGGCGTGGCCTAAATCATGAGAACTAACATTGTGTGCGCTTCAATATAATGGTGCAATTGTTGACGTACAGTTTGGTTAGTCCTGGAGGCTACGGGTTCCCTTCCTCAACACTGTATTGTTTACCGCATGGTAACAGAAGGACTTTTTTCATCTCTGCATCGACTACAACCAACTAAAATAACAACAAATCAAATAAGGTAAAATATGTCACTGCCAGTAATAAACAATGCACACAGTAAGGATGTGGAGTTTAACAGTATTTACACATGCCACTATTCCCCACTGCGCCAACAAGATTCAGTTTTGTTATTTTCCGGCAGGACAACAAAAATTGTGCGATTATGCAGCACTTTCCGCAGAATTATAGATTTGCCGCATTTGCTACTTAGTCATCTGCTGCATAATCTGTGGATTAAAAAAAGAATGATTTTCTAGTTCAAAAGGATTAAAAGGTATTAAAGATTTAGTCACACGTGTTGGGGTGCAGTGGGCAGCCCTTTGCAAAGGGTGATAGTCACCTTTCAATTCCTTGTTGGTGCGTTTCGGTGGTAACCTGGATGAAGTGAAATCTTTGCTCAGACAGTAATCACGTGTAAAAATGGAAACATAATTAAATACTATAATAAAATGTGCCAAATTAAGCTGTATTATCTGCCTTTTCTTGCAACAGAATTTATTCAACCCTGCCACATAACTTTGGTCCTTTCCTGCAGCATAATTCTAGTGGTCCTGCTTTGTGGTTACACACAGTTATCTACCTTCCTCGCATTAGGTAACTAAGGTTTCATAGTAAAATTGATTAGTTTAACTTGCATTTATTTTCCATTTAACATGTGCACATTTTGTAGGCAATTACCTGAAAGTTAAAAAAATAACAAACCTGTTACAGAATATAGTGGGCCTCATTTATGAAAAGTGTTGCATCGCTGGGGTAAACCAGCGATGCAACACTTTTCAGTGTGCCCTCCTTGCGACACATTGGATGCGTAGTATTTACTGTACGGCAATCCATTTTCTTTTAAAAACAAATTTTTATTGATTTACCGTACGTTCAAAGAGAACATGAAGCGTGTAAAGAAACAAGGGGTTTCGGTTACATGCCCCAGATACTCGTCGGCCACCCAGTATCAAGCAGATTAGTTAAGGCACCTTTATAGCATCAGAAGATGGTTCATACCAACTTTCGAACAGGCTTATTAGCAATCCAAAATATTCCTGGGCATTTATACTTAATCGAAGAAACAATGCACACCCATGTGCTACCTACCCCTATAGTCCGGGCAGAGCCCTGGGTAAATCCTGTACAAATGTCCTTGATCAGTCATAGAGAAATGTGAACCCCAACTCCCCCCCTCCCTCCCCACCCTCCCAAGCGTGTCACTTAAGTACTGGCTTCGCAAGGATCTAGGGAGCTATAACCGCAAGAGGGGCAGCTCGTTGAAATGAGGGGTGATTTAAAAGGAAACAGATATACATGGGGCAGGCGCCAATACCCACCACGAGGCGCCAAACACGGTGGGCGCCCAGACTACCCCGGGTTAATCTACCGCTGCCTCCGGGCTGTTCACAGGCGCTTCATCTTCTGCGCTGTCAGGGGTTTTGAGCGCCACTACTAGCAGTTCCCAAGCTCTAGCCCTTTCCATCGCCTTATCACTCCCCGTACGATTTGCAATCTGTAATCTAATCACCCCCTCACACTCAGCCCATTTCAGTAGGTCAACTTTCCACTTAACGGCATACTGTACGGCGTTCCATGTCGCAAGGATTTACAGATACGTCAGGAATCCTGACGTATCTGTAGGCGCAAAAGTGACGCATTGCTTCGGTATGTCAGAACACAGACACAACTCCAGCAATGTGTCCTTTCACATGGGGCAAGCCCCATGTGAAAGGGTCTGTGTCACACTTACGCCTGCTGTGAGGCAGACGTAAGGGTTTGAAGCAGTGGCATCCTAGAAGTGGCGCAGTGAAATCTGATAGATGCCACTTCTACAAGGCTTCTAGCAAAGGAACACCCACCCTGCATACATTATACCTGACGCAGGCATAATGTAGCGCTGGGGGTTACAATGTGAAGCATCTATCTAGGTGCATCACTTTGTCAATATGGTGCAACGTGGCACATTATTTACACCGCCAGTGCATCAGCAAAGTGACAACCTGGCGGCGTAAAAGTGTCGCAAGGGGCTCATAAATAAGCCCCATTGTTCTTTTTTGCCACATCCTGGACCCTGCGACCCCACTCACTGATCTCCATCCCAGGGCATCCAGGATCACAGTTCATACTCTGTTTTGAAGCCCTTCAACTGCTGTATGTAAATCAAGATGGCGTGGAAACGCGCCAAATGCACAAAGTGGCCCTTCCCAGCTTTCCTCATTTACAAATACTTCAAAAGCTATTTGCGCCCCCCTAGGAATGCAGCCATCGGACCCCCAGGGGGGTGTGCCCCACAGTTTGAAGACCTGTAAAGCATAGAAGGATTATGAGGACCTTTCACTACGCCGCCACCTCAATGGCTGACACCACAGTGATGTTGCTGCTCCTGCTTTGCAAAAAGAGAAGGGAAATCCAGAGAGAAAATGACTCTCTTTAAAGGATTTTCCGTCCCCGCAAAATGAGCACGTCGATGTGCATGCTGTCACTGCAGTCAGGTAAAATATGGACCGCATGTGCCAGGGAACAAAATAGAACCCGATAGGGACCCGTTTCGAGGCCCCCTTTTAAAAACTGCCGGTGCTCAGCACCAGCAAGACCCGGCCCACCTAAAGCCCTGGCACTATGATTTTGTGAGTGTACTGAAGAAGCAGACTTGCTAAATGCAGCATAGTATCTATTAAGCTTGTGGTAATTCATCAGTTTCCCTGTTCACTAAGGGTGTCTTTTGTTGCTTTTGCTCTTCAAATTTGACAAGAACTCATCCCACACTGTGGTGGAAAATGGCTTCTGAACTTGCTTTTGCGTAGTGATTTGCATTTCATTTTCGGCCTCTGTCCATTTAGTCATTTCTTTTACCCATAAACCTAATTGAGGTGTGTGTGGGGACCATGGTGACTTGACATTTGGACATCAGTATCACTAGATCTACAAACCTGAATTCCAATTTTCTGATTTTCAATCTCTGCTGAAGCCAAAAAAGAAAATTTCTGGGCTTCAGTAAACTCACTTTCCGGGTAAGTTCTGTTATGAGGTCTCTGACTTCCTTACAGTACTTATGCAGTGCCCGACAACTTCAAAGCATGTGTATTATGGCTGCAACAGCATCAGAACATTTCAGTTGTGGGTATATTCTGTGTAACCCTGGTGGCATTAGATGTGCCCTGTGAGATATACTGTATTGAAGTAACTTGAATCTTGTATCTCAAGAGGTTTTTGAGGGGGATTCGAGGATTGATACCTATACCTTATTAGATAACTGCGGTTTGATGTTGTTATCCTCTACTCTCTTAGCATAGCAAGATTAATTTTCATTTGGTCAGTGATAGTTTGGTATAATATGGCAATAGTCTTCTAGCCCTTTAACATGTGCCATCGCCATTTGAAGTGATTTTATGCGTTACCTCTTCAGCACTGCCTCATTTCCCAAAAAACGTATATTGTTGAGGATATGGCATCATAGGTCGAAAACGGTCCTTCACGAAGGCCACTGTTCTGATGGAGCTCATCAAACGTTTGGAGTCGTTGCTCAGCAAACACATCTCTGAGGTGGGCACACTGCATTTATTTTGACCATTTTTGTTTTTTCTCCATTATGGTAGTTACAATACACGATTTTCAATCATTATTGTTTTACGAAGTCTTGTTTACCAGACTGGTTGTTCTCATGCCATGGGGTGGAGATTATGCCACATATTAATTATTCTACAGAACAGACAAACCAGTGTAACTTTGTGTCAGGATAGTGTGCACACTAGTGTGTACTTTCTCAAGCTTGTCCTCCACTATAACCTTTTCATGTTTGCATTAGTCCTGAAGTAATTGTGAATTCCAGCGAATATGTGTATCGTCTGGTGGGAGAATATTCTGTCCACTTCATCAGAGCTGGAATATCAAAACTCAACATAGCTGTATCCATAAAATTGCAACTCTGGTAAAAACAAAAAAGTATTACTCGTAGATGGATTAGCGCATGTTAAGTGAGAAATTGCAGAAAACTGATTGTATTTATGAAGGCCAAACCTATAATTGTACACAATTGATATAGTTTGTAATCTTGTTTTTCTCAGTGAATTTCTAAGGTTTTTTTAATCCTATTTCCTACTAGACCATCCCTGTAACCTTTGGTTTTTTCAGTGAATTCCTACGGTTTTTAAAAATGTTATTTCATAACTATAACGTCCTTGTATTTTTTTTCTATATTTAGATATTGAACATTACATATGCATGGTGCACCACTTATTGTTGTATTTGTCATCTATTTATTTAAAAAATATATTAATCATCTCATTTCAAGATATTTTTGGTTTCGTGACGACATTGCGATTGCCGAGGACACACAGCGAATACTGCATGTGTTAAACACATATTTCACATAAAGTTTGAGTTTAACTGTTTAGTAAGATATTAATTTAACTTTCCTCCTCGTATTCATTTGTCGAAAAAACTACATCATAAATGCATTTTCCTTATTCGCTGCAACATCGGAGGTCACGATCATGTCATTCTTCACGAATACTGTGTGTTTTTTACAAAGTGTTAAACACATATATAGACATGTTTTGCATAAAGTTTGAGTTTAGTTGTTTAGTAAGATATGAATTTAACTTTCCCCTTTGTATTCATATGTTGAAAAAACTACATTTGAAATGTATTTCCGTTGTTTGCGGTACACCGGAATTTGCGATGGTGTGTGTTTTTTGACAAAACGTTAAACATATATATAGCCATGTTTTACATAAAATATGAATCTAGCTGTTTAGTAAGATATTCATTTAACTTTCCCCTTTGTATTCATTTGTCGAAAAAAACTACATAAAAAATAAATTTCCCTTTTTTCGTGGCGACACCGGAAGTTGCAATCAGGTCGGTAGTTGGGAATACTGTGTGTTTTTGACAAAGTGTTAAACACGTATATAGACATGTTTTACATAAAGTTTGACTCTAGCTGTTTAGTAAGATATTAATGTAACTTTCCCCTTCGTATTCATTTGTTGAAAGAATTACATTCAAAATGCATTTCCCTTAATCGCGATGACACCGGAATTCGCAATGGTGTCGATAATCGCGAATATGACGTGTTTTTTGACAAAGTGTTAAACACATATATAGACATGTTTTACATAAAGTTTAAATCTAGCTGTTTAGTAAGATATTCATTTAACCTTCCCCTTTGTATTAATTTGTCGAAAAAACGACATCTAAAATGCATTTTCCTTGTTCGTGGTGACATCGAAAGTCACGAGGAGGTCGGTAGTTACGAATAGCGCGTGTTTGACAAAGTGTTAAATCCATATATAGACGTGTTTTACATAAAGTTTGATTCTAGCTGTTTATTAGGATATTCATTTAACTTTTCCCTTTTTATTCAATTTGTCGAAAAAGCAACATCAAAATGCATTATCTTTGTTTGCAGTGACACCGGATGTCGCGATGACGTTGGTAGTCGCGACATCCGGTATCCTATTGTGTAGATTGGTTGGCCCTGGCCACTACCTCGAGGTGATGAGAACTTTTCTTAATGACACATGCAGGGTAATAGTTTTTAACTTGGCCAAATATTGGTATTCACTATGGATTTAGTGATATAAATGTATTGTAGGAATTGTCTATCTCTGTTTCTGATTTTTACACTGTATTTTATGGCAGCCTTGCACTTTTTTAATATGGTTTTTATACTCTTACTTTTAAATTGTTCTAATCTAGTTTTGTGATGTGTACTTTTTAAGATCCTTGTGATCTAAATAAAATTATACATGATGATGAAAACACATGAATAGACATATTTACATAAAGTTTGACTCTACCTGTTTAGTAACATATTGGTTTTACCTTATTTTCTCTATTCATTTGTCGAAAAGAGCAGTTTCCCAAAATAATTTTCTGTTTTCGTGGCAATGCGGAAGTTGTGACGACGCTGGTACTCGCGAATAGCATGTGACTACCAAATTAAGAAATGTCATAGATTTACACAGTTTCCTTTATGAAAGGAAGAACACACCCATTTCTCCCATCCTAAACTTTCCAGGTACTGGTTAGTTTATTATAGGAGCTGTCCCAAACCGATTTTCAATATAGTGCTCTTTTGTTGCTTTTGTAGCTATTTTTTACAAAAATAAAATGGCATCAGAAGAACCACAGGAAGACCTACAACTGGTTGAAGTTGTTGAACAGCAGGAGGACTCAGCTGCACATGAACAGTCTTCTGATGAAGAACCACCACTGAAGAAACAGAGCTTGCTTGAGATTTTTTCACTATTCCATCTGGTGAATCGAAGCCCACAGCTAAATTGATGAGGTGCAGCATATGTGAGAAGACATTATCTCAAGGCACAGCAAAAAAGAAATCATGTGGTACAGCAAGTATGTTTTACCACTTAAAAACATACCACAAGAAGCAACTTAAAATTGCAGAGAGAGAAAGAGAGAAGGAGAGGGATCATCAGCCTCCAGACCTCCAGCCCGGGTGACAAAGTTCCAGCTGAAGAGGAGAGAAGATGCAATGAAATGTCACCAGAACTAAAACATTTTGCTACCTTCTTCATGGACTGTATCGTAGCAGCTGGGGAGCCGTCACTGGATGTAATTTTGAAGAATGCGAAAAACCATAATAGTCAATATTTTTTTGCTTTTTTATTGCAGCACTTCAACCACAATTTGTTAGTCAGTGCTTACAATTATGTTGTTTTCATTGCCATTTTATTTTTTTAAACATACAAAAAAGTAAAAAATGAAAGCAAAAAAAAATCAGTTCCGAAAGAAGAAAAAAAAAAAAAGGTTATTTCCGAACAGCCTTTTCTGGTTAAGAAAACAACACGTTGAATGAAAGAATGAGTGCATGAGTGGCGTATGGATATTAGTATGAGTACATGAGCGGAGCATGGACGGATGATTGAATGAATGTATAAGTTGTGGGTGAATGTTAGAATGAGCGCAAGAGTGCTGTCTGGGTGATTCTATGAATGAATCAGTAGTGATTGGGTAATTGTATGACGGCATGGATTGTACCTGGATGATTGCATGACTGCATAGGAACTGCCAGGGTAATTAGATGAGTGCATGGGTAGTGTCTGGGTGATTGAATGAGTAGCGACTGGGTGATTGGATGAGTGCATTGGTAGTGCCTGGGTATTTGAATGAGTGCATGGGTAGTGCTTGGGTGATTGCATCAATGTATGGATAGTGCCAGGGTGATTAGATGAATGCCTGAGAAGTATCTGGGTGATTGGATGTGTGCATAGGTAGTGTCTGGGTAATTGTATGACTGCATGAGTAGTGTCTGGGTGATTGGATGAGTGCACAGGTAGTGCCTGGGTGATTCTATGAATGCATGAGTAGTGCCTCAGTAATTGTATGACAGCATGAGTTATACCATGATGATTGCATTAGTGCATAGGAACTGCCTGGGTAATTAGATGAGAGCATGGGTAGTGTCTGGGTGGAAACATGACTGCATGTGTAGTGCCTGGGTGACTGGATGAGTGCATGAGTAGTGCCAGGGTGAGTGGATGAGTTAATGGGTAGTGCTTGAGTGATTGTATGAGTGCATGAGTTTTGCCTGGGTGATAGGATGTGTGCATTAGTAGTGTCTGGGTAATAGTATAACTGCATGGGTAGTGCCTAGTTGATTGGATAAGTGTATGGGTAGTGCCTGTATGATTTCATGAAGGTATGGGTAGTGCCTGGGTGATTGGACGTGTGTATGAACAGTGCCTGGGCGATTGCATGAGCACATCAATAGTGCCTAAGTGATTGCATGAGTGCATGGGTAGAGCCTAGGAAATTGTATGACTGATTGGTAGTGCCTGGTTGTTACCCTGATTGCCCAGGTAGTGCCTGGATGATTGGATGAATGTATGGATAGTGCCACGGTATTGAATTAGTGCATGGGTAGTGCCTGGGTGATTCAATGAGTCTATGGGTAGGTCCAGGGTGATTGTCTGAGTAGTACCTGGGTGACTGAATGTGTGCATTGGTAGTGCCTGAGTAGTACCTGGGTGACTGGATGTGTGCATTGGTAGAGCCTGGGTAATTGTATGACTGCATGGGTAGCGCCTGGTTGATTGGATGAGTGTCTGGGCAGTGCCTAGGTGATTGGATGAGTGCATGGATAGTGCCTGTGTGATTGGATGAGTCTATGGGTAGTTCCAGGATGACTGGATGAGGGTCAAAGTAGTACCTGGGTGCTTTGATGTGTGTATGGGTAATTGTATTACTGCATGGATAGTGCCTAAGTGATTGTATTAATGTATGGGTAGTACCTGGGTGTTTGGATGAGTGCATGGGTAGTGCTTGGGTAATTGTATGACTCCATGGGTAGTGCCTGGGAGATTGTATGAGTGCATGGGTAGTGCCTATGTGATAAGATGAGTGCATGAGTAGCGTCTAGATGAGTGCATGTGTAGTGCCTAGCTGATTGGATGAGTGCATTGGTAGTGCCTGGGTGACTGGATGAGGGCATGGGTAGTGCTGGGTGATTGTATGAACACATCTGTAGCGTCTGGGTGATTGGATATGTGCATAGGTAGTGTGTGGTTGATTGGTTTAGAATATGGGTACTATCTGGGTCAATGCATGAGTGCAAGTGTAGTTTCTGAATGATAGGATGAGTATATGAGTTTAGTGATTTGACACACGTAATATATCCTGATCTGCAACCACTGTGGAAAAATAAATACAACAAAAAATGTATTAGGATTTCATTTTCAACATTAGGTAAGCAAAACAAGATAAAATATTTGTTCTCCAAAACTTTAATACAACATAGTAAAATGTTTTACTGGTTTTTGCTATTTTCAGCTTTCATACTTCTTCACTTTCACCCGTGGTCTGTATGAAACAAACAGTGGGGGGGAACCATCAATGGATTGTAAAAAAACAAAGTTGCACAGTACATCATTACAAATATGTGATACTGCGCATTCCACTCACTACATGTTTGTTACTAGTGGCTTGCTGATTGGTTACTACCATAATGAAAGCAACTATATGTTAAAACTGTTTCTGATTTTTTTTATATCTGGTACAAAATGTCCAACAATTATGAAGCAGTCTTCATTTTTGGATATCCGTTTGTAAACATCATCCCTGTTAGGCCAAATGATGTCTAAAATGTTCTTGGTCCATGTACGAAAAACATAACAATCAGTACTACGTAGAAGTTGTTGTAGCAGAAACAAAAGGGGGCATTTTTTTAGTGGTGAAGAGACTTCTTAAATGCAATTTAGGCTGCTGGTATTATAGTACCTACATTTAGTATTTATCTGTAGTAACAGAATATAGTCCTGTAATGTTTTATAAATTACTTTCCAGCAGTTAAAAAGAGTCTTTCATTTCTAACAGCTTGCTGTAGACAATACCCCTTATAGGCCGAAATAAAGTCCAGAAACACATAATCCATATACATGTCAACACAATACCACATTTTGTTATCCTAAATTGTCCTTAAAGCTTCGGTTGTAGAAATAGCAGACATGAGTTTAGTCATTTTTTAGGTAGTCTTGATTTGAATGTCATTTGTATGTCATTGCACGCTGCCCATCCTGTTTGACATCGTAAATATATTGTGTAGTGTCCATAGGTTATATTCACTCTTTCATGAACTATGATTGCTATAGTTGTGAAAGTTATTTTTGAAATGGAAATTTGTCCAGCTATAAAGTTTGTAATTCCAGTTTCTAATTTAGTACCATCCACTCTGCAATGTTGTAGCATGACTATGACATATTTTCCATACCTTTGTAGTAACAACGTAGACCTAAGTTCTGATCTGCAGTTTGGACAGATCATATCTTGATGGACGTTATTAGTTCCATTTTCAAAGGGCACCGCTTTACATTCTGGTAATGTCAAGCAGAGGAATCTTTCAGTACTAAAAGTGAATTCACAATATTCACAGTGATGGTTCCATTTATAAGTTAAACCAAATAATTCATTGATATTCACAACTTCTTCCTCTAATAGTCTAGCATTACCATTAAACATTCTTCAGCATCCTGCTGAAGTTTTTGAGAAAACACTACTGATCCAGTACACTCACCTTTAAGTATTTTCTTATTCCAGAAGCAGAATCTAAAATAGCTCTGTCACTTCTTAATTCTTCAAGTAAACTATATAACGTTACCGATTATGCCATTCTCTAGCCCGTCTTCAAAATTAAAATTGCGACGTACGATTACACAACAATTTTTACAGATACGTAACTGTTTTTCTAATCCTGCAGTTTCGACGCAGACTTTTCTAAACTATCCAATTTAGATTGCAGTTTTTCTGTTAGTAGAACTGTAACTCCTTGATATTCTATTTTATAATTTGCTCTAATTTCAATGATCTCTCTTTTTCCAGTTGCAGTATTTGTTTATTGAATTTACTAGACGTCTCATGGGTTGGCATAAAACAAACATTAGACTTCTCTTCCTTAACAAAATTATACATTACTTCTGCAGCTGAAACATTAGTTGGAAACAGATTTTTGATGAGATGGGTTTGTTATATTCTCTTTCCTTCTTTTGTGAGGACTCCCACTCTTATGTCCTGTAGTATATCTCTGTATTACATATCTGATGCTTGGTGCATATTTCTGATTAACTCTTCATTTTCAAAGTTTTCCCGAAACGCTTACATTTTCAATACTTCCTAGTGAATTCCTAGTTTCATAATGTAGTACTGTCTTTCATCTTTGATTGACCTTTTTTAGGTTCATAAAGAAACCATAAAAGTGCACAGTGCAAAGACATTTTTTAAATACATAAAACTTAAACAATCCAATCACCTTTCATACGAGAGTTCATATAATAATGAATTTCCAACATAATACATCAATTCATAAAATGTGGCCCTATGCCTACAGTCAAATACAAGGGAAACAAAAACCTCAAAGCGAGACCCCTTGCGGGTGAGCTCCTAAGGGACCGTCATGTGACCCGGGTTGTCTGTGTTAATTAACAGACAAGTGCAAAAACAACAATTGATGGACAGAATGCAGAACAATGTCATACATTCACCCCAGTACAGAGATCTGGGCCTAAATTCATCGTTTTTTTGCTCACCATGCCATTCCAGCTTGGACCCAGCCATATGCAAATCAGTCTTGACCCTGCGCCCAATGGGAACAGTCCAACCCGAACTGCCATGCCAGGTCCTCCCTGGACTGGAAACAAGCATCCTAGGACCGGTTTCAGGCTTTCAGCCCTCATCAGCCAGGATAGCTTGACTCCAGTGGCATGGAGAGCACGGGACCCACGTCTGGGCATACCCGTCCCACTCGGGGTGACAAATGCAAACAAGCATTGGCATAGCCAATAGGTCTCGCCTTTGGGACCTTATAAGTGTTTAGCCAAGCAACAGTTGCATAACTAAATACTTCTAAGGTTCCAAAAGCGAGACCTATTGGCTATGCAAAGCGGCCGTGCGGCCGCGAAAGTGATCGCGATCACGATCTAACATCAAAGCTGCACGGCCGCGAAAGTGAAAGTAATAGCGGTGCGGCGCGCGCGCCCGCGCACATGCACTGTAGCTCTAGGCTGGCCTGGTAGCACTTTTTTGGAGCCCTCTCAATAAGTCTCGCCAGACCAGCGCATGCGCTGGGCCAGGCGAGACCTAAAAACAACAATTGATGGACAGAATGCAGAACAATGTCATACATTCACCCCAGTACAGAGATCTGGGCCTAAATCCATTGTTTTTTTGCTCACCATCCCCTTCCAGTTTGGACCCAGTCATTTGCAAATCAGTCTTGACCCTGCGCCCAATGGGAACAGTCCAGCCCGAACTGCCAGATCTCTTGACTGGGGGTGAATGTATGATTTATTCAGAATTCCGTCCATCATTTGTTTGCATAGCACTTTTCGCCCTAAGCAGAATGGGTATGCCCAGACGTGAGTCCCTTGCTCACTGTGCCACTGGATTCAAGCTAGCCGGGCTGATGAAGGGTAATACCCAGAAACCGGTCCCAGGATGCTTGTTTCCGGTCCAGGGAGGACCTGGCTTGGCAGTTCGGTCTGGACTGTTCCTATGAGGCACAGGGTCAAGACTGATTTGCATATGGCTGGGTCTAAACTGGGGTGGCATGGTGAGCAAAAGAAAGATGGATTTAACCCAGATCTCTTGACTGGGGGTGAATGTATGATTTATTCAGCATTCTGTCCATCATTTGTTTGCGTAGCAATTAACAGACAAGGGCAGCTCAATCAGTTCACTCGAATAAATAGAAAGTTAATATTTATAAACCTATAAAAATGTCAAAATTTTAAACTGTAATACCATAAATAAATATCATTGGGCTGTTATATATCTCCCAACTATACCTCCCATGGTTTAATACTCCATAGTTTGGATGGGGGAGGTAAGCACATAAAAATATATTTTAATAAATGCCTTATTCAGAAGGTGATAAAACATTTCAGGTAACTTAACTTGCTAATTGCCAAGCCTGGCCCTAAATTGCATGTTTTTACCCATAACGCTTTCTAATAGCAACGGCACCCTTGCTAAAAGTCAGAGCCGCGATTCATGTATCTCTGGAAGCACATGAGTGCAAATAACTGAAACCTTCTTTATAAGAACCTGGACGCTGCTTTCTCAGTAAGGGAAACAGAAACCTTGCTCTCAATGACTTATAAAGTGCACAAAATAATACTAAGTGCAGAGTACTTTGTTTAGACCTATTGTCACAGGGACAATGTGCGGGATTTGCTGTCCAACCTCATTGACATGGGAAAGCTAACAAAAAGTGCAATGTGCCGAGCCAAAACCTTGTTAGGTAAAATATATTTTCTGAGTTATAGCAAAACACTAAATAGTATTGTAAATAAGTACTCAATGGATTACCTAAAGCGAGGGAAAGAATGTCCCTGATGGGGTAGATGGCGTGTATTGGCCCTAGTGAAAAACGCAGATTTAATAGTGTCTTTTGCTTTGGTGGTCATGTTTTGGGTATTTTCAAAATAGTCACATAGGCCAATCTCATAAAACATGCATTTCAAGTAATGGAACCAGGGAATCTAGTAGTGTCTTGAATACAGGTTGTCCTTTGACTGGAGTTAGTTGTAGCAGGTCTCCAAAGACCCTCCAAAAAGCACATCATAGACAGTTTTTAAATGCTTAAATGTATAAAAGCTAGCATTAGGTTAGATACCATGCTGAATAATTGGTAGCTTTAATTCTCTTGCCACTTCATGACAAGCATCACTAGAAACTTTGTTGTATTCTAATTTGTAGTCGTGTTCCACAGGCAGCATTAATAATCGATGAAGAGTAACTCCTTGAATATTATGTACAGATAAGCCTGTTGGTGCAGTAACTACACACCGCGAATTGGAATCTGTTGTCAGTAGTTTAATCAAGAAGCTTTTTCCAGTACCAGCTTGACCACTTATGTACAATAGAACTGGTTTATATGTAGAACATGCACACCCTTTTTTCTCATGCAGAAATCCATGTTCTATTTTACCTTTTGCTTAATCAAAATTGTATTTCTGATCTGTATTCAAATGCTGTATTAGTTGGTCTAGGTTCGCAGTTTCCTGTCTTGCTTGCTGCATTGCATTCTCCACCTCACTCATCGCTATTGCAGCTTTATTTTGAGTGATTGGCTGTCCAAGATGATCTTGGCTTCCTGGTACTGAACATTGACTTCTCTGAAAACTCTCTCTTGCTATCTCAGCAACAATTGTTTCTTCTTGCTCAATCTCATCTCTCAACATTTGAAGATACACTGGAAACACAGAGCAGTCAATAGTGTCTTTCACAGTGTTGAATGAGTCTTCATAACAGTCACATTCTCCAAGTAGCTCACTTTTAGTTCGCCATGGCTTAAACAACTGCAACAGGGCTAAATAGAAAAACTCTCTTTTGTCTGGAGTTTGGCAACTTAGCTTTCGATGGTTGATTCAATTCCCTTTGTTATGTCTGACTAAACATCCTTCACAACCATCAACAGTTAATTTTGCCTCTTCTATGGTTTCACTGACATTATTTCTGTATGTATAATGTTGAAGTATTTCATACAGACACATCCTTACTAGGTGAGGACTCATTCGGGATAGTACGTATCCACCATGTTAGTCTTCAAAATATCTGTATTGTGTGGCTCAAATTCCACAAGATATTGCATTTCAGGAAAACACTTCAGTACACTGTTATGAGTATTAGCAAGCCCTAAACTAACCCATAGAACTCCTCTAGATTTAGAAAACAAACTAGCTGAGCTTAACCGGTCTGCACATTCATAAGAGCCTATCTCAAACATTTTCAAACTAAAACTGTACAATTTCTTTGTAAGACTCTTTTACTGCTGAAATCTCCTCTTACATCTCCTTCATCTCGGTGTTCTCTGACTTAGTTATATAAGGGGTGACTTGCCGAGCAGCAGCAATTGAATTATCTGCAACAAACTGTAGATCCATGTTCATATTCCACATCTTCAAAATGACAGAATTGTAGTCATTGATGTATTTGGAAGCTTCTGCTCTTCTGAAGTTGCATGTGTTTTTTGGTTATTTCCATGTGAGAGTGTGTCTGATCGCAGACAAAAAGCTGTTAACTCTTCGTTCTGAGATCACAGGTCATGGAAATCCAAAACGACATCTTATATAAAAGTTTTCTTTCGATCTATAGTTTCCACAACAGTATTTCCTAAACCTTTGATTTTGAAAACGTAGAACTTGTCTTAACATTATGTCAACACTCTCATTTGGGATGATGCAGGTCACATACATCTCTATGAAAGGCAGCACAGACTCATCAGTGTCTGTTCCAAACTTTGGAGCATCTTTTACCCAGAATAGCATGTAAATATGTGGATCCCCTCTGGTTTGGTATTCTTTACGCCAAAAGAAACCAGTCACTTTACCAAGAGGTGTATTAGTTTTAAGCCATCATGGCTTAAAATCAGTGGTTAAAATATCTGCAAACATTTACAGGGACCAATGAGCAGAGTTCTCCTGGTGTCTTTAGATCGATGACTTTTATATTTGCCTCTCGCAAGAATTGAAGCAGATCTTCCCATGCGTGCTCAGCACAACTAAGGGCCTCATTACGATGACGGTCGGAAAGACCGTCTGACCGACTCGTCCTCGGAAACATTCCGACTGACTCGAACGCGAGCTCTCCGTCCGCCGTATTATGATGCATAGCAGGTAAAACTCTGACCGAGTCGGTGGGAAACCATTCCACCAGACCGCGTCGGTTGGAAATAAGTCTGAACCGACCAAGTCGGTTGGGAAGGTTATCATTCATTCATTCATAAAACTTTATTTCGGCTATTACGGCCATAAAAGTACATATATATACACAACCACTTAAAATTAATATCGAGAAAGAATTCAATGTCGTAAGAACCACTTATTATAAAATAGTACAAGCATAGATAGCAGTAATAATCACTCATTGGGAAACAGGGAAATAAAATGATAATCATCACTATGGGAAATATAATCAGTGCAACCCAATCATTAAAAATATAAATTAAACTAAAAAAGTGAAAAGGAAATTCACAGCCTATGTTTTTATATAAAACCTAGGTCACAATAGCAGCCAATTAAAAGCAGGTCTTAATAGACCTCATATCAGTTGTTTGATAAAGTATCTACGCTTACAGGCTAGGTTTTTGCCAAAACTAGGGTCACAATAGTTGTCAAGTGGGAGCGGGTATTACTAATTCTCACATCGACTAATGGATTGTGGTCGCTTCCATCACGGGGCAGGACAGAAAACTTTACAACCTTATGCCAAATTTCAACATTTATTAATATTTAATCAATTATTGTTGCCTGTCCAGTTCTATCGAAGGTGGGATGCCCAGGATTATCATCAGAGAACCGACCATTACATGCCCTCAATGAATGGGTGAGGGTAAGAGAGGTTAATTGCAAAATCGTGGGGTCCACCCCTTTATCGGGTACACATTAGACGCAGGAATTGACCATAATGAATCCTCGTCACTAGTAATAGGTGTTAACAACCCGCTGAGGGGTTCAAAGTGACAATTAAAATCCCCACCAATTAAAACATACGCTTCCCCAGACAGTAAATTAAGAAGAACAGCCAAACAATCTAGCGTTGGCGAAGTTTGCCCATGCTTAACTGGGCGATAATAGACATTGATAATGGCCAGCTTTAGAAGGTTTCTATGGGTGAGAAGAATACATAAAATGTCAGGTGAATGAGTTTCTATTCTCTTCACCATATAACCCAAATGGGTACCTACCCAAATACACAAACCCCCCCCCAACGGTCTACCCCTTGGGCCCTTTACTGCCACTTCACAATATGCTACAAAGCCTACTCTATATAATGGTCTTACTGCCCAAGTTTCTTGGAATAAGCAAATCTCGTGGGAGTCTATGAAATCGCCCCAGTCGGGGAGATCCAATCTGGACATTAGGCCCGCAATATTCCACGACAGGATCCTGGGGCCATGTGATCTTGCTTCAAACTCACTCTCATAGGTCGCCTCATAAGATCCCCTGTTTATAACTTCTGGGGGCTCACAGTTGTTATCAGCAGTCCCTAATGTTTCGGAGTTTAGTGCCACCTCACTGGTTGTAGCAATACTATTCTTGGGTGCATCTAAGGATTTCCCCACCTCCCCACTGTCGCTAACTTTAGTGGTTTTGCTTGTCTCTTCATTCACCTTCTCATAGCTTAGGGTGGCCTGTTGGTTTGTTACCTCAGCGCCCCTACCCAAAGGACTATTACACGGCTGTTTATCCGTGATAAGTGGGCGAAAATCAGTGGAGGTCAGTCAATCCACCTGGTCTAAGACACTAAATCTATTGCAGAGGGGGATACTGGATGCAAAACAAATACCATCATTCACTCCTCTATTGAAGGCATTATCTAACTGGGCTCTCCCTTCCCAATTCTTGCCTGGATGTCCAAATTTAACCATGGTGGTTGGGGGAGGATACAAATAACTTAAGTCAAAAGACTGAATACCAGTTTTTGTCCTTTGATAGGACCACTCGCATATATGTTGGACCACAATACAATCGCCCGCTAAGTCCTTCACTCTTTGACCCACTCAGCTTACTCTACGGGCAAAGAAGATTTGACTTTGCACATTCGGCGGGAGAGGTCTATTGTTATTCAGCTAATGAATAGATTTATTTTTTAGTTCATTGTAAGATTCTACACTATCTGTGTCTAGTTCAGGCACCCCGGTCAGTACGACGACATATGGTGAGGAATCAGGGGGTAAATCAATAAATGGCAAAATATGCTTAAACTCACTAGGATTAGATCTTTCCTTTGGTCCTCCAAGCGATGTTTGTGCCAGACCCCCTCCCAAAGATTGCTGTACTGCTCTTTCACCACGGGGACAATCTGTTCTTCGTTGGGCCACTACACCGCTATAGGAGGTAGATCCGGCTACAACCCTCCCACTAAGTAAAGCATCCGCTGTGTTAGATGTAATTGAGGTAGGCAATGGGTGTTTGGAGACTACAGAATCCCGAGTTATATTCGTCATCACTTCGTTAGCCTGGGCACTCCTCCCCAGACTACTCTTGATACAATCAAAATTAGTTACTGTAGACTGTTCAAGTTTTAACAATTTATCTTCAATTGATAACAACTTATCGAAAAAAGGCTGCATGGATGAGGTTATGAGGGCTCCTACTTTTAACCAAAATCCATCTTCAGATGAGGGCAAGAGAGAGTCAACAGAAGCCAGAGATGAAGTGTTTAGTCCGAGAGAAGTTCCCTGGAGCGCTTCAGAACATATAGGGACGATGGTCGCCTGGTCACTGTTCTTATTAATATTTTTAGGCGCCTTTGAGCTTTTTCCCCTCTGTACGCCCCCTACTCGCTTCCTCTTAGTGGCCGTTCCCGATGTGGGGTCTGTTGGTTGGGGCAAAATTTTAGGTGCGAGCCTTTTGGTTGTATGGGTAGCAGTGCCGCTATCAGTGCATGACGGGGGTGTATCCATAAATGAAACAGAAGGGCCAAGCTCCTGAACCGTAGGTGTATTCACAGGTTCCCGAGGCATTAGGCTACTACTTTGCTCCAAATCCCCAAAGTCAGTTTCTGTGGTTGTGGGCTGCCCCGGAGAATGTGCCATCATTAGTCCCCCCAAAGATGACCTTTTGGAAAATACCGGATCCAATGAGAGACGGCGCTCGGTTGATGCAATCTCATGCGCCAACACTGACGTTGCTCTTGTTATGAACTGGTCAAAAATCCCTTTTTTCACCCTCACCATGCCCCAGAGGAAGCAGCCACGTTTTAAAGATAAGGAGTTGATAGTGCTTGTAGATGAAATCATCAAATTAAAGCCACATTTATTTGGGAGCCTAGTCCAACAGACCCCCATCACCCAGAAAAATATGATGTGGAACAGGATAGTCAACAAGGTGAACGCTGAAGCACCTGTGCTGTGCTCACTGGACGGTATCAGGAGAAGGTGGTATGAAGTAAGAAGGAGGGTGGAAAAACTGTGTGCTGAAGAGCATCAGAATGCTCATCGGACTGGTGGTGGCCCTCCTGCACCACCTGTACACTTCACTTCCTGGGAGGAGATGGTGCATGCCATCCTTCTACCAGAAAGTGCGTATGGACTCACAGTAGGAACTGAGTCTGGTAAGTAGGTACGCCACATTGCACTAAAGTTAGAAATTACACCTCTGCAGACATCACTGTAATAGACCCAGTTAACTAAATTACTGTTTTTGGATTAAAAAAATGCAATAGTCAATGAGCATGTGATGTGTATGTAATACAGAGAAACCACATACCTGCAATGAAAATGAAAAGGCTTAAAACTATTGCCATGTACACACTTCTTCCAGACTCCCACCAAGGCTTTGTGCTCCAAAATACCAGTCCCCAGTGTCAGACATCTTGCCAGTACATGTTCACTCACTATCAGGAAAGCAAAGTCCAAGGTAGGCTGGTTGGGATGGGTGGGAAAGAGTGTGGCGGACAGGGCTGGTAGGAGATGTAGTCAGTGCAAACACTCCTCCCACCCAGCTCCACAAGCCCACCACGAACCATGCTTTCCTGACAGTGAGTGAAAATGTACTGGCAGGATGGCTGACACTGGGAACTGCTGTTCAAATCACAAGGCCATGATGGGAGTTTCGGCCAACTCAGACACCAGACACCAGGCACCAGTGTCAGACATCTTACCAGTACATTTCCAGTCACATTCAGGAAACCATTCTCCTTGGTGACCTTGTTGAGCAGGGTCGGAAGAGTGTGTGTAGTACAGAGCCTGATGGGAGATGTTGTCAGCACAAACACTCCTCCTCCCGACCAGCCCAACAAGCCCACCAAGAACCATGCTTTCCTGACAGCCAGTGGAAGTTCACTGGCAAGATGGCTGACACTGGGGACTGATGTTCAAAGCACAAGGCCATGATGGGAGTTGTGGTCAACTCAGACACCAGGCACCAGAGTCAGATATCTGGATAGTACACTTCCCCTGATTGTCTGAACACCACTCTTCCTGGTGGCCTGGTTGGGCTGGGTGGGAGGAGGAGTCTTTGCTGTCACAACTCCCATCGGGCCTGGGCCCACACACACCTTCCCACCCAGCTCAACCAGCCCACCAGGAACAGTGGTATCCTGGCAATGAGAGAAAGTGAACTGGCAAGATGTCTGACACAGGTGCCTGGTGTGTGACTCGCTCACAACTCCCATTATGGGCATGTGCTCCAAAGACCAGGCCCAGTGTCAGCCGTCTTCCTAGGTAGCCATAGGCCCATCTGAACTGGTTGTGCTGGATGGGGGGCAGAGTGGTTGCCCTTATATCAACTCCCATCAGACTCTGCCATACACACACTCTTCCCACCCATCACACCTAGCTCACCTTGAACTCTGCTTTCCTGGAGGTGAGTGGGAATGTGCTGCCAAAATGACTAACACTGTGGACTGGTGTTTGGAGCACAAGGCTTGTGGTCAAATCAGACACCAGGCTCCAGTGTCAGCCATCCTGCTAATCCATTTCCACTCACTGTCAGGAAACCATTCAGCCAGGTGGTCAGGTTTCTCTGGGGGAGAGGTGTGTGTAGGAGAGAGCCTGATGGGAGTTGTAGCAATTGCAACCACTCTTTCTGCCACCCAGCACAACCAGCTCAACTGGGCCTATGGCTACCTGACAGTGAGGGGAAGTGGACTAACAAGATGGCTGACACTAGGGACTGGTGTCTCACTTGGCCACAACTTTCATCATGGCCTTGTGCTCCGCACACCAATCCCCAGTGTCAGCCATCTTGCCAGTACATTTCCACTCACTCTCAGGAAAGCAGAGTTTCAGGTGGCCTGGTTGATATGGGCGGCAGGTGGAGTGTTTGCTATTATTCCAACTCCCATCAGGCTCTGTCCTATATACACTCTTCCTACCCAGCCCAAACAATCCACCAGGAACTCTGCTTTCCTGACAGTGAGTGGAAATGTACTGGAAAGATGGCTGACACTGTGGGCTGGTGTCTCAATTAAAACCACTGTCAGGAAAGCAGAGTTCCAGGTAGGCATTTGGTGCTGGGTGGGAAGGTGTGTGTATGACAGGGCCTGATGGGAGATGAAGTCGGTGCAAACACTCCTCCTCCCAACCAGCACAACCAGGCCGCCAGAAAGAGCGGAGTGGTGTCTAGACAATGAGGTGAAGTGTACTGGCAAGATGGCTGTCACTGGTGCCTGGTGTCTGACTTGACCACAACTCCTATCCCGGTCCTCTGCTTAAAACAACAGGCAACATTGTCAGCCATCTTGGCTGTACATTACCCACTCACTGTCAGGTAAGCATAGTTCCTGGTGGTCTGTTTGGGCTGGGTGGTAAAAGTGTGTGTATGACAGAGCCTGATGTGAGTTGCAGTAATATCAAACACTCCTCCTTCCATACTGCCCAACAAGATCATCTGGACCTATAGCTACCTGGCAGTGAGTGGATGTGTACTAGCAAGATTGCCGACACTGGTGACTGCTGTCTGACCAAATCACAACTACCAACTTGGCCCTTGTGCTCCAAACACCAGGCACCAGTGACAACCATCTTGCTAGTCCATTTCCACTCACTGTCAGGAAAGCATAGTTCCAGGGGTGCTCTATGGGCTGAGTGGGAGTAGTTTAAGTTTCACAAATAGACCATCAACACCCAAACCCCAGCTCATGAAATTAGTTAGGCACACATTAGCAAAAAGAAGACTGTGAGATCTCACCTAAATATGGAGTCAATTTACAAAAGACATGATCTGTCGAGGCACAAAGCTAAGCAGTCACACATTTGGCTCTCTACAGGCATTCACTTGAGTACCATGAGATGAGAACAGTAAGCACCTCACTCACACCATAACAACAAAAATCCTGGGAAAGCAACAGACTGTGAGTGTGTAGGCAGCCACACCTATGTGACTGCTGAGACATGGACTAAGACCAGTACACAGGCCTGACAAACTCTAACATTAGGATCTAAAGAGTACGTAGGTCACAGTCATCCTACAGATGTGGAGCACACTAAGCCACCAGTGTCATCTACAGAGTGTCAGGTACCAGTCAATGTCTTTGGACATGTCATGAGAACTAAACACATGTCCATTTATGCACATAGGTGGACATGATCACCAATCAATATCTTTCTCCAAAAACATAGGTGAACATCATGGATGAAGGTGGTAAAACTGTTTACATAAACTCATTTTTAGGTCAAGTCATATACGTAATGGGTATCATTTGAGGTGCAGTGGACATTCACATTAATGACTGTGCCATTTCTATACCCAAAGGGCAAGCTGGGAAAACTGCCGGCCAAATTGGTGAAAACCAGTCCCAGATTGTAGCCGAACAGGAGTTTTCTGGCCTGGAAGACTCTCACACATGTTCGGTTGAGGAGGATCAACCTGGCCCATTAGGTTTGGGTCGGCACCCAGCACCAGCAGCTTCAGAAGGATCCACTGCAACCACTCCCGCCTCAGCTCACAACACCCAGCTGACCCATACCCTGACGACGGGCACACCAACGGCACAGCAACACAGAGCACTCTGGAGTTTACTGACAACAACACCCCCGTCAATGAGGAAGGAGGTTCAGCATTGACTGTGCCACCACCAACTGTGCATGCTCGTGTGGGTAGGGGTGGTGGCAGGGGTCATATGGATCCAAGCCGTCAAGCAGCTGGTGCTGCCGATGATGATCACCCAAACCTCTCCCGGGTGATGCAGGCCGATGAGAGTTACCAGGGAGAAATGGGCCAGGTAATAGAAATCCCCCAAAACATTGAGCAGCTGCAGGCAGGCCAAAACCAAAGGCTGGACACATTCAACAACAAAATCGATTACATGATTGGGGTGCAGCGGGATATTGGTACCAGCTTCCACCAGATTGCCAACCACCAGACCACACCTCCCTATGTGCCCACAACATCTGTTGCCTCAACAGCTGCGCAAGCCACAGGGAGGGACGTGTATTCTGGCGAGAGTCCCCAGTACCCCATGAACCTGCAGCTGTGGGTCCACCCAAACGTGGAAAGGGGCGTCCATGGAAGCATCAGTGAGAGTCGGATGGCAATGCACCATCGCCAGGAAGTGAAAAGGTGCCCCATATATCATCCAGTGTGGGCCAAGTGTTCACTTTGTTGACTGTCATAAATAACTATCCCACATCGGATGGAGGATCAAAGTTGGACTTTGGGCTCAAATAACTGGTGTGTCATCTGTGAACTTCATCTACAAACACTATCAACTCCAATATGCACGTTCTTTATTTATTGTGTTGTGAGCACACCACCATTGTGTGGCTTCATTTTATCACTGTCTGTACCAAAATAAACCACTTTACACAGCAATGCTTGCTCATGTTGTGACTTTGAATCCAAAATTCACAAAATATAATCACCCTCTGATCATAATGACGAAAGTGTCGACAACATAGGTAACCAATTACTTGTAAGTAGTAAACTAAGTGCCTGTGAGTAAATTAACTTTGGCACAGCATGATAAATATCACACACACCATAGTAAACGGTACATATTCACTGGAAATCAATTGTCCACACAGCTATGGGGGAGAAGATGTAGCCTTACGGCTAGAGCGACCAACTTCGAAGCTGGGGAACCAGGTTCGAGTCTCAGCAATGACGCTCAACGTCCTGTGATTCTGGGCCAATCACTTAATCTCCCAGTGCCTAACAAAAATGAATGTATCCTTGTGTAATGAAACTGGTGCTCATGTAAAGTGCTCTGATACCTGGTATCTTCGGGTCTAGTTCGCGCTGTATAAAACTCTAAAAAACAAAAAAACTCTCACTATTTGTCAAACAACAATTATTATTAGTAAACCAGTTTATCATGGTCAAACTTTGATTAGAAATCTTTTTGGATGTGTGATATCAGACAGGGCACACCTCAATGTGGAATACATGTTTATTCTCCAGATACAACCTGATGCCTGAACACAAACTCAAATCACATCACACAGTACTGAAAGGCACTAAAAACAAAATCACCAGACCATCAAGTCCAAAGGAAGTGTGTGCCAGGAACTTCTGCAACATTTCCATGTCGGTGTCTGTCACAGCATTATGTGTCTGGTGAGATCACAACTTGCAAATCCACTCTGTAGATGACATGGCAATGTACCCTAGTAGAAAAACACACAGAACAGAGTTTGGAAATCAGAAATAAGGTAGCACAAGTCAGAGAAGTATGTCATCTAAAGCACTACAATGTCACTGTTAACACTAGCTAGGCTTCACTGAAACACTGTATATTTAAAGCTGACCTTGTCAATGACCACTCTTAGAAAAAACCTCTGGGCACTTATCATACACTCACAAGCATACATACACATTGTCCACCAGCAACACAACAACAAACAATTGGGGTTAGTCGCATCCTCTCATTGCATACTTACAGTCATGTGAAAATGTTGTGGATAAGCTGTTGTCTCAAATCAACTCCATCATCATCATCACCACCACTGTCATCATGGCCCAGTCCTGGATCCTCCATCGGTGGCACCTGCTGGTCTCCTTCGTCCACTATCCGAGGTATGCCCTTACATATTGCTACGCTGTGTAGCATGCAGCAAGCCACGATGATCTGACACACCTTTCCTGGGGCATGTTGGAGGGCTCCTCCCGTCTTATCTAGACAGCGGAATCTTGTCTTCAGGAGGCCAAAAGTCCACTCCACTATCTGCGTGCTCCTGCCATGGGTCTCATTAAAGCACACTTCTGCTGGGGTGACTGAGTTGCCCAGTGGTGTCAGTAACCATGACAGGTTGGGGTATCCAGAGTCTCCCACATTGAACACAGAAAATACTTCAGTTGTCTGACAACATATCACTATCTGACATACAACCAACACACACTGAAACATACACACACAACATCACCTACCAACAAGCCAGGCCCGGTCAGGCTGCAGTTGACTCATCAAATGGGTGATGACACTGTTACGCACGATATATCCATCATGTGCAGAGCCAGGGAAACGGGCACAGACACATGAGATGCACATGTCAGCCAAACATCCCACCTGGACATTGATGGAGTGGTAATGTTTGCGGTTGCGATAGACCTGTTCATTGGCCTGTGGTGGGATCAACGCAACATGTGTGCCATCAATTGATCCAATTACATGGGATATCCGTCTTAACGCATAGAAATCACCCTTGGTGTCTCTCCTGGTTTAGGAAACTTTATGTAGTGGTCCAGGTAACGGATCAGTGCCTGCATCACATCCTGAAGGACATTGCTGAACATGGGCTAAGACATTCCACCGAATGTTGCCACTGTGTATTGGAATGTTCCTGTGGCAAAGAAATGCAATGCTGCCATCACCTTCACCTTGGGGGTTAGTGCTTTTGGATAAGTGCGACCAGGCCACAAATAAGGTGTCAACTGCTGGCACAACTCATCAATTGTTGCCCTTGTGAAACAGTATTTCCTGATGATGTCTCGTTCTTCCATTGTTTGTAGGTCTGGAAATGACCTGTACACAGGAGGCTGTCTGCCATACCTAAGTGTAAAGTGTAAACATAGTTGGTGTCAGTTCACAATGTACCAAGCAACATGCACTTATACCAACATCCAAGAATTAAAGACCACACATAAAAGTGCATGCCAGTGTATATACACGTTACAATGAATAAGCTTGACCTCAGCTACATATCACAGCATTCATATCCTCGTTAGACATGTTTCCAAGGTTTGGTGTCACAGCAATTAGAGTGCAGTAGTGTAAACTTCACTGGTGTCTATCATTGTTCATGTAAAGCAAGCATGACATATTCCACAACTCACAAACAAATACGCCTAGATTTAGGTTTGTGAGAACAATCATATGGGTCAAATGTATCCACAATAGGATCATGCAATGCATGTTATGTAAGACACCACCTACACACATTGTTTCACAATGTAAATTATGCACACTACTGTCACAGGGTGGACACTCATGTTGTCATGTCTGCATCACACAAACAGTTTTATACACCAACCAGGTCAAATGCCTTCTCAGCGGCAAGTGAGAGGAGGACATGTCTTTCTCTCCATATCAGTGAGTTGAAGAGCCTTTTTGGTGTTGCTAACATTGTACCCTCGTGTAAAATATGTCAAGTCTGTGCGGACCACAGATGGTAACACATCATCCTGCTTGTTGACAATGGCTTTACAAAAATTTGTGTCAAAATTAAGAAGCAATATTGGCTGAAATGAGCCACGGGGGAAGGGATCTTTGCTTAGCTAAAGGATTAAGAAATTCATCACTTACGCCATGGACAGAGTCAGTCCCAGGGTTGTGTTAAACCAGTTGAAAGATTCCAGTTGAAATTGGGACTAGAAGCCATCAGGCCATAGTGCTTTAGCTCATTTCAGGTGTCCAACCGCCTTTAAACCCTTCTTTTTAGGTAGCCGCCTAAGCGAAAGACATTTTGGGGACTTTCAGCAAGTTGACCTGGGAATGCATTCCGCTCGTGGCTTGCTATTGGCTTTGTGGTTTGTACCTCAAGTTTTCTGGCTTTCGATTTGCTGGCTTTATTTGCTTTAGGCTGTGCAGCTTGAGTTTGTACCTCCCCATGCTAAAGCTGTGTCACAGTATTTTTCCACTAACTTGTTTCCAATAATAAACAGGCCTTTAAATCTTGTTTTTATCTTGTCACATTTGCTGAGCATTCAAGACCGAGGCCAAATGTCAAGCTGTGTTTTCGTTGGCGCCTGGTGTTTATTCTGCTTTCGGCTGACTTCAAAGTGAAAGTGTTTATATAAAAGAGGGCTTTCTCCATGGAGCCTACTTGTGCCTTTTTTTAGAATTGTATTTTAGAGATAGCCATCTCAGAAGGTATCGCGTTCTTCATCTGCACAAAACATTTGCACATTTTGTGCGAAACTCCTGTTCTTTAGTGAGTCCATTTAATTTGTTAAACTGCCCTTTTAGGAATAAGGTACAAAACCGCATTTTACTCTCAGCGTCAGCCTAACATATGGTGATCCTGGACCATTTACACTGTTTATGGCCCATTCACTGTCAAGCACAGGGTATGATCTTTTCAAAGGAAAGAGCAAACCATGTTGTAACACAATTTAACATGCTTGGTTTCCACCTTGATGTGTAAAGCACGTCCTTATTTATGTCACTGTAGCAACTCGGTTTGGAGAGTTGGATAAGTTTAAAGGCACTTTTTAGGAAAGCTTTTGTATTTATGTGTAGCTACACAATAATTATGTATTCCGTCTGCAGCTATGCCTTTTTCGGAACACATTACTGGAAATAAACGATTTCCTCATTTGTCCATGCAGGCACCAGGGTCATGATTTGAATGGTGCAGGAGGTGCAGTGGCTCAGGGGCCAAAAGCTCTAGGAAACCCACTGAACACAGTTTTATTGCTATATATTACTACTAACCAAGCAGTCACAAGTGCAATTCTTTACAGGCACTAGGACTATGATTTGAATAGTGCAGCAGGGGGAGTGGCACATGGGTCAAAATGTCTAGGAAACCCACTGACCACAGATGTATTGCTATTTTTTACTACTAAACAAGCAATCAGGAGGTTTTTTGGTTCTTTTGTAACCATTGCAACCAAAGTAACACATGGCATAGCCTAAAGCATCACTGTAATAAAGGCTGTTACCTACTGAACTTTTCTGTCTACTGACAACTTATGTTACATTCAGCATATTTATATGGAACACTTTCACTGTTTTTGTATGGTGCTAAGATGCTTATGAATCTGGACACACTAACACCTTTACAAGGGCCTTCTCCATTTCATAGAACCAGCACTTCAGCCGTTGTAAACACTATATAAACACTTATAACTTACCACAAAAACAAATTATATATATAACCAAATAAATAAAATTAATTTTAAGTACAACAATACCTGAAAGCTGGAGTTTATTTAATGCAGCTCTAACCTACATATACTTACTTCCTTTATACATCTATATACCTTCCATGTACTTATGGATCTATATATGTATTACTTTTCTTTTAATTCAGCATATTCAATGCACTACTCTATTTCTCACCCTATACTTCTCTCAATATATCCTCCATCTCAACTCCGACTCATCTCAAACCTCTTTCTACTACTCTTTCCAGTGCACTACCCTATTTCTCATCCTATACCTCTATCAATATATCCTCTACCTCCACTCTCTCATTCATCCCAAGCCCCAAACCGCTACTGTGATCCCCAAAATAACCTTTTCTAGACTCTTCCCTACTCAACCCCTCCTTGCATCATCCCATACCTCTTTTACTATTCTGATCCCCCAAAACAAGCCTTTCTAAACCCTTCCCTCTGACTCTTCACCTCCACATCCCTTTTACTCATCCCAAGCCTCCTCCTTCTCCAAATAAAAAAACCCAACATAAATGTCTAAATCCTTCCCTCTTCTATCCCTCCACTATCCTTTTCAATCCAAATAACAGACTAACATGTCCGCCGCTCAAATTAATTTCATATATCACTATACTAATCCACCACTAATCCTTTATGCGTTCTGGAGTAGCTTATTGGAGCCTGTGGCCCCCAGGCCCTCCAAGGCAAGTGGAGTGGATCATAACCGGCTCTTGAAAGAAAAGGGGAGGTCATCTATCTGGTTTACCTTGGCAGTTGCAAACTCCCCAAAAGGGTAATACATGTTAACCGCCTGAAGCCCTATTATGACAGAGATGACATGACCACGCTCATGGTCACAGATGAGGTACAGGAAAAGGAGAGTGATCCTCTCCCTGATCTCCTCTCCAGCAATCCCCAAGATGGGTCTGTTGATGGAGTGTTCTTTTCAGACACCCTCACTGACCAACAGCAAGCTGACTGCAGGCTAGTATTAAGTCCGTAGGCTGAGTTCTTCTCTCTGCCCCCTGGTTAGACTAGCTGGTGTACCCATGTTGTGGACACCAGTGACAGCCTACCTGTCAAAACCTAAATTTACAGGCAATCTGATAATGTAAGAGAGAGCATCTAGGCTGAATTCAGCAAGATGCTGAAATTGGGTGTCATAGAACCCTCACAGTGCCCCTGGGCGAGCCCAGTTGTCTTAGTCGCCAAACCTCACTCCAAGGGGGAAAATAAAGAAATCAAATTTTGTGTGCACTATAGGGGCCTCAATGCTGTGACAAAAACGGATGTTCACCCGATTCCCAGGGCAGATGAGCTAATTGACAAGTTGGGGCAGCCAAATATCTCAGTACCTTTGATCTCAAAGATAGGTCTGACCCCTGGAGCAAATGAAAAATCAGCATTCTCCACTCTAAATGGGCACTTCCAGTTTAATGTGATGCCCTTTGGATTAAAAAATGCTGCTGCCACCTTCCAACGGTTGGTGAACAAAGTCCTTGCCGGGTTGGAATCCTTTAGTGCAGCTTATCTTGCCGATGTTGCTTCTACAGCTCCACCTGGCAGGATCGCCTGATCTACCTTGGCAAGGTCCTTGGAGGCTCCGAGAAGTGCAGGCCACACTATCAAGACAAGCAAATGCCAGATAGGGCAGGGAAAGGTTGTGTACTTGGGTCACCTAGTAGGTGAGGGCCAAGTTCAGCCACTCCAACCCAAGATCCAGACAATATTGGACTGGTTAGCTCCAACAACCCAAACTCAAGTCAGGGCATTACTTTGCTTGACTGGGTACTATATGAGGTTTGTGAAGGAATATGGGTCCATAGTGACACTCCTCACAGAACCTACCTCCAAAAGGATGCCCAAGAAAGTAAACTGGACAATGGGCTGTCAAACGGCTTTGGACACTTTGAAGGATTCAATGTGCCCTGCCCCAGTCCTGAAAGCTCCAGACTATACAAAGCGGTTCATTGTGCAGACAAGTGCCTCTGAGAATGCAGTCCTAGCTCAAATAAGTGATGAAGGACATGACCAACCTGTTGCTTTTATAAGCAGAAGACCACTCCCTAAAGAACAGTGTTGGAGTCCCATAGAGAGGGAAGCCTTTGCTGTGGTCTGAGCCCTGAAGAGGTTGAGGACATACCTGTTTGGCACTCACTCCCTAGTTTAGACCTACCACAGTGGTTACAACAGATGAACGGTGAGACTCCCAAACTACTAAGGTGGAATGGCCTTCACAGTGGAACACAGACCTGGGACTGCCCATGCCAATGCAGATGGCCTTTCCAGATTCTTCCACTTAAAAGATGAAGACTCTCCAGAGGAATGTTAGTTTCACCCTCTTTCATTTGATGGGGGGGGGGGGGGTCATGTGGAAAGTGCCTCGTTTGCATGGTTAGCCACACTTTTTGCTTAGTTTTGATGTGATTTCGAATGTAATGCGCGGGGTCCCTGCCAACCAGGTGCCCTGTGCCAGTGCTCTTTCCCTAAAACAAAACTCCCAATTGGTACTTCTGCCCCCTGTAAGTCACTAGTAACTGGTACCCTAGAAGTAGAGGGCCTGAGAGCCAAAGAGGGTCTCTTGGAAACCCCCTCATGGGGACCATGTCTCTGTCCTTGCGGCACGCATGCCCCTGTGAGGGAGAAAACAACAAAGTCAACATGGCACCCCTATATAGGTGCCATGCCAGCTAACACTGCCTGCCAGCACAGGTAAGTCACCCCTCTGGTAAGCCTCACAGCCCTAAGGCAGGGTGCACTATGCAACAGTTGAGGGCATATCTGTTTGAACAGATGTGCCCCTACAATATTGGGCACCATTTCCTAATATTGTAAGTGCCAGTGAAGCCATTGAGAGTACATGGGCTGAGAACCCGACAACTCGAGTTCCACAGCAGCATGATGGTTTCACTGAATACAGGAGTGTTTGGTACCAAACTACTCCTTTCAATAAACTAACACTGATGCCAGTGTGGGATTTATTTTACCATGTACCCAGAGGGCACCTCAAAGGTGCCCCCTGAATCCCTGCCAACCCTGGTGTGGTCTATGACCGGCTGTAGGCAACCAGCAACCACCAGACATGTTTCTGGACCCCTGAGTAGAGAGTCCCTGCTCTCTGGGACCAAAAACAATGCACATCCTGGGCAGAGGAGTCATGCCTCCTCCTCCTGGATGGGGCGGTGCTCAAAGAGGGAAGCTTCAAAGGCCTGCTGCCTTTGCAATGCAACCCTTTAGCCTCTGCTGCTAGCAGCAGATGGCAGCCCCTGGTTTACTCCCCCACGTTGGGCGGAAAATTACAAAAGATAGGAGGTGTGCCCACCTCTGCCAACCCCACCCCTAAGGCGAAGGGAAGCAAGGTGAAACACACTTTCCAGTCCCCACCATCTTGAGGATGGGGGGACCCCTTCAAGCAGGCCTAGGTCTACTCCCCTTCCCACAGGAGGGTGGCATAATAGAGGGTGTAGTCACCCCAGGTGAGGCACTCATTGGCCCTACCTGCTACTCCCCTAAAACGCCTCCTAAATGTAGTATTTAGGTGGCTCCCCCAGACCTGGACCCTAGATCTGCGACCACCTAAGACGCATGAAGAAACCCTGCAGCCGAAGCTAGGAGTCAACTGCTTTGGTTCCAGCCCTACTGGTCTGTCTCCCACTTCGACTAAACCTGTGATCTGTCTTGCAGCACAACCTCCAAAACCCCTGGGAGGACTTTTGCCTTCAATAAAGACTCCAATCTCCCGAGGACAGTGGACGTATTCAAGACGAACCAAACTCCAAGAACCGCCATAGGGAGGACCAACCTTAGTCAACGCGACTCTCTGCTGCACAAGAACTCCAAGAACCGCCACAGTTGAGGACCGACACTGGAGTTGACGCGACTCACTGTGACCAAAGATCTCCCAAAGACCGTTGTGGTAGAGGACCGCCACTTGATTCGACTCTGCCCTGCCCAAAGAACGCCCTGTAATTGGAAAACCTTGAGAAATCCCCTCATGCCCACAACCCGAGTTGCCCACAGCTTCGGGCCCAAAAGCCTGTACTATTATGCTAGTGGCCCTGCCAGTCACCTCCTGCACCGCTGACCAGACCGCAATCTCACCAAGATGATCCGAGGACGGCGGACCCCCATCTGAACTACATCAACTGCCAGCGACTACGACAGTAACTGTGTTAGCCACCTGTTGAAACCTATCCCGGACCTTGCCTCCACCGACCGTGAGGGAGAAGAACACTGCCAGTATCGACCGCCTCGGCGAATGTATCGAAATCTGCAGTGTATTGGCACCCTAGACCCCACGACCGACCCGCACCCATGTGGGTCTGACCACCCGAGGACTGGAACTGTAAGTTACATACTCGCTTGGTACACCCCTCAGTTGATTCCCTTCTCAGGGGTTTTGAACTATTCAAATATTTCACTGTCGATTTTTGAATGTGAAAAAAAGCTTGACTTGAAACGTACTTACCTTAATAATAAGTCTTGGTCTTAAAAATAAAAATACAACAAAGTATAATTTTATGAAATTGGTCTGGATCTCCTTCTTGAGTCGTGTGTCTATTATGGATCCTGCGTGTGCAATAAATGTCTTACACTCCTCTGCATTAGGCCTAAGGCTGCTTGCCCACACCACCATTAATAGAGCACTTTGGGTTTTGCATTTCAGCCCTGTAAACTTTTGGGGAACCCCTGGACTCTGTGCACAGTGCTACCACCTAGTTGTAATATCATATGCAGAGCTGGCTTCCTACAGCTTCCCTGTGCACTTACAATATCAACGAATGGACTTGATATTGTAGATTCATATCTTCTCATGCAGATATACCCACACATGGGATATAGTGCACCCTGCCTTAGGGCTGTAAGGCCTGCAGGAGGAGTGGCTTCCCTATACCTCATGCAGTGTATGGGGGTATGGCACACAGGCTGTGTGCCATGTCGACTTTTCAGTTTTCTCTGCATCAAAACACGCTGTCTACAATGGCAGTTTCCATGGTCTTGGTGAGGGGTCTCTGGGGTGGCACAATTAGTGATGCAGCCCCAGTGGACCCTCTCCAGTACCAATGCCCTAGGTATCCGGGATACCATTTACTGGGGACTTACAGAGGTGGCTGAAGTGGTGCCAATTGTGGTACAGTTTAAGGGAAAGAACACTGGTACTGTGAACCTGGTTAGCAGGGACCCAGTTCACCTCAGTCAATGTAGAATAAAAAAACAGCAAAAAGTGTGGGGGGGGGGGGTGGGGGGTGCGTACTGCAACAAGAACCCAGTTTCTTACAGGAATTAGGCCCAGTAAAAAGGATTCAGGTGTGTGCAAGTCTTCTCCTTAAAGTATTCTGTCTATATGCTCAGTAAGCCCTCTCCAGAAGACACAAGCACCTCCATACCATATGGAAAAATCCTGTGTTCAAGTGATCACACCTATTGCATTTTAGAGCGTCTGTTCCAATTATTTTATTTTTTAACTTTTTGAGGGTCATTTATGATTTATGTAGTTAGTTAAATTGGTTATATTTCAGACTTCATTTCTAGCTACGTTCTGTGTATACTTAAGGGCCCTGTGACATTCATTGTTGTTATACTCCCTCCCTATCTTCTCATGTCACTTTTACATTTAGTAGCCTGTTTGGTCATAGCCATTAATGTTTTATAAAACCAGGTCATCAGTGTGCAGCCTTTCCATATTATGAATAACAGCTCTAACATAATATAGTTCAGTATTATTGGTTGCCTACCCATGTCCATAGTCAGGAATTGGGTAGCCATGAGGCTGTATTCTTCTGTCATATTGGCTTAGGACACCAGCTCTTCTCCTTGAAAGCAATTCCCTGCTGTGGCTATGTCTGGGTTAGTCCAGGTGGCTCTAATCTATTAGGCCAGAAGATGTATTGATTGTTTATAGACCCGTAGGTGATATCAATGGGGCATATAGCGGCAAGTGCAAAGTCTTTTTACCATAGGCACTAGAGCAAAAATGGAGAATTATGCCACATAATATGTCTTCTAGACATATATACAAGATGAATACTCCTCCTGGATGAAGTATGCAGATTCAATGCATATTACTTAGTCACTAAGAAAGGAGTCCATCTTGTAGTATGGAACTCCTCACCCACAAAAAGGTGGTGCACTTCATCATATGGCCCCACTCTTCATACTGGCATTTGGAAAAATGCCAGCCTGGGCTAAAACTCTCCGAGACGGGGAGCTCTTAGGAGGATGTATCACGAGGGTAAGTCCCTATGAAAGTGGTGTGGGTGACAGCTATCAGTAGTACAGAGAGGAGGTAACTGGTGAAGGATACTGGATTAAAACTGTCTCTTAGTAATCTAAAATTGTATTGTTGTCCCAGTGATCAGGATAAAAAATTTGAGTAAACAATGGTCTCAACGAGTTTAAAAAAAATCAATAGGCAGGCAGGGCTATTTAGCAATGGGTAAATTGGGTAACAAATGATCTACAGTAACTGTAAGTGAGGATCCTAGGTCAACTGAAATATGCTACAGGTATATAGGACATAAATGTGACTATAATCTATGAGATTGATTGGAGAAAACAGCAATTATTCTGAAGTAATTAGGTCGGTCAGCAGTGTATGCATTTTACATGCATCCTTCCACACACTCCTACCTGTTAGTACCATAATGAGAAGGGCTATGTTAAGACATGTTAAACATCAGACTGCACCTGCATGGGAGGTTTCCATGATATCTATATGTTGCATTGATATTGCTTTGTGATGTTCACTTATACTGAGTCTACACACAAACAACAGTTACCTCTGACACCATGAATCAACTTTTCTTTGTACCTCAGTTAGCTTTTTTAATTAGCCCTGGATTGTAATCATATACATATTGCATTATACACTAAGTTATCAAAACAGAGATTCCTATCACGAAGCAAGCTAGAACTGAGCTCTTTCGTGTTATTTTTATTCATCAAACTAGTGAAAATTATAAACCCAGGTGTATACAGCATTAACAGGACATACAAATGTATAAATTGTGGACACGAAACATATTGTGCAAAAATATATCTATATAGCAGACAAATTACAATAATTACACAAACATAGAATAGTCCTACGATTTTTCAAAATGTTAAGAGTACAGGGACTTTTGTGTCGTTTGTCCTCAATGTACAATAATCTATTGGCCTCAGAGGGGTCAAACAAATTTTTAGAACTCGATTAAGGAACCCTACAAATTGGGCTCTATTGTGACCATATTATAGGATCCAACGTGTGAATGATTTTAAGTAGAGCCTCTCAATAATTGGAACCAACGCGTTTCGACCTTCTATCGGGCACGTTTTCGTACGAAGGTCTTCATCAGGGTGTGGCTTTTTCAAATAGGACTTGTAATGCCTGTATGAATTAAAAAATAGAAACTAGTGAAAAGATGGTTTAAAGTGCACTATTTACATGATCAAGTGAATATTTATATCTGACGCATACCATACCGTATTTAAATTCGCATACTGTGAGGAGATATAGTCTCACAATGTGGCTGGAAAAGGACTTTTATAGGCGTTTTGTGGGCTGTTTTGGCTGGAAAAAATACAAGATCCTAAATTTGTATGGCCTCAAAATTAGACTGAATCTTTGTGATACAGTCAATTTTATTTATCTTTTTTATTTATCTTTTTTTTAAAAGGACTGGGGAAAAAACTATATGTATGGTAAAACATTTCTTACTTGGTGGTACCCATTAGTTGTGTTATTGGTCAAGTGTCCGTTATTAAGTATACTTTGTGCTCTGTGTTAGACTTTTACACCCCTTTGCACCTCCGTGATTTCTCGTGCTTGATTTTGATCCACTAGACATGTTTTAAGTACCTTAGGTCTTTATATCTTTGTCTGCTTGGCGATAAACCTGGACAGTCCGTGCTTCCAAAGTGCACCAGACTTACGCAAGGCTTCCTTCCTTTTCAGCGTTTCTCCAAATAGAGTCCGTACCGCATCGGAATTACTTCAATCCGCTCGATAGGTCAAACAGCTACCTTCTTTTTGACTTTGCCGGTCAAGTTTGTCGCATCTGATTCTTTTCCGACCATTAGGAACTCGGCATTCGATAGTTCTAGCGTGAATATAGCTCCGTGGGGGGCTTACGTTGCCAGACTTCCGTTCTACATTCCGTTACTGGTTCTGCCTAGCCTTGACTTACTTCCGGTCTTGTCGGTAGTCATGGCAACATGCCTGGCCATATAGATCTTTCTATCTCTTGTGGTTCGAGACTCGGTGATGCTGCCGATTTTTTTCAAATAGTTCAGGATTTTTAGAAAAAAAGGGGGGGGGATTCTTTTTCAGTTTAATTATGATTTAATAGGAATGGCCTATCTAAGGTTAATTAATTTGCCAGCCTCCATAGCAATCTCGGTATTTTAGCCACATGCTTGCACATCAAGTCTCAGAAGTAAGGGGGAAAGAAAGAGGATCCATTGTTTACTGAGTTTATATACTATCGTACCCAATGATTTATCTCACTCATTTCATTGAGCCCGTTGTCAATAGTGCAGATAAGGGCAGTGCCTTTGTAATTCTGCAACGTGACAAGTATGAGCTAGAAGTTGTTCGCCAGCTGTCAAATTAAAAAAGCTAACTGAGGTACAAAGAAAAGTTGATTCATGGTGTCAGAGGTAACTGTTGTTTGTGTATTTACTAGGATTCCCACCTCTGTAACTCCTTAATTGAATCATTCCCCTGTTTTTTACCCACTTATACTGAGTCTTGCATCTACCTGAGCTATATCGCAATCATTTATTAGTACCATCGCGTTTGGCTCACTTAGTTCAGAATTCTCTGATGTTTTGTTTTTTATTTTAATTTGCAATGTTTAATCAATCATTTAGCAGATGCTGGTTTTTATTAAGCCAAGAAGGGTGGTAGAATTCCGCGGAGTTACATAAAAACTCTGTGAATTCCGGGGAGTTCCACCCGTGCTTAAGACACTTAAAGTTGAATAGAAATATATTGTGTGTCTAGCCAGGCAGGATGAGTTAACACCATGTCCTTTATAAGAAATACTTTAGTAAATCCCTGACTATGCCACGGGCATGCATTCCTGTGTCCTCAGAAATAGACCCACAGGTGTACTTTTGCTGTCTTACATGATTTAATTAAATCCACTGCGCTACGAGCACACCCCCTCCCCTTCACGTTAGAAACCAACCAGTTTTCACTGATAAAAATCACTACCAGTAATGGAAAATGGTATTACCTTTCTCAACTATCCTGTCCATCCGAAGCCTAAAAGGTGCTATGCGTTATCTCAACTCTGTCACAGGCTGAGGCGACACAACAGCTTTTACGATAGGAAATGGCCTCCTTTCTCCGAGAGCGGGTCACGCAGCGCACCTTATATGACGTGCTGCAGAGCTTTTGTCCTCTTTCCTCAGAAATGGACAAATTAAAAAGAACAGCTTTCCAGTTATGGTGAGGTGGCCAGATTCCAAAATTAAATCTAATGGCAGGCTCACGGCTAAAAAAAAAAAATCGCGGCCCCACTGTCCTCTAAAACAAGATGTCGAGCAATAGCTTAGGTAGACTCTTGACTGACTATCTGTCGCCTTCACCAGAAACATCAATACTTTTGCCTTGTCTTTTACTTTCTCGCGCTAAGTGCACCAGGTATGCCCAGACGTGGGTCCTGGACTCACTGTGCCACTGGATTCAAGCTATCCTGGCTGAAGAGGGGTGAAACCCCGAAACCGGTCCTAGGATGCTTGTTTCCGGTCCAGGGAGGACCTGGCTTGGCAGTTCGGGCTGGACTGTTCCCATGAGGCACAGGGTCAAGACTGATTTGCATATGGCCAGGTCCAAACTGGGGTGGCATGGTGAGCAAAAGAATGATGGATTTAACCCAGATCTCTTGACTGGGTGTGAATGTTTTGATTTGCTCTGCATTCCGTCCATCAATTGTGTGTCTTTTGCTTTCTCGCGCTAAGTGCGCCAGGTATGCCCAGACGTGGGTCCTGGGCTCACTGTGCCACTGGATTCAAGCTATCCTGGCTGAAGAGGGGTGAAACCTCGAAACCGGTCCTAGGATGCTTGTTTCTGGTCCAGGGAGGACCTGGCTTGGCAGTTCGGGCTGGACTGTTCCCATGAGGCACAGGGTCAAGACTGATTTGCATATGGCCAGGTCCAAACTGGGGATGGCATGGTGAGCAAAAGAATGATGGATTTAACCCAGATCTCTTGACTGGGGGTGAATGTTTTGATTTGCTCGGCATTCCGTCCATCAATTGTGTGTCTTTTGCTTTCTCAGATTGTGCAAGCAGAATGTACCAATGCAGCGCTTGTCATCCAGGTATCTCACACCTATATTATTGAATGAATGAATGAAATCAAATTTATAAAGCGCTACTCAGCCCAATGGGCATCAAGGCGCCTAACCAAAAAGCTAGATAGATAAAATAGACTTGCTTACTGGTAGGCCTTAATAAAACACCATGTTTTGAGTGCTTTTTTAAAATGGACTAGTGACGGTTGGGCCTTAATCTCTGTGGGAAGGGCATTCCATAAACGGGGGGCCACATTGGAGAAAGCTCTACTGCCCCATCTAACTTTCTTTACATGGGGGACTACCAGAAGATTCTTCTCAGAGGAGCGAAGGCACCTGCTAGGACTATAGTAGGTTAGCAGAGAACCTAATGCATTAGAGGATCCAGCAGATAGGGCTCCAAACACTAGGCACAGAAGTTTAAACAAAATCCTCTGCTGGATTGGAAGCCAGTGCAGACTTTTTCTGGCTAAAGTAGCCGAGGACAAAATGGGTGCAGCGATAACAAATCTTGCTGCAGCATTCTGTACCGCCTGGAGGCGAGAGATGAGACCCTTGTTGATATCAGCATACAATGCATTACAGTAGTCCAATCTTGAGCCCACTAGAGCAACTACCGTCTGCTTACGAGCCTGAGGGGAGAGATAGTGAACAATTCTCCTCAGAATCTTAATAACCCCCCAACAGGTGGCCACCGTTCTGTTTACCTGGAGAGTCATATTCAGTGAGGTGTCAAATATAACGCCGAGATTCCTGGCTGAGCGGGATGGCATAGGGCAGGTTCCCAAAGATGGGGGCCACCACTCATTGGACCAAATGTCCTGATTATTACCAAAAATCAGAACCTCTGTTTTATCGCCGTTCAACTTTAGGGAATTTTGAATCATCCATTCTGCGTCTGCTTGCATGCAGTTCCTAAAGTTGAGCGCGGAGGTACAGGCCGAATGAGCTAGGGACACCATAATTTGGGTGTCATCGGCGTATGACACAACCTCCATCCCCTGAGATTTCACAAGCCTAGCAAGCGGGGCCACATAGATGTTGAACAGGGTCGGACTCAAGGCCGACCCCTGTGGAACCCCACATTGCATGGATTTGGCAGGGGAGAGGAACTCTCCAAGCTTGACCCTCTGCTCTCTTAGCTCTAAAAAAGAGGACAGAAGGCTCAGGGCCGGGCCCGCTACTCCTAACTCCCTCAAGCGAGATGTTAAAGTTGAGGGAGACAGGGTATCGAAAGCTGCCGTAAGATCCAATAGGACCAGAAGTGTGGTCTGACCTTGGTCCACCTTCAATCGAATGTTGTTCACCACCATAGTGAGTGCCGACTCCGTACTATGGAATTTTCTGAAACCATGCTGGGAGTTGTCCAGGTATCCAGAGGAGTCCAGAAAGGCCGACAGATGAAGATTCAGGTGGGATTCGAGCATTTTGGCTGGAGCAGGCAGCAGAGATATCGGACGGATGTTTTTCAGTATTTCTGGGTCCAAGGTGGGCTTCTTAAGCAAGGGCCTCACTATCGCCTTTTTCCAGGCTACTGGAAAGATCCCCTGTGCCATGGCGCCATTCATCACCTCCAACAAAGGAGGTAATAGCGTGTCCCGACATGATTTCAACACTTTCAGGGGACAAGGGTCCAAAGGAGAGGCTGATTTTGTCCTGTTCAGCAAAAGATCAAGCTCCTCAAGGGACAGCGGAGGGAAATGAGTAAAGGTCTTAGAAGGATCTCTAGTCCAAGACTCCATTTTTTCCAAGGCCGAGGAGGGATGAGTTCCCAAGGTACTCCTCTGTGATTCCAGAGCAAGATAGATGTCCTCGATTTTATTGTGGAAGAACTCTGAGATTTTATTACACAGCTCCTGCGACCCTACCACTGGATCAGGCACTTGAAGGGAACAGAGGGAGTCCACGATCTTAAAAAGTTCCTTAGATGACGAAAGGAATGAGGTAAGATTAGAGAAAAACTCCTGCTTTTCCTTTATCACCCTGACCTTATAGTCTCGCAGCAGATGTTTGTATGTCTCTCTTTCCCTGGGGTCCCAGAATTTTCGCCATTTTCTTTCCTGTCTCCTAACACCCTGCCTCAGAAGCCTTAATGGCTCAGAGAACCACGGAGCAGAAGGTTTACGTCTTGCTGCATACCGAAGGGACGTGGGGGCTAACACATCAACCGCTCTAGAGATGGAATTAGCGAGCTCTTGTGCAGCCTCACCTGCTTCCTTGGTAGAGGAATGTGAGATAGCCCCTATGAAAGGAACAAGAGATTCGTTGGTAATATTCTTGTAGCTCCTTTTAGGTACTCTATTGATGGAACTCAGTTTAGGCGCCCCTACAAGGGGAGATGCTAATTCTAAGGGCACTGCCAGATGGTCAGACCAAACCAAACGTAGGGGGGGACCAACTGACAGTCTCGCGTCGTTGGAAAACACCCCATCTAAGATATGTCCCGCTCGATGGGTTGGACTGTTTACCAATTGGCTAAAGCCACACGCGTCCAGCGAGTCAACCAGGGAGAGCGTATCGTTGGAAACCCAATTCATCTAAATGAAAATTTAGATCTCCAAGAATGGTCAAATGGGGCTTACCAAAGTAGGGTTCCAAAATTCTAAGAAGCTCACAGCTAAAATTAGATCTAGGTCCAGGTGGTCTGTAAATAAGAATACCTGTAAAAGATACCGAGGGGGAGCAAGAGATACAAAAATACATGGCCTCAAAAGAGTCTGAGGACTCGGACAAGGCTTTAATACTACAAACAAGGGAAGTTTCATAGAGAATTGCCAGCCCACCTCCCCTACATCTTGTTCTATCAAGTCTGTGCAGCGCATAGCCATCAGGAATAGCCATCCGTAAATCGTGACCAGCAGAGTCCGATGCCCAGGTTTCAGTCACAAAAACCCAAGAAGGTTTCCTCGCGGTCACAAACTCATGAAAAGCAACATTGTTTTTGATAAGAGACCTAGCATTGACTAGGAAGCCCTTTCTGAGTTGAATATCATTCCCTTGGATGATAGAAGCATGAATCACCCCATTATTGGAGCGCGAGGGCAGTAAAGTGCCATTACAAGTATGACAAACAGTAGAGCGTAAGAGGCCCTCAGGCGAAAACCTGTGGTGACATACTAAAGGGGAAGGCTTTAAAGCAATCAGCTCCTGAAAGGAATATGAACAAAGTACCTGAGGCAACGAATACATATCCTCAATGCCCAGCCCGTCCCGCAGCGCGTCCTCAGCGCGGACGGGCGCAGACGGGCGCAGACGGGCGCAGACGGGCTGAACTCAGGCGTAACTCCGGCGGAAATCCGGCGACCCCACTGCGCGAGTCCGCTGCGCGTCAGCATGACCCCCTTATGTAGACGTCTAGCGTTCTTGTGACGACTAGAACATCCGATGTCCAAGATGGCGCCGCCAGGCGTCCCAATGTACACCCAATGTGGCCGACAGGCTCCAACTGATCCGGGAAAGGGACCCGCCCAACAGCGGTGGAATAAGCGTTTTTATCGTGCGGGTAAGAGGGCAGATAGAAGGGCTCACAATTAAAAGCAGGGGATAATACAAAGCAACTTTGAACCAAAATACAAAACGGGCGTTTTAAAAGACCAGTAGTACGCGGGATAGCAAGCAACAAATAGCAGAATGCGCTCTAGATGCTCTCACCTAGCAAGGCTCTCCGCCTAATTTACCCCCCTTATGAAGACGTCTAGCGTCCTTGTGACGACTAGAACGTCTGATGTCCAAGATGGCGCCGCCAGGCGTCCCAATGTACACCCAATGTGGCCGACAGGCTCCAACTGATCCGGGAAAGGGACCCGCCCAACAGCGGTGGAATAAGCGTTTTTATTGTGCGGGTAAGAGGGCAGATAGAAGGGCTCACAATTAAAAGCAGGGGATAATGCAAAGCAACTTTTAACCAAAATACAAAACGGGCATTTTAAAAGACCAGTAGTACGCGGGATGGCAAGCAACAAATAGCAGAATGCACTCTAGACGCTCTCACCTAGCAAGGCTCTCCGCCTAATTTCCCCCCCTTATGAAGACGTCTAGCGTCCTTGTGACGACTAGAACGTCCGATGTCCAAGATGGCGCCGCCAGGCGTCCCAATGTACACCCAATGTGGCCGACAGGCTCCAACTGATCCGGGAAAGGGACCCGCCCAACAGCGGTGGAATAAGCGTTTTTATCGTGCGGGTAAGAGGGCAGATAGAAGGGCTCACAATTAAAAGCAGGGCATAATGCAAAGCAACTTTTAACCAAAATACAAAACGGGCGTTTTAAAAGAACAGTAGTACGCGGGATGGCAAGCAACAAATAGCAGAATGCGCTCTAGACGCTCTCACCTAGCAAGCACAAGTGCAGGATGACCATTCCTGCCAGGCTGGCATCAGAGCGTGCTCTGTGGGCATAGACCACAGGCAGGGCACAGCTGTGAGGGCCTAGTTGATCAACATAGGGTGTGAAAGTGGGAAGTTTAATCATAAACACAAGTAAAAAAACATAAGTAACCTGTCAAAGACATCTCAGCACCTTGAGGCTCAGGGAAGTAACAAAGGCACCTGCAGCCCCTGCAGCCACCCTTCAGGCCCCTCCCACCTCCAGCCCCAAGCCCTAGGAAAATCAGTCAGGCATGGAATTTGTCGGGCCCTAACCAAATTCTGAATGGGGTATCATCATGTCACTGTGCAAGCAAACAACTACGCTCTTTTATTGAAACATGCCAGCACTTAAAAATGCAAATTCGAAAGCACGCTATTGTAGAGAGCCACCCGGGCTCTTCCCTAATATGTTGCACACAACATGCATCCACACACCCCTCGGGCGGGCTCGACCCGAGGGGATAAATAAACGGCCAAAGACTGCTCGTGGTCTTCTAGCCAATATATAATCAAGTGTGTGGCGTAACTTATTCGAAGCGCTGCCGCGGCCTTCCCCCACGAAGTTCCGCTGCGCTACATTGGCGACGAGGCCAGCCGCGCTCCATGCGTGCCCGCCTCCAGGTCACCAATCAGCAGAGCGCCACCGGAGCCCACCCGCGATGCTCCACTGCTGCCAACGGCGGTTCTGCCCAGGTCATCTTGCGTCGCTGGGGACGGTCTGGGCATGCATCCACGCCCTGCCACTGCTCCTGCTGAAGGGGACGAGAGACGCCTTGCGGTCCCGACCATTGTTACCTGCACCTGCCCACACGTCTCCTCTGAGCAAAAGGGAGCGTGTTTAGCTGGCGGTGTGCGCTGCGACTGACGCCATTGATGGTGAATGCAAGGCCTGTCAAAGCCCCCCCCAGCTGTGGTGCCTCTCAGTACTGCGGCCCCTCCCCCCTGCAAAGCTGAGCATCAGCGGAGATTGGCCCTGGACGTCTCCCTCGAGGCCTCTGCCCGACTCCACCAGCCAGCACTACACCCGCGAGAAGCCCTGGAGCCTCTGCACAGGCCCAAACACACGTCTGGCCTCAGGCCCCCTGCACCGACGGCTGCCCTGCGTGCTGCCTGAAAGAAAAAATAGACAAACTAGCCAAGTTAGCATGAAGGGGGAGGAAGTAGAAGAAAAAAAACAACAAAAGAAGGACAGCCAAATATAGCAGAGGCCACGGGCCCTACCTCCATCATCTCGACCTCCACCATCAGCACACAAAGGGGCATCAATAGTCATAGCTCCACACGTGGACAAAGCCACCTCGCCCATAGCAGCACAAGGAGTCAAGGCCACTTTGCCCACACATCGACGGGCCTACAAGTCAGCACCAGCTAACTACACGTGGTCGCATACCAGCGCGCATGCTCCTCACAGCCCCCTTGAGCCAGGACTGCGCAACCACTCCTGCGTACAGACGCCATGAGCAACCAGGCCCCAAACCACGCGGCAGCTCAGCAGGCTGGAGGGAACAATCCAGTCAGGGGTGCTAACGCACCACCCCCAGGACACAGCCACACGGCTGTTGCCCCACTGCCACCGTTCAGTGAGACAGCGGATCCCGCCACAGCGGCCCCAAGATGGAAAGCATGGGTCGGTCACCTTAATCATTATTTCAAGGGCACCAGGGAGACCGATGGCACGGTGAAGAGATCGCTTCTCATCTACTACAGGGGATCGGAAATCTACGACCTCTTCGAGACGCTCCCCAAAACGGGTGAAGATGATGACTACGAAGTGGCGGTCACCGCTCTCAACAGGCATTTTGACCCTCAACTTAACCCCGACTTCAAAAAGTTCAAGTTCAGACAGGCGTCGCAGTCAGACACGGAGTCGGTCGACATGTTTTACGCACGGCTGCGCCGGCTGGCCAGCACGTGTACCTTCCCGGATCCGAGGGAGGAGATACAGGACCAAATAATCCCGGGATGCCGTTCCAAACTCCTGCAGAAGCTGATTCTTCGTCAACCTGGAATCTGTCACACGAATTGTCAGATGTTCAGGCTGCGGAAATGGAGACTGCCCTACAGACACCCGTTGCTGCACCGCATACGCCCAGGCACGTGTCCATCAAGGAAGAGAAGGTCGAAGCAATCCAACGGCGCCCCAACACGACTCGCCAAGCAACGATAATGCAGCTCGGAGGGCAATGTGGCTACTGTGATGAGGAACACCCAGTGACGGCCGTCTGCCGGGAAAAAGGGAAGACGTGCTCCCGTTGCGGCAAGGTCAATCACTTTACTAAGTTGTGTCGCAGTGGTCGGTCGAGGCAGGCCATGTCAAGGCCGAGGGGCATGTTGCAACACCTTCGCCAGGTCTCCATCGACGACTCACCATCGACAAGTGAGACCCAACAGCAGGAACGCTGCCTTGCCCTCGAGGATGATGACGACTATGAGGTGTTTGTTGTGTTGTACGTCAGCAGGACCGGCAATCGCCAAAGGTCACCACCCATGTGCTCTATTTCGGTGGAAGGGAAGGCTGTCCAGGCCCTCATCGACATAGGTGCCTCTGTCAATGGGAGCAATATGACCGTCTGTCACCACGGCCCCTGCTCACACCATCAAAGGCTCGGTTCTACACGTACGGAGGGACAGATCCACTTCCCCTCCGAAGAGTCATCCACGCCAAAGTTGTCAGCGGAAAGCACACCACAGAGACCAGGTTCCACATCACGGAAGGGAGGAAAGGCACGCTGCTCAGCTGCCACACAGCTGAAGACCTGGGGCTAGTCTTCTTTGCCCACCAAATCCATGACTCCCATGCCGAAGCAATTCTGAAGGAGTTCCCGGCACTGTTCACTGGACTGGGAAAACTTTGACCCCACAGTGAGACCGGTCGCCCTAAGGCATATGAGAGTGCCGTTCAATCTCTGCCCGCAGGTGGAGGAGGAGCTGAGAAAGCTTGAGGAAATTGACGTGATTGAGAAAGTCTCCGGCCCCACCCTGTGGGTGTCCCTGCTGGTCATCGCTCCCAAACTCAAGCAGCCTGGAGCCATCTGGCTCTGTGTGGATATGCGATTACCAAATGCGGCAGTCAAGATGGAGCGCCACATTACTCCCACCATGGACGACATAGTGGCAGACCTGAACGGAGCCAAGTGGTTCTCGAAACTAGATCTAAAGGCAGGATACCACCAGCTGGAACTTGAACCTGAGAGTAGATACATCACTACATTCTCTACACATCTTGTCCTCCGGAGGTACAAGAGACTCAGCTTTGGGGTGTCATTAGCAGCCGAAGTCTTCCAAAATGCCATCAGGGAAGCACTGTTGGGGTTGCAGGGCGTAATTAACCTCAGTGATGACATCCTGGTGTTCTCAGACACCCTAGAAGATCACCACACTCACCTCCGGGCCACCCTGAAGAGACTGGAAGACAGCGGGCTGACTCTTCTCAAGGCGAAGTGTTTGTTCTACCAAGAATCAATTGATTTCTTCGGGTACACTTTCACAAGAGAAGGACAACAAGTGGACCCCAAGAAAGTCGCAGCCATTCGGGGAGCCAGCATCCCGGAAAACCCTACGGAAGTGAGAAGTTTTCTTGGCATGGCCACATACTATGGAAGATTCATTCCGAACCTCGCTGCCCTGTCTGAACCACTCCTGGCTCTCACACGCAATGACCACAAGTGGGAGTGGACCGTAGCCGCCAATGCTGCATTTCACAACATCAAGGCGGCCCTGCTGGACAAGACGGTAATGGCCTATTTCCACCCGGGGCGGCGCACTGAACTGATCATTGACGCCAGCCCAGTCGGCCTTGGAGCGGTCCTTCTTCAAGAGCACAGCCCAGAAACCTGGAGACCGGTAGCGTACGCCAGTAAGGCCCTTACAGACACGGAAACAAGATATGCCCAAATCGAGAGGGAGGCCCTAGCGATAAAATGGGCGTGTCAACATTTTCAACTGTATCTGTGTGGCCAGGAATTCCAAGTGGTAACGGACCATAAGCCACTACTTCCGATCTTTGCGGTTCATCCAGGCTAGCACTTCCGTGTATAGAGCGATGGGCGGTGCAGCTGCAACGCTACAACTTCAAAATCATTTTTCGTCCTGGGGCCCACAACCCGGCAGACTACCTCTCCCGCCACCCAGAACCTATGTTGGCTCAGGAATCGTCAATGGATGCATCCCAGTCTGAAGCTTTCGTGAAGATGGTCTCGCAAGGAGCATGCCTCACCGCCATGACTCTTGAAGAAATCAGCCGTGCCACCACCGAAGATGAAACACTGTCCCGAGTAAAGACGGCGCTGATGGACAAAGGCTGGATGCATTTAATGGATGGAGCCCGAACTCTCAGGACGGAAGTGAGCCACGCTCGTCAACAAATCTGGCAAGTGCGTCATAAACTCAGTGTAGGAGAACAGGGAGTCATCCTGAGAGGACCTGTGATCGTGATCCCGGAAAAGCTGCAGAGTCGGATACTCTGGCTGGCGCATGTTTGACAGCAAGGAATGGCCAAGACAAAGGCCCAGTTGAGGAACAAAGTCTGGATTCCGGCAATGGATTCTATGGTGGAGGAAATGGTGAGGTCAGTGCCATGCCTGCACCATCACAGGAGGAGATCCGGCACCGGCGCCGGTGATCACTGAAGAACACAGCAACACCCGGTGGACCAAGGTCAGTCTAGATTTTGGAAGCTTCCGAGATGGGCGCACCATGTTGGTGATGGTTGACTCCTTCTCAAAGTTTCCCATAGTAGAAATAGTGGCATCAACGGCATTTGCACATGTCCAAAAATTCCTAAACAAGACATTTGCATTCATGGGATTACCAGACGAGGTTCGGATGGACAATGGGCCACCATTCCATGGTCGAGAATTCCAAGAGTACCTGGACCAAAAAGCAATCCATCACCCCGCTGTGGCCTCAAGCCAATGGGGAAATGGAGCACCTCATGCGGACACTTAATCGAGCCCTACGCATCGCAGTGGACCAAGGTGAAGATACGGAAGTCGCACTCGTTCCTTCGCATCTGCTCTTCAAGAGACAACCTCGGGATAGCATCCCGACAGATCCCTCGTGGGTGCCCCCGGAACGGGACAACGATGCTGTCCAAGTGAGAAGAGCCATGACAAACCAAAAGGCAAGCGAAGCCCGCCGAGCTAGAGAGCCGCAGCTGAGAGTGGGAGATCGGGTAGTGGTCAAAGACAGGCACCCCGGCTGGAAGTTCAGGACACCCTATGAGCCGGAAGAGTAGACTGTGGTGAACGTCCAAGGAACCATGGTCACTGCCCAACGTGGCCAGCAATCGGTCACGAGGAATGTGTCTAATTTCAAAAAGATCGACAGTCAAAGTTCGGGGCAAGAAGAGACTGAAGGTCCCGAAGACACTCCAAGTCTCACCCCACCTGGCTCGCCAGGTTTGCTGAATTCTTCAAGGGGGAGTTCGCAAGTAGGTCTGGAAGAGGCTAGCCCTGGGACCGATCGACTCAGTCAACACAAAGCACCGCGGCCGACGCAGTGGTTAGTTCCAGCTCCCGGAGTCAGAGGTATGGTCTCCGGCCGAACCCTGCACCTAGCCGAAGACTGAAGGACTTTATGTGTATCTCTCCCTGAGCCTGAAGTGCCTAAGGCTCCATCACTAAAATAAAGGAGGGATGTAGAGAGCCACCCGGGCTCTTACCTACTATGTTGCACACAACATGCATCCACACACCCCTCGGGGCAGACTTGACCCTCGGGGATAAATAAACGGCTGAAGTCCGCTCATGGTCTTCTAGCCAATATAAAACCAAGTGTATGGCGTAACTTATTTGAAGCGCTGCCGCGGTCTTTCCCCACGAGGTCCCCCAGCGCTACAGCTATGAACTTTTGTAAAACTACATGGATAATGAGAGGAAAGAGGCCACAAAATCCTACGTTCAGGGGGAGAACATGGCAGCCGGCAGTTAGCGGGTCGCGGAGGCTCCAAAGGTCGGGGCGGTTTCTGCGCTATCTAACGGATTAATGTAGGCAGAAGTAATGGATTTTCGCCTATGGTGAAGTATCTGAAAATCTCAAATCCGAAACAGTTGTTGTAATATGGTATAATACCTTAGTCGCGGTGTGACTGTGCCTGAAACGCTTTGTAGTTCGTACTGAGCTGGGAGCTGACGGGCGCGTTCTCTGCAGATCTGTTTGAAGTGTTCCTTCTCCCCTTCCGTCCGCGAGTTTCGGAATTGTGGCAGAGGCGGCAGAGTTGGCAGGGCGTGCTGTTATCGCCCGGGATCCGGATTCAGTGTCTTCATCACTGGAGAAGGAAGGGGAGTCTCCAGAGCAGACTCGTCTCTGGTCTAGGGCTGCCCTGGAGCTTCATCGTGGTAGGAAGGCAACTGCGAGGCTTCCTGTTCATGGCGGCAGGGGCATAGGTGGAATCGCAGGGAAGCCTGATCTCTCTATTCCCCACTTCATAAGAGGCAGTGGCAGTGGTACGCGAGGATCCCCCGGTGAGAGCCTTGATGCCGACATTAATATACATCAGCTACCGAAAGTAAGTGTGGTATCGGCAGAACAAGGTGGGGGAGCTCGGGCTAAAAGGGGATTAGTAGGGAAAAAGAGCGAACTAACTAGTAAAACAGCGCCACGATATACCTTAAGAAGTTCAGAATGAGACTCCTATTCGGTGCCTTTAGAGGATCTAAAGTTGGCTGATTATACTGTCGTAAAATCCAAGTCCAGGGTAAAAAACAAGACTAAAGGCTTGAAGCAAGAAAAAAAAAAGTCAACAAACTTAACACTTTCATTAAAAGATTTTTTCAAGTCAGTCCCCGCCACATTGTTTCTCAAACCAGTTGACAGTATGTCTAAAGTAGGCACTGACAACAATATGGATGAAAAGACTGACCATTTCCAAATTTCGAAGGTGGTTTCAACTATGAATACGTTTCAGTTACTAGCGGACCTTCCACCGAAGATGGGGGTAGAAGGGCTTGGGAGGCAAGATACAACTAATGGAATATCAAAACAGGGGAAAGATGGGTCCCTGGTAAGTAATTTTCAGGTGGCGGGGAATGAAAAGAACCAGCAGGAGTCATCGAGCGCAAAAGAAAAGAATACAAATGCTCAAAGGTCGACTTCGGATCTTTTACAGGCATTAACCGAAGAGATGAGAAATAGATTTCAGGTTTCAGAAAAAAATCAAACTGAAATAAAGGTTTTTTGTGAGAAAATGGAAGATAAACTGGACTCACTAACAAGTAGGGCTGCATTACTAGAGACAGCAGTAGCAGAGTTAGCAGCAAAGGTGGATGAAAATGTTAATGATTTAACCAAAATAAAAGAACAGGAAGTCAGTCTCCAGGATAAGATGGAATCTATTGAAAATGCTCAACGAAGAAACAATCTTTGTTTACTTAAGGTTCCCGAGGGAGCCGAGGAGGTTAATATAAAGGAATTTGTAGTAAAACTAATTAAGCAAACAACTAATATTGAATGTTCTGAACAAGCCCTCTCAGCCGATATTCAAAGGGTGCACAGAAACCCTTTTAGACAGCCCGAATAAGACCAGACCTAGAAAAATCTTGATTCATTTTCTGACATACAGCCTAAAGGATGAAATACTAAACAAGGCCCTAAAGGCGAATACTTTGAGTGCAGAAGGGTTCACTTTTCAAATACGATCGGATATATCCTCCATTACTGCTTCAATACAGTGGGAGCTGGGAAAATTACTAAACCATTCAGACAGCTGGGTGCCACGGCACATCTGAAATTCCCGGCTACACTAAAAATAATGTATAAAAATGAAATGCACATATTTAGACGGGTAGAGGTGGCAGAAACCTTTTTGTGTCATATCCAAGGAGGGACAATGAACAGTGTATAGTCAACAGTGAATGGATAAGGCAATGGCTCTTTTTATAAGAATCTTATTAGAGCTTCACCTTAAAGTAAATGTGTGATAACAAAAAAAAAAAGTTAGCAGTAACCGCCCTGACCAAAGTGAGGGTAGCCTCGAAGGCCAGGGTAGGGCCATGAGAGAAATAGAGGGGGTTTTCCAGGGGAGCACAGGGGGGAGTGATGGGTGGGGCAGGGGGGATCACTGGGTGGGGAGCATTTGGGGAAAAAAAAAAAGTCAGTCCAACTCGCCATATAAGGTCTTCAAGAATTGTCTTGCATTTTTCTGTAAGGAATGACACATACATCAGCTGAGCACATTAAATATTTGAAGGTGATGACATGGAATCTAAATGGTTTAAGGGTAAAGCGGAGGATGGAAAGGATATTTCAGTACTTAAAAAAAGCTCCAGAACAAATTTTAATCCTTCAAGAAACGCATTTAGTAGAGCCAGAGATAAGAAGTTTATGTAAAAGTAAAAGCTGGATTAAGGAGGTAATCTGTACTACACAGCAAATAACGACAAAGGGTGTAGCAATAATTGTAAAAAAACATCCCGCGCTATCAGTGGAGGGGGCTAAAGTGGATAAGTTGGGGAGATGGGCCATAGTAAGGTTGAGGTTTCATTTACACAATTTTACGGTGGCAAGTTACTATGGCCCAAATCAGGATGATACAGCCCCATTAAAAAGCTTGGGTGCCGAGTTATTACCATTCCGAGATCCTTTAATATTGGCAGGAGATTTTAATCTAGTCCTAGATCCAGTCTTGGATAGATCTCTAAAAAACAGAGCCCCACAAAATTGCAAAATGAGATCCTTATTGAAAAACAGGATGAAGCATTTAGGATGGACAGATATATGGAGAGAAAGAGAAGGAGGAATGAGAGGCTATACGTTTCACAATAAAAAGCATGGTCACAGGTCTAGGGTAGATTTCTTTTTAATCAGTATGATGTTGAGGCCTTGGGTAACAGACGTAAAAATCTTGGGTGGCACTTATCAGATCATGCGGCTGTAACACTAACGTTGAAGCTTCCCAATAGTCCAACAAACACAAGATGGACATTAGATCGTGCTATTTTGACAGAGGAAGACACAATAGAAACACTGGTTGAAGAAACGGAGGCTTATTTTTTAACAAACACTGGTAGTGCTCCCATGGAAATAGTATGGGATTCTTATAAAGCTTTTTTAAGAGGCTGTATAACCTCGATACAAATTGTCAGACAGAAAAAATACAAAATGGAGATAAAAGAAATAGAGGATAAAATTCAGGAATTAGAATATGATCTCATCATGCAAGACGATGAAACGGAAGAGAATATCGCTGATAGATTTTTATCTCTCAGAACAGATCTGGCAGCGATACTAGACGTAAGGCTGCATAAGAGATGGGATATGAGTAAGATGCCGCACTTTGAATATGGGGAAGGCTCGGGCAAATTTCTTGCTTGGAAAACCAAGCAGGAACTAGTAAGGAGCAATATTAAGGAAGTAGCATGCAATTTTACTGGGAATATGTGCTTGACTTCTGAAGATATTGAGGAAGCTTTTCGAAACCATTTTGAATCAGTCTACAGAGAAGATCTTAACCCACAGGAAAGTATAATAGAATCCTGGCTCCAGCGCTACCCTCCAAAAAACAGTCAGTGATATGGCTTCCAGTAATTTTAATAAACCTATATCTCAAACTGAAATTAGGAAGGCAATAGAATCTGGCAAGAAAGGGAAAGCATCAGGACCAGATCGTCTTCCGGCCGAGCTATACAAATCCTTAGTTGAAGTTCTAATTCCAGTAATGTATCAACTATTTTCTTATATTTTTAACGAAGGTGGGCCTATGCCTCCCTCCTGGAGTCAGGCTACGGTTGCCCTGATTCTAAAACCAGCTAAGCCTGCAAGTCAGTGCGATTCGTACAGACCAATCTCTCTGCTCAACCTCGATTATAAAATCTTTGTCAAGGTTTTAGCAGAGAGATTGAATAGTATTATGAGCGGGCTGTTGCACCAGGATCAAAAGGGTTTTGTTAGAGGGAGGGGTATCCAAGATCTAACGTATAATTCGATTGGCGCTATAGATATTGCAACAATACACAAACTACCCCTTGCCATTATCACGTTGGATGCTACGAAAGCTTTTGATCGGGTAAATTGGGTGTATTTAATTAAGGTATTAGAAAAATATAACTTGGGGGAAACATTTTCTAGAATTATTTCAGCTATTTACAAAACCCCAACAGTTAGAATATTGATAAATGGAAACCTCTCTTCTCCTATACAAGTGCAAAGAGGTACAAGGCAGGGATGTCCTCTGTCGCCAATGTTATTTAATTTATATATAGAGTCCTTCGCAGATAGTATTAGGACACATGAGGACATACTTCCCTTAAGACATGGTAGCTGGGAAAAAAAAGTTTCACTATATGCCGATGACATCATGGTATACACATCAGACCTCGAAAAAACTATCCCCATTTTATACAGTCTAGCCCAACAATTTGGTAATATTTCAGGGTACGAGATTAATCAGTCTAAAACTGAATGTATGGCTTGGAACACTACAGTTTGCCCCCCTCAATTAAAAAGAGAAATAAGATACTTAGGAATAAAAATTACTCATGATATTAATGATATACCTGATTCGAACTTGCGTAAAGTTGATAAAGAAATATCCGATTCCCTAAAAAGTTGGGTTTACTTACCCTTAACACTAATAGGAAGGACCAACTTGGTAAAAATGATGCTCTTACCTAAATTAATTTTTATATTCCAAAATATACCACTGGCTTTTAAAGAAGAAGCTTTGAGAAAGATCCAGTCAAAATTGAATTCATTTATATGGGCTTCCAAGGGCATTAGAATTTCTTGGAAAAAACTTCAGAGGAAAAAGAACAAGGGAGGCTTATGCGCGCCTGATATAATTCTGTATGCATGGGTCTCTCTAATGAAGGCAGAAAAAATGCTCATGAATGAACCTAATTTCTCAGACATAGGAAATATGTTTAGGGAAATGTTGCAAGACCTAAAAGGAGCTGAATTTGCTTATTTATATAAGTTTGGAGATCCACGCTACTTCCAAAAAGTTAGACTGAAAATTTTAAAAGATCTAGCAGTCACTTGGACAAAAATCAGAAAGTTCTCAAAAATCAGCTATTATAGCGCTATGGCGCCCATATGGGACACACCTGGATCACCTGAATGGACTAAAGACACACTAGTAACACCTTTAAAAACTGCTGGCATAAATTGTTGGATCCAGCTTATGCCAGAGGGTTGTTTGATAGCTTGGGAAGATTTGAAGCTTATGACGGATAACCAGTTATCTAAATTTAAGTACTTACAAATAAAAAGCTGGTCTCAGAGGGTTGGCATACCAGTTGGTTTTACGAATGATGTAGAGGCTGTCTTGAGTGCCAGACGACGGAACAAAAAAGAAGTGGCTAATCTTTACTGGCTTCTGATAGAGCGGCCAGACGAGGACTTTACACTTCCAGCACAACTGTGGGGCGAGTACTTGCCAGATGTCAACACGGAAACATTATGGCAAGTATCTTTTGATTTATTATATGCTACAGTTCAAGCTGCCAACTTAAGAAGGAATCATCTCTTCTCTCTTCATAGAGTATACTTGTCTCCATTAAAACTATTCAAATTTGCAAAGCGCACTTTTCCATGCTGTCCGAAGTGCCGGAAAGAAAGAGCTGATGATGAGCATATGTTCGTAAGCTGCCCTATAATACAGCAATTTTGGGGACTGGTTCTAAAAGGTATGGAAGGGATTTTTGGGTTTGATATACAGGTGAGCATCTTGCTAGTTTTTTTTGGTCTTTTTCCCAATTATGAATTGCTCTCTTTGGATACTAACAAGTTGTGTTTTTATCTTGTACTCTTAGCTCGCAGAGAAATATGTAAATCTTGGATTAAAAGTACCCCACCGACCTTTTTAGATTGGGTCAATGCTATTAAATATGTAATGAAATGTGATATAGCTACAAGAAAAGATAATAGCAAGAAAAGGGCCTATTGGGGACCTTGTATAAATTGGTTGGATAGTCTTTAAACTATATCAAACAGGGGTATGTATGTCCAATGATTATGCCTCTACATAGAATTACTTCACCACTCGGGTCAGTTCCTGGCCTTCACAGATACAAGAATGGAACAGACACATTTCGAGAGGTTCTGTGTAAAGTACAAACCATTTAGATCAGATTTCTCTTGCTGATGCCTACTAGATGGGGGTCAGCGAAGGTAATCAATCAATTGAGCTCTGGAAAGATCTAATGGCGTATGAGGACTAAAAAAAAATTTTTTTTAAATCCTACGTTCAATAACTACTTAATAACGCAAAAATATTTTGAATAATCCAAATCACTTGCTAATGGTATTCTGCGTGACAGCATGCTTGTCAGCCGAATCTACAATGACGCAATCCACATTAAGGGACAAGTGTTGTTCACAATAACTTTATACTTGGTCTCCGTTTTACACCAGAAGTTTTTTTCGTCATCAATAATTAGGTTTATCCCGCGCCCATGTACTGCCATTTGTTTTTTCTTGTGCCATTCGGAAATGCTGGCTTTCTAGTGGTCCATTGCTTTCAATAGTCCCTCTTTTGGGTGCTTCTTTCAGCCGAGGTGATTTCACTAAGTGATTGTTTTTGTTGGCTGTCACACACTTCCTCCTCGCACAGCGTGTGATGGCCAGTTCTGTCTGGGCATCGCAGGCTGTTACAGCCTGAAACTGTCTGTGCAGGTCTGAGTCTTCCCTGGACCGGAAACAAGCATTCTGGGACCGGTTTCTGGTTAACACCTCTCATCAGCCAGGCTAGCTTGAATCCAGTGACAAACTGAGCAAGGGACTCACGTCTTGGCATACCCTGCCAATTTAGGGCGAACAAAGCCAACACAAGGAGATGATGGATGGAGCGCTGGAACTTTTCAGACACTCACCCCCAGTAACAGATCTGGGTTGAATGCATCATCGTTCTTTAGGGAACAGTCTAGCCTGAACTGCCAAGCCAGGTCTTCCCTGGACAGGAAACAAGCATCCTGGGACCAGTTTCATGGTAACATCCCTCATCAGCCAGGTTGATTTGTGAAAGGAAAAATCTAAACAAGGCTGAAAAAAGGCAAAATGTGTGTTTTGTAAGCCTCAATGCATCCATTGCTCCCGGCACCAGATTTCACTCTCCCCAAAATGGATTATTTTCTTCATATATTTTTTATGTGTTTATTTATTTAAAACATTTATATGGCGTTACATGAAAGGGGCGATTAGGGCAATCTGTGCATGGTGCATGGCAGCCTGAAATCAGGGCCGGACTGACCGTAGGGGGCACCGGGCGTTTCTCCGGTGGGCTGTCAGAGTGGGGGCCGATTTTGTTACCAGGGGTCGGCAATATCAGCCCCCCCTCCCTCCAGGGGGGGCAGGCCGAGCAGTTTGCCAGGACTGGTTTCGGTTCCCAGTCCGGCCCTGCCTGAAATGCTTGGCTGCCACCTTCGAGGCCGAACTAAGACCAGCGGTGTGTCTGGTAAACACTTTGTTTCGGGATTGGTTAAAAGAGTTCTCGGTGTTCATGGACTCCACCACCTCAGAGACTGTGACATAGCTTCGGGCTGGTTGGAAAAGTTTGCTAATTTGTCAATTGGCTGTCAATTGGCTGTTGTGAGCTTGTCACAAAACGTGTTCCTTCTGTATGTTTTCCTTTGTTGATGTTTGTAATCATAAAACCCTTTCATCTGCCGTGCAGAGGAGGGAGGGACCAGTTTCACCATCTCGGACTTTAGGCAGTTTGCAGTTGCAGCATGCGAGTGTCAGTAAAACATGAGACGGAGAGCTTAAATGTATGACTTGTCGTGTGGGTCAAAACAGTTTCTTTGTGAAAGGGAAAAAATTCTGCTTGACTAGACATGGCTTCTTTTCAATCTTATACAGAAATGGATAGAGTAACATTATTCTCCTCCAGTGAAAAATATATGTGGGGAAACTGCCCCACCCCCCCTACTTTCCATATATCCAACCGACAGCTCTCGTAGCTTACTCCTGATTCTATTACAGATTATTGCTTCTCTTTCTTTACTGTCAAATTTTCAGCAGCCAATGAAAAACATTCAAAACACATAAACAACTACATTTCCCATGATACCATGTTGTATATCTACCAATCGCAGTCCTTCTGTCCATATAATTAATATCAATCGCTTATCACGAGCCTCATTCTTTGCTGCTCAAAGCTGAGTTAAGTGCCTAATCTTATTTCTCCCGTTTATTATGTGATGATTCCCTAAAATGCCTTGTTGATTACTCAATTGTAGAATGTTTCTGTGCTTATTTGCAGGTTGTAGCTGCATTGTCTATTGATCACTGCCGGTGCCATCTGCGCCGCAGGCTAGTGATCGTTTTCCCCTCTGTGGCATTTCCCCAGCGCGTTCTCCCGCTCTTTGGGTGTGCGCTCATCTGTTTATTTTGCGGCAGTCCTCTGCATATATATGTTCAGAAAACAGAGCCTTCCCTCATCGTGCCAGTGGTGTCCTGTACACGGAGACAGATGCACATAGCCCAATTGGTCTGTGTTTGGGCTACGTGACGTCCTTTCACTGTTTTCCCACGTCAGTCTGTGTTTCTTTAACACCGGTTGCTGCTCAACTCAATTTAACCCAGGTAGAGTGGTGGTGACAGCCGTTCCTCATACGGTCAATAAGGCTCTGGCAGCTGCTTTAAAACCAATTACGGCTAAAGTTTCGCAAAGCGCCATGTGCTCTAAAATCCAGAGGCCTCCGGATCTTTACAAGGGTCTGCGGACACGGCTAAGAAAGCGAGAGCCAAGTCGTCCACATGGCCTCACGCACAGGCATTGGCTAACCTTCCTCAGGCTCCATTAGAGAACCGTGGATATTCTGTCCCGTCTGCCTCATCCAGTGGGCAACAAAAGAGCAAAGTGGATACAGATATTGACATGGACACAGGTACTGATTCTTCGAACCATACCTCATCACCAAAAAAGAAGAAGTTCAAAAAGTCATCGGTAACCAGGCCTTCTGCTTCTGCCTTACAGGTCAGGAACCCTTTTGACTTTAATCCCCAAGACATAGTACATCCTCGATCCTCCGATTGGGCTCCCACCCCGGAGGTTGCAGACTACCTACATGAAAACCTACATAAAAGCTGCGATAAAAAAGTACACAATCGGGGGCGTGGCTAGCAGCCAAGCAAGATGGACGCAGCCTAAGAGAGCTCTGTGACCGAGGGAGCCCTCACAATAAATCCTGCAGCTACACGGCCCAAACAAGGCAGCGCTACAATCGGAGCATCGGCGAAGCAGATCATGATGCTCCAGTACTCCGTGGGTCTATCGGCTGCTGAGTTAGGTGATGCGACGCACAAGGGCCTGCAAGCCAAGCTGAAGACGGGGCCTCGCGTGCCCCTTCCACCCGTGGCCACGAAAAGATCATCGGCGCCGGACGCATGACAGACTGCTGAGACTCAGACACCTGGGCCACCGTGCTTGAAAGACCCGGAGGGCAGTCGAGATACTGCCAACTGCTACAACGAGGAGCCGGGTGAGTCGAGCGGCATTCTACGAGCGCTTCAAAGGGGGCCAGACCAGCGGGAGGGACGTGCCTGACGCGACCATACAGAAACAGATCGGCGAAGCACAGCTGCTCCAGTAGCGAACGCACCCTCTAGGGCCCGAGAACTTTTTTAATATTGGACACACTGATACCCCACGACAAGCAGCGACCGCACCAGATGGCCTAGTACATTGCCAAGAGAGAGAGCTAAGGTGGTGCTGTGTGGCGACGCTGCCAGGAGACGACTGGGGCAATTATTCTTTATGAACGCAGTGAGGACAGATTTTGCAAAAAACTACCTCAGTGATCATCAGCCACAAGACGCGGCTTGGCCACGCTTCAACTGCGTCAACGCCCACAGCCCCAGGCCATTATTTAATTACTGCAAAAACTCCCCTCACAGTCCCGAAGCAGTTTACGCCTAAGACAAGGTAACACTAGTGGAATGCCCTAGACCTCGTAAAAGCAGACCTAATTGCGTGACACTGATAACTACTGCCCATAGGCCTGCACACCGCACGGGGAACCAAAGTGCACTGAAACAATTAGCGCCTCATCGCACCACCACAACAAGGAGCATAACGCACGTCACGGCCGCCTACGTCCTGCACCACAAGTGGAGAGGGTGGGAAACCCGAAAGGCCGCGTGTGGCAGCATATAATGTGGCAGGCAGCGGCGATTATTGCCCTCCCCCTGTGAACCTGGTGGGACCCTTGATACGTGGAACGAGATGGGAGGCCGAGGTCCAAGAAGCGCACCTGCTGGAAAACTGGACAAATTTGCATACAGCAAAGACCAGGTCAAACAACTGCAAATTAATATGGCCCAAACAGAGGCTCCCGCATCTAATGCCCCTGATGCAGTCACACTGGTTGACATTATGGCCGCCCTGCAGCAAGTCCAGTCGTCTATTGGCACGATCTCCACAGACATACCGCTAATACGGGCGGACTTTTCAAAATTGTCAGAAAGGTTAACAGAGGTCGAATCTACGACAACGGCACTCTCCACAGATAAGGCCACATTACAACTCCAGGTACGCCATCTAGAGGCTGACAATAAGCTTATCCTGGCCAAACTGGACGACCAAGAAGGCCGCTCGCGACGTAACAATGTCCGCATTATTGGCGTACCGGAAAATGTAGGCGGACCTGCCCTGGATCTCTTTGTGTAAGACCTTATCAAGAATCAGCTGCAACCACGAGGACTGTTGAGCTTCTTCTCAGTAGAAAGAGCTCATCGTGTGCCGGGAGGGAGACCAAGACCAGGTGCTCCCCCCAGACCAATTTTGGCACGCATTTTCAATTTTCGGGACCAAGACTCTATTCTGCAGGCGGCAAGGATAGCCCCACCTCTCCATCTTGAGAACTGTACAATCACGCTCTACCCAGACTACATAGCAGCAGTAACCAAACAAAGACGCAGTTTTCTGGTTGCAAAAAAAGAGCTGCGGACCAGAGAACTCAAATATTCTATGCTCTTCCCGGCGAAACTGAGTAGAGGCGGAAGGAAAAACCTGGTTCTTTGCCACACCTGAGGAAACCCGGGACTGGCTGGAAGGGTGGCGCGCGGAGTACAAGGAATTTGCGCGTGAGGAAGCGAAGGTCAAGCACGCAGCCACGCAGCACACGATTTACAAATTGGGCGACAAGGCTGGTAAGCTTCTTGCTTGGTTGGACAAAAAGGACGAGCTAGCAGATGGATAGCCCAACTCCGGTTAGAAAATGGGGATGTGACCCCCAGCAAATAGTAGACGCACTTGCCTCACATTATCGAGCTGTGTACATGCCCACAGCTAAAAACACAATTGACGACAATCTAGCCTTCTTTAAAGACATTCGCATGCCCACACTGCCGCATGATGCCCCCCTGGCGCTTGATGCCGAGCCATCTCCAGATGAGCTCACCTTAGCAATCAGTGCGTTGCACACGGGAAAAGCCCTAGGACCAAATGGCATCCCGGTGGAATTTTACAAAAGAACAGCGACCCATCTCACGCCACACCTACTTAACATGTATAAGGCCAGTCTAGAACTGGGCGAATTGCCCAGAGACCAGCGCCTGGCGACCATAGTGGCGATTCACAAGACGGGCAAGCCACCGCAGGAATGCATGTCTTACAGACCTATATCCCTAATAAATGCTGAAGTAAAAATATTGGCCAAAACACTGGCAATGAGACTACAGCCATATCTCACAACGCTGATCCACCCGGATCAGTCAGGCGTCATGCCTAACCGTAGCACGGCTCAGAATCTCCGGAGACTCTATAGTGTCATGGCACGTGAGTCGACTATTGCAGAGGACGCAATTATTCTTTCCCTGGATGCACGCATGGCATTCGACATGGTTGAATGGCCCTTCCTCTTTGCAGTTCTCCAACATATGGGCTTCGGCCCCAAATTCTGCAAATGGGTACACTTACTATACAACAAACCTATGGCACAAGTTGTAGCGAACGGCCGAATCTCGACGAATTTCCCCCTTGGTAAAGGAACGAGACAGGGATGCCCACTTTCCCCACTCTTATTTGCAATAGTACTGGAACCATTCATGGCTTGGATACGCCAGAACCCGGTTATCCGAGTGCTGAGGTGGACCATGGGATGGGAAAACCGCATATCCCTATATGCAGACGATATATTGCTTTATTTGACGTCCCCATCGCGATCCATCAACTGCCTACTAGACATTTGTGTGGCATATGGCAAAGCCTCAGGTTATACTATCAACTGGTCGAAATCACTTCTCTACATCCTACACGGCCCCCCACCCAAACTGCTGCGTAATTGTGAAATTCAGATTGCGGAACAGGGTTTCAAGTACCTTGGCATATATGTCTCTCCTCAAGCCACACACTTCACAGAAGAAAACCTTATGAAGCCCCTGGCGCGATTCCGCCATGATGTCAAACACTGGCGTTCACTACCACTTACTTTACTGGGAAGAGCGGCCCTCTTCAAAATGATGGCACTGCCCAGATCCTTATATATTCCCCCCTCCTACTTCACGATGATAAGTACTGAAGTAACTAAACTGTTATGGGACGGCAGATCAGCCTGTATCGCCATGAAGAAACTAGTGAAAGGCTGGTATGATGGAGGTATCGCCCTCCCAAATATACAAATGTACTACTGGGCATCACAGCTCATTGTGTTAAACCAATGGCTTCATGCATCGCAGGAGGACCCAGCATTCCATGTGGATAGGCATCTCCTAGAACCTGATGGGATCATGTGGGCACTCTATAATGGATCTAGGAAGACGACCTACACAGGTCCCACTGCTCACACAATACAGATCTGGCATGCGGCACAGCAAGCATTAGGCTGGTAAGGGACTCTTACGCAAGCGACGCCACTGTGGGACACCCGAGAATTAGAGAGACTGCGAAACACCAAGGGGTTCCAACAATGGGATCTAATAGGCATATCCAGGGTGGGAGACCTATGGAAAAATGGCGAAGTTATCCCATTTGCCCAACTACAAGCCACCTACAAACTGGCGCAGACAGAAACCTACAGGTACGCGCAGGTTAGACATGCACTCATGGCAGTGATTCCGACAGCCACGCAACTCCCGGAGGCCTCACCACCAGAGGGCAGACTCCTTACAGATCACCTAAGTAAAAAAGCCATCTCCCTGACATACCGAAAAAAAATTAATAATCACCCAGACCCCACGACAATCCTTAAGAAACGGTGGGAGACAGATCTGGGAGACCTAGATGAGGAGGACTGGCAGGCAGCCCTGGCGTCCCCGAGGGAAGTTGCAATACCTTCTACATTAAAACTAATACAACTAAAAATCCTACATCGCGTCTATTACACGCAAATCCTGCTGCATAAACTAGGTAGGGCGGACACTCCACTCTGCCTCAGACAATGTGGTGATATAGGCACCTTCTAGCACACAATTTGGGATTGCCCGGTAATCACTCGCTTCTGGGAGGCCGTCCTGTGCATGATGTCACAAGTTACCAGAGTAGAGGTCCCACCGGAATCAAAAAGATGTTTGCTTAACATCTGGGAACCCACAGATCTAAATCACGCAGGTCAAGATTGGGTAATACTGGGAATGGCATTAGCGAAGCATAATATAGCACAGCACTGGGGTTCGGGAGTATCCCCGTCGCATCAACGGTGGTGATGGGATATGGACGACACGATGATAACTGAAAAATCAGTATATGTCCACCGGGGTTTTCCAAAAAAATGGGCTCTGGAGTGGGGAAAATGGAATCAATTCCGTGGTGATATCTGTAAACCCCCTCAAGAAGAGCAGGTGTCAGAAGATAGCGATTAACCACTGAAGAAAGGGTTGACAGGGAATGTGCCACAACGCATAACACGACAATAAACACTAAGGGGCTCGTGAAACCTATTAGTTGATGTAAAAGATATACCACTGCTAAATATGTTTATGTCATCTATTTTATGCACCAATTAATATTCCACTGATGTTTTGATTGTGGACATAAATTTAAATGCCAATAAAATATTTCACACAAAAAAAAGTACACATTCGCTTTCGGGCTGAGTGCCCCTGCCCCAACATTCCTGATAGGGTGGCGGAGACCCCGGATATTGACCCCAACATGTTGGCTCTCCTGAAAATATTTGCAAAAGACCCGAAGAAAGGTATTGACCATGCATGGAGCGGTTGCCAAGATAAATTATTGGATATGGCAGAGCCCGCAGCAAAAATACTAGAGATGGACTTAGTGGCCAAAGTCACATGTTCCGCGTGGATCCAGATATTCTGGTGGGCTGAACACAACAAGTCATTTGTTTCTTAGGAAAAGCCAACTGTGCCATCTCCACGGAAATGCGAAAATCACTGCTCATGAGGATGGACTACAACCTGACAGAACTCGCATCCGCGGAAGCGGGCCCCTTAGCCAAGGGCCTCCTATTTGAGGACAGATTTGTCAAGGCTGTGTCAAAATATGTGGGAACTGTTACATCCCTTGACAAAGCCCAGTCTAACATCAAGAGCGTTTTTCAAGTGGGCCTTTTCGGCAGGGGCCGCTTGCTAGGCCGCTATTACCACCAAGGCCCCTCACTAGGCGGCTGCGGCAGAGGAGAATGGCAGGACAATACCAGAGGTGGCACGTCCTACCCCACCAGGCAGAGGTTCCCCCACCCCTGCTTCAATCGAGGAGGTCATAGAGCAGGATTCTAGGCTCAGTCCCCTTCAGGTAAGGACCCTCAATGCTTACTCCACACCTTTAGGGGGTCGTGTCCAATATTTCGTTCCCAGATTGAGGGCTATCACTCAAGATGCATAGATCCTACAGATGATTCGGGGTTTCCAGATAGAGATCTATCAGCCTCCATATCAGGAATCCCCTCCCCATTAGTTACATTTTCCCAACAAGACAATTCTTTTATAGACACAGAAATAGGAGAATTGCGGCAGATAAACAAAGTAGCATATTGCAGCGGCAGCCGCGTGGGTTTCTGCAGCAATGTCTTTCTGGTGCAGAAGAGGGGAGGTGGACACAGATTGGTCTGGAACTTGAGGGACTTCAACCAGTTAGTCATTTACAAACATTTCACGATGGAGGGTATTATCCATCTGCAGGCAGATTTGCTGAGGAAAGGGGACTGGATGGTCTGTTTGGATTTAAAAGATGCTTACTTAACCATTCCCATCTATCCTCCACACCGGCATTTTCTGCAGGTGCCTGGAATATTTAGTCCTTCCTTTCGGGCTTTCTTCAGTTCCATGGTGCTTCACCAAACTGATGAAGCCAGTGGTGGCCCATCTGAGGGAGCAGGGAATATGCCTGATAATTTACTTAGACAACATCCTTATCATGGCTCCGTCGTTGTCCCTGGCCTCACTTTATTTACAAGTGACGATTTTACTCTTTCAGGAGTTGGGCTCCATCATCAACATGTCCAAATCAGTTCTCTGCCCCTCCCAGTCAATGGAATCTCTGGGGTTCGTGATCGACTCCCAAGCGGCACAACTGAAACTCCCCAAAACCAAGTTGCACGATTTAAAGAAGGAAATACAGTCAACCCTTTCAAAGCAGATGGTATCCTTGCAGGCTATCGCCTAACTAGTCGGCTTTCTGCCATCATCGATTCAAGCCATATTCCGAGCCCCCTTCACTATCGGGCTCTCCAATGCCTAAAGATTTATCATCTCCAGAAAGGTTTGTCCTACGCGCAACAGGTCCTACTGATGGAGGAAGTGAGAGATGAACTGTGTTGGTGGTTAGGACACGTAGATGCCTGGAACGGCAGGGCCATCTTTGAATCCCTTCTGAAAATAGTGAGCAAATCAGATGCCAGCCGTTGGGGCTGGGGGGCTCTTTGTTGGGAGGTATCCACGGGAGGCAGATGGTCTCCTCAGGAATTGTCCCTCACATCAATTGCCTGGAACTTTTGGCAGGCTATTTAGTGATTCGGACTCTTTCACCCAAGTCAGTGTCTTGTTGCAGCCTCTTTCGGATGGACAACATCTCAGCAATGATATAAATCAACAAGCTGGGGGGCACAAGCTCCCCATTGTTGGTAGAGATTGCCAAGAATTCTGGCACTATTGTCTAACCCATCAGATCTCTATAATAGCCGAGTACATTTTGGGCCAATCCAACATAGTGGCGGACTGGAACTCCAGGCATCTGAAGGACTACAGTGACTGGCAGCTCCATCCGTTTCTGTTTCAAATGATCCAGTCAATTTGGGGCTGATGTGTAATAGACGTTTTCCCCTCCAGATTGAGTCGCCAGCTACAGATCTTCTTCAGCTGGAGACCGGATTCTCTAGTGAAAGTCACGGATGCATTCTCGCAGGACTGGTTGGCGTCTCCATTCATCTTTATTCCCAGAGTGGCAACTCAGATTGTCCGTCAATCGGCGAAGATAGTCCTGGTCAGCCCCCTGCGGAAGTCTCAACCCTGGTTCCCGATGCTGTTAGAACTGGCGTGCAATTGCCCTCTTCTCCTTCCTTGGTCTCAGATGATGCTCCAGGGCCCTCAGGGAGAACTGCATCCGATGATAATGTCAGGGCGGCTGTCCCTGATGGCCTGGAGGCTTTCAGGAAACAGTGGACGTTGCCAGGCATTTCGGAGACAGCTTACAAATTAATTCAATAAGTCTGGGCACCTTCTACCCGGATGCAATATTCTTCAGCCTGGCGATGCTTGATGGGTTGGTGCCTGGAACAGCACGTGGATCCCATGGAGGCTGAGTTATCCCAAGTGATTTACTTTCTTTCTCATAAGGCCTCGGAGGGCCTATCATACAAGTCGGTAAATAACTTTTGATTTGACATTTCTGCAGGATACGACCAAATTGAGGGTAAACCAGTAGGTATGCATCCATTGATCTGTAAGTTGCTTAAAGGTATTCAAGTGGCAAATCCTCCTAAGGCTAATTAGTCCTTTTTGTGGAATGTATCCCTGGGATAAGCCTTGTTCGACGATGGCAGGACAACCATCAGCTGTCCAGAAAGCAATTGTCGGCCAAATTGACTATGTTCGTGTGCCTGTCTGCCTGTTGTCGTACTTCAGTTGTGAGAGTTCTCGACTTTACAGGAAAAGTATTCACTCCGGAATGAGTTTTGTTCACTATTTATGGCAGAACGCAAACTTTTTCACATTGTATTGACTATAATGCTTTTCCTGCTAATACAACGTTCTGTGTAGTTCAGGGCCTAAAGGTATATTAAGAATGTACCTGTTTTTAGGACCTGACAGTTGCACGAGACTGTTGATTGCTTTGCAAAAACCTTTCAAACCTGTGACGTCTGCCACAATCGCTAGATGGCTGCGATCAGTCATTGCAGAAGCTGGTATTGGCACGCAAATGTTTCCTGCTCATTCTGTGAGGGGTGCAATGGCCTCTAAGTCATACATACTGGGTTCTGCTATTCAAGATATAATAAATTCTGCTGATTGGTCATCTGAATCTACTTTTAAACAGTTCTATTATAATTCTGTGGGTGATATTACTTCTGTGGTTTTCGATAAGCGTTAAACTAGCAATAATCTGAAATCTCTGGTCCTGTAATAGAATAAAAAATTTGCTAGCATGCGCGTCAAGAAATTTCAAATGTATTAAGGAGGCGAGGATTATCATGCCCATTTGTCATTATCATAACCGTTATAATATGTTTCCCGCCCTTATATTCTGGGGGCCATATGTAGAAGGAAGTGGCTAACGCCTCACTCCGCTACATCACAAACGCAAGGTTGCACCATATTTACAAGGATATGGTGCAGCCTTGTGTTTCCCCCTGCACTGGCGCTACACTTAGCAGTGTAGCGCTAATGCAGGCACCCTTGCACCATAGTGCAAGGGTGTCTGCGTGCAGGGGAGGACTGTTTATGTGTTGGAAGGTGTCCCTTCCTGCACATAAAGAATCGTGAAATGCCATTTTGTCACTTCTGCGTGTGCTGCTTAATGCAGCACACATGGAAGTTACAAAATGTCATTTTTTCAAAGGATTGTTTATCTGCAGGAAGGAACACCTTCCTACACATAAACAATTCAAGGTATTTTGCTTTTTCCGTGTGTGCCACACTAGGCAGCACACATGGAAAAAGCAAAATCGGACGGAAAAAAGCATTTCTCTTCATTTCCCCAAGTTAAGACCAGGTTTTCCCTGGTCTTAATTTTGGTGCTGCCGCCTATTTACGCTGCCCTTCTAGATAGGGGGCAGCGCAAAAACAATGGGTGTTGCGGTGGAACGCCCACCACAACACCCACTGCTCACCCCTTTCACCCTAAGCATAGAGTGAAAGGGGACCTTATTTACAAGGCAGCGCTAAGCCACGTTAAGTCGCTTAACGCTGCCTTGTAAATAAGGTGAGGCCCCTATCGCCACCACAACGTCACTAAAATTACGTTGTGATGGTGATAGGGGCTTGTACATTTGCCACTGGGTGTGTTTTTCACGGACATTACGGGTTTCTTTTTTCTTTCAGGTGCAGAGCAAAAAGGGGAGTGATTCCTTTTTACCTCCCTGGTCAAGGTAGACACTTTGCGTCCTGGTTCACGTTTGAACTATTGTTAATGTGGAAGATGACAGCTGAGAAGGTTGTCGATGCTGGAACTTTACAGATGTTGGTGTTATTAATCCTTTTGATGCAAAGAAAGAGGTTTGTGATATGTGATTGAGTTTACTTATATGGACAGACGGACTGAGATTGGTGGATATACAACATGGTATCACGGGAAATATAGTTGTCAATGTGTTTTGAACGTTTTTCTTTGGCTGCTGAAAATTTGACAGTTAAGAAAGAGAAGCAATAATCCTTGCCTCTGTGTCCTTAATAGACTTGAAAATTCTTGGCACGAATGCTAGCAATTTTTTTATTTTGTCGCAGTGATGGAGCAAGGACTCGTAGAAAAGAGACTTGCTCGGAAGCAATCTTCTTGTTTAACTCACTAAAATGACATTAATTACGTACTGTGTAAAACTAATACGCACCACAACAACACACAGGTTAGTGAAGCTTGCCTATGTGTTTGCTAATAATAACACGGGCGAAGAACTAAAATGGCTTCTAACGGGGAAATCTTTTACTGTGCATGCGTCACTGCATCTACGCAATATGACAGACTAATGCTTGGAGGGAACTTCTTGCGCTGACTTTATTATTAGTGCGCATTTGGACCTCTTGAATATGACAGAAGTAAACAGAGCCATGTGATTGAATCGTTCATCTGCGCATGCCTATTGAGAGTGAACCCGGAACGATGACTACAAACTTGAATACAAGCCAAGGCCGCAGAGTGCTCTGGCCTGGGAACTAAGGGGTGAAAAGTTCACTGGAATGAAAGAATATGTGGAAGTTATTATAAATGTTGCAAATGTAATGTGAATACGGGTGGGAAATAAAGTTTGGAATAAAATTTAAGGGGATGGGTTTTACGACAATGGTTGATAGATATTGATGTCATGTAAGCATGGTGTGATGATCATCCCCCCTTGCCTGTCCAATTAGATTTTGAATTTTACGATATTGAAACTTTAGTGGGTGGTACATGAAGAACAAAAGGTATAACTGAGGTAGCCTTTAGTTAGTTAGAGAGATGCTGAGATGCTGTGAGCCGTGGGTGCCATCGGAGTAGTGAGAGATGCTGATGCTGGGAGAGATGCTGTGAGATGCTGATTAAGAATCGAATGCAGAACTTTCTATCCTAATTTAATTGGGATTAGAAGAAGACTTGCAGAAGAATCTTGAGGAGGAAGAGAGTGTCAGGGAGGGGTGCGACGCAATTGTCGGTTCTAGAGAGGTCAACTATTCTGTCCTGAATCATGTCCTGAAGTCTTTGTCGCCTGAACTATCCCGGGGGACCCTTACCAGCCCTCTTTTCTCTCTGTCCTCTCCTTTCCTGAGCATAAGTCATTGCAAGTATTAAAAAGTATGTGATTGATGATTAATAGATTGAATTTTCTCTCCTAATGAACAAAGGTGTCTGTACTGTATTTTGAAGTGGTTCACAGACTCTAAAATTTAGATAAAGCTTTAAAAATTTTAAGGAGTCTGTGGTTATTTCATTAAATTAAAGTATAGGTAAGTTAAGTCGCGTTTGAGTCATTATTACCATCAATTAGTTCAACTAAGGGTCCGTCGACCAGAGGAAAGAACTTTTTGATCTGTGAAGGGTTAGTAAAGGTGATTTAGACTAATCCTGAACACTTGTGAAAACATATAAACTTGACACCCAGAGGTTTACTCAAATTGTGTGTTTATGGGCCCAGGTGAGTATATGGTAGTGGAGTATTTGTTGTTTTTGAACCGCTGGATCCGTTTTCTGGTAGCAGAGTTATGGTTATTATTGACTAGTTTGGTGATAAATATTGATTTATGTTTAACAAAGGGAGTTAGCGTCTTGTTTTATGTTGTCTGGAAATTCCCGGGGAATGAATAGCGGGTGGTGACAGAAGCCATACTGCAGTGAGGTTACTCGTCTGTTGGAATAGCACTGAGAAGCTACGCAGGGCTGGCAGTGTTAAATTAGGGACTAATTCGTATATAAGTTAAGTGTGAGTGAAAGGAAAAGGTTAGCTGGTGAAACTTTGGTCTTATATTTCCTAGTAAGGGTAACACTGAAGGAGTAAGAGGTTCTCTTCAGCTTGAATGAAGGGTAAACAGAGGTTTTTACTTGCAGTAGAAGAGGAGCAATTCTGAGACTCCAGAATAAGTTAAAATCTATCCTTTGTTTCAGTGGAACAGGCAGAGTAGCGAATGTTTTTATGTTGTTATTAACGAAGAATTTAATGAAAGTATTGAGAAATAAGTTTTCGTATTACCTTGTGAAGGGATGGTCAGTTGTTCGAGTTGCACTGACGTCACAGAGAGCCACGCTGGAGTTGGTTGAAAACAGCGGGCGTGTGACAGAAGCGGCCTTGTAAAGGAGGGGTCAGTAGTAAGGAGCAGAACTGGCGTCAACGAAAATGCCGCGCTAGCATTGGTCAACCCACGAGCATGAGCCTGAGTTTGATTGGATAATTAGTTAGAAGTAGCGCTATGATTGGTAGAAAGAGAAATAGTATGCAGGATTCTGATTTGACTGCCAGTGTGAGACACGCAGATAGAAGATTTCAAGGGTTTGCGGAATACAATTTTATATATCGCTCATCTAGAATGTATGGAGAAAAGAGGAAAATGTCGCTAATGAAGAGAATTAAGAATATCTTTAAGAAAGATAAGCCTGTATTGACTAGAAAGGGAATTCCTATTCTGCCACCGAAAACTCCTGCTTCTTTTATGATGATGGAAAGAGGGTATCATACTTGTGTATGGTTGGAGAATTGGATAGAATATACGAAAGGTGATGGAGTGCTAGCTTTTCCAGGAAATGGTACGTTTAATGCAGAATTCTTCAGAATTTAAGGATGAGAATGAATGATTTGGAACCAAGACCTAGATTAACTCAGTATGAGGCATTGGAAGAATGGGAGACTGCGGCATATGAACGAGAAAAGTGTCGAAGTGGGAAATATAGAGGATTTTTCCCCAGATATTTGCATGAGTCGTGAGAAGGTCAGATGAAGCAATGGAGAAGAACTATGGTATCAGAGGGCTTATATCCAGTGTTAATAGCAGAGGAACAGTCTGGAGGCAAGTGTAAGGAGAAAACGAAACATATGAATGTGACAGGATATGGGGAATCAGATGATGAATTAATAGAGGATATTTTAACTAAAAATCCTCCCCCGTACCAAGAAGGACCTAGTAGAGTCACCCCAAATGCACCAGGAATGGGAACATCCTTAGTTCCTCAAATTGTACATGATACATCAGTCAATAGGGTACTTCATGATAAAGAAAGAGAAGCATTGAATAAAAATAGAGAAGAATTAATACAGAGAATAAACCAATTGAACTTGCATGCAGAAGCTTTAACAGTACAAGTAACTATAGGTGTCATGATCCCTCGGAGGCCTCTCAGGATCGGTTCGTTGCTCAGTGGGGTCCACCTATTGACAACCTCAATTTCCGAATTGCTGTAAAAGCACGGAAGATTAAGGGGTCAATCGGGGGAAGGAAAGGAAGGGAACAGCGGGGAGGGAGACCTGTGAAAAGAAAAGGTTTGTTAAGACACACTGAGAGGGACACCAATACATCTCATTATACACTTGCGTTGCTTAAACCTACGTATGTCTACCTGTAAATAAAAAGAACCAGTTTTTTGGTAGCTACCATAAGAAGGACGATTGTGCAGTCATCAGGCCTTCTCTTGGCTACCTTGTTTGTCTTTTCTATAGTATCGCAATAACACGTAATACTCAGATGACGAACTGTGGACAAACGAACACAGAGATATAAACAGTGCACTACAATCTTCCTATACCAGAACACTGTAATAGCAGGCGTTCCTTACCCACTATAAAGGGTGTGAATGTGGGCCTCACAAGGGAGGAAGGAATTACGCTTTACTTCAGCGACCTCTCTTAAGTCCCCTGCTATAAGACGAAACAAACACACACGTAAAACACATGTAAATCCTTTGAACGGTTAAGTCAGCAATAATGCATCAAAAACACATTTGAACACCAGCAACCAGTGTAGGTGCCATTAGTGACATAGATTGGGCAAATCATATACCACCTGGTATGAAATACCAGTCACAGCATCCAAGTTCTCCAACTACGACAATAAGCCCAAAACGGGTGAGCTCCAATGCCCACTCACTTTTTGATAACGTTTTGCAATGGTCTCTGTAGTCACAGAGTAGCGATAGCAGCCGCTAGCGCGGTAACTGTTTGAAAGGAAGAGACTCTTGGTGGTGTCACCGACACCCTTACCCCACCCGGGATATCTGGCAGCTGTTTCCTTCTGTGGCATCCCCCAGTGAAGCCGGAATATTCTGCAAGGTTCTCTCTCTGAATCCGGCTTACGTAGCCAGCCGGTGTACACGCCGCGCCACTTCCTGGGCGCGCGCGTCGTCACTGCACGGGAGGCCGGGACTTGTAGTTCGGGAGCTCTGGCTGTCCAGAACTCCCGCATCTCACGGAGACGGACGACGGTCCTCTCCCAGAAGCCCGCTTTTGTCTGTTGCCCAGCGGAGTGTGCAGCAGTCGGTGATTTGCACACAACAATAGGTCCTGTTATTCCTTTATATGGAGATAAAATGAGTTGCCCAAAACCTCAAGCTGTAACCATTCCTTTGAATAACCCCAGAAAAGAAGTAGTAATAACAGATGATCAAGCTAGTGAGTGTGATACAGTCATTTCATTAATGGACCTTCCTATAAGGAAGCCTGTAATTGAAACTCCTAAAACAGTCACACCTGTAAATTTGAAAGAAAAGGGGACCATAACTTTTATAGGAACTAGAAGTTCAACAGCAGTCACTCCAGAAGATTTGGAAAGCTGGGGACAGGGACTAGAAAGACGAAGCTCAGTACCAAAGATTTTAGACATTTACAAATTGAAAGTGGAGCTGGAAGAGATGATTGCTGGAAATGTGGGAATAGATAGGTTGAATCTTTACAGTGAGGAAGAATTGTTGTTTATATGTAGGAGTATAACGAGAAATGCGAAGGTATATCATGAGAAATTGACAGAGATGGCTTCAGAGATTGGAGTAGATATAGGGAGATCAAAATTATTGCAGAAACCATACAGAGTGGAATTTACTGATAAGGATTTGCAGAATATGAATGTATCTGGAAGAAAACTACAGGTAAAAGAGCTAATGAACATTTTGCAGAAGTGTGGAGACATTGACAAGTGGAGAATTAGGTGGACAAGGAAGAAGGAGGAAGCACAAGCGAAGGAAGCGTCATCTGCATTTTTGTTGAAAGAATCAGAAAAGACAGAAAAAGTGTGTCCAATGAGAGAGGTTCCTGGTGGTGGATATGTTCATGTGCCATGGAGCAGATAGGACATTATTTAATTTACAAATGATTTCCCTAGATTGAGAGAGAAACCAGTTGAATGGTATAAACAGGTTGATAGGTTTGTGAAAGTTTCGAAGGTTTTGCTGAAGGATCTGGATGGTCTGTTTGATATAGTGGTACCTGCTGTTTTATGGACAGAGTGTAAGATTGCGATTGATTGGCCAAGTGAGGAGTATCCAAGAGACTCGAAAACAGGAGCACCCTCAGATGAGGGGATGAAGAAATCCCTCCTAAAGAAACAGATTGGGTGAAAATAGATAGAACAACTCAAGAGCCAAATGAGTCTGTACATGCGTATTATGAAAGGTTGCTACAGGTGTTTAAGCAGTATAGTGGTTTTGAGAACATTGGTGATAAGGATATGGGACATTTTGTGTATCGGTTTGTGTATGGTCTAAAACTGGAGATTAGTCAGATGATTCAGCAGCGCATGTTGTGCTGGCAGAGCAAGACGATAGATGAGATTTTGAAGTATGCAAAGTATTGCTGGGATGATATTGAGGCAAGGCATAGAAAGCTAAAAGAGAAAATGATGTGGGCACAAGTGAAATTGGCAGAACAGCAGGAAAGTAAATTAAATACCCAGACTGATAGTCAGGGAAAAGAGCAGAATCAGAGTGATCATGTGGCGAATGGGGGTAAATTTAGAGGACGAATGAATAGAGAGGAAGCAAGAAAGAAGTTTCCTTGTCATGGGTGCGGAAATCCTGTACATTGGAAGAACGAGTGTAAGAGCATTCAGAATAATAATGGGCCAAATCAAAATTTGAATCAACACATGCAGAATGAAGTGATTATGAGTCAGCCGCAGCAGGTTGTTACCCCACAGTAACAGTATCAGGTTCCACCAGCTCCTATGCCAAATTTTGTGAACACACCAAAATACAGTGCGTATGCCGGATTGCAAGGAGGAAGTGGTAAGAAAATTGTTGTAGTTTCACAATATCTTTTACAGAATAGTAGTAACGAAGAGGAGTACTTGCAATGACGGTGCCTGAGGGGGGAGGAAGAGGAGTGTGTGCTTAGCGCATCCTTGCCGGTAGATCAGTCAGGTCCATTTATTGATGGGAAAGTGGAAGGAAATGATATCACTTTTCTATTGGATACTGGTGCTACCCGGTCTACTGTGAGAAGAGCAGACATTCCAAACCTACCCCTCTCAGGAGAAAGCATCCAAGAAGTTGGAGTGTCGAATCAACAGATTAGAACCCCAATCACAACACAAAGCCAATGGAAGTACATATTGGGAATTTTAAAGATATGCATCGATTTGCAGTGTGTGATTCTAGTCCAGTAAATCTGTTACGACAAGACCTGTTGTGCAAAATGAACTGCACAAACTGCACAATTTATTGTACACCGGATGGTGTCGCTTTTCAAACTCCTGATGAGGACGTTGTGTACAAAATTTTGTTAGCTAAACAAGGGACAGAGGTAGATGGAATGTTTTCATTGATGACTGAAAGTGAATTGCCAGAAGAATTGAGATCCACAGTAAATCCCAGTGTATGAGATTTTACAGGAAAACATATTGGACTCATGGCAAATGTAGATCCAGTAAAAGTAACAGTAAAAGAAGGAGCAGTTTATCCAAACACCCGACCGTACAAAATGAGTCCAGAAGTAAAGGCAGGAGTTGCTCCAGAAATTGACCGAAGGATTAAACAAGGCATTTTGAAAGAGATAATGAGTAGTCCTTGTAATTCGCCAATAATGGGACTTAAAAAGCCTAGCGGGAAATACAGAATAGTGCAGGATCTGAGAAAGATCAACAAAATTGTGGTGCCTTGTTGTCCAGTAGTGCCCAATCCAGCAGTGATTCTTTACCAGATACCATGGAATGCAGGCTGGGTTACTGTAATTGCCTTATGCCAAGCCTTCTTTTCTATTTCTTTGCACCTGGGCAGTCAGTATTTGTTCGCATTTAAGTTTGATGACCGTATCTTGGCATGGTGCCGAGTTCCTCAAGGGTATACAGAGCGTCCCTCGATTTTCAATCAGATCCTGAAAAAGTGTCTAGAGACATTGGTCATGCCCAGAAACTCAGTTCAGGTTCAGTACATTGATAACATACTGGTGGCATCAAAATCACGAGAAGATTGTGTCACTGATACAATTGCTTTACTGAACCATTTGGCCGGAGGAGGATACAAGGTGTCCCCAGAGAAATTGCAGTTTTGTCAGTCAGCAAGAAGTAAACTATTTAGGCCACAAAATAGAAAGAGGAGTGAGAAAAGTTACCCCAGAAAGAATAAAAATAATAAAGCAAATGCAGTTACCAAAGACACAAAAGGAGATGAGAATGTTTCTGGGAGTAGTGGGGTACTGTAGGCAGTGGATTTGGGGATTTTCCGTGCTAGCAAAACCATTGATTCAATTGACCCGGAAGAGAGCGAAAGATATGATTGTCTGGAATGATGAGTGTGTGGAAGAATTTGTGAAGTTGCGAAATAGTCTGTGTAAGTCCCCTGCCTTAGGCATGCCGGATTATACGATAGACTTTGCATTATTCTGTTGTGAAAGAGAAAACTGTGCACTTTCAGTACTGACTCAAAGACATGGACTAAGCCGATGTCCAGTAGCATATTTCTCTGCTACTTTGGATCCTGTGGCTGCTTCAAAACAGTAGCTGCTACTTGTATGAGTTTGGAGCAAAGTGAGTCAATTGTAATGAGACATGCAGTCAAAGTTTATGTACCACATTCAGTTGAGATTCTTTTAACAAGAACTCGAACACAACACCTTACCCCTAGTCGTCTGATTAAGTATGAGAGAGTGATTCTGGGAGCAGAAAATGTGACAGTAATCAGGTGTACAATAATGAACCCTGCTACCCTATTACCAGACCCATTTTGTGAGGAAGTGAAAGATGAAGTAGATCATGACTGTCTGGATGTGACTGAAATGTGTACCAAGCCAAGACCTGATATAAAGGAAGAGCCCTTGAAAGAGCCAGATCATGAACTATTTGTAGATGGCTCTTGCATGAGATCTGAGAAAGGAGAACTTAGTGCAGCCTATGCTGTATGTAAGGTTTCGGGAGTCATTGAAGCATCCTGTTTACCGGGAGTCAAGTCTGCACAAGTGGCCGAATTGGTGGCCTTAACAAAGGCATGCACAATTGGGAAAAATTGGAGAATAACCATATTTACTGATAGTCAATGTGGTTTCGGGGTTCGGCAGCTCTGGATGCAGAGGGGATTTCTGACTTCTTCAGGATCTCCTATTAGGAATGGCAAAAATGTTAAAGAATTATTGGAAGCCATACAATTGCCAAAAGAAATTGCTGTGGTTAAGTGTGCTGCTTACCAGTCTGGAAATGACTATGTGGTGGCAGGTAAATGATATGCTGACCAAATTGCTCAATATTGTGCAAGAAATAAGATGCCACTTAACCGAAAGATTGAAACAAATTAAATCAGCTGCCAACGTATGCTTTTCTCAGCACTAGAAACATGGGATGAGGTTAAACAGTTGCAGGAAGAAGTTGAGGCGAAAGAAAAAGAGATCTGGATAAGGTCAGGTTGCGAAAGAAGGACAGGAGATGATGTTTGGGTGTACACTGATGGCAGACCTGTCATGCCAGATTGCTTACTCTCCCAAATGGCAAGAATGTATCATGGAGACACGCATTTTGGTAGGGACGCCATGATTAGAATAATCAGACAAAATTGGTATGATCCAAGATTTAGGGTAGTTGCAGAAAGTCTTTGCCAGAGATGCTTAATTTGTCAGCAGCTAAGTCCAGGCAGGAAAACAGTGGTCAGTTGGAGAAAAATTGGGAAAGCAGAAGGCCCATTCACATGCTTGCAGTTAAATTTTATTGAATTACCCCCACACCAAGGATTAAAATATGTACTTGTCATAGAGTGCCTGTTCTCAATATGAGTAGAGGCATATCCCACCAGAAGAAATGACAGCCTCACAGTGGCTAAATTACTGTTGAGGGAACTGATACCCCAGTTCGGTTTCCCGGTGACTTTGGAATCAGATGGAGGACCTCATTTTAATAATGAAATAATTCGATTAATCTGTGAAGCATTCAAAATTGAACAAAAACTACACTGTGCATACCGCCCAGAGGCTTCAACTAAATGGCACAATCAAGTCAAGGTTAGGGAAAGTGTGTGCATAAACATCACTGAAATGGCCAGATGCATTGCCTCTTGCATTGATGGGACTCCGAAGTATTCCTGACAGAAACACAGGATTGAGTCCTCATGAAATACTCATGGGAAGGGCAATGAGACAAGCATACATACCTGGACATACATTGATTAATATAACAGAGGATTTGGTATTGGACTATTGCAAAGGATTGGCTGACCTAGTGCGTTCTGTCTCTCACCAGGTTGGAGAAGACACAGTTGCCAGGGAGCCAACGCAGGCGCATGATTTGAACCCCTGGTAGTGAAGAAACATGCCAGATAGTTGTGCTTAGCACCCAGGTGGGATAAATCACGTCAAGTCATAATGGTCACTACTAAAGCAGTGAAGTGTGCAGGTTTACCCAATTGGATACATGCGAGCTATACCAAAAGAGTTCCAGACCCCAATGAAGAAGAACAGCAACTGAACCGGTTGAGACTGCTGAAGGTTGTGAAGTCGGAGACTCTAGAGTGATAAATTCTGAAGTGATAGACGAAGAACAACCGGGCACAAGTCAGTGGGAATGGGTACCAGTGATTGACGCACCTGAAGTTGTTATTCGAACGAGAATCAGAACCAGATTAGAGAGATAGGAAAGTAGTGAGGACCAGATAGGTGTAGAAGAACACACTCCGGTAGAAGAGAACAAAACTGCCGGAAGCCTTGAGCAGGACCAGACAGGGAGAGAAGAAAATACTCAGGCAGAGCTGAACAGACCTATTCAAAGACCTGAGGAGGGACAGACAGGAGAAGAAGAACACGTTCAGGCAGAAGAAGAGCAAATTGTAATAAGACCTGAACAGGACCAGTTAGGAGAAGAAGAACAAGTTTGAGTAGAAGAAGATCAACTTGAACTAAGACCCGAACAGGACCAGATAGAGGAAGAAGAACAGGTTCAGGCAGATGACATAAGGCCTGAACAGGAACAGGTAGAAAGTGATTCAGAAGAAGAAGAACGGATTGTGCCTAAACACCCTCAAAATAAGATAACTTTAGAAAAAGACAAGGAGGGTGAGAGTGCAGTTCAAATTAAAAGTGTCAGAAAAGGTGACAACTGGCCAGGTGGAGTGGAAAGATTAAGATACTATCTGAGGAAAACAAGGAAAAGACCAGAGCAAGTAAATGAGGTTACTAGTCAAACTCAGTCTAAACAGCTGATTGTGAAAGACACTTGAAGAAGCCCAAGACTGAGAAATGTGAACAATAAATACAAGGGTCCTGAGTGGATCTATGTAATTCTAGAGGAATTTGAAAATTTAGACTTAAGTGAAGGGTCTGAAGAAGTTGATGCTGTACAAATTGATGAAGGAAAAGTGAGGCCACCTTGAAAACAACAATTTGAAATAAAGAAAAGACGAGAAATCTTCTTAGACTAAAATGGCTAAAAACAAAGTCACTGAGCAACAAAAATGAAGTTTTAAACAAAGATGCTGTAGAGCTTGCATATGTAGCATTTTGTTAGTGATCTCAATATGGCTATTACTAACAGTAGCGGTACCTTATTTGATGATAACAAGTAAGAAGAATGATACAGTTACTAATGGAAAAGCAGACACAGTGAAAGGAGATAAGAGTAGAATTAGAAGCACCAGATGAGACAGATTTTCATCACACAGTATTAGAAAATGATACATCTTTAAATGCTTTCACAAAATTGTTGTTTCAGTATGTAGATACAATGGAGATTAGTGATTGTTATGTCTGTATGAAATTACCGAAAAAAACAGTCTTGGGTTTTGGCTTAATGGCAGCAAGGCCTAGCCTACTAATAGCAAATACCAAACAATGTGCCAATGCTGCACTTGATTTATATCAACATCTTTTACTGTGTGGATTGATTGAAACAATCACACTTATGACTACTTTTTCAGTCAGATTTAATCAAACACAAATCATTAGATGACATTAAATTTTCTTTACACCGAATGTTCCATAGCCCTAATACCACATCGTGGTATCCACATTATTTTCTTGTGTACAAATTTTTAAACTTTTTAGACACCTCCTAACACTATACAAAAATGACATATACATTGCTCACTTTTTCTACACTCATACCCACTCACACCCATTCATATCCTTCATCACATTAAAACAAACTAAGTGATATTATATCAATAACACAAAAACGGCCATCCATATATGCAGTGTTTTAAATTTTTTTGAAAACTTTGTTCTTTGTTTAAGTTTGCACTAATAGATTGGCCATGAATAATAAGGTCTACGCGTTTCAAATCCCTTTTCTTCCTGGGACCCTCGTCAGGACCAGTATTCACTGCAGTTTGAATGCAGTCGAAAAAACTAGAGAGTATTAGGTGAATTAAACGTCCAACCTCTGCTTGATGTGTTAGCTGATGATAAAGGGCTCGAGTGAATCGTATCGTACCACAATCTGTAATAGATCTTGGTCCGTGGACCGGAGTGGCTTCAATGTTGCCAGTTGTGCTCGTAGCGCTTTGTGAGACGAGCATCCTACGTATCTGTGGCGTGCTAGCAAGCAGCTGCTCTGCTTCTTTACGCGTAGACCTTATTATTCATGGCCAATCTATTATTTCAAACTTAAACAAAGAACAAAGTTTTCAAAAAAATTTAAAGCACTGTATATATGGATGGCACATTGTTTGGTATTTGCTGTATGAAATTACCAGCATCAGTATCAGAAGGTGTCACATATCACCATTTACCTCTAAAATATGGCATTTTTTGTAGTGTGTTAACAAGTCTGCTCGATAAAACAGGAAAACTTCTGTATTATTATTCAAACTTAGATGTAGTATTCCCAGAACTTCCTCTACGAAAGAATATGAATCCAGTACTTAGTAGTCAAGATGCACAGTTTATGGGTGAATTTTTCTTTCCAATGAAATCAATAGATATAGTAGAAGCACACAATAATAACTTAACATGTACGTTACGTGAAGAAGAGAAAGCTGTTTTTGAATTTAGTAGAAGAAAGGTGACAGGATTTCCAAAAGAAAGCCGCTGAACAGAAACCTCATGTACCACCATGGGCTGAGAAAGAGGGAATTTATACAGCTGGCAAAGCTCATGCTGCAATGTCCCTAGATTTTCAGAAGAAAGGGAAAACCTGCCTCCATAGATTAAAGATAGATTATAATAACGTATTTATTGGTTCCAGTGAATGTGAACATAACTTCCTAATTTTGGGAGGTTGGGGACTGATCCAGTATTTCCTGGGGTTTACTACGTGTGTGGGAATAATGCATATTACAAGTTGCCTGAACGATGGTACGGGAGCTGCTACTTTGGGATAGTATTTCCGAAAATCTACCATGTAAAGAGAATCACTGGAAACAATGAAAACACTAATGGACTAACAGGAAGAAAGAGAGCTAGTTTTTCAGAAATAGTAGGTGACATATTTGGTGCATTGATACCTTCAGTTGGAGTCATTTTGAATTCACACAGAATTTGTAAATTGTCATACAGAAATGATTGCGATTAGATCTATGGTTTTGCAAAATCGACTTCAGCTTCATATCTTATTAGCAAAAGAGGGCGGAGTCTGTAAAATGCTGAAAATGCAACATTGTTGTACTTACATTCCTGATAAGAGTAAGAAATTAGAGGGTATAATAAGAACATTACAAAACTTCATGAAAATTTGAAACCACTGGAGGTTGACAGTGTATGGGAAAGACTAACCAGAAGTATTACTTCAATAGGGACTTGGTTTTCTGATTTAGGGAAAAGTATTTTAGGCCAAATAATCCTTCCAGTAATTGGAATAACAATAATAGTTTTGACAATAATGATTTGGTGTAAATGTTGCAGAAACAAAGGAAGAGTAAGAAAATATCAAGTGAGTGGAAAGGGAAAGAAAAGAAAGAGAGAATACGAGGAAATCCAGATGGAGGAAATGAAAGGCAGAATGTATAAAACGATGAGAGATTTAGAAAATAAAAATGAAAATGAGAAAGCATAGGAAAAAAACGAGAACGAGAAGTGCGGAAAGTTGGCATCTGGTTTGGGATGGGTAATTTTGTGATGGCTCAAAAATGCCATCAGAGAGGGGATTGATGGAGCAAGGACTCGTAGAAAAGAGACTTGCTTGGAAGCAATCCTCTTGTTTAACTCACTAACATGATATTAATTACAATGGATGGCCTCCATTGTGAAGGGCTCTGGCTAAACTCTTTTGGCCTCCTCCATAGAATAGTGAAACCATCATGGCTAAAACGAAATCATTTATTCTCAGTACATCGTGCATATATAACACCGTTGAGACTCTCCAAATTTCTCCCAGATAAAAAGTGTAATAAATGTAACTGTATGGAAGCTTGCGACGTTCACATGTTCTTGGACTGCCCGGTCATTGCTGGATTTTGGGAGGAAGTGAAGAACACTTTAAACTCTATTTTAAATGTATCTTTGTCAATAACCCTACCACTTGTCATCTTTGGCTTGGAAGATAACATCATTGGCAAAGCAAGGTCCTTCCTCTTCTATGCAATTTTATTGGCCAGAAGGCAAATTTGTATACATTGGACAGAGAAAACAGCCCCATTACACTCTGGGTGGCTCTCGTCTTTATATGAAACATCTAAAGCTGATCTTAATAGATCATGCAGCAAACACAACTTAGCCTTTTGGAACTTCCTGATTAAATGGCGATAGTGTCCGGGTTTTTTTAAAAAAAATTTCCCGGCTCCTATGATTATGCCTTGAACACTCCCTGGACCGGGTTCTGTCTAGGTCCATTAATGGTCCTGCAGGTTTCAATATACCTAGTTGGAGTTGGTGAAAGCCCTTCCGGTTATGGGTCATGTATGCCACCACTATAACAACCTATGCTTTTGTGTCATGTAGGGTGGCTGGAATCTCCCATATGGAGGGTAAGGCAAATGAGGACAAAAAAAAAAAAACATGATATTAATTACATACTGTGTAAAACTAGTACGCACCACATCCACACGCGGGTTAGTGAAGCTTGCCTATGTGTTTGCTAATGTTAATAACACGGGCGAAGAATCAAAATGGCTTCTAACGGGGAAATCTTTACTGCGCATGCGTCACTGCATCTACGCAATATGACAGACTAATGCTTGGAGGGAAATTCTTGCGCATGAGCAGAAGGCACTAAAATGGAGACTTAAAGACTCGCGTGCATGGCACCTACTTAGCTGAATAGAAAACGCGTTATTTTACTAATGCTAATGCGGGGAAAGTATTAATAAATAAAGGGGAATAGAGTAGAGATGGGTGGTATACAGTGAAACCATTTATTTTTTAAAGTAACATCTGTCTTTCTGACTTTATTATTAGTGCGCATTTGGGCCTCTTGAGTATGACAGGAGTAAGCAGAGCCATGTGATTGAATCGTTCATCGGCGCATGCCTATTTTTTTTTTTTTTTTCTTTTCAAAAACCTTTATTGAACAAAATTGCACAGCAAAGTTACAAGATTGCACCTCTTAATTACATTATATGCCAGCAGAGGGTCCGCAATCATAGGGGAGAACCACATTCGATAATATACAACAGCGGGTACATCAGAATCATAAAGCACTTTGCATTACACAAAGAAAGGGGTTCTGAGGCAACACTAGGGGAGAAAGTGAGAGCGTCCGGGAAAGGCCCGGCACATGTAGAAGAGGGACTAGGGGATTAAAGGAGTGTGTAAGCGGGGAGCTGGCACATCACTGGTCAGCACCGGCAGCCGCCGCGGGCGGAGGGCCAGCGGGGAGCGCGGGAGAGGTCACAGTATGCAGGGGGTTTTGGCGCGAGAGGTAGGAGACAAGGGGACCCCAAATGTCAATTGGGCGGGAAGTGGCCGGCATCAGGTCCAAGAATTCATTCAAGAGTGTCTGACAGCGCGAAGCATCCTCGAGCCAGGCGCTAGCCTTGGGCACAGACCTCCAACCCCAGCACATGGAGACCCTGGGCCACGCAAGAACAAGAAGCATCGCAGTCAATCTTCGTGTAGCGTCTGGACAAGATTTCACAAAGCCTAGGAAGCAAATCAGAGGGTCTGGCTGGACTGGTGACGAGGTAATCTCAGAGACCACGGCGCACACCTCGCGCCAGTATGCCGAAACCCTGGAGCATAGCCAGGTGAGGTGGGAGGAGTCTGCTACCGGAGCAGAGCATCGCAAACATCTATCGCTGGGGATGAGGCCCATTTTGCGCAGCTGGGCTGGGGTGCGGTATAGCCTATGCAAATACTTAAAGTGAATGAGGCGCAGGCGGTAGTTCGGGGACAAGCGTTTAATCTGATTGCAGCAGTAGATCCAGTCCTGTGAGCGGTTGGCACCTAAATCCTCACTCCACGTCGCGAGCACTCGGTCGGTAGAGATGGGGGAGTCCGCAAGGGCGTAAATCTTGGTGATAAACCGATGGAGGGAGGGGGATGTATAGAGAAAATTGAGGGCGGCCATCGAGGGGGGAGGCTGAGGAAACGTGGGATGAACCTCCCTGCAGAGAGCCCTGAGTTGATAGTAGAGCAGAGTGTCCATGGGGCTGGCATCGACAGCAAGGGTGAAGAAAGTGTCACCAGGGTAGAGGTCTGACACCGTGGAGAGCCCCAGGCGGGTCGCGTGTTTAACCATTCCGGCCTTCTGTAGAGGGGGGAATGCCGGGTGATGTGCAATGGGCATGGCGTCCGCAGAGAGCATGCTAGGGCCGGAGTATCTCCGGAGCCCATTCCAGGCCCACCGTAAAGTTTCAACTGGGGCGATCTCGTCGCGTAGGGGTTTCGCCGGGGCGAATACAGCGGTCAGGAGCAGCCATCTGCGCATGCCTATTGAGAGTGAACCCGGAACGATGACTACAAACTTGAATACAAGCCAAGGCCGTAGAGTACCCTGGCCTGGGAACTAAGCGGTGAAAAGTTCACTGGAATGAAAGAATATGTGGAAGTTATTTTAAATGTTGCAAATGTAATGTGAATAAGGGTGGGAAATAAAGTTTGGAATAAATATTAAGGGGATGGATTTTATGAACAATGGTTGATAGATATTGATGTCATGTAAGCATGGTGTGATGATCATCCCCCCTTGCCTGTCCAATTAGATTTCCGATTTTACGATATTGAAACTCTAGTGGGTGGTACATGAAGAACGAAAGGTATAACAGAGGTAGCCTTTAGTTAGTTAGAGAGACGTCGATGCTGAGATGCTGTGAGCTGTGGGTGCTGTCGGAGTAGCGAGAGATGCTGATGCTGGGAGAGATGCTGTGAGATGCTGATGAAAAATCGAATGCAGAACTTTCTATCCTAATTTAATTGGGATTAGAAGAAGACTTGCGGAAGAATCTTGAGGAGGAAGAGAGTGTCAGAGAGGGGTGCTGCGCAATCGTCGGTTCTAGAGACGTCAACTATTCTGTCCTGAATCCTGTCCTTAAGTCTTTGTCGCCTGATCTATCCCGGGGGACCGTTACCAGCCCTTTGGCCAGGGGGTTGGTCTTTACACCATTCTTGGTCGTCCAGTCTTGATCCATGTGGTTGAGATCTGTCGGTTCCCAGATATTGAGGAGACATCTCCTGGGTTCCGGTGCGACACTGGCTCAGCTAACTTGTGAAATGGTGCGCATAACCGTTCCCCAGTATAGTGCGATCTCCAGGCATTCCCACAATGTATGGTAGAAAGTACCAGGCGCCTCGCACTGACGCAGACAGAGTGGGCTATCAATTTTTCCCATTGTGTGCAGAATAATTCTTGTGTAGTAGATTCAGTGAAGTATTTACAACTGCACTAATTTTAATTTGGATGGTATTGCCACCTCCCGGGGGGATGCCAGGGCCTCCTGCCAATCTGTCTCATCGAGTTCTCCCACCTCGGCCTGCCGCTTCTCTCTAAGAGCTGTTGTGGGGTCCGGCTGGTTATTGATGATCTTGCGATAGGTTAGGGAAATGGCTTTTTTATCTATGTGTTCCGTCAGGAGTCTGTCTTGTAACGGTGAGGTCTCTGGGATCAAAGTGCCCAATGGGATAGTCTCTGTGAGTGCATGTTTGATATGCGTGTAACGAAACATTTCTGTTGACGCCAGCCCATACTGTTCTTGGAGCTGGGCAAATGCTATAACTTCTCCCTTGCTCCAGAGATCTCCTACTTTCGAGATACCTATCAAGTCCCATTGCTTGAAACCCTTACTGTTACAAAGTCTACCCAACCTTTTTGTTTCCCAGAGCGGTGTGGATTCTGTTAAAACCCCCTCCCATCCAACGGTGCGTAGCGCAGTAAACCATATTTGGACAATGTGCGCAGTCGGTCCCTTGAGAGCTGTCTTACGGGATATATTATAGAGTACTCCCATGATACCTTCGTCTCCCAGGATATATCGTTCCATGTGAAGTGCCGGTTCCTCTTGTGTGGCATGTAGCCACTGATTAATAATGATTAGCTGGGAGGCCCAATAGGACGTCTTTATATTTGGGAGGGCGATTCCGCCGTCATACCAGCCTTTTACCAATTTGTGCATTGCTATGCGGGCCGGTTTTCCATCCCAGAGAAGGTTACCTACTTCTGCTTCAATTGCTTTAAAATAGGTGGAAGGGACCGGGAATGGGGTGTTCTGTAGGGCGTACAAAAATCTAGGGAGAGCCATCATTTTGAAGAGAGCGGCCCTACCCAGTAGCATCAATGGTAGGGACTGCCAATGTTTGACATCTCAGCGGAGCCTTTTCAGAGGTTGCAGGAGATTTGTTTCAATAAACACCGAGGGCTGGGGAGTAATATGGAGTCCTGGGTATTTAAAACCACCCTCTACGATCTGTATCGCAGAATCCTTCGGCAGACGTGTGGGGAACCACTCAGTACGTATATCCAGGGGGCTGCTAAGTGAGCGTCTGGGTGATGTCATGTAAAGCAGAACGTCATCCGCGTATAATGAAATGCGGTCTTCCCACCCCTCCGTCCACTTGAGCCCCCGAATGATGGGGTCCCTTCTTATCCATGCTGCCAGTGGCTCCAACACAAGGGTGACTAAAATGCGGCGACAAGGGGTAACACTGTCTTGTTCCGCAGCCCAGAGGGAAGTCAGCCGAAATCCACGCGTTCACAACCACATGTGCTAGAGGTTTTGTATAAAATAACTGGACCCATGCACGGAACTTGGGGCCAAAACCCAAGTGTCTAAGGACTGCAAAAAGGAAGGGCCATTCGACCAAATCAAAGGCCATATGTGCATCTAAGGATAGAATGACAGCGTCCTCTTAGATGAATGGTATGCGTGCCATTACGCTATTTAGACGCCTTAGATTGAGTGCCGTATTACGACCCAGCATGAATCCCGATTGGTCTGGGTGTACCAATGTTGTAAGATGTGGCTGCAACCTGGCGGCTATCATTTTTGCTAGTATTTTGACTTCTGCACTTAGCAGAGATAGTGGCCGGTAAGATGAGCAGTCCTGTGATGGCTTCCCTGGTTTGTGAATTGCCACTATGGTCGCTAGTCGCTGATCTCTGGGTAGTTCTCCTGCCTCTAGGCAGGCTTTATACATTTTAAGCAGGTGTGGTGTAAGTTTAGTTGCTGCCTTCTTATAGAGTTCAATCAGTATGCCATTAGTTCCTAGAGCTTTCCCAGATTGTATAGTGCCTATGGCTAGTGTCAGTTCCTCCGTTGTGAAGTCAGCCTCTAGAGCCTGGATATCATCAGGCGTAAGCGTGGGCATCTGTATATCTTTGAGAAACAGTAAAGTTTCCTCAAGCGTGGCCATAGCTATTGGGGTGTAGACTCTTTCGTTATGGTGTGCTAGTGCGTTTACTATCTGCTGCGGGTCCGAGACAGTATCACTGGAGCCTAAGCGCAATTGTGCCACCCATCGGCTAGCTTGTTCACGTTTATCCAACCAGGCCAGGAGCCTGCCCGTCTTGTCTCCGACTTCATAAATAGTGTGCTGAGTGGTTGTGAGCTTGGCCTTCGCTTCTTCCCACATATAGTCTCTGTACTCCTGCTTTTTCAAATTTAACGCATGGAACGTGGTGTCATTAGGGTCTAAAGAATGGTCTCCCTTGGCTTGTCCCACCTCCCTCTCTAAGGGATCTAGCTGTTTTAATTTTTCCTTTTTATGACCTGTGAATAGTGATATTGCCTGGCCTCGCAGTACCGTCTTATATGCTTCCCATAAGATTATTGGGGATGTTACTGAGTGTTAATTTTCGGCGTAATACTGTCATGTGGTTTTAGTTAGTTCTTTCCAGATCCCTGGATTTTTAAGAAATCCGGGGTAAATGAGAAAAACGCGATGCCGTCCCAGGACATGGGATGCACACTTGACCAAAACAGGGGAATGATCGGAGATACCCCTGGCTAGGTGTGAGATTTCTACTATCCTCTCAAGGCCATCTGCTAGTGTGAGTATATAGTCTATTCTTGAAAGACTATTATGTGCACCGGAATGGAAGGTGTATTGCTGTTCCTGCAGGAATCATGACCTCCAGACATCTATGAGACCGAGCGCGTCTAGGAACTCCGCTAGGCGGGGGTTTGTACCCCGTCGGTCCCTAGGGGGTTTATGGTCTATAGTATCATCTAATGTGGTGTTGAAATCACCCCCTATTATAAGTGCCCCCTGTGGAAGTGCAAGTAGAAAGTTACCGAGGGCTGGGAAAGCTATCTGGTGTAGTGCCGGCGGGATGTACACTGAGATTTTATTGTATACACGTCCCTCCCATTAACATGATATTGCTGTGAATCGTTCCCTGATCGTCTGTCCAGGACCTGTTAATGATGAGCGGGAAGTGCTTTCCAGTACACCCACCCTCGTGAGCCGGAGGTGAAGTTGGAGTGCGCTACCATCTTAAACCCCCATCTGTCGAGAGCCTTACAAGCTGAACCCACTAAGTGTGACTCCTGAATCAGGACTAGCGCTGGTGCTTGTCTTTTGAGATATCGTAAGACCAGTCCTCTCTTTATTTTGTCACAGAGAGCGTTTACATTCCACAAAAGAACTGAGAGAGGGGGGGCCGTAAGTGTTATGAGTCATGGACGTCGTGTTTGGCAAATCATCCGGTGTTGTCGTTGGTGACATTTACTGCAATGCTAAAATGAGAGTAAGCAAGATATTGTGTTAGGGGCACTGTGTGGAATCTCTGTGCATGTATCGTCAACTTGTGAAAAACAATCTCAATCAATAAGAACAGATCATGTAACTTTCCCCTTCCCCCCACCCCTCTCCCTGCCTCCCTGCACGGCGGACATAAAACTACCCGCCACCCCAACTTTGCAGAGTGCTTAATTCCCATAACCTTGCATTTGCGTGTGGGGGGGGAGATTGGTCCAACGACCTCAGTGAAACATCCCTGTGTTCAGAACGTAGTCCACCGGCTGCTTTACATGAACAGTATAGAGTAAATCTTGGAACAAACAGAGCATCAGGTGACTCAGAGTTCAGAATAGGTCAAGCCTTCTGTGCTTGTCCGCTGCGATTGTGTCAATGGTTCTGCATGTCTTTCCGTCGTCAATGTTGTCACATTATTACATGAGGCACAGGGTCAGACTGATTTGCATATGGCCATGTCTGAACTGGGGTGGCAGAGTGGGCTAAAGAACGGTGATGGATCAAAACCCAGATCTGTTGACTGGGTGTGAGTGTTTGATTGGTTCTGATGCTCCGTCCATCACCACCCCCTTTTGTACCGCTTTGGTCACATTATTACTCCCTGTCCTGATGCTCAGCTGTCAAAACATGTCTTCATTCTTTACCCATCACCGGCATTGAGTCCTCCGTTGATCGTGATTCTTTTGATTCTGATGATGTCGTGTCCAGTATCTGTTGTTTCTTGCGTGTTCTTCTGGAGCCTGGGGCCCAGCGCCATCCCTCCAGCCAGTCGTGAGCCTCCTCCAGCATCGCAAAAAAACAGGTCTTTCCCTCAGCCTCCACTCTTAGCTTCACCGGGAATAGCATTGAATACTTTATTTCACGGCCTCTCAGTTCCTTTTTTACTTCGAGGAAGCTGCGTTGTTGTTTGGTGTAGTCTGTAAAGAATGTCACTGTATAGTTCTCGAGACGCACTGGAGGAGCAACTCGGGCCATCTGTAGGATCACATCGCGGTTGCGAAAGTTGAAGTTGCGGACCAGCATAGGCCTGTGGGGGGCCCCAGGTCTGGGCCTGCATCCCGGTATTTGGTGGGCTCTTTCCATTGAGAAGTGGCTAGACAGTCCCCGTGGTTGCAATTGGTTCTTGATGAGGTCTTCAACAAACAGGTCGAGTGCCGGACCCCCCGTTCCCTCCTGTACACCAATAATTATGACATTGTTGCGCCTTCTTCATCATCAAGCTTGGGAGCCATAAGTTTGTTGTCTCCTTCCAGTTGACGTACTTAGCATTGTAGAGCGGTCGTATCCGTGGAGAGGCTTGCCGTTATTGCTTTGACCTCCATCACCCTCGTGGTCATTTTCTTGAAGTCTGCTTGGATTAGTGAGATTTCCATGGAGACCGCCCCTATGCGGGAATCTAAGGATGTATGAACATTGTTCAGTGTAATCATAATGTCCTGCAGTGTAACCTCTTCAGGTTCGGAGATTGTGTAGGACGCCATACGTGTAGTGTCTTTTTCTGACTGTTCCAGAGGATCCTTACTGTAGGCGTATTTGTCTAGGCTTGGATGTCGTATACAGCGCTGGCCCCAGCCCCCCATTGCGGTAAATCTGCAGGTATGGCACGTGGAGCGGCGTGGGTAGGGGGTAGTAGTTGCCGCTGCCTGCCTGTGCGACAGGTAGCCACATGCGGCCTTTCTGGTTTTCTACCTCCAACCTCCTGTAGTAATATCCGGTTGCTACACCCGCCGAGAGCCCATGCAGCTGCGTCCCCTCGATATTCCAGAATGTCTATATCACAACCGGGGAGTCGTACCTCATATCATCTAGCAGGAGCCCCAATAGATCTGCACATACACGGAGTGTCCTCAGATGTTTCTTGGTGCCGCACAGCTCTTTCGTTACCCCAAGCGCCGTTAGGCTTGGTATCTGTATTTATATTTGCCGTTGGGGGGGGTTAAAGTCCCCTCGCCCGGCTGTCCGTATTGCCATGTTTCTTGCTGCTGGTGACTCCTTAGCGGGGTAGTTAAACAGGCTCTGTGGCAGTACTGCACAATATGGGCATGCCACGTGGTTCTATGGCTGCATGGATTGCACAGGCGGTAATCGCCGCCGCGGGGTATTCAACACCATAGCCCATTCCTTCAGGTAACATGCACACACAGTGTCCCCAGTTCTCACTCCGTACACCGGGAGGCACGTGCGCAGGACGACTTCGGGTGGCACGTCCGGAGGTGGCGCAGCACGCCCTGGCAGGCCCCACGCACGTCGGTCCGGTACGTCTCCTGCAGGGAGAGCCCAGAGAGCGCTGCTTCATTTCCCAGCTGACAGTGCCTGGTCTGTCACTGCTGCAGTTTCCCGTGTTAAAGCTTCGCTCAGCTGATTGCAGGGACTGGGTCCCACAGGCTCCACACCACCCGGTAACAATTGTACTTGAGACCGCGGCCGCAGCGCACGTCGTAGGCCGCGTCTCCGCACTTCACAGTAATTACATTGTTAGTCAGCATCCGGGGTTCACGACAGGTTCGGCCGGTGCTCAGTTGGTTCCGACGCCATATTCATGTTTTTTGGGGGCTACACGCTGCCGGATGACTCTGCGGATTAATGGTATGTCTCGTAGGTCTCGGAGCCTCATTAGGCTGCTAGCCACGCCCCCTCACAAACACATTTAAGACTTGGGATGAGGTAAGGCAAATGCAGGAAGAAGCCAGTGATAAGAAAAAGGAAGAGTGGAGTAGAAAAGGTTGTTAGAAAAATGCAGAAGATGAGGTATGGGTCTATCACGATGGAAGACAAGTATTGCCAGTTTCTTTACTTTCTCACACATATTGGAAGAGATGCAATAATTAGACTCTTCAAGCAGACATGGTATAATCCAAAGTTCAGGGTCATCGCAGAAAGTTTATGTCAAAAGTGTGCCATATGTCAAAAACAAAATCCAGGCAGAAAGACAGTTGTAAGTTGGGGTGAAATTGGGAAAGCAGGAGGTCCTTTTAAAAGACTTCAGATCGATTTCATTGAGTTATCACCATGTAATGGGCTGAAATACGTCCTTGTCATTGTCTGTTTGTTTTCTCGCTGGGTAGAGGCCTATCCAACGAGAAGGAATGATAGCCTTACAGTGGCTAAGCTGTTGTTGAGAGAACTGATCCCTAGGTTTGGGTTTCCAGTCACTTTGGGATCAGATAGAGGATTGCACTTCAATAATGAAATAATTTGGATGATTTGTGCAGCATTACAAATTGAGCAGAAGCTGCATTATGCCTATCGACCAGAAGCATCTGGTATTGTTGAGCAGATAAATGGCACAATAAAGTCTAGATTAGGGAAGGTATGTGCATCCACAACACTGAAATGGCCTGACGCTTTACCCCTTGTATTGATGAGTTTTAAGTATTCCTGACAAAAAGACTGGATTAAGCCCCAATGAAGTATTAATGGGAAGAGCCATGAGGCAAGCATACATACCTGCGAACAAACTGATGAATATGTCTGATGATCGTGTGCTAGATTATTGCAAAGGACTGGCTGACCTGGTGCGTTCTGTGTCTCGCCAGGTTGGAGGAGATGCCACAACGACACAGCGGAACCAAGCACATGATTTGAATCCTGGTGAGTGGGTCCTAGTCAAGAAGCACGTGAGGAAAACGTGCCTAGAACCCTGTTGGAGCAGCCCTTACCAGATCATATTGGTGTCGACCACAGCAGGGAAGTGTTTTGGCTTGCCAAATTGGATACATGCAAGCCATACCCGCCTAGTCCCAAGTCCAATTGAAAGACCTGAAGAACAGCAACTGGTAAATCAAAATCGAGAACCAGCAGCGGAAGTGTGCGAAGCTGAAGAGTCTGGAGTGACAGATTCTGATGAACGTCTTGATGATGAACAGCCAAGCACAAGTCAAGTAAAGTGGGCCCAAGATACTGGGACTGAAAAGACTGTTGTTGAGTCAGAAGAAGGTGAGGCTGCTGTTGAGCCAGAAGAAAGTGAAACAGCTGTTGAGCCAGAAGTAGGGCCAGAGGAGAATGAAGTCACAAATGAGCTAAAAAAAGGTGAACTCACTGATGAGTCAGAAACAAGTGTTGAACCTGCAGAAACAGAAATACGAGGGAGCAGAGAAAAACAGATATGAAGAAGACTAAATAAAAGAAATGGTAAACAAAACACAGACGGTGAAAGGGTAGTACAGAAAAAGAGACCTAGAAAAGGAGACAATTGGTCAAGTGGAGCAAGAAGGCTAAAGTATAGAATAGTAAAGAGAAGATTGAGGAAAGGACCGGAGCAAAGTAACAAAATCTCAAGCCAAACAGAACCAGATAATACAAGAAGAAAAGCAACCAGAAAAACAAAAAGAACAAGAATTCCATGTAGAAAGTACAAAGCTCCTGAATGGACTTACGTCATACTAGAAGAATTTGAAAGTGTGGGTCTAAGTGAAGAACACAGAAGATGAGAACAAACTGAGACCATCTTAAAAGGAACTGTAAAGGAGATTAAGGTGAAACATTTTCAGTTGATTTGAATTAAAGACTCGAGAAAGACCAAAGACTGAAAAAAAGAAAGGGGTGAAGAAGAAAGTCATTAAGTGTAGGATTACACAAAAAAAATCTATTTAAAGAACATTTTAGAATAGAGTCCATATAGATTTTTTCCCGATTTTTTAGATTGTAGACTAAAAAAATGTGTTAGATTTTTGTAGTATATCAAAAGGGCACAAGCAGAAGTGACTGGACAACCAAAATCTAGTCTAAAACGTAGATGTATTAAAACCTGCTTATGTAGTGTATTTCTATTTTATATGGATATTATTAATTGTCGTCATACCCATTTTTAATGTGAATAACATTGGAAATAATACTAATGATGTGTTGATTGAAGGAATGAAAGATGTTTCTAAACCACCTATAAATACTAATATAGAACAAATGCATGGAAGCATTCTCCATCATGACAAATAAATTAGTGATTTTTCATTTTTACCAAGTTGTTGTATAAATATACTAATACTATGAATGTGAGTGATTGTTATGTCTGCATGCAATTACCTTTGTCTGTCTCGGAAGATGTAACATATCACTACCTTCCTCTAACATATGGTGTGTCATGTAGTGTCCTCAGTAGCCTATTTTACAGGACAGGTAAGCTGGAGTATCACCATACTAATATAGATTTTGTATTTTCAGAAGTACCAATTGTAAGGGAACTAAATAAAGTAGTAAGTAGTAAAAATGCACGCTATATGGGAGAATTCTTCCATATCACTAAAGCTTTAGATGTAGAATATGCCTACAAAAATAACTTAACCTGTAGCTTACATGTTGAAGAGAGATTACTCTTAGATATGGTAGAAAATAGAAGAGCAAGTTTCCAGAAGATAGTTGATGAACAGAAATCACAGGCACCACATTGGGCTTTTAGAGAAGGAAATTATGAAGAGGGTGAAACATATGCTGCGATGTCCCTGGACTGGTCACAGAAAGGGAAACTATGTTTACTTAGGATGAAAACTAATTATATAATTAATAATTACTTCATTGGCACTAGTGAATGTGATCATACTTTCCAAATTACTGGGGGATGGGGATTAAAAGGTGGAACTGATCCTGTTTTCCCGGGAATATATTATGTGTGTGGTAAGAAAGCCCATTATAGGTTACCTGCACATTGGAATGGGAGCTGTTATTTTGCAGTTGTTTTTCCAAAAGTCTACCATGTAGACAGTAAAGACAATAGTCTCAATGAAGTAAAACAAGGACTGGGTGGCGCGGCCAGCCAGCGAAACATGGCGGACCAAATCGCTAATGCTCCGCTCGAACACCCCTAATTATCCTGTTAGCCATTGACATCCCCCGCCATCAAGGCTCAATCTAGCAGCGGATCGGTGCCTACGCATCAGCGGTCCGTTCTAATACCTGGTTGGAGCGGGCAAATGGCAGAGAGCTGAGACTACGGGTCCCACAAGCCCTGCCGGCGAGAAGTCTCTGATCGGCACCATTGCAGCGAGCGCTGCGCCTGAATTGCTGGCCGGTGTGCCGGACTCTCCATGGAGCTGAGAAGGCGACAGTGACACATTGAGGTCTCCTGGCCGTCCGGATGGTGGGGCCACTGCACACGAGTACGGCGAGCGCCTGACGACGACTGGTGCAGCGGCGTTCCCCTTTCCCGCCATTACTTCAGTAACGGCCGGTGGCGGAGTTCTCAGGCGGGGGGAGAAAAAGGCGCGGAGGCTCCTGTGAAGAAAATCGAGCCCCATCGGCTGAGTGACGGAGGTGAGCACCATCGGCGCCCGCACCGGACAGCTGATTTCAGCCTGGGGAGGCGCGATACCCCGGCCCAGCCACCACCCGGCCAGCACGGGCCTTGAGGGTGAGGCCTCCGGGAGCCGACGTGCTGAGGCCCGGATGTGCGAGTCACACGCCTGCGCTACTGACAAGTACTGTGCGCTGGGGCTGCTGACCCCCTTGGACCTCGCTGAACCGTGACTTTCATACAGGCGGTAAAGCACTGGGGGCCCCCGGACACTGTATTGGACTGTTAGCCTGTGAACTCGGCTCGGATCACACGCACACCGTGGCGGCCTACCACTCCCCGACAGCTGCGACGTAGCGGTTGTCGCTGCAAGAGTAAGGGGGAAGACTGTCAGCCATGGTCTGGGGACAGCAACGCCCACCTGAATCCGACACGACTTCCATACGGGCATTCTGAGACGTCCCTGAGTTCTGCTGGCGTGCCGAGCAATACAGCGCCTCCGAGACTGCCTGAGCGGCGCCTTGGCAGCTGCTGATGTTACAGTTCAGGTTCTATTGCCCAAGGAGAGACAACAGTCATCATTCACAGGTGAGCGGAAGGCCTTAGCGCCTGAGACCTGGTGGACCTGAACGAGTGGGCCGTAGCGTTGGGCCGCCATACGTGAGGGAAGAACCCCCCCCCCGGACTGGTGTTGCACACGTGGGGGTGGTCCACTTTTGTTGCCTGGCCCTGAGAGGGAAGAGCAAACTGCACTAGACCTGTCCAAACGGTAGCCTTGGTGGTACGTCGCTGCCTCGCCATAGACCAGGTTCGGGGGCTGGATCGGGCCTAGGCCGTGAGTGGAGGCGCGGCGCAACCGTAGGCCTCCCCTGTCTCTCACGAATCCAGGGTGAAGAATAACGAAAGGCAATATTACTTGGCAGCCCACTGTAGGAGAGGCGCTCAAGAGGCAGACAACTGACGTGAACCAGACTGTGTGCCCGTTTCAACGGTTGGCCTTTCTGCCTCCTGTCGGCGTGCCGTGAATCGGCGCGAGGAAGGCCCTCTCCACCTCATTGCAATCCCAGACACGGATCTGACGCCTGGGGCTGCACCCCCTGCTCTTTGCAAAACCTGGTTGCCCTGTGGCAATACAGGGGATAACACCACGAAGCTGTGGCGGATGGCAGCCGAGCAGGCGCTGAGACGCGCATCTCACCAGTGACTCTCCTCTTCCCTCCCCTTGGACTGGTATAGTTGGGGTGAGGCTAACTGCGCCAGATACCAGCCACCTCTGGATGATAAAGCAAATCTGCCCCTCCCCAGGTCCCCCCTCCGCACTTCAAGCCAACTGCTGTAAGCGGGTTGCTGGGAGCGGCCGCCGGTTTACCCTCGGCTGTGCCCACCCAGCACGAGAATGAAGAACTGGGCGCACTGGATTTACTGGGGACCTATGGGGGACGCACACGTCAGTCAGAGAACGCCGAGACCCACAGCAGAGGATACCGGGAGACATCAGAGGGGCGCACACGTGAGAAGACCAGATATCTGGATTTGCCCCCTCAGCCGAGTACCGAATGCCATCGGCGCAACAACTGGTGATGGGTCGCCTACGTACCACCAATCAACAACTCAGTGTACGCAGTAGCAGTGCAGATCAATCCACGACACAAGGAGGAACTACAACTGAAACGCCGCACGCTACACTAGCCACCAAACTAGACTCGGTGCTGGCCGCAGTAGAAAAGATAGGATCCTCATTGGACCAAACCCGCACCTCACTTGAGTCCAAAATTAATAGTCACATCAGACTTTAACTTGCTGTGCGCCGACCACCAGAAACTTGGAGACAGAGTGTGCTCACAGGAACAGTTGATTTCAGAACTGAAGCCAATCACTCAAAGTCATACGGCCTCCTTGCAGGACCTAATAGATCGTGTGCTTGACCTGGAGGACAAGGTGGAGGATGCGGAAGGGCGCTCCCGCCGCAATAACATCCGTGTGGTGGGTCTGCCGGAGGGCAAAGAGGGGCGACGCCCGGAAGAGTACGCAGAAAGATGGATTAAGGAGATACTCCCAGATGGTGTACTATCTGCCCACTTTGTAATTGAAAGAGCTCATCGAGTCCCTGCACAGAAACCGCTGCCGGGCACCCGCCCGCTCCCTTTCCTATTCAAAGTCCTCAACTACAGGGACAGACTCGATCCTCAGGGAAACCCGCAAGCTGGCAGACATAACAGTGGACAATAGCCGCATAATGTTTTTCCCAGACTTCACAACGCAAGTGCAGCGCCGCAGAAGTGCGTACACGGCAGTGAAGAAACAACTGTGTGAACGGGGCCTCAACTACTCACTCCTCTTCCCAGCCAAACTGCGGGTGGTCGCAAGCTGAACAGCGCGCTTCTTCGACTCCCCTCTGATACCTGGGGCTGGTTGGAGGAATCGGGCCTACTGTCTGGGCCAAGACCTCCGAAGGCAGACGAACTACGGACACCGGGCAGGAGGCGACGTCGACGTGGTGGGCGGAACAGGCCCCGGACAGGAGTCATGGCGACCTCCACCTCTCCCAACCTGGAACAGAGACAGGCTGGACGACAAGAGGCGATCCACATGGTGTCGTGGTTGGGACCACTAACATCCAATCCTGATAGCCATCATAGCCCATCGAGACTCTCAGATACTGGCGACTCCGCGTCATCCAGACTGGGTGGATCCGAAGAATATCCAATGCCAGAAGTTACCCCGCAAACGGCGGACGAAATTATATGACTCTTAATGAACACCGGTATCTTGAGCACATTAACCGCAAGTATATGCAGCACCTACACTTTATTGCACAATGCTTGACACCCTAGGCAGTCACCTACTCCCTACAGGTGGCAATGGCTGTCAATCAATCAATCAATCAATCAATCAAAATACTTTATTCGATTTCATCACATGGAAATCATAAAAGTTCAAAATAGCAACATATACATAGGCATATCCACAGTAATCAAGTACAAAAGACATGTTACAAAAAAGGGAAGCAATTCATCATAATGTTCTATTCACAGATCAAAAAAAAAAAAAAATATTTAAAGTGTTAAAATAACAAGTTACCAAAGTTACATTGTGGCTCGTGACCTAATAATCGCTTTCAAGTAAGTTTTGACTGCCATGATCGTGTCCGATGTTTCCATCATCTGTAATCTCAAAAACGCTACCCTGCAGTATCTAATGTTCCAATTTTTAAGGATCGGTCTAAGATATCGCTGCCTGGGTATAGAAAAGTAGTTACAGAATAAAGTGCAGTGCATTGTTGATTGTAGTGACACGTCATCACAGGGACATACACAGACTTGAGATGACCAGACATTTGTCACTGGAAATAAAACCATTCTGTAAAAGGAGCGAAAACGGGCCAAGAGCATGCGACTAAAACTATCTTTTACTAGCAACAAATAATGTTGAGTGCCCGTGCCACTCAAGATCAAGTGGTTCGCCATAACGGAGTGCTTAACACTCTCTTGAGCCCATCTTTGATCTTCAAAATATTTCAGGCAGAGTGACTTCAAATCTTTCCTAGAAATATCCACCAAGGTGCTAGGATCTGTAAAATATGCAGGGTGCCCCATAGCCCGAGTAGTCGTTTTTATATAATTAAGCCACGCCATATCTTTGACTCTCTCCAGCTTAAGGCAATCTAAAATTATTTCTCTGTTAAAAACTGTCTCATCTGTGACCCACACCTTATGCCACAATAATAGTGCGGCTATCTTGATAGTATCCGATATATAAGAGAGTCCCAATTCCTTATGGCAACTGTACGTGGCAGAAGAAATGGGTACTCCCAGAAGATAACGGATAAAACCATTTTAACACATTTGTATAATGTCTGGGTTTTCAATGCCCCATAATCCGGCCCCATACAACCCCGTGGATACACATTTGGCCTTAAAAACTTTCAAGAGTTCTGGGACAGGTCTTCCTCCTATTTTTTTAGCAAAATTAATAACTGCCCCCAGGGCTCTGCTAAAGTTCAATTTCCTAGCTTTGATGGCTGATTTCCATGTTCCCTTTTTGTCAAAGCTTATGCCCAGGTAACAGAAGGAACCTATAGTTTCTACTTTTCTGTCATCGATAAAAATGTTACATGTCGTGCCTCTACTACAGCCACAGACCATAGTGTATGTCTTTGTTGTATTCACTCTTAGGCCCCTCTTTCTCATGTATATAACTAAGCTGTTTACTGCTCTTTGGAGGCCTAGTTGAGTTCTTGACATGATCACCGTGTCGTCGGCATAGAGTAAGGCGGGGACAGGGTTACCCTCAATAGTCGGGTAATCATTTTTTTTTTTTTTTTTTAAGCACATTTTTATTCAGTTTTTGCATAGAAAGGAGCATTAAAGTACAGTATGCATGAAACACAGTACTTTTACATATGAACTAAGGATATAGCATATATATCTGAAGCAACCTTACATGTAGTGCCACATAGTTGTCGATGCCGACCAAATAAGACATACGAGAGCTTGAACGTACCTCAGTCAAGCACATAACTATGTATCCAACCATGCCCATGTGCTACGTTCCCAATCTTCAAGAGTCTGTATCTATGGGGGCATTGCCTCCCGAACAACCCTCCAACTCCCTACCCACCCCAACCCGCCCAATTAACCCAAAACATGCCACGAATTTCAGTCTGAGGGTCACAGATCGTTTCTCTCGGGAGGGGGAAAGGGAGTGGGCAGACCCACACCTCAAGTGCGGAGTCGGGGAAGGATAGACGCCGAATACGTCGGCCAGAGGGGGGACTTTGATGGTTCCGGACAAGCGTAACAGAGGGGGGGAAGGCTTGTATCATCACCCACCAGGATATGGCCTCAGTCAGACGGGAAATTACAACCCTCAGCCCCAGAGGACTGGCCCCATCCACTACCAGACTCAACCGTTGGCATACACCCTGTTTCATGCATAGTCGGGTAATCATTTTGTTCTCTATTGAGGTGTTGTCCCAGACTATTGATGTAGAGTGTAAAAAGAAAAGGGGCCAGTGTACACCCCTGTCTGACACCCTTTTCGATTAAATTTTTTTCCGAACACTCCCCCTTTTATCCGTAGCGAACCCTTGCCCCCGCATTCCTATACATTTCTTTTATAAACAGTATTAAAACCCTGTCTACTTTAAGATCTTCTAAAGTATTCCATAACATGCCATGATCAACCCCATCGAAAGCTGAACTCAAGTCTACAAATGTAAGAAAAAGATTCCCCTCTTTGCTTTAGTATACTTATCTAAGATCAGAGCTAAGTTTAATCCCTGTTCAATGGTTCCCGTGCCTGAGCGGAAGCCATATTGTATTTTTGTTAAAAAACCTGCCTCAAGCGCCCAGGTTTGGAGTCTATTAAGAATTATTCTCCCAGCAATTTTCAGTAGGGCGTCCAGGAGTGAAATGGGCCAATAGCAACTAGGCTCATTTCTATTGCCCTTCTTAAAAATGGGGACCACTATCGCATCTGACCACGTGGGAATAAGTTTAAAAGTAGAACAACTATTCAAAACCCTCGTTAATAGTGGGGCCCACAGGTCAATATTTGATCTGTAGACATCCACAGGGACCCCATCCGGACCAGGGGCCTTGCCTGCCGCACTCTCCTTAATTGCTCTTATCACCTCCTTCAGGGTGAAATTCAGACCCAGAGGAAAAACATCATTGGTGCCAGCAACTCGGTTATCCAGGACCACTCCCGTGGATTTAAAAAAGTCCCTAAAGAATTCCACCCACCTTTCACCTGTAATTGCCACGTCTATAACATCTTCCTCTCTATCTTGGTAGAAAGGAGCGTTTACAGCCTTCCAGAAACTAATGTTGTCCCTCCTTAGACTCGCCTGATGTAATGCTTCCCAGGCTTCTTTCTTTAGCCGGCTTTTACGCTTTTTCCGGGCTAGGTGATAAGCATTCCTTGCCTTTCTTATATCCTCTTTACATTTAGGTACTATATGTAAGATCTTTTTAAGGTGGGTATGAACTCTGGAACAATCACCATCAAACCAGCTCTTTGCTTTTATTCTCTCTCGATTGTTTTCCCTCCTAAGGAGACTGTGGGCTTCTTCAGCTATCTTTAAATGAGTAAAATAGACATCTGTGGCGGGAGTCCCCTGTGTAAGGCATATGTCCCATTCGGCCTGAGTTTTAGTTATTAAACTGTGCAAAAAAGCGTCAGGTTCTATTCTATCCCATTTTAGGGTATACCCATTTTTTGGCGCCAGACGCACCCCATGATCATATTGTACCTGGATCTTATTTTTTGTGCAGATTGTCTGAGCATGCAACCTAAGAATAATGGGATAGTGATCACTCATGGAGATTTCCTCCATGGTGCAATCCAAAATGTCAGAAGCATATCGCTTGGAGAGCACTACAAAGTCAATCGTTGAGGAACATCCTCTTCCATTAAAAGTTGCACAGAAGGGTATGGGATTAGAACATATCTCATTTGCAAAACCTAAATCAAATTGAAATAATATCTCATTAAACATCTCCCCGCTTTTATTATGCAAGAAATGCGAGGAGAAATCCTCTTTATCTTCCCCCAAGCCACAGATGTTTAAGTCACTGTGCGCACAGAGAGAGCAATTAAAATCCCCAACCCATATTAGGGGCATGTCCCTTAGCATACTATCATTTATATTCTCTAATATGTTGCTTAGGGCCATATGTAGGTAAAACGTGTTTTGCGATTCTCTAATTGCAATTTTTAGGGAATCGCAATTAGAGAATTGCAAAATGGAATGTAGGTAGGATTAGCAAAATATTTTGCGATTTCCACCTATTCCTTATTTGAGAATCCCAAATTGAGATTCGCAAATAAGGAATACCTTGCCATTCATTCCTATGGGCTAGAAGGCCCATAGGAATGAATAGGAAGACAGTCTCAATTTGCGATTCTCAATTAGAGAATCGCAAATTGAGAATGCAATTTCAAGGTTGCAAGGGTGTCAATAGGACACCCTTTTGCACCCCTGAAATAAACATGTGTGCACATGTGGCGCACATACATGCACTAAGGGCATGTATGTGCGCCACATGGCACTTTGTAAAATGCAAAAAAGTGCATTTTTCAAGGAAATCGCAAATTACCACCAACCTGAGGTTGGTGGTAATATGCAATTCCTTCAGCCACAATTGCACAACTTGGGTGCTTCCTACATTGCATTTAAGGAATCGCAATTTGGGATTCCTTAAATGCATTAGCAAAATAAGGAATCGCAAATTTTGCGATTCCTTATTTTGCGTGTGGGTTTTTGTGTGCTACATAGCACAATGCTCAAATTGCGATCGCAAACGCCGAAATTCGGCGAATTTCAGCATTTGCGATCGCAATTTGGCTTCCTACATATGGCCCTTAGTTCCCTAAAAACAATCTCTTGACGATCTGTTGGAGTGTTATTATAAAAATTCACTAAGACCACCTCTTTGTCATGTTTTAACCTCAAAGTCAAAATCTGAAAGAACTCGGAATGATGCCTAAGCTTCACATTAGTTGCCCCTGCTTCAACTGAAATATAGGTACACAGCCCCCCTTGTTACGGCCAAAATTAGTGGCGACTGCTGGAGTATGAAACGTGCTAAAACCCTGGATATGGATTTCCCTCTCCAGCCCTGTCTCTTGAAAACATATAATGTCATTGTTTTCAATGAAGAGTATCCAGTCGATATCATGTACTTTAGATTGCAAACCTGCTACGTTCCAACTTAAAATATTACAAGTTCTTACTTCTTCCATGTGTCTCAAATTTTCCTTGTTCGAGACTATTTGAGATGTTGCTATCTGATCAGTATTAATTATATTATCAGTCAAAGCTAGATGATAATCAGTGTCCGCATTATCACAGTAGATACTAACTGACTCCATTGGTGTCCCTTCAATAACATGGGTATTACCAATATTCTGGTCCCTAATAGCACTGCCGACCTCCCCCCATCTGTAGGTCGCATTACTAGCGTGAGTTTCTATTTTTCTCTCCAGAATTTCAGACTGTCAATCCTGGTCATCCAACCGTGACAAGGATTCATAACGGTTAGGATGTAACCAGTTAATAATAGGATCACTAGTAACTCTTCTCCCCATGGGGGCGTTGTTGGCAATGGTCATTGCGCTATTCAATCCTGTCTTATCTACTGGATAAAAATATCCTAGAGGTAGGATAACAATTTCTAAGTGTACCTGGCGGTTAATCCCTGCCCTATACAGGATCTCCCTTATCAATCTTGGATCGCTAAAGGTCAGAACTATACAGTCCCCCTTAAGTTCTTTTCTGCCGTTCCCGACCCATGGAACACGTCTAGCCATTTTAAAATACTTAAATAAAGGGTCACACAGGCCGATCCGGTTTCCCAGCCAGTGTAATGAGTTGTTACGTAGTTCCCTCCAAGATTCCTGGTCAGGTTGTGCCAACTCTGGGACATTTGCTAGTATAACCACATATGGGTCGGCTGCCGGGGGTAAATTAAGACAGGGTTGCCCTCTAGTGTTGTGTTCTTGGGTCCTACATGTGGCTATATTACTGTCTATAGATACCTTTTGTTCCTTCAAACTCTTCCTTTGTTCCGCCTCTTCACCCGTACCCTGCGCCAAAAAATTATTATTAGGAGCTTTGGGCACACCATCTATATTTGTTAAGTTTATGGGTGTATTAAAAATGCATTCCTGCAGGGTCCTTCCATTATTGTGTGGCGCCTCTACGCTTTTACCTGGGAGGGTTCTTATACTAATTTCGATTGCCGCCATTCTATCTGATATTGCTCCCATACCGTCTATGAGATGGGTTTGAAGGGTAGCTATTATGTTCTGCAGACTGTCCATTATACTTTTCTGACCCTCCAATATTCCCATAATCGAGTTATTGCCCACATTATAATGCCTTTTGGTCGCCTTGGGTTTAGAGACCATTTTTCTCTGTACATTTTTCCTCTTTATACCCCCTCTATCAGTCTGTCCTATGTCCAAAACTTGTTCAACTCCTTCGCTGGGTTGGGAGCATTCTGAGGTCTTACTCTGCTTTGGGGGGGTATGAGTCCTCGCCAGTCCTGCTGTGATCACTAAGGTTTATTAAGTCATCCGTGATCTTTATACAGCCGTTGTGCAGATTTCCTCAAGAACCCTCCTTTCGTGTAGCTTTGGGGCAGATAGTATTCCCTTTCTCCGCGATGATTGTATCTCCTCCCCCATTGGTTAACGTTTCTTCTATCCTATGGATCAGTTCTTCAATTTGTCCCATAGCCACTGTAAGGTATGTCAATAATGATTGTTGACCGACCCCCTTTTGGGTCGATGTAACACTGTTCCCTTTCAGTTTCGACATACTACGGGATTGTAAGCACTGTAGATGGTACTCAGGCTACCGGCCCTGTCTTGGCGGCTACTTCCCGTCCGTCACGTCTCAGGGGGGGGGCCCAGCCCAACCTCTTCCGGCCGCAGATGGCCCGCCCTTGTCCCGGGCTTCTCCCGGGGCGTCCCGCGCGCGTCCTCGCGGGTCGAGGGACCAGCCGGACCTTTAAGTGCCTCCTGGCACGTGTTGAGGTCACATCGTGGCCCAGGGAATCCTGGATGTTGTGGTGTTTACGGGGCCGGCGGAGCCAAGCCCGGCCGGTCCCTCGTTGCATGCAGGACAGGCAGGGGGGGCGGAGACAAGCCCGCCCACAGAAACAGCAGGCAAAGGTGAATGTCCTCACTACAGTTGCAGAGCGGTGTCCAGGGTGTCAATTGTGCATGCTTCGTTTCTCGTCAAAGCAAGAACTTTGTGTGATTACCTAAAGATAATCCGCTCGGGGACCGCATCTACATATGGCAATGGCTGTCACATTTGCTATACACATTGCAGCGAGCGCCTTTTACCGCAACTCGGACGGCACATCGCGCATACCGCTCACACTACTCTTAGCATCACGGAATGGCACAGGGGATACAAGGTTACACACTGACATCGAGGGGAAAACCCGACACACACTACACACGTGCCACCAGCACCCCTACTAGACGTCACTAGATCATTGAGTTCTTTCTCCATCTTTAGCCTCTAGTTGGGCCACACAGTTTGGACGAACACCTCTTTGGTGATCGCCCCCACAGTTAAGCGTAATTTAGCTTGTTTTCCATCTCCCCCTGTTTTCTTAATGTTACTGAGTTGAAATCACCACACGTGCCGCAAGCATCATGATGCCTCGCCCCTCCTGCTCAACTTTGTCTGCCAACCAGCTATACTATGGTACAGGTCAACATAATTACGTGGAATGTGCGCGGTATACACACGCCAACATGCAGATACTCCATTTACGTCTATTTGCGGCGTAGAGCTGTAGACATTGCGTTTCTCCAAGAGACGCACATGTCGCAAGCAGAGCTCGGCCGGCTCATGCGCGGGGTGTTCTTGTCTGGGTAAGAGCAGGAGTCCCATTTGTCAGTGAACAGACAGTAGTTGACCCGGAGGGCAGATACACGTGTGTTAGCGGGAGACTCAACGGCCAGCAGATTCTTCTGGGCTCCGTTTATGCCCCCAATATCAACCAGTCCGCCTTCCTAGATAGCCTAACAGGGAAACTTGCCAATTGGAACGGGGTCCCCTGGCTCATCGGAGGAGACTTTAATTCAGTCTTAGATGTCGAGCTAGATAGATCATTTCCACCTCTCACGAGGACCACTGCAGCGTCTAACGCACGGGCCCTTGCAGATTGGCTGACGCACTGGGCACTAATAGACATAGGGAATGCCGCTCATCCCGACACTCGGATCTACTCATATTACTCGGCGGTACACAAGTTACACGTGCGACTAGATAGGATTGTAGGGTCTCCACCGCTTCTCCCGCTGATACACCATACAGAATACTTAGGCCGCACACACTCAGACCATAACCCCCAACTCTTAACATTTAACTGGGAACCTGGGCGCTCACCCACCCCCACCTGGAGATTACAAACCTCGGCACTCGAAGACCAGCCCTTTCGTTCGTCGCTGGGAACAGCTATCCTTGAATATTTTGAACTCAATGAGGACACAACCGGGGACAAGCTAGTGGAGTGGGAGGCCTTCAAGGTCACAGTGCGGGGACACTGTCTGGGCGTGACCTGGAACATACGCAAGACCCTACAACATGACCTCACTAAAATAGAAACACAGCTATTACGGTACGAGGCGCATGGCGAGGAAGGGGGCAGAGACCACCATCGCCTAGAGACATTACGCACACAGCACACTGAACTACTGGAGCGCCTCCGCTGCCATAACTATGCAGCAGACACAGCCCGCACACACGCCACCACTGATCTCGCGGGGCGGCTCTTAGCCTGGCTAATTAGACAGGAATATACCCGCGCGCCCATAAGCGCCTTACGGGCCGACACTGGTCTACTAGTGCACACACAACGTGATATTCACACAGCTCTGACACACCACTATAAGCAGTTACATCAATCCCACAGATTACAGGACCTAGACGCTCTCTCCTCCTTCCTCGACCGGATACAACTGCCTGAGCTATTGCCGGACCACGCAGAGCTCCTGGATGCTAGGATATCTTTGGAGGAAATCAGGGAGGCAATCTCATCACTGGCAACGGGCAAAACTCCGGGGTCTGATGGCTTTCCAGGCGAATATTACAAGGCGTATCAAGTAACATTGGTGCCGCACCTACATGCCCTCTTCGCAGCCTCAGTAGATGCGGGGTGCCTCCCCCCTCGCTCTGGGAGGCACATCTCATTTCGCTGCCTAAACCCGATAGAGACCACACTGAGATGGGCTCGTATAGACCCCTCGCTATCCTCAACTCCGACTACAAAATACTAGCTAAAATTCTAGCGGACAGATTAGCACAAGCAGCCCCCCTCTGGTGCACGCGGATCAAAATGGCTTCATACCGTCCCGTAGTACCTCACTTAACCTGCGCTGCTTCTTCCGAGTGGTAAATTACTTCACTGCGAATGGCCGCGGGCTGGATGCCTTGTACTTGACCTAGAAAAGGCTTTTGATTCCCTCAAATGGGACTACATGTTCGCGACCCTTGAACGGTAGCAGTTGGGCCCTACCTTTTTACAGTTGACCCAACTGCTCTATACGAACCCGATAATGAGAGTTAGGGTGGGTCCCCATATTTCTGAGGCCATCCCAGTGCGATTGGGCACGAGGCAGGGCTGTCCGTTGTCCCCTCTCCTCTTTGCACTGGCAATGGAGCCACTTGCGGAGTCCTTGAGAACCCAACTACAAGACAGCATTCCACTAGGCAGAGACGTGCACACAGTCTCGCTGTATGCAGACGACCTGTTGATATATTGCAGAGACGTCAGTCACATCTCGGAGGACCTGGCCCCTGTTCTGGGAGAGTTTGCATCTATATCAGGTCTAAAAGTTAATGCCGCTAAATCCAAGCTGTATGCCTTTGGAGCGGGAGTCTCAGATCCCGGATTTGTGCTCAATCAATCAATCAATCAATCATAGTATTTATAAAGCGCACTACATACCCGTGAGGGTCTCAAGGCACTGGAGGGGGGGGGGGGGGACGCTGCTACTGTTCGAAGAGCCAGGTCTTGAGAAGTCTCCTGAAGGTTAGGAGGTCTTCAGTCTGCCGCAGGTGGATGGGGAGGGTGTCTTGGCGGTGTGGTGGGAGAATGATCTTCCGCCGGCGGTTACTCTTCGGATGCGGGGGACAGTGGTGAGGGCGCGGTCTGTGGAGCGGAGCTGGCGGGTGGGGGTGTAGAGGCTGAGTCGGCTGTTGAGGTACGCTGGTCCGGTGTTGTGGGGTGCCCTGTGTGTGTGGGTGAGGAGCTTGAACGAGTACAATGGAGCCTAGACACGTTTCGTTATTTAGGCATACAAGTCGATCGGCAACCACAGGACCTCTTTGACGGCAACTTAGGCAGGGCTTTAACAGCCATTCGCTCTCAGATGCGATTCTGGAGTACGCTCCCCCTGGCAGTCACGGGCAGAGTGGCATTGGTGAAAATGGTGGCCTTACCACGGCTCCTGTACTACTTTGCCAACCTGCCCAACTATGTACCAGCCTCCTTCTTTCCCCTGCTAGAACAGACAGCTAGGGACTTTATTTGGGGTCCCAATCGACACAGGGTAGCGATGAAGAAGCTATATTTGCTCACAGATCAGGGGGGTCTGGCGGCCCCTGGCTTTGACCACTACTACCTCGTGGCTCAACTCCAATGGATCGCCAGATGGTTTGCGGATCGGCAGCACAGCGACACGGCATCCACCCGTCCACCATACACTCTGCTGCAGATCCTTACGCTCTTCCATCCTGGAGCGCGCACACGTCCTTCGGAACCCTTATATTTAAATGTGGCATACAGGTGCTATCAACGGAGTCTCTACTTAACGCGACATGTCACACCTTACGCCCCCTTTGGAAGGCACTCCCAGGGGTCCGACGGTATGCACAGCTGCCAATTTGCACCATTGGCACGAAGCTGGGATACGGTCCCTAGGCGATCTCTATCATGAGGGCTCACTGATTCCTTATGCAACACTAGCAGCTAACGAGGAGCTTCCCGCAAGACAATTCCTCCTACATTGCTCACTGGTGGCCACCCTTACAGAGAAATGGGGAGATCTAGGAACTGAACCACAGATGCACCTCACCATCCAATATCTGCATGTCATGGGGCGGGGCAGACACCTGACACGTTGGTTTGACACTTCGCTGCGCCACCACGCAGCAATTAGCCTAGACCCCCTCAGACGCAAGTGGGAACATGACCTGGGACGCCCATTCTCAGATAAAACCTAGACACAGATACTGGCCAGCCCGACTTATATTCCACGTAATATGAGACTCAGACAAGTACAATACTTTATCACGCAACGTGCATACTTAACGCCAGCTAACATTAACAGATATTTCCACCGGGTCGACTCTGCCTGACCCCGATGTGCAGCTCTCGATACAGACCTAGTGCACATGCTTTGGGGCTGCCCCACCCTTAGCACTTATTGGAGAGGAGTGGCGGATACACTCCATGCCTGTACGGAGAGAGAGTTACCCTTTGAGTGGCAAACATATCCACTGCACGTCTTCCGTAGGACACGCAGCACTAAGGTCACCTCCCGGTTCCTAGATCTGGGCATAGTTACTGCCAAACGGCTAATCACGAAAAGGTGGAAGGCGACAGATCCCCCACAGGTACAGGCTTGGAAGTGCTCCACCATTGCATGGACCAGAGCAGAAGGCATAGCGATTAGGCAAGAATAACTGTGGGCCTCAGGAAGGTACCTATAGCTGAAAATTGGGATGCGATCTTGACTGCACTGCAACAATCCGTAGACCTGCCAACCCAGTCCCTACAGGCACCTGTCCTAAGCAACCAACACCGAGCACGCGACCCGCACCCATAGACCACACTTTTGCAACCGATCATGTGCCAACAGCTGAACGATACTATCCTAATACACTTGCGCAGTATAACCCTATGACAATGGTGTTGCTAACTGACGTCTTTGGAGGCATAAATATAGTTCTACATGTACTCAACCCTGCGTGACCGATTCAACTCTAATCCAAGTTCAACACCCTATACACACAGTTATTGCCATATGAGCAGCTACACCAATCTATCCGCACCAAATTGATTCTTAAACATACATGCACCGCAAAATAAGCAAATATTCCAGATGTATTGGTTATGCACAGCACCATATTATAAACGACCACGTGTTAAATCATTATGTGGAAAATAACTACTGAACTACCTTTGTTGTACTCACATATACTGATGTCTAGTGACACACAATATCTTCTGTTGCTACACGTTGCAGAAATGATGTAATAGCGGCTCATGTAAATGTTTATTAAAAACCAATAAAAACAAGGACTAATACGTAGTAAAAGAACAAGTTTTTCAGAAATAGTAGGTGATATTTTTGGTGCACTGATACCCTCAGTTGGAGTTGTTCTGAATTTGCATAAAATTCGAAAATTGTCCACAGTGGTTGATAGTTTATCAACAGATACTGCTGGTGGTTTCTTTATGATTGATACCGAAATGGTGGCAATTAGATCAATGGTCTTATAAAATAGACTTGCCCTAGATATTCTTTTGGCAAAAGAGGGTGGAGTCTGTGGTATGTTGAAAATTCAACACTGCTGTACCTATATCCCGGATAAGAGTAAAGGGATAGAAGGAGATATTAGAAATATTACAAGATTACATAATGATTTAACCCAACTGGAGGTTGACGGTGTTTGGGAGAGACTTGGTAAGAGTTTCTCTGTGGTAAGTAAGTGGTTTTCTACCTTTGGAAGTAGTTTATTAGGAAAAATAATAATGCCAATACTTTCAGTAGCAATAGTGGCCCTAGTAATATTAACAGGGTTGTAAATGTATAAGAGAAAGATATAAATGGAGAATACTATGATATGATGAAGATGAGAGTGCCATAAAAAGAGAGAGAGAAAGTAAATTTTAGAAAAAATGAAAGGTGGCACTCGGTATGGTGAGTATTTATGATGGCTCCTAAAAGCCATCAGAGGGGGGATTGATGGAGCAGGATTTCACGAAAGAAACCTGCTCAGTCAAACACCCCTATAAAGCTTGCTTTGTAATATGCATGAACTAACCCTGAATAATACGTAAATAACCAGAAATTTAATAATTTTGTGTTTAGAACGAATTAAGAAGGTTTGCATGGCAAGGCCGCATATGTATTTAGTAAAAAGCATGGTGTGTGTTGCTTTATCCTAATAAATAATGCAGCTTTTCTGCTTATGCTATGCTAGGCTAACATATAACATGAAGTAAGGCTAAGGTGGGTGGTAAACAGTGAAAATGCATTATTACATAATTTATAAATGTTTGTTTTCCGTCCTTTTAGTAATGAACAAGTCCTCCATCTTTTAAAATTGGCTTAACCGAGGGCGGGTGGAATTAGGAGCGAGCAGGAACCATGTGGCCACGTGACTGAACTGCTGTGCAAAGCTAAAAAAGCCTGACTTGGTGAAGGACAGAACATTGAAATCCAGCCAAAGCCAGTGTCATCGTGAGAACGGAACCTGTAGTTGTTAAATTTATTAAAATGTGCAATAAATTGTTACATGTGTACTCATGAGAGAGAAGAGGTATTGATGACTGTATACATTTTTTTTTAGAATAATGGTGTAGTCAAAAGTAGATGATTTCATAGTGGGGTGACATTCCACCCCTAGAACCCAACCAGTCCCTTAGCTAGAAAATGTGAATTTAGCAACTATTGTGGGACGGACATGTACTTTTAGGGTATAAGAATAAGTACTTTAGGCGTGTGGTTTACGTTGCTTAAGCTTCAGGTGTCCGAGTGAGGGATGCATCGCTGTTCGTTCATTTGCTGAGAGGCCTAGCTGTTCCTGTCCTGTCCCTGTCCTGGTTCTTGAGTCTTTGATCCCTGACTCTAGGTTCAGGGGTCCCCCACTGCTGCCTAGGCCTGGGTGGTGGTTTTCCCTTACAGATCCTTTGGGTTTGTATCTGATCTAACTTAGCATTGAAGAAATTATTTTGCAGTCGTATTCTTACCCCTGAACCTTTTGTCTCTTCATCTATCTCCTCCGAATTGTTAGTTTAAAATCAATATCATTTTACTTGTATCTAATGTCTCTTCATCTATCCACTCTTTACAACGTATATTTGAAATGATAGTTCCGTTGTTGCTATGATTAGATTGTTGCTCTCTCTCATGAGGTTTCCAGTGTTTGAATTTATGAAAGTAATCACTATGAGCATTTATTATTACTAGATAAAATTATTAAATCTCACTGAGAGTCTGTGGTTATTTTAGCCAGTTTTTATGATTAATGTTGTTGAGAAATTGCCATCAATTCTTCTACTAATTGGTCCATCGGCCAAATAGATGAAAAGTCGATTATTATTTGTTCAGTACGCAAAAGTACAGGATGTTTACATTTTGTGCCTGAGCAACAGGAGTAAATTGAAGTAAAGTTACCAAACTTGACCTCAGCGCATCAGAGATTTGGGTGAATGTGTATGGGCCAAATTATGAGATGTTTTTGAATATTTATCCCTGATCAATTTATTGGGTTCGCGCTGGATCACATTAATGGACAGAGTAATGTTATTACCCTCCTGTGAACATATATGTGAAGAAATGGTCCCCAACCCCCCCTACTTACCACTTATCCAACCAATGGCTCCTGCAGCTGACACCCGATTCTGTTGCAGGACCTGTGTGGGATGTTATAGAGAGACGGACCACGAGGATATTTAGAATGGGCGCTGTGTCCCCCTTATATTTTATTTTGGGTTCACGGACAGTAAACAAATAAACAAAAGGAATGGTGTAGTTGGCTCCGTCGACGTCTATCTGCCACCAAGGTAGATATGGGATCACGGTTCTTCTCCTTTCCTGGGTAAGTTGGCACGTGTTCCCCTCTCATCGGTGAGTGATGCGGAGTCGGGCCAGAAACCGAAAACAAAAGAAGAAAGGCACTGGTCAGTGCTTTGGGGTACCACAGCCTATAACTAGGGTTACACCCGTGTTGGAAGGTTTATATATTCGGAGTGAGGGTCTCAGCGGGAAGGATATGGAACAGGACCATCACCAGAAGCAGAAAAGGGGGGTTAGAGGCGTGGGGAAAAGGGGACCTCGAAGTCTCCCGGAAGGTCTAACACCTTGCCCCTTCTCTACCCTGCCGTTTTCCTTACTCCCGCCCTGCTCCCGATCCCCCGAACTCTGGCACGCACCTGTTCGAGCCACGTCCCTCCCGTGGGGCCGTGGCTGGGCGCTGCGTCCTCCTCACGATTTCTTTGGTCCTCTCCTCTCGCACCGGACTCCAGACGGGCTTCCAGCACTGGTTTCCGCATCTCCATCGGTCGGGTCAGTCGGCACTCGTTCTCTTCCGGGTTCGACGTTCCGTCCACGTGATCGGGAGGCTCCTTCTTGTTGGTCTCGGGGGCGCAGGACTCCGCCCCCATGAAGAAAGGGGTGGGAGGAACAGGCCAATCCGTGTCAGCTTCCTGGTTCGTGGCGGGGAAGTCGTAACCACCAGAGGGCTGGAATGAAGAAAGAACGGGGGATCAAGGGAACCATCGGGTAAGGTCTCGGTGACTCCAGGCACTCCCCGACACACCCCTCCCCTAGAGTCATCCCGATCGGGGAGGACAGGAAAGCGGGAAAGGAAATCGGCGTTGGCGTTCATGACTCCTTTTCGGTGGTGAATGTCAAAGGCGAAGGGTTGCAAGGAAAGGAACCAACGCATAACTCTAGGGTTGTTACCCTTGTTCCGAGCCAACCATACCAAGGGAGCGTGGTCAGTAAACAGGCTGAATTTGCCACCCTCCAGGTAGTACCTCAGTTTCTCCACAGCCCATTTGATGGCCAGGCACTCTTTCTCGAGGGTGGGGTAGGCACACTCCCTAGGAAAGAGCTTTCAGCTAATGAACAGGATCGGGTATTCCGCTCCATCCTTTGTTTCTTGTGAAAGTACCGCTCCTATGCCAACATAAGAAGCGTCGGTTTGGAGGAGGAAAGGTCGGGAGAAGTCGGGCGAAAGCAGTACTGGGCTACGTATGATAGTGGATTTGAGATCAGAAAAGGCTTGTTCCACCGCCGGGGAGGGGGATAACAAATCCTTGTTCTTGGTTTCCTTTTTCAAGAGATCAGTAAGAGGTGCCGAGAGGGTCGAGTAATGGGGAATGAAGCGTCGATAATAACCTAAGAGACCTAAGAATGCTCGTACCCCTTTTTTTGTGGTGGGAAGGGGAGCATCGGTTATGGCTCTTACTTTCTCCCGTTGTGGTTCAATAAACCCGTTACCCAGGAGGTACCCCAAATATTTAACTTTGGAAAATCCAACCCTCAATTTCTTTTCATTGATATGTAGACCTGCCTGTTCCAGGGCCCCCAGGATTCGTTGTAGGTGGTCTAGGTGTTGTTCCCACTGTGAACTGTAAATGACTATGTCGTCCAGATAAGCCGGCGAGTATCCTTGATGGGGTTTTAGGATATGGTTCATCAGCCGTTGGAACGTGGCTGGGGCGCCGTGTAGCCCAAAGGGTAAGACAGTGAACTGGAAAAGGCCGTCGGGAGTTGTGAAGGCCGTTTTCTTCTGGTCTGTCTTACGTAGGGGTACCTGCCAATACCCTTTTGTGAGATCTAGTGTAGTAATGTAGTGTGCATCTCCTACTTGTTCTATGAGTTCGTCGACTCTAGGCAGGGGATAGGCGTCAAGAGTGGAGATGGCATTCACCTGTCTAAAGTCGATGCAGAAACGGATACTGCCGTCCGGTTTGGTAACCAGGACGATGGGGAAGGACCAGTCACTGTGGGAAGGTTCGATGACACCCATCTCCAGCATTTTGTGGATTTCCTGGGTCACGGCTGTCCTACGATTTGCTGGAATTCGGTAGGGTCGTAGGCGAACCACTTTCCCTGGTAAGGTATGTATGGCGTGCTCAACTAAGGATGTTTTCCCGGGTTGATCCGAGAACACGTGGGCAAACGGGAGTAATCTATTCAACAAGGATGATTGCTGTTCGGGTTTTAGGTGTTCGTTTACCACTAGGTTTTCAAGGGTGCTGTCTGGTGTTTTAGGAACGTGTACCAGATGGCGATCGTGGCTGGAAGGGAGGGGTCCTAACCATTTTTTTAAGAGGTTAATATGATAGGATTGGGTACGATTGGGTCCGATTGCTAATCGGTAGGTGGTTTTCCCAAACACTGCCACCACTTTGAAGGGCCCCTTCCACTCCTTCTGTACTGAGGTCAGGGATTTTGGTAAACTTATCAAAGCCCAATCCCCCAGTTGCAGAGAACGCCATTTCTTCCCTTTATCGTACTGGGTTCTTTGTTTTTCTTGTTGTTTTTCCATATTGGAATGGGCTAGATCGCGCAATTTAGCCAGATGTGACTTCAATGTCTGACTATATTCTAGAAGGTCATGGTTGTCGTCGGGTCTCTCCTCCCACGCTTCCCTTGTCATCTCTAGTAAGGTTCGGGGCTGTCTACCATATAACATTTCGAATGAGGAACACCCCAGACTTGACTGGATCTGTCCCCGTGTGACATATAAGGCGAGTGGAAGGAGTTGGTCCCAACGTCGTCCCTCTAAGGCCAGCATCTTTTTAAGAGTCAGTTTTATGGTTCCGTTGTACCGTTCTACTAGACCATCCGTTTGTGGGTGGTAGGCGGAGGTTCTTATCTGTTTGATTTGTAAGAGGGAACACACTTGTTTCATCAATCGAGAAAGGAATGGGGTCCCTTGATCAGTCAGGATTTCTCGTGGAAACCCGACACTGGAAAAGAATTCCAGTAGGCGATCGGTGATAGCCGCAGTGGTAGGGGCTCGGAGCGGAAAGGCCTCGGGAAACCTGGTACAATAGTCTACCAGTACTAGAAGGTATTGGTGTCCCTTGGTGGTCATGGGTAAAGGACCTACAAGGTCCAGTCCAACGCGTTCAAAGGGTTTACCTATGATAGGCAACGGCTGGAGAGGAACTGCTCGTGGCCGATAGGGGTTTTTGACTTGGCAAATGGGGCACTCCTGGCAGTATTTTCTTATGTGGGCGTAAATGCCAGGCCAGTAAAAATATCGTAAGAGGTTCTGGGTCACCTTCTCCGGGCCTAAATGTCCTGCTAAGAGGTGAGAGTGTGCGTAAAACATGATTTGTTCTCTGAATTGTTGGGGTACTAGTAGTTGAGGGGGTTCTCCTTCCTTGGCGATTCTATACAACAACCCCTTAGTTATCCTAAATAAGGGATAGAGTGGGGTGCTGTTCTTATCGCTGTTTCGGGCTTGTTGCCAGGCGGTAGCAAGGGTAGGGTCGCTAGTCTGGGCCCACTGGAAGCGTGTATCCTGCAGCCAGGGCTCCTGGGTAAGAAGGGTCGTCTGACCCTCTGCGGATTTGGAAAGGGAAGGTTTTAACCTGGTGTTTTCCTTCATAAGGGCCATGAAATACGGGTTATCAGTGCCGAGGATCATTTGTTCAGGGAGGGTGTTCAAAACCCCAACGGAAATTGTGGAGGGAGGGTTGTTTCTATAGATCAGGGGAACTATTGCTGTGGGATACTCTTTTATATCACCATGGACGCATCTAATATGTGTTCTCCCACCCGGAGTGATCTGATGTTTTTCCACTAAACTTGCATGTATCACTGATTGTCTACACCCCTTATCTAGGAGGGCTTCTAGGGAAATGCCGTTTACTGTAACACTTACGTAAAAACAGGGCCCTGCTTCTGCGGTGTAGAAGAGGCTGCGGGGAATACAACTGACGTCCATGGGCTCGTCGGTGTTTTTTTTTGGGACAGGTTCTGGCTATGTGGCCCCAACCCCCACAGTCAAAGCATTGTGGTCCCCGATGGGGAGGTAGGTCGCCTCGAGGGGCGGGTGTATCTTTTCTACATCACGGATGGGTCTCAAGGGTTTCCGGGGGCCGGAGGGTGTCCGGGAGGCTCTTTCTACCTCTACATGGGGTAGGCGGGGTTGGGCCCGAGAGTATGATGAGGCCATGTCCACCGCTTGTTCTGGAGTTAGATGGGAGTGTTGCTTCAACCACCTTTGTGTGGGATAAGGCAATGACTCGATAAATTGCTCCAAATAGATGGCCTTCATGATTTCTTCTTTGGTATTTTCGGTGGGTCTCAACCACTTATCCGCTGCCATTTTCAGCTTAAAGTATAAAGTCTTGGGGTTAGTCCCTGGGGCCCCTCTTTCTTTTCGGAACCGCATACGATATGTTTCCGAATCCATCCCGAGGTGATCCAAGATTATGGCTTTCACTTCTTCATAGGGTGTTACCCCTCCCGCATTGGCAACCTGGTAGGCTGCTTGGGCCTCACCAGACAACAACGGGGCTAAAAAGAAGGGCCATTTTGCAACAGGCCAACCGGAAGCCCGTGTAGCCCGCTCGAAATTCATAAGGAATGCATCGGGGTCCTCCCCCGAGACATACTTTTGCAGGGAGACCGTGGGCGCAGAGGAGAACATCTTGGTTTCTCGAGACCTGCCACCCCCCTGGGCTGCCTCTTCCCCCACTCGTAGAAGGGCGTCCATTTGTCCCTTTATCAAGTCCTTAAACAAGTCCCGATCTGCTTGTGCAATATTCACTTGTCTCTCCATGGCCCATTCCAGCTTCGTTTGTCCCTCTGCTAAATGTTGTATTAAGGCCTCCATTTTCGTGCAGTGGAGTGTGCACTCCTATCTGGCTTGCCACTTGTGGGATGTTATAGAGAGACGGACCACGAGGATATTTAGAATGGGCGCTGTGTCCACCTTATATTTTATTTTGGGTTCACGGACAGTAAACAAATAAACAAAAGGAATGGTGTAGTTGGCTCCGTCGACGTCTATTTGCCGACAAGGTAGATATGGGATCACGGTTCTCCTTTCCTGGGTAAGTTGGCACGTGTTCCCCTCTCGTCGGTGTGTGATGCGGAGTCGGGCCAGAAACCGAAAACAAAAACAAAAGAAGAAAGGCACTGGTCAGTGCTTTGGGGTACCACAGCCTATAACTAGGGTTACACCCGTGTTGGAAGGTTTATATATTCGGAGTGAGGGTCTCAGCGGGAAGGATATGGAACAGGACCATCACCAGAAGCAGAAAAGGGGGGTTAGAGGCGTGGGCGTGGGGAAAAGGGGACCTCGAAGTCTCCCGGAAGGTCTAACACCTTGCCCCTTCTCTACCCTGCCGTTTTCCTTACTCCCGCCCCGCTCCTGATCCCCCGAACTCTGGCACGCACCTGTTCGAGCCACGTCCCTCCCGTGGGGCCGTGGCTGGGCGCTGCGTCCTCCTCACGATTTCTTTGGTCCTCTCCTCTCGCACCGGACTCCAGACGGGCTTCCAGCACTGGTTTCCGCGTCTCCGTCGGTCGGGTCAGTCGGCACTCGTTCTCTTCCGGGTTTGACGTTCCGTCCACATCATCAGGAGGCTCCTTCTTGTTGGTCTCGGGGGCGCTGGACTCCGCCCCTATGAAGAAAGGGGTGGGAGGAACAGGCCAATCCATGTCAGCTTCCTGGTTCGTGGCGGGGAAGTCGTAACCACCAGAGGGCTGGAATGAAGAAAGAACGGGGGGATCAAGGGAACCATCGGGTAAGGTCTCGATGACTCCAGGCACTCCCCGACAACCTGTCAAAGTAAAGAAAGAACCATTAAAATAAACAAATCCCTAACACTAACGAAGGACTATCTTTGTCTTGGGCAGATGGGCGGAGTCACTGGGAGCATCAACCAATGGAAGCAGTGAAAAGAACATCAGATCAGGAAGGAGGACGGGTACGGAAAGGATGGAAGTGGTGAAAGGAAGAGGAAATGATACGGAGAGCAGGACGCCAGCCCATTGAGCCGAATGGAGGAAGGAGGATGCTGATTCCAATAAGGACCCGACTCATGGACGAAGAGTGGTGGACCCCCATGGAGGGAGCAGATGAGCGGTTACAGCGTAGCGGGTAACTTGAAGCGGGAAGTATGGGTATTGTATAGCGGAAGGTTGGGTGGTAACGGGACCACGATGAAGGGGAGCACACCATTGTTTGTTTTGTGTTACATCAGGTCACATGGAAAATACCCTGGTGCTCTTGTGGGTTTGACTAAACTTAGAAGCGTTGATATCGGGTAGAGCACTGTCCGATGTGAACCACTAACCAATTAATTTAAGTGGTTCATGAACTGACGGAAGGGGGGAAGAGATTACTCCTACAATTTCCCAGGCTCTGAAAAGAATAGTTGGGACCATAAAAGGGCCTAAAGAAGGGACTACAATGCATGTTTAAATCCCTCAGACACCATTTCCTTTTTGGCACATTCCTCTTTTCTTTTCTTCCATCCCCCCGCCCACCAACACCAAATTATAGGTTGTGGTGACGGTTCTGGAAACAGGTTATTACAGAACTCTTCCTTACCGCTGCGGGTCATGTTACAAAAATTGTCAGGAATAGCATGGTTTTGTACCTCCCTAGTCAAAAGACTACATTTCCCAGAGGCAGGAGGGGTAGAACCAGCATCTACAAGAAGACGCGACGCATGTTCAACTACGTGCGTAATACTGTTTTGTTTTCGGAGTTTTCTCGGCTCGACAGGACGTCGGAGCCCGTTCTTGGAGATCGAGGGATAAGGCATCTAAACTGCAGCGAGGAATCGCCGTTAGAAGGCTGGCAGGATTTCTCATATAGAGCGGTGAGGTAACCGCGACATTTCCGGCAGTGGTACTTTGATTTTGGCCTGAGACCGCTGTGAGCAAACCGTGAGGTCTCTTTCTTGAAGAGGAACAGTGCATAGCTGGTATAGCTATACATATCAGGAGTTAGAGGAAATACTTATTTATACACTACTAACCTTGCCGTGTTCAATAGTGTGGGGAGCAGTTCATGTGCAATTCCCTTATTGGAAAAACTTTCCTGGTGTGTTTACGAAGAGCACACCAGTTGGCATTTTTGTATATCAAGTGGACTTCCTTGAGTATAAGACTTTGTATTTTCTTTTTGCATTTTTCCTAAGTTTAGGTGAGCATGTGGGATCCCGGGTTTGGCAGTAAATTCCCAAAAGGCATATGAATCTGATATGTGTGTGATTTAATATACTTGTGTTTTGTTTTGTAGACCTATCCACCCCTGGAGACTGGTTGTTCTCACTTGGCTATACCTCGCTAAATACTACGGTGGATAAGGTATCTATGTACTTTTCTAGCGAGATTTTATGAGAGTAGCTTATTATATGTGTATTTACTCTGTGTACCTTTGTATTACAGGTTCTCCTCCCTGCTGTTCTCATCCTTTCCTTTCCCTCACTAGATCACCCTATAGCTCCGTAACTTTCAGTTGGAGTTTGGGGATGTCAAGGGGTGGACCCCTTATTGCATCAACTGGACCCCGAGGAGTACACAGAATCTGTAGAAAAAAAATACTTTGTGTGATAAACCAATAAAACGTAATCATTTAGAAATTTATTCAGCCTCCTCAACTATTCATCCGCCCAGCCCTCCCACAATATACTTGCGAGAACACTTACCCTAAAACACAACACTTACACTAAAGGCAAAGTTAATCACACCAGTAGAGAGACAACTTTTCCATAATTATCAGGGCTTTAGGGAGCTTTATTCCTTAATTTTATATTCTGTCTTAAAAGTGAAGTCCAATGATTATTAGCATGAAGTAGAGCATAGAGACATCCTTTTTAGATTCACTTTATTGCCTCCTCTTGTTTAGGGTTCTGTTGTGAGGAGAGGTCCAATGGTACTTTGCATGTATTAGGATATATAACTCAATATTGCCATCGTATGCAACTGGATAGGAACTGGGACCACAACTCCCATGATTCCCTCAACATTCGGGACGCTACTAAGCCACTGCTTACACGTCGCTGGACACAACTATGTAATTGTGTGCATGCCTCTGGACACATACGAAAGCCACTTGGCATATAGAAATACCAGGTCCCATTCCCACATTTAATGTGTCGCCGTGGGAGAGCGTCCGTCCAAGGAGGTTAAGAAACAGCATCTCACCCATGATGAGGTAAGTGCTCACCATAGGTATCTCTGGGGCAGTTCAGCACCAGACCAATGCAATTGCCTTCCTAATTACTATTTTGGCTTCTCTTTACATCTTTACCTTATGTGGATGACAGTATAATTCCTCCAGTGTGACTATAGGGGCATGCTCCCCCTCCTCCCATGTGGCATTTTTAGATTTCCCAGTAGGGTAAGTCCCAATATATTTAATGGTATTGCACCTATTCTGGTGTTGTGACAATATTTATCACCAAGCATGGTATACTGCTCAAAACAGCATATGTGAAAAAATACATAGAGTATAACACATATGGTATGATATGAGTAAGATATGTGTGAATATTGCATGCCTCCATGAACGCATGTGCATTAGGTTTTCAAATATCCAACACAACACATGCTTGTACATTGATCATCACCTTGGATAAAAAAATGCTCATAATAGGAGGGCTTCTCAAAGATGCCATTTTGCTGACAAAAGTTGGACTTTATTTGTATTTCTTCACTATTTGTGCTTCTGTACTGTAGGAGTCAAGAACTATTAAGGACAGTTTTAGGCAAGTAATTGTTACCACTCTTGTTCCTGCCCTGCCTCATTTGCCTAACGTTCCTGTTTCCCATGCCACGTTTTCTATCTTTCCCTTTCTAAAACTCCTCTCTCCTTCCTCATTGGCAACAAAACACCATGTGAGTGGACATCACGCTATTTAAAGCAATGTATCCCTGACTCGCGTTGCTTGGCTTTAAGGATTTCCATGTGTCTTGAATTCCAGCTGAGAGAGAATGCAGGAGCGTTTAGAACTCTACCTTCCTTTTTGTTTATGCGCAGTAGGAGCTATGAGCACTTCTTTGACTCTGGTGACCGCGGACGCGGTACCTTGTAACTTAACCTCTCCAGCTGCACGGCAGAAGCCGTTAGCTCTTTAGTTGCCCCTCAGGCCGCAGGCGCGATCCAACACTCCTTCTACCTTTGCGGGTGCATGGCTGGAGCCGTAAGCACCTCTTTTTCCCCTCAGAAAGCAGGTGCGGTCCAACACTCCTACTACCTTCACAAGTGCACAGCAGGAGTCGTAAGCACCGCTTTTGCCCCTCAAACCGCAGGCACGGACCAACACTCATAATACCTTCGCGGGCGCACGGCAGGAGCCGTAAGCACCGCTTTTGCCTTTCAAACCATGGACGCGATCCAACATTCTTGATTTCTTCGCGGGTGCACGGGAGTAGTCATAAGTACCATTTACATTACAAACTGCGGTTGCAGTTCTTCAGTTGTTTATCCTCTCTTGGGGGTGCGTGGCAGGAGCCGTGTGCACCTCCTTCACATATTAAACCGCAGTAGCGGTTATTTTCATACTATCCCATTCCTGGTATGCGGCAGCAGCCGTGAGTACTTACAAAACCTTGCAGACCACGGATGCGGTCCCAATTCTTATTTCGACATCAAGCGAATCACAGCAGGAGCCGTGTTCGCCAAACCAATTGTTATAAAACTGCAGGCGCGGTTCTCTGTTTGTTCATTTACTTTCCCATACACAGCAGGAGCCTGTCGCATCACTAGGCCTTTATTTTTACAGCCGCTGACACAGTACTTTGGTTGTTTGGATTTCCTCTTTCTATGTCCTCCCATTGAAGCACTGAGGCTTCTCGAAAAATCTATCCAGTTCAAGGATTATTATATATATTCCACACACCTTTGAATCGTGGTGAGTGCTCGTACCTAAAAAAAATTCTCAACCACTGTCGAGAAAATCTCCTTAAACTATTGTGTGCTGCCCTCTTCTCTTTCCTTCTCTAAATTCCCTCTCCTGTTTATGTCTTCCAGACTCTGACCTGCCCATTGGCTCCTAATCTCCTACTATACAGATGCTGTCTGTGATTCCCTTCATCCTTTACCACGTTACTTCAGGACTTCACACCTATCACCGCTATCCTCGATCCCAAGAACATCAGGTGTGGTGTATTCACGTCCCTTTCCCCTTGAGATCAATCGCCCATTCTGTTGTAGTCAGTGTGGAGGATTGGTCTGGAGGTGAGGGAGGGGACTTTCTCTGTCTCTGCGGTTCCTGGTTTTCAGGTAAGTGGGATTGTGGCAAAAAGCCAAGCACACGAAACTTACACCGCCCGAACGGAGATGGATCAGGAGGTGACGGACGAACCCCTGTTCCCTACAGACACTACTCCAATTACTTCGGTACAAGAATTAGCGGCAGCTTTAGTAGTCATGCAGACAGAGATCCAAACTCTCAGACAAGAGAACCAGTCACTAAAGAATGAGCTCCTCAATAGGCAGGTAGGAACAGCATGGGGTCCTCAGTCCGGGGCTATCCCTAAGTCGTCTCGTCATGTGGTAAAACGTGCCACTTTCCTTTTTGACAAAACTCAAACGGGCAGCGGAACTCCACCCACTAACATTGCTGTAGTCACTCCCGTTCTGGTTCCATTAGCTGCTCCCGAGAGGTTTAGTGGGGAGAGCGGTAAATGCCGTAGTTTCATGAATCAATGTCATCTACAGTACATGTGTCGACCACTGCCTTTCCTGATGATTCGGCTAAAGTGGCATTCGTAATATCCTAGTTTATGGGTACCGCTGCTAATTGGTCGATACCGTTAGTAGAAATAGATGACCCTCTCTTACACAATTTTCCCATTTTTAAGGAACAGATGAGGAGGCTTTTTGACAAGCATTTGTTTATGCAGGCTAGTGACACGGAACTACTGTCAGGTATCAGTAGCTCAGCATGAGAGAAATCCACTAACCTGGGAAGATCGTCAGCAGGAACGATGACACGTAGAATGGCCTCTCTCTTCCCCTGAGCGCAACCCCACATAGAGTGGATTAAACACTACCATGCGCAGAAGCACCCTGGGGAAAGTTGAAGTGGATAAAACAATAAACACTGCAGACCAAACTGCTCCGTCTAGAACTGCTTCTCTCGTCAGGAGTCAAACGTGCAGTAAGGCATGTAGGGGTTCCTTGAAGGTAACTAGATGCACAAAACGAGACAAGAAGCAAGGGATTAGGAGGAGACAGAACAGAAATCAACCCCCACCAGACCGTTCTCAAGAAAGCACTCCCTACTCACAAATCAAACACTGCAGTTCCCAGTTGGAGGTGAGAGGTATTCTTGGGAAAGTAAATCCTGATGCCCCTAATCATGAGGGTTTCTGAAGAAGTACAAGGAGTCAGGAGAGTCAAAGAAATCAGTACCGACCATTAATAATTAACTGCTGTTTCAATCACAGCTTCGGCGTACGGAGGTAGAACCAAAATCAGCAAAGGCAAAAAGAAAAAACAAGAACGCAACAGGGAGTACCCAAGAAAAGCGCTCCTGCGCTACTCCCCCTTGGGCACACCTAAATACCTGTGATAGTCGCGTGTTGCAAGGCGCCTTGGATGTGCGGATAGCAGTCACCACGTCCCTTCCAGACGCTCATAGGTAAGTAGCGTCCGCCGGTAGCCAATGGGAGGTGGTCCACGGAGCCTCGGCAATCCAGCGGGGATCACCTTCCGCTCTGCCAAGCTCCGCGCTGTAAGCACTCTGGGCGGTGACGAAAAGAACCAGTACATGGAGCCTCGGCAATCCAGCGGGGATTACCTTCCGCTCTGCCGAGCTCTGCTACAAAGGCACTCTGGGCGGTAGGCAAGAAGAACTTAGTATACGGAGCCTCAGCAATCCAACGGGGATTACCTTCCGCTCTGCCGAGCTCCGTGACATACGGGAAGTTTGTCAAGCCCCGAGCCTCTACAGAGGAGGGGCTTTGTAGCTTCCGTGAGGGCAGCAGTGCCGGAGTCTGCTTCCGGTGCGCCGACAACAAGGCTGCTGGGAGTCCTGCGCTCCGTGTGCCCCCCAGTGGTCGAACACCCATTCTGCCTCCACAACCATGCACTCTCTTGGCAGCCATAGAAGGGGGATGCGTGTGTAGCACTCCCCGCCCTCGCACACTGCCCACGACCGCCACAACTACTAAACCTTCGACAGGGAGGAACCCTCTGCTTTCTTATGTGACTGACTTCAATAGATTAATGGCCGAAACTCGTTGGCCTGCTGACAAAAGAAGTTCCTTGTTTTATCAGGGACTTAACGATGAATTGAAGGATTTCCTATCCCAAATAGTTGATGCTCCGGAGGAGTGCATAGAATTCATAGACCTAGTTATCAAGATGGATCACAGACTCTGCAAAAGGCATGGAGAGAAAGGGAGAAATGAGAACCCCCGTATATTTTAATATATAAAAGGGACAAGAAAGAAGAACATAAAAAAAAACAGCCAAACCAATGCAAATAGGAGGGGTCTAAGGGCCATTAACCCAGAAGAAGAAAGAAAAAAGACGCAATCTTAACCTTTGCCTTTATTGTGGTAAAGGGGCTCATTTTGCGCGAGAATGTCCTATTCGACCAAAAACTCCTGTGTCTAGAAAGACTATAGCTTATGCTCAACATCTCAAGAGCACCTCGGTAGCAAGGGTGCCTAGACACTTTACTATTAGAGTAACTTTGATATTATCCAACAGTAATCGAGTAACGTTGTCTGTACTTTTGGATTCAGGAGCTACAGGCAATTTCTCGGGTAATCAGTTTGCCTCTTGCTTGAGAATTGTCTGTATAAAGAAGTAAGAGCGGTAGATGGGACTGAATTATCATCAGGAGTCAATTTGGGGGATATTGGCGTATAATGAGTCAACGTCTAAAGTGCACAAGGTGTCAGTGCATAGGTCAAAAGAATTATTCTTGACTAACGTGATCATTTGGTGATGAGTACAAATTCTTTTATGAAGAAATCGACATAGAGGCCAAGTGGCTCAAGAATAGAGCCACACCCTGAAACGATAGGACGTCCAGGTCGGTTGGCTTGATCTTTGTGGATCTTCGGAAGTGTGTAGATGACAGGCGTGCATGGTGCTTTAGCATTGAGCAACTGGTATTCAGGTTTGGACAGGAAACCTTGGTCAAGACCTGATGCGGTCACTTGCAGAATTAGTTGCTGCAATTCAACAGTAGGATTGGTGGGAAGTTTGCAATAGTGGTCTGTGTTCTCTAATTGTCTCAGTATTTCATTCTTATAGCTAGTTAATTCTTGTAATACTATGCCACCTCCCTCCCTCCTGCTCTTGCGCCCCCCCCACTTTCTTTAATCCAGCATTCCTTTAATCCAGCATTCCTTTCATCCTCAGGTTAAATGCCCCCCTTCCATCATTGTGAGGTTTCCTGCCTAGTACACGAACATCGCGCCGTCAAAGTGACTATTCTGTTTACTCATGCCACCCCGCACACCGCGTGTACACCTCCACCCTTCACCTTACCTATAGTTTGAACGCCTGTTCTTCCCGGACAGTCATGGATCATCATTGCACGACTTTCGCGCTCACTCTGTGTCTGCCTCTCGCTATTTCACATTTACCCCTTCGACCAAACACCGTTTCACCCTTCCTTTAGCTTACACATAGTCCATTCGGACAGCCATTGATTAATAAATGCATGGCCATCGCGCTTAGTTTTCGTCTGCATCTCGCATTTCATATCACCCTGGAATTTTCATGTTCCGTTTTAGTACACGCGTATCTGACTCCTATTTCTGTTTTAATTCAATCAGTCACACTGTATTGTTCTTTATATTTCCAAATCATCAACTAATTCCATAAATATGGCTTTCTTCTCTCCCCCCTCCTTATTTTCCTTTTTGTATCCATGTTGTACTCTATATAGTGTAATCTTAGGCAATTGTTTACAGACACGTTACTTGTTAGTCCTGATGATGATCCGATATCCTCTTGAAAAGGATCTAAATGCCGTCGACACAGTTGTCAGCCTTACACACAGTATTTCTTGTACATAATTTTGTGTGAAGGTGACCTCTTGTATATTAGTTGTTTCGCCATTTAAGTATTTACTGAATGAAACAACCTCCAACTGCCTGAGCCTTTTGTACTTTACTGTTTGTCTGATATGTAGGTCCTCGGAAACAGGTTGTATCCCACTGTCCTTTGACTTGCATTTTATGTACCATTGTCGAATTAATGTATATATTAAAAGTGCCTCTCTCCGGCTGGATATTGGCATAAATATAGCACTGATTGAGGCTATATTCATTGCATTGATACTCTTTAACTTTTCAGGGACCCTTGTCTCTTGTAACAAATTAGTTCCCAAGGTCCCTGACCGATCTTCTTTGGGTGCCCTTGTCCTTTATATATGGCCCTTATCAAGGAGGCCTACACAGCCACACTGTACATGTGCATTTTCTCTCCCAGGACCGTACTTCACTCTATGCCCTGAAGAAGTTCATTGTACATGAACGAAATGCGTTGGCTGGCAATTTTCTGTTTTTGGATACTTTTGAAAATAAAGGATTCATTAAGACAACAAAATCAAGACTATATGACTTATTGACAAACCACCTTTTTTATCAAGTGGTGCACCACTCCAAATTTTGGGTTCGTTCATTATCTGCATCGCAGCTGGCACCCAACGACGGCAGGTGCTGGAGTAGCTTGTGCAAACTCAGACGGATTTATTGTTGAATCAAACACGAAGGGAACACAGCAGGGGAGTGCGGTCACTTCGTCCGCCGTTGCCCGTAACCGTACTTACCAAGGAGGAGGGAGGCCTTCGGGCTTGCATAGATTATAGATCCCTTAATAAGGTCACCATCAACAATAAATACCGGTTACCACTCATCCCTGTACTATTAGATCAAATAAAAGATGCCACTGTTTTTACCAAGTTAGATCTACGAGGGGGGTACCATCTCATCAGAGTACGTAAAGGGGATGAGTGGAAAACGGCATTCCGAACTAAATTTGGTTTATTAGAATACTGTGTAATGCCTTTCGGCCTTTGCAACGCCCCTGCAGCCTTTCAGTTTTTTATTTATGAAATATTCTGAGATTTTTTGGACTGCTTCTTGCTTGTCTATATAGACGATATTTTGATATTTTCAAAAAACCCTACCGAACACGGAGAGCATGTGAGACAAGTGCTCCAAAACCTAAGAGAACATCATCTGTTTTCCAAACTTGAGAAATGCACATTCCCTGCTTCCAAGGTACAGTTCTTGGGATTTGGGATTTCTGAAACTGGAACAGAGATGGATAAAAAGAAGGTTGCAGCCATCTTATTATGGCCTATACCCACTTGTGTCAAAACATGCAGTCACTGTTGGGATTTGCACATTTTTGCCAACTCTTTATCATGCACTTCTCTGTTGTGGTAACATCCATAACTAGACTAGTGAAAAAAGGGTTCCCTTTGTTTGGTCTTCGGAAGCACAACAAGCTTTTGTGGTGTTAAAAGCAAAACTCACCTCTGCTCCTATCTTAATACACCCTGATCCGGCTAGTCCTTTCTTTGTGGAAGCAGACGCATCACAATATGCAGTAGGAGGGGTTTTATCTCAGAGAGACACCAAAGGACAGATACATCCTATCATTTTTGTTTTCAAAGAAATTATTATCTGCGGAACAGAACTACACAATCGCAGAAAGATAATTGTTGGCCATTAGAAAGGCCTTTCAGAAGTGGAGGCATTATCTCTGGGGAGCTAGACATCCCATAACCATTTATTCCGATCATACAAATCTAGAATACTTTCACACCTCTAGAGGATTGACCTCCAGACAGATGAGATGGGTGTCTTTCTTTAACAAGTTTGATTTTGTGATCACTTACCGGCCAGCTTCACAACAGGTCAAGGCATATGCTCTGTCCCGTTTATGTGTGTCACTTCCACATAAGAGAATCAACCCTGATCTTGAGGCGCTAGTTCCCTCCGATAAAATACTAGGGTGCATTTCTTTTAACCAATTTTGTATCGACCTGAAGAAGACATTAACCGAAACTGACATGTCACCTTGGTTAGATCTACCCAATTATCATCTGGAAAAGGGTTTGCTTTATCATGGGGAACGGTTGTACATTCCGAACAAACATTGCAACCAGGTATTACAGTGGGTCCACTCTTCAGCTTTAGTGAGCCACTCTGGCATTCAAAAGACTAAGGATATATGCAGCAGATGGTTCTGGTGGGAAAACATGGCAAAGGATACAACATTATACCTCATCCTGTCCAATATGCGCAACACAGAAAGTACCCCATACCAGGCCTGTTGGGTTATTACATCCTCTTCCTGTCTCCCCTTATCCATGGCAAACTGTGAGTATGGATTTTATCACAGATCTTCATACGGAAGAAGGTTTCACCACTATTGTTGTAGTAGTGGACTTTTTTACTAAAATCATACATTTTGTGCCTCTTTCCAAGATCCCTACAGCCAGTGAACTAGTGTCGGTCTTCATACAAAATGTCATATGGTTGCACGGAGTGCCCTCAGTATTAATTTCCGATCGAGATCCCCAATTTGTTTCTAAATTTGAGCACGAAATAGGTTCCGCTTTAAAAATCAGTCTATGTCTGTCATCCGCCTATCATTCACAGACAGACAGAGCAAGTTAACCAAACTATGGAGCAGTATCTTCGCTGTTTGTTAGCGACCTTAACAAGCATTTGGGTAAAAGCATTACCTGTGGTGGAGCTTGCATACAACAACAGCTAACACTCCGCATTAGGCATGTCACCTTTCTTTTGTGCCATGGGTTTTCACCCTAGAACAGTGCCCTCACAAACCGCTTTCAGAGTCCCCGCAGTGGATTCCCTATGTACATATCTGAAGGAGATATGGAAGACAGCCCAATCCCAATTACAGTTGACCAAAGAAACTATGAAGAGAAATGCAGACAAGCATTGACGCCCTGCTCCTTGTTATGCCCTAGATCATAAAATATGATTAGCCTAAAAATACCTAAGATTAGCAGGACCAAAGAAGTTGCAGCCACGTTTTGTTGGATCGTTTAAAATAGTACAAATTGTCAATCCAGTAGCCATAAAACTAGAACTACCGGATGAATATCGCATCCATCCGGTGTTTCACACTTCCCTTCTCAAGCCCTTTGTTCCTTCTACTCATCCCTTGATTCTTCCACGTCCATTGATACTAGATGATCAGCAGGAGTACGAAGTGAATTGTATTATGGATTCACGGAAACAAAATGGGAAACTGTATTATTTGGTGGATTGGAAGGGATACCTTCCTGAGGAAAGAACCTGGGAACCCGCCTCGCATGTTCATGCACCCCTCTTGGTAGGGAGGTTTCATGCTTGTAACCCTGCTAAACCTTGCCCTGATAAAAGACCCTTGAGGGGGAGGTAATGTTACCACTCTTGTTCCTGCCCTGCCTCATTTGCCTAATGTGTCTGTTTCCCAGGCCATGTTTTCTATCTTTCCCCTTCTAAAACTCCTCTCTCCTTCCTCATTGGCAACAAAACACCATGTGAGTGGACATCACGCTATTTAAAACAACATATCCCAGACCCGCGTTGCTTGGCTTTAAGGATTTCCATGTGTCTTGAATTCCAGCTGAGAGAGAACGCAGGCGTGTTTAGCTCTCTACCTTCTTTTTCGTTTGTGCGTGGTAGGAGCTGTGAGCACTTCTTTGACTCTGCTGACTGCGGCGCGGTACCTTGTTCCTTAACCTCTCCAGGTGCACGGCAGGAGCTGTTAGCTCTTCGTTTGCCCCTCAGACCGCAGGCACGGTCCAACACTCCTACTACATTTGCGGGTGCACGGCAGGAGTTCGTAAGTACCGCTTTTGCTCCTCAGACCGCAGGCACGGTCCAACACTCCTACTACCTTCGCGGGTGCATGGCAGGAGTCGTAAGCACCGCTTTTGCCCCTCAGACCACAGGCGCGGTACAACATTCATAATACCTTTGCAGGTGAACGGAGGAGCAGTAAGCACCGCTTTTGCCTTTCAGATCACGGATGCGGTCCAACATTCTTGATTTTCTCGCGGGTGCACAGCAGGAGTTGTAAGCCCCATTTATATTACAAACCGCGGTTGCGGTTCTTCAGTTGTTTATCCTTTCTTGGGGGTGCGTGGCAGGAGCCGTGTGCACCTCCTTCACATAATAAATCGCTGTAGCGGTTATTTTCATTCTATACTGGTATGCGGCAGCAGCCGTGAGTACTTACAAAACCTTGCAGACCGCGGACGCGGTTCCAATCCTTATTTCGACATCAAGCGATACACAGCAGGAGCTGTGTTCGCCACATCAATTGTAATAAAACCGCAGGCGCAGTTCTCTGTTTGTTCATTTACTTTCCCAGTACACGGTAGGAGCCTGTCGCATCACTATGCCTTCATTTTTACAGCCGCTAACACAGTACTTTGGTTGTTTGGATTTCCCTTTTCTGCGTCTTCCCATTGGAGCACTGAGGCTTCTTGAAAGATCTATCCAGTTCAAGGATTATTACTTATATTCCACACACCTTTGAACCGTGGTGAGTTCACGTACCTATTTTGTTTCTCAGCCACTGTAGAGAAAATTTCCTTAAACTATTGTGTGCTCCCCTCTTCTCTTTCCTTCTCTAAAGTCCCTCTCCTGTTAATGTCTTCCAGACCTTGACCTAGCCAATTGGCTCCTAAACTTCTACTATAGAGATGCTGTCTGTGATTCCCTTCATCCTTTACCACGTTACTTCAGGATTTGACATCTATCACCGCTATCATCTATCCCAAAAACATCAGGTGTGGTCTATTCACGTCTCTTTCCCCTTGAGATCAATCGCCCATTCTGTTGTAGTCAGTGTGGAGGATTGGTCTGGAGGTGAGAGGGGGGACTCTCCGTTTCTGCGGTTACTGGTTTTCAGGCGAGGGGGATTGTGACAGTAATAGCTCACCTTGTGTGCATGAGTAGTGCATGTATTGAACCGGGGTAGTGTGTTTGTTTTTACCTGATGAAAGCCCGGGACCCCAGTGGCCATAAAGGGCTGAAACACGTCAACCAGGGGTAAAATGGCGATAACATCCTTAACCCCCCTTTTGGAAGTTATTTTAAACCATACTGAAACAACTGTTAATAAAGGGACACAGAGGATGGTCTGAGTTTTTTTTTAATCTTTTCAGGTACCCCAGCTACAAAATATATTCAAAGTGCTCCCTGAAATATGGTTGATCCATCCTGGTTTTTCGGGACCAGGATGAGACCCAATGATGAATCATACCACTACTAGAGTGGGTGAGCGACTACCAAAGAAAAAATATTTTTTTCACCACGAGAAGGGTTTCTTTTGTGAAGTAAATCTGCACACTAAGTAGGGGATAACATTTTGTGATTTTTGGTTTAAACAGGAAGACTGTATCCCTCTTCCTGCAAGTTGAAGTTCTCTATTCCCTTCCTATGAGCAGGATCTGTTGTGGACTGTGATGCACAGTGTTTGGTTTATAAGCATAAAAAGGTTGACCATAATCAGAGTGAATGTACTGCCCATCAAGGTCCCCGTCACCTTTAGCAACAGTTGATCCTCAAATAGAATGCACATCGCATGATGAAACTAAGGGGTGTCATCAATGTCAGTGATGTTTTCTACAATAAAATGTTGATGGTATGTAATGTCTCATCTTGTGGAATACTCATACATAATGATTATACACCTTAGGTGTTAAGAATGTGTTTTGTAAGAACAAAGTGGATTTCTTCCAAAAGATTCAGGACCTCTTTGGTATCCTTCAAATAAGGAGCCATGTGGGTAACCAAAGGTCTAAGTAACCAATCACTAAATTGAGAGAGTGTTTCTAGCAAGCAAGCTATCCTTGATACAATCAACCTTCCGGGAGTTGGTTGTTGTGGATCTTCAGGAGGATGTAAAAATAGGGGGTATGTGGGTCAGTGATCAAGAGGAACTTTAACTCTTCATTCTCCAATCATTTTGAAGAGCTTCCTTCACTAGTGAATTAGCTGTGTTAGCATTCTGGAGGTGGTATCTCAAGAAATCCTGCAATATTTATTATCATTCAGGTGGTGCAGTCATTCATTCTTGTAGTCTAATGATTGTAAGAGAACAGCAGCTCATCCTTTGTCTGCTGGTCTGATTACATTTCCATTGTCATTTGATAGGTTCTTAATGGTGTCCCACCTCTGCCTAAAGCGCTCCAAAGTTGAATTCACACAATATACAGAAAAATGCACAAATAGGTCAAAACAAAGCGTTAACATAAAAAAAGAAAAAAAAATGGATAGATAGATATTTAGTGGCTGATTTGCACACAGTGAAACCAGAAAACCTGTATGAATTACAGCTTCCCCGCTTAAACTGTGTGACTTTAGGCAAATATTTTATTTCACCAAGACTCTTTTTTCTTCATTATCGCGTATTAAAACACTTTCGAATATGTGAGTTCAGAATAATAGTTGTACAAAAACCAATTGTGTTTGATGTAATAGATTGTAATGTTGCTCTATGATAAACTATGCCACATACAGGTTTTATATGACAACTGTCTTGTCTCTTAGTTCACTACTGGTTCATCTTTAAAAACTATCACTTTTAAAAAGAACTTCTCAGTGCAGTGCTATAATGTGACATATTAATGTCAAATGCTTCACATGTTAAAGGAATACAGTTTCTTTAGTTCTGAAGAGATATATTTTACTTGATGGTTGTTGTATGATTGACATATCACACATTTTCAGGGCTTGGCTTGTACACAGGCTCTAAGAGCTGAGCCAGACAATTGGCTTGGCTCTGTTCTCCCTGTTAATTTGCTGGCTTGCCCAACTCTATGCTCTACTCTAAGTAAAACCACTCTTTTATCAGCATAAAAGCCTTCCTGATGCTGTAACTGTAAGGGTATTCCAACTGAAAAAATGTGATCTAAAGGCCAGAGCTGCTGACTTTGAAACTATGTAACCAAGTTCAAATCTCAGTGTCAAGCCAACATCCTGTCATGCTGAGCAAATTGCTTTATTTGCCAGTGCCTAACAAATAATCTGGCCTTGTGCAATGTAATCTGGAATTTATGTGAAGCGCTCCAGTTCTCCTGGCCCAACGCAAAAGCAAAACCGTAACCTCCCACTTGTTAGTACATGTATTGTTAGAGCAGGTCTCAATTTATTTATATATATCCCTCCTGCCCGCCCTTCCCATCAATGTGAAATGGCCTTATTAGTGCTGTATAAAGACTTTCTCACAGTTACCAGGCTTAATCATTACTGGCTCCTGTTGGACATGGCCCTTTTGACAGGTGTATCCCCAAGCTTTTTGCCTTTTGTCACCTATTTGTCTTTTTTTTTGTAAACCTTTTTATTCATTTTTAGGTCTTGTGCCTAGTGTTGCAGAGTGTAGCCCTGCTTGCGAAGCGCGAGACCTCTTGCACAGGGTTACGAAAGCTGACCACACGCACATGCGTGTGGTCAGGCTTTCGCCGGCTGCCATTGGCTTTAGCGTGTTTTTTTTTTTAAAAGGCACGCAATTGGTCAAAGGCGGGCGCATGTCCCACCTTTGCTCCGCCCATTCCCGTCGTTGTCTGTTACACGCATCTGTGCGGCACATACGACAGGCTCCCTCGCCCCCGCTCCTCTGTGGTGCGCGCATACCACTGGTTTCGATTCCCGCCCCTCTGTGGTGCGCGCGCACCTCTGGTTTAAATCGCGCTGTTCACCTTGACAACGGAACTTTGAGGCGACATTTAGGGACACGTAGGCAAAGCGAAGATATTGTTACATGCAACATAGAATAATAACTGGAGTCACTTCTACGTCAGAGAGGAAACCATGCAAGACATATATGGTATGACATAGTAAGAAAAAGAGGATTACAGTATGTAGAAGAAATTAAATAGGGTATGGACTGAGGCACCCTACATGCCACCACTGGAATCCAAACAGTGAAGGTCGCTGGATTAAATGTACAGATGACATCGTATATTTTGTATGGCATTGATATTATCAATTTGTTTCACACAGTATTCAAGTTGCACAAGAATTTAATATGAAGCATATCTGTTGCTGAACCAGTTTAACTCGGAAGAACTTTCCACGTTAAGACAGATCTTTAAATCAACCTGAAAATTTCTCGCTTCATATTTGCCAGCACCAAGATAAAAAAAAAACATTATTCATAAACACCAGAGAAACATAATTTTGAAGAGAGTGCTTCGGTCGCATTGCCTCCCTTCCTTAAGAGAATCTAATTGCGCGTCCCTGGCGCGCGGCGGGATGTTGTGTATTATCCCCCTCATGAAGTGATCAATGCTTTCCATTAATAAGACAGATAACAAAACTGTCTTATCATCGACACCCGCGTGAGGGATGAGCCCGGCTTTTCCGTTCCATTCCCGAGGCCCGGGCTTTTCAACGGCGGTTCAAAGTCCGGCTCGGTCTTTTCCCAGACAGAGAGAATTGAAAATCCATTTTTGGAACCAATTTCAATTAGGACCTGGGGGCTGTTATCGCAGATGACGCCGCAGAATGGGCCCTGTAAGTGGAAATGTCGCCTATCCTTTCTGAAATGGAACCTTATCAGGCGCTATAAAGATGGCCGGGGACAGCCTATCTGTAAATTACTTTTCTTCCCGTGTTAACTTAACCTTACTTCTGTCATAGGGAACCCTCCCCATTTGCTGGCAATAATCTACTGAGTACATTCCGCGCCCACTGCGCCCCCACGCCACGGGGACTGGCTTTTTTGCGCGCGGTTAGTGCCGCAAATGGCCAGAGTGGGCCGGCGCGAGCATTTAGTTATATATCACCTCAGAGTTTTATGGTTTTCCATCACCAAAAGTACAAGGAAAACTGGCATTCTTAAGTATACCCTCCCGCCCGCTGTACGCCTTGTGATTTTTCAAATGCAAACACCAAGGCCCACCGATTTCATTAATTCAGAGCCAACCAGGGAGGCTTTTCTCTCACATCACCGTCTCCTTTTGGCAAATTATCCCAAGACTGAGGATTTATTCAGTCAAAGGCATCGGACTCTGACAGGCAACAAAAGAACCCAGGATCCATCTGGTCCACCTGCCTGGCGAATGACGAGGCAGGGAAAGCCTCCCCCAGAGAAAGCAATCAAACTATTGTGTGGCGCTGCCAGACCTTTTCAACTGACAGGCCAGGGTAGCAGGAAAGAAGATGATCGAACCTTGGGCGAAGCCACCATTAACAGCTCCATGTGGGAAGGGAGTCCCAAGATATAATAACTGCGACCAAGCTCCGCTCCGCGCAACTTTAATAAAGCAGCAGGCACCAAAACACGAAAGGAGACTTCAATATGCTGCTCGAATGGTAGGGTCTGGAAAAGTAAAGGACGTTTTATGTAAAAAATAAAAAGCAAGTACATTATTTGGCAAAAAGTTTTAATTTTAGGAAATCATGCAAACTAAACCCCGTCAATCCAAACTTAAAGAAAAAATGCAAAACTTGAGGAAATAAACACAAAATCACCTCTCTCGGACGCCTGGCATCCTAGTTTCAATTCAAAAGCATTTTTAGGTCTCGCCTGAGACAGCGCTTTAGCGCTGCTCTCGCAAGAGCTTTTGTAAATGGGGGATCTGGAAGTGCAAACGAGTGCTTTCAGGCCTCCAAATACAGTGCATGTGCGCCGGCCGGGCGCGCGCACCATTTGGAGGCCTGAAAGCACTCGTTTGCTTTCACTTTCGCGGGCCACACGGCAGTAAAGATTGCTATCTCTTTGTTCCCAGCATCAGTGAAATGCAAATGAACAAACAGCGTGAGGCCAAAGGTCTTATTTTTTTAAAAACAAACCAGGTCACTGCTACAGTGAAAGGAACAACAAGCATTTACAATGCAATAGGTCTCGCATTTACGCGAGTTTGAGCTATTCACATTGCAAATAACAATGCCTTTTATTTGTGTTTTCGTTTTTTCAAACATAAATAAAAGGCATCGTCATTCACAATGCCAATAGCTTAAACTCGCGTAAATGCGAGACCTATTGCATTGCAAATGCTTGTTTAAATGGTGAATCATACAAAAAGCCATTCTAGCAAAACAAAACGCAACCAGCACACAAAATCATCAGAGAATAGGTTTTCACAATAGTAGTTTCAATCTAACAGGAAAACAGTTTGTATTTATAAATCATAAAACCATAAAATAGGTCAGCTACCCAATGTTACATAGGACTATGAAACAGGAATGAATGACAAATGAAATCCAATGGGTCGGGCGAGCCAGGTTTTTGCTTCACAGTCACCTTTAAAGTTCCGTAGTCCATTTCTAAATTGTCATGAATTCTTTAAATTGTCTTCAATAATGGCAAAATATTTAATATTTACACTGCACAAGTATTTCCCTCAAATGAGTACAGAAAAAAGAATTGTGAGGTTTATACTTTCAAAAAAGTTTAATAAAAATATGTTTAGGAAAAACGTTTTCGCTCTGATGCTTCATTCTTTTTAGGTCTCGTGACCTGCGTTGCAATGCACAGCAGTGCTCGCGCAGAAGAGAGTCCTTTTGCCCGGGGTTCAGAAATGAACCCTGGAATTGCACACGCTTGTGCGTGTTCATTTTCTTTTCAGATCTTTCATTGGCCCTTGCGTGCGTCTTAGTCTTAAAGACTGCACACAATTGGCCCGAGGCGCGCGGATAGCTCCTCCCATGGCCTATTGGTGTCTATTACGCGCACCAAGCGCGTAATAGACACCAATAGGCCGTGGGAGGAGCTGTGATCGTGCCAAGAGTCAGGCGTGACGCGCGCGCCACTTGCTTTTATTTACTTTTAGTATAATCGCGGCACCCACGCTTTACTTATAACATTGTAAGTAAAGCGTGGGTGCCGCGATTATACCAAAGGTAAAGAAATAGATTTTGTTTTCTATTTCTATACTTTTGGCATAATCGCGGCACCCGTGCTTTACTTTTGATGTTATAAGTAAGCGCGGGTGCCGCGATTATACCAAAAGTAAAGGAATAGAAAAAAACATCTATTTCTTTACCTTTGGTATAATCGCGGCACCCGCGCTTTACTTATAACATTAAAAGTAAAGCGCGGGTGCCGCGATCATACCAAAGGTAAAGAAAAAGATTTTGTTTTCTATTTCTTTACTTTTGGTATAATCGCGGCACCCGCGCTTTACTTTTAATTTTATAAGGAAAGCGCGGGTGCCGCGATCATACCAAAGGTCAAGTATTTTTATTTTTACTGTGCCTTCTTCAAACTAAGCTGAAGCGACCCTTCCAGCAAAAGTTCACGCACACAATAATTCCTCCCGATAGCTGCTCCACTGAACTCTTTGACAACTAAATGAAAAGAAAATGGCGTCCCTTAATCCTCTTCGCTGTAGCTGTCCTGTACAAACTGCTGGAATACTGATGAATTTGTAATCACACCGTGTTTTTTTCAGATGAGACAATGAATATATGGAGACAAGACAATCTGTTGAAGGGAGGGAGGTGTACATGCAACCATACTGTAGAGAGCTGATATAACGGGGCCATGCGAAGAACAATGTTTAGGTGAGAATTTAGAGGGTATGAAATGTTTAATGCTGAAGTTATTTCTCTCTAACTAAAGCTCAAGAAAAGCATCGGCCCAGGCAGCACAGCCCTCCTACTGTGCCCAACCAATCCTTTTAAATCACTCATTAAATGCAAGTTATGTCTAGTGTTACTATCTTAACGAGCATTTGCAATGCAACAGGTCTTGCATTTACGCGAGTTTCAGCTATTGCAATTGTAAATGACAACGCCTTTTATTTATGTTTTGGGTTTTGAAACATAAATAAAAAACATTGCCATTTACAATACCAATAGCTTAACCCCTTCTGTGCCACGCCCTTTCCCCCTCCTGTGCCGGGCGTTTCATTAGTGGGTGGGGTTCATGACGAGATAGTCGCGTCATGGGCACAGCGCGACCGTGCTCCATGACGAGACTATCTCGTCATGGGCACAGAAGAGGTTAAATTAGTTTTTGGGGGAAACGCTGTAAATGTACAATCAATATAACTGGAAGGCTATGCTGACTTTGTAAGACTTGCGTGTTGCAGATCGCTGCATATCTCTTCGGTAAACCTTGTACAAACCGAGCCATCCTCGCCATGAGGACTCATCTCTGACTGTTATTTGACGCTTTGTTTTTTATCTTTGCAACCGTGAAGTTGGCAGATGCTGAACGAAGTAGCTAATATTTACCCTGCGTGCTTTGAAGGTAAAATGGCGCATTGTTGCGACTGCCTCCATCATCAAGGCATGGAGTATTGACTGTCCTACATTGTGTGACTGATAACCGCTGGAGCTGCAGAAGGTATCTTTGACTAGTATGCAAGCGGACGGTTATACCTAAGAAACCAACACAAAAGAGCAGGGATTGTTCAGTCCCATGAGCGGGCGGTTTGCTACTTTGCACTACCACAAGGCACGCTGTCCAGGGCATACTGTCGGCCTTTGTGGCTACTGTTTTGGTTGGTCTAGACTGCTTCTTGGTCGGTCCGGTGCCCCGTTTGTATCCTCGTCTCTTCAGATGTTGGCACATCCAGCCTGTCCACTGTCGCACTCCCTTGACACCCATTTGCCTGGCTACGGGTGTGTATGGTCGGGTCTGTGCATAACTTACCTGGCCCTCACTCTACTCCATTAAAACATAAATATATGCCTTTGGGAAGTGTCACCAACTGGCACTGGGCATACAGAATCCAGCAGTGCCTGCCTTTGGCCACATTAACCTAAGATAATCTGTGATTGGGTATGGGAACTGGTAATAGGCACCAGAAGCCTGGGAGCTTCTCCTAACAGGCACGTGAAGCTGGACAGACAAACGGGGATTCTGGTTGTGTGTGTGGTTGTGTGTGTGTGTGATGTTATGTTATGTTATTTTAATTTATTCAGCGCACAGCTACTCGGAAGTGTCCCAGCGCTATAGACCGCTGGGGAACCCGTCCTGGCTATCCCTGTGAGATGGTCCCTTTCTGGGTATCTCCAAGGTGAAACCAGGCATCCCCGGCATCTGTGGGGGGCCGTTGTAGAGATGAGGCAAGCTTAATGCCCAGAGTTGCCGAGTGTGTTCCTGGTTAGAGTAGGTACCGAGGCGAGAATTATTGAGTCCGTTTTGACCCTGGTCCACGACCCTGCCGCGTCGGGAATTGAACCCTGGTCCCTGGCCGATTCTCTGCTTATGGGTCTGCCGCCTCTAACCAGTGAGCCACACCTCTCCACTGTGTGGTTGAGTGTGTGTGTGTGTGTGGTTGAGTGTGTGTGTGTGTGTGGTTGAGTGTGTGTGTGTGGTTGAGTGTGTGTGTGGTTGTGTGTGGTTGTGTATGTGGTTGTGTTTGTGTTGTGTTTGTGTGGGTGTGTGTGTGTTGTGTTTGTGTGTGGTTGTGTGTGGTTGTGGTTGTGTGTGTGTGGTTGTGTGTGTGGTTGTGTGATTACACATCACATAATTACACTGTATTCAATAAAACATAAATACACTCCACATACTACACAGTACTACATAATTGCACGTCACATAATTACTCTCTACTTAATGCAAGATAAAAACACTCCACACAATACCATTCTGTGACAGATAACACAACACAATACATAATTACACTGTACTCAATGCAACATAAATACACACCTTTCACTCAAGTTCGTGCCATATAAAAAAAAACAAAAAAAACAATTGCAATGTAATAGGTCTCACATTACTGAATCTTTGAGCTGCCATTGGTGTTGCAATATTATTAGCAATGCCAACAGCTCAAACTTTAATAATGCGAGACCTATTGCATTGAAAATGCTTGTTTTATTATACTTTGTGAAATCACCCCAAATATGCTATGTACATACTTGGCAATCATTGAAGCGAACCTGATGATCTTAATGAGTGATAGATAGGGCCGAGAGGTGGGGGCCAGGGGTTGTTTTTCATTCAGTCTTTTATGTCCTACTTCCCCTGCTTCCCAAACAAGTTAAGAGCCCTGCTTCTGGGAGCAGCCACTGTTTCTCATTTGGCAACTGCCTGCAAGCCACACGACAGCTAAGTGTTTCCCAGATGAGCATCACCACCAAGCATGCTCCAGCACAAATTCAAAATATAATTTGTACATCCTCTATCCATGCCACTTCCCAAGCTTTGCAAAACATAAGGTAGACCCACACCTGCTCAGCGCCAGGATACCCTACTGGGTGATAGTGTGCTCTGCAAATCCGCATAACACCAATGAATACAAGAAATGTCAATGAAATTGGCAAACACTGCAACAAAATTACTTTTCAATCCTTTTGGTAAATACAACAGCCCATTTTAAATGTTACTGGCAGTGAAATGTCATATAGAACGTGTACTCAATACTGAGAATTATTCGTCGGAGTGGCAGGAAAGGAGGCACAAAAAAGGGCCCTGGGATGCCTATGAAAAGAAAGTGGACATGAAGATGCTTTAGTACAGATGTTGAAGGTGAATGAAAGACAAAGTAGCACGAGAAGAGATGAGATGCAGCTGGAATGAAGGAAGATGACTGGTTAGTGGTACGGTTATGTGGATTTTGTGAGTATGGCAAAGCAGCTGTACTTTTAAAGCAGGAAGAGCATGTCCTGGTGTGGAGGGACCACTTAACATGCTGGTGTAGATGGTACATCAAACAAGGGGCAATTATGTAGTTAAAGTGGAATTCGAAGGACAAAGTATTAGAAGAGTTATCTGAACACAGTTTGTTGTAAATAACTCTGTGGCTTGGGCAGAAGGCAGAGATAGTGGAACGATTAAGTACTCGAGATGTAGGTTGGCAAGAGGGTTCACAATAATTGATGTGAATCTCATAATAACATTAATAAACTGTTTTTTGTAGCATCACTGGATAAGTAGTCATGCATTTTACTATTGTGTGAATATTTTCGGATGCACCGACCAGCTGAAGGCTGCAAGAAATCACACTTCTATGCCTGCAATAAGTGTAGCCTACGAAATAACATTTTCACAGGAACATTCCAGGCATACTCTTCCCTTGTGATCTCCCAGACTTTGTGTGTGGATTCTGTGTTCTGTATCCAGACAGAGAAGGGTCCTACTAGACCTCTTGTACAGGGTTCTGAAAGCTGACCACACGCTCGTGCATGTGGTCAGGCTTTCGCCGGCTGCCATTGGCTTTAGCATGTTTTTTGTTTTTTCTAAATGCACGCAATTGGGCAAAGGCAGGCGGATGTCCCGCCTTTGCTCCGCCCATTCCCGTCGGTGTCTGTTACTGTTACGTGCATCAGTGCGGCACAGACGACAGGCTCCGTCGCTCCCGCTCCTCTGTGGTGCACGCGCACCACTGGTTTCGATTCCCGCTCCTCTGTGGTGCGCGCGCACCACTGGTTTATATCACGCTGTTCACCTTGACAACGGAACTTTGAGGCGACATTTAGGGACACGCAGGCGCGTCTCTTGACATTTGTTTCCCTACCTCTGAGTTTTACATTGACTTTTAGTATTGGAATGCTACCCAAACGACTAGATCATTGATGCATCGATGCGCCTGGCGTTGACGGATTTACTAAATATTACACACATATATCTGCTATATTTGTGCACAGCAAATACTAAAGCCACCACTCCCAGACCTAATACCATAGGCTGGGCAGCCTCCTCAACTGCGCTGGTCGTCTTGTTCACCAGTTACTCTCTTTGGTTCCCCCACACTGGACACAGTTGCTGGGCTTTAAGCTCACCTAGATTCCGGACCCATAACTGCCAACGCAAAAGTCTGTCCGGCTTCTGTAACTCTGCTAAAGGCTGAATCCCTCTTCTTCAGTACTCAAAACCTCACTGCGGCGTGAAGCAACTAGACTTAAGAAGATGAGTATGCTCTCACCACAGTCAGCAAGCAGCTTCGTCACCGTGTCGGCCATCTTGGAGTATTTTTTAATTTATCGGGCAATACGAACATATTTCAAAACAATATTTTCTAAATTAACACTTGCAATCAAATATTTAAATACATATCGAAATTTGTGCAAATAGTTTAGTTTTGCTTAAAAACAAATCCTTTAAAATGTTTCTTTCGTTTATTTCTACTTAAATAGATGGTATCAACATATTCCATCGCTTTTGTTACAGATTTTTTTTGTGTTCCTTGGTGCATTTCAGATCTATGCAGCGAACCATTGAATCATGGCTGCTAGAATTACAGTAGACTTCAAGGTGTTTCTTTAAAGGTTGTCTTTCTTTGATTTTCGTAGGCATCGATTCCGTTCGAAAGATGGTCTTCACCGTGCCTGACGGCAATACGTAATACAAATCCGTTTTGAAAAAATTAAGAACGGGTCAGACTTCACGTTTGTAGTGTCATTGTCAGGATGAAACAAGCATTTGCAATGCAATAGGTCTCGCATTATTAAAGTTTAAGCTATTGGTGTTGCATTATTTAGCAATGCCAATAGCTCAAACTTTAATAATGTGAGACCTATTGCATTGCAAATGCTTGTTCTATGTGCATATAAAGTATACATTTCATAATGTCATTGATAGCTATGTAACATTCGTCTAGTTATATCGCCATTAGAACAGAAAAACATCAGGGTCCATTTTTGTTCTGGTAGGCATCTCGTGTCAGATCATGTATGGGTGCCTAGTGTGACTGGGTCTCCTCCTATCTCGTTAGTTACCGAGGTCTATTCAGTGCAACTGACTACTCTGAAAATTGGCAGCAAAGAGTTCACCTATTTGGACCCAACTGGGGAAAATAACTCTGGAATGGGAAGGGGGGGCTGGGAATGCGGGCATTGGTTGCTGATGGTCTATTGGCACTGGGAATCACTTTCACATCGGGACATATAAGACGGGGGTGGAACCCTGTCGGGGAGTTCCCGTGCTGCACGGGCTGTTACGGGGTCGGACTCCATCCGCGTGACTGCTGGGGAATTCCTGGGGGTGTTATGTGTCTGTTTGAAGCGGGGAAGGATTTGTCTCCTATTTGTCTTGTTGGCTTTAGGACTCTGGGCACTTTACCACTGCTGATCAGGGCTAAAGTGCATATGCTCTCTGTGTAAATTGTGATTCTGATTGGTTATCCATGATTGGCATATTTGATGTACTGGTAAGTCCCTAGTAAAGTGGGACAGTGCCTGTAAATCATATGCTACTAGTGGGCTTGCAGCACTGCTGGTGCCACCCACATGAGAACAAAACTGGTTTTTACTGAGCTCAGAGACTCTTGAAACAAAGACTACAAAGAGAAACTAGGGTATAAATATTAGACCTAAAACCCCAGAACCTTGGATTACTTTTGGAATCAAGAGGAACCTCTGCCAAGGAGAAGAGCTGCCCCTTTACCTTAACTGTGTGTTGCTTTGCTGGGTTGGCCTGCAGTTGCTGCTTCTGCCAAGGAGAGGCCAAAGACAGGAACTTTGCTGTGAACCTACTTATGAAGAATCTCCAAGGGTTTGTGTGTGCTTGCCTCCCGTTCTAAAGTCTCAGGGACACCAAGACTTCCCCACCAGCTTCCTGGAACTCCACTGCTGGGAGTTCTGACCTGCCAGGAGGTGCCTCTTCTAGTTCTGGGCCTCTGGAGGTTGTTCCTGGAAGCTGAAGAAGCTTGAGGAAACCAAGGAAATTGGTGCATCGCCCTGTAAGCGTCTGTTTTTCCAACACAGCACTGCAGTGCGGGAAGAATTTCCACGCACCACTTCCCTGCAGCCAAAGAATCGATGCAGCGCCAGTCAGCGGTTAAAAAAATCCACTGCACCCCGAGTCCAGTGCACCAACCTCCGAAGTCTGACATCACCACACCGACGCAGGCCCTGCTGTACGGCTTAAAGAATCTACACATCTTGGGACTGTGGCTGAAGAAATCAACGCAGCACCTGTTTTGCAGCCGCAGCCTCGACCTCCAGCACGTCCATATTTCCAAGCATCGCACCTGTGAGGCAAGTTTTCAGACGCAGCACCCACAGGCCAGAACTGTCTTGGAATTGATTCATCACTTTCCCCTACAATCCAGATTCGATGCATCACTTCAGCGAGCAGCAGAACTGTTGCAGTGCGTCCCCAAGGACTTCAATACTGACGCATCACTGTTCTACACTTCCCTTCTCTGCGGCTGTTTGGCCTTGTGAATTTTGATGCATCTGAACGTACATTGTTTAGGAAGAAGGATCTGCTTTTATGGTTCCCCCACTTTAATGTTGTTTCTAGCTCGTCTGATTGGGATCCTGCTAATCAGGAGACCAGTCTCTGTACTTTCTCCCCTAAATTTGTATGGCAAGTACTTAGGTGCATCCCAGATTGGACACTGGTGTACACTTGTCAGTCCCTAGTATACAGTACTAAGGTACCCATGGCATAGGTACACCAGGGGTCCCCCATGGACTGAAGCATGTATTATGCCACCCATGGGAGACCACTCAGTTTGCAACTACAGGCCTGCCATTGCTGCTTGTGTAAGCTGGTGCAAGCACCACTTACGAAAGATATAGGTTTCCCTATATCTAAGGTCACTGCACTTAAAACCTATAAGTCACCCCTAAGGCAGACCTTACAAACCTGAAGGCAGGGTGCTCGGTTCAACGTGTGAGGGTACCCCTGCATGACCAGGCCACCCTACAGCATACAGAGTCTATTCTCCCGGGTCGAAAGGGAGACAGCCATATAACATATAGAGGAGCACCGCGTCATTACGCGCTGACCATTTCTGAACTGGCTGTAACGAACCCGGTCATGTTTGGTAACAAACATGTTGGAATCATACCTTCCACACCGTTTTTGATTCCATGCACCGTAAAACTCCTTTGGGAGGTCTTCCAGACCCAGACCGCAAGCTAGGGCAGCTGCCGGCCAGAGACACGTTTCTGTCCTCCTGCTGCTGAGCCAAGCTCGGGCAGGGGACGGCAGAACAATAGGTATCCTGTCACAGGGAGGTGTGATCACCTCCCAAACAGGGTTTAGTGTATTGGGGCAGGGTGGGGGCACTTGCCAGCGCCACATAGTCTGCATGCAGGGCAAACTTGGAGCCCTCCATACATAGTCCCGTTCAAACCAGTTCAGGGAGCTGTTGGCTCCCACTCTGGCGCAAAACTATACAACTATACAAAGGACAGGAGAGTATCCTCCACCTTGTCCAGCTCCTCCCTAGGGAGGGACCCCTGAATCGTCCCAACCCTTTCCTTAGGGTACTTAAGGACTTACCTGTAGGTGGATCTCTAGATTCGTCATGGGACAAAATTAATTTTAGACACCACTTCTTCTTCAACCGTCTGGGCACTCTGGAATTCACTCTGGGAATCAAGGCTGCAACCGGGAAGACTCCTGCTGCTCCTGATTTTGTCGCCATGTTCGTCTGCTGCCACGTCCATGCCTGTGCACCATGTCTGTGCGCATCCACAACACCTGAAAGAATCTCCCTTGAAGTGAGGGAGTCACTTCCCTGCATCTGCAGGCACCGCAACTAAGCTGACCGGTCTGCTGATCCTGGGCTCCAACGGACTCCGAAAGGCTCAGCAACACAGGTGGTGGTTCTTCATACTCCTTGTGGCCTGCCCTGCCCTCTCGCCAAGTTTGAGGCCAGTATCCCTCATCGGAGCCACCCCTGTGCACCGCTTCGACTTGTAGTTGATAAGGCTTGTTGGCTTCCTTACACCAAGATCTTCGGGCTCCAAGTAGCCCACACCTCAAGCATCTACTGTGACCAAGATCTTCATCCTCACCACATCACTTGCATCATGGGCTTGATCTTTGGTGAGCTGCTCATGGTCCTCTCGTGACTCCAGTGCCTCCAGCCTGTGGGTTTTCTTGAGGGTCATCTTTGAATTCTTTGGGATCCCGATTGCTTGGGCCTGCTCTGACTCCCCTGCTTGTGGGATGTCTCCTGGACCTTGCTGGTCCCGCCATTGCACCTTCTTCAACTTCCCTGTTGGTTGCAGTTGCCAAGGCTTGTTGGTGCTCCCGCCAGACACCGACCCCTCAACATCAGACGTGGGACAGCTTTTGTATGGCTCCTGGTCTTCCAGTCACCTGGTCCACACAGCTTCAGTTTCAAGGTCACCGTCAGCTCTCCCGCAACACTCGAAATCGGTGGGCATTCTTCTTCCATGCCTCCTGGTCACTTCTGAGTGGCATAGACTCTGACCCCTCTGCTTGCAGGTTCTTCACGTCTTGAATCCACCTTTGGTTCCACCGGACACTTTCACCTTCTCCAGCAGCTGCATCTTCCTGAAGTCCTCCATTGAGTTTGAGAGTGGCTTCTGATGCCACTTCACACCTATGCACCTGGCTTCTGTGGGGCAGGTATCCTGGTTCCTAAGGTAGCCACAGGTGGGGTGGCTATCCAACCTTCTGTCTTCCACTGTTTTTTTCCAGGGTCCACTGGGAAGGGTCCTTCTTCTTTAACATTGCAACCATGACTTACCTATTGACTTGCATTCATCCCGCAGTCGTGTTCCCATTCTACACACGGCCTCCGTGGGGCTCCTGGTTACTTACTTCAGGTGGTTCCTTGGGTCCCCGGCACTTCGTATTCTGGGTATAGTCTTGACTTGAGTCGTGGTTCGCATACCACTATTTTAGTATATGGTTGGGTCTCCCCCTGGCGAACACTGTGTATTGTGTGCTACTTACCTGTTTATATTGAAAAGTATTGTGCACATTGTGTATATCTCCGGCTAGAAGATACCTGAATGTGTTAGTGAGCATATTATAATAAATACATATTTTTATAAATATACTGTGTGGTTCTTTTTCACTTAATCTATACCTATAGGATTACGTTCTGGTAAAACAAGCTGCTTTACACTCCTTCTGGACTAAGCCTGAAGGCTGCGCTCCATAGCTACCACTTAAGAGAGCTTTCTAAGGTTGTCCAAGACCACTAAAATCACCATAAGGATCATCTGGATTGGTACAAGGTGAATTCATTGAAACCTTTTAAAAGCCATATTTTGTATTGTGTATGTTGGATGTTTGTCGTTTTGGTCTTGTTTGGTTTAGATAAAGATACATTATCGTTCTAAACTGGTGTTGGGTCCATTTGCAGTGTTTTCACTATGTTACTGGGTGCAAATACTTTACCCATTGCCTCCGAGATAAGCCTGGTTTCTCGTGCCAAGCTACAAAGGGGTGAGCAGGGGTTCTCTAAAGTGTGATCCCTCTTACCCTGACTAGAAGCAAGGGTCCCTACTTGGACAAAGTGCATACCTCTACCAACTGGAGACTCCCATTTCTAACAGCCACTCTATCTCCTTCTCAGTTAGGTAGACCCTTTATCTCATAGAGTTTTGTCTTGACTAATATCTTGCCACCCTCAAAATAAAACATACTTCATGAAGAGCTTTGCCACCAACTATCTCTCAGTATATGACCTACTAGTACAGGATCAATGCATGTCTATTTGATAGATGTGGGCGAGACAAATAATTAATGGGGAGAGCCGCCTAACAACTAAGCCAAGGGTCTGGCTCGGATCTTGCAGGCTGTGCATGAGCTAAGCCCTGGACATTTTTGCTATGTAAATCATAGACCAAATATCATGTAAAATATGACAAAGTCTCTTCAAAATTCAAAAAGGCTTTTTAGATAGGGCAAACTCAACCTGAAGGTACTGGAGCACTTTAGATAAGCATGCTATATTACAGAAGGTCACCGCTCACTGATTATATGAATGGGGAAATTTAGTGATTTGCCCAGAATCACAGAATAATGAGCTGATGCAGAGACTCAAATTGGGTTCCCCAGATCCAAAGTGGACAACTCTGGCTAATGCCTCACCCAGGGTGGGGTGTTGTGATGTAAATTGTTAGTATAATTTTTGAACTTATGGTTCTTTGTGGCTTTCCTTAATAGCATATGTCATAGTTTGCCTGGGCATTGTGATGTCATATATAATACTTGGCATTAAGGCTATGAGGAGCTGGAGATAGGAGCCTGCTGTTTTATCTGCTTACAGCTGGGGACTCTATATTTAATAAAGAGCTTATTCATAATTCTTCTACTTGTGTGTAGCATTACTACAAATTTTTGGCGACGAACTGCTGGCGACCTCAGCACAAGAACCCATTGTGTGGCTCACGAAGTGCCACAGTACCAGAATTTGCGCTACTACTACTGGCTGACAAGAAACGCATACGGTCAGTTACCAATTCAGCTACAGTGCGTTCCTCCGTGCCACCATGTTTCTGGCGTGTCAATTTCAAGTACAATTCTTGTCATGTGTAGTGAAGCTGACTTACTGAAGTCACAGATTCCATTTAAGCGAGTACCATCACACGCAGCCCTCACGCTGCCATCATCTGAAGGGAAAAGTTTTGTGACGTATCACGTTCCATGTCACTGGCGTCTATTTTGGCAGAAGTCTTGTTCCAATTTGATACGCTTCATTGTATCCTAGTGCTTGCACGATGTCAGACGACGTACATGGCCATTTTGTAGGAGAAAAAGGATATTGTAACTGTTATTCAGCATTACAGTGTTTGAACGCAGTGGGGTGACGAAAGCAGCCTTCGAAATAAGTGGAAAGAGGGCAATTTTATCGGAATTCATTATTACAGGATTCTATGGCAAGACCAGAGGCTAAGATTATGCTTCTCAATCTTTACTGCATAATTAAACAACAGCCAATGAAAAAACAGTAACATATAAAAACACTACAAATTCGATGAGGCTTTGAACCACGCCTCCTTCAAACAAAAATCATATTAGTCCAATGTCTACAAAATAGCGAGGCACCATCTTACTGCCTCTTTCTTTGTTGCTCCCCAGTCAAGATAAGTGCCTCGTTATTTTGTATACATTGGTTAGGAATGAATTGCTTATATATGGCTTATATTTACTTTTATAGGAATGTATGTTACATATTGTTTATGCTCACAATTGCCCTTGTTAATGCATACCACCCGATTGAGATAACCGCGTGTTCCGTACCAGGAATGTTCTTCTTTCCTTTTGGGAGTCCGCTTTTCCTCCATGGTCATTTATCATATCCCCTTGGCGTGTGTTGCGCCTTCCTTCCCCGTTCGCTTTTCAGCAGTTTTCTGCCCGCAATCGTGGTCCGAGTGGCCGGCTGTGGCAGCCACGAACTGCGTTGTTCCCTCTGGAGTGGCCCCTCCCTGGAGCGAGGTCGCGTAGGCAGCCTAATTGGGCTCCATACGCGTACCTCGGGAACCTGCATGCCAGAGTGCATGCGGCAGCCTCCTGGTCGACGAGCTGGTGACGTCTGACCCGGGCTCGGATAACAGGTTATTTCCTCAACTAATTGACTATGTTACAGGGCCAAAACTTTATTTATCTCAAGTTTCAATGGAAAGACCAGTGGTTCCTATATCCATCCCTACCCTTTGGCCTCTCCTCCGCCCCTTGGGTATTCACCAAACTCCTGAAACCTGTGGTGATACGATTAAGGGAAATGGGAGTTTGCATGATCGTCTATCTCGAAACCTAGGCTTTGAGATAAATCTCAAAAAGTCCATAAACGAGTCCCTCTCAGGAGATAGAGTTCCTGGGATTCCTGATCCACTCAGTGTCAGCTCAATTACTACTTCCCCCAACCAAGATAACATCTATCAAGAGGGAAATCAAATCGACATTGTCGAGATAGATGGTTTCTTTGAGGTGCCTAGCGAGGATTGTTGGCCTACTGGCCTCCTCCATCCAGACGATCTTCCCAGGGACGCCTCACTATTGAGCGTTACAGCGCCTAAAAATTCTCTCTTCAACAGAACTTCAGCTACGATCACTCCATTGCTCTGACACCAGAAGCGCAAGAGGTGATTCTTAGGTGGCTAACACAGGAAGCGTGGATGGCAAGGCCATTTTTGGAGTTTCTCCCGATGTAGTCATCGAACCGGATGCCAGTTGTAGGGGCTGGGGCACAAGACGCGGAGATTTCGCTACCGGCGGTCGCTGGTCAGCAGAAGAATCGAACAAGCACATTAACTGTCTTGAGTTGTTGGCGGGCTTCTTCACCATCAAGTCGATCTCACCATTGAAGAGCAATTGTTGCATCCCCCTCCGGATGGACAATGTGTCAGCCATACGCTACATAAATTGCCTAGGAGGGACGAGATCTCGTCTGTGATCATGGTCATAACGGAAAGACAACTTAGTGCCAGACTGGAATTCCAGAGAGACTTCAGCGACTGGAAGCTCGAGCCATCAATATTTCAAGAGATCATGGCTATTCAAGGCCCTTGCCTCATGGATCTTTTCGCCTCTCGTCTGAACGCTCAACTTCCCAGACTCTACAGCTGGAGACCGGATGTGATTGGAACTGGCGCCTTTCTCCATCCTTGGGGATCTCAGACGCATTACGCCTTTCACCCCTTTGCGATGATCCCGAGAGTAGCGGCTCAAGTCCGCCGTCAGTCAGCATCGTTGGTCTTAGCCATACCTCTGTGGAAGACACAATCTTGGTTTCCGACTTTTCTGGAGTTGTCAGTAAATTTCGACTTCCTGTATTTCCACAGCTACTCCTGGACCCAGTCGGGTCCCCACAGCCGTTGATTCTTCTAGATCAGCTGGTTCTTATGGTGTGGACAATCTCAGGAGACACAAATTGGGCTCCCTCCACCCGTAAACGATATTCTGCTGCATGGAAACGTTGGATGGGTTGGGGCCTTCAACGGGAGGTGGATCCAATTTGAAAGATGTTGTGAACTTCCACTCAGAGTCCGGACTGTTACAGGTCGGTTAACAATCTTAGATCTGCTTTGTCTTTCAGATATAATCACACAGATGGGAAACCGGTAGAAATCACCTGTTTTTTTTCAAATTATTGAAGGGCATTAGGGTCGCACAACTCCCCGAAACCGAGATACACGCAATGGGACGTTTCTATTGTGTTGTCTTTATTAGAATCTTGGTCTGAAAATAAAGATTTATCATTAAAACAACTTTCTGCGAAACTTACTATGCTTTTGTGTCTCATCTCCTGTCGGAGAGTGTCAGACGTACATGCACTGGATATAGCAGGTAGGTTATTTTCCCCTCATGGTGTATCATTCAATATATCCAAGAGAACTAAGACTATGTCACGTTCAATTGATTACCCTGCGTTTCTTCATAATGACAAACTATGCGTGGTGAAATGTTTAAAATCATATGAAGAACGTACTTTGTCTCACAGAACAGATCCTTTAGGGCCTGTGCTTTTATCTATTCAAAACCCTTTTTGTCCTGTTTCAGCAGCGACGTTAGCTCGCTGGATCATAGCTGAAGCTGGTATAGATATTTCTGTATATGGTGCTCATTCGACAAGGAGCGCAATAGCGTTCAAAGCCTTTGCCATGGGATCAAGATGAGCAGATATTCTTAAGGCAGCTGATTAGTCGTCTGACTCAATGTTTAAAATATTTTATTACAAACCAATTTGACATGTTTCTTCTGTTGTTGTTGATCAGCTTTGAACCAGCATAATCTGAGCCTCCGGTCCTGGCATAAAATAGAAAGGTTTCCATCATAGGCAACAAGAATTTTAGATTCTATTAAGGACACGGAGGCAAGTATTATCCCACCCGGTGGGACAGGTAAGAATGAGTTCTTAACTGCCATGATATAATATGATATATTTGACATGTTTTTTCCCTCCCTTGAGATAAGAAGGTTCTTGGGTTCTATGATACTCAAACTTCTTTTTGATTTCCGGAACAGATTCCAAACAGAGTTGAATATGGAATTGATCAGATGGCATTCCGCATCCCTATGGATAAGTTGCCTCTTTTGGGACCTGCTATTTTGAAGCTGGAACTGTATCCTGTTTTGATTCACTTTTAAGAAGACTACTTGTGTAAAGAAAGAGGCAGTAAGATGGTGCCTCGCTATTTTGTAGACATTGGACTAATAATTGGTGTTTGGAGGCGTGGTTCAAAGCCTCATGGAATTTGTAGTGTTTTCCTATGTTACTGTTTTTTCACTGGCTGCTGTTTAATTATGCAGTAAAGATTGAGAAGCATAATCTTCGCCTCTGTGTCCTTAATAGAATCTAAAATTCTTGATGCATATGCTGGAAAATGTTCTATTCATCTTTAGATTTAACGAGCGCGACTGCGTTTATAACTAATTTTACACCTTGCAAACCCAGTAAAATTCACACAAATCTCCACAAGGTTCTTGACCATTGGTAACATTTTTAAAGCTACATTATATTTCCAAGGTACTTGACAGCTGCATTTACACATGTACCACGGTGAGCTTTGAAACATTTTGTGAGATGACTTTACATTATCTGTTTTGTTTAATCAGTTCACAAGACGTTTCAGAAGATTGTTGTGTGTGCGCTATGGCTTCGGGTAATACATTGAATTTAACAACTCCTCAGCATTTTGCACCTTTTTTCCCCGATAATTCCTTAAAATGGTGAGGAGAGAGAGAGTATTTTTTGAATTATATATCAACTTTTGATGAGGATGATGATGATTTCACTTCTGAAAGGAAAATATTGTTACGCTTGTTAGAACCTTTAGGGTTAAGAGTTTACAATCAAATTGTGAAAAAGCCTAGAGGGTCAGTTCAAGGAGATGTATTTATGATCAAACAGGAGGATTTGGATATTTACTATGCACCTACTGTGTTTGTGGTAATCGACAGGTACACATTTTATCAAAGAAAGCAGATAAAAGAGGAGATGGTTGAGGAATTTGTATCTGCATTGAAAAACTTAGCTTTAATATTTAGGTTTTGTTCTCTACATGACAAGTAAATAAGAGACCAGATTGTGATGCATGCCATCAACGCTTCAATACAAGACAATTCTTGGACCTATGGTGAAGCTCCATTACCAGAGGTTAAAGAGACAGTTAAGCGAGCTGAACTTACACGGCGATTACAAGAATGAGGAGAATGACAATAAAACGGAGCCTAAAGAGTGTGTTAACAAAATAAAGCAGAGTCAAAAAACAACTTTTAGTCCAGAAAAGAAAAGTAGTCAAACTAAACTGATTGTTAGGAAAAAATATTTAGACTACAGTACAAATATTAAATGTTATAGATGTGATTTCAGTGGGCATCTGGCTAGTGACAAAAAACGTGCTGCACAAAATCAGAAATGCTCTGCATGCTGGCTAATAGGGCATTAACAGAAGGTATGTAGGAAAAAAAGTGGGATATGCATCAGTGAAAGTTTTGGAGGAGAAATCACATTCTATTGACTCTGAAAATGATCAATGAAATATGTGTGTTTTAAGTATTGATAATGTCACAGAGGTTTCAGAAATTCTTGGTGGAAATCGTAAATGAGATATAAGCATAGGAGGAGTTACAATAACCATTACTGCAGACTGTGGATCACTCTATACTCTAGTAAATGGAAGGATCAATTTGTAACTGTTGTGGGGGGTGATCTTGAATCACCTGATATTTCTCCTAAAAGCTTCAACTTATTGGTTATAGAGTATTATTGTTTGCATTTAAAAACAGAAAGGCAGATTGAAATTAATACACCCATCTCAGGTGGGATTCTTAAAACACAGGCTCTCCAGTGACAACACACGTCTGTTATGTCATACCATAGAAAAGGCTACACTCCTTGAATCTCCCACGGTTGCCATCACAATGGATGTGGAGAAAGCCTTTGATAAATTTGATTGGAGGTACCTAAAGGCTGCTCTGGAGAAGTTTAATTTGGGCGATAACCTGATCAAAATGATAATGGCTCTCTACCACAATCCCACTGCTAAAGTTAAAGCTGGAGGTGTAGTCTCCTCTGCATTCAAACCTGAACCAGGGGACATGGCAGGGCTTTCCTCTCTCGCCCCCCCTTTTTCTCCTGGCTTTGGAGCCTGTCCTCCAACATATCACGGAAAATAAGGACATTACTGGTGTCACCTTTGGTGACTGAATAATAAAGCTTGCTGCATACGCAGACGATGTATTAATTGTCACTGAAGAAGCCTCCACTGCAATCCCAGCACTGATGAATACCATACACCATTTCTCAGAAATATCTGGATAGTCCCTTAACAAGGACAAATCCGAGGTAAAACTACTTAGTCATTATGGTGATAAAAGTATTCTAAGCTTGTTTGGTCTAACCTGGCAACAGAACTCTATCAAATACATTGGTCTCGAGCTCACAAATGAACTAATCACCACTCTACACACTAATGAAAAAATGTTGTCTAAAAAAATAGACTCACTTCTAGACAACTGGTCTTGCAAATTTTTATCATCGTGGGGAAGAGCAGAGACTCTAAAGATGATGATAACCCCTCTCGTCAATTATCTTACTAGCATGCTGCCCATGTTCCTATCAGAATTATTCTTAGAAAACATTGACAAAACCTTTAGCAAATTCCAAAGGAAGGGCAAAAAGCCCAGAATCTCTATGAAAAAGCTCAAGCTGGCCAAGGATAAAGGGGAGATCTCCCTGCCCAACTTCAGAAACTATCAAACGGCCTTTTTTTGTAAGCAGGGTGCAAAATGGTTTATTGATATCCCATCACATGTACCACCCTGGGTGACGATAGAAAAGTCCCTTATACATAACATCCCTCTCGCTGCATTAGCTACGATGGACATATCACACGTACCGCACTCTAGAAACATTACACAGAACACCAAAAGAGCCATCCTACTCCTTGATTCACGTCTGGAGGTCAAGATACAACACTCTTATCTAGCCTCCCTATGGTATAATCACACACTCAAAATTGACGGTTCCTCATTTTTCTGGTCAGACTGCTCACACAAGGGCATCAACCTAGTGCAAGACATTTCCGAAAACACTTCTCCTCTACCATTCTCAACCTTGCAAGATCGGTTCAATCTTGCTAATCTAGATTTCTACAAATTCCTTCAGCTTAAAGTAGGGCTTGCCAAAAAGAGTCCATCGGGTACTAATCTTTCTATCACTACCCTCCTTAACCATCTATCCAATGTAGGGCACCTGGTCTCGTGCATATACAAAATTCTCTTGACGAACCAAAACAAAACTATCTCGTAATCAATGGAAATGGGAAGCTGATTTTATCAAGTTAAACAGCCTTTAATTGGGCCGCCAACAACAAATCCCCCTTTTCACATAAAATGTTGCCTATTCTTTCACAAACTAAATATATGTTAACAAATAGGACTTACTGGACTCCCGCAAGACTCTTCAAGGTAGGCCGTACAAAAGACCCCATCTGCTGGTGCTGCAGCAAGCATGAGGGCTCCCTTGCGCACAAGCTATTCGAGTGCCCCCTCCTCCAAGACTTTTGGGTTAAAGTGTTTGACTACATTACACATACCCTAAAGATTCTCCCCACAAGAGATTTCTCATATATTATACTGGACCCTTTGGATCCCCAACTCAAGGAAGATAATGATCGGTTCCTTCTGGACTTACTCCTTACTCTAGCCTGCAAACTAATCCTAAACAACTGGAATAACTTCAAGGCGATCTCTTTTTCTAAATGGTAAGAGTGGCTAACTGTTCTTAGAGGCGCTGATAACATTGCTCTCTAAATTTCCCCTGGGAGATCTTAACGATGCTCAATTTGGAATGCGCTAGACACAAGTGCCTTTATTTATAAACCGCCATGACTTCTTCCACAGGCAAATCCACCTCCCCCTCAAATCTCTCCTTACACGCTGTATTTGACTTGCCCATGCAACTTCAACTTGATATACACTAGGCCCTACAGCCATCAGCACCACCATCTTCCCACAATCATGTGAGGCAAAATCATTTTAATCACTCCTGTGCATTCTGATATGTCATAGGAGTCAAGGTAAATAACTCTGCCTGTTTTTAACCTGCCTGTTTCTAACCCTCATGGTCATATAAATAGTGTTGTTTAACATGTATGTACTGTATTGTAGCTCACACCATACGAAATGTAATGACATGCTACGCAACCTTGATGGTATTCATTACTACATGACTATGTATTATCCCTAGTGCAATGTACCGATCAACTCCTACTGCAGACTGTTTACTATATCATTTTAGGCACAGCCTCCACCCCCTCCCCTTGGTGTTTCCTACCCTTCCTACTGTATATTTATTTTGTTTACCACTGTCTATTTCTGGCTGCAAAATGTAATAAAATACTTTGAACTCAAAACAAAGAAATGCTCTGCATGCAGACTAATAGGGCATTAACAGAAGGTATGTAAGAACAAGCATTGGCATAGCCAATAGGTCTCGCCTTTGGAACCTTATAAGTATTTAGTTATGCAGCACAATATCCTTGGTGCAACAACATCAACTGTTGCATGGCTAAACACTTATAAGGTCCCAAAGGCGAGACCTATTGGCTACACCAATGCTTGTTTACAAATGAAATCAATTCAGAGGGGAGCAAGAGACTAAGTCTGTAGAGGGTCAAAAGATGAGATATTTATTTGAACAAATTCAATTTTAGAGTGCTCACATAACAAGTAAAGAAAAGCATGGTGTGAAATAGTGATAGTGGATTTTTTTTAAAAAAAGGCATCGAATTGACAACAATATAGTGGAACTCCATAAATGATTTATACATATTATGAGGAGTTCATATTGTGGGGTGGTCGACGTTTCGAACCCAATTATTGGGGTTCTTCTTCAAGACAATGGTGAGCAAGCTGAAAAAAGGGGGAAGTGAAAGTTTAAGACCCTGTATACATGTATGCAAAAATAATACTGTGTACATTCTTAGTTAAAAGAGCAGTCGCTCCCTAAAAGGAAAAATTACTACATTTGACAAGCATTGTAATCATACATATTTTTAGGAAGTCAAAATTATTTTAGGGGTTCATAAAGTAAAACAAGGGTAGGGTTCACTGGATTTCACTGTTGGTGTTTGCTAATATAGCTATTGTATCTAAGTAACAGAAAGGTACAATTACCACGGTAGCAGCTAGAAAGACGGCAATCAGACAAGCAGCAGGTGGTATTACTCAATTCGGTGCAGAAAACAATCAAGCTAAACGTCTACTAGGTCCAAGGAATTAACATAAGGAAACTTAGGTAGCGTGGGCGCTGACTGCAAGTCCGATAGAAGCGCGTTAAACGGTAAAAAAGGGAACACAGTGGTAACTGAATTAAACCTACTTAGATTGCATGGAAGTCAGAGAAAATTGGAGAAAGAGGTCCGAAGTAATCTAGAGATCGGGGGAAAACAAGTTATGCATTTAGCCTTGCGATTTAGGACAAGGGAAATGTCTGAGGTCGGGTGAGGGCGCAAAAACACGTACTTTTATTAGCTGTAAACCCGAAAGAAGCTGGGTGGTTGCTGGGGACAGTGCTCCATTGCGGAAGTCAGGAGCTCCTCGTGGGCAGTATTAATTTAGAGCCACACTGGGGAGAGAAATAACTATGGTTGGAAAGTGAAAGGTGAGATGCCTGAGAATGGGGAGGGGGCGAGTCAGAAACTTACTGAAAAGGTATGAAAAAATCAATCAGATATTAGGCTGAGCAGCTGGGCAGTGTAGAGACCCGCCTTGGCAGTATCAATCTGAAATATAGATAAATGTGAATTAAGAGCTTCAAGAGCCGAGCGCTCTAGAAAACTATAAGCGCGGGGGGGTATTTTAAAATAGAACTTACTTCTTTGGCGAGGCGACAGGGCATTAAACGGGTGCCTGAAGCCGAGCAGCCGGAGGCGTCCTGCTGCTGATGCTGGCTGTTGAGTGCGGAAGTAGCGCCGTGTGTGTGTGCTAATTATACTAGGGCTCAGCTGGAGGGAGCCTCGGGCATTGCTAATTAGGGAACCTCGAGCGCACATGAAGTTACTTCCTTGAAAAAATGCCTGTTGCATGAGTGATTTAGTGGAGGAGTTAAAATGATATGCCTCGTATGCCTAATCGGCGGGAAAATACGAAAAATGAAGTATTGCAGGGCGGAAAATAACAGAATAGTTATTTGAGGCTGCAAGGAAAACCATACATATTATTCCGGGTGATTCGGAAGGAAAATGCCTGCAGCTGAGTGATTGAGTGGACGAGTTGTTGAAAGCTGCCTCGTATGACCAATCGCAGCAAAGTACAAACAAGCACGGTTCGATTTCACTTTCGTCCGTTGTGAAAGCTTTCTTGTCTTTATGGGGCCATGTGTTTGAAACACATGGCCCCATAAAGATAAGAAAGCTTTCACGACGCACGGAAGTCAGACGAGCCGGTCCAAATGGGACGGCTCAAAAAGCCAAACGAAAACATCACGACCAGCTCTTTTCCAATGGCTGGCCACCGTTTAGCATAAACGGTGACGCCAGCCAATGGAAAAGAGGGGCAGGTCTTAAAGCCCTTACAGAAAATACTTAAAAACATTCAATATTACCAGCGAGACTGCGCAAGCCACGCAGGCGAGACCTAAAAAAAAGTGGGAGATATGCATCAGTGAAAGTTTTGGAGGAGAGAACACATTCTATTGACTCTGAAAATGATTAATTAAATATGTGTGTTTTAAGTATTGATAATTCCCCAGAGGTTTCAGAAATTCTGAGTGGAAATCATAAGAAACTAAAATATTATAGAAGTATAGGAGGAGTTATAATAACCATTAATGCAGACCACTCTATACTCTAGTAAATGAAAGGACATGGAAGGATCAATTTGTACCGATTGTGGGGGGTGATCTTGAATCACCTGATATTTCTCCTACAAGCTTCACGGGGAACCTAGAGTATTATTGTTTGCATTTAAAAACAGAAAGCTGATTGAAAAATATACATAGCTAAAATTGGACCCTTGGTTTTAGGATGGTGGGAACAGGGGGAACTAGGAATCATTCTAAACCCCAACAATCCTGAACCGGTTTTATTAAGGAGGAGTTCAAAGAGACAAGGAAATTTTAAAAGATTTCCTAACGTTTTTTTAGGAGACATTGGGCAACTCAAAGGGTTCCAATACAAGATAATTTTAAAAGGCAATGCTGTACCATGTATACATAAAGCCCGTAACATTCCAATGGCCATAAGGGATGAAGTGTTCAAAGAGTTGGACAAGTTGTAGGGATAATAGAGGCAACTGAGTCTTCTGATTTGGTTTCCCATTGGTGGTCGTTAGACAAGCCAATGGGAAACTTTGATTAGGTGTAGACTTATGAGATCTTAACAAAAATATTTTATTAGACCAGTTTCCTTAACTAAAGATTGCTTAGCTTTTGTCAGTTACCAAGGACATGAAATGGTTTACAACATTAGATTTGACTGCGGCATATGACCAGGTACCCTTGCACCCTGACTGTTGCAGATGAACAGCTTTTATCACATTTGGATGTTTTCAGTTTGTGGGGGTCACTTTTGGTCTGGCATCTGCTGCTGCGATGTGCCAGAGACTGATGTTTCAACTTTTTAAGGGAGTCAAACATGTTATATTTTTCCATGAAGAAATTCTGGTGATAGGAAAAACAGAGAGGGAACACGATTCCAAATTCAGAAAAGTGATGGGGGTATTACAAGATCACTATTTGACTGCAGTGTATGCCAAGTTTAAACTAAAAAAAAAAAAACACTGGTACATATCTGGGACAGGAGATTAGTTGGAAGGGAGTAGAACCAAATGCTATTTTGGTTGATGCAATAATGAATGTCCTGGCACCGGTTAACAAACACTAAATAAGAGCTTTTATGGACATGGAGGAATAATATTCCAAGTATGGTATGAATTTTTCAAGTAAGACTTTTCCCTTTAGGAATTTGTTGAAAAACGATTTGAGAGTTCAATTGATAAGGTGAATGCCAGAATGGTTTTCAGTTAATCAAAAATATTTGCAATGCACCCGCATTGCAAGGGTTTGACCCAGAGGTAAACAGTGTGAGAACCACTGATGCTAGTTGTAAGGGATTAGGAGCAGTTCTGACGCAACTAGACAGAACTGGTAAAGAATGTGTCATTACATTTGCTTCACGCTCTTACCCCCACGGCGGAAAAATACACTGTAATCGAGAAGGAGGCACTAGCGTGTGTGTGTGTGTGTGGGGAGTAGAGCATCTTAAGGCATATGTATGGGGGTCAAAAATAACTTCACAGTGATCATAAACCTTTAACCAAAGCTTTAACCACTAAAGGTTAAAGCTTCTCCCAGATTGGCTTGCATGTCCGTTGAGTTATTGGATTACAATTACCAGGCAATTTTGTAATCTTATCTGAGAACACAAAACCACTTCCATATATCTGCCTGCTGAAAATGGTGTTGTCGAGCGTTTTAACAGGGTGTTAAAGAACACCATTAAACTTGCTAAAGGGGTGAATTTGTCATGAATAAAGGAAGTTTGGAGCACAGTTTTAACTTATCGCATTACAGTGTCGATCAACAGGGTTCAGTCCTTTTGAGCTAATGAGGGGACACACACCTATCCTGAAGGCAAATGCAGGTATGATTTCAAGGATGAGTGAATAGGCACCGTTGGAAGTAAGGAAACATTTTTCAGTTACTCAGAAGAGCAAGAAGTATTATGACAGGAAACACAATTGTAAAAATGTTGTGTTACAGGTAATAGATTAGGTAAGAAACCAGGTGTGTACAAGAAGGTGGAAGGAAGGTTTTGACAGCCTTTAAAAGTAAAAAAAAAAAAAAAAAAAAAGATATTTTGCAATTCGGTTTTGTTGAGTGATGGTAAAGTGTGGAACGTCAGTCACATATCCAAATGAAAAGCAATGAATAGCATGGGAACAGAAGTGCTGAGAGACACGAGACCGGAAACTGATGTAGTCCGTGGATCAAACAGGAAGCAATAGTTGTGGAAATGGAGCCTTTCATTGTCGGAGGGGGGGTGTGAATAAAGAAAGAGAATGTGAAGCAGGGACTTCAAAAAATTGAATCTGGGGAAGAAAATCTACAGAACGATAACCAATGCTTAAATCAGGTTGTGAAAATGAGACTGAGAATAACACAACCTAAATACAATTCTAAGATTATGTAATTATTAATGAAGGATCATATTGTATCTTGTATAGTGTCTCACCTTATTAATTGCTATAGTATTAAAGAGGTTTTGCTTATACTATAAGACTTGTGATAATAAGTTACACAATTTTTGTGAGGGGAAAGTGTTGTGGTGTAAATTGTCAGTGTGCATTTTTGATCCAATGGTCCTTTCTGGCTTATAGTTTGCCAGGGCATTATGATGTCATATCGAATACTTGCATTAAGGCTGTGAGGAGCTGGAGGTAGGAGCCTGTCATTTTATCTGCTTACATCTGGGGGTCTCTATATTTAATAAAGAACTTATTAATAATTCTTCTACTTGTGAGCAGCATTCCTACATGGGGACGGTAGAAACCAAACAAGGCTCGTTATGGACTTAAGGGTCTAACCGGTCCTGGAGCTGAGCCACGCGTCAGGCTCGAGCTTTCTTTCAGTGGTTCGCCAACCTTTACTATCTGATCATCCATCCGCCTGCTTCTTTTCACTCGTCTGCCTTTTTTGCGCTCCCCAGGACACGCCATAGCCCAAATCTCCAGAACCTTTCATTTTATTTCGAGCACCCTCCATAGACGCTAGTATATTCCTCCTTGGCGAAGTTCCCGTCTAGCCCGCTCAGCTGCGCTCTGCCTTTCCGGCCCTGTTTCTCACTGCAGAGGACGCACTATCTTCCAACGGTGATGCTGACTCGGCAAACAGACGTGCAACGAACGATTCTTGTTCAGACCGGAAGGTTGAATATCTGCCCGGGCTTGTTGTGTAAATCGTGGGCGGAAGAGGAGAAAGGGGGCGTTAAGCTGCCTGCACGAGGAGGTGTTCTGGGAAAGGAAGAGGCGGGGATTGGAGAGCGCGAGAAGAGGATCCAGCGGGAAGCTGCTGCACAGCTGTCGTTAGACCCGCCTAAAAACCGGACAGCCTCTTGTTGATATTTGGTCTCATGCTGTTCCCGCCTTTTCGCTGGTACGCAACGCTTCAGTACTGCATACTCTGGCGGTTTGTGTGCCTTCTGTACTCTATTCCTGGACAGGGTTGTGTGTTCGGGGCCAACGGTGTTATCGCAATTTTGGTGAGTAGGGGGCGGGTCCGTGTTGTCTTGACTCAGACTGTGTATTGAGCATCCAGGCCACTGTAACTTAAGCTTAGGTGCTCCCAAAGAGACTATTCCGCTTCTTTTTACAGGTGTAGTAAAGATTTGTCACGTCACCTGCAGCGTGTTAATACTCCCTCTCGGCCCCGGCTCCAGGATTCCCTATATATGGAGGATCTTACAGGTTCATGTGGGAAGCAGGCAAAAATCACTAAGCCGTTTAGATGGTTTATTTAGATAAGGAGATCTGTTCAGTATGGACATGTCTAAGAAGCGAAAGTTGCATATCTTGGATCTAATGGGAATTAGCTGTGATAACGCTAATTTTATTGGGCTCTTAACTACCTTCTGATGGAAGCTTTCTGTGGGCTGTTATTAAATGTCTCACCAGAACATTCACATTCTATCACCCAGACAACAGGGATTCCACAATCCAACCATAAGTAGATTACAACAGCTGTCTATTTCTACAGTGGTGGGAGCGTCGTAGGGTGCCCTGCTGCTGAGTTGTGGGTGGATGATCGTTGTGCCAACACGAGCAGTGGCGAGAATCAAAATGACGACTCACAGCAGATGTGATGCCGATCCCGGGTATCCCATATATATATCACAGATATTCTTTGTCATTAGGCTTAATGAAAACCCATAATGGGTTGGGTCTCCCCCCCCCCCTTCCCATGCCTCGGTGTCAGCTTCATCAAGTTTTGTAGGGCCCTGGTGAAAACCTGCTTGAGGGCTTCATCCTTGATCTCGTCACAATGTTTTCGAGCATCAATACACTGTTTTGTTGTAAAGCTAATTGATACAGTGTCATTGGTTCAGTGTTGAGAATACTTCAACTTTTTCACAGGATTGGCAGTTATTAAGGGATTTTAGGGGCATAAATGACAAATGAGCTTTATTCCTTCAAAAATTGTTTACTTAAGTCTTAAACCACAATAAAGCATAAGACCCGAGGACCAAGATGTAGGGGAGGTGAAAATAGAAATCGGTTGTAATTGAACATTCCCCACCAAGAAGTTTACTGTCCACTCAACATTCCAACCCATACAATACCCTGCCCAAAAAATTACTGTAATGAAGCGATTGAGTTGCCAAAGAATAACATTTTCAGAGTTTAAGTGCCACTGTCAAGGCCCACAGGTGAGGAGAACAACACATCCAGCCGTCACCAGATCCAATCGCTTCTCACTGCACATTTCAAATGACGTCTAAAATGACATAGCCCCCATTCCATTATAACACCCACTATTTTATAATCCATACTACATGCCCCTTTTTTAAAATATATCACAAGAAAGAACAAAATAATGTTAAGCATAATAAAATCACAATAAAAGAGAAGAAATGGATGCAATACCGTTGCAAAATACGAAGCAATAGAAAAAAAGAACACAATATTACATACCTTACACAGGCCTCTAAAAATTACAACAATGTTACTAGACCTGCAGGTCTAGTGACTTAAGTGTGTGTGTGTGTGTGTGTGTGTGTGTGTGTATATATTCATTCAACCTAATTGTAATTCTCTTGACCCCAAAATGATGTGATTATGGGAAAATATTTTAATTAATTGAGCTGCCATTGTCATCATTATCACATAGAGCACCTTCAAATAGGAGAGTTCAGCATGTCTGCTGTACAAAAACTCTCTTGTTTGATTTAATAGACTAAACGTTTGCTCCATATATAATGCAAATCTAGCCACATATATGATACATGCGAGTCCCTGACTTGCTTCTTATTTAAGTAACAGCATTGTCATCGGGGTGGGGGCAGGACTGTTTCTCAAATCAGGTTAAAAACTACCACTTTTAATCAATACATAACTAAAGCTTGAATTGGTAGCACACTGTAATTTGCAATCAGCAGATTTTACATTGAAAAGGTCACACAATTTCCCACTGACATGTGGTTTTACTAATAAAACTATAAAGTGTACAATGTTCGGAAATAGTTTCTGCAAATGTGTGTGATTTGCACATCACCAAGTAAAGTGTTCTGATTTCTTTTGCTCCCATTTAACTTTTTTTTTATTTTTTTGTAAATAAAACATCGATTTGCTCATTACAAAGATGCCTTCAGGAATATTGTTGATTTGGAAGATGATGAATTGGTTTTCGCATGGGTGCCTTTCTGTCAACTGCTGTCCGCGCACACAAAATGATGCTCACTGTATAACTGACATTTCTATCTGCGCAGGTTTTATGATCATTATGAACTTATGTGTTTATGTATTATTGTGTGACCTGACCTTTTTATGGATATATTTTATCCAAATAAAATAATTGAATTGAAACTCTGTTTGCATCACACTTCTTAATTTAAACAAAAAATGTGATTTCGTAAATTCCAGATCTATTATGAAACATTTGTATTCTTCAGTATAATGCTATTTATTTAAATGTTATGTGTTAGAGAGGAACAAATGACATCTTCAGACAGCCCACTTGACAAAAACCTCTAATTGTAGTAAGAGAGAGAAAAATAAACTCAATTTTCCAAGCAGCAATTAGTAAAAAGACAGTGACATTTGGCCTCTTTCCTTGAACAAACAGCAAATGTGTCAGTATAAACCAGATTTAATGGCATCGTTATTGCTCATTCACCTTCTGAATGAACAGAACACCTGTTTCTTTCCAGCATAAGTTCAATTGCGAGTGGGCGAGGCCTGCTTACAGGAAAGTGGCAAGAAAAAGATGCTAAAATAATACACCTACGCAAATACAAAGGTAGAAAAGTATGAAAATTCACTATACCATTCCTAAGGAAAAGAGAATGAAACAGTACTGTAGTAACAGATGAAAGAAAAAAAACTTGAAATGACATAACCAATCCAAAAATTCTTTATTTCGGCCGTATAGGCCATAAAAGATACAAAAATAAAACCGTTAACATTGCATACAAGAAAATATGTAATCACGCCTGAGAACCATTGGATTGCAAATTTAGAAATAAAAATAGTGTCCATATTTACAATAAGAAGAATGATGATCACAACATTTTCCAAATTTGCATCAACTAAGCATTAATTTACGCCTTTTCGTCCACATGGCTGTCAAGAACTTGCTTACTGCAAACACAATACAATTTGAGGTACTAGTCTTTAAAATTCTAAACGTTTGTAAACCGTTTTTAAAACCTAGATTTCTGCATAACGGAACCACCCAGTACTTCCTATGTTTACTATAGGCGGGACAGAAGAAGAGCACATGCATTTCATCTTCTGTACTACAACTGCATCCTGTGCAGGTCTTATCTACTGAAACTGTCCATTTACTTGTAAACACTTTAAGAGGGAGAGTACCATATCTCCATTTGATAAAAAGCTTTCTTGCTAAAATTGGAAAAACAATATCCATAAAATCCTCAAATTTATAAGAACTTTTGGAAACGAAGAATGATTCAGTAAGGGTGCCAATATTAGGGGCGCATAGTGCCGAATTCAAACTCTTCTCTTTGAAGAGCCCTGCCAAGGTCCTACGCGATAGCTCAAGGCATCCCCTCTCTGGGTCGCTCCACATGTCAAACAAGCCCAAGCGTTGGAATTCACGTTTGACAAAAGCCAACCAAGGTATTTTATCTGCGTTGCAGAGGCTCAATACCTGCTTCAGCTCCTGTCTATAGTGTGACAATTCCGCAGTGGTCCATAGCCTATGCCAGAACCTAAGTGGTTTCAGTGCTAATTCATCTTCTATAGGTAAGAGTCCCAGATCTAATCTTAAAGGGAGGAGTGGGGTGCCTTGTGGAAGTGACAGCAGCCGTCTAACAAAATTAGATTCCAGTTTAGAGATTTCAAGACTAACAGAATGATCCCACAGCTCTCCGCCGTAAAGTGCTGCAGCCCTGGCTTGAGTTTTGTAAATCTCCAGAGCTGGGCTTACTGGCTTAAATGTAGATGAGTTTGAAACCTTCAAAATGCTACCCGCCAATTGAGACAGCTTTAAACGGGATTTTGCTTGTTGTGGTCCCCAAAAGAGGTTTTCATGCAATGTTACCCAGAGATACTGGAACGTAGTGACCCTTTCGAACCTTACAGACCCCAGGGTCGGGTTTAGACGTGTAGATGCCGAAGGATTGAATATCATGTACTTTGTTTTATCAGCATTTATCTCAAGGCCCCTGCATCTGCAAAAGTCCCCAAACCCGTCCAGTATCCGTTGTATCCCCATAGGGGATTTGGAGAGCAGGAGGGTATCATCAGCAAACATGATTGCTGGTACCCTCCTGCCCGCCAACCTTGGTGCATCATTATTGGGGAGACTGTCAAGATGCGAAATTACACCGTTGACATAGAGGCAAAACAGGGTTGGTGCTAGGACACAACCCTGTCTCACCCCCCTGCCAACTGGGAACCTAGATGACAATGCCCCGTTACTTCCGCATCTGACCTGAGCAAAATTCCCATCGTGGAGCCTTATCAGTAGATGCAGAATTTGTGGTGGAACACCCAAGTCCTGGAGAACCCCCCACAATTTCTTCCTTGGTACTAAATCAAACACGGCCCTGGGGTCCACGAATACCATGTATAGGCTGCCACCCTCGATCTGACATAACTCTAAAATAAAATCCTCCAACTTCTTTGGTAGTCTCACAACCCTTTTTAGGTCTCGCCTAGCTATTGCGTACCAATCGCTATGCGAGACTCTAGTAAGGGGCTCTCAAAAGTGCTCCCAAAAGTGGATTGCATGGCGAGCATGCACACAATCACGTGCATCGTGCCGCCATGCAATCCGTTTGGCATCGTACTTCAAAGGGTCCGCTCCCCCGCCTGGAATGCGCGCCCCCGCCAAGCGCGCGCGCCACGCTCCGCCGGGCTTGTCTTGTTTAATTAAGCTCTGATCAGGCTCGTCTTCTGTTGTTTCTTATTTAAAGGATGTCATTTGTCAATAATATTAGCGCTTCGAGGTCGCGATTGTAAGGGAGGCCGCGCGCATTTCTTTTTTCTTACGGCATCATAAAACTGAATGTCTTGTAGGCTTTATTTATCATAGCGGCGGGTCACTGATAGACCCACGCTGTCCACTTACAGTTTGAAATCCTCATTTGTTTTCCTTCCTTAGATGCACGCCCTGTTTTCTTTAATAAACACAGCACCCGGCGCATTTATTTTATTTTTTAATTAGGCTCTGATCAGGCTCGTCTTCTGTTGTTGCTTATTTAAAGGATGTCGTTTGTTAATTATATTAGCGCTTCCAGGTCGCGTTTGTAGGGATGCCGCGCACATTTCTTTTTTCTGTACCGCATCTTAAAACTGTATGTCTGTCTCATCAGGAAGACCCAATTATGAAAACTCCCCACCTCCCTTTCCTCAGCTTTTTGTTTTGTACACATTGGTTTCATATGCTTTATTGTGCATGCTTTATTATGGGCAGCAGCCATGCATAAGCACACAGCATGGCGGCCGGTTGGGGAGGCCGTACGCATTTCTTTTTTCTGCACTATACACCTCAGAGCTGAAGGGAAGCAGTATGCCTCTGTTGCCACTGCAAAACCCACTGGAGGTGGGGCACAACAGAGCACGTTGCCTTAAATGGCGTCCAACCGATGCCATGCTTTTAATTTTGCCTGTTTTTCCATCCAACTACAGTGATTACTTTCTAAAACTCTCCGATCTCCCAATAGCCAGCCACAAGGCGACGGTCATATCACTGTAGACAGGGTAAAACACTGGTATGTTGCCCAGTATTAGCCCACAAAACAATGCCATCGTACAATTTACAGCGTTGACTACGTGTGCACAGAGCTTTATCAGAGTGCACGGAATGCTACGCTCAGATGTACAGCGTGTTCATTATGTTTCTAACGCTCCACAAACCAGCATTGGCATAGCCAATAGGTCTCGCTTTTGGGACCTTATAAGTGTTTAACCATGCAACAGTTGCATAACTAAATACTTATAAGGTCCCAAAAGCGAGACCTATTGGCTATGCAAAGCGGCCGTGTGGCCGCAAAAGTGAAAGTGATCGCGATCACACATCAAGTGAAAGTAATCGCGGTAAAGCGCCCGCGCACATGCACTGTAGCTCTAGGCTGGCCTGGTAGCACTTTTTGGAGCCCTCTCAATAAGTCTCGCCAGACCAGCGCATGCGCTGGGTCAGGCGAGACCTAAAAACACTTTTATGGGTAGGTATCTAGGGAAGCGATTGTGTGGTTTTATTGCCCCTCGTCATCTTTTGCAATTCAAGCTGTATGATTAACACAGCTCAGTGGGAACTCTGCATGTTACTGCGTGCAGCCGGTAGGTCCGTTTTTGATTGGTTATTTCTGTCTTTAAGTTCATACTGACTGTGTCACGTCTCAAACTGCTCCCTTGTGACAACGTCTCACGACTAGCTGGTGCTATCTTCTCACACAACTGGCTAGTGCAAACTTCTCAAACATGTATGCCCTGCGTGCCATCTTCTGACACAACTCACTAGTGACGGTTTCTCACATTGGCACAAGTGCTTCATAGTGCATGCTTCAGACACCATACACCCGTTCCAAGTCCTTACATTAGACACACAGGCCAACTCTTCCCACGGCACACTTCGGTATCACCTTCTTGCGTTAAACACCTGAGAAACTTCTCAGACTACAGTACACCTGTGCCAGGCTCTCAAACTTCACACCAGTACCACTCCCTGACCGTCACACTTCTCATCAGTGCATAGTTCTGACACTATACTTCAGTTCCAGCTTCTTACGCTTCTCCGTAGTGTCATTTTCTTACATACTCCTTATACTGCACACATTTGTTAATTTTGCACCCTGCCCTAGAGTTCTTATTCTTTGCGCTACTAACCGCTGCACAGCACACCAGTGTAATCTCCTCTCGCTGCTCATTATTCAAAATAGCCCCTGCACAGCACAACAAAGCAAATATTTCACACCAAACCAGACTCCTCACAAGGTCCATTATTAATCAATACAATGAGTACGAGAGGAAGTTTTCACTGTGTTCACTAGTGCAAGCTCTTCACATACCCACCATTGCCCACCACCGATTATCCTTATTGTATTTTCACTAATCATCTGTGCCAGTTTTGTATACAGTCCACCAGTGTATGCACCTCATACTTGCAACTACTGAAAAAGTACTCCCACTGCCCATCAGGGTCCGCTTCGTAGCATGCTTATCCGCTCAGTCTCCAAACAGCAGATAAGTGTGCATCAAACCTCCTGATTCAGTGAGGAGTAATCTTAAGCCACGATAAATAGAGTGCGTTACACGATTAACCCATTCATTCATTCATGTAACAATTCAATCATTCACTATGTGCTACATTACTGCAAAAAAGCGAGTGGAAGATAAATCTCAACTCATTTGAATGCCGTTTATTTGGCATAGGACAAAAAGACGCTCACTTTATTCATCACTGAGAACTTTTTCCACTTCGGAGTATAATCGAATTAAACAAGGCAGGTGGCCTAAAGAGGGCCCCAATCTCCCTTGTTTTGGGGGACCTGCCTTTTATGAAGGGAAACTTGCGTTTTAATAAAAAAATAACTCCTGATTAAATAGTGAACGTGTTAGCCTTCTTTCTCGTTCACTTGTGCTGCTTCCTGTAGGTGGCGCTCCTTTCTAATGACAGTGCAGCAGTTGCAGTGTCATCGATGCCTAGGGGTCTAAGGGCGGCACTGCTCCCCAATTATGGCTATCTGGGAGATTTGGAGTGGGGACACATTTTCTTTCCTTGCTTTGCGGCTAATGATCCTGTTCTGCGCAGTAGCATAGCAAGGCTCTGGTCCAAGCAAAAAAACTGCTGAGGTAGTAAAAAACGGCAATTATCAGGGTTTCATGTGACCCGGCGCCACTGCACCCGCTGTATCAATGGCAGTGATTCCTTGGTGTGTCTGCAGATCACCTGTAGTTCTTGGGCCTGGACTTCGCTGCTGCTCCCCCAGGGTGTGTCTGCGCTGCTCGAATCGGAACTGTCGTAGATAGACACTGGAGGTAGGTGTGCTGAGCACCCTCAAAATAATCATGCTTCAGTTCAGAAGGCGGCATAACAAATACATCATTTAAATCATGTTCTTATCTCGTCAAGTTTCCCGTGGCTTCAAGGACACAGGTCAAATGTCAGGCTATGTCTTTTGATAAATTGTCACTTATTCTTTTAACGTGGAGATTGGAGTTTACTTTTATTTCTCTGGCTGTTTGTGAGATGAACTATCTGACAATTTTCCTTAGGTGTAGGGAGTGTGAATAAATAGCCTGTAGGATGTCATTTTTTCAAACAAACAACATTTAAATGCCTGTAAATGAAATGTACAAATATTTCAAATTATATCCGCTAATAAGCGCAAATGAAGTACAATTTTTTGTGATTAGGAAATGTAATGTGATGCAAAGATTTTAATAGGATCAGAAGAAGTCAAGACACTTAACTTGCTGATGTGAAATGATTTCTTTTTCATTAATTTACTTTTATAGCAGTTGCGGTACACCACTCTTTACTTATACACATATTAAACTAAAGCGCAGTTTGCTGAGATTGGAACAATAGTAAATAAATAGAAAAAAAGACGGCAGCAGACAACATTTTTGGCACGTCCTGCTTGAGCTTTAAACATCTAAATCTATAGCGTGGCATGCCACCATTGCTACAAGTGTCAATAAATAACAAAACAAAGGCAGGCAGACGCCACACTTCTTTTCCATTTACAAAACCAATAACTCTCCATTTAACTAATTAATGCGCGACCTATTGCATTGCAGATGCTTGTTATGTGAGGAAGTATTCACAACATCAGAATTAGTTTCATTTCTTGTTTCATCCTGTTCTAACACCTGGTCAATTCTGTTATCACTGAACAACAAGTTGTCACCTTCATCCTTCTCTTACTCAAACATTTTTCCTGCTCTTGTTTAAGTACCACAACTGACCTCTTGTTTCACCAACCTTTGTTTCGCAATAAAACAGCAGAACCAGTTACTCTGTCCACCTGAGCCCGAAAGCGAATTTAGATGCACCTTTAACATTTGAAGTGGGTTTGACAAGTTAGAGGGAAGTTGTATCATGATGCGTGTCATAGAGCCAATCCCAAGTTTATTGGAGTTGGTGATTGGGTGCGCATTGTACCCAATCACCAGCTCCAATAAACTTGGGACATTTGAACCAGGCAGACTCGGCCAGCAGCGTGCCTTTCACTGCTTCTGTGGTGGGACTCAGTCCCCCAGCAGCCCTCAGCTTCGGGAGGCGGAGCCAGCCCCCCTCCCCCAACGCTTCACGACGACAGGGAGACTCTGGCAACGTGGGACATGGGTGCGCGCGGTCCTGTCTTCGCCCGTCCGTGGCTGGCCAAGGCTAGGCCACGTCGCTTTCATTTGCAAAAAAACTCTGAGGCCACCTAAGATCCAGCTCGGCTGCCCTGCAGTGGCGGTTGAAGTCTACGGTCAGTGAAGTGTTTTTGCAGCTTTTGATTTTAGTTCCGCACATTGCAGTTCCCTACACCTTTCCTCCTTACTCCGTTTTCCTGTTGCACAGTATAGAGGGGATCCCTTTGGCTGTTTGGTGCAATCATGGGGAAGCGGGCATTCCACGATCAGGTGCTGGCCCAGCCACTTACCTCGTCTCTGCCTCCTACATCAATTGACAGAATGTTACAGAGGGCAGTAGCAGTAGTGGCAACTGAAATTGGACTCGCTGAAAGACGGCTATCCTTAACCCCAGACCCCTGTTGCTCAAAGACTGGTTCAGTCCCCCGTCCAGCGGGCGCTGTCTTAATAGCGTAATTCATTTTTGATTCAACAGGAAATGTATATTGAGGCTGGAGCCGCACTTAAAGAGCATCTGCAGAAAGGGGGTGAGTTCACAGGCCTCCTCAAGAACGATAAATCCAAAAAAACAACTCACCCCCACCCCCGGTAGCACGCCTAGACACGCTGGTTGAACTTTGTGAATAACGGGCTGTGGGGGGGCTGAGGCTAGTTGCCAGACAGCCAATCACAATACAATGTCCTTACCTAGGCAAGACACACCATGCGCTCAAAATGATGCCCTAGCCACAAATACTCTTCGTGGTAATTGTGTGAAAATGAAAGGTGGTTTGCACATTCCAACTTGGCACTAATGAGCAATAACATTCAAAAGCGTGACCCTATGAGCCGTAGGGAGGGGGAAGGGAATGAGTCCAGCAGAGTGGACAGGGCTGATAGGGGTTGTTTTCCCACCATAAACCTATTCCCTGCCTCGTCTCCATGTGTCCTCGTATTAGCAGGGGTACCCCAGATTAAAATAAGTCAGAGGGAAACCCAGCACAAACTAATGAATACATGTTTGTTTTGGCTGGTCAGACACAGGCAGTTTACTTACGATAAAGCAGGGGAGATTCTCATGACCTGCAGGGTTAGCTGGGTAGGAAATGGATCTAAAGACATGCAATGGGACTGCCTTGTGATCAACTTTAGAAATCCAATGATTGTCCACAGACTCTTGCATACAAACTATTCCAACCAGGACTTGGGCACAGGGATAAGGTCCCCTGCTTGGTTACTTCTATAAATCCCATCAAACAACATCAATTAGGGCATACAATAGCCCAGTGCAGGGCATGCGGAACCCAAACCATCAGCACATGGGACACACGTACCAGTTACCCAGACCCCTGCTCTTCAATCTACCTATATCCAACAGGTTTTGGGTCCTGGAGGAGGTAGACTGACTAATAGAACAACACGAGTCTGATAAGGCAAAAAACCTTGAAGGGAGCCCCATGGAGAGGGTAAAGCCCTACACGGAGCCATGTAGCCTAAAGAGTATCCATGGGGCGGGGATTAAAGTACAAAGATGCAACCCGAATCAAACATCGGAGTAAGGGACAAGGGGGGGATGCAGGGATGGGCGAACGGTTAAGAGTCAGTTATGTAACGTTAGCCAACCTGGCTCACCCATCAAAACCCCTATGATCTCAGCCCAGGGTAACAGCAAAGGAATGCATGAAGGCCTAAGTCCTCTAGCTAACATTCTTCAATCTAGTAGTGAGCAATCGTGGCCAGGGGGAGAAGCCCAAGTGACCTTCAGAGAGTGACATTGTCCCCCAATATTGATATCCTTCCTGTAAATCAAGATTAACATGGAGCACCAACAACGCTGAGGGTACTGTACTCAGAAATCCAACAGAAATCACTGCAGGCTTTGTCAGGGCTTTATATCTAAAGCAAAGGCATATTCTGTTCAGGAGGAACATCTCTCTAGTTTCTTCTTTCCGTCACCTGGGTCAGATGACCCTAGAATTTCACCCAAGAGTGTGGTTTGAAGCTTCTGAGATCGTGTATAAGTGCTGAGTTTTGTGCTTAGTACCTAATCCAACGTTGATATTATTTATCCAAATGTCAGTTGGGTACTGTGGGGGGCGGGTGTAGTTTTAGATGTAAAGCCCTGACGAAGTCTGCTGTGATTGGGACAGCAATAAAAGGAACACGTCTTGGCGAAGGGGCATGTCTAATATGATTGGAATAAAAGACCATTGAAACCACAATCTCGCCTTTGGATTTCTCTGTGCTTGAAGACGTCGTTACTTGTACATTTTGAGCAGAAGCTTAGATTAAATAGAGGCTGAATAAACAGTCTCAATTGCACGTCCAGGGCAAGCACCTAATGTAGTGGACAAAGCCTGCTTTGAATTGCTGTCAATCTGTCTGAAGCTTGGGCTACACGTTATAACCTCTCTCCTTACATCACAGGCAACTGCTGCATTCAGTAATTAGCAAAATACTTCACTAAGTGGGTATGCCTAAAGCTTGATGCTCCTTGGCAATTCAAAGGTTGAAATACTCTAGTTGGCAATGTTTCAATTATTTCAATAAGTCATTCAAACACATTGTGAACTTAGTCTAAGCTGACCCGGTCACCCACAGTACCACACACTTACTGTTTAGGCCACGGCCAATATGGATTCACAGGTGAATTTCTGCTGAGCTGCAATAAGGAGGGAAACGGGTCTTGGTCTTCATGCCACATCATAGACTTGATGTAGAAAAAAATAGATGGGCTGTTGAATGTTGTTAAATGCTTTCAGCATCTCTAATACCATAATGTCATGCCGCTTTGTATTTGCCCACATTAGATGGATCCTTGTGCTTAATAATGTGAATGTTGTGCACTTCTCTGTAACATAAAGGCTACAAGGAACCACTAACTGGAAAATACTTAAAACAGAATATACTTGGAGGCTGGTATGCCCAAATCCATTCTTTCATCATAGTCATTCTTTCATACTTTATTTTACTATGTTGCATGTTTTTATCAAGGAGCGGGCAGTGCAGCACTTCACAAATTTCTTTAACGAGTTATGATTAAAATTGTACTCCTAGACAGGACTGATTGGCTTATACCACAGACATTTCCTCATAATTGTAGCTGTTGGTAGTTTTGAGGTAAATGTATAACTGACTGGTGCCATCCTGAACTATGGCGACATATTTAAGATGGGTGTGATGATGTTTGACTTCATTGGATCAGAAACGCTATTACTTGGAATGTACAAGCAGATGTCACTCTAGCTGGATTTTCTTGATATTTATGAATTCATTACCTTACCCCAATTTCTGAGAGCAGGATATGCATTTGTGCAATATAATTCGAACAGTTTGTACCGCATGGTGGGGGATCTCACTCATTCAAGTTTTTTGTTGTTGTGTCCCCCCCCCCCCGCTTTTTTTTTCTCTTGTTTCATTTTGCAGTTGCTGCTGATGTGTCCTGCTTTGAGGCAGGATGCCAAAGCCCAGTCAGCTTCCGCTCTCCCTATCAGATTGTCTCTGCCCTATTTGCAGGGAGATCTTGCTTGAGCCGGTCACCTTACCCTGTAGCCACACTCTCTGCACGCCATGCTTTCAGATGACAGTGGAGAAAGCTAGCCTCTCCTGCCCAATGTGCCGTCGCCGGGTCGCCACCTGGGCCCGGCTTCATGCCCGTTCCAAGACTCTAGTGGATGTCGAGCTGTGGGAGAGGATACAGAGGGAGTTCCCAGTTGAATGTCAGCGACGAGCCAATGGCCAAGACTCCGACCTAGAGGAAAGTGAGTACTAATATTAGTAGCACCGGATTAGAAGAAAATCTGCCTTCATTGTTTTGCCTCGAAGTTAGAGTATTTACAGATGTGTCTGCCTTAAAGCATTCACAATATCTGTTATTGCATGCTTGTTTGAGTGTGACCGTGTTCTCCTGTCATAACAACATCACTTGGACTGATCCAGAGCAAACCTGATTGCAAACATTGTGACTAACACAGAGCAAGGACACTGAGCCTTTCAGCTGTAGGGCTATATGGTTGAGGATTAGTGCCAGGAATCGGTTCTCTGTGTGCAGGGCTCTGTATCTTCGGAGCTCATTGCAGGGGTGGATGGCTTTGTGCTTCGAGGGCTCGTTTGTACTAGAGTTGGCACCTAGTATACAAATGTTGTCAATTCTGTGCGTGACTTCATTGATGTTAGTACAGAAACACATACTTCCAAAATCTAGAGCTAGTCTATTTGGAGACTGGCACAGGGAAATAGAATATTGTCCCTATGGGACTGCCTTATGTGGTGATTGGCACAGCTACTGAGCCTTCTGCTTGTAGGCCTGGCTTTTGTGCAAGATTGGCACATGGATACACTGTTTTCTGCATCTGTGGGTGGCTAGCTTGTAGAGTTGCTACCGGAATATTGAGCCTTCAGTTTAAAAGACTGGCTATCTTCGAGCTTATTGAGGCAGGAATAGATATTGTAGTACCAGTGGTTCTCTGGGTAAAAGATTAGTTGCAGATGGATTGGCACAGAATACAGTTGTTTTGCATTTAGTCTTCAATATTTAGGAAACAATTGCCAGCTGGATTGACACTTGATTATTATACCTTACACTGTTGTGAGGAGCAGAAAGAGTGCAATGGAGAAGTGAAACACATTTTCCTGTCTTGCTGGAAATGGGCAGAGAATGATGCATGGCAATTTGTAGGGACACAGGACAAGCCTACCAGTTTAAGATTAAGAATGTGACCTTGTATTGACTTGCGGCTTGTGTAAAGGGAGTTGGTGGTTTAGGTACGATCCTGCCCTTGGGATCAGTTGGTGCTTGAAGCTTAATTTTTGTTAAAGCCCTAGCAAAAATGGGAAGTATGGAATCTGTATTTTTTGGGTATTGCCTGAAATCCATGCTATTTCATGGCTTGTGAATGGTAATATATCCATGAGACTAAAAGCAATAGTGTTTTACAATGTTTTTAATTGATTAATTTTTTTCTGCTAGTAGTGCAATGAGCAGCGAGTCATTCTGATTCCTAGAGGTGGTTTCTTCAGGGTCGGCATAGATATTTTATTTGTGTGTGTGAAGTCTGCTTCTTTTGACTGTAGACAATCCACTGAATTTTAATGGACATGACTACTGAACTGTCTCTTTGCCTTTGCAGACGTTTGTCGCAGAGATGGCTCTAGAATAACTGTGTTTTGTCTGCTCTCTCCTCTTGTAATTAATATTCTTAAAAGTAGCAAAAACCGGAGTAGACTGTACCAGTACCTCCGCCATATAAACAAATGCTTCTTAAAAACTGTTTGAGTTTGCAGAGCTCACAGTACATCACTTTTGTATTAAGGAGAATTGTCTTTTCCCCTACACATAGTGTGCACGTCTTATCCAGCCCCTCTTGTGTGTCAACCTGGGGAGTTGAGACAGGAGTACGAACAAGAAGTGAGCAAGGTGAGTGTCTGTATTATGTTTTCCATTCGCTTTAAAAAAAAGTTTTTTTCACAATCCTGTTAATTTGACAGTCACTTGCATACTCGCATTGGGCTCCCCAGTATTCTGTTTTGTTTGTACACTGTAAAAAGCTTAGACTACCCTTAGATCCTCCAGTTATTAGATTCTACTTTCAATTTTTTTTTGCATTTTTTTTATTTTAAGTTTTCTTTCTCTGTACACTAATAGCATGCAATAATTAAAGAGGCAAAACCTTACAACTTTGAGAATTCATAATCTTATAATTAAACTAAAGAGTTGAAAGGTACTTTAGTGAAAGTCATTCAGTAATCTATTTAAAAGTAGGATAATTACAGACCGAAGGAACTAACAACCATTAAGACTGTTAAATACAAGAAAGTTCAAACTGAAGAGATGCAGCTGTAATAACGTGCATACAGAGAGTGAGTCTCAAAGGCATTTCACATAGAAAAAGGGAATTTCGCAGTCAAGGAATGTTAGCGTAAAGTCTGACCAGAATAATATCCATATTTGAACCTGCCCACTATTTTATTACAGAAGGCTGGGTTCTAAAACTGATGGGGGTGCTTTTGGGTTGTAAGAAATGCTTTACTGCCGCTATTTTTGCTACTTTGAACTAAACAATCCTGTTTTTATTTGCCATGTAAAACATTTTGAATTGTTTTATTACAGCTCTTCTTGAACATTTTAACACATTTTTACCTTTGTTTTCCAGTGTTCGTATATTTTGTGAGTTTATTATTATGTCCCATACTGTTTTTGGGCTTCTGTCAAAGTCCCATTGGTGTATTTCTTTCCTGAGCCTTTAATAGGGAGTCTCTACTTACTAGGTGCCATCTAAGGGATTACTAGGGTACTTGTATTCCGTTGCGGTCTAATTTACAACCGTCAACTTTGATAGAAGCATGGGCGTAGCTTGTCTGCATGCAGCGGGCCCACCGATGCGGTGCCACAGGCAAACCCATCTGCATCCGTTTACGTCTGGACTGGGCCCAGGGCTAGGAACCCTTCCAGTGTTATCAGAGAATAATGTTGAACTTATTGTGATATGCCATCATGTTGCACACCTCACCCTGACCCCAAAAAGTTTTTGGGTAACTACTGTTTTCTGAAAATGAATTGAGCCTGTACCACCAACAGGCTAAAAACAAATCCGATAACCACCGCCAGTAAAACCAATGGTTGCCGCTCCACACCGATTCCAACACTACAATGTGCACTGATAAATGCGCACTCCCTAGTTATGCATTACGATTAAATACATGATTTAGTTATGAAACCTGGTTTAGACCGCCTATTTGTTACAGAAACCAGGCTAAACACTGCCTTAGCTCCCGAGATCTCTTTGGAGTTTCCATTGAGATGCGGCATAAAGCACATGGACAGAGTTCAGAAATTAGAATAGTGTGTGTATCTTTTTTGGGCTGCCTGGAGGTTTTCTCATACAATATTGCTCTGATTACAGAGGTTGAATACCTAGCTCTTCATCATTAAAATACCCCCTTTGCTGCATCCTAATTTTCAGACCACGCAACCCTGTTGTCTCTTGCATCCCCTATTTTTTCGAATCTATGCCTCCCTTCTAAACATTAACATCCCGGTGGTGGTTTCAATATTCATATTGATAAACTCCGATCTAGAAGCTCAAGCTTTTAGTAACATCAGGGATGAAATTAACCTAGAGAGCCCCCCCTATTGGCCCTACTTGTGTAGCTGGTGTGAGAAAGTGCCATCTTTCTTGCATGTATGCCCCCACTTTTTGCTGAATTGCTGAATGTACTTTGACTGAGTGTACCCTGGACTCCTGCCAATCAGTTACCCAGGGCCTATGTTCCTTCCCTAAAAACACTAAACCCAAATTGGCAAACGCTGGCCACATGTCAGCCCCTGGTAAATGGTACCCTAGGTACCCAGGGCCTTGTGACCAGGGAAGGCCTCTAAGGGCTGCAGCACTCATTGTGCCACTCTTAGAGGCCCTGTACCCTTACACACACACACTGCCCTTGCAGTCTGGGTGTCTGGGTGCAAGACAAGACAAAGTCGACATGGCACACATCCCTGTGTGCCATGCCCATCACCTACACTGCCATGGCATACATCAGCCACCCCTCTAGCTGGGTGTCCTATGCCAATGGTGTGGGCACATGAGCAGGAGCCCTCTGCCCCTACAGTACCCAGGTCCATTCCTGGGCACTGTTAAGTGCAGTGCTGCCATTTAAGAGTACATGGTGCTGAGAGCTCGTCAAACACGAACTCCATAGCACCATAAAGGCAGCACTGAAGACTGAGAAGTTTGATATCAAACTTCTCAGCACATTAAACCCACACTGATGCCAGTGTGGGATTTAATGTACCAAGCACCCCAGAGGGCATCTTAGAGATGCCCCCTAAAACCTAACCTACAATCCACGTCTGCTCTGAGGCTGCTTAGGCTGCCACACAGCAGACATGTTGCTGGACCCCTGGGTAGGAGAGCCCCAGCTCTCCTGGGCCTGCAACAATGCACATCCTGGGCGAGGTGCTAAATCTTCTCCCCCAGGATGGGCAGGGGGAAGCTTCAAGGCATGCCGCCTCTGTGAGCTTTCCCAGGCCACTGCAACCCCCCACTATGGCGGGAAGCTTGTCCGGAAACCCCAAATAAGGACAGGGGATGTGCCAGCCTGCCAACCCCACCCCTCAGGTGGGGGAGGCGAGGTGAACCACATCCCGGGCTCTCGCCATCTTGAAGATGGGAGCCCTACCCAATCAGGACTAGGCTACTGCCCCCCTCCCACAGGAGAGAGGCAGGATAGGGGGTGTACCCACCCCAGGACAGGGACCCATTGGTCCCTACCCTTCACCTACCTGCAACGCCCCTAAATCTAGTATTTAGGGGCACCCTGAACCTTCCTTTTCCAGATTCCGAAATACAAAGAAGAGCAAGAAGAAAGAAGACCTGCCCAGCAGCTGCTAAAAAGAGGAAGACACCAACTGCTTTGGCCCCAGCCCTACCGGCCTGTCGACCCTTGAACCTGCTCCTGCTCCAACCCGGCATCTCTTCTGGCCACCAACATCATAAACCCCGGAGGACCCGGCTACCTTTTGGATCTAAGCCCCTGGGACTCCCATGAGTAGAGGCTCTACTCAAGACCTACTTCGAATCCCTGGCAGCAGCCCGGAACCGCGAACCCAGCACACTCTGCACCAGCCAAGCCTGGCCGTTGCCGGAGTGAACAAATACCACGAGGACGACCCCACGGCGTCTGTGACCCAGAGTCCGGCACCCGAGGACCTCCCTCGACACTCCTGAAGAAGCCTGCAGCCTCAGAACAAGGTGCCCCCCCCCCCTACCGCGATCAACAGAAGACTCTGTACACCCTGTACCTATTAGGGAACAGTATATACAGAGCCATTTTCTCACATTGGTGGATCCGCGGTGGTATACAAACTTGCATTTGTTTGACTACTTGGTTACCATCTGATCACACGACAGAACTCTTAAAATTGCCTTTAGAATTCTGATTGGTCTTTTCCAACATTACTAAAAGTCTTGCTAGGGCCGTGCTTAAGTCCGATTAGAATTGTAGAAAAATAAGTCACTATAGTCAGGGTAGAGGATTAGAACTGTCAGGTTAGAATGACTCAAACAAACCCAGCTGTTAGTGACAATAATAACATAGACCTGGTGGAGGAGCTCAACCTCACACCTTACTTACACTTGTCTTTCAAGTAATTGAGGTCCTTATGCAAACTTAAAAATTTACCAATGGGCCTGCATCCAACCAAACTAGGGCTCCAGGAGCTCTTGGCTGAGTATGCTAAGGACCACCCATCTGAACATGGTGATAGCCAGTCAGATGAGGAAGGGGAAGAAGAGGAGGTGGAGAATAACCCCCCTATACTGTCCCCTAGGGAGGAGAGGGCACCCATACCCTTCAATCCAAGAATTAGCATCTGGGCATCTAGATTAGATTGGAGCTAGAGTCCAGGCTCCTGGCTCTAGAAAAAGAAAGGAGAGAGAGAGAGATGGGTTTAGCACCCATCAATGGTGGCAGCAATAATAACCAGCATTGGCATAGCCAATAGGTCTCGCCTTTGGGACCTTTAAGTGTTTAGCCATGCAACAGTTGCATAACTAAATACTTGTAAGGTCCCAAAAGCGAGACCTATTGGCTATGCCAAGCGGCCGCGAAAGTGATCGCGATCAAACATCAAAGCAGCCGTCAAAGTGAAAGTAATCGCGGTCAAGCGCGGCACGCGCGCACATGCACTGTAGCTCTAGGCTGGCCTGGTAGCACTTTTTGGAGCCCTCTCAAAAAGTCTCGCCAGACCAGCGCATGCGCTGGGTCAGGCGAGACCTAAAAACAAGGATAGGGATGAAACTTCTGACCTTAAAATCCCCAAAGGGATTGTCCCTAAATTTGAGGAAGGTGAGGACATCACCAAATGGTTCACAGCCTTTTGAGAGGGCTTGTGAAATCAGAAGAGTAAAGAAACCCCTCTGGGGGGCACTCCTGTGGGAACTGTTCTCTGGTAACTGCAGAGACAGGCTTCTAACCCTCTCTGGGCCAGAAGCAGGATCCTATGACCTCATGAGGAAAGCTCTGATTGAGGGATTTGGATTCACTACTGAGGAGTATAGAATTAGATTCAGGGGGGGGGGGGTCACAAAACCAAGACCCAGTCCTGGATTGACTTTGTAGACTTCTCAGTAAAGACACTGGATGGTTGGTTAGCTGGACATGGTGTGCAGGATTTTACTGGATTGTACAATTTATTCATGAAGGAACCTATATTAAGTGACTGCACAAATGAAAAGTTGCATCAGCATTTGGTAGACCTAGGTCTAATTTCTCCCCAAGAATTGGGAAATAAGGCAGACCACTGGGTCAAGACTAGGGTGACCAGGACAGCCACTGGGGGTGACCAAAAGAAAGTGGTCACAAAACCTCCCCAGGGGAAAGGTGGTGAAAATCCCCAAGATAAAAAATTTGAGTCTTCCAAAGGGACCCAAAAGCCCTTTCAGGTGTGTGGGACCCCAACTACTCCCTATGTGCCTCAACCCTATAGGGGGAAGAACTTTGATCCCTTAAAGGCCTGGTGTAATAACTGTAAGAGGTCAGGACACATTACTGTAGATACATCTTGCCCCCACAACAAAGCCCCTAAGGCACCCAGTACAGCTACTCCTGGGGCAGCAAGTATACAAATGGGATCAGAGGTGTACCCTGAGCAAATCTGGGAACACACTGAAGCAAGTCTAGTCTCCTTGGGAGAAGTGGAGTTTGCCACTGTAGCTGTGTGCCCCCCCCAACTTAAAGAAATGCTTACAGTACCCCTGGGTGAATGGAACTAGGGTAGAAGCTCTGAGGGATACAGGTGCCAGTGTCACTATGGTGAAAGACACACTGGTTTCCCCTGAGCAATACTTGATTGGGAAGACTTACCCAGTCACCAATGCTGACAGTGTTGCCACTAGTCATCCCATGGCATTGGTGACATTAGGCGGGGGGGGGCGGGGGGTTACTGGCCTGAAACAGGTAGTGGTCTCTCCAAAGTTGCCAGCTGCATGTCTGCTTGGAAATGATCTGGAAACCTCAGCCTGGGCTGAGGTTGAGCTAAAGGCCCATGCAGCCATGCTGGCCATCCCTGCATTGGTGTGTGTGCAAACCAGAGCACCGAGCAAGAAGAAGGGTGAAAAAGTAGGTCTGGAGCCTGAAATAATGGCCCAACCAACCAAGAGAAAAGGTAAGAAGACTGGGGAACCAGCTTCTACACAGCAAAACATTCAGGATCCCTCTCCACAGGGAGAGGATTTGGATACCCCTGAGGGAACGGAGTCCATGGAGCTTGACCCTTACCAGGTTGAACTCTTGGGCCCAGGGGGACCCTCTAGGGAAGAGCTGTGCCAGGGGCAGCGAGACTGTCCCACTCTTGAAAGCCTGAGGCAGCAAGCTGTTTCAGAAGCAAGGGGAGATGTCAGTGGTACCCACAGAGCTTATTGGGAAGAGGGATTACTGTATGCTGAGGCAAGAAACCCCACTTCTGGAGCCACCAGGAGGATGGTCGTGCCACAGAAGTACAGGGAGTTCCTCCTAACTTTGGCTCATGACATCCCCCTAGCTGAACATCTGGGGCAATCCAAAACTTGGGAAAGGCTAGTGAGTCACTTTTACTGGCCCCAGATGCACCAAAAGGTGAAGGAGTTTGTCAGCTCCTGTGTTACCTGTCCAGCCAGTGGCAAGACAGGTGGCCACCCAAAGGCCCCCCTCATCCCACTACCAGTGGTGGGGGTACCCTTTGAAAGGGTAGGAGTGGACATTGTGGGTCCACTTGAACCGCCCACAGCCTCAGGGAACAAATTTATTCTAGTAGTAGTGGATCATGCTACTAGGTACCCTGAAGCAATTCCACTTGGGACTACTACAGCTCCTGCTGTAGCCAATGCCCTCCTGGGTGTCTTCACTTACTTGTATGACTGCGGTACAGTTTTGTTCTTTACCCAGGCATTCCACTGGGTTCTCCTCGTCTCTGTTTGCACTAATTAAGGGGCCAAACTCGGAGCTCTCAGGGTCTGTGGAGCCTGCTTTTTCGATATAGATTGTCACGACGTGTCTCAGCCATGCTTCTGCGTGTACAGAATTACGCCTGTCTACTTTTCCTTTCTCCAGGCTGGCTATGAATTGCCAGAGCTGACGTTGTTTATGTGGTTTTGAGAGCTCGTGTATTGTTACCCAGTCTTTCTCTATTTTATTTTGCTTAAGTGACCATAGCAAATTCCTACGCTTTTTAGATAGGTCTTTACACAAATCGCTTGTTTCTTGAGTTCCTACCATTCTTTGTGCTCTTTTGGCCTTCTTTAGTTTACGTATTATTGTGTTTAGTTTTGTGTTATTGAAGCTAGGTTGAGAAGTATACATTGTAGTTCCATATGGACTGACTTGATGGCTGTTGACAAGTATAGATTTTAGAGTACCAATCCACCTTGTCCAATTATCCACACTGGGTTGAGTTCCAGGATGCTTGTCTTTACGCTCTTGTTTTTCTTTCCATCCGTTAAATAGCCTGACCTGATGCTTGTTCCATTTTAGCCTTCTAACTAGTGTGTGTTCTTCAATCCCGGTTGAGTGCGATACTACAGTTGCTGGTTCCCTCTGTGTAATGCTGGAATTTAGTTCCACCTGCAACAGTTTGTGATCACTAGTTTTGTGTGATTTTTACTTCAAAGTTGACTATTTTTTGTACGAGAAGGCTGCATAAAAAGATGTAATCAATTATGGAGCAGTTCTTAAATGTGGGTATGCCCAGGTGTTTGGAATCCAAACTTTTCCAGGTTTCATTAGCTGATTTTAAGTCATAGTTTTGTAGAAAGGAATTAAAAGCTCTTTCAGAACTGGTTAGACACAGCCTTTCATTCTTGTATATTCCCAGGTGGTGCAGATTAAAGTCACTTACAATCACTTTGGCCAGTAACGGTTTGCTATGAATGATTTCCTTTATTAATGTTATCATATTTTTTGTGGCTTCCATTTTTTCCTGACCATATGCATTTAGGTACGGGTTTATAACTAGGATTGAGGCACTATCATCTCTATCCTTTTCTCCCTCTATTACAAGCGCCTGAAACACTTCAGACTCTATTTTTACCCTTTTTACTGTTATCTGTTTTATATGTTTTACATAAATTGAGATTCCCCCTGAAGGTCTACCAAACCGATTCTGTTTGGTTGCTAGTTTATGGAAGCCGGCATAGCCTTCAAGGTGTACATAATCTGTGGCCCAAGTCTCTTGTAGGCATATGATATCTCCTTCCTGTAATATTTTTGTTACTGTCTCATGTTTAAGTGCTTTACGTAATCCTGCCACATTCCAAGAGATGATTTTGAGCTTGGTGGGTGATTTATGATTAATGTGTGGTGTACTGGATGTTTCTGATATTGTCAGTGTTGCTGTGGAAGGCCCTTGTTGATTCCCTAAAGTGTCTGATATGTCCACTTGGTCGTCAGGAATTAAGAGTACCACTTTGTAACTCTCTGCTTGTCCTACTAAATTGATCGTTCCTTTGAGTTTTTAGTCGCCCATCTTCATTTACTGTCCTACGTGTGGTCATGTCCTCCTGTCTCCTTACTGATATAGTTAATTTCTTGTAGTTTTCGTCTAAGTTTTTTTTAGGTGCCTCGTAATATCCCTTGGGGGTGCTCTTTCATGGTCATTGTATGCGTAGTTATGTTTGCCGGCTCCAGTAGAATTGATGGATACTTTTCTTGTTCTGGTGCACTTACACCAATACCCCAGCTTTTAAAAATATCTTTTTCTCCAAGCACCGCTTCAGACATATGATGGTTTGACCAGGTCACTATGGTATCTTCTTTACTGAGGTCTTCCTCTTTTAATTCAAATTGGACACTCTCTATATCCTCGCATTTTATGTGAGACAGAGAGGGTTTGTGTTGAAGAAGCCTTAGTAAATTCCCCCTGTTCAGTGTGTCATGTCTCCCCTTCGATTTGTACTGCGGTTGAATGATTGTTTTACACATATTTCTGGTGTGTGCGGAGGTTAATGATGTGCCTAACACGTGTTCAGGATGTGATGTTTCTTTGCGGTGTGTCTCACCCGATACATTGTCCGTCTTAGTGGGCACAGTTTTTTTTTATTTTTTTTTATTTTTTATCCCAGACCAGATTCATTAAGCAACCCATATTCAATTTTGTCTCTAGCAGTTTCAGTTGTTGTTTGTACAATTTTCTTTGTTGCTCTGCCGTTTTCGGTGGGCTTTGAAACCTGAAACACTAGTGGGTTTGATGTTGCGTTGTCTGTATGATCGCCTTCACCCAGGGATTTATTTTGTTTTTGGGTCTTAATGAATATAGGGTATAATTTGTTTGAAGGTTGCTTTTCCTGATTTGAAGGAGAGTCAATTGTAACCTCCATGGAGCCGTGAGTGGACTGACCCCAACTCCTTCTAATTTGTGAGGACTTTTGACGCTTTCATTGTTTTTTTAAATTTTTTCTTCTTTCGTCGTGACAAGTTTACATCGGTATACTGATTGGGTTTCCCTGTTCCTTTTCCTTATCGGGGATTCCTTTAGTTTCTATTGTTTGAAAGGTGATTATTTGGTCCATATTTTTGTTTGTAGTTAAGTTTGTACAATCCTTTTTTTAGATGTTTTCTTGGCTGATTTGCTCAGTTATTGGAGTTATTCTGTTACCTACTATTTGAACCGATTGTATTTTTAGATCTTCAATTAGGGTGGTGAGCACTTCGGGATTGACGCCAATTTGTCAATTGTTGGCCCACAGGCGCAATCTGTGTTTTAAAGAGGTTGCGTATACGTGGGCTCGTGTTATCAACTTGTTCAAGTTAGCCAATTTTTTATCAATTCCGGATATTGTTGTTGCCATGATGTTGAGCAAATCTACTTGGACATCCATCTTGTTTGATTGATAGTTCAATGCCTCCAGTGTGAGTTGAGATGTTTTAAAGAAAATATCCCATATTGTTCCTGCGTCTGTCATTGCTTCTGAATGTGTTATGTTAGTGGTTTGGCCATGATTGACCTTTACCGGAGAGTTATTAGAAAAAGCTTCACTTTTGGCTGTTGGATGGGTTTGAGTTTTATCTATGCTATTTGGAATTGTGTGCTCTAAAGTTTGAACCAACCAGCTGTGGGCTTCTGCTCCCTCATTTCCTTGATTTTTTTTTTTTTTTTTTCTTTTTTTTCTGCTGGTCCCTCATTTGTTATGGTGTTTTGTATGGTGGGTGACAGTATTGTGTAAGTCGATGTTTGTGTTTTGTTATCAATTACACTTATTTCCACATGTTGTTCCACGTTTTGAGAGAGGTTTAAGGGGGGCTTGTTGATTATTACCTGTACCTCAATTGGTTGTTGTGCCCCAGTGCTCTGAGGTTGCTCTCGATTTTTGTAGTAATTGTTTGACGGGAGTTTCAGTGGAATTTTTGTCCCGTTGTAATGAGGTCTCCGTTCATCAGGAGTTCCTGGTCCTTAATGGACCCCCATGATTGGTCCATTTGTTCTTTTTGTGCTTGGACCTGCTGGGGCCCAGTAAAGGTTACGGGCTCTGTGTTAAATTGATCATTCTTTGAGTTTAAGTTAATAATTCCTGAATGAATAAACGGTGGGATTGGCGATGGTAACCGGTGATCCCATCCTTCCTGCTCATCATAATGGGATAACATTGCGTCCGCCGGGTCTTTTAAAAAGTGAAACTTGTTTGGTATGCTAGTTGATTTTGCAAATATTCTGTATACTGGCGCAATTAAGGGCTGTGCCGCACCTTCTGATTTTACTTTATTTTTTGCGGATAATCCTTGGAATTTCTTTTTCCTTTTTGTTTGTGTCTTGCAGTCGGTGTTCTACTTTATACCGCAGCACCGGCCTGGTAGTAACCCGCCGCGGTTGTTGAGATGAACGTACTTCCGCCTGTCCCCAATTTTTTTTATTTTATTATATTAGGATTTGCCCTCGATTTTGTTCTTGGGGATTTTTAATCTTTTTTTCCTTTCCTTTTTTTTTCTTCTTTTTTTGGGTCTCTGTAAAGAATACTCCGTTTGCCGCTGGCCAGTACACCCCCTACGCTCCGTGGGCTATAGGCTGGAATAAGCTGCACGCTTATACCCTTCTGTGATCACAGATGCCAGAAATACTGAGTGCTAAAAAAGGTGCACTATACACTGTGAGCTGTGTCTTAAGGCTTTAGCCACCAATAGTCATCACCATAGTACCCACAATCAACACCGAACTCCAGGTAGGGGGTAACAGACAGATGCAAAAGATCACCACTCACCGGTCTGTGGGGGTGCGGTGTAGAGGTGCAAGACCTCAGCAGTCGCCAATCGGTCCGTGTGATCAGGAGGTAGACAATAGGTCCAAGGTAGACAATAGGTCAAAGGACGAGGAAACCAGAGAGGGGCAAAGAGATGGCTGACACCTGCACCGCAAGTCACGGCTAAGACTAGCCTCAGGTCCTCCACCGCTGTTCCAATCTGCCAATCAGCCAACCGCCACAGCCACGCCCACAGCCTACCCCCACATTGACCTCTAATGAAAGCGGGGATTTAAAGCTGAAGCCTGGGCCGAATCAGGGCCTCTCTGGGACCAATCCAGACCCAGCGCAGATAGGAGTGTGCGAGGTGGGGGGGGGGGGTGAGCGAGAGCCGCCGACTAGGAGCTACAGGCTGTGAGGCGTCTCTTCGTCCTACACACGGCCCACAAAAAAAAAACACGCACCGGACTCTAGACTCCGGACTCTAGATGAGGAGAGTAACGGGAAGATGCTGTGACCAGTTGGCAAGTGTTGTGTGGCTCCTGCCCCGTTGAACAGTAAATTGCGACTCCGGCCGCTTCAGAAAGGCAAGGACAGGCAGTAGGCAAGTGGGCAAGTAATCTGCAGCACCGGCCGCTGGAGTTATCTTGCGGATACCGCTTCAATTTGCAAGTGTTTTGTGGCTGCTCCTCCGTGGGGCCAGTATCACGGCTTCGAGCGCTTCTGAAAGGGGCAGATGGCGGGCAAACACTCGGCGACACTCGACGGCACCAGCCGCTCCAGCGAGGACGGACTGACCCCACTGTGTCCGGCAAACGCCTCCACCAACCTCCGCTGCGTCAGTAGGCACTCGCGGCTAGGCAAATGGCCCCCCCTGCGGCGGGCACTCGGAGAGAGATGCGGGAAAGATGCGGCCGCAAAATCCCCCGCGGCACCAGGGATCCATATACATAGTGGTTTTCAAAAGAAAGTGACACTTCCCTCTCTGTTTAGTCGGTTGAAGTTGATCCCTTTTCTTTTGTTTCTCATCATAAGTATAATAGTGAAGGTATCATGGCTCAATTGTCTAAATCCCAAAAGTCTGACAAAATGTACCTATTTAAATAGAGTGCTGGGCTTCCCCCAAACTGAAAACCACAGTCACAAGCATTTTTCAATGCAATCTATCTCGCATTTGCTAGAGTTTGAGCTATTGGCATTGTAAACAAGACTGCCTGTTATTTGTGTGTTTTTGAAAACCTGCAAGCAGTGCACAATCACGCACTTTGTAGTTACAGTTGTTGCTTACGAGAAGCAAGGCTAACAGTAACTGTCCATCGTTTACTGCAAGCCATGCTTCTCATAAGCAAAGTTCTTGTTTACGCACCGCTTGCAGATTTTCAAAATGCATAAATAAAAGGCATTGTCATTTACAATGCCAATAGCTCAAACTTTCGCAAATGCAAGACCTATTGCATTGCAAATACTTGTTACTGCTTTATATTTTATAGCTAGCTGTCTTTTACAACTAGAACGAATCTTCTGGTGTGAAATACTGTCTATTGGTTCTTGGCTGTGTTATATAAGCCTGTTAATAAATAAATAAATAAATTATATGCACCCATTTTTCACTACATTAAGGCCACTACAGCAGCTGCCTTATGGCTTTCTTACAAGAGGGTGCCAGATCGCATCAATGGCCACAAACACGGCATTGTTGCTAGGTGAAAGGACGCTCCAAAATAAAAATCAATTATATGAATATCGGTAAATATTATTCATGAATATCATTCATTTGTGACTTTAAAAACCCTTGCACTGACCCTGCGGATATCTATTGTTGAAATCTGTCAGAGCATCTAAACATTATTTAACTGGGAATGAAGAAAGGGGGGGGGGGTCCCATGGCTCGACATGACGTAGATGAACACAAAGTCGCATTCTAGGAAGCCGTTGACACACTTCCTCCTAGACACGACCGCCTACTATGCAATTACTGACAAGGCAGACAACAGAACTCTGAGTGCCTGCGAACACCAAACAAATTCAGCAGTCTTAACTTATCCTGGTATTTCGAGCCAGCCTTGTCTCCACCAAGCGCCCCCTCCCCCTACTGGTTATGCAGCAGCCACGTGAAAATAGGCACAGATGCTGGAACATGATTCGTATTTAAACATGAGCTTTAATTAACACATAAAGGAAGGAGGTATTTCAGACAAAAAAATATTTCTGTAATTATGATAATTGCAACGCCCATAATAACTACCTGATTTGCCCCACTGTTTACTCACATGGAAGGTTGAGGGTTGGTGTGGTGATCTATTTGAAAGCTGGTCTACTAACCCAATCCACCTTTGACGTGCTTCTAATGCACTTCGCTTTTACCAATGCCTAATAGAGTAATCCCTGGTGAGTTTTCACAATTTCTCAACCAGAACACCGACTAGCAAAATAAACACGGGAATGAATTCAAAGACAGGGCAGGAAGTGTACCATAAGTGTCGACCCTTTGTCACCACTCACACAGAACCATGATCCTTAATGTTTGGGAAGTATTGCATCAGAGTGAAAAGTTCAAAGAGAACAATCTGGAGCCCGCTCAGTAGGGTATCAAACCAATGATTTTTTGGAGATCTTGAGTTCAGGTGGGGAACATACGATTAGATCAGCGTATGCGATTCTAGTTAAAACTAAAGTGGATGATCTAGATAAATATAAACATAAGTGGGTGGAGAAACTTCAAGGGGGAATAGATGATTTCCAGGAGTCGCTGGAACTGGGATGTACCATACTATGCTCGGCCTCCCTGCAATCGCAGCATTATAAAACATTATTTTCGTTATACCATACCCCAGATAGAATTGCTAAATGGGGTGGTACTAGTGGGACTACCTGCCCTCGCTGTAGCTCGTCAGAAGCAGATATTATCCACATGTTTGCTACCTGTCCTCAATTATACACGTTAAAAAGGGATATTAAGAGCTTTTTTGCCCTTGCACTAGGGTTACAGGTATCGTTAAACCCCCTGATGATATTATTGGGAATCGGAAATAGCGAGCTAGATAAAGAATTTTTATTTATGGCTATGGCGGTGTATAGACTAACTCTAGCCAGGGCATGGGTAGACGTAACCCCCCCCCCTCCATGCAAATATGGTTGGCAAATTTAATCTCCATATTTAATTTAGAAAAACCTATATATGCCAGGAAGGGAAGAATTGGGAGAGCCTTAGGCTTAAGAATATGGAAGCCATTAGCACGGTGGAGGGACGGGATAGGGTAGAGAATAGAAGACCGAGGGGGTCTTGTTTGTTTTTTGTTAATTTTCTTTTTTTGATTAAGTCAAGTTACGATATGATACGATTACTTAAATTTAAACTTTGTGGATAAAGTCTCAATGGTGTGTATGATACCTCTATCAGGGGGAATATGTATTAATGAATGTAAATGTGCAATGTTGAAAGTAAAATAAAATATATATTAAAAAAAAAAAAAGAGAACAATCTGGAGCCCGGTGAGTGATTGCAAGGGAGGGGAGAGAGAGCAGAGAGTGAGGTCGAGGAGCAGGAAAAAGACAATGAAAGACCAGCATTTGCAATGCAATAGGTCTCGGATTTACGCAAGTTTAAGCTATTGGCATTGGAAACGGCAATGCCTTTTATTTAGGTTTTAAAAAAGAATCCAAAATAAAAGGCATTGTTAGTTGCAATGTCACTAGCTCAAACTTGTGTAGATGCGAGACCTATTGCATTGCAACAGAGTACAGGTCTGCCAAACTCTAAATCAGTCCCAGAGGCCCATATTTTCCAAATTAAAACTGACCCTGCTCGTTATGGGATTAGTCCAACCCATAATCTAGTCACCCCACACATTCTCATCACCCTGTGGCCCACTGTTTTAGTTGAGAAATGTGAGCCCCCTTCCCGAATCTTACTAAGTAAACTACGCCCCTGGCTCCTTAACATTTATATGAGCTCTCTGGCACCTGTGATTCGGGCTTCTGTCATACATGACCACACTCTACTACCTAACCTGGAAGAACACTGCTAACCAACTTAAATCGTGGGGTTTATGCCTTTAGGCACAGAAAAGAAAACCTGCGATCCATACTCTAATCACCTCCAGACTTGACTACGTTAACTCATTTGTACCTGGGTCTGCCTAAATATTTAAGTAGGAAACTTTTATTGGGGGGGAAGAAAGAGGGAACCAAGAGAGGGAAAGAAAAAGGGTAGAGGGGAGGGAGGAGACAAACAGCCTGGCAGTAGAGGAGAACCAGAGGGAAACAAGACTTTTGGAGGAAAGGCGAAAGACCGCAAGAAAGAAGGAAAAGGAACGTGGGAGCGGAGGAGAACATAAGGGAGGAGGAAAGATGATGGAGAGGGGAAGAGGGTGTTAATGAAGGAGAGCAGGAGGGCTTGTGCTGGCATACAAGAGCAGCGGACTGGGAGGTGGGCAACGCTGCATCGTGTTTTGAACCAGCGCCTTGATACCCTCCTGGGTGAAGGTGCGCTCTACAAATTTGCATAACATAATATAAGACAAGTTGCTGCTGGAACTTGGATGAAGAACTAAGAAAAGCAAAAAAAAGTGTTATGCAGAGAGCTTGAATATATCTCCGCCATCGGCAATTACTTGGAGCCACAATCTAGTGCATAATTTTTTTGATCACCGCTACTTCAGACGAGCCATATACAAATGAGCCCCCAGTAGGAGCCATCCGGTCGAAACTTCCATGCCATGTCTCCAAAAAGGGGAATACAAGCAACCAAAGGCTTGTTTCAGCTGTACTGGGCCTCACAGTAGGGCAGAGGTTCCGTCCTAGGGACAGTGAGGTATGGTACCCATGTCTGACAATGCCTGTCACACATACGGAATTTCACTTAAAAACAGGGTGCCAGCGGAGCAAATGGACAAACCCAGTGAGCTCTGGACTCCTGTTTGAGGATGCGCGTCCTACTTGCAGCCTTTCACATAGAAACCAGTGTGTCCCACACTGCCTGGTGCACCTCATGAACTGCAGTGGCTGGGTGCACAGATGGATGGATGGAGGGAGGGTGTGTGGGACGCCTCATGCACAGCTTGGCCACTGTAGCTCTTATGAGTAAAATGAAGGAGTGGGTATGAAGCGCTTCACTGTGTACTCCTGCCGCCAGCCACAGCGGGTACTAACTGAGATGGAGGGAGTTTTATTGTTGCCGACTGTGGATCGGGACCCTCGGTCTGTGGTCCAGGGCAGATGAAACCCGCTTCTGGAGATAAGGTGCGCCTATTCATGCTTTAAGAGAAGGTATAGGGTGTTCTTGGGGTGTGAAGGTGCGGGGGGGGTGGCTGTGTTTATATGGGTGAGGTAGAAGGAGGTTTGTTTCAACTGCTGGAGAACAGCGAGTCTTTGTTTAGAGGTGTACAACAGAGGGGCTCTTTATTGCTAGGTGTTTAGCGGGACGCATGCGTTTCTGTTGAGGGTTGGCTGGTTACGTGAGGAGAGGGATGTTGTGTTGATGGTTTCGTCTTGTTTCTGGTCTATATGGTAAGGACAGTGAGTCCTGTGTGAATGGTATTGTTTGAAGGGCAGTTCCTACATTGCAGTGTGTGTTTTAGTGTTTGGGCAGTTTTCATGTGTGAGAAGCTGTGTTTTTGAGTGACTGGGCACGCATTGTTGGGGGAGCGTAGCAAAGATGGCAGGGGCCCTAATGCAAGAACAGAAGCTTGCCCCAGCCTCCGGATGGTTCATAGAAGACAGTAACAGCTGCTGTGCCATGAGCCCCTCACACCCCTCTCGTTCCGGTGCCACTGCACCTGTACTGATAACTTCTCACCTGCTCTGTCCGCTCCTCCCGCTCGTGCTCAGCTGCTCGAGCCACACTCTCCCTGTTTGTGAAGCCCCCCCCCCCCCCCTTCCTTTGGGTAAGTCTGTCCCCTGAGCGCCTAAGAACAATTAAGCAGGAAGCACAGGTGCTGCTCTATCAAACACAGCTGAGAAAAAGACGTGAGTTACTGGCTTCTTAAAAGCGAAATCAAGTCAGAACAAAAACAAAACCTGGAGCTGCACTCACCTTAAATATGACTTTATTTGCGACGTAGTAGATACCCCTCATATTACTAAGCATACGAATGCCAAAAACGGTAGTTTCAAGGAATAATGCAGCTCTCAGCTAAAATGACTCGTAACTTGCAACTCCTGATGCGAACAAGAGGCATACTTTTGGCGTGCATGCGTGCGATGTATAGCATCGCACGCATGCGAGAGGGACAGGTCAGGCAAAATAGAGTGCGAATGCAGCCAGCCAATCAGAGGGGGGCAAAAAACATTTACAAATGCATTAGGACTCGTATGTACGTGATCCCTATTGCATTGTAAATAAAACTGTGGTCCTCCAAGAACGCAGGAACAAGAGGTGGGGGGGGGGTGGATTGTGGTGGGCAGAGAAGTGACAGACTGCGGGAGGGAACGGGGGGAGTCAGGGGAACGGAACTGTTTTGAAAGTAAAGGGGCTGATAGCCATGGAGGGACAAAAATTACGTAATGGTCCTCAGGAGGCGGGACTAACTTGCCGAACACCGATCAGAATGCCGTCATTACGATTTCAGCCAATTAAAAAGATAGCCGGAAAGTGGGTGGAGCTTCCCCACTATACTGTATACAGCATCTCTCGACGAGACGGCATGCGCTGCCTAGTCCGAGACCTAAAAAACCAGGTCCGCGCTCGTGAAACTGGAGCTGTCCTGAAAGTATGTTCACAGTTATTAAACAAGCAGGGTGGGGGCGGGAGGGAAGTGCACGGAATAAAACAGGCGCACAGCGGATAGGAGAAAGTCCTTTCAGAAAATAGTGCCACAGACTGTTAATAAAACCTGCAGAGTAACAACACAAGTAAGTGGGCCAGTAACTAATGTAGACAAGGCAATACTAAAGAGGGACTACTAAGCCTATTATTGAATCAAAGCAACTATTTAGAAAGGACACTAACGGGATCCAATTGAAAAGATGGGCGAGTAAATGGGCGGAGCTTCAAGTCCCTACCTGAATACAGCATGCCTCGCAGAGCCGTGCATGCGTTGCCCAGCCTTGACCTAAAAAGGGTGTAGTTTTTCATTATAGAAAACAGGCTGGCGGAGGAAGCCCTCCATTATTTAAAAAAAAAAAAATAATTGGCGTCATGTTGGCTGTTATCCTTTGCATATCCTCAGATACCATACTCAATAAGTGAATTAAGAGGGACAGTGCAGTGCATAAAAGGTGAATGAATAAAGGTGCAAAGATTTATGACAAAATGTAAAAAAAACATGGTATACACACAAGTTTAGTTGATTATTGTATCATATAGTTACTGAATTCCAACCACAACAGCATTTTTAAAGCGTGTTAGTGCTAATAATAATTTCTGCAGTCCATATAGTAAAACATTAGAAAGTTGACGTGTCAACCCCAATGGTTAAAATTGAGCAGGGTCATCATCAGGATAATTGTCCAGAGATACTTGAAATGAAAAACAATCCAAACTAATTCCACAGTGATCCAATATGAACAATTATGAGGATACAACCTCCAGCACCCAAGGAGAAACAAAACCTGAACATGGCAAAAAAAATCCCACTGAAAGGGACAGCCGTCTTGTAAGAAACGGAATACCTCACAGGATTTAAATAAACCCTCCCCCAAAAAGGTATCGGGACCTACTCTTAATTGTTTAAGGCCCGAGGGCCATCACATAGGATTTAAGTTATCCGCGCATCAAACCTGTCCTCCGCAATTACGGGCCATCTACAGTTCTTGATATTAGGGGTGCATTATAAGCACATAGCGGCAACAGAATTTGTTTTTTCCTACTCCTGCGAGAGTTGTGTACACCGCCTTCAAAGCATCAGCTACATGGTAACTATACAAAATAAACTGAAAAGAGGAAGGTACCAAGGTTTTTCACACACCTGTTACAATTAGATTATAATAGCTGGATCTATACCCATATCAGCAATAATGGGTCTTGGTTTCCCTTGACTGACAGTTGAAGGCAGAGTGTAGGTACTTAAATGCAGAGTGAATCAATCCTTCTTAATATTAACATATATAGATACTATTTAATACAAATTTAGGTATTGTTGAGTTGTCCCAAGACTTTGCAATTGGTAATAATTCTTGTAACCTCTGCCCAGTTGATTAAGAATAACCCTACTGAAGATTTTAGTTCCAAACTCAATTATAGAGATTAGTCAAAGATTCTTTGGACCATTTCTGCCATCCTTTTTAAGGATTGGAATAATTATTGGTACATGATATTTATTGTAATTATTGATATATGGCCTGGAATATGGAAAGACATTATTTGTACTATTATTTAATACCACAGATGACAAAGGCCCCTAAAACTCAACATTATGCTTAAAAAGGTCCGTCTTGATGCCATCTGAGCCAGTAACCTTATTATTTGGACTTGAAACAATTGCTTCACCTTCTACTTCAATGAGAAAAACAGTCAATTAGATTGAGGTGGATATATCTGATGCTTGGCCTGCATAGATGATGACGTAGAGAAAACTGAAAAAATGGGCACTCAAGTGACTGCCTGTATATTTGTATATAAATCCCTAATGTGTTGGAGACTGAAGGGCTAGTTATTAAAGATTTTCCAAAGAGTCAGAGTATCTGTCCAACTAGAACCTTCGAATAATTTGTCCCTCATTTCAGTTTGTAATTCCCTTTTCGTGTTAATAAGGCACCATTTATAACATTTCCTCGTACTGCTGGTATTCCTTGGGAGCATTTCCAGTCACATTTCCAAGAAGTATCACTGCATTTAAATAAAAAAATTTTTATCAAACAATCTAAAGGTGTACAAATTAACATTTTTGCTTATTACAAAGAGCAGTGAGTGCAACCGGTCATCTGGTCACTAGTTTTTAAAAACAGACTTCCCCTTATTTCTAATGGTATCCTGGAGAGATTAATGTTGATTTCTAAATGGCAAAATACTCACACTTGTAGTCCCAAAAATCTGCTTGCTCGTTTTTAAGCATCCACTAACAATCATCTGTTATGCATGGTTGTTCTGTATGCTATGTGTTGGTTCTGAGAGGTTACACATGCAACAGAAAAGTTAAGCTAAATTTGGTTTGCAGCCCTACTCTCTTCAGCCTCCTGCTGTACTTTAAGTGATGCAACGCACTGACCCATGAACTACAATGCCTCCGAGTTAGGCTTGCCCTGTCTGCTCCTTGCTTTGTTTCAGAAATCCGATAGACAACAAATCAGCAGTTTTCTGCGGTCTTTCCGGTTGTGCATGTCAGTGGCAAACATTATTCGTGAAGGACCATACTGCATGACGTATTTGGCATATTTCCTACTTTTAAAATATTTGGCAAAAGACTCACAATTGATGGACGGAATGCAGAACAAATCAAAACATTCACCCCCAGTCAAAAGATCTGGGTTAAATCCATCATTCTTTTGCTCACCACGCCACCCCAGTTTAGACCTGGCCATATGCAAATCAGTCTTGACCCGGTGCCTCATGGGAACAGTCCGGCCCGAACTGCCAAGCCAGAACCTCCCTGGACCGGAAACAAGCATCCTAGGACCGGTTTCAGGGTTTCACCCCTCTTCAGCCAGGATAGCTTGATTCCATTGGCACACTGAGCCCAGGACCCACGTCTGGGCATACCTGACGCACTTAGGGCAAGAAAGCAAAAGAGACACAATTGATGGACGGAATGCAGAACAAATCAAAACATTCACCCCGAGTCAAAAGATTTGGGTTAAATCCATCATTCTTTTGCTCACCACGCCACCCAAGTTTAGACAAATTGGAATGGCATGGTGAGCAAAAAAACGATTGATTTAGTCCCAGATCTCTGTACTGGGGTGAATGTATGACATTGTTCTACATTCTGTCCATCAATTGTTCTTTTTGTATTTGTCACCCTGAGTGGGACGGGTATGCCCAGTCGTGGGTCCCGTGCTCTCCATGCCACTGGAGTCAAGCTATCCTGGCTGATGAGGGCTGAAAGCCCGAAACCGATCCTAGGATGCTTGTTTCCAGTCCAGGGAGGACCTGGCCTGGCAGTTCGGGCTGGACTGTTCCCATTGGGCGCAGGGTCAAGACTGATTTGCATATGGCTGGGTCCAAACTGGAATGGCATCACCATTCCAGTTTGGACCCAGCCATATGACCCAGCAAAAAAACGAAGGATTTAGGCCCAGATCTCTGTACTGGGGTGAATTTATGACATTGTTCTGCATTTTGTCTGTCTATCAATTGTTCTTTTTGCATTTAAAATATTTGGAGCAAAAGGACTGAGAATATTTATTTTGAGGTGTTAAATGCTTTTGGACATGGACATAATCTAACTTTTATTTTCATTTTGGAAGATGTTTTAAGTTAACGTATGCGGTCCTGTCGTGTGTTGCTTCGTGGAAGGGGAATGTGTCAAAAGATTAAATTGTTTGCTTTTATAAGGTTTTTGCCATCTCCTCTATCTAGACCTTGAGGTTTTTCTTTTTTTGGTCCTTTAGGTTGAAGCAGAACGGCGAGCCCGCGAGGAAGAGGAAATCAAGGCAAGTGAGGCACTGATTCAGAGGCTTTTAGCAGAGGAAGAGGCAGAGACGGTCCTGATGGAATTAAGGAGACAAGAGCAAGAGGAGCAGTTGAGGCGTGATGAACAGTTAGCCCAAATGCTCAGTGGTGATCTGGTGAGTCCGGGATTGATCTCGATGTACATACAGAAAAAGAATTTTGAGAGCCTGGCCTGCCAGTCATTACATCCTCTAAGCTTATGTCAATATGCTACCCAGGCAGAAGGGTCCTTATCCTCCGTGTTTCTGCAAAGCAAGGATCTCTATAGGTTTGAGAAGGTACTGGATCCTATTTCCCCTGTACTGGCCCGAAAGCTGTTTCTCCAATGGAGATACGGCACACTGCCTTTCCGGTCTTTTACAAGCACCTGGTCATCGGCTCCCACCACAAAGCAGTGTCCGGTTTGTGATGCTACGGAGGAAACTGACTTGCATGTGTCTTTCTTCTGCCCAGCCTATAAGGTAGCAAGAAAATACTGGCTCCTCCCGCTGATAAGGAATATGGGCTGCAGGGAATATGCACCAATGTACAGGATTTTAAAATCGGATGTCTCTGGCCCAACTGTCTTCGCATTAACAAAATGTTCGAGGCATATGAGCTGCAGATTGTACACTTAGCATAGATCGCCATCTGGTGTTGGGCCCGGATGTTTGCAGTTTGTTTTTCTTCTTGGACAGTCTTTGGAAGTCACGAGTTTGGTGACTCCTCCTTCGGTCCGTACTGCGCATGGGCTTCGGCTCCATCCTCAGATTGTTTTTTTCCGCCATCGGGCTCGGATGTGATACTTCGTGCTCCGGCTTCGAACTTCTACGGTTCCAGCCTCGACGAAAAATCCTCGTTTCTTCATCATCATCTTCATCTCTCGAAGCGGCACTTTTCTCCATCCCGTACATCGGCACCGGCCTTCGGGCCCTCCTCGACTCCGGTCCCGGCCGATGGAAAGGACTCCGTTCAAAAAGTGCCCAAAATGTGGGTCTAAATTTCCCCACACCGACCTCCATCAGGTGTGTAATCTTTGCCTCTCTCCAGAACACGAGGCCAGAGACTGCCCCGCCTGTAAGTCTTTTCGATCGAAGAAAACCATCCGGGATCGAAAAACTCGACGCACCATGGCGCACTCATCGTCTGCAGCTCCACCGGACATCTTCGGAGACGGCGCCGAAGCTTCGGGGCAAACACACACCGAGCAGGAAGAAGACGTCGTCAGCGCTTCCGAGGCCGACGACTCCGACGTGGAGGACATCACACCGGCGCAGCGGGCCGTGAGTACTGTGCCCCCTCCCACCCCCGCGCCCAAAACCAAAGAGACTCAGGTTACTCCCTCGCCTGCCGGCCTGGGCAAAACCAAGACCAAAGCTTCGATCGCCCCACCTTCGGGCCCGGTGTCGAAGCCTCCAAAGTCTCACGGCAGCTCGGGATCGAGCCAGCCGACGCCCGGTGCCGAAAAACAGCATCCGGCACCGAAGAAAGCAATATCCAGCTCGACTCCGAAGCCACCGGTGCCGAAGCCTGGACTCTCGGTGCCGACCAAACACAAACACAAATCTGTCGGCACCGACGCTCCGGCGCCGAAAACTCCTTCGACGCCGAAAAAACCGGAGGCCCCAAAAAAGCATGGCGCACACAAACCATCGAAGCCCTCGGTTCCGAAATCACCGGTGCCGACGGACGATTCGGCGCCATTGGCTCTGTTTACACCAGACCCTTTACAAAAGACTCTGTCCAAAGTTCCAAAGACTGGGCTATTGACTTTAATTATCAAGAAAAGACGCCTTGATACTCCGGCTCCTCCTCCACCACCCAAACGGAAGGACTCTGCTACTTCTCCCCTCAGAGTGCCCTCCCCACTACCGCCTCCTCTACCTCCTCCACCTCCTCCACCCCCTCCCCCTCCCAGGTCTCCGCCACCTTTACCTCACTACTCTCCGACCCCGTCCCCAGATCCGGATGACGGGGACCCGGACAATTATCCGGCGGACGCCCCAATGGATCCCACTCCACCAGGGACCCCAGACCCATGGGAGGATTACAATAACCCTGATGTACCCGATATTCCTCAGGACGACCTATACCCATCCAGGCCGTCTCCTCCAGAGGACTCCTTAGGGTTCCATCATTTAGTGCAGAGAGCAGCACACTACCATGGGGTGGACATGCACACTGAACCAGTGGAAGACGACTTCTTACTGGATACATTCGACATACAGGAAAAATCCACTTCTATCTTACCCATGCTTAAGGGTGTCACCAAGCATGCCGCAGAGGTGTTCAAAGACCCTGTCCGGGCCAGGGTACTAAACCCTAGAATAGAGAAAAAGTATAAGGCGGCACCCACAGACCCTGCATACATTAAGGGCCCTGCTCCCTTAGATTCCCTAGTTGTCTCTACAGCTAGAAAGCGGGCTAACTCCCAGTCCTCAGGAGAAGCCCCACCACCAGACAAGGAATCCAAACTCCTAGACGCGTCTGGCAAGCGCACCGCCTCTCAAGCTGCAAACATGTGGCGCATTGCAAACACACAAGCGCTACTTGCGCGCTATGACAGAGCACACTACGACGAACTTGAGGCTCTTATGCAGCACCTCCCCGAGAAACACAAGCGTAGGGCTCATGAGCTAATACAGGAGGGTAAACTCATTACAAACACCTCCATTAAGTGTGCCCTCGATGCAGCCGACACTGCTTCTAGAGCCATAAATACCAGTGTCCTGCTTCGTCGCCATGCCTGGCTCAGGATCTCAGGGTTTAAGCCTGAAGTCCAGGCGTCCATACTCAATCACCCCTTTGACCAACAAACTCTCTTTGGGCCCAAGGTAGACGAAGCGTTGGAAAAGATGAAAAAGGACACAGACACAGCAAAGTCTATGGCGGCACTCCAAACACAAGCCTCTAAACGTTCCTTTCGACGCTCCTCCTTTCGTGGCACAGGCAGAGGCTTCTCCACCGATAGCACCTCTACCTCCTACAAATCCCCTCCTCAAAATACCTTTTCAAAGGGCAACCAAAGGGGTGGTTACAGAGGCAACAACAATAAGGGCAGGGGCAAAACTAACAACACCCGTTCTGCCACCCCGCCCACACAATGACTTCCCTCCGCTCCCCCCAGACCATTCCACTCCGGTCGGGGGCAGACTACAAAACTTTATCCACGCATGGGAGTCCATAACATCGGACAAATGGGTGACCCAAATCATTTGGTCAGGGTACTGTCTCGAGCTAACATCTACCCCACCCAATATCCCACCAAGGCACCGCCCAATGTCTCAAGAACATTCCACACTGCTCAAACAGGAGGTACTCTCCCTCCTCCAAAAACACGCTATAGAGCAGGTCCCCATCAATCAGCAAAATCTAGGGGTTTACTCCCTATATTTCCTAATACCAAAGAAAGACGAGACCCTCAGGCCCATTCTGGACCTCCGGCCTCTAAATGCCTACATACATTCAGACCATTTCCATATGGTCACCCTACAACAAGTCCTCCCGCTCCTCTGTCAGGGAGACTTTCTCACAACCTTGGATCTGAAAGACGCATACTTTCACATTCCAATACACCCCTCTCACAGGAAATACCTCAGGTTCGTGGTGGACGGGCAACATTACCAATTCACGGTTCTCCCCTTCGGGGTCACCACCGCACCACGGGTGTTTACCAAATGCCTAGCGGTAGTAGCAGCACACCTCAGACGTCAACACATTCACGTCTTCCCTTACTTAGACGACTGGCTGATTAAAGCCGCGTCTTACCACCAATGCGTGCAGCATACAAACAGCACCATCCAACTGCTCCACCAGCTAGGCTTCACGGTGAACTACCAAAAGTCCCACCTCATACCATCTCACACAAAGCAATATCTCTTGGCCACTATAGACACCTCCAAAGGTATTGCCTATCCAAACTCAGCCAGAATCACAAGCATTCAAGCCTTACGCAAAACATTCCTTCCCCAACACTCTCTTCCAGCAAGAGTGTTCATGAAGCTCATAGGAATGATGGCGTCTTGCATCTTTATAGTGCCCCATGCAAGACTACAGATGCGTCCACTTCAAGAGTGCCTAGCACAACAGTGGAACCAGGCCCAGGGTTAGCTGACGGATCTGGTGTTGGTGGACGGCCGCACACATCACTCTCTGCAGTGGTGGAACACCACAAACCTTTCCAAAGGGCGGCCGTTCCTGGACCCGGTTCCTCAGGTGATTCTAACAGCGGACGCATCGCTCTCCGGCTGGGGAGCGCACCTCCTACACCTCACAATGCAAGGTCTATGGACGCCACAGCAAAAATTGCTCCACATCAACCATCTGGAGCTCTTGGTGATCTTTCTAGCCCTAAAATCTTTCCAAAAACAGATTTCGGGCAAAGCAGTCCTCATTCGCACAGACAACATGACTGCAATGTATTATATCCAAAAACAGGGGGGGACACACTCACCCCAGCTCTCCCGCTTAGCCCAGAGCATATGGAGATGGGCAATTCCCCAAAACATCTTTCTCCTGGCACAACACGTTCCAGGCGTACAAAACACCATGGCAGATCTGCTCAGCAGACAAACGCAACAACTACACGAATGGGAACTGCATCCACAAGTTCTTCGCCCATTCTTCCAACAGTGGGGGCATCCTCAGATAGACCTCTTCGCCACCCACGAAAACAAAAAATGCCCAAGCTTCGCCGCCAGATACCCACACCCATTGTCCAAGGGCAATGCGATATGGATGAACTGGTCAGGCAGATTTGCATACGCCTTTCCACCTCTCCCACTAATTCCATTAGTGGTCAGGAAGCTACAACAGCACTCCCTCACACTCATTCTGGTAGCTCCGACGTGGGCCAGGCAGCCGTGGTACACCACGCTACTACAACTATCAGTGGTACCACATCAAAAACTGCACCTATCCCCATGCCTCCTAACCCAGAACCATGGAGAAATCAGGCACCCGGACCCAGCTCAGCTCAACCTGGCGATCTGGCTCCTGAAATCCTAGAATTCGGATACCTTAACCTTCCCCCTGATTGCATGAACATCATCATGGAAGCCAGACGTCCTACCACTAGAGCATGTTATGCCGCAAAGTGGAAAAGATTTGTTATTTACTGCCGTAACAATACAATCAACCCTTTAGATGCATCCATACAGCACATCATATGCTATCTGCTCCATCTTCACAGGTGTAACCTGGCATATTCATCCATACGCCTACACCTAGCAGCGATCGCTGCTTATCTACAAAACAGACAGCATTTATCACTCTTCAGAGTGCCCGCTATTAAAGCCTTCATGGAAGGCCTTAAACGAGTATTTCCTCCCAGGGCACCACCTTCCCCTGTATGGAATCTAAATTTAGTTCTTACACGACTAATGGGTCCGCCCTTCGAACCAATGCATAAATGCGAGCTACAGTTTCTCACCTGGAAAACAGCTTTTCTCGTAGCTATCACTTCCCTTAGAAGGGTTGGTGAAATACAAGCGTTCACTATACAGGAACCCTTCATACAAATACATCACAGCAAGGTCATACTTCGCACAAATCCGAAGTTCCTGCCCAAGGTCATTTCCCCCTTCCATCTCAATCAATCGGTGGAATTACCTGTCTTCTTCTCGCAACCTCAATCTGTTGCAGAAAGAGCCTTACACACACTCGATGTAAAAAGGGCCTTGCTATACTACATACAAAGAACGCAACCCTTCAGGAAGACTAAACAATTGTTCGTCTCCTTCTCTCCACCACATAAAGGCAACCCCATTTCTAAATCAGGGATAGCTAGGTGGATTGTAAAATGCATACAGATTTGCTACCAAAAGGCTAAAAGAACATTATCTGTTCCGCCTAAAGCCCATTCTACAAGAAAGTTAGGGGCTTCTATGGCCTTTCTAGGGAATATACCCTTAGATGACATCTGCAAAGCAGCCACATGGTCTACACCGCACACCTTCACAAAACATTACTGTGTAGATGTGCATTCCAAGCAGCAAGCTAGAGTGGGCCAGGCTGTACTAAAGACACTATTTCAAACCACTGCAACGGATACCGGTGGTCGCCGCTAGGGTTGGGTACTGCTATATAATCTATGCTAAGTGTACAATCTGCAGCTCATATGCCTCGAACGGAATATGCTACTTACCAGTATGCATCTGTTCTTGGCATGTAGAGCTGCAGAGTTGTACACGCCCACCCGCCTCCCCGGCTACCTGTATCCGTTCCAGTACATCTTATTTAGATACTACACACATGGGTTTCTCACTGTGATTACCAAGCTCCATCATTTCCCTGTTGGCGAAAAACAATCTGAGGATGGAGCCGAAGCCCATGCGCAGTACGGACCGAAGGAGGAGTCACCAAACTCGTGACTTCCAAAGACTGTCCAAGAAGAAAAACAAACTGCAAACATCCGGGCCCAACACCAGATGGCGATCTATGCTAAGTGTACAACTCTGCAGCTCTACATGCCAAGAACAGATGCATACTGGTAAGTAGCATATTCCTTCTTACCAATGTTTGGCATACGCGTAACCGTATTTTAAAGGCGTTGGGTCCCTCTTAAAAATTTTTTTTTTTTTTTTTTTTGTATAGTTTGTATAGCATTTTTAGCACATGCATTCCAATGGTTTTATCTTTTTATGAAATGATTTATCTGTGATTGTACATGTGTATTGTGTATCTTTTATGGCCAAATGGCCGAAATAAAGATTGGAAACAGAAACAGCAAGTCAAACTCAGACTTGGTACTCAGAAAAGTGAGCCAAAGAATGAGACAACCTGCTTTTGTCATGCTGAAGGGATTCTGAAGGTGCGTCCTCATTGTGAACATTGGACTGCTCTCCATGCTCAAGGTATATCATGTAAAGCAGTGGCAGAGTACTGTGGTTTGTGAGTCAGTAGTGTGACTAGACCGTCTTTATTTCTGGGAGAGGCAACCCTACTATCTTCTCTAATGGAAAAAAGCTGCTGTTATGGGAAGCCCAGAACCCTGTGCTAACATCTTGTTTGCTTGTATGTGCAGTGAGTATGTCTCATATATGTGTTATTAGTACGTTGTATTATGCAAGTCTGAGTATGGGACCAATGAGATCCATTTTAGATGCCCTGGTTTACCCATTGACGAAGATGGAGGATGGGCACAGCTTCACCAGACAGTTGAAGTATATTGTTTGCATTCATGTGGCTGGATACCCACAACCTTAAGTGATGGAGGATGGAGACCCTGGTACATTTAGAAAGTCAATGAGGGCTTAATTAGTAAGGGGCTGCTCATTACATCACGTGCACTGCCATTTGGTAAATGGTAAGGTTGATGGGTGGGATTGCAGATTGTGATGCTATGGAACGATCTAAAACCAATCTGAGCAGATTGAACTCTATGTGTCACCTTTTCTATGATCATTGCTACTTCTGGGAACAGAATAAGGCAGTAACTGAAAGGGTCTTCGTAGTTTAACTCCAGCTTTTTCAAGAGGCTTAACCATCCAATTCCAGTGTTTCAAGAGGATTGAATTATCGGAGAAATAGAAAGGGTTAAGGTGGATAAATCAAGATTAATAATTGTATGGAGGGTATCTAGACAGGTGGGCCAGATTTGCACAATTTAATCACAGAAACTAGCTCGGCCAAGATGGACTTTCAAACTGATTTGGCCAACATTGAGCCCTCGTATTGCGTAATTAATTAGCCTAATGGGTGCTGAGCAAGCACATGCCTTGATCCTGCAACACGTATAATCTTTTGGCTCTGCGAAATTAATACCAGCTTGGAACTTCAGAAGCTTCTGTTAAAGATAAATAAATAACTGCAGAATTCCTGTAATATTTCCGTTTCAGCCACCAGGAGGAAATTGCCTGCAGTTCCAGAGGACCTTAAAAATGTCTGAGTTACCAGCTCTAGATGTATGGTCATGGTAATATATTGAACTCCCTTTCTTTATGGCTGATTTTTATACGTGCAGATTTGCATGTAAACAGCCTAAGTGACGGATCAAGTAAGATGTTTGGTGGTATGTGGGTCTTTGGGTGTGTCTAAGTGTGTATTAAAATTTCCCAGAATAATGGCCATCGACTGAGCCAAGGAGAATTCATTACAAATATCCACAAATTTCTGAAAGAAATCTTTGGGAGGGGAAGTGGGTTGATCAACCAACATTATGTGAACCGGGGATGCAGGGTGCATAATGCTAGAAGCAAGGTGTTGTATAGTGCCTTTGAGGAGAACATTTTAACATTAGACTTTAGAAGAAAGTGCATAATATGACATTCAAAGGAACGTTTCAGAGAAGGCAAGGATGTCTAAATTAAAACTATATGCATACTTAAGGCCATGTTTGACCCAGGAAAGGGTGATTATGTAGCCCTCCTTCAGGTGCCTTACTGCCATAGAACTTACAGAAAATTTGGTTCATGGCTTGGAGATCTGATCACAAGCAATATCGCACTGCCTAGGAAGTGATAAGATAGTCCTCAGTAGATTTAATAAGATTTCTATAGCTTTTTGGGAAGCTGAGTGCCTTATAATTGCTGATGCCTACTGCTGCTTGTCGTCACCAGGATAGTGGCCTGTCCCTGGCCCTTGCTGGACACAGACCTACCTGCCTTTGGCATGATCATTCCATGGACATGCTAATGCCCTGCTATTATTGGAAACTATACACATGGGACTAGTCAACTAGAGCGCTACACGCTACTGAAGATGGTTGCCTAAACTAGTCAACCAGGAATTGAGACCAATCTGGTGGGATGTGCGCAGGGTGCACCAGTGAGCGAAGCCTCTTAAGACCTAGTTCCCAGTATAGCTAGTGAGGCAATAGTCACAAACTCTTCAAGAAAAGGGCAAGGTAGATAAAAAAAATTAAAAAAAAGTCCTCCGTTAAATTAGTCTCTTTAATACAATTCTTTAAAGTACAGCCATACAGAGTAAACTGGTATCAGTCAAACCGTGCCAAATCACTAAAATACAGATTCAAATTATCCATATTCTTAGACTTCCTGGATGCGCTAATGGTCTTTTCTTATAGGAAACTACCTGCAGTCTGCACCTGAATGATTCCTAAACCCTAGTGTATTGGGTACTGTAGGCATAGAATCCGGACCCTAGCACAGAGAGAGAGAGAGAGGACATGGCATGTAGGGTGTTGTAGCATCTTACTTTTAAACACAACTTGGATTACAACCCTGTATTATGTTCCCCAGTGAATTGTGTAGTATTGAGTTCTGCTGTGAGATTAAACGTACTGTCTTTTTATATAAACGGTAAGTACTGGGCTGGATATTATATAGTTGTTGATTGGCTGTTGTTGTCTGAACTTTTGTCACCCACACTGAATCCCTGGAAAGTCTTTGCTTGCCCTCGCTACAGTTCAGTGCAAAAAAGTTGTAGTTGGGCCAGTTTGCAGAGCTGTAGGAAGATGGGTTGCCAGGACATAAGTTGCAAAGGACTTCAACAATCACGGTTGGACCCATTAGCCCTTGTCTAACCTGTGGGCATTCCCCTATCTCCTGTTGTGGCGCTACTTGGCGAACTCTTATGAAGGACTTGCATCCTCACCTGAGGAGCTGAGATATTTGGGTGATGATTTTGATGTGTCTGACTCTATTTCGATCCTAGTCTTCTACTTATTAGACCTCATGACCTCACACATCCTGTGGGTGCCTCACACTTGATGGCAGATGAGCTATCCATTGTTGCCTGAGGAGGCAGTGACTGCAACACCAAGTAAGTCTCTTTACTCAAGTGCAAATATTCCAGTCTGCATCAAGATCTGCACTGATGGATAGCTTTCTTAAGCCATTTGAGGGGTTGCATATTCAGCATGCCGCATGTTCTCCCAACACACCCCCAGTATACAGCTACCAGGATTGCGAATGCCTCCTTGTTGCGTTTAGGAGCTTATGCCGTCATGTCACCCAGATGTGGCCTTTGGTCTTTGACAGAGCAGCATCAGCACATAAATGTACTTAAACTGCAGGTATTTGTCTTCAGCCCCTTCTGCCTCAGGGAACCACTTACAATTTCTGTGAAAGAACACCGCTATCATACAATATATCAACACAATGGACGGTGTAGTGTCATAGACCCTTTGTTGGGAAGTGAAGTATTTCACCCGTGGAAGTTATCACAGCAACTCAAATCTTCCCTCTAGGGTCTCGCCTAGCATGTTCATTCAACATAATGATGAACATTCTCAGTCTGATCTCTGAAGAACCTTAATCAGAAGCTACCTCGAGTGACACCACACTCCAGATGAGGAAGTGTCGTTGGGATTGTCATTCACTCCCCACTTAATGTTTCCCTGGAAAATACCTTAAGGTTCAGCTGATCATGGACCACACTGCAAGCTTACTTAGACCAGTCCAAAGGCCGAAACATGTTGATCATACACTAATGCAGTTGTCTCTAATGACGGCGGCTGCACTATTCGCTATCTGTTTTTAATCCTGTCACAAGGTAGCTGAATAAAGCTTGCCATATAGCTAACCTTGTAGCCAGTTTTAACCACTTTCACTTTAGCACTGCACTTAACTCTGAGCACACCACACTCGCATAGGGTTTTAGATTAACCCTCCTTTCCAACATCAGACATCCCTATGCTCTTTTCTCGCAGTGAGGGTGTTGTAGCCCGTGTCTAGACCAGGTTCTTTATGCGAGGAGGCACCCCTATGATGAAGCATGACACCTCTGGTGTGTGAGGGGAACTGTCCTTTTAAAAGGGTTCCCCCTCTAGCACATGGTTGACAAAACCCACTTGCGCCTCGGACTTTTATCCTGGACCCGTGGGTTCTTTTGTTATAGATAGTTTTCTTGATTACATCTCTAGTCCATCTGATACATGGTTGCCTGCTTCGACTGTCTACTCAGAACTTAAAGCCCTTTTTGTTCGACTCTTGAGTTTTCTGCCTAGGTAATATGGTCCTTCACACCTGCATTCTTCTTACAAAAAGTCGTGTCTGCACTTCATACGGGCCAGTCTATTACCCTGCCATATTTTATCCCTCCGTTTCCATACCAAACCATAAGGAGTAACATTTGTACTGGCTTGACTGCAGTCAGGTGGTGCCGAGCTATTTGGCTCACACGCGACAGCTCTTTGTGTGCTTCATTGCAGCTAAAAAGAGCAAGGTTGTGAATAAATGTATCATTCCGCGTTGGGTCACCCCTTGTATTGGGATTTGCGGTGCCATGGTAAAAAATACCTCTATAGGGCATTCATGGTCACATCAGGGCTGTGTCTTCTTCCACACCTCTTTCCAGATTTGTCCTGTTTGCTGACAACTGACCAATAACTATGTGGTTGTCATTGTAAACGCTTTCAAAACACTACTGGCTTATGTCACATACATGGATGCCGTGACAGGTACTGTGCCCGAGGTATGTTGCATGATTCACTTCGTTAGCTGGCATGTCCCAATCCTGTCTCCAAGGGAAGTTTTGCTTGGGGACTCATTATTAAAGTGAGGATATACAGGAAGATTTATCCATCAGAAGAAAATGTATCTTCCATACTAATATGTTCGTAGCATGTGTTGTAAATACACATGCTCTGCATACTCCTGCCATCCAACGTTGGCCTCTGATGTGTGCAAATGATTTTTCTTTAAAAAATAAATTAAAATCTTGAGTCGCAAGATGCACTATGACTCCCCCGTTAGCGGGCAATGCTCATTGGCACCGACTCCATGTTAGATTATTTTATTCCTCCATCGGTTTCGGACTTTCTGAATTGTGACATGGTCTCCATGCTTCCTCTCGGGCCCAGATAGTGTAATCCAATTCCGATCCTCAGGAAAAGCATTTGTTGTCCACATTCCTGTCTGCGACAATCTCCGGAGACAGACTTGATATCGACTCTTCAGGCTGCGCATTCCTTGTTTTCTGGTGATTTCTCTGCAAGAATGTTGCCATGAAACTAATGCCATTCCCATGCTTTCCCCAGAAACAGAGCAAATATCTGTGGTCCGATCACCACAAAGTTTGTAACCTTTCAACTGACCACGACAGTGTCAGGCCTTTCTACTCTTCTGTTTGAAGAAGACCCTTCGGTATCGACGAGAGAGAAGGTTGGTCCATTAGAAGATGCAGATGCAAGTCTCCAACCACACCCGCCGACCTCTTCGGAGAACACTTTATGAAGAAATATCGAGTATATTGTTCCCAAGAATTTTTTTTAATGAGAGAATATTTTTTTTAAAATCAATTCCATTATCTTTGTCATTGAAAACGCAATATGGATTTTCATCAGAAGTTTTTATTTTATTGAGCATTCATTGTTTTAACTCTATTGACATCCCAATTAGGCTCTGGTATGTTTATCAGTGTCTTTTCAACAATATCCGGTATGTTTATTTACTACAGTTTTTCTATTAATTAATGACGAAGGAGCTACTTCTTTCTGCAGTGAATGATCCCAATGAAAGTTGAGCAGATGATTTACGGGCCTATCTCCCAAGAAGAGTAGAAACATTTGCTGTGAACAGATTAAGCAGGTCTCCGTTCTTGTTTACTATATTGACAGTACCAAGCCCTTTTGTAAAACTGACTGGTTGTTCTTAGCTAGACCAGCACAAGGGTCAGCCCATCTCTAAAAACAGCCATTGCCAGGTGGAAAGTCAGGTGAATCTAAACTTGTCATTTGAGAAAGCTAAAATGGCTCTCTTTCCCTGTTACCCGGTGGGTGCAATCTACACGCTAAAAGGCAGCAACCATGGCTTTTATGGGCAATATTTCATTAGCTGATGTATGCAAAGCAGCTACTTGATTCATCCCATATACCTTCACTACACATTGTTTGGATATCTTAGTTGCACAACGGGCACTGGTTTGCCAACTGGTCCTCAGGACGCTATTTCAGACAAATGCATTGTCTATGCTCTAGCCACCGTTTGTAGTGCTACTGCTTTACATATCTGATAGAGACTACTAGCCGCAGATTCCTTAACGTAGAATTATCCCCAGGCGTGAGACTGGACCCGGAAAACTTTCTTGCCCAGCATCTCTGCGCGCCGGGAGGGCGGAACTACGCGACTCCGTCAGACGTCAGTGAGGTCGCATAAGCCCCACCCCGGCTCGCTGACATCAGTTTTCTTCTTTTCTAGCGTGCAACACAGACCCGGATCGTGTTCCTGGCCTGTTTCAGGCCTTCTTTTCCCGCTTTGGGCGTTTTTCTTGGGTACAGTGTGCGAATGCTTTCGGGCTTCAAGACGTGATCATCTTGCGCGCGCCAGAGGTCGGTGACGGATCCTCACCCCATCTGCATGTGGTGTCTGGGCGAGCACCACAACTCCGCGGATTGTGAGGTGTGTCAGCAAATGAAGCTGAAGTCCCGGCGAAAGCACCGGATGAAGCTCCTTTCGGCACGCATGTCCTCCGCGGATGGCTTCAAGAACCTTCTCCCAGGCCGCAAGGGCGTCGCTCACCTGTTGGTAAGTGTTGCAGTTTGTCCCCGTGGCCTGTTCCCCGGCCTATTGGGGGGGTGTGTGTTCTCCGCGGGTGGTGCGGCCCCACGCTTCACCATCCCATCTGCCGTTCCCCGGCGCGGGGGCGACCAGAGCCCAGATGGAGGCCTATGCGGCGGCCTTGCAGGCCTCTTTGGCTCCTCCTTCTCTTCCTGGGACATCTGCGGATCCCTTGTCGCGTGCGGGGACTTCTGTGGCGCCGGCGGCTCTGGCCCTGGCACCGACCGGTTCGGATCCAGGTTCGGAGGATGTGGGGCCGTTGGGGTGCGGCCTTCGGGGTTCCCTCCTTCGGATCCGGACGCCACTGCCTCGCCGCAAACCCCCGCAGGGTCCCCGTGGTGTCACGGGAGGTTGCCAGAACTCGTGGCGTGTCCTCGAGTCCCCCTCGGTCATCTGGGCAGTCGGCGGCCTTGTCCAAGGCCAAGGTGACGCCGCTCTGGCGGCTGCTGACCCTGGGGGTGTCGCAGGGGCCGGCTTGGGGTCGGGGCGTGTCCCCGGGCCCCCCTCGTCCCTCCACGCAGGCGGCTGCCTTGTCGGAGGTGGAGTCTGCGCCTTTTCGGCACCGTTCCTTGGCCGCCCCGACCCAGCTCCGGTCTCCTGCGCCGCTCGTTGTGGCGGAGGTCTTTCCAGTGTCCCCTTCGGCGCCGGTCGACGTTGACCTGATGCCGGTCGCGGACACTACGGCGTCGGGTCGTTGAGTAGTCTTCGGACGCCCCTTCGTCTCCAAAGGTTTGGCGGTTGTTGGTTTCATCTTCTGCGGAGACGGGCCGCCACGTCGTGGAGTTTTTCCCCGGCGTCTTTCAAGGACGGTTCATCGCCATCGCCGCACCCGCAGTCTTCGCCGGAAGGACCTCGGGTTCCCCATTCCTTGGTTCCCCTCCTCCTTTCCGGACTTGGCCTTTCCTTCCTCCGGTTGGCCTGGGGGACGGCCGCCTTAGCTTGCAGCCGTTGCCCACCGAGGAACTGCTGTCCCCGCCACGGGGTCCTACGGAGGCCGGTGCTGACTTCGCTCGGGCTGTCTCCACGGCGGCGGGGATCTTGCGCTTTGGCAATCCAGCTGCCCATTTCCCCACGGATCATTTTCTGGAGGTCCTCCATCAGGGTTATGGGGTTTGGGAGCTGCTTCTTCCCTTTGAGGCTTCGCTCCACACGTCTCTTTTGGGGATTGAGGGCGGCCCGCCATGGGGGATCCGGTGCCCCAGCCCCTTCTGCACCACCACCGTCCCGCGCCGCATGACCCTGTCTGTCTTTCCTTCTACCAGGGGCCCTCTTTTACAGGCTGCCTCTTCCTCCCTGCCATCGGGGTTGTCTGCCACCCCCCCCCCCTCCCCGTCACGAGAGGCCCGCTGGTTAGATTCCTGGGGGCGCAATATCTTCGCCTCCACTAGTGCGGCTTTGCGGGCCCTTAACACTCTGTGTACTAGCAAGGGCCACTTCTTGCTTGTGGGACTCTGCGGAGTCCCTTATGTCGGCCGCTCCTCAGGAGGGTGCCTGTGTTGATTTCAGGCACCATGTGTTGGATGGCCGGGAGCTGGCGGCCTTTATTCTTAACTCCTCCTCCTCAGTGACCTGTGAGTCGGTCTGTGTTTTGGGAGGTGTTTATTATATAGCTTTATCATGTGCTGCGAAGGTGTGGTCGTCCTTCAGACTTTGCTCTCCGTGGCGTCACGGTATGTCGCAGGTGCGATCTTCTTGCTGATAGTTTTGGAGTGGCTTGTGTTGCGCTCCGGTATGTCCTTCTCCTGGATCGCTGTGTACCTGGCCTAGTCTGGCCTGCTGTCTGCGGAGTAGCGTTGTAGTGGTTTTGCGCTTCTGTCTGCCTTGGTCCTCTGTCTGGTGTTCCTGGGGGGGGACTGGTTTCCCCGGTTTTTGTGTTCGGGTGGATGGCTTGGTCCATTTTCCTTCTTTCTTTTCTTTTTCCCTTCTTTCCTTTCTTTCTCCTTCTTTCCTTTCTTTCTCCTTCTTTCCTTTCTTTCTCCTTCTTTCCTTTCTTTCTCCTTCTTTCCTTCTCCTTCTTCTCCTTCTTTCCTTCTCCTTCTTTCCTTCTCCTTCTCCTTCTCTCCTTCTCCTTCTCCTTCTCCGTCTTTCTTTCTCCTTCTTTCCTTGGGGCATGTCCGAGCCCTTCTTGGCCCTTCCTGACCTCTGCCTTCGGCCGGCGTCTAGCTTATCCTGGGTGCGCCGTTCCGTGGTGTTGCCTGCTGCTGGCTGTGCATGCCAGTGCGGGCTTGTTTGTTCTGCTACGACGTTGTGGCCTTTGATGTATTGTTTTGTGCCTTTCTTCTTACCTCTGCACTTTTGGCGTTGTAGCCGTCCCTGCCTTGTCCGCTGTTTGCGGCGGGGGGAGTGTGCAGCTCTTCTGGCAGAACAGATGGTCCAGTGGTAGTTCCCAGGGGCTTGGAGTGCTTCTTGACAAGGGTTGAAGCCCCAGCGGGGGAAGTTTGTTTTTCACTGTGTATGTGTTTCTTCAGGTGGGTCCTGCCTCCAGTTCTACCTCTTCTCCCTGGGGTTGAGGTGGTCCTTGTGTTCCTTGAGGCTTTAGGGCGCTGTTGGGCAGTTCTCCCTTGGTTGGGCTTAGGTTTTCCTGGCCTTTCCCTTCTTGTCCCTGTGACATGTTCCCTGCTGGGGCCCTGTGTCTCTCCTGGTGGGGAGGCTCTCTCGCAGGCCCTCCTCCCTTCTGGGTATGGCTAAGGTATCTATTCTACGTTAAGGAATCTGCGGCTAGTAGTCTCTATCAGATGTACAAGTTACTTACCTTCGGTAACGATGTATCTGGTAGAGACGATTCTAGCCGCAGATTTCTTCACGACCTGCATTTCCTCCTCGTTCTGCGAGGACCCTCTGTTTGGGTTTCTGCAGTCGCCTCCCTCTGGGTGACTCGTCTTCTGTGGGTGTCCTCTTCGTTTCTCTCGGTCAGGCATCCCTCCAGCTGGTTTCTCTCCAGCGTGAGGGCCTACTTTTGCTCCTTCCCTTTGGTGTTAGAGTTTCTGATCCGCAACCGGCCTTCCTTGTTAGGGGTTCTTTTACCTGTCCTTTGACTTCCCGCTCTTTTCAGAGGTTGTGGCCCTCCTTGGCGGTGTAGTCTGCGGAGGGATTGCTGTCGCTCCTCTGTTCCTTCCCCTTGTTTTTGCAGTTTCTCTTTCTCTCCTCTCTCCACGGTTCCTCAGTGGTGCACTGCTATGGCCTGCTGTTGTCGGCTTCTGATGCCTTGGTGCCCCCTGGGTGATGTTTCTCTGGTTTTTTTCGCGCACTGTTCCCATGCTCTTCTGTTTTGTTGTGATGGCTCCGTGTTGTGGTGCGGAAATGTTCTCCGAAGCAAACTGACGTCAGCGCGCCGGGGTCGGGCTTATGTGACCTCGCTGACGTCACGCCTGCGGAGGACGTCGGGCGGAGTCTCGTGGTTCCGCCCCACGGCGCGCAGAGTTTCCGGGTCCACTCTCGCGCCTTGGGATAATTCTACTTTAAAGAATCTGCAGCTGGAATCGTCTCTACCAGATACATCATTACAGAAGGTAAGTAACTTGTACTTCATGCAGAACATGTGTATGTACATCAAGACATGCTACAAATGGAAAATGTTACACTGTAAGCTTCTGTTCATAGCATGTAGTATTGTATATTCACATGCACCCACCCTCCACCTCAGAGGCATGTGGCTGTGATCACAGATCTTTCTCTTTACTAAATAACTTCCTTTACACGTGCACATGTCAACCATACTTTCTTTACTCCCCAATCCATACTACTCTCACCCACTGTATGAAAAACAATCTAACATGGAGTTGGTGCCCTTGCACATTTCCAACGAATGGTGGAGTCAGGTCATCTTGTGACATGAAAGACTTTCTTTGAAGACAAACTTGCAATTATCCGGGCCCAACAGTAGATGGCAGCAGTATGCAAAGCATGTGAATCTACAGCATTACACGCTATAAATAGATGCTTACAGGATACATAACAATTTTTTTCTGGTGGATACTTAATCTTCCCTCAAATTCCCCACCACTCTACCTCCTCACCAATGAGCTAGTGGCGTGAATATTAAGATCCCAAGATTTTAGACATGCCTTATGGTGTGTTTGTTGCTGTCAGTTCTCCTCTGCATTCTACGATGGGGCAAGAGATCAATATCAAACTGACACTAATCTGCCTGTTGGTGCTTAAAATCCCCGGTCATGACACGTCTGGAGCAGTATTGGGCCACTTGGCTTTGCTCGAGAATCATTGCTGAGGAAAGGTTTTCTGGATCCGTGTGAAGCATGGAAGGAGTATTCATAAGAAGGGAAATCTGCAGGAATATTATGCATCAGTCAAAAACCTAGTTACCAAAAGCAAAGTCACTTTTCCTTTTGTTAATTGCATTTGGTGCCCTTTGGCTGAGAAGAGTTGCCCCTAAATGGACCCATCACAGCTTCCCCTGAGAAAATCTGAGACGGTGGCACCAGATATATCTTGAACCTCCTTTCCAACCATTGGCAGTTTCCTTTTTCTCGAAGTACAAAGTGCTTGAATACTTGTGTGGTGAATACTTTATTTATTAAACTGAGTTGAGGCCTTTGACCCTGTCACCAGGCAGGTCGCTCCCCTCACCGCCACGCAGCCCCCTGTGTGACCGGTGCTCGCTGCTCTGCCACCCGGGCTCCTCCCGCATCGCTGGTAATCCTGCTTTGTCGCCCTTTGCCTCCTATCCATTTTGACTTTTGATTTCTGTACCCCCGCTCTCCCTATTGGCGTTGTTACTGTCGTTGCTCTCTGCCCCTGTGTTTTCGCAACCCCCGTTGACCGTTTTCCGTCGTGCCCCCTTGCCTCCCATTCACCGCCCCGCTCCCGCCTCACAGCTGCTCCTTCCTCCCTTCTGCCCCTCATATGGAGGCCGTGCAGCGGGCGCGCCAAAGGCAAGCCCGTCTGCTCCCGTCCGCGCCGGGACCGCACCCAGCGCCAGAACCCCGCCGCCCTCAACGCACTCAACACTGGTTGACCTGCCACCAAGCCACCCCAAAGCGCACCCATGGACCCTTCACCTGCCAAGCCTGCAAATTCACCTGCCTCAGAACCTCCCCCCCCCCCCCCCCCCCTCCCCCTCCCCCTGCCCGCCGGACAAATCAACAACCATCTCCTCAAATGCATCCTCCTCAACACCCGCTCCATCCACAATCACGCCATCGAACTTTGGGACCTCCTCGACACAACAGCACCAGACGTCGCCTTCCTCACTGAAACCTGGATGAACGCATCCTCGGCCCCCGACATAGCCATAGCCTTCCCGGAAGGCTACAAGATCACCCGGAAGGACCGCATCAACCAAACTGGAGGAGGAATCGCCTTCGTCTACAAGAACACACTCAACATCACGACCAACACCGAAGACACACTCTCTGCCGCCGAACACCTACACTTCCAGATTCACACCAACCCCAAGACCACCCTTAGAGGAACGCTCATCTACAGACCCCGGGCCCGCGCACACAATTCAGCGAAACCATCACCGACTTCATCAGCCCGCACGCCCTATCCTCACCAGAATACATCCTCCTGAGGGACCTGAACTTCCACCTGGAGAACAACAGCGACAACAACACCACCACCATGCTCGACAACCTCGCCAACCTCGGACTCAAGCAACTGGTGAACACCCACCTCGCTGGCCACACGCTTGACCCCATCTTCTCCGCTAGCAACCACGTCTCCTTCAGCCACTCCACTGAACTACACTGGACTGACCACAGATGCATCCACTTCACCTTCCAAAAGAATACATCCCACCACCGTACGCAACAAATCACCCGCAGAAACTGGAGCAAAATCACCACAGGCCAGCTCCTCTCATCGCTGAGCCTGAACCCGCCAGCAAACACCGCTGACACCAACGAAGCAGCCCACAACCTCGCACAGTGGATCACCAACTGCGCCGACGACCTCTCACCACTGAAGAACCCCACAGGCATGACCGGCAACAGGAAAACCTCATGGTTCACAGACGCCCTCAAAGAATCAAAGAAATCCTGCCGTACCCTCGAAAAAACCTGGCGCCACGAACGGACTACAGGAAACATGACAGCCCTCAAGAACGCCACTCGCGAACACCACCAGTTGATCCACACCACCAAAAGGTCATCATTCAAAAAGCGGCTCGACAGCTACACCCACAGCAGCAAGGAACTCTTCAGCATCGTCAAAGAGTTCTCCAACCCCAGCGCCACCAACAACGACATCACACAGTCACAAGACCTCTGCAACTCCCACGCTACACACTTCCGCTGCAAGATCGCAGACATACACGATGGCTTCGGACCCCTGACTTCGCCTCCAGTCACCAAACCAACGACGCCCACCACCACCCTCAGCGCCTGGACCCCCATCAGCACTGAAGACACCACCCTCGTCATGAACACCATCCACTCTGGCTCCCCCTCTGACCCATGCCCACCTCATATCTTCAACAAAGCCGACACCATCATTGCACCCCACCTCCGGAATGTCATAAACAACTCCTTCACGTCCGCCACCTTCCCTGAGAGCTGGAAGTGCGCAGAAATCAACGCCCTTCTGAAAAAACCCCAAAGACCTCAAGAACTTCCGCCCCATCTCTCTTCTGCCATTCCCGGCCAAAGTCACTGAGAAGACCGTCAATAAACAGCTGTATGCATTCCGCGAGGCAAACAACTCGCTCGACCCGTCCCAGTCCGGTTTTCGAGCAAACCACAGCACCGAGACCGCCCTCATCGCAGCCACCGACTACATCAGGACCCTGATGGACAACGGAGAAACAACCGCTCTCATCCTCCTAGACCTCTGGGCAGCCTTTGATCTTATGCCATCGCACCCTAATAACCCGCCTCCTCAACACTGGAATCCAAGGAAAGGCCCTGGACTGGATCACCTCGTTCCTCTCCGATAGAGCCCAGAGAGTCCGCCTCCCTCCCTTCCGCTCAGAGGCCACCAAGATCATCTGCGGCGTACCCCAAGGCTCCTCGCTCAGCCCAACCCTCTTCAATATCTACATGAGCCCCCTCGCTGCCATCGCACGCAGACACAACATCAACATCATCTCCTACGCCGACGACACCCAGCTGATACTCTCCCTCACCAAAGACCCAGCCACCGCCAAAACCAACCTCCAGGAAGGGATGAAAGACGTCGCAGAATGGATGAAGCTCAGTCGCCTGAAGCTTAACTCAGACAAAACTGAAGTCCTCATCCTCGGACAATCCCCATCTGCCTGGGACGACTCCTGGTGGCACACAGCGCTGGGCACCGCACCGACACCCACGAACCATGCACGCAACCTGGTATTCATCCTGGACTCTTCCCTCACAATGACCAAGCAAGTCAACGCCGTCTCATACTCGTGCTTCAACACCCTGCGCATGCTCCGAAAAATCTTCAGGTGGATCCCCACCGAAACCAGAAAGACGGTCACCCAGGCCCTCGTCACCAGCCGACTGGACTACGGAAACGCGCTATACGCAGGAACCACTGCCAAACTTCAGAAACGACTCCAACGCATACAGAATGCCTCCGCACGACTCATCCTCGACATCCCTCGACACAGCCACATATCCGCCCACCTAAGAAACCTGCACTGGCTCCCCGTCAGCAAGAGGATCACGTTCAGGCTCCTCACCCACGCACACAAAGCGCTCCACTACATGGGCCCCGAATACCTCAACAGCCGCCTCTCGTTCTCCACCCCCACCCGCCACCTCCGCTCCGCCAACCTCTCCCTCGCCACCGTCCCACGGATACGCAGAACCACCACCGGAGGAAGATCGTTCTCCTACCTGGCTGCCAGGTCATGGAACTCCCTCCCCGCACACCTACGACTGACACAGGACCATCTCACCTTCAGGAAACACCTCAAGACCTGGCTATTCGAGCAGTAGCAGCACCCCCCACCCCAGCGCCTTGAGACCCTCGCGGGTGAGTAGCGCGCTATATAAATGTACTGATTGATTGATTGATTGGCCCTTTATAGCCATAATTTGAATTGAAAAAAATGATCAAATTAAAAATGGTTTGAGTCCATAACTGGTTTTACAATACAGCCGTAGCAGAAACATTTTACAAGATCTAACTTGGCACTGCTGACAATAAGGCCACTGTGTACTGAAAATGTAAGTTTGGTTGGGAGTGTTAATCCCTCTACTTATTGTTTTCCTTCCTTGTAGGCTTCCAGTGGAGAGTCCAGCTGCAGATCTCCTGAAAAGGGCTCTCCTGTCTCCAATCCTGCCAGACCTACATCATCCAAGTCCTGTAGAGAAACAAAAAAACAAAGCAAGCATACTGGAGATATACAAAGGTGAGGAGTCTACTAAGTCGTGTGATGAGAAATTAATCTGCCTCTGAGGAAACTGCTGTTCACCGATGTGCTCCTTGTGAACTTTCTCTCTTCAGGAAACCTTTAAACAAATAAAGAAAGATAAGCCTCTGGTTCCAAAATGTACGTGCAAATTGTCTTGTACTTTTGCACCACACATGAGGAACGTGTGTGCTTATTTCTTGTTAATAACTTTTTAGCTTTAATTGAAAAATTATTTTGAAATTGTAAATCCGGCTTGTTTCGGGGACAAGAGAGCATATTTGCTCACCACTCAGTTGCTTACAATTGGAGGCTGAGCGGCTGTACAACACGGCCCACCTACCCATCTCATCATGTGCTCGGTCTCTTCCTCCTTCCTTACCTTCTGTCTGATTATAGAGCAAGGAGTTATCATTGTCTAAATGCCAGGCCTCTTCCCAGTTTTTTAATCTTTTGTTCAGTTACTAGTGTTCAGTATTTTCAGTCCCTGTTGTGTGCGGGGTTGCTGGCATGTCAGTGAACTCCTGAAGATTGTTAACCTCTTGCAGACTTTGGAACCATTGTTTTAAGATTTGGTTCCTTTGTTCTAGCAATTCTACTGACAGAATGACCGAGATGGAAGCCTTTTACGAGGCACTTTCAGTCCCTCGCATAGTCTGAGTGGCCTTGTATTGGGGATCTGACAGAGACAAACTTGTGACTGAGTGCCTGCCAGAGATATCTTGGGGTATCAAACTGGGCTGTGCTTCAGGTTCTCATATGGCCTTACACTGTGGTCCTATTCAAGATGCCTTTATGCCGTACACTAGGTTTATGCTTGGAGAGGCCTAGCAGCCTTTCCATGGTCTTGTACCAATATGTTTAGCCCTTGCACCATTTGTTTTCTTTTTCTTTTCATTACCAACCTTTGTCTCTTGAACCCAAGTGCCAGGGCCCAAAGGTTTGCCCAAAAGCCCAAGGACTGTTATTTGTCAGCATGCCAAATAAGTAGGCTGCATAGTCTAAGCTCTGCCTCCTGACTCTTTAATCTACCACAAGACACTCCCTTATCCATTATCTCACTCTTGCAGGCTCCTGCTTTCTTTCTGTCACCCTTTTTCTGTCTTTCTTTTCCTTCTTCCTCCCTTGTGTGTTTTTCATTCTCTTGCTCGGTCAGTCTTATGAGGAGAAATAAGTGCCAGTCCCCACAAATGAGCACCTCTGAGCCCCACCTGCAACCACTGGCTCAAATTAAGCACTAGTTCTAAGCTGATCCTTGGTCTTTGCATTGAGGTACCACCTGAGTTGTTCTTGCATCCTACAGTAGACCCACTCCTTGATAGCGATAACTGTCAATTTAGTGTCTACAGGATTTACCACTGGATCTCTGTGCCCGCCTAGATCCTCCTTGGATTGTTGTCTCTGAAATTGCTTTCACCACTGAACTGGTGCAGAAAGAATGAGAGAATTGCGAGGAATTGTTTAAGCAGGAGGTATAGAGATTCTGAAAACCTTTTGGCTTTTAACGGTGCATACTAGAAAAGCTCTGTTGATTTATTTCATATCAAATGAGCAGTAGAAATGAGGGACAGGGAAATGGGTTAGATCTTCCATTGATCAAGATCTCTGAGCGGAGAGGTATAGAAGAGGCTTAGGGGTGCACAGGTGTGTAGCTGGACATTACTGGGATTGATGGAAGACTGATACTTTAGAAAGGCATTGAGAACAATATTATGATGAGCAATAAGAATACTGTTCAGGTTGATAAAAAAAATAGACATGGGGCACCAGAGCCAAGCATGGGTTCTGACTGGTAAATTGCTGTGGTCCAGACCTCAGTATTATGTCGAAGCTCAGGCATTCAGGTGTATTCACATGCACTTGACGATCAGGATACTTGAAGAGTCCCTGGCAAGTAGTCCTGAAACTTGGAAATCTGCAGCTAGGGGCAGTGGCAAAAAATGCAGCAGTATGAAGAGTAGCAGATGTCTGAAGCAACCAGAGTATCTTTCCACCCTTACTAATTTTGTATTCCCTATGAGCTGCCTCCCATCCGTAATACCTTTGTGCCTTATCTTTTTATTTTGCTTAAATTCATCTTGTTTTTTCACTTTTCTCTGCCTTTCATAGCCCACATTTTACCAATACAGCTACTGCATTATACCTCACTTTCAAGTTTTAAACTGAATCTTGTGACTGCCAAGAATACAGGCAGGCTATATGCAGTTCCGGGGTAAAAGGTGGTGTATTTTTCAGGAGGCAACATATCTTCCTACTCTAGGTTTACTTCTGCTTGTTTTAGCTGCTCACCTGCCTACTTTCCCAACACCAGGATCTACAATACTTGCCTAAATGCAACACTCCCAAGTCCTCTTGTCTTGGTTAGCAGTCACCTTCTTCGTTGCGCTGTCACTGACCTAGGTGTGGTTCCCTACAGAGCCGATCTCTTCGGAAAGAGAAGAGTTGTTCAACCTAAATTCCCAAAAGTAGAATGGAACATTGTTGCCACCCATTAAGTTTCTCAGAGGAGGGCTTTGGGAGGAAGGCACAGGTAGCGCTTAGCTGGACCAGACACCCCTAATAGATTAAAATAGCTATCAGTTTGACACACTGGGCAGGCAGTGGGCCCCTGCAAGTTGCTGGTAGTAATTATAAGCCAAGAATTTTTGGTGTCTGCTGAACAGCCTTTACCCTTGGGGATACTTCTGAATGGCGATTAGGAATATGATATGCTGGTAACTGTTTCATTTTGACATCTATCCCAGAAGCCTTTCTGCTTTCCTAAACCCTACAGACATTGTGGAGTCGTTTTGAGTCCTTCAGTATGCCAGTCTTGTTCCTCCTCTGTGTCTCCTACCCAACTTCCTTATAAGACAAAATGTTAAATGCTCTTGATGCTGCAACTCTTCAGAGTAATCATAGTGATGTTGAACCCTAGGCAATTCTGGTTTCTTCCTTCGCCATCAGGATCAGGTATCTATACCCCCGCTGATAGCACCGGTTAGTCTTTAAAACCCAGTAAAACTATTTTAGATTGACACTAGATGATAAAAGATCTGTGAATGTTTAACAGTTGCTAAGCAAAAACCATTGTTACAGGTAACCTTTTTGCGGAGTACGTCTCTACTAGGATGCAGTGGAAATTAACTGGGCTGTCTGTAGTTGGGATGGAATTAGGCAAAAAATGTGACGGATGTATTTGAAATATTAGTTTGAGCATGGCATTCTCATGAATTTTCAGAGAACTACTTATTTTCAGGTGTTTTCCATGCTGTGTTAAAGAGGATCAACTGCTGTTACTTAATTAACATGTTTCACTAACTGTGAAGCCTTAATTTCTGCAGATTCCTGTCACCGGTTCATAATGGCAGCTCTTCTTCATTTCTTTCATCTGAGGTTCGAAATGAAAGCACAAAGCAAGAATCTGTGGTAATGTATAGATCTTTAAATTCTATGACCTTTCGAGTGAGCCAATTGGTAGCCCCATCGATGACAATAAATAGTCTTCTGATCACTTTTACCATAACATAAAAGTAATTTCTGTAGCATCTTGTGCGTTGTCTAGGTAAGCATCTAACCAATTTTTAAATGGGCCATAGGCAGTGCTAGACTGCATGGAAAGGCTTTGCATCAAAAGAGACTGTGGTAAACAATCTTTTTGATAATTTAATAAATTGGTATGATTTTCCTACCTTGCATGGCTATCAAAATAAATACAAATTAAATAGGTTACTATAAGTGGGCACAATCCATGTAATAAGTCAAATTAGCCATAGCCAGCTAAACACAAAAGTTTGGAATAACACTTTGAGGCTTGGGGAAAGCACAACTTTGCGCACAAATATGGTTCAAAGTGTGGGTGCATCGCTTGAAAGAGCTTCGTACCAGCTTTCACTAAAATATTCATGTTAGGGCAATGAATTCTCTGTGTATGTTTCCCCCATCCTCCCCTGGTTCTTACCGTAGCCAAGACATTAAGTAGTTAATCTACGATGGATATTTGGCTCCATGATTCGGATAGACATGGAGACACAGTCAAGGCTTTACACAAAAAAGTATATGTAAGGAGGTCACAACTTTATCACAGTTGGAATAAAGTTGTAAATCTCCAGGCAAGTGTCAGGTTTTTGTAAAGACGCTTCACTAAGATCTCAGAATGTAAATGCTTAAAAATTGAACCAATCAATATATACAATAAAATATAACGTAATGTTTACAACCTGAGGCAACAGTTTTGTCATTTCTCCAGCACTGGATCTTTCATAGACCTGGAAGTTCTGATGTCTCTAGTCTGAGTCCACCTTAACCCAGTTTTCTACTGTGTCATGTGTGAGGCAGTTTGAGAAGAGCTCTTCTTTAACCTCTGTCTAATTTTATTTTGGATTGGCCATGACCTCTACTTCATTTTCCTTAGATCGCCTTCCCTTCAGCTTTCAGTAAAGTTGTTTTTAATGAATTGTTGGTGTTTTATCCACATTACTGGCCCACAGGGACTTCTGCCTGCGACCAACTTACACTATGTTTGATAGTGAGAAAAGCTGTCTCTTCAAGCCCTGTTCAAAGTGTGGGCAGGAGAAGATCTACACTGATGGTCTGCATGATCACTGTATTTATTATCTTTATGCTACTTATGTTCTAATCCTACGGCTGGAGAAGATGGGTTTGGTTTAAATCCTTCTCCAGTAGGAAATCTAGACAGCACACCGTGTGTCAGTGATAAGAGAGGGCAAAAATGATCTGTTGTATTAACCATTGAAGTGCTATTCCGCCATTTATGCTGAAGTCATAGACCCGGACCCTTTTCAAGTCTATAAAGCTTTATAACGTAGTGATTTTACTGAACAATAAAGATATACCTTTTGTGTTGATTAACACTACTCAATTGAGTTTGTATACATACTACAATGAACCAAAGAAAAAATTGAAAAAAGCATAAATTTCAAGTATCACAGCACATAAACTGAACTGTTTTATTGTTTGAATCTTTTTCAAAATTAAAAAAGGTAATTACATCAATTTAAGAACACTTTTCATTATATATCTGTGATAAAGCGCCATCTTTCTTGCATGGTATGCCCCCACTTTTTGCTGAATGTACTTTGACAGAGTGTGCCCTGGACACCTGCCAATCAGGTGCCCAGGGCCTATGTTCCTTTCCCTAAAACACTAAACCCAAATTGGCAAACCCTGGCCACATGTCAGCCCCTGGTAAATGGTACCCAGGGCCTTGTGACCAGGGATGGCCTCTAAGAGCTGCAGCACTCATTGTGCCACCCTTAGAGGCCCTGTACCCTTACACACACACACACAGGCTGCCCTTGCAGGCTGGCGTTCTGGGTACAAGACAAAAGAGAGTCGACATGGCACACAATCCTGTGTGCCATGCCCACCACCTACACTGCCATGGCATACATCAGCCACCCCTCTAGCTGGGTGCCCTATGCCAGTGGTGTGGGCGCAGGAGCCCTGTGCCCCTACAGTACCCAGGTCCATTCCTGGGCACTGTAAGTGCAGTGCTGCCAGTTAAGAGTACATGGTGCTGAGAGCTCGTCAAACACGAACTCCACAGCACCATAATGGCAACACTGAAGACTGAGAAGTTTGGTATCAAACTTCTCAGCACATTAAACCCACACTAATGCCAGCGTGGGATTTAATGTACCAAGCACCCCAGAGGGTATCTTAGAGGTGCCCCCTAAAACCTAACCTACAATCCACGTCTGTTCTGAGGCTGCCTAGGCTGCCTCACAGCAGACATGTTGCTGGACCCCTGGGTAGGAGAGCCCCTGCTCTCCTGGGCCAGCAGCAATGCACATCCTGGGCGAGGTGCTAAATCTCCTCCCCCAGGATGGGCAGGGGGAAGCTTCAAAGGCATGCCGCCTCTGTGAGCTTCCCCAGGCCACTGCAACCCCCCACTCTGGCGGGAAGCTTGGCCGGAAACCCCAAATAAGGACCGGGGGATGTGCTAGCCTGCCAACCACACCCCTCAGGTGGGGGAGGCGAGGTGAAGCACATCTCCGGGCTCTCGCCATCTTGAAGATGGGAAGCCCTCCTCAATCAGGACTTGGCTACTGCCCCCCTCCCACAGGAGAGGCAGGATAGGGGTTGTACCCACCCCAGGACAGGGACCCATTTTTCCCTGCCCTTCACCTACCTGTAACGCCCCTAAATCTAGTATTTAGGGGCACCCTGAACCTTCCTTCCCCAGATTCCAGATTCCAAAATCCGAAGAAGAGCTAGAAGAAAGAAGACTTGCCCTGCAGCTGCTAAGAGGAAGACATCAACTGCTTTGGCCCCAGCCCTACCGGCCTGTCGACCCTCGAACCTGCTCCTGCTCCAACCCGGCATCTCTTGTGGCCAGCAACTTCACAAACCCCAGAGGACCTGGCTACCTGTTGACTCTTAAGCCCCCTGGGACTCCCATGAGTAGAGGCTCTACTCAAAATCTACTTCTAATCCCTGGCAGCCGCCCGGATCCGCGAACCCAGCACATTCTGCACCAGCCAAGCCTGACCTGTGCCGGAGTGAACAAAGACCACGAGGACGACCCTATGACGACTGTGACCCAGAGTCCGACACCCAAGGACCTCCCTCGACACTCCCGAAGAAGCCTGCAGCCTCAGAACCAGGTGCCCTCCCAACCGCGATCAACAGAGGATAAGATTTCCCGACACCAAAAGGCACCCGGTGCCCCACGGCCCCCTGTGCCCAATCCCGGGGTACCTACCTATCCTCCAACTACCCAACTTACCTCTCGAAGTGGTGGTAGCACCTGAAGAATCTTCGTCCCCGAGCTTGCAGTCTTTTTCTAAACCGGAGCTTTCCCATTGAAATCAATTGAGCGCCCGAAGGCTCAAAAGCACCCTGCACCCAGCCGCCTGAGTGGCCCTGGCAGTGCAACCTCTACACCTATCTACTTCCCCACTTGCCCTGAGTAAGTGACCAGGAGCCCAGCTCCCAAAGCCGTGTGACCTGCTAGTCAGCAGCCACCAACCAAGGCCCCCCTACCTCTCATAGGATAACATTGGGCCTAACTCCCTCTGCACCCGGCCGCCCTTGTGCCGCTGAGGGTGAACCAACTGTAGCTACCTGACCCGGGGAGACCCCCGAGTCTATGCCCAGAACCTTAACTCTGCCAGTCGAGTACTTGCCTTTAAACCAATAACTCAATTTTCTCCATAGGGTAACATTGACTGTTTTTTCCTGAAATTTCTTCTAAGTGTGGACTTTTCAAAACTTTAAATATTCACCAAAAATCAGCCAAGTAGCGAAATTACTCACCTGCTATTAGGTGAGCTCCCAGTGCTGGATCTTGTTGCCCAGCACTGACTCGGGAAAAATACTTACAACTGTACTTACCAGTAACCCAATTTTCTCCCAAAGGAAATCATTGACTGTTTTTCTGTGAAATTTCTTCTAAGTGTCAATTTCTGCAAACTTTAAATATTCTTAAAAAATCGTATAATTTCTGAAAATGTAATTATTTACCTGTTTTGTATAAAGGTCCCCGTACTGAGTCTAGGCACCCAGTACTGGATTACAAAAGTAACGAGAACATACTATACCTGCAACTTGAATTTTCTGCCATAGGGAATCATTGACTGTTTTCTATGAAATATTTTTTAAGCGTCGACTTTTAAAATAGCAAAATATTGTCTAAAAATCATCACAGTAATTAAGTCAACTGTTATCACTTGATTCCAAGTACTGACCCAGGACTGAATCTAGGATCCAGTCCTGGAATTCCAAAAGTAATCTATTGCAAATAACTTGAAACTTCCATTGAACTCTATGCATTATTGTGTTTAAAATTGTGTTGCCTATTGCAACCACTTGTAACTTTCTACAAAAGCCAACTGCATATTGTAAAAGTATTTATATAAAGCATCTCATTCTGAGAAAGTATATGTTCGAGGCATATGAGCTGCAAGATTACACACTGTGCATAGATCGCCATCTGGTGTTGGGCCCGGATGTTTGCAGTTGTTTTTTCTCTTGGAAGTCACGAGGTATGTGACTCCTCCTTTGGATCGTATTGCGCATGGGCTTCGGCTCCATCCTCAGTTTTTTTTTCGCCATCGGGCTCGGATGGGATCTTCGCGCTCCGGTTCCGAACAGTTTCCAGTTCCTCTATCGACGCGCAATCCTCACCCCATTCGCGGTATTGTTTTCGATTGTGATCTCCACACTCAACGCGGCTCTCATCGATCAAGACCTTCGATTCCAGCCATCGACGATAGCCTTCGGGCCTACCCAGGCTCCGGTCCTGGCTAATGGAAAGGACTCCTTTCAAGAAGTGCCCTCAATGTGGGTCCAAATTCCCCCACACCGACCTTCACAAAGTCTGTAACCTCTGCCTCTTCCCTGAACACGTGGCTCGAGACTGTCCGGCGTGCAAGTCCTTCCGGTTGAGACCGAAGGGCGAGAAGAACCATGGCACACTCGTCGGCGACGATTCCAGATGACATCTTTGGGGAAGGCGTCGAAGCTCCAGAAGGACAACACACCGGCGAGGGCCTAGTCAGCGCCTCCGAAGAAGACGATTGAGGACATCACTCCGGCACAGAGGGTGGTGAGTACCGAAGTCGTCTCCTAGCCTAGCATGTCCCAGGAGTCCAAAACACTATGGCAGATTTGCTCAGCAGACAAACACAACAACTCCACGAGTGGGAACTCCACCCGCAAGTTCTTCACCCGTACTTTCAAATGTGGGGGCATCCACACATGGACCTCTTCGCCACCCACAAACGCCAAATGCCCAAGCTTCGCCGCCAGATGTCCACACCCATTGTCCAAAGGCAATGCGATATGGATAAACTGGTCAGGCAGATTTGCATACGCTTTTCCGCCTCTCCCACTCATTCCATTAGTGGTGCGCAAACTACAACACTACTCCCTCGCGCTAATCCTAGTAGCTCCAACTTGGGCCAGACAACCGTGGTACACCACACTGCTGGAACTATCTGTAGTATCGCACCAAAAGTTACACCTCTTAACCCAGAACCATGGAGAGATCAGGCACCCGGACCCAGCTCAGCTCAACCTTGCGATCTGGCTCCTGAAATCCTAGAATTCGGTTATCTAAATCTTCCCCCTGACTGCATGAACGTCATTAAAGAAGCTAGGTGACCCACCACTAGAGCGTGCTACGCGGCCAAGTGGAGACGTTTTGTTGTGTATTGTCACAACAATACCATCAATCCCCTAGATGTGTCCATTCAACACATCATAGGCTATTTACTACACCTACAAAGATGCAATCTAGCCTATACGTCCATTAGACTGCACCTTGCAGCCATAGCAGCTTATCTACAAAACAGGCAACATCAATCACTTTTTAGAGTACCTGCCATTAAAGCTTTCATGGAAGGCCTCAAAAGAAAAATTCCCCCCCAGAGTGCCACCCTCACCTGTGTGGAACTTAAATATTGTTCTCACCAGACTAATGGGACCTCCCTCTGAACCTCTACACAAATGTGAATTTCAATTCCGAACATGGAAAACAGCCTTTCTTGTAGCCATCAATTCCCTCAGAAGGGTCAGTGAGATACAATCACTTGCCATTCAAGAACCTTTTCTCCAAATGCACCATAACAAGGTTGTTCTCCGTTCTAACCCAAAAATTTTTCCCTAAAGTCATTTCTCCTTTTCACCTAAACCAATCTGTAGAACTACCAGTATTCTTCTCGCAACCGCAGACCGTTGCAGAAAGAGCTCTTCACACATTAGATGTCAAACGAGCCTTACTCTACTACATCGAGAGAACACAACCTTTTCGTAAGACCAAACAACTGTTTGTCTCTTTCTCACCACCACACAAAGGCAACCCCATCTCCAAGTCAGGGATAGCTAGGTGGATTGTCAAATGCATTCAGATTTGCTACCACAAAGCAAAACGAACGCTATCCGTTCCCCCCTAAAGCCCACTGTACACGTAAAATAAGGGCTTCAATGGCATTTCTAGGGAACATCCCATTAGATGATAGCTGCAGAGCAGCTACATGGTCAACACCGCACACTTTCACTAAACACTATTGTGTAGATGTGCAAACTAAGCAACAGGCTAGTGTTGGCCTGGCTGTACTCCAAACATTATTTCAAACCACTGCGACAGATACGGGTGGTCGCCGCTAAGGATGGGTGCTGCTATATAATCTATGCACAGTGTGTAATCTGCAGCTCATATGCCTCGAACGGCAAATGCTACTTACCAGTATGCATCTGTTATTGGCATGTAGAGCTGCAGATCTACACACGCCCACCCGCCTCGCCGGCTACCTTCATCTGTTCCAGTTTATCTTATTTAGATACAACACACATGGGCATCTTCATTGTTATTACTACGCTCCATCTTTCCCTGCTGGCGAAAAACAATCTGAGGATTGAGCCGAAGCCCATGCGCAATACGATCCAAAGGAGGAGTCACATACCTCGTGACTTCCAAAGACTTTCCAAGAGGAAAAACCACTGCAAACATCCGCGCCCAACACCAGATGGCGATCTATGTACAGTGTGTAGATCTGCAGCTCTACATGCCAAGAACAGATGCATACTGGTAAGTAGCATTTGCCTTAAATACCTATTGTTGGTTCTAAAATAAAACTAGCATATATTTCTTTATATATAAACCATTGGCCTAGAGTTCAGTTATTGAGTGTGTGAGACTATTTTCTGACTGAGTGTGTGCAACAAATGCTTTACACTCCTGATACTGCCTTACTGCTCGACCAAGCTAACACTTTAGAGAGTAAGGTTATATCTAACTTTAGCCTCTGCCAAACCTCTGGGTACTGTGGACTTTGTACACCCTGTACCTATTTGGGAACAGTATATACAGAGCCGCTTTCTCACATTGGTGGATCAGCGGTGGGATACAAACTTGCATTTGTTGGACTACTTGGTTACCATCTGATCACACGACAGAACTCTTAAAATTGCCTTTAGAATTCTGATTGGTCTGTTCCAAAAATACTAAGTCTTGCTACGGCCTTTCTTAAGTCCCATTTGAATTTTTGCTGGAGATGAAACTCAAAGGGCCTGTACATAATAAGCAATGTTTCATACTAAGCATATATTTACAGTGGAAGTTAAATGAATGAACAGAAACCTATACACATATGACAAAATGGTTCATAATTACAGAAGAAAAGATCAAAGCCATTTCATATCATGTTACATAAATGAAATTGTTGTGAATAAAAGGTGATAATGTTTCCCTGGAAGTGTTCAAAGAAGTCTGTTCTCTATGAATAGTTCTACTTTAAGCATATTACTTTGCCATAAAAAGAGAAATTTCAAATTTAGAGAAAAAAAAGAATTGTATGAGAAAAGTTCCAAGGTTTTTCTTTGTTTTGAAAAATGAAGGCAAAATTCATAGCTTTCCCGGTACACTGTGAGCCGAATCAAAAGTCAGTGTAAGGGGCTGGTGAAAACATGAAATCCTCTATTCCTGTAGACAAAAGATCGTCTACCGATGTCGGTGATAGTTGGAATACCTTGTTTAGAAGATTAACTGCGCATGGATTTGAAGCATCGTCAATAGCAATGTTCCTTTCCGATGTTACCTGTGTGCCCGTTGATCCATCTCGTACCTCAGCAGTAGTATGTTGCATCTGTGAGATCTCAACGAATGCCGTCATCAGGATTGGTAGCCTCTGGGGACAACACAGAGCATGGGCAGTTATCAATACTCTACTGGACCCGATATCAGTTGGCATAACTGATGGTAGTGTTAGACCGACGTCTAGCACGCATTCTTCACCGCATAGCAGGCAGCGTAGAACAGGTAAGATGCAATCTTGCCAGATTGGTCTGAATGACAGAAACCATGTGGTATTTAATTCTCGTAGAGGTAAGCCCAAAAGTTGTACTATGCGCTCACAACACTTTCTCCAAGGTGCTAGGAGTGACGCTGGTGGATTGGCTTGCCATAGCGTAGTTGTAGGAATAAAAACAGGATTCCTGCAACGAGTGCTAGAAATAGCGGCAGACCACCAAACACCGAGTGCACAAAGTTTGGAATGATTCCGAGGACTGCTTGAAAAGGTGTTAACAGTCCTGAACATATGGTCTTGATTACATGCACAATACCGCTCGTATCGGACATGTTTAAGATGCGTCCCAACATTTCTGTGAAATGTGTAGGGCAGTTTGTACTTCACAGAGCCTGTATCTCAGCCGAAGTCCTTGCAATTTGTAGATCATAGGTTGCTTTGGCCAAGGTCAAAGGCACGGTTTGTTGTAAAAGAATGGCTTTCCTTCTGCTTAAAGTATCAATTCGTATTGAAGAGATGTTCAGTGAAGGCCATAAAGGCGACTCCCTGACTGTGTCTATTTGGGGGAACAAGACTTGCATACAGCAAGTGACCCTGGAACCAACCGTTACCAGATATGGGATGCCTGGCAACAATCCACAACAGCTCTGATCATTCAACATGAGGTAACTCCCATTTGAAAGTTGGCCAAACGTTGGATTAATCACAGTGGCTGGTGAACCTTGCAGGTGGCAGGATAACTTTGCAGTAGAACCGCTACAGGCCCCGTGTAAACTAATATCCCGACATATGAGTGAACCGCTCAGTGCATTTTCACAGCGTGTACTGCTAAGAAACACTTCACGCCCCCCGCTCCAATGTGTGTGTAAGGTAAATCCCAGGCTGTCTTGATGTATTCTTTACCCAACCTTTCATATTTGCCTGCTTGCATTTGTTTGAGGCAATACTGAAAATGGAAAGTTGTAACAGGCAGAGTTATTTTGCCATAAATGATCCATTCTGTAGCTGTTTTTTCTGCTACCGTTAATAGCAATTCTTCCAGTTTTTCAATGCTCAGCACTGTATACTTTGCTCCACTTTGTGCCAGTTCGATCTGTTTGTCATTGAGATCGTATTCTGAAAACAAATGACATGTTGATGAAACGCCAAGGCACATAGCCTGCACGCAAGTTTTGTAGCGTCCAGCCTAATAACAGGACAGAACGTAATTGAGACTGGCCTTGTTGTATTAGGACCAAATCTTGTTCCACAATGTCTATAGCAGAGGCTACAATGTTGCCCAGTGAATATATCCTGGATGAGTCATTCACCCATTGTCCACCACAGCGAGAGATTTCTCTAAATGAATACAATCTATTTCTCGCATTCTTTCTGCGGCGTCTGCTTGGGTAACCTTCCATATTTCATTATAAGCAGCATAAATGCCGGCATAGGTTGAGAGTACCCAAGCACACGTAGAAATATGGTTTAAAAAATTATTATGTAAATTAGGCATGTAACGCAATAGACAAATCTCCGTTTCTTTCTTTTGAATTTTTTCAATTTAATATTCTCGTTTTCGTAGTGGTTTCACAGTCTTCACAGTGGTTCCCAAGCCAACACGTGTTTCGTCGCCTCTAGTAAAATCGTACATGCGACTTGTTCACGGCTAGGTACAAATTGATATGATATTCCACATTAGTCCAAATGTTATTATATATATGTTGCAAACATTTGTTAACAAACTCAAACAAATGTGCTCCCAGGGTAGGTGTCAACGTTATGGGATTTTTAACAGGTGGCGGTATCCCAAGGCTATGGTGTACATAAATGCACCAGGAGATCAGGTGAGTACTAGCCTTTTCAGATAAGAGGGTGACTATCCGAACGTGTATAGATTTAGCGTATGGGTGGTGTATGTGAAGTATTTCTATATGTGGTGAAAGTACGTTCCATGTGATGTTTACCAAATGTTTCATGCGGTATGTAAAGTCTATAAATGTCGGCTAAGGAGTACAGACCGAAACGGCTAATCAAAATATGGACTCGCTAGGGGTATAAATCGATATAGTGCTATGCTGGAACAAGTGGAAATGTAAAATAACTGACCTGAACACCGTCTTGTAAATAATATCTGTAATGTACAAGAACAGGAAAGAAAAGGATACGTGGCTATGAATATCCATGTCTAAGGACACAAGTGCAAAATAATGACAATGCCGACGAAAAAATTGTATGTCCGGATGAATAATACATCAAGTATGACGGTAATTCCAAGTCATACATTCATGCGACGGTGGGGGGGGCAGGCCCTTGTAAGGTATGTACTTCCAATTAACAGCGGTATTCGGAACTTATTAGTTCGAACCCCATCTAGTAAAAAAGAAACCAAAATTGTCTCCGTATAAGTATGAATACGTCTGTTCTCACCGAGAATGATAAAGTCCCTAAATCAGGAAAAAGGTAAGCCACATATATGTATGTGCCCAGTGTGCTAAAAGTTCTATCCTTACCTCCGAATTGAAGAGAACGTTTCTGCGATGTGAAGCTACCTCCTCGCGTCTGGCTCCGAATTCGAGTTGCCGGTAGACGTAACTCGGCGTGTTTATCTCTACCTTCGAATGTCACATGACCGTAAATCGGTCATACGTACATATCTACGAGCTTCCCACAACAGGCGCCATTTATAAGAAGGTCAAAGATAATGTTTTCAATAGTGTCCAAAGACCCCAATAAGGGCAATGTAATTCCTGTATATTATCTTATATCTGGCAGAATTCTGTATATATTAACCCTGATTTGCCGGTAAATTAAAAGTCGCGTAGTCCGGTATGCGACAGTACTGAACAAATCAATATTAGTATCCTACTAGTACAAGGATACGTAGTATCAACATGAAGCCAAACGTACGAGTTCTAGATCGTGATTAAATTGCCACTCTCAAAGTTTATTTCGAACGGTGAATTTCAGAAGACTGGCAGCCATTTTGGGTCAGGATGTGTTCAAAGTAGTGCAAACGAAGGAAACTTTATTAGATGCCTAACGCGAACACATACCGAAGTCATTAAAATCTCATGTTTCTCGTGATGCAAACGACAGAAGAATATATCCATTAGGTTCATGTATGTCACATATTAGTGATATGCAATATATGCACCTAACTAGAAATGTTAGTTTAAATATGAGGAAGGAGTAATCCCAGAGAGAGAAAGAGTTCAACGCCTGTTCAGTGGCTGAGTGGACCCATTGCTAATCATAGAAGATAGGAAATGCACCTGTGGGTTTTTGTATATTCAGGCTTAGAATTTTTGTGTGAAAATTCTTGTCTATAGAAAAAGACTAAACATACCGGACTATGTGTAATTTGGTAATGACTTTTCAAACGTAGTTGTTAGTGACTATAGTGCATGAGTGAGTGACATCTTTAAACAGTATAATTACATAATATTAGGCAAGGAAATTCTATTTCATACATACTTTTGAAAATACGTAGTTACTTAATCATTATATATTCATGACAAGAGATGATATATCAGTATGGTTACATGTAAGGCCTTACTTTCATTTGCCAAGAAAATAATGCATCTTCTCATCAACATTCATCCTCATGTCAGTCGTTCGTAGTTTCAGAATCCAGGATGCTTCGTTTCTGCGAAGCGTGAGTTCTCCATTTCCCCCTCTTGGGTTTCTCATGGTCTGTTCTATACCATAGAATAGAAAATCCTTATGTATACCCTGTGAGTGGCATTCCAGGATATGTGTCGCAATTGGGTATCTTTGATCGCCCTGTTTTACCGCCCTCATGTGTTTCCCTATCCTGACACGTAAGGGACGTATCGTGCTACCCACATATTTTTTGTTACATCTACACACTGATGTATACTACAAAACTCGTGTTGCAGTTGATATTCGTATGAATTTTGTAGCGTCTATCGTTAGGACCCATGAACTCCGATTTCTTGCTGTACGTCCATTTACAAGCTGAGCAGTGTCCACACCTGTGGAAGCCCACCATGTGTGTAGACAACCAGTTCATGCTGATAGTGGGTGTGGGATAGCTAGGGCTAAGGAGACTTCTGAGACAGGTCCCTTTTCTATAGGTAATCTCTGGTTTGTGGTCAATCACCCCCGTCATGGTCTCATCTTTCTTCAGGATATGCCAGTGTCTGTTCAGGCTTCTGACTAGCACATCAGAAAGGTTGTTAAAATTCATAATGAACCTGACTTTGTCGTCATCTTTCTTTCTGCTAGTAGTGTCTCTTAGGGTCGTTTCTCTTTTGATCCTCCTGATCCTAGATTCAGCTTTCTTTAGAGTAGGTGTGTTGTAACCTCTAGACTTAAAACGTTTGGTCATTTCTTCGGTACATCTCGTGAATTCAGAGTCTAGACTGCAGTTGCGTCTGGCTCTAACAAATTCCCCATAAGGGATGGCATTGATCTGGTGCCTAGGGTGTGCGCTAGATGCATGTAGTATTGCATTGCTCGCTGTGTCTTTACGATACAGTCTGCTGTTAATCTGATTATTTGCTATATATAGCTCTGTGTCAAGGAATGTTACCCTCACCTTGCTATGCTCGTGTGTGAATCTGATGTTCCAAGTATTGTTGTTGATGTGTTCAACAAGTTTCATAAGTTTTTCATCGTCTCCTGTCCAGATCATCAGGTAGTCATCGATATATCTGCCCCAAAAGAGGATGAATTCTGTCCATTCCGACCCATGATGGCCCCAGATCCAATCCTCCTCAAACCATCCCATGAAAAGGTTGGCGTACGAAGGAGAGAATCTGGAGCCCATGGCAACTCCCTGTTTTTGGCGATACCATTTATCCTTAAAAAGAAAAACATTGTTGTCAAGGATAAGTTCTATCATGGTAATTAACATCTCTGTATGTTCCTATGTGCTAGCAGATCTAGTGCTTAGAATTTTCCTGATTGCTTTCAATCCACATTCTCTTCTGATGCTCGTATATAGAGCTGTAACATCTAGTGTTACAAGTGTCATGTCAGGCCCCCACGTAATGTCCGATATGAGCCCCAAAATATTTTTGGTATCTCTTATGAATGATGGAAGGTTGTATACCAATGGTTTCAAGAAAATGTCAACATATTCAGACATTCTTTCTGTGGGGCCTTCAATCCCTGAGATGATGGGCCTGCCCGGTGGGAAGGGTAGATTTTTATGTATTTTTGGGAGTGTGTATATACATGGGAATCTCGGTTTGTTTACCTTTTAGATAGCTATATTCATCGTGATCCAAAACACCCATGCCATACATTGTTTTAGGTGTCTATTGATCTGATCTGTAAGTTTCCAAATTGGATTGGTAGTGAGGTGTTCGTAGCATTCCAAATCTCCCAATTGTGAGAGAATTTGGTTATCATAGTCTGGGATAGACATAATGACGATATTGCCCCCTTTATCTGCCTCCTTGATAATTATGCTGTCATCAGTTCTTAACTTTTTATTGCTAGTCTCTCACCATGTGTCAGGTTGTCATTCCTTAAATGTGGCGTGTGATTTTTTTTAGCTCAAATCTGTCTAAATCATTGTTAACCAACTTATGGAAAATATCTATACTGTTCCCACTTTGTAAGGTGGGTGTCCATTTAGACTTTTCTCTCAGACCACTCTCCACTCGTGCATCACTCATCACATTCAGATCCCGCATGACAATATCTGCAGTTGTAATTTCATCCTCACAATCTGTTAGTGACAAGAGTAGCCTAGTATCAATAATTTCCCTGATAGTTATCTCACTCAATGGATGAAATTGTCGATCAACAGTATTTCTTTTATTAACTTCATTATCAAACAAGAAATGCTTTTTGATTTTCATTTTCCTAATGAATTTAAACAAATCTATTTTCAGATCTACCACATTCCTGTGACTTTTGGGACAAAAATTTAGACCTTTTTTAAGGAGAGCTTCGTCGTCAATTGTTAGTATTTTGGTAGATAGATTGATTATACTGACAGTATCTACTTTCTCCTGTTCCATGACCTCGTTTTTATGCCTGCCTTCTCTTCTTTTTCTACCTCCTCTCTTTCCTCTCCTAGTCTTGGGCTTATTAGGGGGCGTTTGTTCTGTTCCCTGTTGCCTTTCTTGCCTTCTTACACTACTTTGAACACATCCTGACCCAAAATGGCTGCCAGTCTTCTGAAATTCACTGTTCGAAATAAACTTTGAGTGGCAATTTAATCACGATCTAGAACTCGTACGTTTGGCTTCATGTTGATACTACGTATCCTTGTACTAGTAGGATACTAATATTGATTTGTTCAGTACTGTCGCATACCCGACTACGCGACTTTTAATTTACCGGCAAATCAGGGTTTATATATACAGAATTCTGCCTGATATAAGTTAATATACAGGAATTACATTGCCCATATTGGGGTCTTTGGACACCATTGAAAACATTATCTTTGACCTTCTTATAAATGGCGCCTGTTGTGGGAAGCTCGTAGATATGTACGTATGACCGATTTCCGGTCATGTGACATTCGAAGTTAGAGATAAACACGCCGAGTTACGTCTACCGTTAACTCTAATTCGGAGCCAGACGCGAGGGGGTAGCTTCACATCGCAGAAACGTTCTCTTCAATCCGGAGGTAAGGATAGAACTTTTAGCACACTGGGCACATACATATATGTGGCTTACCTTTTTCCTGATTTAGGGACTTTATCATTCTCAGTGAGAACAGACGTATTCATACTTATACGGAGACAATTTTTGTTTCTTTTTTACTAAATGGGGTTCGAACTAATAAGTTCCGAATACCGCTGTTAATTGGAAGTACATACCTTACAAGGGCTCTTGCCACAATTGCTTAGGGAGGTTAGTGGTTCTCCCCAACCCTTGAGCACCGTAACTAATTCTGAACTCCACAGATACCGGGTGTACTCGCCATATGCGCCTATTGTCTATTAACAATACCACTGCCCAGAACGTAAACTACATAAATGCCGGCATATATGAAACGTTTTTGACGCGGTTTTCTTGGACCTAGCAAGAAATCGCTACGGTCTGCTGCTTCTTTAAGTAAAGATAAGTGTTGTTCCACATCCTCTAGTGTAGATTTCGGTAGCCAATCAAGGCATAATTTTCCTACACTGTTTGTTGTTACTACCCCTGGAACATAACGTGGGTCTGGCCTATTGATTGTAAAACCCTGTATTCTGTTCAGGAATCTTTATTGACAGATGTTTGTGTCTGTGGGCCAGAGCAACCATTTTTCCCATTCAGGATCTGATCTGTTGTTTTGTAAAATAGTATGTACGTCGACCTCCCCGTGTGTAGTGCTATTACTTGCAGGTGTAGGTATGGATGGTGTGTTCATGTCTTTGATCTTGGCTAACCCAAGGCAAGACGTTTGTTGGACAGTGTCATTCAATAACATTATTTGCTGTGGGATTATGCAGACTCTAAACAAAGCTTCTATCCCCCGCACTTGCCAATCTTTTGTACCCCAGACAGATTTTGTGTCCATTGTCTTTCCAAAAGTCGAAACCCTGTCTAGACAGTTGGGCATTAAAGGCTGCAGAATAAATGTTTTGTATTAGTTAACATATTTTTCGTTCCTGTTTTGTTCATATTTTTAAAGAAAAATGTTTCCGGATTGGATGTATTGTACCCTGAAATATATGGAAACTACATTGCATACGTTTTTGAGCTACCCCTTGGTGGTGTAGGACAATGTTCCCATTGGTTATACATAAATACATTTCTAGGTGTTGCAGATCTATGCAAGAAATGATGACCATAGCGGTTGTAACAAAGCTGTTCATAGTCTGTTGAACCCTCTAAGTATTCATGGTGAGAGAATGCAGCAGACTTTTCTAGATCAGACATGTTATTAACAGTCTCAAAGTCCCAATCATCAGAATAAGTACTGGAGGTAATAAAGTCAAATATTTGAAATGTCATTAAGTGTGGAATCTTCAAAAGTTTCGACGGGCCGAATATATCATAATCCGTTTTGTCCCAAACTATACCTTCTTGTATAGGAATGGCTGTGATGTTCACTGCTGACAAGTCTCTTGCTTCACGATGGGATGATTTGTGTGGTTTCAAAAGTAAGTTCTAAAAATACAAAGGTATGCTGTTCCTAAGAAGGCTGTCAATGATTATGGAGATGTATGAGTCAGGAGGAGATTCCTCCTTTAGGAAAAAGACCCTCACACATCCGGCAGACTAGCTGTCATATATCGTCAGCATGTGGCCCAGATGTCATGTTTCATCATAAGGTCTGCTCCGAATCGGGGCGGCGCTGCAATGCCCGATGGGCGACCTTAATGGCGCCTTTTAGTGGAGATCTTTATTCCATTCATTGCCGGAAGGTGAGTGCAGGTGAGGGCCCTAAAGTTAAATGTGTGTAAGACTCAGTGTGTTAAAAGTAAGTAGTGGAGATCCTAAATAACAAATTTTAATGAGGGAGGTCCCACTCTTAATTAAAAACAATAACGTGCGTAATCTTCCAGTGAAGGTGTCTGAATTACGCTCTAGTGAATAGTGGTCAACATGTTTCTTGCAAAGGTCAAATTGACCGCAATTCTTCAGGACCAAAAAGTTCACACACTTATTGGTAGTGGTAGCAACTAATACTTACCACTGATACAGCACCCTAATAAGTGGTTACTTTAAAATTTATGATAATTGCGCCTGTATAAAGAAAAGAAAACAGGGGGACAAACATACAAATCACATAAACATATTTACTAAGAACAATCTTAAGTAAAATCGCCTTATTTACTGCACCAACAAGGTGTCATGCAGTGTTTGTGATGTGAGGGTACATAGTATAACACAGGAGTGGCAAACAAACTTATTAGTGGCTAAAGGAAAAAGTTACTTTTGTCTGGTACGCGCTACTGCAGAAATAGTGTATGTTTAGATATTAATACATTGTGGATGTAGAAATTGAGAGAAACCTTATCAGTAGGTACAACTCACCCTGTTGTTAAAGGCGTCCGGTTCCAACGAGAAGGCGCTGAGTAATGACACTGAATAGTGCAGTGTCCTGTTGACACAAACGAAGGACAAAGAATGCACTCGCATAGATCTAGTGTGTGTATCGTTAATTTACACAGTGTCATCCTTAAATAGCAGTAATCCCGAGATTATATTAACTGCACAATAATATTCATATCCCGCCCAAGGGGGAATCTAAGTCTCATATAAATATCTTAGAGCTAGTGAGACATCGATCGAAATAATCGTTATCAAGGCTGGGTAGTCATACAAATCTGGGCTATTACCCTGTCCTCAGCAAAAGATAGTATGTGAGCAGACGGAGTACAAGATGACCCAAAGATTGTGGTATTACTCACGACAGTCCGCGATGTGGAATGCCTCAACTCCTACCCTTCGTCCGCGCCAGCTCGGTGGACAACAGTGGTCACTGGCGGGGGGAATACATAAGGGCCGGGAGCAAATCAGCGGTGTGAGTTAATCTGAAAACGCCAAGGAGGAGTAGTGCGCGGAGTGAACTTCCGCTTTGGTAGGCCCGAGTATTTCCGGAGTAGTGATAGTGAGTCATAAAGAATATGACGTCACGTCCTACCAACGCTCGGGGACACGAGTGTAAACCAATGGGTAGTGGTTTACTCGGTCCCGTCTCGTAGCAACAGTCACCTGGTAACAGGGTGACATGACTAAAAACCAACATTCAAGAAACCAGCTATTCTCGGGTAATCTAAATAGCGTTGTATTCTACTAGGTTCACAAATATCGATAGAGTTAATTACACGGGTTCAGGGACACGGAAAAACAAACGTCACCTGCATAGCAACAGTCACCTGGCAACGGGGTGACGTGACTAAACAATCTCAACATTCGAGAATCAAGTTATTCTCGTGGAATCTAGGTAGCGTTATTATTCTACTAGGTTCAAAAATATCGATAGTCATTTCACGGGCAATACAGATAAAGAGAATGTGTAAAAAACCTACAGATTCCTGTTGTTTAAAAAGTCAGCCGAGGTAGTGGGAGCCCTAATCCCGATCAGTCATTGACGATGGAGTCACGGGTAATTCAGGTACAGAGAGGTGAGGAGAATGTCCAGATTCTTACTGTGTGATCAATCAATGATGCGGGCCCTACTCCGGATCTTCATTAACAGTCAATAGTTATGCTGTATGGCCCATTGTTTAGTCAATCATCTGGTTTAGGTATTCAGCAAACTAACCCAAGGGATGTCTTCATTCAACCCTTCAAGGTGGGAGGATAATCTCATTACCCACCTCTGTTCAAAAGAAAACAATTTAGCCTTGCTAATGTTCTTAAAGGATTGGAGAACTGTCCAATGTAAAGAGTCAGGGGAATGTTTCTTTTCAAAAAAATGTGTTGTCATTTTTGTGTTCACTCTGTTGCACCGAAAATTGCTCCGGTGTTCAATAATTCTGGTTTTTACTGGTCTCGTGGTCATCCCTATGTAGGAGAGATTGCATGGGCATGAGATCAGATAGATGCAATTTGGGGTGTTGCAATTAGTGTGAGTTCTGCATTGCCAGGTGAACCCATTGGAAAATTCGATGCTTTTCGTGACTTTTGTTAGAGGGCATACTACACATGAGTCGCAAGGGTAATGGCCCATTACAGGAGGAAGGTTCCATAGAGTGGCCTGCCTGATATTGTTAGATGGTTTGCGTCTCGTGTGTATGAGTCTGTCCTTCAAATTGGTGGTACGTTTAAAAGCAAACCGTGGGGTAGTCAATGAAAGTGCCCCGGTATGGAGGATGCTCCAATGTTTCTTGATGATCCTTTTGAGTTGGGCCGAATTCGGCGTGTAAGTGGATACACATGTGAGGCAGTCATCAGTTGTGCGTTCCCTTGGTTCTAGTAGCCCTTCCCTGTTATTATTGCGGGCACGTTTAAATGACTTATTAACATCATGGCTCTGATATCCCCGTTGCAGGAGATTAGTAGTGAGGATCCTAGATTCCTTTATAAAGTCAGGTATAGAACTACAGTTCCTCCTGATCCGGGGGAACTGTCCAAAAGGGAGATTTTGCTTAAGAGCTACAGGGTGGTAGCTGTCAAAATGTAACAAACTGTTCCTATCGGTGGACTTCCGGTGGAGTGTGGTGCTCATCGTATGATCGTTTAGTAGGATCAAGAGGTCCAGAAAAGGAATTTGTTGGTCAGAAATAGTACTGGTAAACCTCAGGTAGGGGTTTAAGGTATTGACCCATTTACAAAACTCCTCACAGTGGACTAGGTCACCTTTCCAGAGGATCAGAATATCATCAATGAATCTCTTCCACAGTAGGATGTTGGATCTGTAGGGATTCGACTCATTGTGAATAGCTCTGTCCTCAAAAGCTGCCATATAGATACAGGCCACACTCGGGGCGAAGGTGCTCCCCATCGAAGTGCCCTGTATCTGATGGAATAATTGGCCCTCGTATTCGAAAAAATTCTCTGTTAAAGCCAGAGATGCACATTCTAGGATAAAGGGGCAGGGTGTAGCTGATACCCAATCCAGCCCACTTAACACATCCTCTATCACCTCAAGGGTTGCCCTTTGTGGAATGTTGGTATAGAGGGCCTCAACATCCAGGGTAATGAGATAATCCACTTGCCCCTGGTGTTGAGACCCCTCTAGAAGTCTGAGAATATCCGTAGTATCTCTAAGGAAAGAGGGAGTCTTCTGGACCACCGGTTTAAGAAAGTGATCAACAAACTGAGAGAGGGGTTCGAGAAGGGATCCAATTCCGGAGACAATTGGTCTCCCAGGAATCGGACTGAAACCCTTGTGTATTTTTGGAAGACAGTAGAAGTAGGGAGTTCTTGGTTCAGTAGTGACCAAAAAGGTCGCCTCCTTAGTAGTGATCCAGCCATGGGTCTCAGCATGAAAAACCATAGTGTTAATCACTGTACTGAGTCGAGTAGTGGGTTCCTCTGTGATCGGTGTGTAGTATTTCCTGTCACTGAGTTGGCGTTCACATTCCGTGCGGTAATCCGTAGTTGACATGATTACCGTCGCTCCCCCCTTGTCTGCTTGTTTGAATTTTTAAACAACAGGAATCTGTATGTTTTTTACACATTCTCTTTATCTGTATTGCCCGTGAAATGACTTTATTGATATTTTTGAACCTAGTAGAATAATAACGCTACCTAGATTCCACGAGAATAACTTGATTCTCGAATGTTGAGATTGTTTAGTCACGTCACCCCGTTGCCAGGTGACTGTTGCTATGCAGGTGACGTTTGTTTTTCCGTGTCCCTGAACCCGTGTAATTAACTCTCGATATTTGTGAACCTAGTAGAATACAACGCTATTTAGATTACCCGAGAATAGCTGGTTTCTTGAATGTTGGTTTTTTAGTCATGTCACCCTGTTACCAGGTGACTGTTGCTACAAGACAGGACCGAGTAAACCATCACCCATTGGTTTACACTCGTGTCCCCGAGCGTTGGTAGGACGTGACGTCCTATTCTTTGACTCACTATCACTACTCCGGAAATACTCTGGCCTACCAAAGCGGAAGTTCACTCCGCGCACTACTCCTCCTCGGCGTTTTCAGATTAACTCACACCGCTGATTGGCTCCTGGCCCTTATGTATTCCCCCCTGCCAGTGACCACTGTTGTCCACCGAGCTGGCGCGGGACGAAGGGTAGGAGTTGAGGCACTCCACATTGCGGACTGTCGTGAGTAATACCACAATCTTTGGGTCATCTTGTACTCCGTCTGCTCACATACTATCTTTTGCCGAGGACAGGGTAATAGCCCAGATTTGTATGACTACCCAGCCTTGATAACGATTATTTCGATCGATGTCTCACTAGCTCGAAGATATTTATATGAGACTTAGATTCCCCCTTGGGCGGGATATGAATATTATTGTGCAGTTAATATAATCTCGGGATTACTGCTATTTAAGGATGACACTGTGTAAGTTAACGATACACACACTAGATCTATGCGAGTGCATTCTTTGTCCTTCGTTTGTGTCAACAGGACACTGCACTATTCAGTGTCACTACTCAGCGCCTTCTCGTTGGAACCTGACGCCTTTAACAGGGTGAGTTGTACCTACTGATAAGGTTTCTCTCAATTTCTACATCCACAATGTATTAATATCTAAACATACACTTTCTGCAGTAGCGCGTACCAGACAAAAGTAACTTTTTCCTTTAGCCACTAATAAGTTTGTTTGCCACTCCTGTGTTATACTATGTACCCTCACATCACAGACACTGCACGACACCTTGTTGGTGCAGTAAATAAGGCGATTTTACTTAAGATTGTTATTAGTAAATATGTTTATGTGATTTGTATGTTTGTCCCCCTGTTTTCTTTTCTTTATACAGGCGCAATTATCATAAATTTTAAAGTAACCACTTATTAGGGTGCTGTATCAGTGGTAAGTATTAGTTGCTACCACTACCAATAAGTGTGTGAACTTTTTGGTCCTGAAGAATTGCGGTCAATTTGACCTTTGCAAGAAACATGTTGACCACTATTCACTAGAGCGTAATTCAGACACCTTCACTGGAAGATTACGCACGTTATTGTTTTTAATTAAGAGTGGGACCTCCCTCATTAAAATTTGTTATTTAGGATCTCCACTACTTACTTTTAACACACTGAGTCTTACACACACTTCACTTTAGGGCCGTCACCTGCACTCACCTTCCGGCAATGAATGGAATAAAGATCTCCACTAAAAGGCGCCATTAAGGTCGCCGATCGGGGATTGCAGCGCCGCCCCGATTCGGAGCAGACCTTATGATGAAACATGACATCTGGGCCACATGCTGACGATATATGACAGCTAGTCTGCCGGATGTGTGAGGGTCTTTTTCCTAAAGGAGGAATCTCCTCCTGACTCATACATCTCCATAATCATTGACCGCCTTCTTAGGAACAGCATACCTTTGTATTTTTAGATTGATGCCCGGGCTACGTATGCTGGACCTGTCTTAAATAGCCCCCTGTTCCTTCTTGTTATATATTGTATTCAAAAGTAAGTTCACATTTTTACTTTGTGTCCAAGTGAATATATCTTCCATTTATCTGCATGCTCAGAGTCCTTACTAAAGCTAGCCAAAGCAGAAAGAAAAGTATTCCAGAAATTATCCATAGAAACCAGATAAGACTTTTTCAGAAGATGAAAGTCTTGTGCTCGTTCTTTGAAAGTTCTTTTGGCTGGCTTTGTTTCCGGTTCGCTTGGATCCTCAGAAAACGTATCAAAGTTAATGAAATAGCCAGAGGCAGTTCTGTCAATGGTTGAAATTGCATCACGATTCGTTGAAATCGCTGGTACCAGTTGATCACGTGTTACGTTTGTGTAAACGGGTGTATTAGGACGAACTGTTATTTGGGTTTCAAGAGGAATGCGTTCCATAGCATTGTTGCTTAGTCCTTCATTTCTTACTGCTGAATTCTCTAGGGTGATGAGTCTTTTAGTTTGAACCTCTTGGATAGTAGCTAGAGGAGTGCGTCTGCTACCTGGTCGGCGTCCACAACGCCTACTGCTTAGTATTGGCCACATAGTGTGGTTTGATTAGGTCCATTGACGCAAATCTTTTCTCCTTTTTTCCAGCAAGGGGCGGCAGAAGTACTGTTCTTGTTCTGTGGATGGCTAGGACATGTACTGGGGTTGTCTGTAAGAAGGCCCAAATTCCTTCTTGTCCACAATCTTCTCTGACTAGATCCCCAAGCTTTGGAATCCATACAGGCCTTGCTGGGATGGCTGGAATTTCTCCAGGGGTGGTTGGCTTCAGGAACACGTTGCTTTGTCCGTTCTTAGTTCATTTAAGTCGTGCATAACAGCCAAACTATCTTTGATATCAAATGGGTTATTTTCCACCACTGTGCCTTCACATTCGAGATCTGGAACCCACATTCTTATCCCAAATAGGATTTCATATGGAGTGACTCCCCCTAGAGAACTTCTTGGCAAATTATTTAATGAGCGTTGGACCCCATAAAGATGTTTACCCATCCATCACCCGAACCTAATACCCTAGCTGTTATAGACTGCTTTATGTCCCGGTTTTTCCTTTCCACAGCAGAATTTCCCTCTGGATGAAACGGAGAGGAGTACCGCAATGCAACGCCCAAACTGGCCATGGCTTCTTTGTAAGCTCGAGAGCTAAACACAGGGCCCTGGTCAGAATTTAGCGTGCCAATTGCGTATGTGCCGATAAAGACTCGCAAATCTTTTATAACAGTTCGAGCGTCAGCTGAGCGCTGAGGCCACTTCCATAGGAACCTTGACTTAGTGTTTGTGGGATTGCATTTGTCCAAAAGGACGCCTGCGCGTAGATAGTCTAATGCTGTCTAACAATGGTGTCTGTACTGGGCAGGCTACTTCGTAGTCTGGTAGCGTTCTGCACTGCGATATCTATTTCAGTCTATGCAGTTATTGATGAAGATGTGACTCAGTGTATTTATTCCAGGCCACCAGTACATCTCTTTTAATGTTAATATTGTTTTAGAGATCCCCTGATGTGACAGACCCTCTCCTAGATTTGCTTCATAAATCAAAACTGCTCTACTTTCCATGTTTGGAATTACCCTATCCCCTACTCCAGGGATTCGAGCAAACGGAACGTTGTTCGCATCAATTATATACGAGTTTTTGACTGGAAATGTTTTAGGTAACGCTGCACCACTGCCTTTGCTTGATGCATTGACAGCCAACAATAGCTCACTGTCTAATCTCGTTTTTGAACGAGTGATCGCAGCTACGGAAGCCGTTTGCACAGCCCCCTTCGCGGCTTTATCAGCCAATTAGTTCCCTGCAACTTGAACGCCATCACGTTGATGACTCAGCGGGTGTATCACGTGAGTGTTTTGTAGTCCGTTTCACAACTAAACTACTTGTTCCCAAAGCGTTTTATGCTTGATTGTGCCATCTTTTGCATCTTTGAAACCATTTTGAAGCCAATTCTGTAAATATTCATTGTATGATTGAACACAGTAAAAAGAATCGCACACTATAAGTGTGGGGAATTCGCGATCCTTATTTTCAAGTGCCAATTTGAATGCTTGTAGCTCAGCTCACTGAGCTGTACAATCTCCTAGAGATTGTGTTTTAGTGACCATTGGTTGGAATTTACCATCGCGCATGCGACCTTCAACGATTGCACATGCTGCACTGTAAGCTTGCTTACTTTCCGTAGTGGGTTGTGCTGATCCGTCAGTATAAATTATAAATTCGTACTGATCAAGAGGGGGAATCTCAATAGGCAGAGTACATTCATGTTCGTATTGCAGGAATGCTTGTGTTTTTATATAAGCATCAAAAACATATTCAACATCCGTTGCAGCAAGAAAATTAACCAATTGTATCCATCTTGGATGTAAAGCTTTTGCATTTGGAATGCTCGCTTTTGTAACTGCCTCTAAGGCTGGTACCGGAGTTACGACAATAATGCGTTTCCCCTGAGCTAGAGCTCTTTCTTTTGCTACAGCGGTTTGAACTGCTGTCAGAATTATTTCTGTCGAAATGAAGCACATTTCCGCTTGTGTATACAAATGTGATTTGTATGCAATTGGTACTTTTTCACCTTCATTTAAAGGTAAGTAGGTGAATCCGCATTGACCCGAAATTATTCGGATCACTAAATAGCGTGTATTTACGCGTGTTTGTAAGTGATTTGTTGCTAAAATGCCAGCTTAAAATTATCGCAAATTATCTGTGTGTTCCTGTGTCCAATTTTTAATTTTGAAATCAGATTTGATTAATTCGTAGAGCGGTTTAACCCTTTCTGCGTAGTTTAGAATGTAAGTCCTTCCAAAATTCAGGAAACCTAGAATCGACTATGTTTTTCAGCGTTTTTGGAGGTTGGAGTAGCGCACACTTTTCTAAAAAGTTAGCTGCCAGGCTTTTGCCTTCACTTGAAAGCGCATATCCTAGAAAGAGGACATTGAGATGGGCAATTCTGGATTTTTTAAAGTTGAATTTATAGCCCTCAGAGGCGAAGCCCAGTATAATGGTGTTCACCCTGTTCAAGCGCCTATCCAGGTCATCGTCTGTCAGATAGATGTCATAGACATATGACCATGCCTCGTCATCATAAATTTGTAGTAACTGTTACCATTGCTGAGAATAACCCCGGGTTGTTCTTGAACCCTTGTGGGAGTCGACAAAAGTGACGCTGGGTCCCCATTATTGAGAAAGCTGTCAAGTACCTACTTTCAGGTGCTATTTTTTTGACAAAAGAAACCATTTGAAATGTCTAATGTGGTTTTATGTTTTTTACGCACAAGGTTATTCATTAATGCTCTACTATGTGCATTTTGCACTGCGAATGTCTTAGAACAAGTGTTCAGGTGTCTGTAATCCAAAACTAGACGATTTGTATTGTCTGGTTTGGATACAGGAAACAAAGGATTGTTCATTGATGAGGTGCATGTTTCAATCACCCCTTGCTATTAAGTTGATCTAAGATCTCCCTGACCCGTTTTTAGCTTCTTGCTTAATTGGGTACTGCCTTTGTGCAGTAGGTTGATTTTGATTTATTTATTTTTATTTCTTTTTTCTGTATCTTGTGGTGAGGTGAGTCCTCATCCCATCCTACATGATTTTTGTATAATGCTGGGGACTGGGCAACTGCCCATTTCCTGGCATATGTATATTTTAGGTGTATTGGAACATGGTTGGAGAAGGCTGGCATAATGATGTCTTTGCCATGTGGGCACTCCCTGACAAATTCTGGTGGCCAGTCCTGTTCTGCTAGAAGTATATCATAACCCCTTGAAAGTTTCTCCCAAAAGAGCGCTTTCACTTTTCTTGGTGTGTCTTCCTCCATCCGGAGTGTTATTTGATATAACCTTTGTGGCGTACTAACCCTGGTGTCTACAGTCTCATCTGTGATGTACTCATTCAAATCCACTATCTCCAGAAGTTCCTTCAGGTTCTGGTGAGCTATTGTTACTTCTGCTGCACTGTCCAGCATTGTCTGAGCCCATTCTCCGTTCTTGAGTTTTGTTTTCAGAATTCTCGACATGTCTGATCTTCAGACCTGCTACCTTCTTCTTGGTGAATTGAGGATTTGGTTTGTTTTTCTGATCGTGTTGATCGTCTTTGGACTTCACGTGTTCTTCTTTGTGATCTGACCGTCCTCTTCTTTTGGATGTCTGTCTGTGACGATATCTGAAAGGTACGAGAGGAGCGTGTATAAGTATCCTGATATCTGTCAGGTTTTCTCAATTTATCCCTATTCCTGAGGTTATACCTCCTTTCAGAGGGCTCCTTTTGAGGAGACCTACCTCCAGGATTGAGAATGTTTCTCTTTTGAATGTTGTTTGTTATTTTCCCACTGCTTTTTAGATGATGTAGGATTGTGTTTGATAGTCATTCTCAGGACCTTCAGACAGTTGTGGTTTAACTGGTTTTCCACCCAACTATCACTGCCTAATTCTTCATAGGATTTTTCTGGGTAGTTCTTGTTGATGTTCTGTTACATCAAATTCCCTTAAGCGTTGGCGGATCGCCACTGATGCTGCCTCCCCTTTAACCCCTTCGCTGCGGCGGAAATTCCGCCGCAGCGCTGGAGGGTGCGGGGGGGGCAGCGCGGTGCTCATGACGGAGCCACTCCGTCATGAGCCACGGCAACCGTGGCTCATGACGGCGTGGTTCCGTCATGAGCACGGAACGAGTTAATATTGGATACTATTATTGTTGAGACCTGGTCGAAGTTTTTTAGTAATTTCATACCTAAATTCAGAGCAGGTTCTGCCCGTATTCATTTTGAATTTGTTTCAGGACATCCGGTATTACCGCAATAGACGGAACACCGTGTGTTTTAGTATAGATGGCAGCAAAGACTGTGCCCCAAGTGGTGCAGTCTTCCAGATGTGGTGTGATCCCCATTGGTAAACAGATTGTTAGTATTCTGTGTTTCTCATAAGGGCTAGTATTAGGAAATACTGCTTCGATTTGTGTAATTTTTTGAGCTATCCAGAATGGAATTTGTTCACGTTTTGTGGGCATTTTACCCATGACTGCGTGTCAAGTCTGTGGAGTAATTTTTGGTATATTCCCCTGGTGAGGGGTTTGATTTGGAACGGTTAATGGTGGTTGGACTGTGAAAGTCTGCATGACCTATTGGACTAACTGTCTGTAAATGTTTATTAACTCTTTGAGTTGAGTGAGTAATTCATCGTCTGGCATCTCTTCGATATCAGGATGAGGTGTGTAGCCGGCTAAAATCGGCCATGTTTCTCCTGGTCTACCTAGTGGACCGAGCCTGGTAATGTGATTGTATTGTTTTAGGGCGCCTTTAAACCAGAGATTATGCTGCTGGTACGTGAGTGGGATTTCAACATCCTCAAAGGGAATATAGTCCTCAGGTGGTTCATCTTCTTTATAGAAGTGAAACCCTTATTACTGGATTTGATTCTGGGAATACTATCCATGAATAGAATACCTCTGTCTGAAAAGATTCATGTGCCTCTATCACGAACACTGCTCTACCACCTCTTGGTGTTAGGCCATGTTTTATAAGTTTTAGAGTGATGCTCTCCTTAAATTTGATGGATGTTTATAACACCCTCATCAGTTTCAATTAAACATTTAAGATTAAAAGCTGTTACGACTTGGTCAGTGGCAGCCTCACCGGTCACGGTATTATTATCCCCGTTTTGGGACTTTGTTTTTGAAAAATGTAGAACAAGTTTCAAGGAAACAAAGATAAGGTGCACAATATTTTGGAACACTGTATCCTTGAACGTTGAACAAACCAAACAGCTAATACATAGGATTTTCGTCCTACTCCGCTATGGCGGATATTAACCCGAACCACTCCTGACGTCTTGTGGAGTATTATGAGTAGGGGTCTCTGAGAAATGCACGATTGAGTTACTTCCATATCTGGCGTTAAATTACTGCTTTACCAAACACGTTGGGCGCCATGTAGTGGAGTTCCTATTTCCCTTATAGGCTCTGCACATTGGAATAATATGCACTATAGTTGTGGCATAGGACTGAGGTCAGTATGCCTCTATCGGGTACATTAAACTTAATTACTTTGTGTGGCAGCTAACTCAGAGGCCACTAGAAACTCCTTGAATAAACAAGAAGGGAGTAGTGTCTGGCAACCGCATAAACATGACAACTTTGTTTCCCTTTAGAATCGGAACATGTCTCAGAATCGTGGAAACAGATAACCGTTTCACTCAATCGTGCATTCTTAGTTTCTTCAGAGTTACACAGAAATAGACGGGCATTTCAAGAAAAAGGATTTATTGAACAGTCTTGTTTCTCATGTAAGAGATATGAGCTGTTACAATCGCAAGACAGTATGCGAGATATAATACATACAGTGTAAGCAGTAAGAAGAAAATTGTCTTCTAGTTATGACATATATATTCAATTACACATACATAAATAACCTAGGCTAAAGAGTGGATACTCATCGGATGCTTCTAAATGGTTCTACCCCAGTGTACCTAACCCAAGTGTTGTATAAGGTAAGAAGTAGGTGCTGTATTCTAAAGTATGGTAAGCTATAGTTTTGCATATGCCAAGAGTCCCTCTAGGTTCTAGTCAGCTCCATACCTTAGAATGAGAGAGGTGGGAATCTCTTTCCGGGTCTCAAACTCTTAACACCCCGCGACGGGAGTCCGAACACTGGAAGCTGGATTCTCGGCAAGCAGGGATGACAGCGTCTGGTCAGTGCGTCAGGCGGGGACTCTAATTCCTTCTGAACTTGCCGTGGCGAGCCGTATCGAGCTTTGCAGCCGAGCCGTGGGTTGCCATGGTAAGGGAAGGTACATTTATACCTGGAAAGTGCTTAGAATGTAAGCATTGACGTAAAGTCAGGCAGAGGAAGACGTCATGAATGAACCCCTAAGTAATAGTAGTTCATGCATAATAGATGAGATCTTGGAGAAATCCATAATCCTAGCTAGGGAAATTCCCACTGGCTTAAGGGTCTGGTTTCTAAGAACTCGTTGTGACGTTGGGATGGACAGATGTAGGTGATCATTCCTGTATTTGGATAGCATGGCTAATGCCTAAGTAAGGACTGGGATTCTATGCCTAAATAAGGGCAATGCGAATTGTGCCTATATAAGGACATGATTTATTAAAACCTATATACGGACATCTAAATCGAAACACAACAACTGTAGGGGTAAAGGGCTCATGCACCTGTACCCTCACCACTGGTATAGTGCACCCAGCTAGAGGGGTGTCTGATCTATGCCAGGGCAGTGGGTTGTAGGCATGGCACACAGAGATGTATGCCATGTTGACTCTTCACTTTGTTCTGCACCAAGACACGCAGCCTGCATAGGCAGTGTGTGAGTGTCAGGGTACAGGACCTCTAAGGGTGGCACAATAAGTGCTACAGCCCTTTGAGGCCTTCTCTGGTCACAGTGCCCTGGGTACCTGTGGTACCATTTACCAGGGGCTGACCTGTTGCCGGAGATGCCAATTAGATTTAGGCTTCAATGCAGTTTTAGGGAAAGAACATAGGCCATGGGTACCTAATTAGCAGGAGCCCAGGGCACACTCAGTCATAGCACATCAGCAATTCAGCAAAAAGTGGGGGCAACCATGCAGAAAAAGGGCCCTTTCTCAGTGTATCAAAGCATAAAAAGGTTTGATACGCTGAGTATAGTCTGGAATGCAAGTCCTGCTGAAATTTAAGAAACTCAGAAGAGATTGCAATTGAGCACACTTTGCCCAAAAATTAGGTGCTAAATCCCTGCCTTCATTCGAGATGGAGATTTAATTCATCATCTATCATGTCTGTCATCGATCTAGGAGAAAGCATCAGTATCAATCTCATTCAATAGGAACACAATATGTGCTGCAAAAACCTTATGGCTATTCTTGTACCCCATGGGAGTCTCGCGTATCACCTCTGGGAACCGAGGGTGCTGAATTGGAACATGGACCGGCTCTCAGGAGCCAGGTTATAACTGAAAAAGCCATTTGAAACATCCAATGTAGTTTTAAACTTCTTACGCACAATATTATTGATCAATGCTGTACTATGCATATTTTGTACCTCAAAAGTACGGGAATGACTATTCAAATCTCTATAATCAAAACTATGCAATCCGAACCATCTGGTTTCAAAATTGGAAAGAGAGGATCATTCATGGCAGAGACACAGGGTTCAATTACACCCTGATATTCTAATTGAGTTAGAATCTCTTTAACAGACGCCTTAGCATCATGTTTAATTGGATATTGAGGCTAATGAAGGGGTGCCTTCATTTCTACATTGTGTGTTCTGGCCGTGACCTCACCTGCTTGTGTGGGGAAGGATTGCTGTCCCTACGGATCGTCTCCCTCAGGCTGCCTCTCCCGCCATCCCATCGCGGCCGCTGCACAGAGAGGAAACTACACCTCCCAGCAACCTCTGCGGCGGAAGTGGAAGCCGCCTGTGTACTTTCGCGCCCGGAGGCGCTATAAACAGCTGCTGGGTCTCTGGCAGAGCGGGTGCCTTCATTTCTACATTGTGTGTTCTGGCCGTGACCTCACCTGCTTGTGTGGGGAAGGATTGCTGTCCCTACGGATCGTCTCCCTCAGGCTGCCTCTCCCGCCATCCCATCGCGGCCGCTGCACAGAGAGGAAACTGCACCTCCCAGCAACCTCTGCGGCGGAAGTGGAAGCCGCCTGTGTACTTTCGCGCCCGGAGGCGCTATAAACAGCTGCTGGGCCCCCGCCTCGCGGGCTGAGCCCGGGCAGAGGGAGGACGGGCCGGGCCACCCCCTTTGTCGTGGCAAGTCAATACACAGTGAGAACTACTAGTATTACGGCCCCCCAGCGTATATTGTGAAATTAACAACTTTGCCGTATTATTTGTGTGATATAGGGTATAGGAAGCAGGCACATTATACCATCAGTCATGGTTAAACGAGGAGCTAAAGCCTCAGCAGACTCCGCCTGTAACACTATCGATACCTACTTGGTAAAAGCAGTTAGTGCACTCACCCAGGAAATAGACCGCACAGAAAAAAGATTATCTATGGGTTCAAACGCACTACTTCCAATTAATCAAGGAAATCAAAATTCCCGAAATAATAGTGCGGTATCTATAGCGTTAATTCCCACCGAAGGAGATGCCACTAATATTAGTACTCCTTCTAATATTTCTAATTCCCCTAGACTGTTTGTCACTGATGCCAGTCCTGTTTTATCTACATCCCCATTGGGAAACAAAAAAGGGGCTCGTAGAAAAACTTCGGGGCAACTTATTGGGCCCAAGAAAAGAGGGAAAAAACCTACTCCTGCCGACAACAAGGCTGTCACACGCTCAAGGGCTAATCTATGCATCTCGGAAACTTTTAACCCGGAGGCGATTTGTGACAAACTTGCTGAACTCATTAGACCGCTATATGAAAAAGTGGATAATTTAGCCAGGGAGGTGGATAAACTAAGAGGAACTATTGATAAAGTCAGGATGCGTGACCCACAAAAAATAGGTATAGAAGCTTCAACTATAACTACGGGTATGGCTGAAAGGAATATAGAGGCTCTAAATTGTATTAAAGAAAAGACCCCCATAAGCCAGCCACGTGGAGAATTAAACAATTCTCCCACTACAGCCGTGGGTGAGAAACCAATAGAAATAGTTACCAAGAGAGGACAACCAAATAGTAAAATTGCACCTATGGAACAAGCAAGACTGGAGAAAGAAGTCTATATGGCTTCTAATAATGATGGAAAAATATCACCTTGCATTAACTTGCCCCCAGAATGCAGTCCATATGTTGCAGTACTTGTGAATATTCCCAAGCTAAGAAATGGCCAAGAGGAGACCAATGAAACACTCAAGAATAAAACACTCCACTGGTTGGCCAACAATTGCAATTTTCCTATGGTAGGGGCTAACCAGATTATACTAGCACAAAGAGTAAGCTGGATAGGTCCCCTTAGAAAAGATTTTGAAGGAGACTGCGTTGTAATAAATTTTAAGACCTGTTCCTGGGCCAAAAATACTCTTAAAAATGCCCCCGCTCCCTCTGCATGGGAATATAACACCACCTTACTACCATTAGGCTATTTCTATAGGCATTTATTGGAATCCAGTTTCCCAATGAATTCTCATCATCCAATGAACTCCCGTTACACAAATATGTTGAGATCATGCCACTATACCCCTGTCCCCACATACAACAGATTTAAAGTATTCGAATCCATGGAGGACATTGATTGACATAATCCTGTTAAAGGCCCTGTTTATGACAGCAATTCCTCCCCTTACATAATGAATGAAGTTTTTAAAGCTGTAAATGGAGAGAAGGGTGCCGTTAACCAGGTTATCTCCTATACACCTATAACAACAGAAGCCGTACAGCTACCCACCACCTCCGAATTAACCTCGGTAGAAGATGCTAGAGGAACTATCTGGACTAACAGGAATGGAAATACGTATGTTATCTCCTCTAAACCGGCAATCAATGACGAAACAGTAGATGGCATTACAACCGCCAAATCCGATTTGGATGGAGGCCTTAGAGTAATCACCTGGAATATGGCTGGCTTAAATAAGAAACTGGATACCCCTTTTTGGAAAGACTTTATTAACACAGGATATGACATAATATGCCTTCAAGAGACTTGGAGAGAGGAGCCTATTTTCATTGAAGGTTATTGTGCATATTGTTTGAATGCAGTAAGTACCACCACTGGCAGAGCAAAGGGAGGCCTTCTTGTGTTGATATCCACCAAACTTAATTCTTGTAAAATTAGAAGCTGTGTGTCAGTGGGTGTCCACTCTCAGGTATTATGTCTTGAGTTTGATGAAGGAAAAAACTTAGTTTTGATTAACTACTATAACCATATATTTTCCAAAGAGAGAGATAAGATTCTGACCCCACTGGACACGGAATTAGAGAGGGTATTGGAGCTCCCGGGTAATCAATCGGTCATTCTATGGGCGGGTGATTTTAACATTAGCCCGTGTATGTTTGCTATGAATGATCTATGTGGGTTACGTAGGGAGAGCGGAAACACACAGGATGCTGACTATTTACATTTCTCACACTGTACGTATGGTACGGCCTTAAACAAGATGTTAGCAAAACACGATTTGGATCTGTTAAGTTGTACTAAAAACAGAGAAAATGCTAGCTGCCCTACTTTTACAGGTAGAGATGCTAATACTTTTATTGACCATATCTTACTTTCAAACAATATTGTTTATTCTAATCTATGGGTAAACGAACAAGTTTTGAGTGATCACAATAGCATTTCCATTTCATTGCATTGTTGGGGTAATAATTTGAGAAATGTTAGTAACTGCATTAACTCTGTTGAAGCTGTAAGACCAAATGGAATGAGGATTAGATGGTCAAGATTATCCCACATGAATTATTAAAGGAATTGTTGGCCAAATGCAGCAAGGAAATAGAGTACTGCCTTGGTGAGGATGTTTTACCACCCATTTTACTAAATAACGTTCTTATGATTAACGAAACAATAGATAGTTTATTGACCAGGAAATTCAAGAGGGGAAAGGAAATGAATTCAGGCTGGTTCGACAACAATTGTACTCGCGTTTTACACGAGCTAAAAGTAGCTCTGAGCACCCAACCCCGAAACCCCACTATTGTCAAAAACCGCAGAGTTAATTATAAACAATCCCTCGCCAAAAGGAAAAAAGAACTTCAAGAGGAGGCCTGGGATAATCTCAGCCTAGCCGCAGACGCAAAAAATAGCAAATTATATTGGGAGACCATCAATAGCACCTTTTTAAAGAATGACAGAGTCCCAGAGTTATCTTCATATGTTAATTGTAATTCATGGATGGAACACTTTTAAATTTTTTTTAATCCAGATGGGACTGTTTTAGATTCTATATTGGATAAGGACCTTTCCTGGCCTAGGTTACTATTGAACATAACCCTTGATGAGGTTTATGAAGGATTAAATAATAGTAAGGGCGGAAAAGCCCCTGGCCCAGATGGGGTCCCGCTGGACCTCTATAAAGCCGAAAAGTATTTGTGGGCCCCTCTTTTAACCAGATTTTTTAATGCAACCGCAGAGGGTCAACTACCCACATCATGGGGCCAGTCCTTAATAATTCCTCTTTTTAAAAAAGGCTCTAAGTCTGAGGCGTGTAATTACCGCCCTATTTCTTTATTAGACTCTTCTATTAAAATTTTGAGTAGAATAATGTTAAACAGACTCGAAAATTGGGCCACAGATAATTTAATTTTATCAAAGGCACAATATGGTTTCAGGAAAGGCCTGGGTACCCTGGAGCAGTGTGTTAATCTTGATCTTTTGATCAATAAATACACTGTTGCCAAGGAAGGTAACCTATTTCTTTGCTTTGCTGACTTGAGCAGCGCTTTTGATCTTGTGGATCATGAAATTTTATGGGACGTTTTACTAGAACTTAACGCTCCAAAGGAGTGCGTCTATTTCCTGGCGCGGCTCTATTCACAGTTATCCTGTAAGGTTCGTTATGGCCCCCAGGGTGAATGCACACCTTTTTTTAAAGTCGCAAGAGGCATCCGTCAGGGTTGTGTTTTAGCACCGTTTTTATTCTCACTTTTTATTAATCAGATTGACTCAATTTTATGTAAACTACCCTCGGATGCTCCCATTATAATTGGGAACGCAACCCCAATTTTATTGTACGCTGATGATGCCGTACTCCTGTCAAGAACACAGGTTGGGTTACAACGCCTTATAGACAGATTTGTGACATTCATCCAAGATAGAAAATTGGTAGTCAACAAGACCAAGACATTTGCAATGGCATGTGGGAGGAAAGCTAAATCAATTACCACCACCTTTTATATTGATAAAGCCAAGATTGAAACTGTCAAATGGTTTTGCTACCTAGGAATAACATTCTCAGGAGATGGGAAATGGATTCAAGAAGATGAAAATGTCAGATCAAAGATGATCAGAAATACTAATAGCATTTTTAGATTTGCTGCTAAATTGGGTCAAAGGAGAATAAAAGAAATGATGACAATTTATAACGCCAGATGTATTTCCGCTGCATTATACGGGGCGGGCGTGTGGGGACACCATAGTGTAAATGCACTACAGAATGATGAAAACAAGCTTTAAAAAAAACTATTATGTGTTCCCCCATCAGCTTCCACTCTGTTAATTCACAAGGAAGTAGGTATAGATTATGTTGCGGATTTAGCCTCTTTACGCCCATTATCACTCTGGCGATCTATTTGGTCTAAAACAGAAACGATCTTTACACAATCAATTATCAAAGATTGCTTGAGGCTTGATAACTCATTATGTATACCCTGGCTGAATTACATTTGTTACTGGTTTGACCTTTTATTCAATTGTAATGTCCGCCTGAACCCTGAGGCATCAGGATTGATATCTAAGAAAGACCTAAAGCTGAAGTTTCTCTCACACAAGAATGCGGCTAGAGAGAAGCAGTCCAGAAATCTAACAACTATTGTACAGTATAATGATCTGAATCTGAGTAAAGGCTTCCAGGTCTACCTCTCCTATGTCACACGTACCTCCCACCGTTTTGTTTTAACGCGCTTAAGATTGGGGATTGTTCATCACTTAGTCTCTTTCCCTCATATGAAAATTAGATCTGATAATATGTGTCCTTGCGACAATGTCTCAAAACAAAGCTGCTGTCACTTTTTATTGTTTTGTAAATTTTATAGCCATTTTAGGAGGTTTTATCTAAAACCCATCTTTTTAAAATATAATGTTCGGTCCACTAAATCTGCATTGAAGTTATTAACAACTCTGGATAGCTCTGATATTTGCTTTTTTACCGCAACTTATGTGCTAAAATGTGTTTCTATAAGGAAGTCTATAATCGTTCCGGTATAGCTCCTGTTGTTCTGCGTATCTTGCACATCTGTCTAGTACTGTTAGTAATTCTTTATGCATTACAAAAGTTTGAGCTCTGTTTGAGCTGCATTTGCACTTTAGGTCTTTACCGTTTTTGCACTATTTATGCACGGCTTTTAGCACTTTGCCACTCTATGTGAATTTGCACTTTATTTTTGAAGGCCCCCCTGTTTTTTATGAAAATGTGTTCATACTTATGTATAAAATATAGTGTATTTTATGTAGCAGGTCTTCTTATATAACATGTAAATTTTTAATATTTGTTTTATGTGTTTGTTTGCTTATATGGTTGTACTTTTCCAACCGAATAAAGCTTTTTGAAATTGAAATTGGATATTGAGGCTGCGGTTGAGGAGTGGAACATATCGGAACAACATGTGGAGGAGAATCCTTATCCCAACCAGCCTGGTTACGGTATAAGACGTGGGCAATGGCAAGAGCCCACTCGGAACCATAAGCATGCTTAGTCCCATCAGGTACATATTGTGAAAGGGAAGGTAACATCACATCTTCGCCTTGAGGATAAGCAAGAACAAATGGGGGACGCCAATGGACCTCTGCCAGTAAAAATGTCATAAGATGTCAAGTTGTCCTTAAAAAAAAAAAAAATAGCATTTATGGCACGCACAATGTCCCCTTCAAGCTGAATGTCTATATGATAAAGTCCATCAGTGGGAACTACGCAGGTGTCAGCGGTTTCAACAGTTACAAAGGTGTCCGTTGCTTTCGCCTCCAGAAACTGGTGGAGTGTCTGGCGCACTATAGTAACTTCTGCCACGCTGTAGAGGAGAGTCACCGCCTAACTTGTCTGCGATCTTGCTATCTCCTCGGTTGTATTGTTGATCAGATGATTCCTGAAAGGAACAAGGACCAGGAACCTGAAACCTCTCAGGAGTTTTAATTTTAGAGCGATCACTTAAATCATATCTACGTTCAGAAGCGTCCGATGGTGGTGTCCCACCGTGAGACCTAGGCTTCTCTTGCTGCTTATTTTTGTCCCATGTCTTCTTAGAAAAGACAGGATGATCCTCTTTTTCAGGAGGGGGCTTACCTTGAGACTGAGTAGAGGGTCAAACCCTCAAGTTATTGCGAACAAAGGATGTATTAAAAATAGGCAATAATAATCTGCAACTCACATTTCCTGTCTATTTCAGCCACTGCCAAAAGGCGTTGAGTAACCATCAAGGACACTGCTTCACCTTTTATATTATAACAAATCATTTTGGAGACCATGGGAAAAATACCGATCAACTTCATCCCCAAATCCAGGGCAGGACCTGCCCCATGTTCATTCAGTACTTGTTTGAGATAGCTCGGAAGAATGCTCTTCGAGGGGGTGCCATAACAGAGTGTATACACTGAGGCAAACACTATCCCCCAGGTGTTGCAGTCGGCCAAAGTAGGAATTAGATCACAAGTCAAGCACATAGTACGGATTCCGTATTTTTCCACACGACGCGTAAGAGGGAAAATTGCATCAAGCTGATCTATTTTCTGAGCAATCCAATACGGAAAGTTCTCCCGATTTTGAGGATGCTTGCCCATCATTAAATTATTAATAATGGGGCTAACAACAAGACCTCCACCGTCCACAGCCTACACAGGAGGCACAGCCCCAGGCATTGCCGTCAGAAAAGTACAGGCAACAAATTGGAACAGGTGTCTATAAAGGAGAACAACCTGAGCATACAACAAATCAACATCCACTAATTATGTGTTGAGATAATTAGGATGCAGAGTAAACTCGGCCGGAACAGGCCATGTGGCCCCATTAATAATTAAGGGGCCCATACAAACAGTTACAATAGGATGGGGTAAGGCACCATTAAAACAAATCTGGTGCTCCCTGGCCCGAAGAGTAACTTGAACAACCGCATAATAACGATAAGCCGCCAGTACTGCAGCAGCAGTATAGGCATAAAAAGACTGATCATTCACATCCATAGCGGGAACCCTGACCCAGGAGTAAAAAAACTTCGAAATGGTGCGCAGGATCTGCTTCGACCAACAAAACAACCGGAGACCCCGCATTGGGGACTCCATGCTGCAACATATGTTGAGTAACCACTGCGCAGCAATGAGCCGGAATCCTTAAAATACCTAGGTATACAAGTGTATAGAACCGCGCCGGACCTTATAGAGGGTAACTTGGGTAAAGCTATCGGATGACTCCGAGCACAGGTCACATTTTGGTCTTCCCTACCGCTCTCTGTGATGGGTCGAGAGGCGATGTAAAAAATGGTGGTCCTGCCTCATTAGTTATATTTCTTTACTAACCTACCTGTGGTAATCCTGACTCCGCTTTTTCACTCACTGAACAGGATGCTATCTGACCTGATTTGGGGCATGGGCCGCCAAAGGGTGGGACTGGCTAAACTACAACTAGATGCTGACCAGGTCGCACTGGGCGCCCCAGATTTCCGTTCCTACTGTTACGCGTGTCCACTACAGTGGCTTTCGTACTGGCTGGCGCGGCGTAACCTATATGAAATAGATTATCCTCCTGCCGACATAGACCGAAGGGGGCTCCACACGCTGCTACTTCCGACAGCCCGAATACCCACCGGTACCCCACCACTCCTATGCACTGCGCTTGCGTACTAGAAAAAAAGCCACTCTCTACACGCGAAGTTGCCCTCCGTACTCTGATAACTTGCCACTCCTAGGCATCCCTACCCCCCCCCCCCCACTGGCCTACTCAGTAAGCAGCGTCTTCTTGCCTGGACTGAGGGAGGCGTCACCACAGTGGGTGCGTTGTTTGATGATGGCACCCTCATGGATCATGGTAATTTCGTCAGATGCCATGGGTTCTCAGACGCACTGTACCTCATACACGCTGCAGTCCTACAATATGTGAAGAAACACAGGGCCCCACAAAGGGAGGCACCTGCATGACACAAGCTGATTCACATGACCTACTTGATGGGAGAAGGCCGCCACCTCACCTAATGGCTATACAAAGGTATTACAGCACATACTAGGATACCCTTGAAGGATCTACGCAACAGATGGTCCACGGATCTTGGCACAGACAATGAATGGGGTATGATCCTAGAATACCCCCAAGAAAATCCCACGTAATGCCAAATTTAAGTTCATCCAATATATGGTCCTACACAGGGCATATCTCACCCCACACCGGTTACAGCGCATATACCCAGCCACGCAACATCATTGCCCCAGATGTAAGTTAGGCGACACAGATTTATTCCACATGATCTGGGCGTGCCCGGTGCTCGCATCTTACTGGTCAGAAGTGGTCACAATGGTCAGGTATGTGGCTGGGATCCTTGTCCCAGACACGCCTGCTGACTGCCTGTGGGGGTTTTCTTGACGTCCCAAGACAGAGGGTGCAGCTTTGCTTTATAGACCTAGCATTACTCGTGTTTAAACACTCCATTACGATGAGATGGAAGTCAGTTACACACCCATCACTCTATAGTTTACACGGGGAGGTGGGGCAGCACGGAAAGCGCTGCAATCTACGGGAGGAAACCCGGGGACTGCGCAAAAAGATAATCTCCCTGGACTGGGATACCATACTAGAAGCTTTCAAGGCCCTTGCACCGCTGCCAGTCCCTGCAGTGCAGGTATAGTTGAAGCTTAATTATCCAGGCCCTTTCCAGCCCACAATGTTAACGGTCTATAAGTCCTGTTGATCTAACACTGTACAAAATGTATAATGGAATGTTTGCAGTTAGGGTGGGGGCAGCTCATGGAGCACTCTGATATAAAGTTGATGTGGGAAGAGGCCAGACGAAGTTTGGGTGGGGGCAGGGGTGGGGTAGTTTTTCACTCATTACATGAATCTTCTTACCATGCGGCAACAGTACTGCAGTACAAAAAGCAATGGACTGCTTAAAGCTCCATCCGAACACCACAGTATGTCAAGCACGGACGTAACAACAACTGTAATGCTACTGTCTACACTTGGGGCTACCACTGTAACCTTAGCAGCCTCTCTAATTCAGACTGTACTGCGTAACTTCTTGTACTTAATATAATTGTATATTTGGCACTGGATGTTGATTGCTGAGGGGAAAAAAAACTAATAGTGTTAAAAGAAAAAAAATACATCTGAGACCGCGCTTAAACTCTGGACTACCTCTCAACCAAGAATCTGTGGTCTGTATTTCAGGACTATTGCACACTAATTTTGGTCTCGTAGACTTGGCTCGTCTGAAGGTCAATAGTGGTCTGGCAGATATTGAATTGCCTATTAAGGGATCCCTTCTAACGAGGTGCCAATGAGCAGAAAGTGTTTTTCATATGCTGAGATGTTCGTTACAATAACCTTTTGATCATTCTCAACTCATTTAGCTCTTTCTTCAAATTTTCTGTTTTCTTTGACATGGTACCTCTCTGAAGGAGGATTTCTTCACGATCTTTGCGATGAACTTTGCTAATGGCACCGTCCAAAATCTTCCTGTTGTACACACGACTTAAACATTTTGTTCTCAGATCTCTCTGTTATTAATCTAGTACCCCCTTAGCACTACAATTCCGTACCATTCTAAGATTCTCTGCATAAGGGATAATACATTTAAGACTATTCGGATGGAAACTGTGGGCATGCAGCAAAGAATTACCCGCTGTGGGTTTCCTATATGTTCGTGTTTGGATCTTGCCATCACCAATGTAAACTGTCAAATCCAAAAAGTGTAACTCACTTTTGCTCATAGTGATAGTAAAGAATAAATGAAGATTATTGGCATTGTGACGCTCGGTGAACTTTCTTGCTGAAGCCTCAGTCCCTTTCCATATAACAAAGAGATCATCAATAAAAAGGGTCCAAAGGGCCACGTCTTCGGACCATTCTACTGCATACTTGTTTCTGAGCACCTGCTCCTCCCACCAGCCCATAAGCAAATTCGCATGGCTGGGTGCAAAGCAGATGCCCATCGCTGTACCTCTCATCTGCCTGTAAATCAACCTGTCAGAAAGAAAAGTTATTATACAGACACCACTCAGTCGTTGACAAGATCAGTTTTGTGTGCTGTGAAAGTATTTCATTGCCCACAACCCATCACTATGAGCAATGCTCGTGTGGAGCGATGTTACATCCATTGTGATAAGGATTTATGAGTGCTCCCAATTGATGACAAAAATCTTTTCCGGAAGTCCCCAGTATCCTGAATATATGATGACTAATTTTGGGCATAATCTTGAAGAAAGAAATAAATAAACTTGGATGTGTAAACAAACTTCCAATGGCTAATATTATTGGCCTTCCTGGTGGATTAACAATGTCCTTGTGGATTTTTGGAAGGAGGTATAGAGCAGGTGTTATTGCATATTCCACTTTGAGGAATGAATATTCTTCCTTGGAGATCAAACCTAAACCTCTACATTTGGCCAAATCCAAACTATTTGTTTTGACTTCTTCCATCGCCAGTTTGGAGGACAAGCAATAGCAATCACTATCATTCAGTTGTCTCAGAGCCTCAGTTTTATACATGTGTAAAGCCCATTTATATAACATTTTACATGCACACGTTTACTTAAACTTGCTAACCAAAATGTACTAAGAAAAACTAAGAGGGTGGGGTCACCTTTGAGAGAGAAAAAAAGTGTTAAAGCTAAGGGGAAAAAAAGTGGGTTTACTGGTAAGTGTTGTGTGTACATTAAATTTCATTTACAAAATTATGCATATACACTGTTACTTAAAAGCAGATTACATTATAATGCGATATGTATACATATAAAAATACACAAACTATAAATTTACCTCCAAAGTTGTTGTAAAGGTACTCTCCTGCTGCAACTTACAAACCTACAGTTGTTGGCAATTAAGTTGCTTTTTTCCTGATCGCCTGCTCTGTCTAGATTCTCAATTATATTTGTTTTGCCAGAGGTCACCACCATTTTGCTGTTCACAACAGCAAGAAGGACATCTGTAAATCTGCTGCTGGTTATCCATATGTCCTTTTCACATGGATATTTTAAAATTAGCCTAAGTTAGTTGAGATGTGCTAACTTAAGTATTCTTTGAAATCGTGGTGTGGTGAACTCTAAGTTGTCACTTGTATGATGAGGTAAGAATAAATAGAATAAACTCCAAATTCAATTTATATCTTCCGATGTGCAAACAGTGGTGACGGGATACCTCCCTGAGAGCAGTAGAACATCCAGGCATTTTTCGTATACTATGGGTAATTCTGCTGATGTATGACTTAAATGGATGGTTTCAGTGAAGAGACTGCTTGGATGCAAACCTCAGATTTCAGCACAGATGTTCAGACTTTTTCCTATGCTGTCTATGGTTTTGCTCTTAAACATCTGGGTAAATCCATTAGAACGCTATGTCCATTTGCTTCGTACTAAAGGCACTTATGGAAACTTAATTAAGGGATTGAAGTCTCACCTGATCAGTTAATAAATGATTTCTTGTTTCTCTCTTCTGGTAGAATGATTTAAGGAGTGACAGGGTACCTCTTGAGGTGTTTTTGTGCTGAATAAATTCACAATTTATACAGTCATTCAACAATTACTGTTGTTCAGGGACCTCATTAACTCCACTAGTTCTTCCATGCACGAGGGTACAATTATTTGCTAGCCATGGGGGTGGATTAGGTTGATGTGTTGATGAAAGAGGGACTGCAGCCGTACAGGTTTAGCTGGTCACAGACAGTTGATTTTCATTCTGTCTACTTTGGTCTGAACCGGCCACTGTTAAGCAGGCTTTTAAGACTAGTGTCCCACTTCCCAAGACACTGCCTAAAGTCACCAAATCCTCCGCATCAGCCTCCTAGTTGGGAGATTTTTCAGGGGTAACATCAAGCATCCTTCTGTGCCCACAATTGCTCCTAAGGAGTCCCATTTACTTCCCTCAGGCTGCATCACTCCAGTCCAACTGATCATTGGGGCTACACTCCACTCCATTGGGTAGAGGGGGTACCATCCTGCCATCAACATAATTGGATCCACTTCGCAGGCTTCTACTCTTTGGCACCTTTGTTCATCATACCCTCAAAAGAGGGGCTTGATTAGTCGCACCAGTGAGCTTCACGCCATTTGTACTTCTCAGTCTTCCACTGCTTAACAGCTGGGTAACTTTCTTGTTTCATACTCTCCGTTTATCATAAAGACATTCACTAAATTTCATCAAAAAATAATCTTCTAGTTTTCTATCAATGCCCATACTGCTCCTCAACTAAGGTCATGCATAGCATCTATGCAAGCAAAGTTTCAATATTTCAGAAGAATACGTTGATTATGTTCAAGTGATCACCTCTTTACCAGTGGTGGTACAAACGCATCCACGCCTACATCCATGAGCACTGTTGCCAGATGGTTCACCACTTGTATTCTAATAACTACTGTTAAAAAATGTTCTTCCGTCATATATCCAAGCACATTCCAAGAGGTGGAGGGCAGCATTTGGGGCTATCTTCAGACACATTCCAGTCAAAGATATTTGCAGGACTTCTACATGAACCACTCCACCTCATTCTGCAAGCAACACGTGTAACAGGTACAGTGCACAATTCGCCAAGAGATCTTAAGGATTCATTTCACTTAATTGTCTGACTTCTGGTTCTACACGTCCTCCACCTTTTCTTTTTTTTTTTTGTTGTTGTTTTTTTTTTGTTGCTGTGGAATGTGCACACAGATAACAATGGGAAAGAGAAAGGAGGATAACTTCATCTTTATGGTGACTGATACTGTCAGTTCACATGAACTTATTTACAACATCTGGTCAGCTAAGCCCCTCTGCGACATCAATCTAAGCATCTCAACACCTCCAGATTTAATTTAAAAAGAGTGAACTCGCAACAGTGTGCACTTTCAAAGGAAGATGAGTTGCGCAAGAAGTGAGGCAATGACCTCTTAGTAGGGCGTTGAGAGGCAATGTTTGGTTTTTAATTTAAAAGGCTGTAAAAAAGAAATTTTAAACTCTTTCAGAAAGTGGCCTAAATAAGTTTGCATAGGAAGATGTTTAGAAAATGTTCACTTGTGTATTTTGACAACTAGACCTGCAAATATTTTATTGCAGTTTCTTTTTAAATAGAATAGGACCAGTCACCTAACAGACGTTCATGTACTAAGCAAGCAAAGCAGTCTAGTGATCAGGGCTCTCAAAATCAAAAATTTCTTACTAGACCTGCAGGTCTAGTAACTTCAAAAATCTACTCGACCTAACTGTAATGAACTTGACCTCTATGAGCAAATGTGACAAGTTAACAAGATTTAAAGGCATTTTTATTGCTCATTCACTTTGTGAGCAGTAAAGATGCCTTTAAATCTTGCTGTCTTGTCACATTTGCTCTGCTTTCAGAGACATAGGTCAAAAGTCAGTCTGTCTTCCTACGTGCCAGAAAGGGCGAGTAGGACCCAATAATAGCTCGCCCTAATTAAAGGTAGCTCGCAAATGCGAGCTGGTGAGTGGATTTTTCGAGCCCTGGTGATTCTTAATTGTGATTTGCAAGCCTTATGTTGCATTACTAATATAAATTTTTATTTTTCTCTCCTAAAGGTCAGAGACTTCACAATTAATGGCTGTGTGGACGAGGAAGAGGCGAAAGATGATGTTGATGAGATGCCGGTGCTTTCTCAAGAGGCAACGTACAACTTGGCTGGAGCCACTTCTCTAGATAGTGACTTGCGCAGAAATATGCCCGAACTTCGTCCTAAGATTGGGGTTTCTGTTCCCATTGAGCTTTATCCCCTGCAAAGGCTAGCTGGAGACTCAATAAGGAAACCTGGCAAGAATGACCCCTATCCGGCCAGATTGTCAATTGACCGATGTACAGCCACGGAACAGAGCACTCAAAGCTCCTTGGATGTCAAAGAGGCCTCAAAAAGGAAAGACTTTGAGTCTTCCCACAAAGGTCATGCGGGTCTGTGCCTTGGCAGGAAACGGCAGCGGATACTCTCAGAATCTGATATCTGCGAGAGTGAAGACATCACAGTGAATTTAGCTGGCAGCTTTGTGTCTCAGCATTTGGTTGACGCTGAGAAGAACATGTATGAGAGGTGGCATCAGGAGGAACAAGATCGGTTGTTTGCCTTGCAGATACAGAGGGAGCTGGACAAGGAGCTAAGCCAGGTGAACAGGCAGAAAGGCTCCCCAGATGGGTATTTGTTACGGTGTCGGGAGTCCTCTAGTGCAGCTGAATGCCAGGTTGATATTTCCCAGGGAGAGACCATTCACAGTGTCAAGAAACAACCAAAAAAGAAGCCAACCCAAGCTCAGGATGGACAATCAAAACCAAGGTGTGACTCTCCCGATGAGAACAAGAAGCCATGCTCTGAGAGCCGCCCTGCATCGCCAGCTAATGTCATCCTGCGCAGAAAGTGTAGAATTCCCAGCGAGTCTCCCTTGTTGGATGAAGGCAAAATCCTACAGTCTAGTAACAAACAGCCAACAATCCTAGAGATGTTTCATCGATCTGCTGCCAAGTAATGAACCTTGGAATTGAACGATCGCATGTTTGGTTTTTTTTTTTAATTACTTCAAGAGTCGAATAAAAGAATTCTGAAAAGAGATTGAAATATTGTGAATTGCACGTAGTGTGAATTGCACATCAGTGTCCATAGTCTATCTATTGAGATGAAGTGGGTAATTCTCTGTGTAAATAAAGTGAGTAATTATTCTTTTATTCGTTCTGCTTAACAAAGGAGGGGGCTGGGTGCTAAAACACTTATGGCCAAAGAAAGAGTATTTACAAGACTAAGTTTCTACAGCTAGTTTAAAAATAAGTCTCTGTAATAACCTCAAGCCCTCCTGTAATGCAGCTGCTCAATAAATCAAAAATCGAATTGACCCGTGCCTTTCTGCCACTGTTTGTGTACTTGTGATGTATTTTGAGTCTCTTATAAATGCTAAATTTCATGTAACCACTTTCCATACCCTATACATTTGTCCATTTACCTCTGCACTGATAAACAATTGACTATTAATTGCTTAACTCTACAGGCTTTTACTCCATGTAATCTTGAATAGGGCTGTTCTTTTTACAACTCATCTGCTGCATCTTGTCTCTATTTTGAGGAGACTGACTTATTTGCGCCCAAATGTATTTAGTAGCCTTTTCATTTTTTTCTTTCAACTCCTGTTTGTCACATTTAGAGTCTAATCTTGACTTGCCATCAATCATACATACTCCCTGCATTATCCAAACAAAACATGCATTTAGTATTTTCAATGCTTGATTTAAACAGGCCTTTAATTACAGTGACTGATGAAGGATACAAAATTCTTGCAGATCTTCTCACATAAATGTATACTGAACAAAAAGCCTATTCAAAGCAAGGAAGTTACACTTCTTGCCAATTTTGATTACAGGTATTAAATGGTGATAGCCGAAACAGGTTAAGGCTCTGCTTTGTGCACAGTAACAATAATACCTCACAAGGGTTTTGAGAGTTAGTTTGGAATGGCTATCACCATTACTCCTCCAATTGTTTTGTAAACCCCTTTAGTCATATGAGGAGAACTGGCATACATTACTGCCCTTCACTCTAGCTTGTCTTCCTAGGGCCACCGTAACAATTAAGTCACTAATAAGTAGGTGATATGTAACATAAAATCTATGTTTTTGTAACATTAACCAAGCCATATAGTAATGCTCGCTGGAATCCACTTTATCCTTCTAAGATAATATAGGAGTAAGAATACATTTTGTTGCAGATCTCTCTGCTATACTGACTTTATAAATGTTTAAAGTGCCTTTGAGGACGAACTAGTGATTTGCAGCAGTGTTCCACTGTCCTTCTCATGTAACTTTGGTTTCACAAATCACTGGTGTGGTTTTATTTCTGATCTACCCATTACTGAATTTCTCGCAAAATATTTATTTATACTAGAACCTTCACTAGGTTGGACACTGCTATTTAACACCTAAATTCGAAAATGATAGGAGCTAACATTTCATTAGGATTGAAATTTTGTTCAGTGTCCTAAATTACCCTGAAATTGTAGTACAAGTCTCTTAATAAAGCACATTTTAACTAGTGTGTACACAAGTTTCAAGATTCAACAAGAATTTCTACAATCTGGTCAATCTCATTAAGTTCTGATTTACAGTTACTATTTGTCGTAGGTTGAGTTGTGAAGGTATCCAGGACATTACAGTGGCCTACTTTGGAATTTCCCATCATTCCTGTAAGAAGTGTCCACATCGGAAATAAATCTTCAACAGAATTTGGAGTTTTATTCTCCAATCTCTCAAGTATCTGATCTATTGACTTCTGAAAATGTCCCCTATTTTCTTGCCGGTTTTCCATTTTCCAAAGATTGTTCTACAGGATTCGTGGTGCTTGAACTCTGCCAACAGCTGATATATCAGAAATTATTTCTTGTGTTTGAATTTCCTCATATTCACTATAACCAGAAGTCTGTTTTCCTTCATGTTCCTTTGAAGAACAACAGAGGATGTCGGTTGAAACCAATCTGTCCAAAGGTGGCTGCCCTGAATTTTGAGCACGGATCATTTGCCAAGTGCCATCTTGCGTCATTTCCTCTTGAATTTGCCGTACAGTATGGACAGAGCGACAAAGGTTTGGTTCTACAAGCATGTGGCACAGCTGAAGTTTGACCAAGGACATGTCTAGCAAAGACTGCCTTTGGAGATTATATGAAGGTATGGTTCTAAAGCCAGCTACTGTTCCTTCAATATCCTCTTCGCCTTCAAAACATTTCCTCTTCATGCCTCTTGCAAACATAATGTATTGTCTGTGTTATCAGTCGGGCTCTAAAGAGAGAGACATGCAAGAGGCCTGTGTATGGTTCGGCACAGTTCGTCGGACCAATTCACGCTTGCCGCTTCGGCCTTCAACCGCCAAACCAACTCCTGCAGATCAATTAGTCGGGCTTCTTCCTCTGCCTCCTTCTCTCGTAAAGAGCTAGAAGGCATTGAGTTTGGGTCCTGAAATTAATTTTCTAAAGAATGCTTCACTTTTTTTATGGATGTGCCAGTCACCCTTTTCACTTTTTCCTCTCGTCTTTTTTGCTGCAAGTTTTTCAACATACGGTGGCTTTAGCCAGTTTTTAAGGTTAAAGCAGGTCAGACCTAACCTTGCTCCGCATTCATAAGTACCTTGTGTCGGTTTTTCTATTCTCTAAGCATGAGCACTTGTTCCAGGCTAGTTTTCTCCATCAGCCTTGAGTTTGCTTAGAGAGATCCTCTTATAACACTTGTCACAGATTTCATTAAAGCAGGCTTCCATTTTTAAGAAGCTGAAACACCCACAAAATCTGCTAGTGAGGTCAAGTCAAACTGCACTTACGGATCTTGAAAATTAATTTCAGCCAGAAGTCTAAACAATCTTATTCTTTGTTGGGGGTATACGTGTCCATGGTTTGTCAGAATCGAGTACTCAGGCATGCTCCCTATCCCATACAGGGCACACATTTTAGTGATCTCGGGTGAAGCGGTTTTGTAGGCAAAGCAAAGTTGCTTAGCAGGCAATACACCTGTGTTATCTTGACTTCCACATGAAGTCCATAAATAAAGTGTTCGAGGCATATGAGCTGCAGATCACACACTAAGGATAAGATCGCCATCTGGTGTTGGGCTCGGATGATTGCAGGTTATTGTTGTCTTCAGAAGAAATCTTTGGTCACGAGATTGTTGACTCCTCCTCTGGACAACAGTGCGCATGGGCATCCACTCCATCCTCAGATTGTTATTTTCCGCCATTGGGTTCGGATGAACTTTTTTCCGCTCCAGCAGAAAACCTATTACAATCACTCCAACTCTCAAAACTTGAATACTCGACGTCGAACTCTATATCGGACCGACTCCGGACGCGGCTGATGGAAAGGACACCTTTTAAAAAATGCCCCCAATGTGGAGCAAAGTTCCCTCATAGCGATCACCACGAGGTCTGTAATTTGTGCCTTTCACCAGACCACAACGAATCCAGCTGTCCAGCCTGCGCCGCATTCTGTTCGAAGAAAACCATCCGGGACCGGAGAGCTCGACGCCATATCATGGCCAAGCCGGTTCCGGAACCAGAAGACATCTTTGCACAGGACCTCCCTGACGATGACTCCGAAGATCTCCAAATCGTGTCCGAGGCCGACGATTCAGATCCGGGGCAGCCTGTGAGTACCAGCCCCCCTACCCCAACACCACCCAAAAAGACATTGGTCAAGACTCTGCCAACTGGGCACAGTCGCGATCCAAAAACATCTTCTGAAGCCCCGCCCTCGGGTCCGGCTCCGAAGAAAAGTAAGCCTGCAGGTGGCTCGGGCTCGAGCAAACCTCACGTCATTTTGCCTTCGGCACCAAAGCAGGCTTCGGAACCGAAAACTCCATCGGACCCGAAACGTCACTCGGTCCCGACATTTCCACCGGCACCGAAACGTTCTTCGGCGCCGAAATCTCCACCGACACCAAAAGGCTCGTCGGCACCGAAAAATCCGCCTGAACCGAAAAGTTCGTCGGCACCCAAAACATCCTCGGTGCCCAAACACGTCCATAAAGACCCGAAAAAGTCGGCGCAACAGCCGCCTTTGGACACTGAGGAACTCTTTCGACCTGATCCTAAGCAGCAACGGATTTACATAAATCCGAAAACTGGACATGTCACAGCGGTGCCCTACAAGAAAAGGAAGCTGGACTCTCCACCTCCTCCAGCACCTCCAAAGAAGGACTGTGCCACTTCACCCTTACGTCCTTCCTCTCCTACATTACCTCCTATTCCATCCCCCCCCACCCCCACCGCCTGCACCTCTACCATCTCCTTCTCATACACCACCTCCACAGGATGATGATGATTTCTTTACTTATCCCACTGATCCTACTGATCCCTTTACACTCCCGGACACAGCACCAGTAGATGACTGGACTTACCCTATGCCTGATATGCCTGACCCCGCTCCATACCCCTCAACCCTCCCCTCCTGATGACCATTTAGGGTTCGGCCAGCTTATTAACAGAGCAGCGTTGTTTCATGGTGTCACCATGCACACCGACACTCCTGAGGAGGATTTTCTATCTGACACTTTTGAGCAGTCCCAAAAAACAGTCCACATTCTACCCATGATTAAGGGAGTGATAAAGCATGCCACTGAGGTTTTTAAAGACCCTGTCAGGGCCAGGGTCCTCAACCCCAGAATAGAGAAATACAGACCAGCGCCACAAGATCCTGCGTACATCAAGGCGCAACTCCCCCTAGACTCACTAGTCGTCTCCAATGCCAGAAAAAGGGCCAACTCCCAAACGACCGGAGATACACCGCCTCCAGACAAGGAGTCTAAACTCCTGGAGGCTTCCGGCAAAAGGGTTGCCGCTCAAGCGGCTAACCACTGGCGTATCGCAAATACACAAGCCCTATTGGCTCGTTATGATAGAGCCCATTATGATCAACTGGAGGACCTCTTGCAACACCTGCCTGAACCTTTCAAAACACAGGCCACTGACCTCATACAAAAAGGCAAACTAATATCCAATGCCTCCATTAAATGTGCATTAGACGCAGCGGACACCGCCTCTAGGGCAGTTAACACAAGCGTGTTGCTTAGACGCCACGCATGGCTGCGCGTTTCCGGCTTCAAGCCGGAAGTACAAACCTCCATTCTTGCTCAACCCTTTTATCAGGAGCAACTATTTGGCCCGGCAGTGGACACTGCCCTGGAAAAAATGAAGAAAGATAATGAATCTTCAAAATCTATGGGAGCATTGCAGTCTACTCAACCCAGAGGCTCCTTTCGTCGCTCCTTTTATAGAGGAGCTTCCAAAAATGTGGGAACAGATAACTCTTCCACCTTCAAAACATCAGGTCAAACATCCCCTAACAAAGGATATTTTAGGGAAGGGTATCGGGGAAACAATAAAGGCCGGGGACTGGGAAACAACAACACCCGTTCCTCTACAACCACCAAACAGTGACTTGCCACCACTCCCCCCAGACCATTCCACTCCGGTCGGGGGCAGACTTCAACAGTTCCTACCTGTCTGGAATACCATCACTACAGACAGGTGGGTAAGACAAATGATCCAATATGGCTACTGCCTCGAACTCATAAACCCGCCCCCAAACATACCACCCAGACACCGTCCCATGACTTCTCACCACCTCACGCTCCTCAAACAGGAAATACAGTCTTTGCTTCAGAAAAACGCAATAGAACCTGTTCTACTACAGCATCAGGGCACAGGAGTATATTCTCTATACTTCCTCATTCCCAAAAAGGACAAAACCTTGAGACCCATACTGGACCTCAGACTACTGAACCAGTACATACAATCAGATCATTTCCACATGATCACTCTGCAACAGGTCCTTCCATTACTTCAACGAGGAGACTTCCTTGCCACATTAGACCTCAAGGACGCATATTTTCACATCCCTATGCATCCCGCTCACAGGAAGTATCTACGATTTGTGGTAGACGGTCAACACTATCCGTTTACAGCTCTCCCATTCGGAGTAACAACTGCACCAAGGGTGTTCACAAAGTGCTTAGCAGTTGAGGCAACATATCCACGAATTCCCCTATCTGGACGACTGGCTCATAAAAGCCAATACTCTAGACAAATGCGTTCACCACACCCACCGCACTATTCAGACCCTGCACAACTTGGGATTTACCATCAACTATCCCAAATCTCATCTACAACCCTCCCAAGTACAACAATACCTGGGAGCCACCATAGACACAGCCAAAGCCATAGCTTATCCCAGCATAGCCAGCATACAAAGTCTGATCAAAACATTTCAAACACAACACTCTCTCCCCGCAAGAATGTTCATGCAACTCTTAGGCATGATGGCGTCATGCATCTCCATAGTACCCTACGCACGCCTTCAAATGCGTCCCTTACAGGAATGTCTAGCACAACAGTTGAATCATGCCCACGGACAACTTACCGATCTGGTGTTGGTGGACAGCGGCTCACTTCGCTCACTGAAGTGGTGGAACACCATCAACCTGTCCAAAGGGCGGCCGTTCTTGGAGCCCCTTCCACAAGTTGTGCTGACCACCGACGCATCTCTCACAGGGTGGGGAGCCCACCTCCTTCAACACACCACTCAGGGACGGTGGACCACTCAACAGAAACAGTTCCATATCAATCACCTAGAACTTCTAGCGGTGTTCCTAGCACTGAAATCCTTCCAAGTGCATCTCCAAAACAAAACTGTCCTCATTCGCACGGACAACGTGACCATAATGTATTACATACAGAAACAAGGAGGGACACATTCTCTACAACTGTCCCAACTGGCACAACAAATTTGGAGATGGGCAATTCCCCGGAACATCTACCTGCTAGCAGAACACCTCCCAGGGGTTCAGAACCAAGTGGCCGACCTCTTAAGTCGCCACACACAGCAGATACACAAATGGGAACTACACCCCAAAGTCTTACTCCCATTCTTCCAAAAGGGGGACAACCAGACATAGACCTGTTCGCCACACCAGAAAACGCAAAATGCCCAACCTTCGCCGCCAGGTACCCACACCCGCGATCAAAGGACAATGCAATATGGATGAACTGGTCAGGCAGATTTGCGTACGCTTTTCCGCCTCTCCCTCTCATTCCATTTGTGGTACGCAAACTGAAACAACAGTCGCTGACACTCCTCCTCGTGGCTACCACTTGGGCACGTCAACCCTGGTTCACCACACTTTTGGAACTATCGCTAGTTCCACATCAAAAACTGCATCGCTCTCCGGATCTCTTAACCCAGAACCATGGAGAAATCAGACACCCAGATTCTCAAACACTGAACTTGGCAATCTGGCTCCTGAAGTCTTAGAGTTTGGATACCTCAACCTTCCTCCAGACTGTATGAATATCATTAAAGAAGCCAGGAGACCTACTACTAGGGCATGCTATGCTGCTAAATGGAAACGATTTGCCATTTACTGCGCTAATAATGACATACAACCACTGGATGTTTCCATCCAAAACATCATTTGCTATTTATTACATTTACAAAGATGCAATTTGGCGTATTCCTCTATACGTCTACGTCTAGCAGCATTGGCTGCCTATTTGCAAAATAGACAACACCTGTCCCTCTTCAAGGTACCAGCCATTAAAGCATTTATGGAGGGTCTTAAAAGAATCATTCCTCCAAGGTTGCCACCTTCCCCGGTGTGGAACCTTAACATTGTTCTCACAAGGCTCATGGGTCCCCCATTTGAACCAATGCACAAATGCGAACTGAAGTTCCTAACATGGAAAGTGGCTTTCCTCATCGCAATCACATCCCTGCGAAGAGTAAGTAAGATACAAGCCTTAATTCTCGAAGAACCCTTCCTACAACTACATCGGAACAAAGTGGTTCTTAGTACGAATCCAAAATTCCTCCCTAAAGTTATTTCCCCTTTCCATCTAAACCAGTCAGTGGAACTGCCAGTCTTCTTCCCTAATCCAGACTCAGTAGCCGAGAGGGCACTTCATACCTTAGATGTTAAAAGAGCCTTGCTCTATTACATCGACAGAACAAAACCTTTTCGGAAAACCAAGCAACTATTTGTTGCTTTCGCTCCACCACACAAAGGCAACCCTATTTCCAAATCTGGTATCGCCAGATGGATAGTCAAATGTATCCAAATATGTTACCAAAAAGCGAAACGTACCCTTACCGTTCCCCCTAGGGCGCACTCCACACGTAAAATAGTGGGCTCTGGCATTCTTAGGGAACATTCCCTTAGAAGACATTTGCAAAGCAGCAACAAAGTCTACACACACCTTCACTAAGCATTACTGTGTTGATGTGCAATCCAAACAACAAGCTTCAGTAGGCCAAGCTGTCCTAAAAACTCTATTTCAAAATGCTGCAACTGATACAGGTGACCACCGCTAGGGGAGACACTGCTATATAGTATATCCTTAGTGTGTGATCTGCAGCTCATATGCCTCGAACGGAATATGCTACTTACCAGTATGCATCTGTTCTTGGCATGTAGAGCTGCAGAGCCACACACGCCCACCCGCCTCCCCGGGACCTGTATCTGTTCCAGCATCGTCTTACTTAGACACTACACATGGACATCCTTTCTCTTTACTTCTTACACACTCCATCATTTCCCATCATGGCGAAAAACAATCTGAGGATGGAGTGGATGCCCATGCGCACTGTTGTCCAGAGAAGGAGTCACCAATCTCGTGACCAAAGACTTCTTCCGAAGACGACAACAACCTGCAATCATCCGAGCCCAACACCAGATGGCAATCTTATCCTTAGTGTGTGGCTCTGCAGCTCTACATGCCAAGAACAGATGCATACTGGTAAGTAGCATATTCCTTATCCCAAAGTACATATTCCGTCCTGGAACATGGACTGATCATTATGACTTTTGGTTGTACCGCCAGTCTGCTTGAGGTGCAGATATTCCCTACTGCTGGGTACTTCACTATGGTACTCTGTACCTGAACCAGTGGTCAGCAAAGACTCAGTCTGGGGTAGTTTATTTCTTTATTTTGGTCAATTGTGACCATAAAAGTGCATTAAAATACATAAACCATTACTGCATAATATAAAAGTTTAAAAAAATAACAAAGGAAAAATTCAGAACAAAAGTTATGATGCAAAGGCTAAATTGGAAACTAGCAAGACTAATTTGTATCCAGGGGTTATGTAACAGATGCCCAGTGTCAAAGGTCTCATTGGTGGGTCCACCTATATTGGTAGATGTGTCTCGGACCTCCCCATGGGCTAATCTAAATAATCATCTGTGGTAAGATCCCCCTTTAAGTAGAAATAATAGTTCAATAACTATGCCATTTTCCATTAGTGGCCAATACATCTATAATATCAAATCCATAATAACAGAAAAAAGTAGGCTGGATCTACACTTAGATTTATCGATTGAAGTAGTGAGTTGACCCCACCAGAGAAACAATGCAAAACACAGAACTTAAGACTCCATGTTTACAGAAGCGTATTAAAGGAGTAAAATTGTGAATACACTAAATCAAAAGCCCAGTACCAAAAAAAAGCTGCTCCTAAAAGCATCTACAAGGGAGATTGTATAGATCTATTGCTTAGGATCCAAGAAGAGAACAGGTGCTTGCTCAAAACAAACAAAACTCGTCTGCTAGTGTCCGATTGAAAGACCCTAAGGGCAAGTGGATAGTTTCTTAAACCAAGATTCAAACACACACAATCAATCAATCGGGTTTATAGACCGCGCTACTCACCCGTGAGGGTCTCAAGGCGCTGGGGGCGGGGGGGGCAGCTCTGGATCAGTCGAAGAGCCAGGTCTTGAGATCCTTCCTGAATGTTTGCAGGGTCGGGGAGCGTCTGATGTTGATGGGGAGCTTGTTCCAGGTCTTAGCTGCGATGTAGGAGAAGTCTCTCCCGCATGTTCTGTTTCTGCAGATGCGGGGGAACTCTGCCAGGGTGAGGTCAGCAGAGCGTTTGTTCCTCTTGGGTATGTGGACGGATACTCTCATTGAGGTATTTGGGTCCGATGTTGAGGGATTTGTAGGCGCGGGTGAGGCGTTTGAAGGTGACCCTCTTCTTGACGGGGAGCCAGTGGAGGTCTCGTAGGTGTTGGGTCATGTGTTCGTGATGCGGTGTCCCGAGGACGAGTCCGGCCGCGGCGTTCTGGATAGTTTGGAGTTTGTGTAGAAGAGTTCTGTTGATTCCGGCGTATAGGGCGTTGCCGTAGTCCAGTCTGTTGCTAATGAGACAGTGGGTGATGGTCCTGCAGTCAGGGGGGATCCATTTGAAGGTCTTACATAGGATGCGCAGGCAGTTGAAATTGGTGGACGCGACCGCGTTGATCTGGCGGTTCATGGAGAGAGGAGTAGAGGATGATGCCGAAGTTTTGTGTGTGGTCTGTAGGGGTGGGTGGGTTCCTGAGGGCGGGGGGCCACCAGGTGTTGTCCCAGGTGGAGTTGCAGGGTCCGAGGATGAGGTCCTCTGTCTTCTCTGAGTTGAGCTTCAAGCAGCTGTCTTTCATCCAGGCTGCCACGTTCTTCATTCCTACCCGAAAGCAGTCTGGTGTCTTTGGGATTCTTCGTGAGTGAGAGGAGGAGCTGGGTGTCGGCGTAGGATACAATGCTGAGCACATGCTGTCTGACGATGGCGGCGAGGGGGGCCATGTAGATGTTGAAGAGCGTTGGGCTGGGCAATGATCTTTGATCCATTTGCGTCTGGTTTGGTGTAAAGTGCTAAACAAATAAACATTTTTGTGTTCCTCAATTTTAATGCCGCTTTGCCGAATGGAGTACCTCATTTTGTGATGCACCATTTAGAAGTGAGGACATTTAGAGGTAAAATAGCATAGCAAAGACTCAGTCTTGCAGCGTGTAGGAATCTGGCTCCATATTTACTGAACCAAAGTAAGGTATAGTGTGCACAGAGTCCAGTGAATACCCACATGCTTACAGAGATAAATGTAGATAATACCTTACTCTATTTGTGGTAGTGTGGGTGAGCAGTAAGGCTTTATCAGAGGGTAGTGTTAAGCATGTATTGTACACACTCAGGCAAGAAATTATGTCACACACTCAGACTGAACTCAGACCATTTGTTTGTGTAAAAATACTTTTGTTCTATTGTGTTTTTAGAATCAAGCAGGATTTGGTACAGGTAAGTAAAGTAGTTTTCAAGGCAGGTTGAACAATACAAGCACGCTGAAAGAAAATGACTTTATTACAGGTTTGTAGAATCTTTAAATATAGTTGAATTTACTTTTGGATTACTTTTTCTACTCAGTGTGATATGCCTAGATACCACACCAGGACATTTCCTGGCATCAGTGTGGGTTTAATGTCCTGATAGGTTTGGTACCAAACTTCTTGTGATTCAGTAAAGCTATTATGGTGCTGTGGAGTTCATAATGACAACCTCCTAGACCATATACTCGTTATGGCTTTACTGCACTTTCAATGTCTAAGAATGGACTTAGACACTGTAGGAGTACAGGGCTCATGCACCTGTACCCTCACCAATGGTATGGTGCACTCTCCTAGAGGTGTGGCTTATCTATTCCAGAGGCAGTGGGTTGTAAGCATGGGGCACAGATGTGTGCCATATCAACTCTTCACTTTTCTCTGCACCAATACACGCAGCCTGCAAGGGCAGTATGTTGGTGGTAAGAAACGGGGCCTTCAAGGGTGGCACAATATGTGCTGCAGTCCTTGGAGGCCTTCCCTGGTGACAGTGCCCTTGGTACCTTTTAACAAGGGACTTAGGTGTGGCCAGGGTGGTGCCAAATGGGGGTGCAAAGGTATAGTTTTAGGTAAAGAACATAGGCCCTGGGTACCTTGATAGCAGGATTCCAGGGCACATGTAGTCAAAGATCATCAGGCAAAAGGGTTGGGGGGGGGGGGGCAACCATGCAAAAAGGGGCACTTTCCTGCACAGGCATACATGCATGTCTGCCTCTGGAACACTAGTGAGCTCCCAGATTTTGCTGCAACAAGGTTGCCCCATTCACCTGGTACCATCTGCTGTGGAAGTGGAGAATTTTGGGTTGGACTGGCTACTATCAAGTACCCTTCCATATAAAATTAGGTGGGTCATGGATCAGTTGTTCCTGCAGTTCTTTTTAATTGAGATTTGGGATCATGGATTACAGTCTTGCAGAGGATGGATGGCAGACCTGTTAGGGTTGTTAATGGTACAAAGCCACCTTGAAGTATAGCTGTTCGATCACTCTCAGCTGTTAAAGTCCTGTTGACTGCTTACCCACACTGGAAACACCTAATCTTTTGTAACAATAGATTGTGGGCAATCATGTTAGGACATAGAAATTCAGGTTTATTGATGTCCCTCTGATGGGGTAGCTGGTTCCTGGCCTCTGAGACTAGGCCCTCTGATATCTACTTCTGGAGTTCCTGTCAAGCCTCCTCTGCTTCCTTGCCAGGAGCAAGTAAGTTCTTTGTGACCTTCTTACAGCATTAGGTAATTTATTTTCACGTTATTAAATCTGTAAATGCACAAATATTTGATTATAAAATAATCCATGTATAATGCAATATTTATTAGGATTTCTGGTTCCAGCAGATTCCTGCACGAACACCCCAACAGGCATAAATGCGCCTTTTCTGTTGAAACTGAAATCCACAACGTTTATAAACCCTAGATGGCACGTGATTCCTGGTGATACCGCATTTGCAGTTCTTCTTTTGCCTTCTCCTTGGCTCTGAAGCCAAGACTCTGCAAGAAAACAAAACCTTCTACCAGAAAATTGCTAGAACTCCGGGAGGTACTAAGGGAAATGTCAGATTTCATTGACTTTATGTCCTGTACTAGGATCTGTCCTCAACAAGTAGCTGGGGTTGGGTGAATGTAGTGCTAGAGGCACTCTTATGGTCTGAAACCACATTATGACCTATGATTACCATCATTTTAATTGACTTTGGCGTTTTACTTCACCCTAGCATGAATGTATGTCCTGTAAATGCCTTGTTTCTCTTGAAAGGTTATTTCTTGTAATCTTGCAGTCCTACAGTGGGAGCTGTCACAGAATAAAACAGCCTTTTGCAGCGTGAATCTTTCTGGATTCACTATGCTGTGCATTATTCCGCGGTCAGGTGGTTGGGTCCGGATTTGTAGTCTTTCTTTTGTCTTTTTTTTTTTTTTATTGTGTAGCCCAGGTGGGCGTCTACATCCCACCATTTGGTGCACCTCTTGTGACGTCGTCCTGCTTCCTGCGGAAGTCCCACCTCAGGGCGCCATCTTCAGATTCTTTTTTCCGCCGTTGGGTCTGGATCGTCACCATGAAGCTCCAGAGTTTTTTGGCGAAGAAAGAAGAAAAAGCACGAGTTTCATCGAAGAGAAGTTGAGGAAGACTACAGAAAGGAAGAGCAACAAGCCGGGACGACGTAGGAGGAGGAGAACCTCGAGATCTTCGACGTCCAACGGAGAATGCGCACTCAGGGACACTGGGCGCAGGAATGGACAAAACACCTTTTAAATTCTGCCGTAACTGCCACCACAAATACGCGCAGAAGGACCGACATCCGGTCTGCAACCTTTGCCTGCCAGTTGACCACGTGAGCAAGGACTGCAACGCCTGTTCGGCCTTCACACCGAAGATGCTCCGGGTGAGAGAGTGACAGAGGAGAGCCAACTACAACATGGAGGGCAAGGGAAAGGCCCCGACACTGTACGAATTGGGCCTCTCCACCGACGACTAAGACAACGTCGCCGAAGGACCTGATGACTTCACGGTTGCAGAGACCGATAAGAAAACGTCTGACAAGGTAGGAGAGACGTCGAGCGCTAAACCCTCGACAGGGCCCTGAAAAACAGAGTCAGACTCTCGAAAAACAGTGTAAGTCCTCGAAAGTTTCGACGACCGCAAGTGGATCCAAGGACGAAAGGACCGGCGGATGCTTCGAGAAGTAGTCCCAGGTGCCGAAGACCGCCGAAAGGCAAAGGTCTTCGAAGCAAGGCCAAGAAAGTGGGCGTTCGACTTCGAAAGAAGATAAGGTCGCGTCGACACAAGCTCAAAGACCGACGCTGAACACGCCTCCGAAATGGAGAAGAAAAAGAGGAGGCTCGAATCAGCGATGGACAGTATCCTTCAAAGGAAAAGGGAGTTCGACGAGAAGATGAAAAAATTCACTATCCCAACGAAACCACCGTCTATCATCCACTAGGTCGAGGAACAGGAGGAGTTTGACGCAGAAGAACTGTCAGACTCCCAGAGAGGAAGAAGAAGACCTTTACTATGAGGGAGAAGAATATGAGGAACAACAATCGAACTACGGCTCAGCGCCGTCGACAACGCAGGACCTGGAGTGGCAGGACCTCGACGCCGAAAATCCAGAAGAGCCTGTGGAGACTTACCTTTCGAGGCCTTCGCCGCCAGATGACATAGGGGCTTACAACATGGTAGTAAAAAGCGTGGCTGCAGCTTTTGGTGTTAAGCTGGAGGAAGAAAAGCCAAAAGAAGACTTTTTACTGGAGACATTGCTCCCTATCCAAACTAGGAGCCAGTTCCTCCCCATGCTCCATAGTATCATGAACCAGGGGAACGAGGCGTTAAATGACCCAGCAACATGCAGGTCCATCACACCTAGGACGGAGAAAAAATATAAACACTCCTCCCAGGACCCTCCATACATCAAAGGATCCGTCACAGCAGATTCAATCATTGCATCTACTGCCAGGAAGAGGGCAAATGTCCCAGCAACCTCTGGACCACCTCCAGACAAAGAAAGCAGGAGGATGGACCTGACGGGGAGAAAAATGGAGAGAAACGCGGCAATGCACTGGCGCATGGCGAACTCCAATGCCCTACTGAACAGGCACCAGTACCAACATTGGGACGAAATGGGGGAACTGATGAAGCACCTCCCCGAGCAATACCAACAAAGAGCTGCGCACCTAGTGGAGGAAGGAAAGAATATAGCAAACTCTTGCCTTAAAACAGCGTTGGATGGAGCAGAAACATCAAGCAGGCTGATGGCAATTGGAATAACAGAAAGAAGGCAAGCCTGGCTCAGGATTTCGGGCTTCAAGCAAGAAGTTCTGAACAACATCCTGAACACTCCTTTCAATGGAGAGACGCTGTTCGGGGCACCGGTGGATGAAAAACACACCCAGCTCAAGAAGGAGAACGACACGGCAAGGTCAATGGGGGCCCTGCAATTCAGAGGAATGAGAAGAGGTACCCCGACACGGAGACCCTACGAAAGAGGAGGAAACCAGCCCGGAACGTCACACCAAACATTCCAGCAGGGCCATCAAGGTGTCAATCACGGCAGCAAGCCCAGCAGAAACAACACTGACAGTACTAGCCTCGGGTCCAGTCCTTTCGGAGCAGGGGAAACGGACGAGGCCAGAGACGGAGACCAACCCACCTCAAAGTGACTTCACACAGGAAAGAGTGCTCACCCGCAAAATCCCTCCGAGGGTGGAGCACAAAAGATCAAAGACGAGAGGGTTACACCGACCAAACGCCAATGAACATGCAACACCAGTAGGCGACAGACTGAGACGTTTCCTTCAAGAATGGAAAAAGATAACAGACAAGTGGATACTCGACATCATACAGTTCGGATACTGTATAGAGTTGGAAAGGAAACCACCAAACCGAAAAGCAAAGAGGAGGGAGCACTCGGGACAGGAGCTAGTGCAACTCGTAGAAGAAGCACAAGAACTTCTCCTAAAGGATGCCATAGAGCCAGTACCTTTCAAAGAAAGGAACAAGGGAGTGTACTCAAACTACTTCCTGGTACCAAAGGTGGACGGAACACTAAGACCCATCCTGGATCTACGGGTCCTAAACAAGTACGCAAGGACGCAAAAATTCATAATGACGTCCCTACAAGAGGTACTCCCACAAATGAGAGACAGAGATTTATGTCCACCGTGGATCTCAAAGATGCCTACCTGCACATCCCAATGATCAGGAAGCACAAAAGTCTGTTAAGGTTCGCCATTGGCAAGGAACAGTACTAATTCACAACCTTGGCATTCGGGCTAAAGTCCGCACCAAGGGTTTTCACAAAATGCCTGGCGGCAGTGGCAGTGTACCTGCGGAGGGAAGGGATTCATGTATACCCTTATCTCGACGACTGGCTAATAAAGGCAAGTTCACGCGAAAAGTGCGAGGAACACTCACAGCGGGTCACGAACACACTAACGAAGCTGGGATTCTCAATACTCTGGGGACAATTCTCTATGGAACCAGAACAGGTGAAGATCTTCCTGGGGGCACAGATCAACACCTTACAGAGAACAGTGATGCCCAGCGACAAGAGAACACTGACCCTGCTGAAGGAGACGCGCCTCTACCAGAAGGGGCAAGCTCTGACAGTGAGAACAGCGAGCAAGATCATGGGGATGATGGCGTCCTGCATTCACCTAGTTCCCAATGTATGCCTACACATGAGGCCTTTGCAGGAATGGCTGCAACAGCAATGGTCACAAGCAAGCGGAAGTTGGGAGGATCTAGTGGTTGTAACGCACGCGGTGCAAGGAGAGATAGCATGGTGGAACAGGGAGAACATAACTATAGGGAAGCCCTTGACACCACCAAGCCCAACGGTGACCATCACCACAGACGCATCACAGATAGGATGGGGAACACATATGGACAAGCTCAAAGTGAGGGGTCTGTGGACTCCAGCGGATGCGGTCAGACACATCAACTACCTGGAATTGAAGACCGTATTCCTAGCCCTGAAAGCCTTCCAGAAAAAACTGTACAGCCAGAAGGTGTTGCTACAAACAGACAATACAACAATGTTCTACATCAACAAGCAGGAAGGAACACAGTCATTTCCCCTTTCCAACCTGGCGCAGGAGATTTGGAGATGGGCCATCCCACTCAAAGACCTGCTGGCCATTCACCTACCAGGGAAGGACAATGTGGAAGCAGACTGGCTCAGCAGGCAGACTTTGGCGTCCCACGAGTGGGAGCTCAATGGACAGGAAACGCAAAGGCTATTCAGAAGGTGGGGCACACCGACAATAGACCTGTTTGCAACACACCAGAATGCAAAATGCCAAAGCTTCGCATCCAGACAACCAGAAAAACAAAGGGGAATGCCCTATGGATAAGCTGGTCAAAAACATTTGCCTACGCTTTTCCACCAATACCACTGATACACAGGGTACTCAACAAGTGCAGGACCAGCAACAGGACGCTGATCCTAGTGGCACCACAGTGGGCAAGACAGACCTGGTATTCGCAAATAGTGGAGATGGCACAGGGACCACCACACAAGTTCACCAAAAGAAAGGACTTCCTCTCCATGCAGAACGGAGAGGTTCTACACCCATAGCCAGAGAGCCTCGGCCTAGCGGCATGGCTCCTGAAGACATAGAGTTCGCACACCTTAAGCTACCTCAAAGCACTATGCGAGTGCTCCGGGAGGCAAGGAGACCGACGACACGGAAATGCTATGGGGAAAAATGGAAGAGGTACACGCATTGGTGCAGGAGACCTAAACTGCAAAATAAGTTGACAAAGGAATCAACGGTGCTAAGATACCTCACGCACCTACTAAAGGCTAAACTATGTTCATCCTCACTAAGGGTACACCTCGCAGCGATTGTTGCCTACACACGAGGTGAGACGGGTGAAAGTTTCTTTCCATCAAGAGTTGTAGAGAGGTTCCTGGAGGGGGCAAAAAGGATAGCGCCACCAAAAAGGATGCCGCCGCCGGCGTGGAACCTCAACTTAGTCCTAACGGAACTTATGAAGGCGCCCTTTGAGCCCATTCACAAGGCCTCCCTTCAAATGCTAACAATGAAGACAGCCTTTCTGGTGGCAATAACCTCGCTGCGCAGAGTAAGCGAGCTGCAAGCGCTAACGCTGCAAGAGCCCTACATCCAGATACACAAGGACAGTCGTAATGAGAACGGACCCAAACTTCATGCCGAAGGTGGTGTCGGCATTTCATATGAACCAGACAATACAAATACCAAGCTTCTTTCAGAACCCTACCACAGGCGCAGAAAGGGCACTGCACACTCTGGACGCTAGAAGGGCGGTGATGCACTACATCGAGAGAACCAAGGAGCACAGGAAAACTAAGCAGTTTTTTTGTGTCCTTCGCAACCAGCTTCCTGGGTAGGCCAATAACAAAAGGCACCATTGCGCGATGGATTGCACTCACGATACAGTTCTGCCACAAACAGGCAGGGCAAGAACTATCAGAAAGGGCACGGGCCCACTCCACAAGGAAGAAAGGAGCAACAATTGCTTTTCTGGCAAACACACCCATTAAAGACATATGCCTGGCGGCAACATGGGCTTCAATGCACACGTTCACTAAGCACTACTGCGTGGATATACAAATGAACAAGGAAGCACAAGTAGGACAAAAGGTGCTTCAACAAATATTCAACGACCAACGCTCATCTTCCACCCAGCCGCCACAAAAGTGACAAACCGCTACAAAATCGATGCACAGCATAGTGAATCCAGAAAGATTCACGCTGCAAAACGAATAGTTTCTTACCTGTCGGTGTAGTTTTGCAGCTTGAAGATCCTTCTGGATTTACTAGCGAACCCTCCCACCTCTGCCAGAAAGATGAGGATGGAGAGGAGGGGGGAAAAGACAGAGAATAGAGAACAAAAGAAGATTTGAAAAGAAATGTGAGAAAGGATATAATTGAGAAGAAATACTGTAAATGGCCTAGGGTTAAAAAAAAAAAAAAAAAAGAATCCGAAGATGGCGCCCCGAGGTGGGACGACGTCACGAGAGGTGCACCAAATGGTGGGACGTCGACGCCCACCTGGGCTACAAAAAAGAAAAAAAAAGACAAAAGAAAGACTACGAATCCGGACCCAACCGCCAGACCGCGGAATAATAATGCACAGCATAGTGAATCCAGAAACATCTTCAAGCTGCAAAACTACACCGACAGGTAAACTATTCGTTGCCAAGAATAGAACGTGTGGGGTGTGCATTTGAAAGCCTGAGAGAGGTGTGGAATGTACTTTTTTGGTCCTGAAGTGCAGTGTTATGAGCAGTGGTGCTCAAATGTGCATTATGTTGTACATTGGGAAGTATTATGAAGTTCTTACTATTGGCTTTGACATGGTCTCATGTCCTCCTGAATTCTGACTCTACCTTGCTTGATTTTTTTCTGCACTCACAGACAGGCCCCCAGAGTGTTTGCAAGTTGTTTTGGTTAATCACGTTCAAGGTTGGTATGTGAGAGATTGTTTAATGTACCCTGGAAGGCTTTAGTGAGCTTCTTTAAGATAAAGGCTGGAACATGTGAGAATGTACAGGGAACGTGGGAACTCCTGCCCTGGAATGCTTGCATGGAAACTGACCAGTTCCAGTAAGTTTCCTTGGCCTGAGGGAAAGACTCTCAAACCTTCTAGTGTGTTTTGAGACTATAAAGCTGAGGGTTTTTGACTTAGAAACCGGGATTTTGGAATCCGAATGGGGACGGATGCATCTACTTCGGTACAGCGGAACCCTGGTTGCTGAAGCCCTTATCCCTGGCTGTAAATCCCCTGATCTGGAGTGGGCTAAGATGCAGATGCAGTGTTTGCACCAGGTGAATTGTTTGCATTTTGATTATTGCCATTGAGATGTGTGGCCAGTGGCTATGATAATTTGAGGTGTTTTCTTTGTGATGGGTGAGTGAGTCAAGGTGCACATCCAAAGTAATCATTTGATATATTGAGTGTATATATCTTTCTGATTTCTTGCAGGACGTCCAGTGTCATTTGCTGCTTGTATTTCATATTATTATCCATGCGTTCAACTGTTGCATTTATCCAGTGTGCCGTTATTCCTTGTATATAAATATATATCTCTATATACATTTGAATGTTGTTAATTTGGAATCTGGGCAAGCCTTTCTGTTAGAGAGCATTGCATAAATAAAACCCCAAGCCTTATTCTAAAATGAGTCTTTGCATTTTGTAAAGTGAGACCCCTTTCTAGGTGTTATGTTTTATGTCTTCTGCCTTGTCATGTTTGGGCCATCGTGTGGGGGTGGTATTAGTTTGAAGGCGAGGCAAGACAGTGAATTTTGTACATCATCCAATACCTCTGTAGGTCACACACATTGAGAGATGCACTCCCGTTTTTATTTAAATCCATCACTCTGTATTTGGTATAAATAAGTTTGATCTACAATTTAGACACGAGGTGAAAGAACGCCATTGCAATAGTGCACTTACGGCTGAATCAATAAATTAAAAGACAAGGTAAGTAGCATGCCATTTTCTACCTATCGTAACAAAGTTTCAATTCTTTTAAGGACTCGGAAGCGAGGATTATGCTTTATCTTTCTCCACTTTATTGAATAGCAGCCATTTATTATTCAGTAAACATACTGCATTTCCCATGGAACACTGGGAATGGTAAAAACAATTGTCCAGCAATTCAGTAGGTGCCCAATCAGGGGCCGGTATTCCCCAGCGTAGTCCTTCGCCTCTGTCACCAACTCCTCTTTTGTTGCGAGAGTCACGCTACAGCTCTGTTTCTAAGCATCCAATTTCCAGTTCTCCATTCCTGAGAAAGGAAAGACAATATCAGTCACCTAAACCTTTAATAGATCTAGAAGACTATCAATCTGTCAATTATCTACAGATACAACAAAAAACATAGTATGTATAAGAGCAGATCTATGGGTCATTAACACTGTATAATTTATATCAGAGAATCAAACTCCTTACTAGCAACTGGAAGGTCTTTCAGGATTCATAATGCTTGTGCGGGATAATACTTGCTTCCGAGTCCTTAATTGAATTTAAACTTTTCATTTCAATAGCTAGAAAATGTTTCATTCTATGTCTGGACCGGAGACGAGGATTATGCTAGTTTGAAGTTTACTTACCACTACCTGAGCCATATTCAACACTGGCTTACAATAGAACCTTTTTTAAGCTTGAATCTGGGGACCAGTCTGCCGTGTTCATGATGTCTTCCAAGCATGTTCCTAGAGAAAAGGCTTTAAATGCCAATGCCCCATGAGCTGAGTGTGCACCAAAGATCTTAAGGTCTGTCCCCACTTTCTGCATCACCCTATGTACCCAACCGGCTATGGTCAGGGAGGACACTGCCTTATGCAGTTTTCTGAAGGTGAATAGAAGTAGTTGCTCAACTGGGGGCCAGAATTCCTCAGACATCAGTTCATAGGCCTTCAGTCAATGTACTACTCACATTTTAGGGGAATTCGGGAAAGCTGGGTATTCAATGACCCTAGTGTTAGACTTTGTACATCTGGCCACGGTAAAAGACTCCAGAGGGAGAGAAGGATCTTCTTGTAATGTCGAAGGTTCGAATGTCAAACACTCCTGCAAGACACCATGTAGAGCAACATTGCTAGCTTCGCAGATAGCTCTTTCCTTGAGTAATAACTGCTGAATAACGTGGCTCCGTATGCTAGGAGAGTCTGATTTCCCACCCCCCCCCCCGGCCCCCGTAAAAGCCTACACACAAATGGATGTTTACAAGCCCGGGATCCTTCCCCCGGAACATGACCCGCATAGATGGCGGTATGCCAGACCTTTCCTCAGCAGGTCAGCCAAGAAATGTAAAACTTGAACTGTCTCGGCGCCCACAGAATTGCAATCCCGTCGCAGACACCAACGATACCATTTGTTCTAAACTGACCTATATCACTTGATGGTGCCCTCTGGCCATACCTTGGATAGGAGGTCCTCAGCCTGTGCCGAAATGCCTGGGAGGGACCATTGTCCCCTGTAGTCTTCCACGCTATGCGGTGAAGTGATCCTGCTAGGACCATCTGATGTGGATTCTAATCTGGTTTGAGGAGGAAGAGTCAAACGGGAAGAGAGGCATTGGAAAATACGAAGAAGGTTCCAGAAGAACTGGAAACCAAACTTGAGCTTTCTAGACTGGGGTGATCAGTACCACTACTGCCCGTTGGCATCTGATCTGGGCCAAAACTCTGGTGATCATTGCGAACGGGGGAAAGGCTTAGCCCATCTCTAGTTAACAGTTCTATATAAAAGCAGCCCTGGCAGTCGCCAGGGGATAAGGCCTCCAACAGAAAAATCAACAAAGTTGGTGGTCCAACCTGGAGGCAAAAAGGTGCCCAGGAAATGGAACCCAGCGCTCTTGTAGGTTGGCACAAATCTACGGGAGAGTTTCCAAAGACTGGAGGCCCTGAAGTGCCAGGATTGCCAGTTGGCCACCATGTTCTCCTGTCCTGGAAGGTACTCGGTCAGGAGTGATGTCTGATGGGCTAGGCAAAACTGCCAAAAGGTGGTTATTGAGTCCTACAGGACTTTGGACCGAGTGCTACCTAGTTGATTAATGTATCTGAAATCGGAGACCTCTATCTTTATGAGGACACAGGATTGGATTCTGTCTTGCATCCAACACCTGACTGCAGAGGATCCTGAAAGGAGTTCCAGGCAATTGATAAGTAATTCCTGTTCCTGAGGAGACCACGACCCTCCTGTGGAAAAATATCCACACCACGTGTCCCAGCCTGATCTGCTGGCGCCGGACTGACGAGATACGGAGTGCAGCCAATAACCTCCCTGCCGTTCCAAGCTTCCATGTGTGAACGCCACCAACGGATCTCGCAGGCCTCCTCTGAAAAGACTACAGACTGGGAGTACGAGAGTCCCCTCTGCAGGTGTGTTGCCTTATTGAAGGGCGTGGTAGTGTTAGGGTCCCGAAAAAATCGCCTGGATGGAGGAGGATAGCAGACCCTTCAGACCTGCATTCTGTCTCAAGGGTACTCTGTATCTGGTCAATGTGCGCTGAAATTCGTGCTTGATTTTTGCCGCCTTCCTCGAGGGATTCTCATTGTAGCCACTGTGGAACCTATAACTGGGCCCAATAAAACTGCCTTTTGAGCCGGAATCTGGAAGGGAGTCTTCTCGTTTTATAACAAAGTAAACGCTTTCCGGCAGTGGGACTGCCTCTTGTAACTGGGTTGACAGTTGGTGGATATCCTGTCCCAAAATGAGCATGTCATTGAGATACACAATTAGGCGTGTCCCCTGGGCCCTGAGGTGTTCCACAACCAGACTGAGGACCTTTGTGAAGAACCACAGGGCTGAAGAGAGGCCAAAAGGAAGGGTTGTGAACTGAAACACCTGTTGCCAAACTAATTGGAGGAATCGCCTGTGCAGTGGAAATATGGGGATATCTAAATAGGCATCCTTCAGGTCCAGACGGACAAGCCAGTTGCTGTGGTGTAACACATCGCAAAGGAGGTGGTTCCACTCTATTTCGAAATGGCGATAGACTAGCCACTCTTTGAGTTCGCATTAGTTGAAGACCAGTCTTCGATCCCCATCTAATTTGTTGACCAAAAAATGTTGTGTATGAAGCCCTGTGGGTTAGGTGTAGATGGGCAGATGGACCCTTTTTTGAGCAGTGAGGACATCTCTTGCACTTCAGCGAGCCTGGTGGAAGACACCTCCCAGCTCCAGACAGAGGTTGAAGAACTGCAGAAATTCCGGAAATTCACTGAAGCTAAACTGGACGACTATGAAGGGCGTCTCCGGCAGAACAACGTATGAATATTGGGGGATCCGGAGCGGGCAGAGGGGCAGGCCGCAGACCTCTTTGTGGAGAACCTCATCTTGAATCACCTGCAACCCAGGGGGCTTGGAAAATTCTTCGTCATTGAAAGGGCCCATAGAGTCCCTGGGGGCCAGCCGAAGCCCGGAGCACCCCCACGTCCAATTCTTGCCAGAACCCTCAACTTCCATGATGAGATACTCCAGCATGCCCGGACAGGGCCTCCCCTGAAATACAAAAACTCAGAAATCACCTTTTTTCCAGACTGCACCCAGATGGTGCAGCGACAAAGACGCTCCTTCCGAATCAAGAAGATACTGCGAGACAAGGGTTACAAATATGCCATGCTGTTCCCAGCCAGGCTACGAGTGGAAGCGGATGGAAAAGCCTGTTTTTTTTACAATCCCGATATAGCGACGGACTGGCTGGGGGTCCGAACGACTTCCAAGGAGCAATAAAGATGAGTGCACAACGGGAGACAGGGGTTGGAGTACTCAGTTGGAATGTAAATGGCCTGGGAGATAAGATTAAACGTGGTAAGGTCAGCCAGTTTATTAGGAGGCAAGCCCCAGACGTAATCCTTCTGCAGGAAACTCATCTAATCAGGAACAAATGTATGGCCTTGCATAAGGGAGGATATAAACTGGTGGCACACGTGGGTTTCACCTCGGTCGTGAGGAGTAGGCATTCTAGTCAAGAACACATTTCCGTTCATAGTGCGGGCCACCTGGGCAGACACACGGGCCAGTGGGAGGGGAAGACAGCCACATTTGTCTCAATATACGTTCCACCTGGCCTCCAGACAGACACGTTCAAGGACATGGGCACTATTCTCCTATCATTTCCATCGGGCCTTCTAATAATGGGAGGGGACTTCAATGCTGTGGTATCCGGTGCGCTAGACCGGTACCCGCTGCAGGACGTTAGACCTGCTCAGAGATGGTTGCCGGACTTTGAGTCCATGGGGCTGGAGGACGGTTGGAGGACACATAACCCGGAAAGGGCCCAATACATGTATCTGGAGCCTATTGCGCATTGATTACATCCTGGTTCCTGCGGCACAGGCACACACTATCCGGGAGATTCGTCACCTGGGACCATTCTCCAGTCTGGATGACAGTACGACTAGGTCAAATGAGCGTCGGTAGAGTGGCTCCCATTAACCCATGGTATCTGAAAGACCCAGACACCCGGAAAAATATTGCCAGGGCCACAGATAATTACTTTTGGGAAAACGAGGGCACGGTTGATTCCGCTCAAACGTTGTGGGAAGCTTACAAAACGGTTATCCGGGGAGAAACCTTCCCCCTGATTGCCCGGAAGAAGAAGGAAAGGCAGGCAGACCTCGTGCAGGCGGAGGAAGACGTATTGAAATCGGAAGAGGCAATAGCCCAAGGAGTAACCCCCGAAAAACTGCACCTCCTGAAGCTGAGGCAGGACGAGTTTAAAAGCATTGCAAAAGATAGAGCCTGGGCAAGGGGCAGAGAGGTCCAGAGCAGGATTTATGAGCATAGGGATAAGACAGGAAGACTGATAGCATGGTTGGACTGAAGTACTGGGTATTTTAGACCCAGCGGTGCAGGGGCACACACCCTATGACTTCTGGGTTTCACCCTGTTCCGGACCTACAGAAACACAGAGTCTTCTGGGTGAAGTCAAAGAATCGTTTATTGGCTGCAGACCAATGACAGGTATCCTAGAAGTACAACAGCGTGTATGTTCTCAGGAGACTGCTGAAAATCATAGGAACGGACTTCATCTTAAATACGCTTTTCCTTGCCTCAAGCATACATTCCTAGGTTTTATGATACGGCAATATACAAGTGTACATTACAAAGAAAAGGCAGAGTCATGATGACCATCCCACATTCCAGTTCGGCCAGCCCACAATGATTTACACAGTAAGATTCAGATCCCACGTTTGATGTAAAGAGACCCCCCAATAAACATGAGCATCTCCTGTTTTGGGAAACAAGTCATAAAGCAGGAACAAGCAGGTGTGGAAGAGATTAGCCGGGGGATTGTGTAGAATGAAAGGGCTTTATGACAGGTCAAGCCCTGATGCTAATCACAGGTGGACGGAGGAAGGGGAGCTCGTGAGACCGGTTTGACCCAGGGCAGCAGAGCCAGCTGCCCAGGTCACAGAGAAGTCAGAGGGAAAGCCCATATACTGTGAGGCCCGTATTAACTCCATCATAGCCTATGTGAGGGCAATGACAAGATGGCCACTGCTTCCAAAATGGAACCCGCGTAGTGAAGCTGAATAACGTGTACACAGTGCGTTCATAGCTAGAACGATATGTAAAGCACTCGTACATGCCGCATTTACCATTTGCGGTTCACTAATACCAAGATAGACAGGGGTAGGGCCCTGTCCCCTACGCGGTCCCGAATATTAAAGTACGACAGACCCTCCTTTTGCCCTTACATAGGCAATTACTATATTCATCTTAATCCGAGTCTAGGTCAATGTCCGCAAAGTCATGGAGATGTTGCTGTAGCATCATCCTATTACTTAGCTCGTCCCTCGATACAGGTTTCCTTACACATAAGGTAGCACAGAGGCCACATATCGCGGGAGCACACTGTATGCACAGACAGAACAGGAAAAGAATGGCTAAGATCATTCCAATGACCATCAGAACTTTCCAACCCCAGGCAGATATCAATTCCCAGAACCATCCCACCAGTGACCAATCTCCCTTGTCCACGTGTATGGCTTCAGATATTTTATGGAGTTTGGAGATGGCTTGATACACTGTTGGAGCATTATCTGGTATGAAAATGCAGCAACTGGATTGGATGACCTTGCATACCCCACCGCGGTCTGCAAGAATAACGTCTAGAACCATGCGGTTCCGCAGAGTCATAAGGCGATCCGCTTGGAGCTCAGCTGTCAGATTACTAAGGGCACCAGCCGTTACATTGACAGTGGATTCAACCACACGAGTCAGCTGTCTCAGGTTCCTACTATTGACCATAGGTCCCCAAAACGGCAGGAAACCCAAGAAGAAGTCTCCTGCTTCCTGACCGGCAGTGTCCTCCTTACTAATCACACCTCTCACAACTCTGGTCTTGTGATAGTCAGAGGCGGCAGTAAATGTCGGCGGTAGCAAGTTCGCAATATAACATGTGCCCGAGAAATCAGGGGGCAACCATGTATATGCTCGGTCATGACAGATGAAATATGTGCCCTTAGCAGCCAAAAACGCAGGGGAAAACTGTGACGGGAAAGTGTACGTTTCAGTACAGTCACTTCTTCCCAGTTGAGCTCTAGGATTCTGACCATTACCCTGTAAGCAGAACCGACCCATGTGGGGTACGACCCAGATTGGAGATGAGATTTTTCGCTGTCTTTCACCCAGACTAATACTATACCCCGTCGCGTTCCATCCTGCATAAGGTCTCAACTCTTCTTTGGGAATAGAGGAGTATGCATTAATATCCCTACTCATATCGGCAACTCCTTTCATCAAAGCCTTATTATTGGTGATGGGTCTGATGGAACGCGGTTGGCGAGGGGAGTATGTATCTAGAGCATAGAGAAACATGGTTTGGAATGCCCATGACGATCCATTGTAACTGTACGGTAGCACCAGGAAGGGAATACCCTTGTTAATGGTATGGGGCATTAACCCACACACCCAGCAATTGGTCGTATTCATTACCAGTTGGTGCTGGTGCAAGAGTTGGATAAACGAGTTATTTACGAACTCTGATCGTCTGGTCTGTTCGTGCTCAGGCAAAGGGTGAAAAGAGTGAGAGGAGGCAGTAGAAGGAGATATAGGCTGTTGAGTGGGTGCAATGGGCTTTTGAGCGGAGAAAAACACAAATCCTACAATAAACATTATGATACTACACAGTGTAAAAAAGCACAAAAAGACAAAACATTTACTTTTTACAATTCTACACATCCTTGCGTTAAAGGTCATTTCCTCAATCGGTCTCTCCATCTTAAAAAACTCCATCCTCTACTCGGGCCGCTCGCGGCGGATGAGTTTCTTCTGCTAAAGAGTACGCCTGTCAGTCCAGGGAAACGCCCTAGACCAACCAGAACCGTCGACCTAGCGTCTTCGGCCTGTACCCCAAAGTCTTGGCACCGCGACCCTGCGGCAGAACCCGGATGGTGGTTCGAAAAACAAAAATCAAGAAAGTCCTTCAGATGGGAGAGCAAAAATGTCAAAAGGGAAATAATGAGGAAATCTTTATTTGTCCATGGGCCTAGGTCTCAAATTATAGCGGAGACGGCCAGGTGCTGTTTGGTCTTGAAACAAAAGTTCGGGCTCAGTGGTGTCCAGTTGACTTGATGGTGGCACAGCTTCCTGCAGAATATTGTCACTCTCTTGGTCTGAAACTGTGTCTTTTAGGCGTGCGTCACTGAATGGTACAAAGCGAGGTACAATGTTTGTCTCTGAGTCGGCGATACCCTCCTTGACCCACTGGTCATATGGCAGAGGCAAGGGGACTACTTTGCAGTGGGTACCATGAATCCAGTGCTTCTTCCCTTTCACTCGCACTGCTGATCTTGTCGAAAGAAGAACAAGATGAGGGCCGATCCAGCGAGGCTCGTCGTTGCTCTTGCGCTGGAAATTTCGGACCAGGACCCACGAGCCAGGGTTGATAGGGTGTCCAGGAGGTTCAGAGGCTTGGGGAAGAGTATCATGTACCTGTTGGTGCAAAACACGCAGTTTAACAGTCAAATCATACAGGTAATCGAGCAGTACTGGATGCTCAATCTCACTGAACTTCGTAGGTCTCGGTACACCCCATACGTTGGCGGGACGGCCAAAAACGACCTCGTAAGGACTAAGTCCCACTCGTGAGTGTATGGTCATTCTAGTAGACAGGAGTGCTAAAGGCAGAGCGTCAGGCCATTTAAGACCGGTGCTCGCCTGGATTTTGGCCAGCTTGAGTTTTAAGGCTCCATTGTAGCGTTCTACTAATCCAGCTGATTGGGGGTGATTTGCAGCGTGGAACTTCTGCTTTATCCCTAGCCCTTCACATACATTCTTCATCACTTTACCCACAAACTCACTTCCGTTATCACACCACACCATTCTTGGCATCCCAAACCTAGGAAAAAACTCTTTCACAAGGGCTTTGGCTGTGGATAGGGCAGTGTTATCTTTCAGAGGATAAGCCTCAATCCATTTTGAGAAAGCACAAACAACCACCAGTACATATTTCAGGTTGTTGCATCTTTCCATGTGAATAAAGTCCAGCTGCAAAACTTCAAATGGACATGATGGGGGTGCAAAGTGACCAGCCGGAGTTGGGGTTCCCCTACCAGGGTTGTACTTCAAGCATACTATGCAATTCTTGACCACATTCTCTGCACACTTGGGAATCCCAGCATTCTGCCATACTGGAGCCAACAACTTGCATATACCTTTCGTACTGATATGTGCCATTCCATGTGCCATAGTAACTATTGGAAGCACATATGCATCAGGCAACAACCATCGCCTATGTTCTGTCAGATCAATCCAACAACCATTCTCATCCAACTTACCCATACTTTCTCTCCACTTGCTTAACTCTTCCTCTGTGGCTTCAGCTTGAAGCGACTTCACACTCTCTATTGTGTTCTCACACATTCCAACATCATTAACCCATCTTGCGGGACCTGCAACATACATTCTAGTCTTCACATTCTGTGCTGTTTCTTTCGCGGTCTCATCAGCAAACGCATTCCCACGTCCAACATCATCTGTAATTTTCCTATGCGCACTGCATTTCATGATCGCAACTTGCAACGGTAGGGTCAGTGACTCAAGGAGATCATTCACCAACTTGCCATTCTGAATTTTAGCTCCATGCGACGTCAGGAACCCACGCTCCTTCCACAAACGCCCAAAATTATGAGCCACGCCAAAGGCGTACTGGCTATCTGTGTATATGTTCACTCTCATTCCTTCAGACAACACACATGCTCTCGTGAGGGCGATTAATTCTGCTGCTTGGGCCGAATTATGTGGCACTCGTGCAGTTTCCACAACCGTGTGTAGAGTCGTGATAGCATATGCAGCAGTCGTGTCACCATTAGGGAGCTTGAAACAGGACCCATCTACCCATAAAGTGCCATCACACTCAGTCAGGGGAGTATCTTTCAGATCTACTCTCCCTTTCGTCTCTTCTTCTGTTCTGAACAGACAGTCGTGCTGCTCAATCTCATCTGAGTCTGCTGGAATTGGCAACAATGTAGCTGGATTCAGCGTATTGCATCTTTTTATGTGTATGTGATTAGCTAACAGTGTAAGTTCATAACCCGATAGCCGCGCACTAGTCAAATGTTGTGTCTTGGTCCTATTTAATAATGTGTCTACAGCATGTGGAACCATAACAATCAATGTATTGTCCATTACCAAACCAGCAGATTGTCGGATAGACATCGCTGCAGCAGCTGTCGCTCTCAGACAGCTTGGCAATGCCCTCGCTACAGGGTCCAAGGTAGATGAAAAATATGCGCATGGGCGCGGTCTGTCGCCAAAAGGCTGTGTTAACACGGACAACGCACATCCATCTTTCTCGTGAACATACAATGTAAAAGGCTTACTGTAGTCGGGAGTACCCAACACAGGTGCTGAACATAATGCATCACGCAATTCCACAAAACTTTTCTGGCACTCTTCAGACCATGGGATAGGATTCGGTGTGTCTTTGCATGTTAAGGCTAACAAAGGTTTTGCCAATAAAGAAAAACTAGGGATCCAATGCCTACAGTATGAAGTGATGCCCAAGAAAGCACGCACTTCTCTCTGTGTTTTTGGCACACTCAACTGTGCAATGGCTTGAATTCTTTCTGGGGTCAGTTTCCTTCCCTCCTTCGATAAGAGATGACCTAAGTAGGTCACTTCTTGTCGACAATATTGCAGCTTAGAGAGAGACACTTTGTGATGGAATGCGGATAAATGGCGCAACAGTGACAATGTGGCTTCTTTACAGATCTTCTCAGTATCCGCGGCGATCAGTAAATCGTCCACGTACTGAATCAGGATAGCGCCACTAGGTAAAACAAGTGCATCAAGCTGCGCTTTCAAAGCCTGACTGTATATGGATGGACTCTCACAGTAGCCCTGGGGAGCGCGTTTGAAGCGGAAGCTTCGGCCTCCCAGACTAAACCCAAAAATATGTCTACTCTCTTCTGCAATTGGGATACTAAAGAAAGCATTCTTTAAATCGATCACTGAAAACCATACAGCAGAGGCTGGAATCATCGTTAACAAGGCAGTTATATCGGGGACAACCGGAAACTGTGGCACAACAATCTTATTAACCTCTCTAAGATCAATCACAAACCTGTAAACAGGTGGCTGTGAAGGGTCCGTTCGTTTTAAGACAGGTAAGATCGGACTATTGCAAACGTTGCCTCTTGTCTCTTCTATCACACCCTTATGAATCAAGTCGCTGACAATGTCTAACAATGCTTTCTGCCCTTCATTAGAGATCTTGTACTGGGGAATACGTGGCAGTCTGACATTAGCCTTTAAAGTCACCACATATGGCGGTATCTCCAAGAGGCCCACATCATTGGGACCAGTAGCCCAAAGGGCATCCGGAAGGGATGACAATTCAGGTGGCATCGTGTTTTTAGACAGGTACATTGGGGAAATCACTTTCCTACCTAATGTAAGTTGTACTCCTGAAGGAGAACAATACAGTGTAGCGTGCAATCTTTTCAACAAATCTAATCCCAGTAAATTCTCACCACAACCTGTTGTCAGGATCAGGGGTGCTTTCAGCTCACAAGGTCCAACAGAAAGTGACATGGGACTGGAAATCGGGTTCCTTACTGGGGCGCCAGAAAAACCTACTGAAACATTTATATCGCCAGACAAAGGTGCGCCAGGGAGTTTTGAATGCATGATTGAACTCTTTGCAGCACCAGTGTCTAGCAGAAAAGGCTCCGTTACATTGGCTGTAGTCACCTCAACATACGGTCCACTCTGATCCACTGGCACTGAAACAACTCCCTCTCTCTGTCTATGGCTGTCCTAGTAATCATTATTCTCTGCATCACCGTCCTCTGCATAATAATCATTATTATAATACTGGGCCGTATTGCTAATCGCGTTAGCTTGCTGATCAAAGCTATTGATGGTACTTTGAGGCGGCAGAGGACGCGCGTTCTGGGGAACACTTCCACGCCCTCTACCTCTAGGAGCTTGCTGACCACCTCTACCTCTTGCGCCATACATATTACCGTTCCGCTGCATTAATTTAGGGCAACTATATTTATAATGACCTTCCTCTTTGCAGTATGAACATTGGTTGGGACCTACAGGGACACGTGGTTGATAATACCCGTTCATTTGCTGGTTGTTCTGAAACTGTTGGGGTTGGTGATAGACACCTTGGGGTTGCCTATAATTATTCTGACCTCCACGTGGCGGATAGGCCTGCTGTAAAAGGACCTTTGTCTTTAATTCCTTCGTTTTCTTTTCTGTTCTATCTTTCTCGTCCTTATCTCTATTTTCATAATACTGTGCAGTAGCCAGTATTTGCGCTGAAGAAGAAACAGCCCAGGAACTCTCTGAATCTTTTAACTTTTTACACAGGTCAGGAAGTAGATTCTGCACAAACTTATCCACAAATAACCGTTGGCCACCCTCAGTACTCATATCTTGCCCACTGTGATCAATAAACGTTTCTTCAAACCTAGTAAAGAAGTCTGACACTGTCTCATCTTTCTTCTGCTTGCATGCAGATAACTTGTCCCAATTTACGCGCATTGCAGGCATTAGTGTCTTCATATACGTGATGATTCTACCAGGGAGTTCAGCTACTAAAGGTTCTGGTTTCGCACCACCCGTTTGTCTAGCATCAGCAGCAACAATGTTGGCCCATGTATCCCCTAGTTCTGCATTGTGATCTACATTACGAATTGATCCCCATAGAGGCTGTGGAACAACATTGCCAAACAACATGTCCATATCGGCCAGATTCATAATGCATGACCCTGCCGTCTGTGACAACTCTTTATAATAACCTGCTGGGTTCTTACGGGGATCAGGTAAGGACTGCTTAAGCGCTAATACTTCAGAGCGCTTCCATGGAACATGCACCCAAACACGCTGGAAATGCGCTGCCACAGCGGGGTTACCACCGACAGCTGCAACCGCTTCCTTCCATACCGGGGGAACTTCTCTCATGGGGTATTGTCGCGCTTTTGCCTTTTTCCCCACAAGGACCTCTTGTTCAAACAATGACTGTTGGCAATCGTCATTCCTAAGTGACAATACAACCGCAACTGCTTTATCTACTTCGCGGTCCACAATTATACCAGTTCCAAAATCGAACCTCACTCTACACAATTCCTGCGGACTCGGATTTTTACCACTATCCTCCAATTCTTCACAGAGAATTTCGCACATTTTCTCGAACACATATCTCTGTTTAGGGGCATCCCATTGATGGAAAGTATTGACAACTGATTCCACATCATAAAGTGAAGGAAAAACGATCCATCTACGCGCCATGTGATCTATTACCTTTTTCTCATCGGGGTTAGGCAATTGGCTGCGCAGCTGCTTACGCTGTAAACCAGGAGTTGCACCAGATGACCCAAAGAGAGGAGACATTAATGTAGTAACCACATTAGCTAAGCGCTGTCGCGCCGAAGGAGAAGCTGAGGCGAGAACAGGGGGAAAAACAGAGGGAAGAAAAGAGGATGTAGAGACAGGTACTGGAGTGATGGAAGGAAGAGTGTTAGGGGAGGCAGTTACTGGATTAGGCAAAGTCGCAGGAAGTGCGGGGGCAGTTGGAAGCACAACTGGCGGCGCTTGAGAGGGCTGCGCTACAGGAATAGGAACTGGCTGCAAAGCAACTGGCGGTTGCGGCAAGGCTTGCAGTATATGCACTGGAGGTGGCATATTTACAAGCTGGGGAGGCGCCATGGCAGTTTGAGCATATGGGGGTGGCGAACTCAACAAATGTGACATCAGGGGATCTTTCTCCTTTTCTTCTGACTCATCCTGCTTAGGATGTGGCAAAGCTGGGTAACATTTGTCAATCCCTAACTTACGCTGCCTGTGCAATTGCTCATTCATTTGCTCCTCTTCATTGTCTTTAAATTGTACAGCTGCTTGCATTACTGTCATACCTCTCTCTCTTTTATTCTTTTTCGCTAACTTAATTTCCTTCTGTTTGGCTTCCTTTCGCCATAAGCGGAAAGAGTCAAACCTCGCCGGCCGGGCTTTCTTCTTAAACAATTTAATTTCCAGATTATCTAAAATATCGGTATCAAAACTACCATTTTGGGGCCATTTTAAAACACCATCTTTCCTGGTGTAGTGGATCCACACTTCGTTATATGCAATGGGGCCTACGCCATGTTTCACATAGAGCTCATAAGTTGGAGTTCCAACCGGAGGAACCGGACATGATTCCTCTAGCTGGAAATCTTTTCCACAACCCAAACAGAATAATCTACCAAATAGTCCAGAACCAGGCATCTTCGCTCACTAGTCTAGATCCAAACGTCAAAGGATTATCGAATACGATATTCTCGTGAATACACGAGTCCTCTGGTTTTGGCGTTTGCAAACTCCAAATGACTAATTCAAAATGATCCCGAAGGATACCAAAACAAATGGGAGACGCTCCACTTATACTTAACTGAATATTGCTGATCGATGGCGTCACCAGAAGACTCTCTCGATTGTTTCGCTCTCTCAAACTCGTCAAGGGTCCAAAACAGGTCGATTAATCAGGGCAGCAGTCCTTCGTAGCCGTCGGGACGCGGAGAACCTCGCAGAAAAGACTTTCGGACCACGTCGACATGCAGGGGTCGATGAAGTGGCGGCCTTCCTCCGGAATTTCCACACGAAGCTCCTCACGAACCTCTGGCTTGGACTGGTACCGCTGAAATCGGCCCCACGTTGGGCGCCAAACTGAAGTACTGGGTATTTTAGACCCAGCGGTGCAGGGGCACACACCCTATGACTTCTGGGTTTCACCCTGTTCCGGACCTACAGAAACACAGAGTCTTCTGGGTGAAGTCAAAGAATCGTTTATTGGCTGCAGACCAATGACAGGTATCCTAGAAGTACAACAGCGTGTATGTTCTCAGGAGACTGCTGAAAATCATAGGAACGGACTTCATCTTAAATACGCTTTTCCTTGCCTCAAGCATACATTCCTAGGTTTTATGATACGGCAATATACAAGTGTACATTACAAAGAAAAGGCAGAGTCATGATGACCATCCCACATTCCAGTTCGGCCAGCCCACAATGATTTACACAGTAAGATTCAGATCCCACGTTTGATGTAAAGAGACCCCCCAATAAACATGAGCATCTCCTGTTTTGGGAAACAAGTCATAAAGCAGGAACAAGCAGGTGTGGAAGAGATTAGCCGGGGGATTGTGTAGAATGAAAGGGCTTTATGACAGGTCAAGCCCTGATGCTAATCACAGGTGGACGGAGGAAGGGGAGCTCGTGAGACCGGTTTGACCCAGGGCAGCAGAGCCAGCTGCCCAGGTCACAGAGAAGTCAGAGGGAAAGCCCATATACTGTGAGGCCCGTATTAACTCCATCATAGCCTATGTGAGGGCAATGACAAGATGGCCACTGCTTCCAAAATGGAACCCGCGTAGTGAAGCTGAATAACGTGTACACAGTGCGTTCATAGCTAGAACGATATGTAAAGCACTCGTACATGCCGCATTTACCATTTGCGGTTCGCTAATACCAAGATAGACAGGGGTAGGGCCCTGTCCCCTACGCGGTCCCGAATATTAAAGTACGACAGGACAGAAGAGAGTGGGCGGCACGCCTGGTACCTGAATTGCAGGGAGGTGACTCCAGCCCCATAACGGACCCGCAGGCAATAGCAGATACATTTGCAGACTATTACCGAACTGTGTATTGCACTACCAGTGGCTTTTCAGAGGGTGAGAACAGTGAGCTGCTCAGGGACATCAGGCTACCCGTACTCTCAGACGAAAACGGGGCATATCTTAAATCCCCGCTAACAAATGATGAGGTGGCACAGGCGATTAGGGGAGTAAATTCAGGGAAGTCATCAGGCCCTAATGGCATCCCCATTGAATTGTATAAGCTGAGGCCGAACAAAATCGCCCCTATGTACGTTCTATGTTGGCAGAGAGTAGAGATAAAGGTTTGCTACCATATGATCAACGAGGTGCTAACCTAGCTGTCCTACATAAAGAAGGCAAACCCAAAACTAGCTGTGTGTCCTATCTGCCAATATCGTTATTAAACGCAGAGCCTAAAGTCCTCGCGAAGTTGCTCGCAACTCGCCTGTTTAAAGTTATCAACACTGGTCCACCCTGACCAGTCGGGCTTTATGCCTCATCGCAATACTGCCCTTAATCTATGCCATTTGCATGGAGTACAAGGCAGAGTATCCACCATATTGGAACCGGCTATATTGGTATCACTAGATGCCACATGGCATTTGACATGGTCGAGTGGCCGTACCTCTTTGCCGTGTTGACCAAGCTAGGGTTTGTCCCTGAATTCATGAGCTGGATCCGTCTCTTGTACTCCGGCCCAATGGCCCAAGTTGTGGTGAACAACCATAAGTCCCCAGATTTCCAGCTGAGCCGGGGCACGTGCCAGGGCTGCCCCCTGTCTCCGCTTCTCTTTGCGTTGGCACTGGAGCCCCTGGCGGCCTGGATCAGGCAAGACCGAGTAATCCGCGGAATGCGGTGGTCCTTGGATTGGGAAGACAAGATACCATTGTACACAGATGACATTCTTCTTTATATTACCTCTCCAAGAGCCTCACTGATTGGTCTCCTTGACAATCTTGCAATATTCGGGAAGTATTCTGGATTCACCGTCAACTGGTCCAAGTCGGTAGTTTACGTCCTCCAAGGAGATCCAACCACCATACCGCAAAACTGCCCGGTCCAGATACCGAACGACGGCTTCCAATACCTCGGCATCTATGTGACGCTGAGCTCAAAGCTCCGTTTTGCCCGCAATTTAGAACCGCCCATACGGAGGCTGAAAAGTGATGTCAAACACTGGAAATCCCTCCCCCTCTCCTTGTTAGGCAGAGCAGTCCTTTTCAAAATGATGGCCCTGCCTCATTTTTTGTATGCTCTCCAAAACGCAATGGACTCTGTCCCAGCGTCCTATTTTAAAGAAATAGAAAATCTTCAAAGGGAACTCCTCTGGGACGGTAGGCCCTGAATTGCGCTATCCAAGATGACTCTCAACTGGTATGACGGGGGCATTAGTCTTCCCGATATAAGAAAATATTATTGGGCGTCACATCTCGCGGCCATCAATCATGGGATTTATGGCCGTCCGGACGACCCCGGGTACGCCATGGACAGATGGCTGCTCCCAGGGGGAGATTACAGCAGAACATTGTACACCAAACCTCGTAGATTCCCTCTCACTGGGCCTACGGCACACTCAATCCAGGAATGGCATGCGGCCAATCAACATCTGAAATGGGACGATAGGCTCACTCTGGCTACTCCACTATTGAACTCTGAGAGACTGGGGAGTCTTTGGAAATCCAAGGGCCTCGGCAAATGGGAACTCATTGGAATTTCACAGATTAAAGACGTCTGGGGCGAAGGGACGGTTCTCCCCTTCACTTCTGTCAAACAGCAGTACAGCTTGGCGGATACTGAGTATTATCGGTATACCCAAGTACGGCATGCGCTGCTCACCCAAATGCCCGGTAATACAACACTCCCGGAAGCCTCCCCCCTGGAGGATAGATTGCTAGACGGACATCTCCTGGAGAAGACCATCTCTTATTTATAGAAAGTTGATAAATAACATGGTAGACCCACTACAAGCCCTCAGGGAGAATGGGTTGGTGATTGCTTAGAACTAGATGACGAGGACTGGCAAGGGGCAGTATCCAGGCCAGGTTGAGGTTGGTGCAGCTCAAAAATATTGCATAGGATCTACATCACAGGGACTTGCCTGATACGTATGGGTAAGGTGGGGAGCGGAGAGTGGAGAGTGTAGAAGAGGGTGTGGGGAAACGGGGACGTTCATTCACATTTTGTGGAACTGCCCACTTATACAATCATACTGGCAAGACATACCGCACACTGCGGGAAGTCCTGAATGTGGACATACAGCCTGAGGCTCGAAGGTGTATACTAAATATTTGGGAGCCTACAGATCTCAACACATATGCTACACAGTGAGCAACCCTAGCGTACATGATTGCGAAAAGGAACATAGCACAATGGGGAGCAAGCCAGCCACCCCAATTGAGAAAGTGGGGAAAAAGACCTAGACTGGTGCATGTTTAGGGAAAAGTCTGACTACGTGGCCAGAGGGTGCCCTGGGAAGTGGAGCAGGGTGTGGGGAGTGTGGAATCAGTACAGAGGAGATGTCTGTGCTCCATCTTCTCACCGGACAAATGCTGAAACTCTTGAAACCCCTTGATTTCGCCAATGCAATATGTGATCTGTTTTGTGATGTTGATGATTGGACATAAGGAATGGTGAAGTCGCTTGCTCGTAATTAATTGATGTGATGCATGTCGAAACAGCTTAATAAAAAGAATTATAAAAAAAAAATATTGGTCTCTATCTATGAATTTTAGATCGAAACACGTTTAGAGTTTGGATGAGTGTGCCTTTGCACAGTCAGTGACCTAGCCAAAAAGTGCATGAAAGAGCTGAAATTGGATCATACATTCAAGGCTATCAAATAAGAGACAAGATGGCAGTGGTAATCGCAACGATGTCGGCACCTCTGCTATGTTTGCAAGTGTCATATCAGGACAAATATAGCGTGCTCAAATGAACAGACACTATGCCATCAAAGTAGTGTACCTTAATATATGGGGACAATTCTCTCTCTCTCTCTCTCTCTCTATATATATATATATATAGATATATATAGATATATATATATAAATCGATTTCCAGAAAAACGGAATGTCAACGCTGTCGTTTGGAAAGTTGTTTTAATGTCAGCTGAAAAGAGTCAGACGCGTTTCGCCTGCCCAGGCTTGTTCACCAACAACTCCAATAAAGTTTTTACCACCATGTAAGCTTGTGCATACATTCCGTGTCACATGATAAACTACAACAATGAAAAGTGAAGACATACTCGTAGTTCTTTGGTTATAGCATATGCCAATCTCATTTGCGCTATTTCATATGAGGTTCAGACATTATTATATAGTTGAATATAACTAATAGACACTTTTGGTAACATTCAAAATGGCCTATTTCATTACTTTGACGTTGACAAGGGCACTGAAGTACTTTTGGGAAAAATACCAACAGCTATGTATCTGGCTTTACAAAGAAGGAACAAAAAGTCAAGGGACAGTTTTCATGCAAAACGGAGTTTGCTGTCTACGTGCTTCAGTGCCCTTGTGGCCTGAGATATGTAGGCATCACAATCCTACAAGTGCATAAGCGGGTGTTGCAACACCTGCGAGCTATAAAGAATGCGGACCAATCATATTCGGTTGCCCGTCATTTCAACCAAATCCACAACAAAGATGTGAGTGGTTTGTCATATTTTGTCATAGACGCTGTACCAGTCAACATTTGAGGGGGTGATCGGCAGAAAACCCTACGGAGACTGGAATCAAGCTATATTATCAGGCTTAATACGAAGACCCCTATGGGGTAAATATGGAAGAAGACCTGTATACGTATCTATGAATCATCCTCATGATCCAAGAATATTCTTTTTTTAACCATTTTTAATTTTTTCTGTGTTTTGTTATTCATTTTTCACGTACACTTAAAGTGAAGACAACCCGGTATGATGCAACATGACACACAATAGCATATACCTAGGACAATGAAAAGACAATGAGAGATCTTTTGCGCACAGGCGCGGTAGTATATATGATGTAATAAGAATAGGAATGGATTTGGATAAATTATATGAAAGCCCACTGGGGCGTTACATGTCAAAAAACATTGATGCATTTGGACCGAGATAAAATATTGATTTGGACTCTGGGATACAAGCGCAGTGATTGGTCTCACTAGAGATATTAATGAGTGTAAATAATGACTATCGTCATGGCAATGAAATAGGCCATTTTGAATGTCACCAAAAGTGTCCATTGTGGTTAATAATTTGATATCCAACTATTCAATAATATCTGATCCTCATATGTAAAAGCGTAAACGAGATTGTCATTGGATTCTGTGACACGAGCGCAGTGATTAATCTCACTAGAGATATTAATTATTGTAAATAATGATCAACGTCAAAGTAATGAAATAGGCCATTTTTAATGTTACCAAAAGTGTCTATTAGTTATATTCAACTATATAATAATGTCTGAACCTCATATGAAATAGCGCAAATGAGATTGGCATATGCTATAACCAAAGAACTACGAGAATGTCTTCACTTTTCATTGTTGTAGTTTATCATGTGACACGGAATGTATGCACAAGCTTAAATGGTGGTAAAAACTTTATTGGAGTTGTTGGTGAACAAGCCTGCTGGGCAGGAGAAACGCGTCTGACTCTTTTCAGCTGACATTAAAACAACTTTCCAAACGACACGACGTCGACATTCCGTTTTTCTGGAAATCGAATCCTATTGTTGGACCGGGCTTCGGAGGTCCGTTAGCGCCAACGCGCCTTGCGTTCAGGTGGTGGTGGGTTGCAGAAGCGAGTTTGGAACCAATAAATATTGATGATTCTGAAAATCTTCAAATTAGAGATCTAGAAACTCTATGTACTTTATATCAATTACATAATGAAGAGGCAGGAGCTTGCAATGATTTAAATGATGGTTTCATGATGGGGGAATTAACGGGTTTAAACTTGTTTGATACAGCAGAGACTGATTTTAGGCCCAAATCAACATTCATCCCCAACACTCCAAGAGATGCTATTGATCTCTTTTCTGACCATGTGATTAAAGATTTTAAGGATATTTCCTTGAAATCCAGCACCAATTTCCCCAAAAATTGCAGTAATTTTGAAAGGAAGTATCACACGATTATGACTAAAATCAAAGGAAGATCTGATGTGGTAATTCGCCAGGCTGACAAGGGTGGGAACTTGGTACTCTGGTCATTAGAGGCATACAACAAAGAGGCAAAATCACAATTAAGAGATACTAACAGCTATCTCAAGGTTCCTGCCAGTAATCTGGATGAGGTGAAAGTAAAATATCACAAAGACCTCTCCAGATGGCGTGGAATGGGCCTTTTATCTCAAAAAGAATTTTTATTCTTGAAGGTCGACAATCCAGTTACTCCCGTATTATACCTAATCCCCAAGGTCCACAAAAATCAAGAAACCCCGCCTGGGAGACCGATAATTTCCGCAATTGGCAGTTTATTTGAATCTACTTCAAAATATCTAGATTCGTTTTTGCAACCATGTGTCAAATCACTTCCTGCATACATTCAGGACACAGGACACTTTTTGAGGAAGATTGCAGATATTGAGTGGAAGGAAACTTACATCCTGGCAACAATGGATGTGGTGAGTCTCTACACCAGTATCGCTCACACAGATGGTCTGAAAGCCACTGGGCATTTTTTGAAAGCTAGACCAATACAATTCTATCAACATTCTATGATGCTTTTAGAAATGTGCAGATTGTGTCTTACAAATAATTTTTTCCTTTTTGGAGCCGACATGTACAAGCAACAACAGGGCACGGCGATGGGCACCTGCTTCGCCCCCAGCTATGCAAATTTGCATATGGGCTGGTGGGAGGAGCAGGTGCTCAAAGTCCTGTACAAAACGACCTGGGATAATAACATCATCTTCTGGGTCCGATTTATTGATGATTTGTTTCTGGTGTGGGATGGGACCACTGCCGAAGTAAAAAAGTTCATTGATTGCATTAACAGTAATGATCTGAACCTTAAATTTACAGAAACCATAAGCAAATTATCAGTAACTTTCTTAGACTTGGAAATATATGTTACGAATGGAAGCATCCATACGAGAACTTATAGGAAAACCACTGCAGGAAACTCGATTCTTCATGCAGGGAGTTTCCATCCCCAGTGTTTAAAAAAGAGCATCCCTTATGGAGAACACATCAGAATCAAAAGAAACTGCAGTGAGGGTACTGAATTATTCAAAGCACAAACTGAACTCAATTTAAGATTTATACAAAGGGGCTTTGAGACCACTACCTTAAATCAGGTTTTAAAAAAAGTTGAAGTCTTGCGAAGGGATGAACTCCTCACTACACCCAGTGAGCAAACTGTTAAAAATCAAACGAGATAAGGGTGATGTAACAAGATTAAAAACTGGCTTTTCAGCATATCAAACAGATGTTAGACATAGCCTTACCAGGCATTGGCATCTACTTAAAGGAGACCCAATTTTGAATGACCTTATTCCCAATAGACCACTAGTAACGTTCAGAAAGGCTAAATCGATGAGAGACGAACTGGTGGTAACTAGCCCAGAATTAAAATGTAAACATACTTGGCTAAAGCCCAGCCCAGGTTTTCATCGGTGTCTTAAATGCAAAGCCTGCAAATTTGGGAAGAACGAAACACAGGTCACATCGACTTTGATAAAAAATCCATGGAAGATTAGGCACTCGCTTAACTGCAGAAGTGAGTTTGCGGTTTACATTCTAAAGTGTACGTGTCCTAAGCTATATGTTGGCAGCACAATTCATATGGTGCATATTCGAATCCTGCAGCATTTAAGGGCCATCAACAATAAAGATCCAAATTATGCAGTTGCCCGACATATGCATGAGATTCACAATGGTAATGTAAATGAATTGTGTTATTTTGCCACAGATCAGGCTCCAAAATCCCGGAGGGGAGGAAATAGGGAGCGTAAATTGAGGTAATTGGAATCAAAATATATTATGCTGTTCAATACAAAAATGCCAAATGGTTTAAATTCAGAGGAAGATCTATATGTCCATTTATAATCCATCTTCTTTTAACCAGATCCTGACATTGTTTGTTTTTTAAATTGTATTCTGTAAACAAATAATATCTTTTAAGGTCAATACTTTCTGTACACAAATGTTGCCAATCTAGTTGAGGACCAGTAAATTTTGGGGCTTGGATATTCTGTAACAAATTACCGGCCAATTATTTTAGCCATGAAGGACCAATATCACAGAAATTTGATTTTGTATATAGAAGCACTTGCACTTTTTGTACATAGTAAATTATTTAGTTCAGAAACTTATGTGGCAGCCCTATATGATGAAATAGAGAATATGAACTCAACTGAGCTTGGAAATTTCTAACATCTGTATATGCAAAAGTAATAGGTCTTGTCTATATCTAACAGATATTTATCGTGTTGCTTTGCTTCATTCTAATTCTTCAAATTGGTTTACTTTCTAGATATTATTCATAATAAGAAAAAATTAAGAAAGAAATTGTAACAATGAAGAACAGTCTGAAAGCGAAGTAAACAATAGACAGACATCAATAAAGTTTTCTACTAAGAATTCCAATTGAAAATGCTACGCAGATGATAACAGAAATGGATCAAATTAGTGGTTACTTTTTGAAATTCCGTATGTCTATAATGTAACTGATTGGCAATTGACTAGTATTTGATAACATTGTGTTAATATTTTATCACTGGCGAAGGAGAAACTATGAATCAAATTGTTGTGGATTTAAAGGTATATGACACAGCTACTTTTCAGGGTAAATATTTAGGGCACTTGCTCAAGACCCTTGACTAAGAATCTATCGATTTTTTATTTTATGCAATACGTGAAATGGTTTTTTGCACTTTCTCGCACTTGCACTTTATTCAAATAGAGGTTAATGCACTATGTCACTTTATTTGTAAAAAAATGTTTACATGGAGAACTAAAATTTCTTTGTATAAAAATATCTGTTGGAAATTTTAGAAAAGAAACCTCAAATGCAGTTTTCTTCTTTTCAAATGATGTCCTTATTTCACGTGCATATTTATCTAAGAATGTTCACATTTTTTCTGATAGTATTCAAATAGCCTATAGAAAGAACACACACCAAATATGAAGTAATATGGGGTGTAGAATATTTCATGTTTAAATAAAGTTTTTCTGTGTCAGACAAAAAATGAAAACGAAACTTGTAAGGATGTATTCAGATAATCCACATGCGAAAAACAAGTCTTTCCTTAGTGTTTAACAGCCAGTGATTGGTGTAGAATCACCATGTGACCTTTTTTGTATTCAACTTTTATGTATTTTAACCCACAAACTGAATTCGTTCCTCATTGCATGATTAAGGCAGGTGATGCCGAAACGCGTAGCAATGGAGTGATAACATTAAATCTGTGAATCCAGCAAAAGTCGTTGGTGTCGGTGTCCTTTCTTTTGTGGAAGATTGGAGTTGGTGGTTGATATATATATATATATATTTTTTTTTTTCAGCTCCCCACAAAGTAGATTCGACCAGCACTCACGTTACTTTAAATCTGTTGAAGATGTATTGGCGAAAAAAGAATTAACGAAACAAACGCGTTTCGGTAATCCTGCCTTTGTCAATGTCGGAGGCCCCATTGTCATGGCGACACACGTGATTCTTACATTGATTAGAGAATGGACAAATGAATGCTACAAATCTATGGACGCCATCTTAGAACATGTTGTGGGACACCGTTTTAAAGACTCATAAACTGAATTACTCGTTCAGATACATAGTTCATTCAGCAATTCATCTTGTAAATACAAACAAAATCAGAGTGTAAATTAAAGTGAATTCAAGCTCATCCTATGTACAAAATTTACATTATATATATTTAACTGCAATATTGCCATGTACATATTTACACGGTAATTGATATGGGGACTATTCAATTCATTACATTTCTGATGCTCAATGCGATACCTCGTTATAGACAGGCGGACCTAAGCACTAGATATCGCCCTTGATGGGCTTATACGTAGCTAATGTTATCGAAATTGATAAGCTCCGTCTGTGGAGGATAGTTGATCTTACACTCCCCTCTCCTACTGTTTACCATGTCGTAGTGTTGTTATACCGCCCTGAATGGGCCTACAGTTGTTACACAGGATGTCCTGCTTTCTCCAGTTCCATCAGTAGGTTCTTGATTGGCCCAACTAATCGGATGGAGTAGTTACGTCCCTAAATTTTCGGCGAGTTCCTCCCCACTATTCAAGCCTCCCGGAAATTTGTATTGGAGGTCTATAATGAATCTAGATTCGAGCCTTCTGAGTCTCCTATCCCCTCCTCTGACATCTCTGGGGACATTGTCTAGGCAGTGAAACTGCAGCAGCGATCTATCATATGGTGGCTGGCTAAATGCCACGCCACAGGATAGTTCATGTCATTGCTACATGTCATAGATTTTGTGATCTTCCTGGCTGTTTTCTTCCCGGGCACTTCGTATGCCATGACCCTTTTACTGGTGGCACATGCCCTGCATTTCCCACAGGGAAAGGAGCCCCGTAGATCGCCCAAACCTTGTTGTTGCTTCACTGCCCCCAAGTGACTTTCTACTAGATGATCTTTTGATGGATCTTGATCTCCTGAAAGTTATACCTGGTCTCTCGGGTAGATCTTTCCCGATTAACAATGCACCAGTTCCTGTACATGATTGCCCTTACCTCACTGGCCGCATTCGAATATTGGGTAATCATTCTAAAGTTGTTGGTCTCTACACTCTTTCTACTTTTTCTTGCCCCCTGTATGAGGTCGGTCCTTTTCATTGTGAGTGCCTTCAGAAGAGCTGCCTGTAGAGTTTTCTTTGAGTAACCTCTCACTCTAAAGCGACCCAAGCTCTGAGATGCTGCTTCATAGGGGATGCTCTGGATCAAATTGCGCGGGTAGCTGCTCGTTCCATGAAGGACAGAGTTGCCCGCTGTCACTTTTCTATGCAGTCTGTTGGCACTAACAAAAACTTTTAAGTCCAAGAAGGTTACTTGTGTGGTGCTTATTTCCCCTGTGAACTCCAGATTGAGATTGTTCTCATTAAGGCTGGAAACATACTGCTTGGCTGATTCTATCGACCCTTTCCAAATTATGAAGAGGTCTTCGATGTAATGTCTCCAACAAACAACATGATCCACCCACTCTTCTGCTGTTTTGGCCCAGGCCACCTGCTTCTCCCATCAGCCAACAATGAGATTCGCATAACTGGGGGCGAAGCAGGTGCCCATTGCCATGCCCTGTATCTGTCTAAACCGCTGGTCCTGGAAAAGGAAAATGCTATTGTTTAAACAAAAAGAAATAAACTCTTCCAGCATTCTGCTGTGTTCCAGGAACTTAAGGGGCCTCCCTTTTAAAAATAATCTTATTGCTTCCAGCCCATCTGTGTGCCTTATGCTGGTATACAGACTGGACACGTCTAGAGTGACCATCACGAAATCCGCTTCCCATTCAATACCCTCTATTTGTCTAAAAAAATCCTTGGTGTCCTGTGTATACGAAGATAGCTGTAATACAAAGGGGAATAGGAAGTGGTCCACATATCTAGACAGGTTCTCTGTTACGCCTCCTATCGAGGAGACTATAGGGCGTCCTGGTGATCTAGTGGCACTTTTAAGGATCTTCGGTAGGTGGTAAAATGTTGGGATCCTCTGGTTTTTATTTTGTAGAAACTGGTCATTCTTCTGTAGATAGAATCCCCTTCTGAAACCATTTCACTATCGTGCTTTCAAATGCTTGTATGCTCTGAGTATATTCTATTTCAGTAACTTTGATATAATTAGTTTCATCATTCAGCTGTCTCAATGCTTCATTACAGTAGTTCTCTCTCGTTTGCAGAACTATATTGCCCCCCCTTATCGGATGGTTTCACTACGATCGTTTTGTCACTGTTCAGATCTTTTATTACTTTTCTCTGCTTATAAGATAAATTCCACTTGCATGGGTTGTTTCTTCATCCTTTGTGCTAGCAAGTCTCTGACATTATCCGAGAAGATGTCAATTGCATCTATCGGTGTCTGTGGGTAGAATTTTGAAATCGGTTTGAACGGGCTGGGTGCACCCACCTGTGCTACTCCATATACTTCTTGATCCTCCTGTGGACCACCAGATGTATGGGTGCCCAAGCCTTCTCCCAGTCTTAATTGATCCATTGTTTCTAGGTCATTGACTGTCATAAAGTCTGTCTCTTCTGCTACATTGTTGCTCATCGTTCTCCTTTGGCCCATATTCCTTAATTTAAAATCCTTGTATAACTTTAGCTTATGGATATATTTAAATACATCTATCCTTGTCTGTGTATATTCAAAATGTTCAGTGGGACAGAAAGTGAGATCCATGATTAATACGGATTCCTCAGTGTTAGTCAAATTCCTTGTGTACAGGTTGACAATAGTTAGATTCTTCTCCTTTGTTTCGCGGTCCTGCCCCTCCTGTTTCTGGTATTCGCAGTGCTCACTCTGGTGTTTCCTGCCCCCTCTTCTCGTGACTCTGTGGTTTTCGTCTCCGGTGGTCGTCCTTTTCCTCCCCTCAGCCACATTTGCCTGATCAGACTGAATTCTTCACAAAAAAGGTTCTGGCGTGTATTGCCTTGTCCGGAGCTTCCTTCTTTCTCAGTGTTCAGCACTGGTTACCTCTGATTCTGAGGTATCCCTGTGCTCCACCACTGGTTGTTTTCTTGCTTTCAGGTCACGTCTCGGGCGTAGTACTTTCTAGAGAAGGTCAGGATTTTTCCCAGTTCGTAGTCCCTGGCGTCTCGCTCAAATTTCTGCTGTTTTCTTTCTTGGATTTTCTTCTTGTATAGAGTTGACCGCTTCTTTATTGATTCCTTTTCCTCTAGATGTTTTGTGCTGTCTGCAGTCTCCAGGATGCTTTGTTCCGGTGCTTCTATTTCTTCAAGTGCCTTTGCGCGACCTTTCCATGCAAATTTTACTAATATATGTAGCATCCCTTGCGATGAGCCCGCGGTATATTCTTCCCACTCATTCAATAATTCCGGGTCTGGGTTCTCGTATGCCCGTACTGTGTAGATTCTCAGGCCCCTAGGCACCCGGTTGACGTGTGTGTGTGTGTGTGTGTGTGTGTGTGTGTGTGTGTGTGTGTGTATATATATATTTTCACAGAAAAAAACATAGGTTTCAGGGGTGTTATAGTTAGCTGGACATTTCACTCGTACCAAACCATAGAAATTCCTCAGTTATAGTTAGTTCTGCTAACTATAACTTGCGCGCCCGCAATGCACTGCTGAGGATGTCACCTATTACATCATTCATGACATCACTGATGACATCACTGATGACATCCAGTGAATGTGGTTTAGTTTGAAATTTAAATATGTATTAAATATATACCAATCTGTATTGAAGATTGAGTGGATATATAACTGTCTGAATGGAGCATTTAGTATCGGTCTGTCTGTTTTAAGTGAGTAATTAAGTGTCTCACTTAATACATGGATTAGTAACTAAACTATGTGAATGGGTGCATCACTGTCGCTGTTGCTGTATAACCTGCTGCATCAGTTGGTCACTAACTACATGATTGTGTATATTAGTTATTGATTAGTTGGGTGAGTATTTGTATGGGACACTGAGTTTGTGTGTGGTTGGATGGGGTGTGTGTAACTGCATAGATGTGTGAATGGTTGATTGACTAGGTGTATAGGTTGAAGAGTGCATGTGGAAACAGTTGTTTGGGTGACTGAGCGTATTTATTTGTGTGCTGGTGAGCGAATATATGTTTTAGTTGTACATCTTCAACAAAGTAAAAAAAATAAAAGGCATTGTTTGTGAGAGTTGGTGTATGTAAATAAGTATTTAAGAGTCAGTGATTGTGAGAGTCACTATATGAATGAGTGTATAATTGTAATGGTGATTTTTTAACATATTAACTATGAGTTACTATGTGTTTGAATAAATGAGGTGTTGTGTGTATAATTGAGTGAGTAAATGTAAGTGTAATTAATTTTTTTCATGAGTGAGTAGGATGACTGCATAACCGACTAAGATGACTGCTGATGTGTCAATGTCTATATATGTGTATAAGTGCATTAGATAGTGTTCTATTAATTAGTGACTGCATGTATAAGTGATTCTGTTGAATGGGTAGTTGTGTGTGTAGACTTAGGAATCAGTGAGTGGGTACGTAGTAACTGGTATTGGTGTGTCAGTGGTTTCAAATATGGTACTCTATATTTTACAGTGAGTGATGAAAGGTTATACTAGTGTATGATGAGATGTATCAGATTGTCACGTTGATGATGTCATCAGTGATGACATCAGTGATGACATCATCCTGTCAAGAGGCAGTGAAAAAAAATACTCTTGTGGTACTGCTTCTCTGTACAAGCATCTCCGGACCACACATCCTCTCAATCTTGCACGGGAGGAAATGAGGCGAGCTGCTTTGAACCCCTCACCTGCTTTGGCAAGTACATCTGGAGTGTCCTCAGGAACACCTGCAATGGACATTAGGCCAGAATTCGCCTTTCTCGAGCAACACTGCGTGAAGTGTAAGAAAGTTATATGCTTCGGTGAGCAGTCGGTGGATGCAGTTTGTGCTGCGCAACGCAACAATCGTTGTTAATTTTTTTGTTTTTGGAATGATAAGTAATTCCAAATGTTTCCTGTTTTATTCGTTCTTTTGTTTTTGTTAAAAAAAAAATACAAAATTGTTAAAAAAAGAAAAAAAAGTTCTTATCAGAACTATCTTATCTGGTTAAAGAAAGAACTATAATTGCAAGGTAATGTGTGAAAGTTTGGTTGAATATATGTATACAGCATGATTGACTGAAAGAATGCATTAGTATTGTATGGTGAATTTATAGGTGAAGATTTATGAGGAAGTACTGCAGCGTGACACTGCAAGCTCTTTAGCTGCACTGTGGCACTTCTGAAGCACAGGGATGTGACATATGTACATGAATATGTTGCAACTCTGTGCTTCCCTCTGCACTGCTGCACAAACTGCAGCCATGGAGTGACGCAGGCACCCTTGCTCCATGGTGCAAGGATGTCTGTGTCGTGTGGAGATTGTTTTTGTGCAGGAAGGTGTCCCTTCCTGCACAAAAACAATCAGTTAAGGCATTTTCCTCTTTCAATGTATGCTGTGGAATGCAGCATGCATTGAAAGAGGAAAAAATGAGGAGAAATGAAAACAATAATCCTCGTTGCGCCTTGCTACACCAACTCGAGGATGGCACAGCATTCACACACATCTCCAGATTTACGATTTCTCATAAATATGGAGATGTCTTGTTCTATGGGTGTTGCGTGGGAACACCCACAGCAACACCTATGGGACGCCCCTTCAACGCAAAGTTCTGTGTATGAAGGGGTCGTATTTACAAGGAGAGGAAAAACCACCCAGGGTGGCATTTCCTCTCCTTGTAAATATGAAGGAATGCCTGGTGCCATCACTACGTTATAAAAAGTGACGTTATGGTGGCGCAGGGTGCTTGTAAATCTGCCCCATAAGTGTTTAGGTATTGGCAGACTGATGCAAATAAGAACATAGTGCTTGATGGGTGATTGAAGAATTGCATGAGACTGACAGGAGGTATCCTACGCTGCATGGGTACTACTTCAGTATTTAATGGGGTGGACCAATAGTATGTATCTGCTTAGAGATTTGTAGGGATTATGCACAGAATATTTTATGTGTACTTGTGTTGGTGCCTAGGTCACTTTATAAGAATACCACTAGTAACTGGAATGATGACAGTGCTGCAAACAGAGTGAACACTTAATTTATAAGTGATTACGTATTGGTGGAATGATAGGATAAGTAGATAGTGGTAGATAAGTGATTAAAGAAGTGCATGGGACAGACTGGACGATTCCTACACTGCATGAGTACTAACTGGGTATTTAGAAGAGTGTATCAATAGTATGTAGCTATTTAGAGGTCTGCTTGGATAGTGCACAAAATATTATAGATGTACTGGTGTTAGTAGCTAGGCCATTCCATAAGTTCATGACTAGTAACTAGAATAATTACAGTATTACAAACAGATTGTATAGTGAATTTATAAGTGCTTAGGTTTTGGTGGAGTAATAGGATACGTAGATAGTGCTGGATGGGTGATTGGAGAAATGCATGGGACAGACAGATGGATTCCTAGACTGCATAGGTACTAATTGGGTATTTAGAAGAGCGTATCAATTGTATGTAGCTGGTTAGAGGTCTGCATGCATAGTGTACAAAATATTGTACCTGCACTTATGTTAGTGGCTAGGCCATTCCTTAAGTATATGACTAATAACTGAAGTCATTTCAGTGCTGCAAAGAGAGTGCATGCTAAATTTATTAGTGCTTAGGTATTGGCAGAGTGATAGGATACATAGATAGTGCTTGATGGTTGAATGGAGAAGTGAATGGGACAGACAGAAAGATTCCTAGACTGCATAGGTACTAACTGAGTATTTAAAAGACTGTATCAAAGCTATGTAGCTGATTAGAGGTCTGCATGCATAGTGCACAGAATATTGTAGCTGTACTAGTATTGGTGTGTCTATGGTTTCGAGAATGGTAGTCTGTATTTTAGGGTGTGAGGAGGTGCATCAGATGTTCACGTAGATGATATCATCAGCGATGTCATCAGTGATGTCACTGACCATGTCATGAGTGATGTAAGATGTGACATCATAAGCAGTGCATTACTTTAATCCAAAAAGCTGGCGGCCATATTGGCCTGGTCACGATGTGAAAATTCAGGAATTGATACAATAAAGAAAAGAAAACAAGTGTTAATATGCACACAATGTCATTTCAGCATATCTTGCCCCGTGACCGCCATTCCTGTATGTTCATCAACGTGACTTATTCAATATAAACATACTTAGAATTGCAAACATCAACATAAACAATGGACTACCCATTACTTTAAAGTGAAAGGCTATCGGCCATATTAATCTGGGCATGTTGCGTATTATAATGGTTCTTACACAAAAGAAAAGGAAAAAAATGGGTGTTAATATACACACACTATCCCTAAATAAAGTTCTAGTGATTATAGTTCAATTCCATTCACAGCTCATTTGAGATGTCATGAGTGATGTAATGTCTGAGGTCATTAGCAGTACATTGCGGGGGCGTAAGTTATAGTTAGCTCAGGTAACTATAACTGCTGAATTTCACTGGTTGTGTATGAGTGAAATCTGAGTCTAACTATACTGTCCCTGTAATCTTTGTTTTTTTCAGCAAATTTCGAGTTTTTTTAACGTTAAGTAAGATGCATATCACAATGGATGGTGGGGGGTTGGAAGCGGGGGCCTGGCATTGTGCTGCCCCCACCCAAGCTTACTGCTCCGGCCTTCCCTCCTTCCCTCCTCCTAGCCATCCATTGTCCAATTCCATGTCCCTGCTCCCTTATTACAGCCCTGTGTGGACGTTGTTCTGCCACTGGCCTTCCCGCCTTCTCTGGACAGTTAGCTTGCTGCCCCATCCACCTCCTCCCTATCCTCTGTTGTCTGAATCCATGGACTAGCCTCCTCCCTCCTGCCATGCATGGTCTGATGTGCTGCCACTGTCCTCCATTTAGCATGATGTACCAGTCCACTCCTCCTGCCCTCCATTGCCCAATTCTATGCCCCATCATTGACCTCCTGCTTAGCCTCTGTGCTTAGCTTGCTACCCCTATTCTCCTTCCCCCTGCCCTCCGATGTCTTTGTGCATGCCCCTGCTCCATCCTTTGTGCCCACCATATTCCATGGACTTGCCACTCCTATCTACTCTGAGTTTTCTGTTGAGCTGCCACTCCCCTCCCACCTGCCTAGCATCGTCAGATGACTGTAACCTTTCCCTGCCACCTCCACCCTTTCTGTCCACATTCCATGCCCCTATCCCCTTCCTCCTGTCCTCCATGGTCCATTTTATTGCCTCACCCTTCTGCCCTCCCTGGTCTGTTGTGCTGCAACTGCTCCTCCTGCCTGCCTTGCGTGGTCTGTTGTGAGGCCCCTTCCCGTGAACTCTCTTGTCTGTGTCCAGGTCCTGACCCTCCCTTTCTGTCCTCCATGGTCCTTTGTGCATGCCCCTGCACCCTCCTTCTTGCCCATCATAGCCATTGTGCTGCCACTAACCCTCCCGCTTGCCATGCATGGTCTTCTGTGCTGCCACGGCCCCTCCCACTTTCCCTCCATGGTCTGTGTGTATGCCATCATAGTCTCACTGTTGCTTTCCACGGTGTGTCTTGCTTCTAGTGCCCATCCTGCCTGACCTCCATGGTCATCTTGCTGCTCCTGCCCTGCCCCCTTGCCCCCAGCCCTCTGTTTCCATGTGCAGACCCCTAATCCGTCCCTCCTGGCTTGTCTGTTCCATTGTAATGCCCCTGATCCGTCCCTCCTGCCCTTTATGGTCTGTTATGCTGCAGCTTTCTCTCCTGTCTGTCCATTATGGTCAGCTAACTACCATTGCCTCTTTCCCCTCTGTTCTCTGATGTCCATGTGCATGGTCCTGTCCCCTCCCTATTGCTTTCTATGGATTGTTGTGCTGCACTCCCGTCCCGCATGCCCTGTGTGGTGTATTGTGCTGCTGCAAACCCTGATGCCTGCCCTGTAGGGTCAGTTTGGTGCACCTCTCCATGTCCCTCCTGTTCTCTGTTATCCGAGTCCATGTCCCTACCCCAATTCCTCCTGCCTTCCATGATCCAATGTACCATACTTGCAAACTTTTGAACTTGGTAAGAGGGAGATTTTGAAAAAAAACTGGGTTATTGATTTTCCCCTTTGAGTTGCATTGAACAAGAGGAGATTGTAGACAGGAGACAGATCAAATAAAGCCCATTTGAGCTTAAAAACATTGGACATTTCCTGGCTGAATCGGGTCTGTTGGCATGTATGGTTGTACTACCACTGCCTCTTCCTTTTGCCCACAATGGTCTATTATATTGCCACAGCCTCTCTTGCCAGTCCTGTATTGTTGGTTTGTTGCCCCTGCCCCCCTTTCCACTGCCCTCCATAGTCTGTTGTGCTACCACTGCCCTTCCTGCCTGCCCAGTGTGGTCAAATTGTTGCCTCTGCACACTCCTACCTGCCTTCAATTTTCGGAGTCTGTGCCCCTGGCCTCTGCCTCTCAACAGTATCCTAATGAACAACTAGATTGCTTACATTCTCTATTTATTACAAATGTATGGAACGCCTGACGTCATCTTGATGTAATCAAAACTGTAATACCTACAGCATTTCCTTTAGAAATTACATATATGAGAGGGTCTTATTTGCATCAAAATTATTGTTAGTGCTCTAAAGAAACTAAAATGAGGACATATTTTCTGAGTTTTCAAATAGTGACAAAGCACTTTTAAATTATTTGTTATCTTTATGTTTTTTATCCAGTTGACCACTTGATTAAATGTTGCACTTAGGGGAGAGGTTGTGGCGTTACTTCCAGAGCTGCAGACTTTGCAACTGGGGAACCAGAGTTTCTGCTTCAGCTCGACATTCTGTGATTCTGGTCAAATCACGTAATCTCCCCATGTCTACAACCAAAATGAATGTGTTCTTGTGTGATGTAACCAATGCTCATGTAAAGCGCTCCAATACCGGACAAGTCTGCACTATATAAAACAGCAAAAAGACAAAAAATAAAAAGTGTTTTGCACACTTCTGTCATTGGGCTACATCTGGGTGATATTTGTGCTGCATTTGGGCTCTTTTGTCTCTGGTGGCCATCTTGGGAGACTTATTTGTTATAAAGTTTCCTAATTTCCTCATTTACTGCAGTCTCCTCAGTAGGAAATACTTTCAGTTTTTTACTTTGGTTCCATCAAGAAGGCATTCAGATGTGTCACACATTTGCCATAAATTCTGAATGTTAGCACTCTAGTTGCTCATTAGATCACTGTAGTAAAGCTACTGCTCACCAGGGAAGTCTGCTGCTGGTATTCAAAGTGCATATTTCAGTCAGCATGTCAGAAGTTTTTAATGAAATAGAAAAGGATTTGAGAAGTCACTCAAAATGTGCCCTAATATTTCTTTCTGCAGCACTAATCCTACTTTCTATGGCAAAATGAACCCCCTCATTTTGTTCCATTTTAAATTAAATGTTTTAAGAGTTACCACTTTATTCCAATCAAGATGGCTTCAGGTGTGCAAAACGTTTGTCATAAGTAGGACTGTTAGTGCTCTAGTTGTTGTTTAGAACACTCTGGGAAGCTGCAGTGGAACACAAAGGAATCAACTGACAGTCTCTGCCCTTGTTGGATGTACATGTTTTACTGAGAATGTCAGACTTCATTCTCACATTACTGAGTAAGGATAATGTGAATTTACAGAAAATATGCTCTCAGTTTAGCTTATAGATCACCTTCCAAACCTCTGTGGGAAAAGCATGAGAAAATAGTTTTCTCTCAGACATGATTCATGATATCCCAGCAGAAGGCTTTTTCACATGGTAAAATCCCCTTAGAACACACCACAATTTCTAAAATGAGTATGGTACCATCAACAAATGATTTAAAATGTAACTAAAGTCTTAAAACCTTCTATTAACTGCAATGCTTTTTAATGAGGTGCTTTCATGTATATTGGTCCCAAGATGGCTGCCAACACTTCTTGGATGAAGTGCTGACAGCCAATCAGATCTCATGATGAGATGTGTGGTTAGGCTCCGCCCAGATATTTGTGATTTTACTTTTGATTTTCTCAGGAACTACTGAACGGATTTACACCATTTAACCAAAAGGCACAACTCTGAACCAAGGGCTACCTTTTTGCCAAATTTGGTGTAATTCCGTTCAGCAGTTCGGGCTGTAGCTGCGACTAAAGGTTCATATGGAAAATTGCATGGGGAAAACACGTTTTGGGGACCACCCATTTTTCTCGGTCCCCGCTTGACGAATCACCCCGATACTTTCAGGATAGGAGCAGACTGGAGCTGGCAAAGTTTTGAAAATTTCGCGAAGATTCGTCAACCGGCGCCAAAGTTATTGGGAATAGAATGTTGTGGATTTCCTATGGAAAATAGGTCCTAACTATAACTACCTACTGGCGACCGCCAGTAGGTAATATATATAAAAACCAAATCTCACTCTTGATAAAAGAGCAAGCAGGACAACAGCTCCGGGTAAGCAGGTGGATTTATTGAGCAAATTAACAGCAGGCGTGTGTCAAGGTCTGAGAGACACTGGGGCAGACTCGTTTCAGTCAGTATGACTTTCTTCAGTGCTGGTCTCGCAGGCTGGAGTAAGAGTCCATTGTAGCCCCTCCTCCTATTTACAGGTGAATCCCATCACGTGCTGCATTGGTAGGCGAACTGCTTTCTGGTACATGCAGTCCCTCGTGGAGCCCATACAGTGAAGGGCAAAATCCAAACACACAGTGGTGCCCCTTTCCGGCAAAGGGCTGTACACCGCCACAGTCACCTCACATGCGATCTTCCCGCTCTACCACCTGTTTCCCCCTTCTCAGGCAGTGAAATACTGCCTCCTCTCTCCCCCAACAAGGGGGGGGGGGCGACGCACTGAAAAGTATGCACAGACCAGATGGCTGACTTTGCGCGTAGCTCCAGACCGAGAGGGCGGTCCCAATGCCGGAGTCAGCAATACCGGCCAAACATGAAAACCAATTCTCTCCTCCTATTTACAGGTGAATTCCATCACATGCTGCATCTGGTAGGCGAACTGCTTTCTGGTACATGCAGTCCCTTGTGGAGCCCATACATATATATATTGGAGGAGTAAATTGTAAATAGCACCTGTGAGGTTTGGATTCTTGAGTGAGTCAAACAACGATTGTAAGTTTAGACTAACTTACGATCGTTACTACGTGTGAAAATAGCACGGGCTTCCCCTGAGCTAGTATCCGGCTAACACATGCCCGAGGTTGCTTTTTCACAAACTTTTGCTTTCCACCTGAAATTGGGAGGTGAATTCATGTATGAGCTCTAGCGTCTTCCGGGGGAGGTCGCAACTGAACCTATTGTTTGAATCACTCAAGAATCTTAACCTCGCAGGGGATATTTGCAATTTACTCCTCCAATATATTAAGGGGCCTCTGCAGGTCATCTCGCCTAGACCAAACTAGGGTCACAACGTTCTCAAGCCTTGAAAAAGTCGTCAACGTGACAAAACACGTATAGGCTGTGTGCGTCTTCTACATACCTACGTGTCAACAGATCACCAGGCTTTAATTTATTGTATACTTGTGGATTCTTGTTGAAACTTGTGCGCTTTTGGACGGATCAAAACTACTTTGTTGTGCTCTGAATTGTTTAATACATTCAAAGCTGTTGGAGAAGTGTAAATTTGACTCCACCCCAAGAAACATGTTAGGAGTGCATTATAGCCAAAAGTAGTCTGCAGTCACATATATTCTGTGTGACTAATGTCAATAATTGAAGTGGTGAGTATGGGATATACAAAAAATCCCTGCAATTTATGTGTGTTTATAACTGTACCTGATAGGATTGTAATTCTTTGTGAAAATGTTCATGAATGTGTTCACAGGCACGAGAAATAGTGCTGTGTTTACTAAATGAAAGTCCATGTGCTTTGAACTCTAAATGAATAATCATGTTACTACTGTATTAACTCTAAAGGTATGTGAAGACATTTTATTCATTTGTGTGTAAAAGAATGCACATATTTGTAACCCGTGCACTTGTTAACTTAGCCCAACGCGTGGGCTTGAGATGCATTTGGGTTCAAGCTCACCTTTCAGTTTAACATTCAAATTCATATTTTATTTTTGCAGTAGAAATGTTGCAGGTATTTTGTGTTACCACTACAGGTGAACAAGGCTTTAACAGAAAGAAAAAGGTCTTTGTTCTTAGTAGATAGTGAGGCATGTGAAGCAGCGCTAACTAGAATGGAAGGAGAGTTCTCATGGGAGAAGGAAATGAGACCAAGTACGGCTGGGAATAGCAAGATGGTATGAAGAAGCCAATGTGTGCTGGTAGAATGGAAAAGTACTAAGTGGATTTGTGGGACATACTTTGGATGCAACTGATGTTATGATGCAATGTAGTGAGGGTTAGTTAGCATTCTGGATTACGGCGCCTTGAGGTGTAGACCTCTTTTGACATTTGTGGCTTTATGCTACTTGACCAATGTTGGTGCTTCTTTTACAGAGGACTCTGGCAGCTGACACCTTTTTCCTATTTCTTCTTACCTTAATCTTGCTTTAGTTTACGGTTGCCACTCTAAGGTAGAGTAGAGTTGGGACAGATAGGGGGGGCCATGCTTATCTTTAATGACAAATTGATGCAAAGTTCTGTTTCCTTATTTCCTTCACAAAAATTGAATTGGTGTTTTTTTTGTTATATAGAGAAATACTTTTGAAGATTTGGCTTCATCTTATTTGCATTGTGCTTCTATACTATTATGCTTAGACTGGGTTATATTCTGTTTTTAAATTTGAATCTGGAATAAAATGTATTAACTTGAGACTTGGTTTTGAACTGAGTTATTATGTAACCACATTGGCTAAACTGTATTTGGATATTGGACAAAACATTTTATCTTCACCAGTCAAGTCGCACAAAAAGACCGGCGAGTAAGTGTTACTGAGCAAGTGGGCCCAGGCTCTATCAGTTGGTAGCTATAGAGGATTGTTGTGCACTTGAAGTGAGTAATTTAGAGTAAAATCTAGAACAGCTTAGACTCCAACTTCAGTATCCCTACTCTAGCACCTAGGATCGAGGATTGAAAAACAAACGTAGTTCCGGTGGGGTGTGGCGAAAACAGCGGCAAAAGAATGAGTATTAACAGGGTTGTGTGTGTGTGATGTCTATATTGCCGTGAAATATTGGCTGTCTTATGGAGATGTTGTGAGTTGTGTGAATGTGGTGAGAAGTTGTTGAAGTTATAGGGTCCGTCGTGATTTAAAATCCCAGGATATATAGTAAGGTGCAGAAGACACCGTGTTGAATTTGTCTGTTGAGTATTGTGGGGTTTGTTGTGAGAAGCTGCCGATGGCCCAAGTGAGAAAGGGAACTTTGTGTGAATGGGACAGTTGTGAATAGTGTGGCAGACTTTTTGTGCATAAGAAAAACTACACTGATTAAGGTGATTACCCCCCCCCCCCCCCCCCCCCCGGTCGAGGTTTTATAGCGAATGTGTATTCTTTGAGTGATTGAATTTTATTGATTCTTGTAGAGGAGTAGACAATTGTTGTGCGAAGAGTGAGAGGGATGTCCGAGTGTGCAGCGCTGGAATTGGTTAGTTGGTGTAACGCCATGCTGTTATTAGTTGGTTTAATTGCATTGTTGTTGGTGGTTGTACCGCTGTGGAACTTGGAAAATATTTTAATATAAAGCTAAATCGTATTTACCTAAAAAGAGGAAAAATGTATGTTTTGCAGCAATTAGAGCTATGATTCAATGATTTTTTTTTTTTTGAAACATTTTTTTATTGAAACATTTTTTATTGTTTTCATAACATCAACTCAATACAATCCCCGCTACCTTCCCCCTTCAAAAGGAATACTTTACATACATCGTTGCCATCCAGTATCCAGGAGAATAGTCATCCATCACATGCGGGTCCCCCCCCTCCCTCCTCACCCCATGTCAGTGTGCCCCCCTCTGCCTTCCCCTCTCCTGATGTGCCCCTCCCCTACAATCAATCATGCACGGGTGCCCAACCTCTTCTAGGGAACCAAGGCTTTCCCTCATGCCTAGCAACGTTCATGCTTCCAGTGCTCGCCACTGCTCCCCTCCTACTCCCCGTTCAACGCCTCCTCCTGCCTGTCAGATGTGTCCCCCGCCCCCCCGGCATCAGACATCAGCCCCTGAAGTTCCACCACCAGCGCCTCCCACGCTCGGGCCGTCGCCAGCGCCTTCTCGTCATCCCTCCGAAGGGCTAATTGCAACCGGAGCGTACCCTCTGCCCCCACCCATCGCGCAAACGCCGCCCTCCACCGCAAGAAGCTAGGCCCTGCTCGGGACTTCCAGTGCATAGTCAGTTCCCTCTTGGCCATAATCAACCCTAAATCGTAAATCTTGCTAGTAACCTTCGTCCGGTGGGTGTGGGGAAACCAAAGTAACAAGCAGGCCCCCAGTTCCGGGGCAATAGTGCGGTCCGTCACCTGATTCAGGCAATCCATAACCTCTGCCCAATAGTCACCCAACTGGGCGCAGGACCAAAACATGTGACGAAAATCAGCCCCCTCTCCCCCGCACCGCGGGCATTGAGAGTGCACACCTCCAAAATATTGCAATATCTTAACCGGCGTCAGATACGCCCTGTGCAACGTAAAAAACGGAACCAGCTGAAACCGGGCATTGCGCGTTCCCTTCCAGGCCCGCCGCACCAGCGTGGTCCATGTAGTCTCGGGGATCGATTTCTCAAGGTTCAATTCCCACTTACCCCTCAAGGTGGCAAGGGGCTGCAGGCCTTCCGTCGATAGTCTGCGGTAGAGACAAGTAATGGCCTTGGTCGTCCCCGCCGCCATCACTACATATTGGCAACCTGCAGCGATCGGCGGCTCCGAGAGCCCCATATTCCAATGTCTCTGGAGGCTCGCTACAAGGGCCGCGTGGAGTAAAAAATCCCCCCGTGGAAGCCCGTAAGAGTCCTGCAAGTCCTGGAAGGGCAGCAGCACCCCCTCTCTGTATAAATCGCCCACCATCTGCACGCCCAGCTCCTCCCAAACGGCCAACCCAGACCAATCGCCCCCATGCGGGAATGCCGTACACATTCCCAAAGGGATCTCCGGGGCATAGGGGCGAGTTATCGCGGCCCTCCTCTGGCACCTGTTCCAGCACAGCCGGAGGGTACGCTCCTCCAGAGTAAGCTGGGCAAGATCCAACCGCTGCTGCAAGACTATGAAGGCGAGCACATGCCGTGGAATCAACCTGCCCTGTGGGCCCTCTGGGCCTCTATACTCCCTGGCCACCGCCTGCGTAAGCCATTGGAGTTGGGCTGCCAGATAGTACCATTCAAAATCCGGGACTGCCAGGCCCCCCTCTGCTCTCGGCCGCCGCAGTGTGGTCAAAGCCACCCGCCTCCTCCCACGAGCCCCAAATGAAGCCCGTAGACAGTGCTCGGAGCCGTGCGAAATACGATGCAGGTATCCATATAGGCAGGGTGCTAAAGAAGTAGAGGAGGCGTGGCAACGCCACCATCTTCAACAGCGCTACCCTCCCGGCACACGAAAGTGGGAGCGTACTCCAGAAACTCATGCTGCCACGCAAGCCGCGAATGGCTCTGCCAACATTCCCCTCCAGCAAATCAGGCTGGGTGTGGTAGATACTAACCCCCAAATATCGCAGGCAGCTACCTTCCCAGCGGATCACTCCCAGCGACTGGGGGGCCCGTCTGCCCGGCAACAGCGGGAACAAGCATGTCTTGCCCCAGTTGACCTTGAGCCCGGACAGGCGACCAAAGGCCTCCAACAAGGCGATCGCTCCACGCAGTGCGCCATCTGCATCCGCCAAAAACATCAGCAGATCATCTGCGTACAGGGAGATATAGTGGGAGTCCCCCCTCAATTGTACTCCAGCATAGGGGCGCCCCAGTCGGGCATGTGCTGCCAATGGTTCAATGGCCAGGGCGAACAACAAGGGGGAGAGCGAGCAGCCCTGCCTCGTCCCCCTCCGCACTCGGTATGAAGCCGATATGGTAGCCCCCGTCTTCACCCGGGCCGTGGCATCGTTATAGAGCAAGGTGGTCCAGCGCACAAAACCATCCCCCAGACCAAATGCCCGCAGCACTCGGTATAAATAGGGCCACTCTACACTATCAAAGGCCTTTTCTATGTCGACCGACAGTGTGCAGGCCTCCGGGTATACGTCCCGGTCCATCTCCATCACCCGCAGCAAGCGTCGAACTGAAGTGGCCGTGTTACGCCGAGGGATAAAGCCCGCCTGATCCGGGTGGATCAAGGCGGTCATATGAGTCAACAGGCGTGACGCCAATATTTTACTCAAGATTTTGTAATCCACCGTCAGCATGGAGAGCGGGCGATACGCCGTGCGTGCGCTGGCCTCTCCTCCAGGTTTCAACAGGGGCACCACAATTGCCTCCCGAGCGGAGGCGGGTAAGCGCCCAAGTCGCCAAGCCTCACTGTAAAGGACTTGCAGCTGCGGCGCCAGCAAATCCGGGCAAGCCGCATAGAACTCAATGGGCAAACCGTCCGGTCCCGGGGTCTTTCGCCTGGCCATATGCTTAATCGCTGCTCGAATCTCGCCCAGTGATATGGCACCCCCTAGATCCTTCCCGCTCTCTGGGTCCAGCCGGGGCAATCGAGCCGCCAACAGAAACTCGGCCAGGCCGTCAGGCTCCCCCTGCATGGTGTTGTCATACAACCCTGCATAATAACTAGCAAACTGCTTATTTATCCCCGTCTGAGAATAGACCGTGATTCCCCCTGCCTCGACCAAAGAAAGTATCGGGGCACCTCGGGCTGTCGGGGTCGCTAACCATGCCAGGAGGGATCCCACCTTATCTCTTTCCGCGTGCGCCCGGGTAAGATAGTCCTTATGATCAAAACAGCGAAGCTTCTCCACACACACCGCCACGCCCTCACGCGCCTCCACAACCGCAGCTATCTCGCCCTCCCCCGCCTGATGCGCGCGTTCAGCCGTCCGCAGTTGGGCCTCCGCCCCCTCAACCTCCTTCAGCAAAGTCTTCCGCACTCCAGCGGTGGATGATATACAAACCCCCCGAACAACAGCCTTAAACGCGTCCCATTCCATCGCCCGGCTCGACGCCGTTTCCGAGTTATTCCTAAAATACTGCTCTATGCATCCGCTAACCTCAGCCCGGAAAACCGGGTCCTCCAGCAGCAAGGGGTTTAGACGCCACGTAGGTATCGCCTGCCGCTGCCTGGACCATTGCAGCACCCCCATACAGGGGTTATGGTCCGAGATGGTTTTAGCCAAATATTCACTATGACGCATCAAAGTCTGAACATCTGGGGAGCACAGCACACTATCCAATCGGACATACAACTCGTGGGGGGCTGAGTAGAAGGAGTAATCCCTATCCATCGGGTGATGTGTCCGGCATGTGTCCACCAACCCCCAAGTGTCCTGCCAAGCTCGTCTACTATTGGTCACCCGACGGACCACCGACTGTGCAAGAGGCAGGTGGGACCGATCCAGCTCAACATCAATTACAGAATTAAAGTCCCCTCCCATCACCACCGTCCCCGTCAGATATGCCGCGAGCTGCCCCGACAGTCTGGACAAGAAGGCGGCCTGGTCTACATTAGGGGCATACACACTACAGAAGGCCATGTCCCTCCCATCCAATCGCCCTTGTACTGCCACAAATCTGCCCTCCGGGTCCACAAGCGTCGCCAACGGCTGGAAAAGAACTCCCGCCCTCACCCAAATCAGGGCACCCCGGGCAAACTTCGAAAAGGTAGTATAGAATAATTGGCCCCGCCAGCGCCGCTGCAATGCCTTCCCCTCCTAGCGATCTAAGTGGGTTTCTTGGAGGAAGGCTACCTAGACCCCTCTCCGTACCAAGTAGGCATGGACTTTATATCTCTTCCCCATAGAGGTGAGCCCCCTCACATTCCAGGTCAGAAATCTCAATTCAGGTGGGGTCCCCATCCCATCGCCTAACCAACCACCCTTTCCTGACCCTCCGAGGCACACTGACATTCCCCTGAAACCCCGCAACTCCCCAACTCCCCGAACGCCCTCCCTTCCCCAGAACAGGTGCTAAACCGCAGTTACCCATCCAAATACCACCCCAAGCAAAACCTAACACTCTGGTAGCCACCAGCGTCTCACAACGTCCGTGAGGGTGAGGTGGTGGCTCTGCGCCATACGGGCTTGTCGACTGTCCCCTTCTGTGCATCCGCGCCCAGTCTCTGCAAATCCTCCCCCGGTGTTCCTTGCCCCTCAGACCTCCCGCTCTCTCCTCCAGGCCCCCCCAATGATCCCCGCCCGCAATCCGTCGTCAGGTACCGGTCTCTCTCCCAACCCTGCAAAGCCAGGCCCGGGCCCCCCCCCTACATACATCTCCCGCCCTGCCCATGCCCCTCTTACTGCGCCCTGGGGAATCCCCGAACCTTCAAGCGTCCAGCAGTTCATCCGCTGTCCCTGGGGTCACGTCAGGCAGCAACTCCACTTCCCCGCCAGCACCATCCGAGAGGGAGGCCTCCGAGCCCCTCTTGGAGCCCGAATCCTCACTGGGCTGGGAGGCCGCGGCCCCCGATATCACAGAGACTGCCCGCAGCGCCGCCCGCCGCTCCAGCACCGTCTGGGACGCTCCCGGCGATCGGACCCCTGCCGTCCGTATCCTAGTGCGTCTGCTGCGACGGGCCCTCGTCAGGGTCCCCGACGGCACCTCCTCGTCCACATGTGCCGCAGCCCCAGTCCGGACCGATTCCAACCAACTCCAGGCCGCTGCGGGGTCGGTGAAGAAGGATGTCTTACCGTCCAGTACAACTCGGAGGCGGGCCGGGAACAATAGTGAATACTGCAGGCCCTCGCCCCGTAGCGCCTGCTTCACCGCCTGAAAGGAGGAGCGTCTGCGCTGGACCTCCATGGGGTAATCTGGATAGATAGAGACCGGGACATTGTCCACTTGATAGGGGCCCATGGTTCTAGCCTTCTGAAGAATAATATCGCGGTCCCTGTAGTGCAGCAGGCGGGCCACCACCGGCCTGGGAGGTCGGCCCGGATCCGGGGGCCGGGCCGGAACCCTGTGCGCCCTCTCCAGGGTGTAAAACTGCATAAGTCCCCCCGGCGCCACCACCTCCTTCAGCCAGGTCTCCAGATAAGTCAACATGTCTCCCCCTTCAATCTTTTCGGGCAGTCCCACCACGCAAATGTTGTTGCGGCGGTCACGCCCTTCCGCATCTTCGGCCCTCTTCTCCAGGATCGACACCCTCCGTAGAAGGTCCGCCGTCTGAACCTCCAATACCTTCTGCGCCGGAGCCACCAAGTCCAATGCGTCCTCTGTTTGCTTGACCCTGTCCGCCAGCTTCCTGTGGTCCGCTCGAAGCAGTCCCAGATCGGAGGACACCTGCGCAATGTCCGTCTGCAACGCCGCTCGGGTGTCCGCTATGGCCTGCAGGATTTGGTCCATCTGGCGTTGCTGGAGTCCCACAGCAGAGTCCGCGCGTGTCCCGCCATCCCGGTCACTGGCTGAATCGCCCACAGAGTCCGCCGGGTTCGCTCCCAGCTTGGGTCTTGGTTTGCCCATGCTCCCGGGTCAGGGAGCCCACCAGGGGGCCGCAAGGCAATCTACCTCCAGGACAAGTCCCCAAAGCAGTGGCTACGACGGAGCTCCTCACCAGCTACAGGGTGCCACGCACCCCTGCCTCCGAACGTCGATGACGTGCTCCCCGAGGGGCCCCAGCGATGAGATCCCGCACCGCTCCCCGATGACCGTCTTCTTTGCTGTGCGGTGAAACAGTAGCCGGCCCCACTGCAGGTCGCTGCCTTGTTCCCTCACTGCATCACCAAAGCAGGCACCGTCCTCCAGCCGTTCAGTCGGGGCTGCAGCCCAGGTCCAGCCAGTCCACCTCCTCTGTGGCTCCCACGGAGCCAGCCGTCCCCCTCCCGGTCTCCAGCCAGCGCCTCTGGGGTTCCTGCATCCACTCCGTCACCGGGGTCGCCGCCCCCTCCACGGGCCTCACTCAGCTCTTCGGGCCGCTGCCCCTCCTCTAAGCATCTGCAGCAACTGGGCCTGGCTGCGGAGGGGCTCCAAGCACCAAGCCTCTCCCCCCCGGCTGGGCTCCGACCCGTTCTGCCTTCCGCTGCGGCGGAGCCGCTACTTCCGGTTTCCCCCGCCGTGCGTGCTTCACCTCCGGGCGGCCCTCGATTCACTCTGGGCCGCGGCTGCACCCCTTCGCACAGGCCGCACAAAATGGCCGGCGGTGGCTCGCGCCCGCCACGATTCCTGTTGCGGCGCCAGCCCCCGGTGCCGCGCTCCGCTACGCCGTTCTCGGGGTCCGGACCAAGCGAGGCTGCCCTCCGGGATTCTCGGAACACCGGGGTCTACTGTTTGTGCAGGATTTCGGCTGGGCTGGATGCGGAGCTCTTTGCTCACGCGTCCATGCCCGTCGGCAGCCAAGCCACGCCCCTGCTATGATTCAATGATGTAGATGTTCCTACTACGATGGGCAAAGAGGTGGCACCTTAGGAAACACCAGCTCATTATATGGTGACGAAAGTAGGGCTTCACACTATCCTATGGCTTACAAATTGGCACAAGGTCACTGAGAAAGAAGGTGCATTGACATTTACATGCTATGTCACATTTAATTTGAGAGTCCTAGATCATTTGAGGGGAATGTTTGTGATAAAAACCATTGCCTAGATTCACACAGTTTGAAGCGCTTAGTGCATGGGAAAAGGGAGCACATGTAAAAATTAGAGACCAATGAAAATGGAAAATGACAAAAGCAATGCGTACATATACAAATGCGAGAGGAAATGTACCACAGAGGATAATGAAAGTAGATATGATTGAGGGAGCAAGATTATACCCTGCATTGGTGACTGGAGGAAATGAGATGTTGGAAAGAGAAGCAGAAAAGACAGAAAGGGAAAAGGGCCTGGAGACCGTGATAGTGATGCTAATGCCAGATTGTTAGATGGATTGCTGGTTGAACGTCCACCTCCATATAGCCAGTCAGACCTTGGGAACAGGGGGGAGACCAGATACCACTAGTAGTACTGGAAATGCTTCAGCACCAATGGTTCCTGACCCAGGTGTCGTGGGAATTATATCAACAGGGAATATACACATCACTGTGAGAGGACATGAGAACGTGTGACCCTGAAGCCCCAGAAAATTGTAATCCTAGTTCTGTTCCAAAGGTTCCGGATGCCCTTACAGAACCGGTCACCATTTGGACCCATTTTCCCCCTCTACAATCCGAATTCTGTTGGGCTTGAGACTCAGAACGTCTGCAGCCTTAGAGGGAGGGACGCCACAGCAAAGAACATAAATTTCCAAAACCATGTTTGCTCCATTGATTCCAATGAATGCAATTCCCCCCTGTGCAGTTACCGCACATGCATTTGTAGCCCAGACTGAGTAAGGATCTGTAGCTCTTTTCCTGGCTTGCCAGGTCTGGATTCCCCTGTATGAGAAACACTTCTTAGAGTAGGTAAAAGCACACCCAGAGAAACTGTTAACATGCAGAAGACACTTGAGAGTCATCACATATTTGACGTTTTGGACTTCGAAACCTGGTTGAAAGAACATAATACTAGAGTCAGACCACTGAATCAAGTCAGGAAGACTATTCAGTCTGCTATAAAGGTGGATTTAGTGATGTGCTTACATTGAAGACTGAATTGAATGCAATGATAAGTGGAACTTTTGAACTTTAACGAATAGACTCTTATCAGCAGGGTGAATTGTTCAAAAGTAAAGATGTTACTAGAAGGGCAAGACAAGCACATGGAAAGTTGTCTGAATTGGCTGGTAGGCATGATGTTGACATGGAACGAACTAAGGGGTTGCAGAAAAACCACTCATTCAGTGATCAGGATTTAGAGAACCTGAGAGGACGAGGACTTAAAATGCAAATTCAGGAGCTCATATTATGCATTTGAATTTGGAGCACATTAGAGAGATGGGCTAAGAGAAAGGCTTCTAAAAGTATACTGGTAGAACCTGGAGGAGACAAGGGAGTGGTGGTCCAAGCCTTTCCCTTGCAGGAAGTGCCAAATGGAGGATATGTACATGTGCCTTGGAGTAAAGGTGATCTTGCAGCTTTTACAAATGACTTCCCGAAGTTGAGGAAAAAACCTGTAGATTGGTACAAACCGGTTGATCATTTTGTGAAAATATAGAAGGCACTGTGGATTGATCTTAACAGGCTATTTGAAATTTTGTTTCATAATGATTTGTGGTTTGCATGTAAAATAGCTACAGAATGGCCTGAAGGTGAGCACCGAGAGAGCTCCAGTGATGCATGGTCTGTCACCATAGTTATGAAGCCATACTACCAGGTGATTACATGGTTAAAGACTGAGGTGGCTCCACAGGCTTTTGACTGGGTTGAGATTTTTATTTATTTATGTGTTTTATAGAGCACAAACTTGACCCGTTAAGGTATCGGAGCGCTTTACAGAGAAACATAGGCATGTACAGAGTATGCATATCATCATCCAGATACGGATCGAGTAGAAGAGGGCAGGGTGCAGGATACATAAGGGAGATAGAGCACGTATTTACAGATTAAATATCCAAGTACTCAAGATGAGATAACATAATTATAGATTGCGTTAATCACTGTTCGTGACAGGTCCCACATTTCTGCAGGAGTGAGGTGGATAATCCAAAAGGAGGAAGTAGATGGCCGTAGATCAAGGCTGTAGTGGAGATAGAGGCACGTTTAAGCGTGAAAGTTGTCCATAAGGAATGTTTTGGCATCCTTTTTGAAGCGAGACAGAGAGGGGATTCTTCTGATATCAGGAGGGAGAGAGTTCCAAATTCTAGGAGCAGCCCTGGAGAAGGCTCGGATGTAAGTTTCCCCCCACCCCCCCTCCCCGAAAGCGTGCGGGTTGGAGCAGGAGGTCTCTGGTCGATCGGGAGTTTCTGATTCCTCCGGAGATCCCAAGTTTTTGCCTCAGATATGCAGGGGAGTTGGAGTATAAGGCTTTGTGCGTGATGCATGCTACTTTGAGCTGTATTCTTGCCTCCAAGGGGAGCCAGTTGAGAGCTTTCAAGTGCGGGGAAATATGGTCGAATTTCCTCGTGCCGGTGAGTTCTCTGGCAGCCACAATGAGGCAGGCTTTTAGAGGTGCCAGGGAGACCTTGGGTAGACCCGAGAGGGTAGAACAGCCATACTCCAGTCTAGATATGACAAGTGCTTGGACTCCCATTTTTAGGTCTGGAGCGTCGAGGAAGGGTTTCAATTTCCTAAGGTAGCTCAGGTGGAATCTGGCTGATTTGGCCATTGAGTTGATGTGGTCACGCATGTTCAAGTTGCTGTCGAGAGTGATTTACAGGGATTTGGCAGAGTCCACGATGGTCGGTGGGCAATTCAAGGCTGTGATAGCCTTAATCCATGATTTAATCTCAGGGTTGGTATTGGGTGGGGCGATCAGGAGAAATTCTGTTTTCTTTACGTTAAATTTGAGTTGATTGGATGCGAGCCATTGGACGGTGTGTTCCAAAGCATCGTTCAGGGACAGGATCTCTTAGAGAGATGAGGTTTTGATATATATCTGAGTGTCATCAGCGTACATATGATAGGATATATTAGCAGTGCGTAGAACTTCGGTAAGCGGTTCCAGGTAAAGGTTGAAGAGGGTGGGGGACAATGTTGAACCTTGCGGAACTCCGACCGGGGATGGTGACGATAGGATGCCGTTGATGAGGAATCTCTGGGACCGGTTTTGGAGGAAGGATCTGAACCATTCTAGAACAGTGCCATCCAAGCCCATCCTGAGTTTGAGGCGTTCGAGTAGTTTTACTTGGTTGACCGTGCCGAAGGCCGAGGGTAGGTCCAGGAGGATGAGGAGACAAGTTTCGCCTTGGTCGAGAGCTTGGAGAGCGTCATCCACGATGTGAAGCATAGTGGTTTCAGTACTGTGCCCTGGTCTGAATCCGGATTGGAAGTCGTCGAGTAGGTGGAAGTTGTTGATGTGTTGATTTAGCTGCTGCTGCAGCTGCACACATTTCTCCATCACTTTGGCTAAGAGGGGGATGTTGGAGATGGGTCTGAAGTTGTCAGGGGAGGCTGGATCCAGCGATGCCTTTTTCAGAATGGGAAGGACTTGACCGGCTTTTAGAGGGTCTGGCAATGTTCCCTGCCGTAGAGAGGTGTTAATTCTTGTAGTCCAGCTAGGATTAATGGATTGGGCGACGGCAGCTAGGCAGTTGGAAGGGAGCGGGTCATTAAAATGGTTATTGGGTTTTAGGGATGATAGGATTTTGGACACTGAGTCGTCGTCGTAGAGTTTGAAGTCAGACCAGATTGATAGGACAACCCCAGAACTTAAAGAGACAATTCATGCATACTATGAGAGGTTATTGCAAGTTTTGAAGCAATACAGTGGAATAGATATGCTTGAACCCAAGGATATGAGACTGTTTGTGACGGTTGCATTCTGAGATTAGTCTGATGATTCAACAGCAACTGATTTGTTGTTTACAGAATAAGTCTGTTGACAAAATTCTGCGTTACGCTAAGTACTGCAGTGATGAGATTGAGATGAGGCATAAAAGGATGAAGGAAAAATTTATGTTGGTCTATATGAAGGCTGCTCAAAGAGGTGAGGTTCAGCCCTATGTAGGGACTGCTGTCCCCATGTCAGGAACATACCAGTAAGGAGTTCAGGTGCAACAAGTGGAGGAATGCAGGGACAACGAAGAGGCAGGGGTGTCCCAGTAGATCCAAAGACAGGAGTTGATGTCGCTATCCTAAAGAAGACCAGCCTGTGTCACTATTGTAATCGGGTGGGGCATTGGAAGCGTGAATGGTGCCTTAATCCTGCAAATCAAGATCAGAACGGGGGATTTAATCAGTCCCAGGGCAATGTTTTACGGCCTCAGAATGTGCCTAGACAGAGGTCTCATAATATGGGAGAGACTCGAGGTCCTGTGATGCAGGTGCCACAGCCTTTGATGCCACCGCAAGCCTTGCAGTATGTATCTTATAATGCTCCATTCCAGCAATATCATATGTTTGAGGCTTTCAATGACTCCAGCACCGACCCGTCGTTATGACGGTGCCTGAGAGGAGAGGAAGACTGTACACTTGGTCTTGGAGGTAGACCAGAGTGGACCATATGTCGATGCTGAAGTAGATGGCCAAAATGTCACCTTTTTAATTGACACTGATGCTACCCACTCTACTGAGAGAACAGCAGAGGTTCCCAACCTACCCCTCTCAGTACAACCAATCAAAGATGTGGGTGTTGCAAATAAAAGGATGTCAAACCCCTTGAAGAAAGAGATACCTGTGAAGATGGGGACATTTGAGGATAACCATCAGTTTGTGGTGTGTGACTCGAGTTCTGTATGTTTATTGGGACGCGTTTTGTTGTGAAAGTTAAATTATACTATTTATTTTGCACCGAAGGGCATTGAGTTCCAAACAAATGATGAGGCAATCACTTAAAAATTGGCAAATCAAAACTTTACCGTTTTATTGTTCCCCTTGCTAACAGTTGAGGACTACCTGCTAGATCTCAGACACAGTGGCAGAAGTGGTTTGGGATTTTACTGGAAAAGACATTGGGCTCATTAAAGGAGTTGAGCCAGTCTGTATACATATTAAGCCCAATGCTGAATTCTAGAGAACACAACAATACAATCTGAAGCCAGAGACTATTAGTGGGATCACGCCTGTGATTGAATCAATAATTGAACAAGGCATTTTGAAAGAGATCCTGTGGAGCCTAGGTAAACTCCCATTATGGGCTTACAGAAGCCTAGCGGCAAGTACCGTATAGTGCAGGATCTCCGCTCAATAAACAGTGTAGTGGTTCCTTGTTGCCTCGTGGTACTAAATCCATCTGTAATATTTTTAAATTCCATAATCGTTCACTTTCATTGATCTTTGCCATGCATTCTTTCAATCACCTTGCATGAAAACAGTCCATTTTTGTGTGTGTTTCTGCTGGGAGATCATGTGTTAACATGGTATCGTGTCCCACAAGGGTATATATGGAGAGTCTATCCATTTCTAACCAGATTCTAAAGAACCTTGAGTCTTTGGTCATGTCCTGTAATTCGTCCTGGTGCAGTATATCGATGACCATCTGGTTGCATTGAATACTCAGGATGCTTGCAGAAATGATACCATTGCTTTGCTGAACCATTTGGCTGAGAATGGACATAAAGGGTCCTCGAGTAAGTTGTAGTACTGTATGAAGGAGGTCCTATATTTGGGACATCGGATTGCGAAGGGAGTCAGAAAGGTGTCATAGGAAAAGATATTGGCGATCATGCAAATGAATCTGCCACACACTCAGAAGAAAGTGAGAATATTCTTGCGAATGGTGGGTTATTGTCAACAGTGGATACTAAGCTTTTCCCTAGTGGCGAAGCCTCTGCCGAGGTTGACACACAAGAATGTGTCCGATCCAGAGACTTGAGATTATGATTGTTTGAATCCATTCCTGGAGTTGAGAGAGTCTGTCGTTCTGTGCTGTGTATGCCTAACTACAGCAAAGCGTTTTTGCTCTTTTGCCATGAAAGAGAGGGCTGTGCTCTCTCAGTGTTGACTCAGAACCATGGAAGTGATTGTAGACCAGTCGCATACTTCTCAGCTACTTTAGATCCAGTAGCGTCTGCATTGCCCGGATGTCTCACATCTGTTGCTGCAACCGGTGTCAGACTGGAAAGCTACAAAGGCATCGTAATGGGTCAACCACTACCTGTTTACGTTCAACTTTCTGTGGAACTTCTGTCAATGAGAACACGCACCCAACACTTGATCAACAGTAGGCTTACACGCTATGAACAACTAATCGTAGCAGCTGAGAACATCACACTAAAGCGTTGTTCCATATTCAATCCTGCTATTCTGTTAACCATACCTCATTGTGATGGGGATGAAAATGAAAGAGTGCATGACTGTCATGATGTCCCTGAACTATGCACCAAGCCACATCCTGACATTGTGGACGAGCCACTACTGGAGTCTGACCAAATCCAGTTCGTGGATGGCTCTGGTTTAAGGGAACCTGAGGGCTGCCTATGCTGTTTGTACTGTTTCAGGAGTGGTGAAAGCTGCTTGGCCTCAAGGAATATTCTCCGCACACATAGCTGAATTGATGACCCTTATACAAGCATGCTGTGTTTCAGACCAGCTGAGGGTGACAATCTTTACTGATAGCCAGTATGGCTTTGGTGTGGTGCATGATTTCTGACAGTTATGGTCTCAGAGGGGTTTTATGACCTCATCATTGTCCCCCATCCGCAACAGAGGTTGTAAGAAAAATGTTGGAGGTCTTACAGATGCCTCGGGGGATTGCCGTTGTCAAGTGGCCTGCTCACTGCAAGGGAAACGATTGTTACTCTTGGGAATTGATATTCTGCTGAAGTTGCATGTTACTGCGCATTGAATGCTTTCATTTTCAACTGGGAGTACTTTAATGAGCTGACAGACGAGACCAATGTACCTGCTGATCACAGTTGCCTATACTTGGGATGAAGTGAAGAGGTTACTAGAGGGGGTTTCTGAGTAGGAGCAATCGGGTTGGATCAGAGCGGGGTGTGTACAGAGAGACAATGATAATTGGGTTTCAGATGTTGCTTAATAGTTTGTTACACCTGATGGTAAGACATTCACGGACTAACTCCTGTTGGAAGAGATGCGACTGTGAGATCGTTCGGGCAAACATGGTTCAATCTGAAGTTCCGAGTGATTGCTGAGGCGTTGTGCCACAGGTGTGTGACATGTCAGCAAATGAATGTGGGAAAGAGGACTGCAAGTACTTTGAGCCACATAGGGAGTTCAGGAGGACCATTTAATAGGCTGCAGATGGCCTTTGTCGAGATGCCTGTGTGTAATGGACTGAGAGATATCCTGGTGGTGGTGTGCATATTTTCTCGCTGGGTGAAAGCGTATCCTTCTAGAAGATGTGACCGTCTCACTGTAACTGAGTTACTACTGAGGGAACTTATTTCGAGATTCTGATTTCCAACTATTTTAGATTCAGACCGAGGATCTCATTTTATTAATGAGATTTTGTAATTGTTATGTACAGCTTTACAAGTGGAACAGAGACTACATTGCAGTTATCGATTTGAGGCTTCTGGCATGGTTGAACAGATAAATGGTACTTTGAAATCCAGGTTAGCTAAAGTATATGCTTTGACGGGGCAGAACTTGTTCGCAACGAAGATGGCTGCCTGAATTGTAAGCTCTGCGTAGCCATCCCATTATCCTGCATTAATCCTGCATCTGCGAGGTTCACCTGATCAGACTCGCGCTGCCACCGGTTCCGGAGCGCCTCGGGGACGATACACCTCCAATAACGAGCGAGTGAACCGTGGCTGTCGGTTGAGCCTCTGTCCTGGGCCGCGATCCCTGGACTGCCTTAGCGAAGGGGTGGCGACCCAAGACCCAGCGGCTGTGTGGTCCTTGGGCGATTCTGGCGCCGGAGTGCGTGCATCGCACCTTCTTAGGGTTGGTGGCGGCTGTGGCGCATTCCCCTGCCGAGACGGGGGTGTTCCTGTGATATCCAGCCCCCCGCAGTGACGACTGAGTGTGGATAGCTCTGTGGGCCTGAGTAGCGGGCCGACGGTGGCGTGGGTCCGGTGCCGTTCCTAGCGGACGCTTGCTCCCTTGGTGAAGACGCGGGGGCCAGGACAGCTCGGGGCAGTGCCCTGCAGCCACCCCTGTCAGAGCGGCAAGGCCGATTGAAGTTCCCCGGTTGCAGTGAGTGAGGCGGTGGGACTGCATGCTCGGCGGGGGCGCGGCTGGCGGGGCCGGCCCCTTAGAAGCCTCCAGGCACTACAACTTGACAGACGCCCGACATAGAGCTGGCGGTGGCCTAGGAGAGATACAGTTTGGGGACAGAAGCGACACTGGAGAGGCTTGGAGCGCTGCGTGTCCCACAACACTAGCGGACATAAGTGGCAGGACGCTAGGAGAATGCGCCCTGAGTGGATTGGTTGAATCTACGGTGCTGGTGTGGGGCTCTTGATGACGGGGGTTCCATCTTGCGAACACTACTACGCGACTCACGCTGCCTGAGAAGACGCCGATGACAGCGGCGGAGGGCAAGATTTGAGTTGTGCACGCCGGGAGAGGCCGGTTACAAATCCTAGCACCAGTATACCCCACGGTGCGTGCCCGTGCAGGACGTTGCCGAGAGTGCCGGTGACCCCTGGTCGTGGCTGGGAGGGGTGCCGCGGGCAACGGTGACTCGCAGGGAAGGCAGATTGAAACCTGAGTGCAGCCCCTGACCGTCTTTGATTCCCTGGTCGCCTGAGAGGCACGTTAAAACGTGAAGCTTGGTGGTGGTGGTGGTGGTGGTGGTGGTGGCGGCAGCGGTGACGGACGGCAGCTGCTCTGTGGTGGAGCACATCTGAACCACCGCGGCGCCCCCGGCTCGCTCTGTGCAATATACTGGACAGATGCAGCGTGCTGAAGTGGAGGTTACCCCCCGGAGGGGACTGCCTGGCGGCAGCTTCTCTGCTGGCTTGACTGCTGAACGCAGGTCACTTGTGCGTGTTGAACACCAGCCACGATGGGAAGAGTGGACAAGACACTTTTTTCAAAGGAGAGCTAAAGGGAGAGAAAACACCTCGGAAGATGGGAACAACGCGCAGGTACAGACCCAGGAAGAGGCTGAAGGAGACATCCGCGCCATGCTTGTGGCAATGGAGAAGGACTTGCAGAGCAGCCTCTCTACTCTGGGGACTAAACTGGACTCCCTCTCATACCGGATGGACAGAATGTCAGAACGCATGGACAAGCATGCAGAAAGGCTGGATTTGTCTGAATACCGGATCACAAAGGTGGAGGAAGCATAGACATCACTGGACACGGACCACAAGCAAATGGGTCCGTGCTCATTTGCTCGGACCCAAGGTTGAAGACCTTGCAGGACAAGATTGAAGGACAAGATTGAAGACCTTGAGGCGAGATCCCGCAGGAACAACTAAGGATCACGGGCCTTCCGAAGTCGGCCCAGACCGGCAACATTGAAAAATTTGTTGAGAAGTTGCTGGTAACACTACTTGGAAGTGAAACATTCTCTCCCATATTTGTGGTGGAGAGAGCACACCGCTCTCTGGGCCCTCGTCCTGTCCCTGGTCCTCCCCCGAGGCCGATAATAGTGAAACTGCTGAATTATTGCTACAGGGACTCGGCGCTGAAGATAGCCAAAGAGAAACAGTTGTTACAGTACGAGGGATCCAGTATTTCTTTATACCCGAATTTCACGATTCAGGTGCAGGAAGCGCGCAAACAGTTTGCGCCGCTGAAGTGCCAACTGCGAGATCTAAATTTGGACTACGCCATGTTGTACGCGGCGAGACTTCGCGTCAGTCGGCAGGGCCAGTCAAGAATTTTTACAGATCCCAAAGTCCTACAGAAGACCCTGAAGGAGTGGGCTAAAGAGAAGCGTAGCAGCCTGGAGAGGAGTTCCTTGGAGGGGGCGACTGGCAGCCGACTGGACGATCTGGACTGATGACTGGACTGCAAGTGCTACAGATAAGAGGACTATTTTTGGGGGAGGCCAGTGGGGAAAGGTATGGGGGTTGTTGGATTATAAGGGAGTGAACAGCTAATTTGAGAGCACCACAGAAACAGTTGTACTATAGACTCACCTGCAGAGCGGTTAGCTCTTAATGGGACTTGCGATTTGATCCTGTTGGTGTGAAAAGATAAAATGAGGCGGGTGGCGGGGGTGTTCTATAGCAGATGCATTCAATTGGCTTGATGGTGAGCGGAGATGGAACCCGGTCTGGTACGGTCATTTTGCCCTGCTAGATGGGCAACATCTGCTTCACACACCTTGGAAGTTGTACTGAGGTGGGAGGGTTTTTTTGTACAGTTCTTGCCTGTTTTGGGTTGTTTATTGTTCAGATGGTGAGCGGGGAACTTTTTGTGGCACATCGTCTAGGCACAGTTGGGGTATGCTTGACGTGGGTGGGGTTTGAGACCAAAGCAGTATGGCAATTTTCATGTTGTGACCATTGCAGTGTTCGGTGCACACACAATCTATATGTCTAGGTGGCAGATCGAGTGATGCAGACATTACACACCCCCATGACAGCCCTTAATAGGTTCAGTACTGTCACTGCTAATAACACGGTTCGAGCCCTCACATGGAATGTGCATGGCCTCAACGACCACAGAAAACTCAGAAAGGTCCTGGCCTACTTGGCGAGGCACGAAATAGATGTTGCGCTATTGCAAGAGACACACCTTTCCCTCAATAGTCCTATGCTGCGCAGTAGGGGACTGCTGTTACAGGTGCATTGTCCCATGCACGTCTCCTTCCCTGTCCACCTTGATTTGAACACATATCAGCAGAGTAAATGGTAATATAACACTGGTATCTTGTAGAAGGCATCCTGTTAATGTATGGATTTCTTCCATTTCAACTCATGGAATACCATCCTGTTCATATATGTGTTTACTGTAAATGATGTTCATGTATTATGTCATGTTCTTAAACTGTGGCTCTATCATGCCTTAAGTAATAGAATAATGTGTAGTTATTCTGTGCAAACCCTGGGCCTGAAAGACAGTTGGGCCACACCCAGGACCACACCCAGCAATCCCTGGGCCTGAAAGACAGTTGGAAGCCACACCCGGTTTGCCACAAACCCTGGGCCTGAAAGACAGTTGGGCCACACCCAGGACCACACCCAGCACCTGCTTAGGAGCCTATTTAAACCACTCCCCTTCACTATTCAGTGCTTGGCCTCGTTGCTTCAACACACTTACCTGGCTCCAGCTTTTCCGATCGTCATCTCCTGCTTGACAGCCTTGCATCAGCAATTTCCTGGCTTCCTGGTTCTGGGCTGAGTCTCCGGTCCGACGTCTTCTTCCGTGTCGTGTTCCCTAAAAAAGAAGTGCACAGAGAAAACAAGCTTTAAGTTATTTTTTGGAAGACAACTATCCCACGGTGAGTCTGCTTACATTAGAACTTGGAACATTTGTTTTAGAACTTGAAACATTGCTCTTTGAACTGCGCATATTTTTTTTTTGTACTTAGGAGTCTAGAAGAAACCTCAAGCCACTATCCAGTTACATTCCTGTTTATGGTATCCTGTGAATACTCAAGCCCTGGTCCCCCTGAAAGAAGACCGCTGGAATCTTCTCTTGTCATCCCAACCCCTTTCTCCCCCCTGAGACTACCGGACTGATCCTAAATTATATCTTGGTATCACGCTGCTAGTTTCTAGAGGGATTGGGGACCTGTCCTCTCATCGTTCACATCGTCATCAAGGTGCAACAATCTGGAACACAGGTGAGTGCCTTGTAACAGAAGGCCAAGGACACCAATTGTTTCATCTTGATAACGATTCAGTATGGAAGTCCCAGATCAAACAGCGCAGTTAGCAGACATCATTAGAAAATTACAAGAAGAAATGCAGCAAATAAAACAGGAAAATCATACACTGAGAGAGGAATAATTAAAGAGTAGAGCAAGCTTTACACAATGGAGAGACCCCGAAGAGAACGACCCTCGCCCATTCATAGCGCCAACTAGATTTGGTCAAAGTCCTGTAGCAGCAACAGGTTTTAGTCCTCAACGTCTTGATCAAAATATCCAGGTAACAGTGGTTACACCAGGTCCAGTTCCCCTGGCTAACCCTGTGCGTTTTTTAGGTGATACTTCCCGGTTTGCTTCATTCATGAGTCAGTGTCAGTTGCATTTCTTATGTAAGCCGCAGGTTTTCCCATCTGATACTGAGAAAATAGCATTTATTATTTCTTACCTAGGTGTGGTGTAGCCGCAAATTGGACAATACCCTTAATAGAAAATGATGATCCCCTTTTACACAACTACACTCGGTTTAAAGATGCCATGTCCCGCCTCTTTGCACGTCATACGTTCATTCAAGCTAGTGACAACGAACTTTTAAATCTGAGACAGGGTTCTAAGGACCTCATTACTTACATGACCACCTTTAATCGCCTCTTATCTGAAACTCATTGGCCCGAAGAGAAACGTGTTTCTCTTTTTTATAGAGGTTGAAGAGACGATCCAAAAGACTCTTTAGCCTATATTGTAAACTTACTTGATGATTACTCTGAATTCTTGGATTTGGTGGTAAAGCTAGATCACAGACTTGGAGAAAGAAAACACGACAAACCCCGATTTGACACAAGACTCATTTCAATAAAGCCTGAGAAAAAAGATGTTGACCACAAATCAGAACCCATGCAAATAGGAGGTCTTAAAGGCCCAAAGACTGCAGAAGAGAAAGATAGACGTAGATAAGGAAATCTTTGTCTTTATTGTGGCAAAGCAGGGTACTTTGCTCGAGAGTGCCCAATAAAACCCCAAAAGAAAAAAGCGATAGCTAGTTCACTTTCAAATTCCATTGAGTCAGAAAACTAAATGTCTCAAAGGATGCAGAGATCGCTCCTTTGGGAAGTGATGACATCAAGATCTCTCAATATGCTACAAACACCATTAATCGTGTCCCTCGCCATATGACTATATGACTTACTGTTATTATTTCTGACCCACAAAGGTATAGTTTGTCTGTTTTAATTGATTCTGGTGCTACAGGGAACTTTTTTGACATAGCCCTGGCCAAACAATTTGGCATCCAATCCATTCCAAAAGCAGAACCAGAGCCTGTAAGGGCAGTTGATGGCTCTGCCTTGTCCTCTGGTTTGATTTGTTTCCATACCCCGCCTTTGATACTTGTTGGAGAAAATGGTCATACTGAGCAAACCACGTTTGACCTTATTGATACCCAGTCCTGGTTTGCAATTTTGCCACAGACCAGAGCCGTCAGCAGAGAGGAGCGGAGGAGTCATCGGAGTCAGCGGAGTAAGCGGAGGGAAAAAACAGCAGCCGTGAAAGTCGCCGCAGTTGGGAATCTGTACCCCCGCTCCCAAGAAACTGGTGAAAAAGCAGCGGAACCGGCGGAATCGGTGAACCGGTGGGGAATTCCGGGGGAACCAGGTGAAACGTGTTAGCTTTAGATTCTGGTTCCTCGGACGCCCTTGCCCCGGTGGGGCTCACAGCGGCAGCGGAAAACGGCGGAAACCTGCGTGCTAAGTGCGACTGGGCTTAGCAGAGGCTCAGCGACTTTTTAGACTTTTTAGACTTCACGCTCCCTGGGCCTTACACCAGCCTCACACAACCTCCTACAGCTAGCTGCCTGCCTGCCTGCTGGAGGTTTAACCCAGTGGCAGTGTTACCCGATTACCTGACTTCTGCCCCTGTTGCTCCTGTGGTGTTTGGTAGCCACGCACCCCCTCATTGTTCAGTGGCAGCATACAGCAGAGAGCAGGATAGTGAGCAGCAGTTTCAGAGAAACAGCAGCTGCAGCAGCAGCGGGAGCCACAAATCCCCAATAAGGAAGGAGCAGGAGCAGGGAGCTGCAGGGCAAGCAAGGGGCAGGATCGGACCACCTCTCCTACCTGCTTTTACTTTTCGTGCCGCTCCGCACCAGGGGCATAAGGAGCTACAAGGGGATACAAGGGGCCACAAAGCTACAAAACTATAAAGCAATACAACTACACAAGAGCCACAGAAGTGGGGAGGCCACGGAACTGAGAGGTGAGCTGGACAAATAGAAACTTTTTCCTTCTCTTCCCTCCTCTCTCCTCTCTCCTACTCCTTTCCCGTTCGACTGATACAACTTTAAGGCTGAGAGCTCATTTCCCCAGACTTGTACATCCACTGCAGAAGTCCTCCATATTGCTCAGTACTGTACATTTGATCCTCAATCTACCAAGCAATCTCAAATTTTCCATTTTTACTCACAGTTAGTCATTCACTTGACATAATAGGAGGCAACTAAGTCAAGCAGCCAGAGACCCTGAATCCATCGGAAAAGCTGGTATACACTTAAGAAATCCAGTCATTTACCTTCAAGCACGGTCTGCAGAGCAGTACAGTCAGTACTGTCAGACCAGCTCAAGCAGGTGAAGCAGATTAAGCGGCGGCAACCAGAAGCCCTATTCTCGCACTATCCTCGCCCCCCTTCTAGCTCTAAACTTCACCTTTTGCGGGCTGAAGTGGGTTTTCTCTACCTTCGGGGTGGCAACAGTCCGAATGAGATCAGGTAGGATAAGGGAAGAGATGCCGCCATTGCCATCCAAGCCCAGGCGGGGGAGAGAAAAAAAGCAAACCCACGCCCAGTCCAGCTCAGTGCCTGCGCTTATTAGCTGGAATCAAGAGCAAGACCGCGCGCAAGATCAAGCAATAGTAACAGAGCAAGAGCAAGAGCTCAGTAAGGGTATGAAGCAGTGCATTTCCACCACCGCCATCAATGCTACTCGTTTTAACCAGCCCAAGATCTATACAAAGTTTCACTTCCTAAAAGATATTGGGTCAGCGCTGTGTTCAAGCAACGCCGCACTTACAGGATTACAATCTCCTATGCTGCCTATGCAACTCAATGTTTCAGCACAAGTCTGCAAAGAGGATTTACACCTGGAAAATCAATCGACTAAACAACTGTCAACCAGCCTTATAACACAAGAAGGGCCTACGATGGCTCGATTGGACACCTCTGCTTCCACACCAACAGTGACCCCAGGGTCAACGAGCAAGAGGCCAAGAACAAGCCCGAGCCATCAAGGGCGGTCCCTAGGGTTTCCAGGGGTTCAGCCCGTGGACCAAGTGCTAAAACAACTTTTAGAAATCGTGGAAGCCCCAAAACCAACGCAGAAGGGTGGCGTGGAACTTGGGAAACACTCTGCTAACGAACGTGACACAGAGACCCCAGAGACCTCAACCACAGAGAAAGAAGAATTAAAGAGTGCTGTAACTATCACTGGCCATACTAGTATAAATAACAGCTTATACTTTGGTAATCTCAGTGACGTTAACATCAATCTTAGCACGGGTAATGATCCGGGTAGTGGAAACCCAAGTGGAAACCCAACAGCAAACCCCTCTTTAAACTTACATCAAAGAAACGAATCGGAGGATTTAGGGTCAACAGATACAACTTTGATCGGGGAAAGGAGGACGACCACGATCACGACTGCGTCACTGACAAATACAAGCACACTACAATCTGACTCTCAAGAGCATGAGCAGGATAACAACCCAGAGGTATACCAACCAAACTCAGAAGACGCACCTGGGCAAGGGCAGTCCAGTCCCCAAAACTCCTCTAATAACCCAAGCAGTATAAATCAGACGAATTTCATCGTCAACGAATCTGAATTGGCTAAGGCACAAAACATCAGCGCTTGGGACTCTTTACTGAATACAATTCAACTGGCCGTAAACGCCTTGCAATTTCAATCAGAAAAAATGGAGATTCAGTTTACACTACTGAACACTCTGGCCGTCTTCACCGCTGGCATAGATGAAAAACTGGGCAACCTAAACAGCCTGATCATAAGAGCTCAAACAACTTCTAATTTCAAATGCAATTGCGATCAGGTTGTTGAAAAATTATCTACTTTACCCTTAATGCTCAATAGCATGCTAACAGAGATTAAAAGTGTAACGACAAAAGCAACAACGACAAACATAAAACACTTGCAGGTGGTCTCAAACATCGCGGAGGGACCTGAAACTAACTGTCTAGCAGAAACTCAACAGCAGGATAATGTCACTAATGCAACGGCAAAGGCTACCTCTAATGTTTTCAAAAATGGCGATGAACCAAAACTAAATGCTAAACAGCGCCGCCAACAAAAAAGGAAAGGCCGGAATCAAAAGACAGACAAAAGTACGTCTTCCTACTACCCCATCTTCGCCTATCCGCACGATAGTCACGCCAACTATGAAAACATCCCAGACACCACAAGCAGTCCATCAACACACGATTTTTCTCTTGCGAATACTTTAGAACAATCCCTGTAACTTGAAAGTTCTCAAAAGCTGAAACTGCGCACCTGCCCACACGTAAACAAAGACAAGTTAAATCAAATAACAACTACGTCAATCTCACAACAAGAAGAAGGGAGAAGTCAAAGAGACCCAACTGATCCAAAAACAACAAAAAACTTGGTGACAACTCAAAAAAAACAACAAAAATAGAGCTCCGACCAAAGGAGCTCACCTTGGACAGCCCAAAACAAATATATGCGATCAAAAGAAAAGGGTAGTCCTCTGTGTGCATCTATACAGGACAATTTAACTCAACATAACCGGATACCAATACAAAACCAAGGGGAAATAAGGGACGTCCAGGGAAGGGAAGCAAGGCCTGAAAGGCTAACACAGGAGCTACTACCAACTGAGTCCAAGCACCAGGAGCAAGCCAACGAATGCACCAGTTTTAGGTCACCGGATAACAAGGCACAATCCAGACGGGGAGGAATAACACACACAAACCCAACTTCTGAGTCACCCTTAGGAAATCACAGAACTGAGGCTGCAAGTAATAAGGGGGAAATACAGTATAAAGCTATTATTAGTGGTCTGTTTCAAACTGATCAAACAGATAGAACAAACCCAATGCACTTGGAAACACAAAATATAACGCAAGAGCCAACAGTTCTGGTTTTTCAACCAAGATATGTCTCTCGGGGTTCTAAGGATATACTTAATTGCGGCAATATCTTAAAATTCTTTAAAGCAATTCCAACTTTAGCTGTGATAAGATCAATGGATCTAATATCCATAGAGTTTATAAACACCAATAATCCTCAATCAATGGAAGCAACAAAACAACATGGACCTCTAGCGGAACTGTAAAACTAATCCAAGCTGAGCTACATGTCTTCAAAAAATGGGGCATCGAGATACTCCCATTTCAAAATCCAGCATACCCGACACCATTAATAATTACAGAAGGCACAGGTCAACAAGCGGATGATATACTACCAACCAGTATCCTCAAGGGCGCCCGTGGGAGATCTCGCCAAAGGAGCATTGACGATTACAGGCACCAACAGGAACTAACATCACAACCACGGGCTCCACTAGACCAGGTTCATAAAATGGAAGCAATATCATGCACTATAAATAGACGCCCAGAGCAGGACTGACCAGATCAACAAGCCGGCTGAAAATGCCTTTCCTTAAAGTCTGCTCTTGGAACATAAACGGCTTAGCTGCCAAAATAACTGACCCAGACTTTTTAAACTATATCAAGGCCCACGACATAATACTATTCCAGGAAACTTGGCTCACGACCCTGATACAAATTGAGGGATACATGTGCATCTCTATACCGGCAATAAGGTATGGAAGATTTGGTCACAGTTCTAGGGGGCTGGCCACTTATGCTTCAACAACCTGCATATCATCAGTATCAACGATGGATCTAAATACAAACGCATTTATAACAGTGAAAACTCCAATTTTCATTGAGGATAAAGAAACAGAGGTGATCTGGATAAACTCATACATCCATCCTAAACGTAAAACAATAGACGCCACAGAGCTAGTGAAACACGTGACAGATATCTCTATGGCGCCGGAGAACCTTCTGATAATTTTGACAGGGGATTTCAATCAACATCTCATAGGCTCGGCCCAGGGACATGAGGCAGTCCTGCAAACAAGTCTTTATAATATACCTAAACAACACGTTCCACAGCAGAAGAAGAAGAATCGAAGTAACATCCATCTACTCGATGATCTGGAACACTTAAACCTGCGTGCATTAAATGGCAGATTCCCAGACGACATTCCACCCGTCGCCTCATACTACTCCTCAATCACCAGTTCAATCTTGGACTACTCCTTTGTAAATCTTGCACTTTTTGAACATATCGGTGGATTTAGAATGGGGGATAAAGGAGACAGTGACCACCGCCCACAAGAATTTCACATAACTTGCACAGCATCAAAAACGATCAAGCCGGACGCAACCCAGGAGATTATCCATACCTCTAATCTACGGAGGATCAAATGCACAATAACAAATACAGTTACTAAAGCTGATGCTGCAATTCAACTCTTCAATAAACTAGCTGATAGCCCAGCAAATCAAATAGAAATCTGGGAAAAATTCACCGACACACTCATAAGTCAACAAGCAGAAAACAACAACAACAAGCGAAAGCTACAGACCACACGTAATAAGAACAACATCACGAAAAGAACTCGAGTAGAGATAAAGTCTCTTAAAAAAACAATAAATGCAGCTCTGCGCAACGTAAGACATTCACCGCGGAATATTCTGCTTCGAATAAACTTAAAAGAGCAAAGGGCAAAATTGAAGAGATTGAAATGGCAAATCAAAAGAGACTCTGAGAATGATCACTGGGCAAAACTACTAAGTGACATAAAATGAAACAACAGCAGTCGTTTTTGGAAAACAGCCAACGAAATTATCCGCCCACATCACACCGGAATTGGGTCAAATATAACAGAATCAACATGGGTGAATTACCTGTCAAGCCATTTCAACAACATCACCGAGACATCTGGCAATTATCAAACAAGCATTTTTATGCCGCAAGCACAAGTAAGCCAGACCTCAATCGAGCCGAGCAACCAAGAACTTGAATACAATGAAAACAGCCGACTAGGTGTCACCAGCGATCTCCCCCCGTCAACAATAAGAAAACAAATCGCAAAGGGAAGGAGAGAAGGAGCACCAGGCCCAAACGGCATTCCCCCGGCACTCTACAAGGCTAAGTCTGATGACTGGGTGGAAATCTTTCATTCTTTATTCACGGACATCAGGCGGTTGGAAATCGTACCAGAACTTTGGAAAGGGTCAATTATAGCACCAATCCACAAAAAAGGGGACAAGGCTGATCCTAACAACTATCGCCTAATAGCTTTGATAGACAATGAGGCAAAATACTTCTCAGGCACAATACTTGAAGATCTAACAACCTGGGCAGAGGCTAGTCTTACTATACCGTGGAATCAGACTGGGTTCCGTAAATCAACAAGCACCACCACTAACATCCTCACAATATCTCTAATAATCGATGCAGCTAAAATCTCTAAGCAACTGTTACATCTGTGCTACATTGACTTCAGTGCTGCCTTCGATAGCGTAGATAGAGGCAGACTATGGAGGAAATTGGATCAATGGGGTGCACCACCACCTATTGTAAATATGCTGAAGCTTTTACACACAAATACCTGGGTGCAGGTGAAATTAGGCGATGGTACCCACATTTCCAAGAAAATTTACACCTCAAAAGGCTTGAAACAGGGTTGTGTGCTCGCACCAACCCTGTTTAATCTATATCTGGCCGATCTGCCAAAAGCACTCAATGCCTGTAACTCTCACTCCCCGCGGTTAGGTGGGATTGCACTGTCCAACTTAATGTATGCAGATGACGTAGTCCTGCTTAGCCACACACACGTCGGTTTACAGAACCTCCTGACGGTAATGTAGAACTACGCCGAAGAGAATAACCTAAGGATAAATCTGCAAAAAACACGGACGATGACAATCCATAACAACAAAATGACACGCCAGAGAAACTGGTTTCTCGGCGACAGAAAAATTGACGTGGCAGACGAGTACAGATATCTAGGAGTAATAATAGATAAAGGAGGCTTGTTTAAATCTCAGATGAAGGAGGAAAGAAGAAAGGGCACGTTAATGGCTATAACACTGAAAAAATTGGCCTGGAAGGTCATTAAACAAGCGTCATTGATCGAAGATAAGGCAACCTTCTCCAAAAGAGCCCATGCCTGGATGACTCTGAATACATACAAGACACTGACCCCACAAACATATTTTAATCAGGGGTACTCTAAAGCAGTAAAAATGAGTTTTATGAGGTTTAGATTAGGAATTCTGCCTTGTGCCCAGCATCTTCCGCCATGGCAACGGCGGCCAGCACAAGACCACTGCAGCCTGTGCAAAGCTAAGCAAGGTGACATACTACACTTAATCTGCTTATGCAAAAATATGGCTCAAGATCGGCAGAAACTCCTAAAAAACCTACTCAATATAAAGGGTATCCGAACTAGGAGACAAGCGGTACTAGCCTGTTTTAACTCAGAAAACACTCAGTTAAATTGCCGCCTAGTAAAATTTTTAACGCTTGCTGAACAAAAACGGCTAAAAAACTTGATAACTGACCAAAGAATTATCACCGTTCTTCAATACTCTGAGGGGGACATGGATCCGTCTCAGTCAGACTTTAAGGATTCAACATCTACCCACAACGGGATTATGCCACGGCAAGCACCTACGCTGGAATCAGCTTAGTTTGTGTTGTGGGGCACGGAAGATTCGCCACAAACCCAGTCATAAGAGAGCCCCTTTTGAATGAACTAAGAACTTGCCTGCTCACCCCTCTGTTGTTTTACACAAACGCTGTACATGGCTCTCTTAAACTTCAATCTTTGCACATAACTAAATTGTAAACGTGTATGTTTAACATTAAGTTAATAGCACGACGGCACTTTAGAATTAATCTTAGGTATTAGTCTAATTTTATTGTTATATTGGCTATTTGTACAAGGAAACTGCTCAAAACTTTATGAAAAAAGTAACTGGTTTTATAATACTTTTTTAATTGATTTTATTGGTATTATACACTGTTAACAAACTTTATATTGTTACGGTTTTTATTAACTAAACAATAAACTTATTCATTCATTCATTATTGATACCCCTACATTTGGAGTCATTCTAGGAATTCCTTGGTTAGAATTGCACAATCCAAAGATTTATTGGGTCCAAAGGACTGTAACTTTGGATTCTGCTTTCTGTAGAACACATTGTTATAAAGAGACACAAGACCCCATCCATCCATTATATTGTGCTTTCACGCAGGAACAAATTACTGCTCTACCAGAACAGTATAGAGACTTCTCTGCAGTATTCGACCCAGTTCAGGCCACGCAATTGCCACCCCACAGGGTGGAAGATTGCAGAATAGATCTAGTGCCAGGGGCAGTTTTGCCTTGTAGTCGGATATACGCCCTAACTGACCCTGAGATGCAATATCTTAAAAAATATTTAGACAAATTGTTGCAACTAGGTTTTATTAGACACTCCACATCACCTGTCTCATCACCACTCTTTTTCGTGGCAAAAAAATCTGGAGATCTCCGCGCATGTATTGATTACCGCGCAGTAAATAAGGCTACAATAAAAAATCATTATCCTTTGCCCCTGATCCCTGTATTGTTAAACCAAGTCAAGGGGTCCACCATTTATACTAAATTGGACTTGCGGGGGGCCTATCACCTCATCCGCGTCAAACAAGGCGACGAGTGGAAAACCACCTTCCGCACAAAATTTTGACTTTTCGAGTACACAGTAATGCCGTTCGGATTGTGTAATGCTCCGGCGGCATTCCAATATTTTATTAACAAAGTGCTACATGATTTTCTGGATGTCTGCGCCATTGTCTATATAGATGATATTTTAATTTACTCTAAGAATGAAGAACAACACATCCAACATGTGCGCGCCATCCTACAAAGACTGCATGAACATTCTCTATATGCTAAATTGGAAAAGTGCATATTTCACACCAACACAGTAGAATTTTTGGGTTATTTCTTGTCCCCTGAAGGGATCACTATGGATCAAAAAAGGTAGACGCTATTCTTAATTGGCCATCCCCTAAATCAATAAAAGATATTCAACGAGTGTTGGGTTTCGCAAACTTTTACAGACGGTTTTTTGCCCAATTTTCTGAAATGTTCTCACCTATAACCCAGTTATTGAAAAAAGGAAAAACATTTTGCTGGACTGACAATGTCATCCAGATGCTGATGATCCATTCTTTGTGGAAGCGGATGCTTCCCAGACTGCTTTGGGAGGAGTTCTGTTACAAAAGAATCCTAACACAGGACACCTACATCCAATAGCATACTACTCCAGAAAAGTATTACAGGCAGAACAAAACTATAAAATAGCAGAGCGCGAACTGTTAGCTATTAAGGCTGTTTTCACTGAATGGAGACATCATCTTCTAGGGGCCAAACATACGATAACCATCTTCACAGATCATAAGAATCTCCAATTTATTACATCTGTTAAGGCCCTAACTCCCAGACAGATGAGATGGTTACTATTCTTTAGTGAGTTTGATTTTATTATGACCTATCGTCCTGGTAAACAACAATTCCTATCTGACACGCTGTACAGAATTAGTGAAAAAGAAAATAAAGGAAATTCCACCACGGCACCTAGCATCATACCCGAAAACAAGATAGTTGTCTTGACTCAGGTTGATTCGTTCTTTCAAGACATTAGGACAGCATCTCAAACAATTGATACACAAAAATGGTTACAAAACACCAGGAATTCCAAAACAAATGGCTATCTATTTCATAATAATAAGTTGTTTATTCCATTAAAAGAATTGAGACAATAAATAATTGCCTGACACCATGATTCAGGTTTAGCAGGACATCCAGGTTCACTCAAGACGTTGGAGTTATGCACAAGAAACCTTTGTTGGGAAAACATTCAAGATGATGTCCGCGAATTTGTCAAATCATGTCCAACCTGTGCACGAAATAAAACCCAACATATTGCACCTGCGGGTTTGCTACATCCCTTACCCATTCCTCCGGTACACTGGCACACTATTAGCGTGGATTTTGTCACTGACCTACCCAAAGTAAATAAATGCACAACCATCCTGGTAATTGTAGACTTACTATCCAAAATGAGTCATTTTGTTCCACTCACTAAATTACCCACAGCTGTGGAATTTAGTACTATTTTCTTAAATCACGTGGTAAGGTTACATGGTCTGCCCAGTAAAATTATATCCGATCTAGGCCCCCAGTTTAACTCCAAATTCTGGAAACCCTGTGTACTTAATTAGGAATTGATGTGGCATTAAGTTACGCTTTCCATCCACAAACCGATGGACAGACTGAAAAAGTGAATCAGTACTTGGAAAAAAGTTTACGTTGTTTAACATCTACTCTGACGTCAAGTTGGGAAGAAGCCCTCCCGTTAGCAGAGTTTGCGTACAATAATAGTATTCATTCTGCACTAGGGTGTTCACCATAACTCTACCATCAGTCTCAGAGCGTCTCGCTCAACTACATACCATGCAGGAGAAAGCTAAATTATGTCTTGTAAGCATAAAATACAGGCCAAAGTCCAAGCAGATAAACATAGGTCACCCGAGCCTGTGTACAAAGTAGGAGACCTAGTCTGGTTGTCCACGTGAAATATAGTTAGACGGTCCTAGAAAATTACAGCCAAGATTTATTGGACCATTCCCAGTGAAGCAGGTTATAAACTAGGCCTGGACTAAAATTCCGTTCCGCTCGCGGAAATTGCGATAATTTGACATTTTCGCGTTCCGCGGAGAGCGCGAAAATGTCAAAATTTCCGCAATCCGCATTTTACCGGAATTTTTTTGCTTGCTCGCGCTGTAAAATAATACATTCTCTCGTGCGCGCGATCGCCTTACCTGAATCCCCGCGTTCACCGACAAGTTTTCCCAATCCGGTCGCGTTCTCCACGAGATGTTGGATTGTTGGTAGCCATTTGCGCTGTCTCACGACAGTTCGCGACCGCAGTAACGTCATTCGTCGCGCGATCACGTCTTTCTTCTCGCGATCATGCACCGCGAGACAAGTGAAAACAAGATGGCCGCGCCCGCGAGCAACCGCATAGGTAATTTGGCGAGCCGCGACCACGCAGAAAATACGGCGAACGGGCGGGAAAAAAACGTACGCATCTTCGCGATATTTCCGCGTGTTTGCAGAGATTTTAAAAATTTTCGCGATAATTTGCGAAAGTGAATTTTGCAAATTCCGCCCACCCCTATTATAAACCCAGTCACCATACAATTACAGTTACCAGATGATCCCACAATTCATCCCACTTTTCATGTGTCCCTAGTGAAACAACACCATCCCTTAACAAGAAAAGATACCCCTCAACCTCCAATTATCATAAATAATCATCCAGAATTTGAGATTTGGTGTATCCTTGATTCAAAAAGAATACAGTGAAAGTTACATTAGCTTATTGATTGGAAGGGTTATGATGCCTCTGAACGATCATGGGAACCCACTTCTCATGTACATGCTGATCGATTAATCAGACAGTTTCATGCCCTCCATCCTGATAAACCACGTCCAGTTAGGCGGCCTTTGCGGGGGGGGGGAACTGTTACAGGTGCATTGTCCCATGCACGTCTCCTTCCCTGTCCACCTTGATTTGAACACATATCAGCAGAGTAAATGGTAATATAACACTGGTATCTTGTAGAAGGCATCCTGTTAATGTATGGATTTCTTCCATTTCAACTCATGGAATACCATCCTGTTCATATATGTGTTTACTGTAAATGATGTTCATGTATTATGTCATGTTCTTAAACTGTGGCTCTATCATGCCTTAAGTAATATAATAATGTGTAGTTATTCTGTGCAAACCCTGGGCCTGAAAGACAGTTGGGCCACACCCAGGACCACACCCAGCAATCCCTGGGCCTGAAAGACAGTTGGAAGCCACACCCGGTTTGCCACAAACCCTGAGCCTGAAAGACAGTTGGGCCACACCCAGGACCACACCCAGCACCTGCTTAGGAGCCTATTTAAACCACTCCCCTTCACTATTCAGTGCTTGGCCTCGTTGCTTCAACACACTTACCTGGCTCCAGCTTTTCCGATTGGCATCTCCTGCTTGACAGCCTTGCATCAGCAATTTCCTGGCTTCCTGGTTCCGGGCTGAGTCTCCGGTCCGACGTCTTCTTCCGTGTCGTGTTCCCTAAAAAAGAAGCGCACAGAGAAAACATGCTTTAAGGTATTTTTTGGAAGACAACTATCCCACGGTGAGTCTGCTTACATTAGAACTTGGAACATTTGTTTTAGAACTTGGAACATTGCTCTTTGAACTGCACATATTATTAGAACTATATTTCTTGGACAGAAGGAAAACACTTAATCTTGATTTTTATGGCGAGTTTTCCCGTAGTACCCAGAAGCTATTGACATTTATAAAACAAAGAAGATTGTGCCTTTTTAAAAGTGTGAAATTGTTATCACAAAGCAAAGTTAGCCTTAAGAATCACAACAGCACAGATGTGGTTTTGACTACTATTATTTTGTATTCTGTTCCTTTATGGCAGAAGGTTGTTTTGGCAGCATTTGAACTTCTGTGCACTCAAGGCATCTGATCCTTAGCTGGGCATATAAAGATTCAGGTACCTATGCTGATGAACATAACTAAATGCTATCATGATTGTTAAACTTATTTGAAAGTATGTTAATGATTGTATTGTTTATTGCAGATTGCATAAATCGACAAGTAGATTGTTAGATCAACCCAAAATTCTGTTGAAACCTATGTAGTCTGTAGGTAAGAATTATTGGAGACTTTTGGTTACAAGTTTATGATAACTGTAAGATACTGCCTCACAGATATACACATTGTTTATCTTCTGTGTTTTGTACTTAGGAGTCTAGTAGAAAACTCAAGCCACTATCCAGTTACATTCCTGTTTATTGTATCCTGTGAATACTCAAGCCCCCAGAAGCCCTGGTCCCCCTAAAAGAAGACCGCTGGAATCTTCTTGTTTCTCTTCTCTTGTCATCCCAACCCCTTTTCTTCCCTGAGACTACCGGACTGATCCTAAGTTATATCTTGGTATCACGCTGCTAGTTTCTAGAAGGATTGGGGACCTGTCCTCTCATCGTTCACATCGTCATCAAGGTGCAACAATCTGGAGCACAGGTGAGTGCTTCGTAACAACTGCAGGGCAACATACACGCTGTGGGTTTCACCACACATGCGCAAGGGGTGCTCACATGGGTGAATCCTAGGACTTCTCTAAAACTAGAACCATTGGACACAGATCAAGACAGGCGATTTGTGATCTCCAGATGTAGGGGGATGGAAATGGAACTACTCTTAGTTAATGTATACATCCCGAATTTTGACAATCCCAACTTTTACTCTGCTCTGTCAGATAATGTTTGTTTGGACAGGGAGGGGAAACAGCTCTGGGGTGGTGATTTCAACTTAGTCATGAATCCACAGAGGGATAGGTCTGGAGGGCCGGATAGACAGGTCACGGCAGCAGAGCGTGCAGTAGCCGATGCAATGGTACAGTTTGAATTATGCGATGTGTGGCGTCAGAGATATCCGGAGAAAGGGGGATATACACATTACTAAGTACACCATGATTTGCATACCCGCATAGATTATTGGCTGGCAGCCAGACAGCTACAGGAGAGGGTCCGGGCTTGTGAGCTGTTTTCCCGTACACTTTCGGATCATTCCCCGATACTGCTCGTGTTGGACCCCCACAGAAAGTTATTCCCCCTTCATGTGGAGGTTCTCACCTTACACTCTGCTAGACGCTGTTTTTAAAGAGGAACTGACAGAAGAGATCGAAATGTTCTTTGCCACAAACTTAGGGTCAGTGGAGAGTTTGCAAGTCATCTGGGAGACATTTAAAGTATATATCCGAGGGATCACGATGTCTAAGCACTCTGGAGTCCACAAAGCGATACGCAAAAGACTTGCGGATCTGGAGGGTACACTGGTGAGACTGGAGGGTGGCGTGGTGAGCAAAATAACGATGGATTAAACCCAGATCTGTGAATGGGGGTAATTGTTTTGCCAATGTGCAACATTCCGTCCATCATCTTGTGTGTTTTGCTGTTCGCCCTATGTGGGAAGGGTATGCCCAGACGTGGGTCCCATGCTCACTACGCCACTGGAGCCAAGCTATCCTGGCTGAAGAGGGGTGAAACCCCGAAACCGGTCCTAGGATGCTTGATTCCGGTCCAGGGAAGACATGGCTTGGCAGTTCGGGCTGGACTGTTCCCATGAGGCACAGGGTCAAGACTGATTTGCATATGGCCATGTCTGAACTGGGGTGGCGTGGTGAGCAAAATAACGATGGATTAAACCCAGATCTGTGACTGGGGGTGAATGTTTTGCCAATGTGCAACATTCCGTCCATCATCTTGTGTGTTTTGGTGAGACTGGAGAGGCAGCTCCTGGTCAGGAATGACAATGCTGTCATGCAGGAGTTTAAAACACAATTGGGAGAATATCATGACGCCGCTGATGCTGATGTTCGAGTGCACCTTAACTTGAGGCGGGGTACCTGGGAACGCTCGCACTAAAAATGAAGGAAACCGATATGTGAGTCATGGAAACTAAGCCAAAAGGTTTAACAGATTTATTTAGAAGGTGCAACTTCAAGAAAGTTCAAGAAAAAGGCATAAAAATATATAAAATACAAATATAGTGACCTCACATTCACAGAGAGTCATATGAATCAGAAGGCATTTCTACATGGAAGCATTGAACTCGTTTGGAGAGAGACACTTCAGAAAACCTCAGACACATTTATAAATGCATTATGAAAAGCATAAGTTAAATCAAGGACAATGTTCCTAGAATGCAAAACACACTTGATCTAAAATACTGAGAATACTCACGTACCTACCTAAAAGAAAACAGCCTTGCAAGTGTAATATAAGCATTAAATTCTCAATAAGAAAACACCAATTTAGAGACAAAAATAGCATACATAGCATATACAGCATATATATATTGGCAAGTTAAATTGTATCTTAAAAACAAAAAACAAGAGCTCTTGGGGCGCACCCACACCCGCCTGCCATCTACTAACAGACGGGTGGGGTAGTCCGCCGAGAACTGTGTGGGCTTCCCTTTTAAGGCTATGAGAAGCGCCTACAGTAACGTCATCTCACGCCACTTCTACCTACGTCACTTATAGCATGGTTCACACATTTATCAGACGTGTCGTGTCTATCCTACTAAATGCGAAACTTAGACTAGGTGAAAGGTTATATTCTCAGGCCAAGCGCTCGTCGTAAATTGCATAGGGCAAGCAGAAAACATGTAATGCAAAGGAATAAAATATATTATCTACTGGCGGTCGCCAGTAGATAGTTATAGTTAGGACCGTGTTTCCATAGGAAATCCGCAACATTCTATTTGGAATAACTTTGGCGCCGCTTGACGAATCCTCGCGAAATTTTCAAAATAGGTGGGGCGCTCGGCTCCGCTCCTACCCTGAAAGTCTCGGGGGGATTCGTCAAGCGGGGCTGAGAAAAAAGGGGGGTCCCAAAACGCGTTTTCCCCATGCAATTTTCCATAGGGACCTTTAGTCCAAGGTACAGCCCGAACGGCTGAACAGAATTACTTGAAATTTGGCAGAGAGGTAGTCCTCAGGTCAGGGATGTGCCTTTTGCAGGTCTGGTGTCAATCTGTTCAGTAGTTCCTGAGAAAATCAAAAGTAAAATCATATATATATGTGGGCGGAGCCTAACCACACATCTCATCCTGAGATCTGATTGGCTGTCAGCACTTCATCCAAGAAGTGTTGGCAGCCATCTTGGGACCAATATACATGATAGCACCTCATTAAAAAGCATTGCAGTTAATAGAAGGTTTTAAGACTTTAGTTACATTATAAATCATTTGTTGATGGTACCATACTCATTTTAGGAATTGTGGTATGTTCTAAGGTGATTTTACCATGTGAAAAAGCCTTCTGCTAGGATATCATGATTGAGAGAAAAATATTTTCTCATGCTTTTCCCACAGAGGTTTGGAAGGTGATCTATAAGCTAAACTGAGAGCTTATTTTCTGTAAATTCACATTATCTTTCTCAGTCATGTGAGAATGAAGTCTGACATTCTCAGTAAAACATGTACATCCAACAAGGGCAGAGACTGTCAGTTGATTCCTTTGTGTTCTACTGCAGCTTCCCAGAGTGTTCCAAAGAACAACGAGAGCGCTAACAGTCCTACTTATGATAAACGTATGGCACACCTGAAGCCATCTTGCTTGGATTAAAGTGGTAACTCTTAAAACATTTAATTTAAAAAGGAACAAAATGAGGGGGTGTGATCGTGGGCTGTAGGCGGACTGGAAAAGCAGGCAAGGAGGCCGGATATAGTGGGCAATATTGACTTTTTATTGTACACAAGTCAGGTTGTATAGTAGACAAGGGGCCCCAGAAAGGTCTCAAGCCGTGAGAAGGACGACACTTCGAGTAGGATATTTCCTCTTCCTCCGTCTTTGTGGTGTCCCAGGAACTTTATATCGGTGGCGTCGACTTCGGCACCCGGCACCCGGTGGGGACGGTTCCTCGGAGGGCAGTAAGAGAAAGAAAAGGAGCCGTTAGTCCTACTGAGGCCCGTTGTTTTAAACCGTAACCATAACCAGGAGTGAGAAAGACGAAGAAATGACCGTGAGGACAAAGGGGAGAGAAGGGGAACGGAGCGGGACTGACAACGGGAAAAAAGGGGTGCTCGGAATGGGGCGTGTGGGATAATATTAACAAGTGCAAGGTGCTGTACATGATTTAGACAGGATCTAACCGGTGAAAATTACGTGCCTAGAGGAGAGGGGCCTTTACATTGGAGTTATAGTATTTACACAGAGCACCTAGCGTGCTATTAAGATGGTAACTGGTACTCACGCGCTCCGCCGTAACTCTCCTCCGAGTTACGGCCACTCTTCAGCCACCTCCGTAGGAGTCCACCACTCTTCGGACCACTCTTCGGTTTCTCCGCCACCGCCTTCACCGTTCTCCGCACCTCCAGTCGAAACCTCCTGCCACGATACTCCGACGCTCGCTGACTCCCTCCTTCCGTCTTTTCTCTGTCTGGCCGGCAGTACGGAGGAGGGACTTCCGGGGTCACGGGGCAGTCCTTCCGGTCTGCTGTCGTTCCGGATTGGCTCCTGTAACAGAGAGAGGGGCGGGGTCTCCGTTGTCACGGACGCTGTAGATCGTTCTCCGTAGGGTGTACCCTGGAATGGAGAACATTGGAGGGGGAACAATCCAGGGGGGGGAAGCACGGGTTTTGGGTGGCCGGGGACTACCTCACATTCCCTTTCCCTAGCTGTCTTTCTTGTACGGGTTGTGGACATTGGGTAGCGGGAGAGGTAGTCCGCATTACCTTGGTTAGCTTCTTTCCGATGCACGGTGGTGAAGCGATAGGGTTGGAGGGCCAGGAACCAGCGGAGGACCCGATCGTTATGTCCTTTGTTCCGAGCCATCCATTCTAGAGGGGCATGATCCGTGAATATGGTGAAGTCCCTTCCTTCCAGATAGTAGCGGAGGCTCTCCACGGCCCACTTGATTGCCAGAGCCTCTTTTTCTATAACCGCATAGTTCTTTTCTCGTGGAAATAATTTGCGGCTGAGGTAGAGGATAGGCTTCTCGTTCCCAAACGGGTCTCTTTGGGACAACACCGCCCCTAGTCCCTGTTCTGAGGCGTCTGTCTGGAGGAGGAAGGGTTGGGCATAATCAGGACTGACTAATACGGGGCTAGAGGTCAGGGCATTTTTCAGGTCGGTATAAGCTTGCCACAAAGCAGGGGTTGGGTTCTGAAGGAAAATTTCTGTTTTTATAGACTTCTTTAACAAATCCGTAAGCGGCGCTGCCCTTTGGGAAAAGTTAGGCACGAACCTCCGGTAATAACCGAGGAGGCCCAGGAAAGCACGAAGGTCTTTTCTGGTCTGGGGAAAGGGAAGGGAACGGATGGCTTCAGTTTTGCTTTGCTGGGGTCGTATCAGGCCTTCACCCAGGAGGTATCCCAGATACTTAACCGTTTGGGCTGCTAGGGTGGTTTTGGCAGGGTTGATGGTGAACCCGTAAGACCCCAGGGAGGTGATGACCTTTTGCAGGTGTTCAAGGTGTTGTGTCCAGCTGTCGCTATAAATGACGATATCGTCCAGATAGGCTCCCGCATACAAGCTGTGGGGCCGCAATATGTGATTCATTGCTCTTTGGAATGTGGCAGGGGCGCCATGTAGGCCAAACGGAAGTACTAGATATTGGTACAACCCCTCAGGGGTGGAAAACGCCGTTTTCTTTCTGTCCTCCTCTCTGAGGGGAATTTGCCAATACCCTATACAGAGATCCAGCGTGGAGATATACTGAGCCTTCCCTATACGCTCGACCATCTCGTCGACGCGAGGCAACGGATATGTGTCAAAGGAGGATATCTAATTGACTTCCCGGAAGTCAATACAGAATCTGACAGACCCGTCTGGCTTGGGTACAAGTACTATCGGGGAATTCCAATCGCTCACCGAGGGTTCTATTATACCCATTTTCAACATCTGCTCGATCTCCCTCTGTATAATCACCCTGCGGGCTTCAGGTACTCTATACGGTCTTTGCCGCACCACCTTCCCAGGTACTGTTTGTATGGCGTGTTCGGTGACGGTGGTATGGCCGGGCAAAGATGAAAACACCGTACGTAAGGGGTATAGACTATTTGTGAGTTCGAGACACTGTTGTGCGGTTAGTCCAGAGTCTATGCAAGGGGAAAAGGGAAGGGGAGTAGGGTCCACCGAGCCAGATAGGGCGAGACGGGGGCCTTCCCATTTTTTCAACAGGTTTACATGAAATATTTGAGTGGTACCGCGTGTGGGATCAAGCTCTATTTCGTAGGTGACTGGGGTTACCTGGCGAAGGACAGCATAAGGACCCTGCCACTGGCCTAGGAGTTTTTGATCGGAGGATGGCATCATTAGGAGAACCTGGTCACCCACGGAGAAGAAGCGATTTTTGGTACCCCTGTCGTATTGCTCCTTCTGTTTCGTTTGCGCGTTCTCTAGATTACAGTGAACTATCACCCTTATGCATCAAGCCAAAATCCAGTCGGTAAAATACCGATTCGGTAATAGCTCCCGGTAATGTGTGAAAAATACCCAATCCCAATGCATCAACCCAAAACCCGAGCAAATAACGAATCGCTAAATAAATAACCTCGAACATACCGAATCGCTAATACCCAAAATGCTAATTTACCGATTCGCTAAATACCGAATTCGCAATTACCGAAATCACTATTAGCTCCCAGAAATTGCCAATAGCAAATAACGAATCGCACCCCAATGCAACAAAACTCGCTAATAACGAAAATTCCAAAAATCGCTATTTTGCCAGAGCTAAATAAGGGGAATCAAAACCTGGAGGTAAAGTCACAAAAAAAAAAAAAAAAATCCTACATGTGCAAATGATTGAGGCAATCACTAAACCCTTAAATTTGGCCCAGGAGACCCTGTTGGCTCCCACAAAATGGCTGCCCTCTACGTGCTTGCAAGGAGGATGCGGATAAATGCAGCAGGACAGCGCAGGAGAAGGGTCCAGGAGCGAGTGTTCAGACTGCGCATAACCCTGCTCGGCCAGAATGAGGACGAGGTGTACCAGAAATATCGCCTCAATCGCGCTATGATCATGCGCCTGATTGCAGACCTGGAACCATTACTGCAGCACCAGACACACCGGACCAATGCAATCCCTGCGCACGTTCAGGTCCTATGCAGCCTGCACCTACTGGCCTCAGGGAGTTTCCAGGGGGTAATTGCGGTTGCCGGAGGTGTGTCGCAAAGCGCACTGTCACGCTTCTTCAAAAAATTTCTAGATGCCATGCTGACAATGCTACACACACACATCAGCTTCCCCACAACCCCACAGCAGTTGGACCGCACCAAACAGGCTTTCTACCAGGTGGCACAATTCCCACATGTGATTGGATGCATCGACTGCACGCATATCGCCATATGCCCTCCGTCAGCAAATGAGTACCTTTTCAGGAACCGCAAGTCATACCACTCGATCAACGTGCAGGTTGTGTGCGATGCCAACAACATCATAACGGACCTAGTGGCACAATTCCCAGGGAGCACACACGACTCATACATCTTCCGCAACAGTGGAATGCACAGGCGACTACTCAATGGCGAATTTGGAGAGGGACTCCTGTTAGGTAAGTAGAACTACGCTTCCCCACACCAACACCACACATGTATGTACATCACCAATGCTAAGTCTATGCTTCTATCTTCTAGGTGACAGTGCTTACGCCCTGCGGGAATACATACTAACCCCATACCTAAATCCAGCAACCCCGCAGGAACATCGCTACAACGCTGCACACATCAGCACGAGGAATGTGATAGAGCGGACTTTTGGGATTCTCAAGAGCCGCTTCCGTATCCTCCACAAGACTGGCGGCGCAATGCTATACCAACCAGACACATGCTGTCGAATAATTGCTGTATGTGCAATGCTGCACAACATTGCCACCAGAAGGGGGATACCCATGGAGGTGGACAGGGATGACGACCCCCAGGCTGACCAACCACCCGCCCAACGACGACCGGCACACATCCCAAACACAGCAGAGGGCCATAGGAGGCGGACAGACATAACGCAAAATCATTTTTGACCCTGGGTAAAATGAGACATTACAAGTTGGTGTTGGGTGCAACTGTTTAATGCACAGTAGCACTGAGGATTGTGCAACAGAACTAGCATTGTGAATCATGCTCCGATTGCATAAATGTAAATAAAAGGTTCCTTAAAGTCAGGCCTGTGCAAACAGAATAATTGGATGGCCATGGTTGCTCCACCATGGACCTGGAGCATGTCCAAATTTCTAGTGGCGCTTGCCACGTACACCAAGCCTCCGCTCAGGTGCATCCAAACCCTCACCACGGCCTGTCCCCGTGGAGGCACGCGAACTTCGGCGCCTGGTGCTGGCCTCTGCCAGTGACACGCTGCTGACACTGGAGGCAGCCTCACTGGTGTCATCCCCTCCCAATGCTGCAGCACTGCATGTGCTGCTCTGAAGTTGTTCCACAGCAGTGGTGATGTGTCCCAGTGACTTGGCAACATCACCGCAGAAGTGCCCAAGGTCCACCTGCAGGGAGACTGTGCGGCGTGCCAACACAGCGGTGCAGTTGCTGTGCCGTTGTATGGCCTTGGTAGCGGCGGCAGAACGCAACATTAGCTGCCGGTTACTCCTCCTCTGGGACTCATGGCCCTCCCTGATGTCACGGGTGAGCTCACGTACCTCCTCCCTGAGCTGAGCATTGCCATCAGCAACCGCAGTGGTCTGGTCCCTGACCGCCGTGCCCATGTCCCTGACCGCGGAGCCCATGTCGGTGACTGCTGCAGTCATGGCGCGCATCTCCCTCGCTAGGCGCACGATGTTGCAGCTGATGCTAGCCACATGTCTTCCCTGCAGGTTCTGTGTGCGCAGCATCCTCTCCTCAATTGCAGAGGTTGTTGGGACATCCTGGTCAGCTGAGGAGACGGAACTGCGACGGGCCCTGTGACGCTGTGCGTGTCTTGAGCCTCCATGTGGTGCAGCAGGTGGTGTGGATGTGCGCTGCGTGGGTGCCAATTGCGGGGGGGGGGTTGCCATCTCCTGCAAGGGCGCAACTTGGTGCCTGTGCCTCTGCGGTATTGTGGCTGTACTGGCTGCAGGCTGGCTTGCTGGTGCCGTTGCTTGTGGCGCAGGTGGTGGTGCCTTGGCTTGTGGCGCAGGTGCCTTGGCTTGTGGCACAGGTGCTGGTGCCGTTGATTGTGGCGCTGGTGGAGGTGGTGCTGGTGGGGTGGCAGGTGTTGGCGGTGCGTGCGCATCCTGCGCAGTCTCCTGGTCTGACTCCACGGGTGTCTCCGATATGATCAGCTGGTCGCTGTCGTCAGAGTCCCCAGGTGATGCATCTGTGTGTGAAACAGTGCATGATTAGTGGGATGATTACACCTACATAGTGTTGTACCCATCAATGTCCCTCTGTGGTCCAACAAATAAACAGTCTACAGCCATGTACAAAATATGTGTTGTGTGAGGATTTACGCCTGTACCTGCACTCTGGGCTGACTAGACTACAACTCCCAAGATGCAGTAGTGTCATGTGTGGAACTGTCTGTGCCAGAGCTGCAGACACAGTGAGATTGGGCTGGGGGCATGGGTATGGATTTACGCTATGCTGGGTGTGGCACAGGCATGCATCTTACCTTGGGCACTTGTGGCTGCGCCGGACGTGTCCATCTGGATCACCCCCACGACGGCTTCCCGCTCTATCGTCCCTTCCACAAGGTCCTCCAGGGCTGTGTTGGATGGTGCAGTGCTTGTTCCGCCTCCAGTCCTTCTTGCCTCCCGGAGCCTCTCAGCAATCCTCTCTTTTGCGCGCTTCCGGAGGTCATACCACCTTTTTTTAAGGTCGTCGATGCTGCGGCTAGTGACGCCAACCGCATTGACCCTCTCACGGATGCGCTGCCAGATGCGCCGCTTCTCGGTCTCAGGCACCTTGAGGGACAGCTTGCCAAAGAGGCGGCCGTGTTTGCTGGACACTCCCTCGATGAGGTACTCCAGCTCCCTGTCTGAGAACTTCTTCTTGCGCTTGCGTGCAGATTCAGCGCTGGATGGCACTTCCTGCGACATGATGGATGTGTGCTGTGAATGGCAGAATCTGTGTGGCCTCACTCTGCACAGCCTGTCGTTCTTTCCTGCTCCTGTCTGCTCCTCTGTCGAGGCTATGTGGGTGGGGCAGCAGTATTTCCTGGTTGGTGATGTCATCAGCCTGTTCCCGGAGCGACGCGGCAATTTGCGATTTCGCTATTACCGATTCGGTAATTGCTAATTCGGTATTACCGAACTCGCTATTTGCCAAATCGGTATTACCGAACTCGCTATTTGCTAGTGGGGCCGTTTGCGTGCCCCGCTATTAAGGAATCAGTAAATTTAGCGATTTTTAAGGAATCGCTAAATTTCACCGAATCTGTTGATGCATGCCAATTACCGATTCCTTAATGGCGATTCCTTATTTTTCGCTATTAAGGAATCGGTATTAGTTTGGTTGATGCATATGCCCCTAAGTCTCTTATCATAGATAAGTGTGTTTTGAGATTCTCCATGTATTCGGGGAGGGGTCTAGTACGATCGGGTTCCGCTTCCCAGGCTTCTTGGGCCATATCCAGTAGGGTACGCGGGGGTCGGCCATAGAGCAATTCATAGGGTGAATAACCGGTGCTGCTCTGGGTCTTACAGCGAATAGCGAACAGGGCCAACGGTAACATGTCCTCCCACCGCTTTGCCTCTAGCCCCAGTAATTTTTTTAGGGTTTGCTTTAGTGTGGCATTATACCTTTCCACAAGCCCGTCGGTTTGGGGATGGTATGCTGAGGTTCGGATCTGTTTGATCCCCAGGTGGGAGCAAACTTGCTTCATGAGATTGGAGACAAAAGGGGTGCCCTGGTCAGTTAGGATTTCCCGGGGAAACCCTACCCTAGAAAACACCGAGATGAGAGCTTTGGCGACATTTTGGGTTGTGGGTTGACGCAGCGGCAGGGCTTCAGGGAAACGCGTGGCATAGTCCACTATAACTAGCGCGTACCTACAGCCGCTTCGTGAGGGTAACAAGGGACCTATAATGTCCATCCCTACTCTACTGAACGGAACATCAATAACCGGAAGGGGTTGTAGGGGTACCCTAGGTGGGCGATATCGGCTATGCTTTTGACATACCGGGCACTCTCTACAATACGTTTTAATGTGTTGGTGTACCCCTGGCCAGTAGAACCGGTCTATGATGGATTGGCTGGTTTTTTCCTCCCCAAAATGACCGCCCAGGAGGTGACTGTGGGCCAAGAACAGGACCTTCTCTCGAAAAGGGCCAGAGATCAGAAGTTGGGGCTTTTGTTGGGTCCCCCCTTTTCGATATAATAACCCATTCTTCTTGTAGAAGTAAGGACCTACGGTAAGGGGATCCTCGTGGTCTAACGCCTTTGCCCAGGCTTCCTGTAGGTTAGGGTCTTCTTGCTGTGCCGCCCTGAATTCCCTGTCGGTCTGCCAGGGGTGTTCTTCCGGTATGGCGGGAAAAACCCCGGTGTACTCTCTTTTCTCCTTTTTCTTTTGTGTTTTGGTTTTCGGGACTTTGGATTCCCTCATAGGGGAGGATGGCCCCTGGGGAAAAGGGGCTTCTTCCCACCAGCGGGTCAGGGAATCGGTGGTGTCCTGCAGAAGCCCTGGTAAGCCAGAATAGTCGCTCCCCAAGATGGCCTGTTCCGGAAGAGCAGGTATCAGACCTACTGTGAGGGTGGTTCCAGGATCTTTGGGGTGTTGTACTTGCACTCGAGCGGTGGGGTAACTTTTAGTGTCGCCGTGAACACATTGAATGGCGACTGTACCTGACGGGGAAGGAACAGGGTGAGGCAAGTCCTGAGGCCTAAGAATGCTTTGTCGACACCCAGTGTCTGCCAGAGCCATCAGCGTTTGTCCCTCAATGGTCACGGGATAATGGAAGGGTGGTGGTGCAGTACCCAGAACTGAGCACACATAGTTTCGGGCCAGGCCAACCTCCATCGGTTCTTCCTTATGTGGGCAAACCCGAGCGATATGTCCAAACCCACCACAACTGTAACATTGGGGCCCAGGATTGATAGGCCTCGGTAGCACAGGGACAGGAGGCAGAGGGACTGGTCCTGGTCTTCTTGGGAAGGGAGGACGGTGAGCTCGTGGCCCTATTGCTGGGTGGGCCTTAGGGGGATGATCCTCCTTGCCTCGTTGGAGGTCCTGAGCACGACTGTAGGCGCTTGCTATTTCTACTGCGACCTCCAGGGTAAGACGGGCATGTTGTCTTACCCACCGTTGCGTGCTAGGATATAAGGACATCAAAAACTGCTCAAGATAAATTTTCTCGAGGATTTCCTCTTTGGTGGCAGTATCCGGTCTCAGCCATCGATTAGTTAAGTCTTTGATTCGAAACGACAGGGCTCTGGGGGTTTCTTGGGGTCCTTCCTTGACCTGACGTAGCTTTACACAATAGGTTTCATCATCAATGCCCAGTCGTTCGAGGATGCATTTCTTGATATCCGCATAAGGGGTGGTACCCTGTATATTGGCCTGTTGATATGCGGCCTGCAAGTCACCGGTCAACAAGGGACCCAGGTAGTGGCCCCAACGGTCGTTAGGCCATGAGGCAGCTTGTGCTAGTCGTTCGAAATTTGTAAAGAAGAAGTCGGGGTCCTCTCCTGGCACGAACTTTTGTAGAATGACAGAGGGCAGGGAGGTTGTTGGTCTCTGGTGTTCCAGAACAGTTGTCAGTTTCCCCATGGCTTGTTCGTGTGTGTCCCCCTGTCCTTTCAAGACATCGTGGAGCTGTCCCCTATCATTTTCGGCGGTCTTTAGGAATCGCTCCATTAACTGCCCCAATTGTTCTTGGGAATCGGCCATCCTCTTCATCACGGCCTCCATGCGTCCAGGTGATCCCACTTCTGACACCAAATGTGATCGTGGGCTGTAGGCGGACTGGAAAAGCAGGCAAGGAGGCCGGATATAGTGGGCAATATTGACTTTTTATTGTACACAAGTCAGGTTGTATAGTAGACAAGGGGCCCCAGAAAGGTCTCAAGCCGTGAGAAGGACGACACTTCGAGTAGGATTCTTCCTCTTCCTCCGTCTTTGTGGTGTCCCAGGAACTTTATATCGGTGGCGTCGACTTCGGCACCCGGCACCCGGTGGGGACGGTTCCTCGGAGGGCAGTAAGAGAAAGAAAAGGAGCCGTTAGTCCTACTGAGGCCCGTTGTTTTAAACCGTAACCATAACCAGGAGTGAGAAAGACGAAGAAATGACCGTGAGGACAAAGGGGAGAGAAGGGGAACGGAGCGTGACTGACAACGGGAAAAAAGGGGTGCTCGGAATGGGGCGTGTGGGATAATATTCACAAGTGCAAGGTGCTGTACATGATTTAGACAGGATCTAACCGGTGAAAATTACGTGCCTAGAGGAGAGGGGCCTTTACATTGGAGTTATAGTATTTACACAGAGCAGCTAGCGTGCTATTAAGATGGTAACTGGTACTCACGCGCTCCGCCGTAACTCTCCTCCGAGTAACGGCCGCTCTTCAGCCACCTCCGTAGGAGTCCACCACTCTTCGGACCACTCTTCGGTTTCTCCGCCACCGCCTTCACCGTTCTCCGCACCTCCAGTCGAAACCTCCTGCCACGATACTCCGACGCTCGCTGACTCCCTCCTTCCGTTTTTCTCTGTCTGGCCGGCAGTACGGAGGAGGGACTTCCGGGGTCACGGGGCAGTCCTTCCGGTCTGCTGTCGTTCCGGATTGGCTCCTGTAACAGAGAGAGGGGCGGGGTCTCCGTTGTCACGGACGCTGTAGATCGTTTTCCGTATGGTGTACCCTGGAATGGAGAACATTGGAGGGGGAACAATCCAGGGAGGGGAAGCACGGGTTTTGGGTGGCCGGGGACTACCTCACAGGGGGTTCATTTTTCCATAAAAAGTATGATTAGTGCTGCAGAAAGAAAAATTAGGGCACATTTTGAGTGACTTCTCAAATCCTCTTCTATTTCATTAAAAAATTCTGACATGCAGACTGAAACATGCACTTTCAATACCAGCAGCAGTTTTCCCTGGTGAGCAGTAGCTTTACTACAGTGATCTTATGAGCAAAAAGAGTGCTAACATTCTGAATTTATGGCAAATGTGTGACACATCTGAATGCCTTCTTGATGGAATCAAAGTAAAAAACTGAAAGTATTTCCTACTGAGGAGACTGCAGTAAATGAGGAAATTAGGAAACTTCATAACAAATAAGTCTGCCAAGATGGCCACCAGAGACAAAAGAGCCCAAATGTAGCCCAAATATCACCCAGATGTAGCCCAAGTATAGCCCAATGACAGAATGTCCCAGAGTGTTCTTAAAAACAACAAGAGCGCTTACTGTCTTCATTATGACAAAAGTATGGCACACCTGAAGCCATCTTGATTGGAATAAACTGGTAACACTTAAAACATTTAATTTAAAAAGGAACACAATGAGGGGGTTCATTTTGCCATAGAAATTATGATTAATGCTGAAGAAAGAAAATGAGGGCACATTTTGAGTGACTTCTCAAATCCTCTTCTATTTCATTAAAAAATCCTGACATGCAGACTGAAACATGCACTTTTAATACCAGGAGCAGACTTCCATGGTGAACAGTAATTTTACTACAGTGATCTAATGAGCAACTAGAGTGCTAACATTCAGAATTTATGGCAAATGTGTGACATATCTGAATACCTTCATGATGGAATCAAAGTAAAAAACTGAAAGCATTTCCTACTGAGGAGACTGCAGTACATGAGGAAATTAGGAAATTTCACAACAAATAAATCTCCCAAGATGGCCACCGGAGACAAAAGAGCCCAAATGTTGCCCAAAATCACCCAGATGTAGCCCAAATATAGCCCAATGACAGAAGTGTGCAAAACACTTATTATTTTGTGTTTTTGCAGTGTTATATAGTGCAGACTTGTCAGGTATTGGAGTGCTTTACATGAGCATTGGTTACATCACACAAGAACAAATTCATTTTGGTTGTAGACATGGGGAGACTAAGTGATTTGACCAGAATCTCAGAATGTCGAGCTGAAGCAGAAACTCCAACCTGGTTCCAGAGTTGCAAAGTCTACAGTTCTGGAAGTAACACCACATCCTCTCCCCTAAGTGCAACATTTAATCAAGTGGTCAACTGGATAAAAAAACATAAAGGTAACAAATAATTTAAAAGTGCTTTCTCGCTATTTGAAAACTCAGAAAATATGTCCTTATTTTAGTCTTTTAGAGCACTAACCATAATTTTGATGCCAATAAGACCCTCTCATATATGTAATTTCTAAAGGAAATGCTCTAAGTATTACAGTTTTGATTACATCAAGATGACGTCAGGCGTTCCACACTTTTGTAATAAATATAGAATGTTAGCAATCTAGTTGTTCATTAGGATACTGTTGAGAGGCAGAGGCCAGGGGCACGGACTCTGAAAATTGAAGGCCGGTAGGAGGGTGCAAATGCAACAATTTAACCACACTGAGCAGGCAGGAAGGGCCGTGGCAGCACAACAGACTATGAGGGCAGTGGAAAGGGGGGCAGGGGCAACAAACCAACAATACAGGACTTGCAAGAGAGGCTGTGGCAATGTAATAGACCATTGTGGGCAGAAGGAAGAGGCAATGGTAGTACAACCATACATGCCAACAGACCCGATTCAGCCAGGAAACGTCCAATGTTTTTAAGCTCAAATGGGCTTTATTTTATCTGTCTCCTGTCTACAATCTCCTCTTTTTCAATGTAACTCAAAGAGGAAAATCAATACCCCAGTTTTTTTTCAAAATCTCCCTCTTACCAAGTTCAAAATGTTCGCAAGTATGGTACATTGGATCATGGAAGGAAATGGGGTAGGGACATGGACTTGGATAACAGGGGACAGGAGGGACATGGAGAGGTGCACCAAACTGACCCTGCAGGGCAGGCATCAGGGTTTGCAGCAGCACAATACACCACACAGGGCATGCGGGACGGGAGTGCAGCACAACAATCCATAGAAAGCAAGAGGGAGGGGACAGGACCATGCACATGGACAACAGAGAACAGAGGGGCAAGAGGCAGGACCATAATGGACAGACAGGAGAGAAAGCTGCAGCATAACAGACCATAAAGGGCAGGAGGGATGGATCAGGGGCATTACAATGGAACAGACAAGCCAGGAGGGAGGGAGTAGGGGTCTGCACATGTAAACAGAGGGCTGGGGGCAAGGGGGCAGGGCAGGAGCAGCAAGATAGCCATGGAGGTCAGGCAGGATGGGCACTAGAAGCAAGACACACCATGAAGAGCAACAGTGAGACTGTGATGGCATACACACAGACCATGGAGGGAAGGTGGGAGGGGTTCAGGGGCAGCTAACTGACCACACAGGGAAGGTGGGAGGGGCCATGGCAGCACAGAAGACCATGCATGACAAGTGGGAGGGTTAGTGGTAGCACAATGGCTATGATGGGCAAGAAGGAGGGTGCAGGGGCATGCACAAAGGACGATGGAGGATAGAAGGGAGGGTCAGGACCTGTGCACAGACAAGAAAGTTCAGGGGAAGGGGCCTCACAACAGACCGCACGGGGCAGGCAGGAGGAGCAGTTGCAGCACAACAGACCAGGGAGGGCAGAAGGGTGTGGCAGTACAATGGACCATGTAGGACAGGAGGAAGAGGATAGGGGCATGGCATGTGGACAGGCAGGGTGGAGGTGGCAGGGACAGGTTACAGTCATCTGACAATGCTAGGCAGGTGGGAGGGGAGTGGCAGCTCAACAGAACACTCAGAGTAGATAGGAGTGGCAGGTCCATGGAACACGGTGGGCAAAAAGGATGGAGCAGGGGCATGCACAAAGACATCGGAGGGCAGGGGGAAGGAGAATAGGGGCAGCAAGCTAAGCACAGAGTTTAAGCAGGAGGTCAATGATGGGGCATAGCATTGGGCAATGGAGGGCAGGAGGAGTGGAATGGTACATCATTCTAAATTGAGGGCAGTGGCAGCACATCAGACCATGCATGGCAGGAGGGAGGAGGCTAGTCCATGGATTCACACAACAGAGGATAGGGAGGAGGGGGATGGGGCAGCAAGCTAACTGTTCAGAGAAGGCGGGTATTAGGAACTTTATTGTTTTTAAAACGTGTGTCTGTGCGAACTACTTAAAATATGAACAAGTATGCAGCATAATCTCACTTTTATTCAGGAAGAAGAGGACGTTTGTGACTGTGACTCCGGGCTCACTTGGCAGAAACACCCCCTGACCCTCCACCCCCTATCGCAAAATGTAATGCCCGTGAAAAGGGTAGCTGAACACAGTGTTATATAGAACATAGTCCTGAGAGCACGATTGAAAATGAAAACTAGATTTAGTGTATGGTATAAACTATGCACCAAAAAGTGTGATATAAGATGAACCGGGCGTGAAATATAATATGCAATACATTGTGCGCAATGACAGATTCATTGGAGAGCGCGAGATAGCACAGGCACTAGCGCATGCAATGCGATATGTGCCTTGGAGTGTAATATGCACAGGGCAGTGTTGTGTAACCTAACTAGTCTCTAAAGTTGTAATATAAAATATGTGCTGGGGAGTGTAACGTTGCATATGCACTGTGACAAAGATATGGATCCCAGATTGTAATATGTATGGCATAGCACTGTGCGTTATAACAGGCATCGAGGAAGGCACGTTAGATGGGGCAATATAACCCGTGCGAAGACAAGTGTGGCATGACATATTCACGGGGTGGTGTTACAGTGCACATGGGCTAGAGAGTGTCATAGCATATGCACTAGCTAGTGGAATACAACACAGAGGTGTGTGGCACTCAGCAGGCAATGGTGGGTGTAACACAGCATTGGGCTCTGCCAGGAGCGCGCTGTGACTCTCAAGTGATGTTCGTCCCCTTTCCAGAGAGTAAAATAAAAAGTATTACACATCCGGCAGTGAATGTGTGTTTTATTAACCGTGAGGGGGGTTTCTTGCATAGTTTTGGTCAAATTGTTGTCGAATCCCCTTTGAATGGCTTGGTGTGCATGTGTATTAAATGTGCCCGTCAATAGCTACCCATGTTTGTATAAATAAACGACATGGGTGTCTACCGGGATTAGGCACGGTAGGGCATCAGACATGTCAGAGCTTCACTAGAGGTGTAAATACATTCCACGTGGATTAATTGTATGCATAGTCGCCTTTTAATGAATATCACGCAAATCGTCATGGTGATAGGTACGTACGGTTTGTCCAGCATGTCCTAGGTGTGTCTATAAATATATATATTTTAAAAAATAATAAAAAACAGTGGCCGGCCCTGGGGATTGGGGTCAAAAAAATATAATTAGGAGACAGGCCCTGGGGGATGGGGTCATCAGGGCCAATAAACTAGAATAAGAAGGGGAACCACACAGCCCCCCTTCTTAAAAAATTAAAATAAATAAAAGACTGGCATCGTGCCGGAGGCCACGCCCCCTCCTTGCAGCACTCTGCAAACGCGCCCCCTGGCGAGTTGTAAGTTGGGGAATTAATTCCTCTTCAATACTGACAGGTGTTCTGAGGCCAAGCCATTTTTTACACCTCTCTGCAACGCAGCTCTGTGGCGCTTACTGGAGGTACCTAGTGGTCTAGTTTGACCCTAGGGACCCTTAGGATTCAAGGGGACTTAATCTCTCAACTTAGAACAGCCACAGGGCGCGTTTACACAGTGGTGAAGGGAGGGGACGGGGCCTGAGGTGACGTGTGCAAACACGCACTATGGCACGTTTTAAATTGGGGATATAATTTTCCTTCAATACTGAGGGCCCCTGGGGGCTAACTAGCCCACCAAGTGCTTCCAGTAAGCGCCACTGAGCTGCATTGCAGAGAGGTGGTCCAGGCCGTGCCACTTTTTACACCTCTCTGCAACGCAGCTCTGTGGCACTTACTGGAGGTACCTAGTGGGCTAGTTGGACCGTAGGGACCCTCAGGATTCAAATGAACTTAATCTCCCAACTAAAAACGGACACAGGGTGTGTTTACACAGTGGTGAAGGGAGGGGACGGGGCCTGAGTTAACGTGTGCAAAAACGCCCTGTGGCCTGTTTTAAGAGGTAGTTTTAATCCCCCTGCCCTATTATATACTAGGGGCTTACAGAGGAGGTCATGCTAATCACAGGGGGACCCAACGCATAATGTTCCCTAGTGTATGTAGGTGTTTTCACTGTATTCTAAGTGTCTTTTAACATAGCACTGGCTCTAGGACTGGTTAGTCAGACTCAGTTACCACCAGTATCCGTCTGAAAAAGTTGAGGGTACAGGATGATTTTGCAACAAGGCTTCTTTCTGCTCTTCTTTTTGTTCTTTCTGCACGTTATCCTTCTTCCTGCACTTTTCTTCGTCTTTGAGGACTTCTGTTGCTTCTTTCTGCACTTCTTTTTTTTCTTTCTGTGCATTTTTTCTTCTTTCTTCACATGTCCTATCTCTGTAGGCATAGTTAGAAATTAGCATTTAAAAAACCTTTGAAATTCACAGAAAAAACCATAGGTTTCAGGCACGTTATAGTTAGGAATTAGCATTTAAAAAACCTCAGAAATAGGTTTCAGGGGTGTTATAGTTAGCTGGACTTTTCACTTGTACAAAACCATTGAAATTCCCCCGTTATAGTTAGTTCAGCTAACTATAACTCGCGCGCCCGCAATGCACTGCTGATGACGTCACATATTACATCACTCATGACATGGTCAGTGACATCACTCATGACATCACTGATGACATCTCAAATGACATCACTGATGACATCACTGATGACATCATCCTTGTGATAGAGTGGCAGACCTCCTCTCACCCTAATATAACCTTTGATACACACATTCAAAAATAGAGACTAAACTTTTCAAAACAATGGACATACCAATATCAGTTACAACAACCTCTTCAGTAATTCTAAGATCCACATACACATCCACTCATTCACCAACAGTCCTATACAGTCACTCATACATGTATTCACTCATCATATGTACTCATACACCTATACATCCTGTTACACAATGCCACTCATCCATAGAGTTACTCACACACATAGTCACTCATGCTAATAAAGAATCAAACATACATTTATTTGCATATACAGTTATACACACACCACCACACTTACTTCTACAGAAACTTACACATACTTAGTCTTTTAAACAATCACTTATAGAAACACATACTTATTCATACAGGAACTCTTTCAATCTCTCACTCTCACATATACTCACTTATATACACCAATAGTCACATATACTAGTTTAAAACATATGTAGTTACTCATAAAGACACTATTGAGACAGTCATTCACTCATTAACACACCCATGCACACACTCATCCACCCATACAGTCCTGCACACATGCTGTCTTCAACACATACAAACAGTGAGTCACTCATTCATGCACCTATGCACTACGTAATACCCCCCACCGAACCATGCAGACACTCAGACTGATACTCAAAAAACAACTAATAACCTATATAGACACCCATGTAGCTACTCACCAACCCATGCAGCCACTTATACACAAAGTGAGAGACTGATACAGATATTTACATATTTAAACATTACTCACTAAGCCATATATTCACTATGATACATTTAATCAGTCAGTTACACAATCAATTTTTCAAAAACAAATCATCCATTTAGACACTTATATACCCATTTATTCTTCCATCGACCTTGAGATATACATTTATAAAACATATTTAATTTTCAGAAAAACACACATTCACTGGATGATGTCATCAGTGATGTCATGAGTGATGTCACTGACCATGTCATGAGTGATGTAATATGTGACGTCATCAGCAGTGCATTGCGGGCGCGCGAGTTATAGTTAGCTGAACTAACTATAACGGGGGAATTTCAATGGTTTTGTACAAGTGAAAAGTCCAGCTAACTATAACACCCCTGAAACCTATGTTTTTTTCAGTGAATTTCTGAGGTTTTTTAAATGCTAATTACTAACTATAACGTGCCTGAAACCTATGGTTTTTTCTGTGAATATATATATATATATATATATATATATATATATATATATATATATATATATATATATATATATATATATATATATATATATATATATATATATATATATATATATATATATTCACTGAAAAAACCATAGGTTTCACACATGTTATAGTTAGCTGGACATTTTACTGATAAAAAACCAATGAAATTCCCCCGTTATAGTTACTGTAGGCAACTATAACTCACGCGACCGCAATCCTCTGCTGATGCTAATACTGTATTTAGACACTTATTTGCCCATATCTTCTTCCATTAAATTTTAGCTATACATATATTACAAATATTTTTTTTTCATAAAGACACATATGTCATCAGCAGCGGTCGCCAGTAGGTAGTTATAGTTAGGACCACGTTTCCATAGGAAAACCTCAACATTCTATTTTGAATAACTTTGGCGCCGGTCGACGAATCCTCGCGAATTTCTCAAAATAGGTGGGGCGCTACGCTCCGCTCCTACCCTGAAAGTCTCGGGGGGATTCGTCAAGCGGGGGCTGAGATAAAAGGGGGGTCCCAAAACGCGTTTTTCCCATGCATTTTTCCATAGGACCTTTAGAACGAGCTACAGCCCGAACGGCTGAACAGAATTACTAGAAATTTGGCAGAGAGGTAGTCCCTAGGTCAAGGAAGTGCCTTTTGTAGGTTTGGTGTAAATCTGTTCAGTAGATTCTGAGAAAATAGCCTTTAAATCAATATATATATCTGAGCCCGCTTACGGTACGCTTACCGTACGCTTACCGTACGCTTACCGTAAGCTTACGGTGGCGTGCGCGAGCGCGATTCTGATTGGCTCTTAGATCTTAGTAAACATTCGAATCGGCCGAAACCAGGAAGCGGCGTCCGCCATTTTGTCTCTCGCACTGAGTGTTGTTTATCAAACATGATGGCCAAAAACATGTTACGGGGCTGTTTTGACAACTCCCTCCCACATAGTCATGTTGAGGGAGTCCCCAAACATCCCCCAAGAGCAAAAACGGTTTTATTTTTTTTTCGGCAATTTCGCGGGGTACGCTTACCGTACGCTTACCGTACGCTTACCGTAAGCTTACCGTACGCTTACGGTAAAAAAATAAAAATAAAAAAAACACTATCCACACTTACCCCACCCCCTGTGCTTTTGGTGGCCGCAGGCCACCAAATGTGCAGGGCTTATTAATAGAGAAAAAAAACGTAATTTTGGCAACATGAAATTATAAAATCGAAATAAAAAAAACACTATCCACATTGACCTCACCCCCTGTGCTTTTGGTGGCCGAAGGCCACCAAATGTACAGGGCTTATTAAAGTTGATAAAAACCGTGCACGGAACGAACTGCGTTAAGTGGGCGCGCACGCCACAAATGGCGTAAAGTAACTTAGCATTTAAAAAACCGTACAAATTCACTGAAAAAACCATAGGTTTCACACACGTTATAGTTAGGAAATAGCATTAAAAAAAACCTTGCTAATTCACTGAAAAAACCATAGGTTTCACACATGTTATAGTTAGCTGGACATTTTACTGATAAAAAACCAATGAAATTCCCCCGTTATAGTTACTGTAGGCAACTATAACTCACGCGACCGTAATCCTCTGCTGATGACATATGTGTCTTTATGAAAAAAAAATATTTGTAATATATGTATAGCTAAAATTTAATGGAAGAAGATATGGGCAAATAAGTGTCTAAATACAGTATTAGCATCAGCAGAGGATTGCGGTCGCGTGAGTTATAGTTGCCTACAGTAACTATAACGGGGGAATTTCATTGGTTTTTTATCAGTAAAATGTCCAGCTAACTATAACATGTGTGAAACCTATGGTTTTTTCAGTGAATTAGCAAGGTTTTTTTAATGCTATTTCCTAACTATAACGTGTGTGAAACCTATGGTTTTTTCAGTGAATATATATATATATATATATATATATATATATATATATATATATATATGTGTCTGGGTTGCCACATTCATCACCCCGGTCCGACGGTTGTTGCGGTGGGAACTTCTCTATTCTCATGTACAGACCCAGGATGTGATGTGTTATATGTCGCAGAGAGAGGCTAGCTGTGATTTTTGGTCAGACAAGCCTAGAGCCTGCTGTTCAGTAAAGATGGGTGCAGAACTTTGGTCAACTTATCAAAAGGCCTACAGATCAGGCTGGCAGGGCCTACGTAGGGGTTCATACTGGCTGAGTGACAAGGATGGCCCAGGGCATTTGTTATATAGTAAAACAGGACCATTCGGTCAATTTAACACGGCCTACAAATTAGGCTGGTAGGGCAAGGACAAGGGTCTCATTCCTCAGGTGTGGACAGAACGGGCTTGGGGTACCCTCTGATAAAAAAAATAGACCCTCTCTCATTCCCTCCTCTTGTTCATTCTTGAACAAAATCCTTACAGCATACCTTTCAGGTCTTTGAGGTATTTTGTAATGGCAGCAGGCTGCATTTAGTGTAGTCCTATTGTTGTCACTTCTACAACTTCTATAAGTGCTAAGTTATGCATATTCCCTGTTCTATCCTTGCTCTCCCTTTGCAAATTATGCTTTCCTCAGGAGGTGCAACCGCTACTGTCTCGGTTTGCTGACTGAAGAGCCTATTGTACATTAGGACACAGCCCACGTATTTAGAGACAGGTATGACATTTTAACACATGCAGCTTTCTGTGTGGGAGGCCGGTGGGTGCAAACATAACATCCTGCCCTGTCAATTGTCCCCCTGTCCCGTCTTTATCAATGGCTATTTATGCAATGTTGTACAATAGTCATTATAATAGCAGCAATGGGGGTCAATGCTGCTAGTAGCAGCCATGATCATTTTCTCTAATTGTTCTGAAAGTCTTGAGGCATTGTTCCAATCATTGGTACATGTGGCTAGTGTCACTAGTTGGAGGAATGTCTTATCTTCTGCTGTACTTTTACTCTTTTCAAAAAAGTCTGCTGGGTAATAATGTAGAGCCTCAGAGATGATACCTGTAAACAGAAAAAGTAACCGTAGGTGCCTGAACACATGTAACTTCTGTGTGGCTCCTTGCCCCTTGCACAACCACTCAATCACATGTGAGATGAACGCCGGTCCATTGTCAGAACCCAAAAGCATAGGTACTCAAAAGCGCGGTATGAACTCTTTCAGGAGGCATTTGGCAACAGGTCGTGGATTTGCTGTTCTTGTATTGGTATGCCTCAGTCCATGTGCTAATCATGCACACAATAACCAACACGTACTTGTAGTTTTAGTAGGGGGGTATGTTGATGAAGTCCATTTCATGTGGGGAAATGAAGTGACCTGGGTCAGTGGAAATACAGCATTAGGAAAACATTCTGATCCCCCCCATCACGTCCTACAAGTGATGAACCATGAAAAAGACGGGCCATGGGAGCAAGCATTATCGTTGGTAAACATATCTTTCCATTTGGGCCTATTCATGTCCCTTTTCTTTTTGCATACATCCTCCCCTGTTCCCTTCTTCCTTTTCTTCCACCCAGCCCTTTCAATAATATATTTAGTGTCATAGTACATATCATCATATATCATGTGGAGTAGAAGCAATTTGTACCATTGTGTACTCACAATCAGTTAATGCAATTCTTTTTTGTACATTTGCATCAATACATTCTTTACCAATTGATACATAGTCATTGGAGGAAGTGTGTGCAGCACATTCTACAATTGAAACTTTGGTAGCAACAGGCCTTGCAATAGTTGAGCTATTAATGGTGCACGCTGCATTTGTCGACCAGCTGAGGTAAGGAGGGAACTCCAAATGAAGGAAAGAACCTACAAATTATATTGGCATCTCTGTGCAAGACTTTAAAAAGAAATTCATTACCTCCAAAAGAAAAAGAAGAATTAAAACATTGTACTATAGCTTGACCCAACAGCAAACACAGATGAAAATCTCTGTCACAGTAACACCTTTAGGAATCAAAACACTCATAGTTGTCAAACTGTGCCCAGGGATGTGGAATTCCTATAGCCCCACACCCAGGACATATTATTTTGAGGTCAAGGGCAACAAGTTTTCATGCGTATTTTGTCCTTGGGACAAGTAGGCCCAACCTCTACATCACAAAACATTTGGCTGCCATTTTACAGTACCACATTATGGATCAGGGAAAGGCATAGTCTGCAATAAAGGTAATATTTGTGTCCATGTGTTAATGCTGTTCATACTTGTATTTATTGTTCATTAATGCAAAGGCTTTATTATTAGGGTGAGCCCTCTAAGTAAATGTTGTAAGCTCAGACTGCACTACTGACAGGGGTTAGAGTATAAAAATGTGCACACACGTTTTCAATATTTAACAATGTGAGGCTATGTATACTGCTCTCAGAATGCTCTTCAATTAGATGCAAATATTTGCAGAAGCTTGATAGCAAGACTGATAATTCTTTGCTTTCAAAATAAAATGTTCACAAAAAGAAAATGCAAAAACATTTATCTAAACTACTGGAATAAGGTAGGTACCGTTTCTTTGCAACATAAAAATAAACAAGCATTGGTAAAGCCAATGAATTTGTTGGTCAGCCTTTTGGCTATATTTGGGAGCCGCTAGGCCCTCACCATTATAACAAACATTTGGCAAAAGCATAAATTGTTTTGGTCTCAAAAAATCACACATTGCATAGTAGTTCCTGGCACTGGATAAAACAACTGTGTGTTGATATGCTCCTTGTGAAAGAACAGAATGAAGTCACTCACAGTGAAGCTAGCCGAGAGAGAGAGGGATAGAGACAACATTTTATTAAACATAAAAGGTCATAGTTAACGCCAGACCTAATTAGGGGCCAAATTATTAAATAAAGTGCACCCATGTCCTTGGATTATATGCAGATATACAACTTTTGTGAATTCACAAGACTACAGAAGAAGGCCAAGTAATAGTACTCCTAGAAAATATTTGGGAACTGCAGTTAAGCATGAGCAAATATGCAGGTGTAGATTTGCTCAAGCGAAAATCTGAGTTATTGCAAGTTCACTTTTCCTCCAGCCACTTTTTTTGTGAGCCAGAACTGTTGCTTACCATTACCTTCAGCCCCAGTATGTAGATCTGTGGAAACGTGGCAACATAAGGGAATTGTTAGTATTCAAAGCCTACTATGGAAGGAACCCTAACATAATCAGAGAGGCTATTTCAGAGCTCTTATATAATGACATTGCTGCCATAATTTGTCGCTGCATTACATGGCACAAAAGGGACAAGTTGATTTTGTTACAGGACAAGTATATTTAAGAAGCAACCTGCCCCCTGAACAAGTAGATATTTCATTAAATTCCACACCCCTTTGTGCCAATCCCTTATACCTTGAAACCTGTATTCGAACACCCTGAAAGATTGCACCTATATATTAGAAGACATATTAAATCTCTACACATTGTATCCTTGAAAGATTATAATACTAAGCACTGTTATTCAATGCACACTATCCTTCTGTATTGGCACATATTCATTACTAATGATCAATTCATAAACATAATATAAACACAACATTACTACTTTTCCTATTACCCCTATCCTTTGTAGTCCCTGGCGAATGCACTGCATTAGAATGCATTTTAGCACATTCCACCGTACAATGTAATTTGTTACAACAATATTCTCTCCAATTCTGAAGAACCTAGGAATGAAAAACATTAATATACATACACATTATTTCCTTTAGATACACACATAAAACAGCACTCCTCCTTGCGCCATTCAAATAGTCAAAACACTTCAAGAACGCAATATACCTAGTGCCATTATTTATATATATATATATATATATATATATATATATATATATATATATATATATATATATATATATATTACCTACTGGCGGTTGCCAGTAGGTAGTTATAGTTAGGACCTCGTTTCCATAGGAAATCCGCAACATTCTATTTTGAATAACTTTGGCGCCGGTCGACGAATCCTCGCGAATTTTTCAAAATAGGTGGGGCGCTACGCTTCGCTCCTACCCTGAAAGTCTCGGGGGGATTCGTCAAGCGGGGGCTGAGATAAAAGGGGGGTCCCAAAACACGTTTTTCCCATGCATTTTTCCATAGGACCTTTAGACAGGGCTACAGCCCGAACGGCTGAACAGAATTACTAGAAATTTGGCAGAGAGGTAGTCCTCAGGTCAAGGAAGTGCCTTTTGTAGGTTTGGTGTAAATCTGTTCAGTAGATTCTGAGAAAATAGCCTTTAAATCAATATATATATCTGAGCCAGCTTACGGTGCGCTTACGGTACGCTTACCGTACGCGTACGGTGGCGTGCGCAAGCGCGATTCTGATTGGCTCTTAGATCTAAGTAAACATTCGAATCGGCCGAAACCAGGAAGCGGCGGCCGCCATTTTCTCTCTCGCACTGAGAGTGATTTTTCAAATATAAAGCCCAAAAACATGTAAAGGGGCTGTTTAGACAGCTCCCACACACATAGCCATGTTGAGGGAGTCCCCAAAGATCCCCCAAGGCCAAAAACGGAATTTTAATTTTTTCGGTAATTTCGCCGATTACGCTTACCGTACGCGTACGGTAAAAAATTAAAAAAAAAAAAAAATTATCCACACTCTCTCCACCCCGTGTGCAATTGGTGCCCGAAGGGCACCAATTGCGCATGGCTTATTACACCTAAAATAAACTAAAATATTAAAAAAAAAAATAATAAAAAAAAAAATTATCCACACTCTCTCCACCCCGTGTGCAAATGGTGCCCGATGTGCATGGCTTATAAAATATACGAAAAATTAAAATATTACCTTTCAAAACGAAGTGCATCATATGTCCTCCATGTGCGCACGGTGCGCGAACCGCATCGTGCGTACATGGCCCATCTAGCGTAACGTGGGCACGCGGTGCGCGTAGCGCACCGCGTGCCCACCGTGCGTGCACGGCACTAACTGCGTAAAGTGGGCGCGTGGTGCGCGAAGCGCACCGCGCGCGCACGGAACGAACTGCGTTAAGTGGGCGCGCACGCCACGAATGGCGTAAAGTAACTTAGCATTTAAAAAACCGTACAAATTCACTGAAAAAAACATAGGTTTCACACACGTTATAGTTAGGAATTAGCATTTAAAAAACCTTGCAAATTCACTGAAAAAACCATAGGTTTCACACATGTTATAGTTAGCGGAAATTTTACTGATAAAAAACCAATGAAATTCCCCCGTTATAGTTAGTGCAGGCAACTATAACTCACGCGACCGCAATCTTCTGCTGATGACATATGTGTCTTTATGAAAAAAATATATTTGTAATATATGTATAGCTAAAAATGTATGGAAGAAGACATGGGCAAATAAGTGTCTAAATACAGTATTAGCATCAGCAGAGGATTGCGGTCGCGTGAGTTATAGTTGCCTGCACTAACTATAACGGGGGAATTTCATTGGTTTTTTATCAGTAAAATTTCCGCTAACTATAACATGTGTGAAACCTATGGTTTTTTCAGTGAATATATATATATATATATATATATTCACTAAAAAAAACATAGGTTTCAGGCACGTTATAGTTAGGAATTAGCATTTAAAAAACCTTAGAAATTCACTGAAAAAAACATAGGTTTCAGGGGCGTTATAGTTAGCTGGACTTTTCACTCGTACAAAACCATTGAAATTCCCCCGTTATAGTTAGTTCAGCTATCTATAACTCGCGCGCCCACATTGCACTGCTGATGACGTCACATATTACATCACTCATGACATGGTCAGTGACATCACTCATGACATCACTAATGACATCTCAAATGACATCACTGATGACATCACTGATGACATCATTCAGTGAATGTGTGTTTTTCTGAAAATTACATATGTTTTATATATGTATATCTCAAGGTCGATGGAAGAATAAATGGGTATATAAGTGTCTAAATGGATGATTTGTTTTTGAAAAATTGATTGTATAACTGACTGATTAAGTGTATCTTAGTGAATACATTGCTTAGTGAGTAATGTTTAAATATGTAAATATCTGTATCAGTCTCTCACTTTGTGTATAAGTGGCTGCATGGGTGGGTGAGTAGCTTCATGAGTGTCTATATAGGTTATTAGTTGGTTTTTTGAGTATCAGTATGAGTGTCTGAGTGTCTGTATGGTTCGGTGGGGGGTATTACGTAGTGCATAGGTGCATGAATGAGTGACTTACTGTTTGTGTTGAAGACAGCATGTGTGCAGGACTGTATGGGCGGATGAGTGTGTGCATGGGTGTGTTAGTGAGTGAGTGACTGTCTCAATAGTGTCTTTATGAGTAACTACATATGTTTTAAACGAGTATATGCGACTATTGGTGTATATAAGAGAGTATATGTGAGAGTGAGAGATTGAAAGAGTTCCTGTATGAATAAGTATGTGTTTCTATAAGATTAAAAGACTAAGCATGTGTAAGTTTCTGTAAAAGTAAGTGTGATGGTGTGTGTATAACTGTATATGCAAGTAAATGGATGTTTGATTCTTTATTAGCATGAGTGACTATGTGTGTGAGTAACTCTATGGATGAGTGGCGTTGTGTAACAGGATGTATAGGTGTATGAGTACATATGATGAGTGAGTACATGTATGAGTGACTGTATAGGACTGTTGGTGAATGAGTGGATGTGTATGTGGATCTTAGAATGACTGAATAGGTTGTTGTAACTGATATTGGTATGTCCATTGTTTTGAAAATTTTTGTTTCTATTTTTGAATGTGTGTATCAAAGGTTATATTAGGGGGAGAGGAGGTCTGCCACTCTATCACAAGGATGATGTCATCAGTGATGTCATTTGAGATGTCATCAGTGATGTCATGAGTGATGTCACTGACCATGTCATGAGTGATGTAATATGTGACGTCATCAGCAGTGCATTGTGGGCGCGCGAGTTATAGTTAGCTGAACTAACTATAACAGGGGAATTTCAATGGTTTTGTACGAGTGAAAAGTCCAGCTAACTATAATGCCCCTGAAACCTATGTTTTTTTCAGTGAATTTCTAAGGTTTTTTAAATGCTAATTCCTAAATATAACGTGCCTGAAACCTATGTTTTTTTGAGTGAATTTCAAAGGTTTTTTAAATGCTAATTTCTAACTATGCCTACAGAGATAGGACATGTGAAGAAAGAAGAAAAAACGCACAGAAAGAAAAAAAAAGAAATGCAGAAAGAAGCAACAGAAGTCCTCAAAGACGAAGAAAAGTGCAGGAAGAAGGAGAACGTGCAGAAAGAACAAACAGAAGAGCAGAAGAAGCCTTGTTGCAAAATCATCCTGTACCCTCAACTTTTTCAGACGGATACTGGTGGTAACTGAGTCTGAATAACCAGTCCTAGAGCCAGTGCTATGTTAAAAGACACTCAGAATACAGTGAAAACACCGACATACACTAGGGAACACTATGCGTTGGGGTCCCCCTGTGATCAGCATGACCTCCTCTGTAAGCCCCTAGTATATAATAGGGCAGGGGATTAAAACTACCTCTTAGAACGCGCCACAGGGCGTGTTTGCACACGTCACCTCAGGCCCCATCCCCTCACTTCCCCACTGTGTAAACACGCCTTGTGGCCGTTTTAAGTTGGGAGATTAAGTCCCCTTGAATCCTGAGGGTCCCTAGGGTCCGACTAGACCACTAGGTACCTCCAGTAAGCGCCACAGAGCTGCGTTGCAGAGAGATGTAAAAAGGGGCACGACCTAGACCACCTCTCTGCAACGCAGCGCAGTGCCGCTTACTGGAAGCACCTGGTGGGCTAGTTGGCCCCCAAGGTCCCTCAGGATTGAAGGGGAATTATTTCCCCAACTTAAAACGCACCACAGGGCTTGTTTGCACATGTTAACTCAGGCCCGTCCCCTCCATTCACCACTGTGTAAACACGCCCTGTAGCCGTGTTTTGTTGGGAGATTAAGTCCATTTGAATCCTGAGGGTCCCTAGGGTCCAACTAGCCCACTAGGTACCTCCAGTAAGCGCCACAGAGCTGCGTTGCAGAGAGGTGTAAAAAGTGGCATGGCCTGGACCACCTCTCTGTAACGCAGCTCAGTGGCGCTTACTGGAAGCACCTGGTGGGCTAGTTAGCCTCCAGGGGCCCACAGGATTGAAGGGGAATTATTTCCCCAACTTAAAACGCGCCATAGGGCGTGTTTGCACACGTCACCTCAGGCCCCGTCCCCTCCCTTCCCCACTGTGTAAACACGCCCTGTGGCCGTTTTTTAAGTTGGGAGATTAAGTCCCCTTGAATCCTGAGGATCCCTAGGGGCAAAATAGCCCACTAGGTACGTCCAGTAAGCGCCATTGCAGAGAGGTGTAAAAAGGGGCACAGCCTGCACCACCTCTCTGCAACGCAGAGCAGTGGCGCTTACTGGAAGCACCTGGTGGGCTAGTTGGCCCCCAGGGTCCCTCAGGATTGAAAGGGAATTATTTCCCCAACTTAAAATGCACCACAGGGTGTGTTTGCACACGTCACCTCAGGCCCGTCCCCTCCCTTCACCACTGTGTAAACGCACCCTGTGGCCGTTCTAAGTTGAAAGATTAAGTCCCCTTGAATCCTAAGGGTCCCTAGGGTCAAACTAGTCCACTAGGTACCTCCAGTAAGCGCCACAGAGCTGCGTTGCATAGTGGTGAGAAAAGGGGCGTGGCCTCAGAACACCTGTATGCAACGCAGCTCCCTGTCACATACTGGAGATACCTGTTGGGCTAGTTGGCCCTCAGGGACCCTCAGTATTGAAGGGGAATTAATTCCCCAACTTACAACTGGCCAGGGGGCGCGTTTGCAGAGTGCTGCAAGGAGGGGGCGTGGCCTCCGGCGCGATGCCGGTCTTTTATTTATTTTATTTTTTTAAGAAGGAGGGCTGTGTGGCCCTCCTTCTTTTTCTAATTTACTGGCCCTGGAGACCCCATCCCCCAGGGCCTGCACCCTAATTTTTTTTGTTGAAAAAAATAAATTTAGCCCTCCCAAGGCCTTAATCAGCCCCGGGGACCCCAGGGTCATGGCCTTTTTTTTTTTTTTTTATTCTTTAGGAGGGGGCTGCGTTCCCCCCCTCCTCAGGCCACTTATGGCCCCGGGGACCCCATCCCCCGAGGCCGACACTCTTGGCGTTTATTTATACAAACATGGGTAGCTATTGATGGGCACATTTGATATACATGCATACCAAGCCATTCAAAGGGGATTCTACAAAAATTCGACCAAACTATGCAAGAAACCCCCCTCACGGTTAATAAAACACACATCCACCGCCGGATGTGTAATACTTTTTATTTTACTCTCTGGAAAGGAGACAAACCTCACTTGAGAGTCACAGCGTGCTCCTGGCTGAGCCCAATACTGTGTTACACCCACCAGTGCCCGCCGAGTGCCTCACACCTCTGTGTTGTATTTCACCAGCTAGTGCATATGCTATGACACTCTCTAGCCCATGTGCACTGTAACACCACCCCGTGAATATGTCATGCCACACTTGCCTTCACACGGGTTATATTGCCCCATCTAACGTGCCTTCCTCAATGCCTATGTTATAACGCACAGTGCTATGCCATACATATCTTTGTTACAGTGCATATGCAAAGTTACACTCCCCAGCACATGTTTTATATTACAACTTTAGAGACTAGTTATGTTACACAACACTGCCCTGTGCATATTACACTCCAAGGCGCATATTGCATAGCGCGCGCTAGTGCCTGTGCTATCCCGCACTCTCCAATGACTCTGTCATTGCACACAATGTATTGCATATTATATTTCTCGCCCGGTTCATCTTATATCACACTTTTTGGTGCATAGTTTATACCATATACTATATCTAGTTTTCATTTTCAATCGTGCTCCCAGGACTATGTTCTATATAACACTGCGTCCACCTACCCTTTTCACGGGCATTACATTTTGCGATGGGGGTGGAGGGTCAGGGGGTGTTTCTGCCAAGTGAGCCCGGAGTCACAGTCACAAAAGTCCTCTTCTTCCTGAATAAAAGTGAGATTATGCTGCATACTTGTTCATATTTTAAGTAGTTCGCACAGACACACATTTTAAAAACAATAAAGTTCCTAATACCCACCTTCTCTGAACAGTTAGCTTGCTGTCCCATCCAACTCCTCCCTATCCCCTGTTGTCTGAATCCACGGACTAGCCTCCTCCCTCCTGCCATGCATGGTCTGATGTGCTGCCACTGCCCTCCATTTAGCATGATGTACCAGTCCACTCCTCCTGCCCTCCATTGCCCAATTCTATGGCCCATCATTGACCTCCTGCTTAGCCTCTGTGCTTAGCTTGCTGCCCCTAGTCTCCTTCCCCCTGCCCTCTTTGTGCATGCCCCTGCTCCATCCTTTTTGCCCACCATGTTCCATGGACCTGCCACTCCTATCTACTCTGAGTGTTCTGCTGAGCTGCACTCTCCTCCCACCTGCCTAGCATTGTCAGATGACTGTAACCTGTCCGTGCCACCTCAACTCTGCCTGTCCACATGCCATGCCCCTATCCCTTCCTCCTGTCCTCCATGGTTCATTTTACTGCCACACCCTTCTGCCCTCCCTGGTCTGTTGTGCTGCAACTGCTCCTCCTGCCTGCCCCGTGCGGTCTGTTGTGAGGCCCCTTCCCCTGAACTCTCTTGTCTGTGCCCAGGTCCTGACCCTCCCTTCTATCCTCCATGGTCCATTATGCATGCCCCTGCACCCTCCTTCTTGCCCATCATAGCCATTGTGCTGCCACTAACCCTCCCGCTTGCCATGCATGGTCTTCTGTGCTGCCATGGCCCCTCCCACCTTCCCTGTGTGGTCAGCTAGCTGCCCCTGACCCCCTCCCACCTTCCCTCCATGGTCTGTGTGTATGCCATCATAGTCTCATTGTTGCTCTCCATGGTGTGTCTTGTTTCTAGTGCCCAACCTGCCTGACCTCCATGGTCATCTTGCTGCTCCTGCCCTGCCCCCTTGCCCCCAGCCCTCTGTTTCCATGTGCAGACCCCTATTCCCTCCCTCCTGGCTTGTCTGTTCCATTGTAATGCCCCTGATCCGTCCCTCCTGCCCTTTATGGTCTGTTATGCTGCAGCTTTCTCCCCTGTCTGTCCATTATGGTCACCTAGCTACCATTGCCTCTTTCCCCTCTGTTCTCTGTTGTCCATGTGCATGGTCCTGTCCCCTCTCTATTGCTTTCTATGGATTGTTGTGCTGCACTCCCATCCCGCATGTGCTGTGTGGTGTATTGTGCTGCTGCAAACCCTGATGCCTGCCCTGTAGGGGCAGTTTGGAGCACCTCTCCATGTCCCTCCTGTCCTCTGTTATCCGAGTCCATGTCCCTATCCCAATTCCTCCTGCCTACCATGATCCAATGTACCATACTTGCAAACATTTTGAACTTGGTAAGAGGGAGATTTTGAAAAAAAACTGGGGTATTGATTTTCCCCTTTGAGTTACATTGAAAAAGAGGAGATTGTAGACAGGAGACAGATCAAATAAAGACCATTTGAGCTTAAAAACATTGGACGTTTCCTGGCTGAAACGGGTCTGTTGGCATGTATGGTTGTACTACCACTGCCTCTTCCTTCTGCCCACAATGGTCTATTATATTCCCACAGCCTCTCTTGCCAGTCCTGTATTGTTTGTTTGTTGCCCCTGTCCCCCTTTCCACTGCCCTCCATAGTCTGTTGTGCTGCCACTGCCCTTCCTGCCTGTCCAGTGTGGTCAAATTGTTGCATCTGCACTCTCCTACCTGCCTTCAATTTTCAGAGTCCGTGCCCCTGGTCTCTGCCTCTCAACAGTATCCCAATGAACAACTAGATTGCTAACATTCTATATTTATTACAAAAGTGTGGAACGCCTGACGTCATCTTGATGTAATCAAGACTGTAATACCTAGAGTATTTTCTTTAGAAATTACATATATGAGAGGGTCTTATTTGCATCAAAATTATGGTTAGTGCTCTAAAAAACTAAGATGAGGACATATTTTCTGAGTTTTCAAATAGCGACAAAGAACTTTTAAATTATTTGTAATCTTTATCAGCCTCATGCATCAACCCAAAATCCAGTCGGTAAAATACCGATTCGGTAATAGCTCCCGGTATTAAGTAAAAAATACCCAATCCCAATGCATCAACCCAAAAGCAGAAATCGCTATTTAAGGAATCCTTAAATAGCGATTCTTTAAATAGGGATTCCTTAAATACCGATTACTTAAATAGCGATTGCATTTAAGGAATCCCAAAGTGAGATTCCTTAAATGCAATGCATCAAAGTTAAAAAATTAGCGATTTCGCTAATAGGGGGAGCAAATTACCATGAAGATGAACTGCATGGTAATTTGCAAAAACTTTGAAAAATGCACTTTTGTGCATTTTTCAAAGTTTCATGTTGCGCACACACATGCCCTTAGAGCATGTGTGTGTGCAACATATGTGCACATATCATTTTCAGGGGTGCAACAGGGTGTCCTTTTGACACCCTGGCACCCTTGAAAGTGCTCCCGCTATTAGCGATTCGGTAATACCGAATCGCTAATACAGACTGGCTTTACATTCATTCCTATGGGCCTCCAAGCCCATAGGAATGAATGGGTAGGTATTCCTTATTACCGATTCGGTATTACCGATTCGGTAATAAGGAATATTAAGGAATCGCTATTTGAATAGCGATTCCTACATGCATAGCCTTTTGCTATTCCTTATTAGCGATTCCTTATTTTTCGCTAATAAGGAATCGCAAATGGCATTGTTGATGCATAGGCCCCTATGTTTTTTTATCCAGTTGACCACTTGATTAAATGTTGCACCTAGGGGAGAGGATGTGGTGTTACTTCCACAGCTGCAGACTTTGCAACTGGGGAACCAGGTTGAAGTTTCTGCTTCAGCTCAACATTCTGTGATTCTGGTCAAATCATTGAATCTCCCCATGTCTACAACCAAAATGAATTTGATCTTGTGTGATGTAACCAATGCTCATGTAAAGCACTCCAATACCTGACAAGTCTGCACTATATAAAACTGCAAATGCACAAAAAATAAGTGTTTTGCACACTTCTGTCATTGGGCGACATGTGGGCTACATCTGGGTGATATGTGTGCTGCATTTGGGCTCTTTTGTCTCTGGTGGCCATCTTGGGAGATTTATTTGTTATGAAGTTTCCTAATTTCCTCATTTACTGCAGTCTCCTCAGTAGGAAATGCTTTCAGTTTTTTACTTTGATTCCATCAAGAAGGTATTCAGATATGTTACACATTTGCCAGAAATTCTGAATGTTAGCACTCTAGTTGCTCATTAGATCACTGTAGTAAATGCTACTGCTCACCACTGAAGTCTGCTGCTGGTATTAAAAGTGCGTGTTTCAGTCTGCATATCAGAATTTTTGTAATGAAATAGAAGAGGATTTGAGAAGTCACTCAAAATGTGCCCTAATTTTTCTTTCGTCAGCACTAATCATAATTTATATGGCAAAATAAACCCCCTCATTGTGTTCCTTTTTAAATTAAATGTTTTAAGTGTTACCAGTTAATTCCAATCAAGATGGCTTCAGGTGTGCCATACTTTTGTCATAAGTAAGACAGTAAGCGCTCTAGTTGTTCTTAAGAACACTCTGGGACATTCTGTCATTGGGCTATACTTGGGCTACATCTGGGTGATATTTGGGCTACATTTGGGCTCTTTTGTCTCTGGTGGCCATCTTGGAGATTTATTTGTTATGAAGTTTCCTAATTTCCTTATTTATTGCAGTCTCCTCAGTGGGAATACTTTCAGTTTTTTATTTTGGTTCCATCAAGAAGGCATTCAGATGTGTCACACATTTGCCATAAATTCAGAATGTTAGCACTCTGGTTGCTTATTAGATCACTGTAGTAAAGCTACTGCTCACCAGGGAAGTCTGCTGCTGGTATTGAAAGTGCATGTTTCAGTCTGCATGTCAGAATTTTTTAATGAAATAGAAGAGGATTTGAGAAGTCACTCAAAATGTGCCCTAATTTTTCTTTCTGCAGCACTAATCATACTTTCTATGGCAAAATGAACCCTCTCGTTTTGTTCCTTTTTAAATTAAATGTTTTAAGAGTTACCACTTTATTCCAACCAAGATGGCTTCAGGTGTGCCATATGTTTGTCATAAGTAGGACTGTTAGCGCTCTAGTTGTTCTTTAGAACACTCTGGGAAGCTGCAGTAGAACACAAAGGAATCAACTGACAGTCTCTGCCCTTGTTGGATGTACATGTTTTACTGAGAATGTCAGACTTCATTCTCACATGACTGAGAAAGATAATGTGAATTTACAGAAAATATGCTCTCAGTTTAGCTTATAGATCACCTTCCGAACCTCTGTGGGAAAAGCATGAGAAAATAGTTTTCTCTCAAACATGATTCATGATATCACAGCAGAAGGCTTTTTCACATGGTAAAATCACCATAGAACACACCACAATTCCTAAAATGAGTATGGTACCATCAACAAATGATTTAGAATGTAACTAAAGTCTTAAAACCTTCTATTAACTGCAATGCTTTTTAATGAGGTGCTATCATGTATATTGGTCCCAAGATGGCTGCCAACACTTCTTAGATGAAGTGCTCACAGCCAATCAGATCTCACGGTGAGATGTGTGGTTAGGCTCCGCCCAGATATATATGTGATTTTACTTTTGATTTTCTCAGGAACTACTGAACAGATTGACACCATATATGCAAAAGACACATGCCTGACCTGAGGACTACCTCTTTGCCAAATGTCAAGTAATTCTGTTCAGCCGTTCGGGCTGTACCTTCGACTAAAGGTCCTATGGGAAAATGCATGGGGAAAACGCGTTTTGGGACCCCCCTTTTTTCTCAGCCCCCGCTTGACGAATCACCCCGAGACTTTCAGGGTAGGAGCTGAGCGGAGGGCCCCATTAGTTTTGACAATTTCACGAAGATAAGTCAACCGGCGCCAACTGATTGGTTGTTAGATGTCAGTAAACATTCGAATCGGTCAAAATCAGGAAGTGTCGTCCGCCATTTTGTCTCTCGCAGTCTGAGGCAGTGAAAAACAAAGGTGGAGAACGTGAAAAGGGGGCAGGGTGGACAGTTCCTGACCCCTTAGCCTTTGTCAGGGGGTCACTGAAGGACCCCAAGGGTGAAAAAAACATTTTTTTTTTTTACGAAAAAGCGCGGGGTGTGCGCACCGTGCGCGCACAGCACGCACAACGCATCGTGGGCGCTCGGCGCATGAAGCGCACCGAGTGCCCACAGCGCGCGCACGGTGCGTGCACGGTGAAAAACCTGGAAATTTTTTTTATTAATAAATACATAACTTAGCATTTAAAAAACCGTACAAATTCACTTAAAAAACCATAGGTTTCACACACGTTATAGTTAGCTGGACATTTCCCTCGTAAAAAACCAATGAAATTCCCCCGTTATAGTTAGTGCAGGCAACTATAACTCACGCGACCGCAACCCTCTGCTGATGACGTCAGATATTACATCACTGTATTTAGACACCTATTTACCCATGTCTTCTTCCATAAATTTTTAGCTATACATATATTACAAATATTTATTTTTCAGAAAGACACATATGTAATCATCTAATATAATGAACATGCTGTCCTTGTCCCACTCTAGGCCCTCTACTTTCTTTAGAAAGTCATTAGTGTCTTTGATGTAACTGTCCAATGTGGTCACATATTCTCTCAGGAAATGATCAATGTACTTAGACACATGCTCCGCCACGCTCCCCCTTGATGATACTATGGGCCTCCCTGGTGGCTTTTCTGGATCCTTGTGTAACTTGGGGAGAAGATATAGGACTGGGAGGACAGGATAATCTTGTTTGAGGTATCCATATTCCTCCCACGTCAGAATCCCTTTGTCCTTCCATTGAGTTAATAATTCCCATATGGTGGTAATGCTGTCATTGTACTGTTGGAAATTCACTATTTCATAGAATGTAGTATCCATGAGTTGTCTATCTGCCTCACTTAGATATTGATCCCGATCTAAAATCACTATGTTGCCCCCTTTATCAGAAGGGCGTATGATGATACTGTCATCATCCATAAGAGATTTGAGGGCTTTTCTTTGCTCAAAGGAAAGATTGGAATCACTGAAGCCTCTGCGTTTGTTGTTGTTTTTATTCTTATTTTTGTTACGCCTAGCATTGTTGAGTGCCTTGCTCACGCATTCGTGAAATGTGTCTATGCTGTCGTGTGGAAATGTTGGTATAAAGCTAGACTTTGGTTTGAACTCAGTGTTAGCAGATGCATCAGTTAATACATCTAGTTCGAACAATAGCTGGGTTGAAGTACTATCATACACTGTCTCATTTATACCACAATTAAGTTCAACCATTGTGTTAAGAACCTCAACATCTCTTAGATTGAAATCATGGGCATCTATGTTGTTAACCGTATCCATACCATGTCTAGCATTAACTCCCTTGATCTTATGCCATTTCTTTAGTTTCAGCTTGCGTACATATTTAAAAAGATCAATCCTATCATTGATGTAACTTGAGGGACCAGAGGGACAGAAAGACAGACCAAGGCACAGAGTTCTTTTCTCTATTAAGTTCATGGGTCTTTTAGACAGATTTACGATTGTTCTATTTACCATTGTTTCATCCATCAATAAGTTTTTTTGGCATATGTTCGGCATCTTCCCACTGCGCCACGACCCCTGCCTCTTCTGCCACCGTTGTCTGATTCTGATTCTGCGATTGCGCCGTGACCTCTTCCTCTCCCCCGCCCTCTCTGTCCTCTTGTTTTCGGGGTTGGGGTCTCTCTCGTTGTTTGGCGGCCTCTCCGCAGTGTCCGATATTCGTCTAAAAAAGTCAGTTGTTTTTTATTCGGTACTGAGGGAGTTTCGTTCTGTGCTGACACATCCGACTCGCATTCGCTGGAAATAGCTCCTTCACTTCCCGACATTTCATTTGTGGAAACCGTCTTCTCCAATTCATGTTCACCTTGTTTGTAAAGGTGGTCATATTTATGGCTAAATGTTAGAATACGCCCGGAGTGGTAATCGCCATAGTCGCGGTTCAGTTTTCTTTCCTTCCGCGCTTTTATATCTTCTTCGTGTTCGTAATTTGTATATAAGAAGCATACACTGCTGTTGTTTCTACTGACATAATTCTAATTGGTGGTTTTATGTTTCAATTACAGGAAGTGAGGACGGGGTCTAGACATTTGAGGTCTACCCACATGATCCATACAAATTTCCTCTTTTTCCCCCCCTTTCCTGCACATATTTCAGTGGCATTATTGCACTCTTTTTCTATTTTCTTTCTATTTTTCATCTTATTTGCATTTTTATTATTATTTTTCTAACGAGCACGACACACAGTTTACAAACCAGACCGCATACAATATGACACACACTCATTTCTGGGAATGACTTACGGGTGCTTGGCCAGCCACATAAGCAGATTAACTGGATATTTCAGGCACTTGCCAACAGGGCTCTGTTGGGTGGACACCGTGAAAATTGGTTGGTATAACACTGACACGTGGCACTTGTCATTAGCAAACAGGTTGATCCTGTAGTTTTCTCTTTCTCTCTTTGACTGAGATGTTACACGAAATTCACGTGTGCATCTGTATGGACGATCCTAACACTATGTCGAGATTTATCGGGATTACCCTTTGTTGGAATGCGCTAGATCTGAGAGATTATCTAGTTGTTATGCGCAGTGCACTGTCATTTATTCAAGGCACACATAAATTGACGGTAACAAGACACAACTTTATTGAGGGGTGACAATGAACAATGCCTTCAATAGTAGACTCTATTAACTGTGATGTGCAGTCCTACGTTGCTGGTTATTATTTAACAACATTGCATGATATGACTATTTTCTTGTATAATGACATGTCATTTTTATCGAGTCTGCAAAGAGATACTGTAACATAATGTGTATTCAACAGTATTTTTGTTTCTCATCACGAACTTGTGAGGAGTATGATTTTATTTACGATCTCCTCTTTCTATGTTCATACTTATGTGTTGATATATATGCGGGCAACTTCAGTGAAGTCACTAACACGTGATCAAGCCAGACGGTGAAACGCGTTGTGTTTAATAAACAGCAGTTTTCCTGAAACCATTTCTGGTTCTTTTGATTCCTGAGAGCGTACTTACTGGAACAGGTTAAATTACAATAATATATATATATATATATATATATATATATATATATATATATATATATATATATATATATATATATATATATATATTACCTACTGGCGGTCGCCAGTAGGTAGTTATAGTTAGGACCACGTTTCCATAGGAAAACCTCAACATTCTATTTTGAATAACTTTGGCGCCGGTCGACGAATCCTCGCGAATTTCTCAAAATAGGTGGGGCGCTACGCTCCGCTCCTACCCTGAAAGTCTCGGGGGGATCCGTCAAGCGGGGGCTGAGATAAAAGGGGGGTCCCAAAACGCGTTTTTCCCATGCATTTTTCCATAGGACCTTTAGAACGAGCTACAGCCCGAACGGCTGAACAGAATTACTCAAAATTTTGCAGAGAGGTAGTCCCTAGGTCAAGGAAGTGCCTTTTGTAGGTTTGGTGTAAATCTGTTCAGTAGATTCTGAGAAAATAGCCTTTAAATCAATATATATATCTGAGCCCGCTTACGGTACGCTTACCGTACGCTTACGGTAAGCGTACGGTGGCGTGCGCGAGCGCGATTCTGATTGGCTCTTAGATCTTAGTAAACATTCGAATCGGCCGAAACCAGGAAGCGGCGGCCGCCATTTTGTGTATTTCACTCTGAAAAAAAAGAGTGAAAACAAGGAAAGGGGGCAATGAGGAGAGTTACAGACCCCCTAACAATTGTAAGGGGGTCAAAGAAGGACAGAAAAGTACAAAAAAAACATTTATTGATTTTAAAAAAAATCACGGGGTATGCGTACGGTAAGCTTACGGTAAGCGTACGGTAAAAAAAATAAAAATAAATAAATGAAAAGCAGATTTAAGAGTTTAGAAATTAGGGAGCTCTAAAAAGAGCTGTTGTGTTTATGAAGTCATTTTTTTAGTGGTACCTACAAGTAAGTACCGATGCAGAGTCTAAGGTTCAAGAGGAAGACTCTGTTCCCTTCATCATTGAAGTGCACACCATCTCCTCTATAAATGTCTTGCATGTCATAACGCAAGTTGTTGTGGTAAATGGCACCCGTACCATAGTCACGGAGGAAAGCAGAAACAGATTTGTTGACGTGCTTTCTTGCTTTGTCAATCTGTGGACAGAAATGATTGGACCAGTTCCATTTTTGCCTTTGGCATATGTTGGAAAACACAAAGGCAGTTTTAGGGAAAAGTGTAAACAGTTGTGCAAAGGTGTCCTTCACAAGCATTTCCAGACCTACCCCAGTCAAAGTGCCTAGGTCATTGCCACCACAGTGCACTATTATGAGGTCAGGGTGTTGGATTTGAATGAAGGATTTCACCAATGGCATCAATTGGTGCCACTTTAACCCTCTCTGACCAATCCATTTAATGTCTACATTTGGCAAAGCAAGGTCTCTCACCATATCTGTTTTCTCTGCAAACTTTTCACTCCAGAAGACATAGCTGTGCCCTACAATCCACACTGTGAACATCTTCAAAGGAGAACTGGATGCACTCAGGAGGTGTCTTTCAGTAGAATGGCAATATGAAAAGAAAGACAGTTTGGAAATGGAGGCATACATATTTTTTTAAAACAAAAAGAACTGATTGGCTGTTTCATACCATTCCAGAATAAAAACTAGGCTGTATGTGAAAATTAATAGAAGCATGTTTTGTATTGGTACAAAAAAATGTGTAACCAAAGAACAGTACTATGGATTTGCTGTTAGGTTTGAAAAGTCAAGCACTCTTGCTCTGTGGAATTGAAACATTGTGTGTCGAACTTCTGACCTAACTGAACACAGCAGTGTTCCATGAGCTGTTGCTATGGTAGCAGGCAGAAGTCAAGTTGGGGGAAGGGTACTAGGCAGAAGTCAAGTTGGGGGAAGGGTACTTTTGGAAAAGGGTTCGTTTTCAACCAATAGAAATGTGTGAATACATGTGAAAAAAAGGGGGAAGCACTGAGATTTGAAACTTACATGTATATGTGTGGAAAAATAGAGGGAAAGTTTGCCATTATCTGGTTCTGCTGAGAGGAGAGAGGTGAACACAACAGAGATCCTGGCTCTGATAATCTGCTGTTTGAGTGTCACATTTCTTTCACAACTAACTAATTTTAAAGGTGAGTTTACAGTTTGAGAGGGGATGTATGTGGTAACTTAAGAAATGAATAATAGAAATGGGAATTGTTTTTGTTGTAGTTACACATGGTGGTTTCATAATGTGTCAGTGTGTAAAAGTGATTTACACTTGCCCCGAAAAAAAAAAAGAGCAGTAAGTGTGCTTTCAAATTGGCAAAGAAATTTCGTTTTGGGACTGATGTGAAAACATGACTCTGTGTGCATAGAAGAATTATAGGCAGAGATTTATTGCGTCTTGCTCTGGTGATTTCACAGTTGGATTAGATGGAAAGGGGGAGCGAATTATTGGGGGAAGAAGCAGAGGCTTAGCACACACCCATGTCCTTGCCGTGTATAGTCATGCACAGTATTTACAAGCCAGTGGGGTTTTCAGGTTTAAGTCTGTAATGCAAATACATTCAGCATCACTAAGGCTGGTTGCCCTTGCTGGAGTGTAGGCAGTCACAGAGAATGCACATGGTGGTGGTCTGAAAAAAAAACAGCTTGGACACGTGCAATTAAATAAATCAAAAATAGTGGTTTCATAATGTGTCAGTCTGTAAAAGTGATTTCAAATTGTAAAAAGAGATTTTCACTTGGCCCGAAAAAAAAAGAGCAGTAAGTGTGCATTCAAATTGGCAAAGAAATTTCGTTTTGGCACTAATGTGAAAACATGACTCTGTGTGCATAGAAGAATTATAGGCAGAGATTTATTGCGTCTTGCTCTGGTGATTTCACAGTTGCATTAGATGGAAAGGGGGAGCGAATTATTGGGGGAAGAAGCAGAGGCTTAGCACACACCCATGTCCTTGCCGTGTATAGTCATGCACAGTATTTACAAGCCAGTGGGGTTTTCAGGTTTAAGTCTGTAATGCAAATACATTCAGCATCACTAAGGCTGGTTGCCCTTGGTGGAGTGTAGGCAGTCACAGAGAATGCACATGGTGGTGGTCTGAAAAAAAAACAGCTTGGACACGTGCAATTAAATAAATCAAAAATAGTGGTTTCATAATGTGTCAGTCTGTAAAAGTGATTTCAAATTGTACAAAGAGTTTTTCACTTGGCCCGAAAAAAAAAGAGCAGTAAGTGTGCATTCAAATTGGCAAAGAAATTTCGTTTTGGCACTAATGTGAAAACATGACTCTGTGTGCATAGAAGAATTATAGGCAGAGATTTATTGCGTCTTGCTCTGGTGATTTCACAGTTGCATTAGATGGAAAGGGGGAGCGAATTTTTGGGGGAAGAAGCAGAGGCTTAGCACACACCCATGTCCTTGCCGTGTATAGTCATGCACAGTATTTACAAGCCAGTGGGGTTTTCAGGTTTAAGTCTGTAATGCAAATACATTCAGCATCACTAAGGCTGGTTGCCCTTGGTGGAGTGTAGGCAGTCACAGAGAATGCACATGGTGGTGGTCTGAAAAAAAAACAGCTTGGACACGTGCAATTAAATAAATCAAAAATAGTGGTTTCATAATGTGTCAGTCTGTAAAAGTGATTTCAAATTGTAAAAAGAGATTTTCACTTGGCCCGAAAAAAAAAGAGCAGTAAGTGTGCTTTGAAATTGGCAAAGAAATTTCGTTTTGGCACTAATGTGAAAACATGACTCTGTGTGCATAGAAGAATTATAGGCAGAGATTTATTGCGTCTTGCTCTGGTGATTTCACAGTTGCATTAGATGGAAAGGGGGAGCGAATTTTTGGGGGAAGAAGCGGAGGCTTAGCACACACCCATGTCCTTGCCGTGTATAGTCATGCACAGTATTTACAAGCCAGTGGGGTTTTCAGGTTTAAGTCTGTAATGCAAATACATTCAGCATCACTAAGGCTGGTTGCCCTTGCTGGAGTGTAGGCAGTCACAGAGAATGCACATGGTGGTGGTCTGAAAAAAAAACAGCTTGGACACGTGCAATTAAATAAATCAAAAATAGTGGTTTCATAATGTGTCAGTCTGTAAAAGTGATTTCAAATTGTAAAAAGAGATTTTCACTTGGCCCGAAAAAAAAAGAGCAGTAAGTGTGCTTTGAAATTGGCAAAGAAATTTCGTTTTGGCACTAATGTGAAAACATGACTCTGTGTGCATAGAAGAATTATAGGCAGAGATTTATTGCGTCTTGCTCTGGTGATTTCACAGTTGCATTAGATGGAAAGGGGGAGCGAATTATTGGGGGAAGAAGCAGAGGCTTAGCACACACCCATGTCCTTGCCGTGTATAGTCATGCACAGTATTTACAAGCCAGTGGGGTTTTCAGGTTTAAGTCTGTAATGCAAATACATTCAGCATCACTAAGGCTGGTTGCCCTTGGTGGAGTGTAGGCAGTCACAGAGAATGCACATGGTGGTGGTCTGAAAAAAAAACAGCTTGGACACGTGCAATTAAATAAATCAAAAATAGTGGTTTCATAATGTGTCAGTCTGTAAAAGTGATTTCAAATTGTAAAAAGAGATTTTCACTTGGCCCGAAAAAAAAAGAGCAGTAAGTGTGCTTTGAAATTGGCAAAGAAATTTCGTTTTGGCACTAATGTGAAAACATGACTCTGTGTGCATAGAAGAATTATAGGCAGAGATTTATTGCGTCTTGCTCTGGTGATTTCACAGTTGCATTAGATGGAAAGGGGGAGCGAATTTTTGGGGGAAGAAGCAGAGGCTTAGCACACACCCATGTCCTTGCCGTGTATAGTCATGCACAGTATTTACAAGCCAGTGGGGTTTTCAGGTTTAAGTCTGTAATGCAAATACATTCAGCATCACTAAGGCTGGTTGCCCTTGCTGGAGTGTAGGCAGTCACAGAGAATGCACATGGTGGTGGTCTGAAAAAAAAACAGCTTGGACACGTGCAATTAAATAAATCAAAAATAGTGGTTTCATAATGTGTCAGTCTGTAAAAGTGATTTCAAATTGTAAAAAGAGATTTTCACTTGGCCCGAAAAAAAAAGAGCAGTAAGTGTGCTTTGAAATTGGCAAAGAAATTTCGTTTTGGCACTAATGTGAAAACATGACTCTGTGTGCATAGAAGAATTATAGGCAGAGATTTATTGCGTCTTGCTCTGGTGATTTCACAGTTGCATTAGATGGAAAGGGGGAGCGAATTATTGGGGGAAGAAGCAGAGGCTTAGCACACACCCATGTCCTTGCCGTGTATAGTCATGCACAGTATTTACAAGCCAGTGGGGTTTTCTGGTTTAAGTCTGTAATGCAAATACATTCAGCATCACTAAGGCTGGTTGCCCTTGGTGGAGTGTAGCACTGTGGACATGGGCTTTTTATAAAATCTGAAAAGTGGTTTCATAATGTGACAGTTTGTAAAAGAGATTTTCACTTGCCCAAAAAAAAGAGCAGTTTGTGTGCATTCAAATTGGCAAAGAAATTTCGTTTTGTGACTATTGTGAAAAGAAATGTAGTAATATATTTAAATACAATAACAGATTTTTTTTTTAGTTTTTTTCAGGTATTGCTGAAGAACAGTGAACAAAATTTAAGATGCCTACAAAATCTCGAGTTCAAAAAACGCTAAAAAAAAAACTATATTTGAAGACAACTGGAGGACCAAAGTTAGTAGAAGATGCTGATGTTGGGAAAAAGAAAAAATCTTCTGGTAAGCAAAAAAAACAATTTCTAAACAAAATATTCAAAACAAAGAAAAATGTACAAAATGTCTGTTCTCGGAAAAATGTAACAAAACATAGAGAACAGCAAAAAATTGAGAATTTTGTTAATGCAAATATACCTTCTGCAATTGAAAAGTTTAACATAAACAGAAAAACAGCATTTAAAGAGATACGTAGAAAAATGTTTCAGAGAAGAGTTATGTCCAATTTGATAAAGGATATAAAGAAATATAAGCAAAAGGCTAAATATTACAAGAGAAAAAAAGAAATTGAAGCCATTGCAGCAAAAGCATTAGAATTAAAAAGGAAACTATTCATATTAATTTTGAATAGGATGCGTACATTAGATAAAATGGTTAATGTACTGAAATCACAAAGCAAAAGCAAAAGAGTAGTGAACAGAACAAACTTTTGTAAAGTGTTTTTAGGAAAGTGGATGCATAGTTCAAGTAGTGAACCTTTTTTTAATGAAGAGAGCTATTTTCAAAGTAATAGTTTGCTGCATGCAGTTGACACCAGAGGTCGTTCATACGAAGTAAAAAATGGTTGCATAATGGAGAAGGAGATAATGGTTCCAAGAGATGAGGTACAAGTGATGGCAGATGAGGCAATGGGGAGACGTCCTAAAGCCCCAGTGTACACTTGGAATTGTAGTAGTATTTGCACTGTGCGTCAGGAATCTATTGACAGATTTCGAGAGTTTCTAAGAGAATATAGTTAAAAAAGTGTAAAACAAAAGATTAAGGTGCTTCAAAGTCTGGATCCATGCAGAGTGAGAGAGAATACTGGTTTGCAGGGTCATTCTCTTGCTTGTCTATCTAGAAAAGTGTGCAATAGTGTTTTCCATCATTTTAGGATGCTGGCTGTTCATCATACTGGAATGAGAAAGTTTGTGAGACGGTTGTATTTTGCCAAAAGTCCAGCAATAAAGTTAAATGAATTGAATAGGGCTCTGTTCCGAGGAACGGTATCAGATGTAGAGAAGGTTGTTGATGAAATTCAGTTTTGTTACTTTGGTCCTGAACAAAACAGTGCAGAGAAGGACACAGTAAATGAGGCAGAAGTGGAAGACAATGTAGAACCCTCTGTAAGTAACACATTTAATGATCACATAACAAAATTTGCAATAGTCTCTAATGAAAGACCAAATTTTACTTGTATTTGTTGCCGCAGAACTCATTATAGAAAACAAACTAGGAATGTTGATCTCTACAGAAAGAGTGAAAATGAAGATAATTATAAGTGGAAGGATTTTGCCACATATATATTTCTAGAAAATTGTTTTGAATTGGGTGAAGATCAGCGTATTTGTAAATACTGTTATAACAAGTTAGAGGAAAATAGAATGCCGACCAGAGCTGTACATAATAATTTAGAATTGGATGCTATTCCTGCTGAACTTTCTGAATTAAATACATATGAGTCTATACTCATTCAATGTGTTCATCCGTTCCAGACCATAGTACGTATGGAGCCCAAAACTGGTAAATTACCTCCTTCAGATTTACTGAGAGGTTTAAAAGGTAGAGTGGTGTATTTGCCCTTGGATTTGAAAAAAAATATGGAAACTATTGATGCGGATACTTTGGAAACTGAACCATTAATTATTCTGGTTAATGGTGTACCTACAAAGAATAAGAAGATTTGGCAGGAGCTGGTAGATGTGCGGAAAGTACAAAGAGCAAATTTGTATTTGAAAAAAAATAACAAATGGTATGAATCAATTTATATAGAAGAAGAAGAAGAAGAAGAAGATTTACAAGGAGACACAGAAACACCAACTGGACAAATTGAAAAAGTGGACAAGTCAAAGGAAGAAGAAATTTATGAACAGTTTAGCATACATCCTCTCCATTCGAAAGAAGTTATGGGAGACAATTTTGATCTCTTTCAGATGAAGAAAGCAAAAGGAAATCCCGTGAGTGTATGGGAGGAGAGCTTGGAAGCTCGATGTTTTCCCCAGCTGTTTCCTAAAGGAAAAGGAGGACGATACGATGAACGTCCAGAACAGATTCCAGCTTCAGAGTATCGAACTACAAGACTATATGCTGAAGATCCCAGATTTCGACAAAGTATTCCTTATTTGTTCCATCTTTTATTTGAAAGCGACTTGTCTGCACTGTCTTATGCAGTAAATCACATTTTAAAAAGTGGAGTACATTTACAAAATGTGTCTGCTAAGGATTTTATGGAGAAAGTGCAGCACCGAGATGATCATTTGGAAACACAACTGATCAATCTGATGGCTTGTCAGCGTGGGACAAATGAATATTGGTACCGACGCCATGGTGAACTAAAATGCATGTTACGCAATTTAGGAACACCAACATGGTTCCTTACCCTAAGCTGTGCCGAGTACGCTTGGGATGATTTACTGGATTTTCTACGAGAGGCCAATTCAAACATTAAAAACATCGAATACAAGACAGCAGGAGAACTGTGCTCATTGGATCCGGTTAATGTTTGCAGATATTTCAATCATAGATTTGAGGCTATGATATCCTTCATCTGCAATAAAAAAAATCCACCCCTTGGAGAAGTAGTGGATTTCTTTTGGAGAAAAGAGTACCAGGCAAGAGGTGCTCCTCATATTCATATGCTGCTGTGGATCAAGGATGCCCCAAAGTTTGGAACAGATACTGATGAAGCAGTGTTATCTTACATTGAAGAATATGCAACATGTGCTATACCTAAAAGCACAGAAGAGAACAAGTTAAAGGAGCAAGTTCTACGTTTCCAAAGTCATCGGTGTGGAAAATACTGTCGACGGAAATACAAGAGCAAAGAAAAATACTACACTAAATGTCGATTTGGATTTCCTAGACCTGTTCTTTCAAATGGAAGAGTCAACAGTTTTATGTCAGCTGTGAGACATACTATCACAAGAAAATCACCTAAGAATACCTACAACCTTAAAAGAAAAGAAGAATCAAAAAATATAAATGACTACAACCCAGTCATTTTATCCATGTGGAACGCTAACATGGATATACAGTATGTTGCTGACAATTCCATTGCTGTTGCTCGATATGTAACGTCTTACATTACGAAATCAGAAAAAACAGAATTGAAGGAAATGTGGGAAGAGATTTCTCAAGAGAAGACTGTCAGTAAGAAGCTGTACAGTTTCAGTTTGAAGATGTTATCGCATCGAGAAATTGGATCCTACGAATGTTCAGATAGGTTATCTTCTGCAAGTCTCTACTCGAAGTCAAGAAGAATAATTTGGGCAAGTTTAGGCCTTGCAGCAATGAGAAATCGGGTACTGAAATCTGTTGGAGAAATTGAATATTTGGCTGAGAATGACCCAGAAAGTACAGATATATTGAAAACAAACATGTTGGACACATATTATCCCAAGAGAAGTCATCATCTGGAGAACATGTGTCTGTATGAAGTGTTACAGAACTACATTTATTCACGGAAAGCTGCAGAAGACATCAACAGTGGAAAATATAAAGTTGTTGGTGAAGAAGGATGTTTGGTGAAGCAAACCAAAGGAAGTTTGATAAATCACCGGAAGCTGAGTTGCGACACTACCGACAAGAAAGAATTTTACTACTTGGCTCTTTTACAGTTGTTTAAACCATGGCGTACAGAGGATGAACTACTGGGAGAATTCCAGAGCTATGAAGATTCTTTTAATGCTTGCAAAGACAGCATACAATGCAGTACATTCTCAACTTATCTGCAAATGTTAAATGAAGAAATTGAACAGGAAACTACAATTGCAGCAGAAATAGCTAGAGACAGTTCTCAGGACAGCCAAAGTTCAGGAACATACAGTCAAGATCCCCTAGGACAACCAATCGTTGAAAATGAAGCATCAATAGCCATGAATGAAGTGGAAACGGCTATGAATCAAGGTCAAGAAGAATTTATAGACTTAGAAAATTTGGAAAGACAACTGAATCAAGAGCAGCAACAAATTTATGAAGAGATCAAAAACAAAATTGATCACGGATTTCTACATATCAAAAAAGAGTGCTCATGCACATCATTTCATCCAATCAGGATGTATGTAAGCGGACAAGCTGGCACTGGAAAAAGTTTCCTAATTAAAGTCATCAGAAGCTACCTAAAGCAAAAAACGGATTCTACTTTGTCTTGTGTGGTTACTGCTCCAACTGGGTTAGCAGCATATAACATAAAAGGAATCACCTTACATCGTTTGCTAATGTTACCAGTGGAGCATGAGAACAAAATACAATTCAACAAGCTAACTGGAGAAGCATCCTTGGAAGTTTCAAGAGTATTGAAGAAGATGCAAGTTCTCATTATTGATGAGGTGAGCATGGTATCAAACTTAATGCTTGCCTTTGTGCATTTAAGAATGCAGCAAATTTTGAAGACAGACTATGACGTGTTATTTGGTGGAAAACACGTCATAGTTTTTGGGGATCTTTTGCAACTTACTCCAGTTAAAGGACAACCAGTGTTTAATACTGTGACACATGAAGACACGAAGAAGTCATTGGGAAGCATTGGAAATACAAATATTTGGTCCTTCTTTGAGTACAAGGAACTTACAACTAATATGAGGCAAGCAAACGATGAAGAATATGGAAGTATTCTGAAAGATATCAGGATTGGACTACTCACAGAAGTTGGGAAAAAAGCATTACAGAGTCGGCTGCTACATAATTTATTTCCAAAGGAAGAAATAGTTGCAGAGAAAATATACAAGAATATTGCAGAAAACAAAAGTGTCATCTGCTTAATGCCAACTCTACGTGAATGCTCAATATTTAATGAGGAGCTTTTGAAATTGGAAAAGGAAGACATCAGGAAATTGGAAGCAGTGGACAAAATTGAGGATGGAAGAATTACTGTCACAGTAACAGGCAAACTGAAAAATAAATTGGACTCACTAGAGAAGAACATCTCCAAAACAGCAGGATTAGAAAAAAATCTATATGTTTGCATGAACTGTAGAGTGTTTTTAAGGAGAAATTTGGATGTTGAGAAAGGCTTAGTGAATGGAGCGATGGGAAGAGTTGTGGGTTTTATTAATTATCAGAAAAAAGAAGGAATTGAATGTTTAAAAATAAAATTTGATCAGATAGAAGAAGTTAAAGATATTTGTCGTTGTACAGTTCGTTTTATGCTTGTGAAAGACTTATATGTACGTAGGAAGCAGTTTCCGTTTTCACTAGCATATGCTGTAACTATCCACAAGTCTCAAGGATTGACTGTAGATTGTGCATTTGTGAACATTGGTTCAACTGTGTTCAAAGAAGGTATGGCATATGTAGCTTTGTCACGAGTCAAAACATTATCAGGTTTATTCATGATAGACTTTGATGACTCAAAAGTTAGTGCTGATACAAACTGTGTAAAGGAGTATAATAGATTAAGAAGAAGCTATGCTCCTCATTTAGGTCAGTATCCTGTGTTGGAGAAACGTGTAGTTTCTCGTAAAAGGAGAAATGAGAATATCTGTAATGAAGATATAGAGAAGAGGAAAAAAAAGAGGAGTGATGTAATTGCAAGCAAAAAGAAAAAGGAAAATGAAGAACAGGTTGTAGGATGTCATTTTGAAAATAGCTCTGGTGTCAACTGCTACGCAAATGTAGTGCTGAATGTTGCATTTTATCTGGAAAGTTTGCAAGAGCAGATAATAGTAAATCAGGGAAAAAGATTCTGTTCAGAGCTGAGTCTCCTTTTTCAAAAGCTGAGTAAAGATAAAACTCAAATAGAAAGTGCTACTGACATTAGAAAACTTTTAGATGTATGTTCAGGACGAACACAGTTTTCTCAAAATGAACAGCAAGATGCACACGAATTTTTGATGTATTTTCTTCAGGTAGTGGAAGAAGAAGGAGTTCCCATTGACATTTTTTTTGGTCTCTCTTATAAATGGGAACATAGTTGTGATAATTGTTATAATATATGTGGCTCTATTGTTGATAATGAAAGGTTTATTTATTTGACATTGCCAGAGAGTAAAACAGTCACTTTTGCAAAATTAGTTAAAGATGCTAATCATAGCATGAAATGTGGTGAGTGTAATTCTGACATGTTATCAACATTAATTTTAAGGGAATACGGACAGTATGTAATTTTAATGATGCAACGATGTAGAGCTGATGGATCAAAATTGGATACTTTAATAAAGAAGTTTACAGGACAGCAATTATCAATTTCAGGAAAAACTTTTGTAACTGTTGCAATAATTTTCCATGATGGACCTACTGTTACTTCTGGACATTACACAGTTTATCTAAAATGTGAAAAAGGCTGGACACTGTGTAATGATTCCCAATTGATTTTCAAACAACGTTTGCCTTTTGATTTAGCAAATTCCTATCTAATCTTCCTGAAACCTAAATTTTAGAGAGACTTGGCAAGATCTGGACAAAATAATTTTACCATTTTACTGGATTACCATTGCAATTTTGTAGAAAAAATATTTTTAAAATTATCATTTGGCCTAAAGGAAAGATAACCAATTGTAATGTGGACTTTTTTAATTTTTAATGCAATTTTGAAAAACCAATAATTTAGAGATAATCGGTAACTTCTGCACATTTTAAATTTTGGAATGCTATTGGACTGCCATTGGAATTTTTTTCAAAAATGATTTAAAAAATTACTATTTGGCCATGTGGAAAAGTAAGCAATTCTATTGTGGACTAAATAAATTATTCAAAAAATTTTCGTGAACCAAAATGTTACAGAGAATCGGTGAGATCTGGACAGATTAAACTTTAGAATTTTAATGGATTTCCCTTGGAAATTTATTCCAGGAAAAAAAAAAAATACTATTTGGCCTAAAGGAAATAAAATCAGATGTATTTTGGAGTTATTTGAGATATAATATTGTGATTATACTTCTCAAACAAACATATCAGACGGTATTTTAAAGAAAAAAGTATTGTTTTTAGATGATATTCTTTTAGAATAATATGCATTTCTGTAATGATAAGTTTAAGTGAGAAGAGATTCTGGGCTTTTTTAATACAATCTTTGAGATTGTTAATTTTTTTTGCCCGCTGTAAAATGATGAATGCAATTGCTTTCACAATTTATAGTGAAATGCAATATATTCTGAAAACAGCAAAAATAAGGCAAAAATATTTTTTGGTAAAAAATGTAAATATGTGTACTGTATTATAAAATGGTTTAAAAATATTAATACTTTTTTCTTTATTTTCAGATCGATATAGAAAATTTTCGGAAACTACAACCATTTTAAAAACTATTTTTAAAAAAAACAAATGAATAAATATTTTTTTGAGTGAGTATGGTAAGTCAATAATAATAATTGTAGTCTCTCAAGGACCTTGTAATGTGATAAATGATTTTTAGTGTTTTTTTTAAAAAATAAAAAAAAAGGTACGCTTACCGTACGCGTACGGTAAAAAAAAAATAAAAAAAAGTTTTTAAAAACATGTAAAAAAAAGATGAAAGATAAGGTTGGCTCTTAAAAGAACCGTTGTGTTCATGCAGGGACAGAGGAAAGGAAGCATGGGAAAATCATTCAAAGCTACAAATGTGCTGATCTATTTTGTTGTTCACTAGGGAAACACTGGTCTCCCTATGACAAATTAGACCTTTACAAAATGTGCAATGAATATCAACCTTCCGAAATCGAAGGTTCATTTCCAGAGGGCCAGCAAAAGGAGATTCTCCCCCCACAGATGAAGGGCTCACCTGACCTGCAGAAGAAGGAGTAAGCTCTGCAGATGATGGTCCAGGCTGAGCTGCTGTGGATGTACTGGCTCGTCTTTCTGAAGAGTTACCTCCAAAAAGATGACCATGTGTCCTTCTGTGTACATCCTTGAGGTGTCTCTTCATGGTGTGATTCCCAAAGGAATACTTCCTGTCAGGATTACCTCTAGAAAGTACACGCTGACACAGCCTGCAAGTAACTAAGGGTGCATTCACCTTTTGCTGGCCTTCTGGAAAAGTAAAATAATCCCAAACATAAGAAGGCTTTACTTTCCTCGCTCTCTGCCTCAAGACAGTGCTGCTGGTGCTAGCCTCACTCTCAGAAGGGCTCTGCTGTTCTGCCATCGTATCCCAAAGACAAACCAGCTCCTTCTCCTAAGGGATCACAAGCAGAAATGAGGGGAATGGGTGTGGTGTAGGAGAGTTCTAGAACTGAAAGTACTTTCAACCAATCAAAAGTTGTGTTTCATGATCACATGACCTACCGTACGCTTACGGTACGCTTACGGTGCGCTTACGGCAAAAGTACGCATGCGCGTAAAAAAGACACGCGCTTCCGCGCATGCGCATAACAGTCACTCCCCGGCACTTCCGCGTAACGTGCGCGTGTGGCGTAAGCGCGCACGCGTCCCACGCGCAGTACGCGCGGCTACGCAAAGTACGTAACTATACGCAAGCAGCGTAGATAGATTACGGACGTTGCGTAAACCGTACGCTTACCGTGAGCTTACGGTACGCGTACTATAAAAAAAAAAAAAAAATCTGGAAAAAAAATTTACATGTTTATTTTAAAAAATATATATAAAAAAAATATTTAAGGATTTTAAAAATTTAAGCATAGTCTTTATAAAAGGTAAGAAAATAAAATTAAAAATATGTTTGAAAAAAATGAAGAATAAAAACAAAAAATAGCATTTAAAAAACCTTGCAAATTCACTGAAAAAACCATGGGTTTCACACACGTTATAGTTAGGAATTAGCATTTAAAAAACCTTGCAAATTCACTGAAAAAACCATGGGTTTCACACACGTTATAGTTAGGAATTAGCATTTAAAAAACCTTAGAAATTCACTGAAAAAACCATAGGTTTCACACACGTTATAGTTAGGAATTAGCATTTAAAAAACCTTAGAAATTCAGTGAAAAAACCATAGGTTTCACACATGTTATAGTTAGCTGGACATTTTACTCGTAAAAAACCAATGAAATTGCCCCGTTATTGTTAGTTCAGCTAACTATAACTCGCGCGCCCGCAATGCACTGCTGATGACGTCACATATTACATCACTCATGACATGGTCAGTGACATCACTCATGACATCACTGATGACATCTCAAATGACATCACTGATGACATCACTGATGACATCATCCTTGTGATAGAGTGGCAGACCTCCTCTCACCTTAATATAAGCTTTGATACACACATTCAAAAATAGAGACTAAAAATTTCAAAACAATGGACATACCAATACCAGTTACAACAACCTCTTCAGTAATTCTAAGATCCACATACACATCCACTCATTCACCAACAGTCCTATACAGTCACTCATACATGTACTCACTCATCATATGTACTCATACACCTATACATCCTGTTACATAATGCCACTCATCCATAGAGTTACTCACACACATAGTCACTCATGCTAATAAAGAATCAAACATACATTCACCTGCATATACAGTTATACACACACCACCACACTTACTTCTACGGAAACTTACACATACTTAGTCTTTTAAACAATCACTTATAGAAACACATACTTATTCATACAGGAACTCTTTCAATCTCTCCCTCTCACATATACTCACATATATACACCAATAGTCACATATACTAGTTTAAAACATATGTAGTTACTCCTGAAGACACTATTGAGACAGTCTTTCACTCACTAACACACCCATACACACACTCATCCACCCATACAGTCCTGCACACATGCTGTCTTCAACACATACAAACAGTGAGTCACTCATTCATGCACCTATGCACTACGTAATACCCCCCACCGAACCATACAGACACTCAGACTGATACTCAAAAAAACAACTAATAACCTATATAGACACCCATGTAGCTACTCACCAACCCATGCAGCCACTTATACACAAAGTGAGAGATACACTTAATCAGTCAGTTACACAATCAATTTTTCAAAAACAAATCATCCATTTAGACACTTATATACCCATTTATTCTTCCATCGACCTTGAGATATACATATATAAAACATATTTAATTTTCAGAAAAACACACATTCACTGGATGATGTCATCAGTGATGTCATTTGAGATGTCATCAGTGATGTCATGAGTGATGTCACTGACCATGTCTTGAGTGATGTAATATGTGACGTCATCAGCAGTGCATTGCGGGCGCGCGAGTTATAGTTAGCTGAACTAACTATAACGGGGCAATTTCATTGGTTTTTTACGAGTAAAATGTCCAGCTAACTATAACATGTGTGAAACCTATGGTTTTTTCACTGAATGTCTAAGGTTTTTTAAATGCTAATTCCTAACTATAACGTGTGTGAAACCTATGGTTTTTTCAGTGAATATATATATATATATATATATATATATATACATACATATATATAATGAAATGAAAGAGGCATTTATAGAGCGCATGGCTACCCGTAGGCCTCCCAGCGCTAAGAACCCATCAACAGAAGGCAGACTGATTAAACAGTAGGGAATAGATGCGTCTTCAAGAGTCTCCATCAGGGAAGATATTGCTCTTCCAGACGAATGGTTTCTGGGAGGGTGTTCCAAGCTCTGGAGGCAACATAGGAAAAACAACGGCCTCCACTTCTGGACTTAAAAATTCTAGGAACCTTGGCCAGGCGTTTATTTCCGAAGCGAAGGAGCCTTTTGGGACAGTATGGAGAAACTATCCTCCGAAGAATTAGTGGGCCCTTAGCAGCCATGATTTTGTGAGTAACACAGAGGGCCTTGAATTTGATCCTTTCTGCAATAGGAAGCCAATGCAGCTGTCTAATTGCTCCTCTCGCTGATTCTCTCTGCGGAATTTGCAGGAGGATTCTTGCCGCACAATTCTGGACCTTCTGAAGTATGCTTATTGTTGATTGAGGGACTCCCAGATAAAGGGCATTAGCATAAACCAGACGTGACAGAATTAATGCTTGGAGAATCAGTTTTTTTGCCTTAAACGGAAGGAGAGGCAGAATTTTCCGCGCTGTTTTCAGTATCCCGAAACAGCACCCAGCTACCTTTTTGGCCTGTATCTTCATGTCAAGTTTGGCATCCAACCAAACTCCTAGGCTCTTGATGTGATTTCTAGGAGTAGGGGTGTTACCCATGCAACTCGGCCATGCGAGAGGCAGGCTAGGAAGCAGAGGCTTACCCAGCAGCATAAGGTCAGTTTTTGCTCCATTTAACTGAAGACAAGACTGTTTCATCCAAACTGATATTTCCTCCAGACATCTGGAGAGATTACTTCCAGGCTGTCCTGGATCTTTGAGGAAGACTATCAGCTGGGTGTCGTCTGCATATGTGACAATTTGTATGCCAAACACCTCCACTATTTTGGCTAATGGGCTCATATGAATATTAAAAAGAGTGAGGCTTAGTGAAGAGCCCTGAGGCACTCCACTCTTTAACGGCACCCTCTTGGAAGTCACGTTATCCTCAAAGACCTGGAATGTACGGCCTTCCAGAAAGGAGACTATCCATCTTAGTGCGGTTCCAGTCACACCCATCTCATAACATCTGGAGATAAGGATTCGGTGGTTAACGGTATCAAAAGCCGCACTGAGATCAAGGAGGATTATTGCAGCTGATCCTCCTGTGTCCATGATTTTTCTTGCCTCCTCCACTACCGCGATCAGGGCCATTTCAGTGCCCTGAAGAGATCTAAAGCCGGTCTGTGTCAGGTGCAAGCAGTCATGCTCCTCCAAATAAGTGGAGAGAATAGTGTTGACATATTTCTCCGCAATTTTGGCAATTCCCGGGAGCAAGGAGATTGGCCGATAATTGGCCATTACTTCCGGGTCTGATCCTGGCTTTTTCAGCAGGGCTTTAACCATCGCTTGCTTCCATGATAAGGGAACCCTACCAGCTACCAGTGAGGAATTAATAAGTGTTGCGATGACAGGGGCTACTTCTAGGGCAACCCTACATAACACCGTGGGGGGTGCCTGGTCTTTAGGGGATCCCGATTTCACTTTGTTGAGTAAAGAGACAACTTTGTCTGAGTCCAGGGGCGGAAAAAATTCCAGATTCCGATCTAAAGGGTCTCTTTTTACTTCCATCTGAGGATCATAGGAGGAATTATCCACTGATGGAAAGGCTGAGTAGATAGCCTGCACTTTATCATGGAAGAACTCTGCTATATCATTACAGCGTCTTTGTAAATCAGTAGGACTAGCTGTAGTGCATGGAGGGGTGATCAAGGATTTAAAAATTTAAAAAATTTCTTGTTATATTAGGTGCTGATAAAATTTTTGCTTCATAGTACTTGGATTATACTTTGATAATTTCTGCTTTATACAGTTTTAGTGCATCGCGATAAACTTGCTTTTTCTTGTGTGAAAACTCTTTCCTCCACTGTCTCTCGAGCTGCTTGCAGTTTTGTTTTTGCCCTCTGAGCTCCGTAGTGTACCATGCCACTTTTTTGGCACCCTTTTTAATGTCCTTAAATTTTATAGGGGCTAGCAAGTCGAGTGTATTTTCAATCCAACTATTAAATTGCAAGTTTGCCAGTTCACGGTCGGCGTCTAGTCGGGGGCAGGTTTCTTTAAGAATCGCGGCCCATTCCTCCATAGAAATGTTTGACCAGTTCCGGCTCAAAATTTTAGTGTGGTTTTCTACCGTCCTGCTTGTGGAGGGGGACCAGGAGAATGGAATCAAGTAATGGTCAGTCCAGGGGAGCGGGTGGGAACCCTCCACCCGGATGTGAATATTGGAAAAAATAGGATCCAACAAATGTCCCTTGATATGGGTCGGACCCATCACTTTCTGGGTGAGAAGTAGCGCCCCTAAGGTGTCAGACAATTCCTCCACATTGGTGGAGGAGCATGTTTCAAAGTGCAAGTTAAGATCTCCCAGGACAGTAAAGTTCGGCAAGGAGCTGACCAATATGGATATGTTATCCGCCAAGTCACCAATAAAAGATCCTATCGCTCCTGGGGGCCGATAGATTAACATGCCTAAAAAAGTGCATGTAGGCGAGAACTTGATAGAGAAGGAACAGCTTTCACAGTCACGGATAAGCCCATCCAAAATTCGACAGCTGAAAGAATCCCTGTGAATAATGGCGAGCCCTCCACCTCTAATCAGGCCTCGGTCTTGCCTCTGGATGGTGTAACCTTGGGGCAGTGCCTGGACCACTGCTGGGTTTGACCAGCCCGTAAGCCAAGTTTCGGTAAGAAACAGTACATCCGGACTGGTGTCTTCCAGAAGCAACCGTATTTCTAATGAATGTTTGGACAACGAACGGCAGCTAAGCAACTCCATTGTAAAATCCGAGATTGGGGGACATATCTTCCCCGTCTGACCCTCTATCTCCAGGACAAAAGGGCATTGGGAACAGTGGATCCGGTCAAAGGGGGGGCCCAAACAATCGTGACACCTGTGCGAACCGCGAAACTTTCTGAACTGAGCGGCCGTATAAGGGCATGGTGCCATTGCTGCTGGGGCGGGGGTCCTGGCCTCTGGTCTCGGTGCATGGGTTAGGGACTTAACTGTGTGAAATGTGTGAAAACGAGTGAAATGTCCAACTAACTAACCTATGTTTTTTCAGTGAATATATATATATATATATATATTTTTTTTTTTAATATATATATATATATATTATCTACTGGCGTTCGCCAGTACATAGTTATAGTTAGGACCGAGTTTCCATAGGAAATCTCAAAATTCTATTTTGAATAACTTTGGCGCCGGTTGATGAATCCTCACGAAATTTTCAAAACTAATGGGGCGCTCCGCTCAGCTCCTACCCTGAAAGTCTCGGGGTGATTCGTCAAGCGGGGGCTGAGAAAAAAGGGGGGTCCCAAAACGCGTTTTCCCCATGCATTTTCCCATAGGACCTTTAGTCATAGGTACAGCCTGAACGGCTGAACAGAATTACTTGAAATTTGGCATAGAGGTAGTCCTCAGGTCAGGCATGTTCCTTTTGCATATATGGTGTCAATCTGTTCAGTAGTTCCTGAGAAAATTATAGTTAAAAGTACATAAATATCTATAGGCGCGCACCGTGCGCACTGTGCCGTGCGCGAGCGTAATTCTGATTGGTGGTTACTTGTCAGTCAACATGCGAATCGGTCGAAATCAGGAAGTGTCGGCCTCCATTTTGTGTGTTGTGTGTGTGACAGGGAAAAAGAAAGGTGGAGAACGTGAAAAGGGGGCAGGGTAGAGAGTTCCTGACCCCCTAGCCTTTGTCAGGGGGTCCCTGAAGGACCCCGAAGGGTAAAAAACACACTTTTTTTTGTCAAAAAATCACGGGATGCACGCACGGTGCGCGCACCCCTAGCTGCCATTTTGAGTTTTAGAGGCAGAAGAGAGTTAAAAACACAAGTGGAGAACGTTAAAAGGGGGCAGGGTAGAGAGTTCCTGACCCCCTAGGCCTTCTCAGGGGGACCATGAAAGACCCCTTAGGTCCCCCCAAAAAAATATCGCGGGGTGCGCGCACGGTGCGCGCACGGCGGCAATAAATTTATTAAAAAAATAGAAATAAAAATCAAATTTAAGTGTTTAGATGGTGGTTGGCTCTAAAAAGAGCCGTTGTGTTCATTGAGTGTTTTTTTGTACCTACAAGTAAGTACCGATGCAGAGTCTAAAGTTCAAGAGGAAGACTCTGTTGCCTTCATCTGTGAAATGTACACCATCTCCTCTATAAATGCCTTGCATGTTGTAACGCAAGTTGTTGTGGTATATAGAACTAATACCATAGTCTCTGAGGAAAGCAGAAACAGACTTATTGACGTGCTTTCTTGCTTTGTCAATCTGTGGACAATATTGGTTGGGCCAGTTCCACTTTTGACTTTGGCATATATTAGAATATACAAAGGTAGTTTGTGGAAAAAGTGACATCAATTGCACAAAGGTGTCCTTAACAAGCATTTCCAGACCTACCCCAGTTAAAGTGCCTAGGTCATTTCCACCACAGTGCACAATTATAAGGTCAGGCTGTGGGAGATGTAGAAAGGATTTCACCAAAGGCATTAATTGGTGCCACTTTAACCCTCTCTGACCAATCCATTTAATGTCTACATTTGGCAAAGCAAGGTCTTTCACAATACCTCTTTTTTCTGCATACTTTTCACTCCAGAAGACATAGCTATGACCTACAATCCACAATGTGGACATCTTGCAAGGAGATCTGGATGCACTCAGAAGGTGTCTTTCAGTAGAATGGCAATATGAAAAGAAAGATAGTTGTAAAATGGAGGCTTACATACTTTTTTTTTAAATAAAATGAACTCCTTGGCTGTTTCAGACCATTCAACACTAAAAACTAGGCTGTATGTTTAAATTTTTAAAAGCATGTTTTGTATTGGTTCAGAAAAATGTGTTCCCACAGAACATTACTTTGGATTTGCTGTTAGGTTTGAAAAGTCAAGCACTCTTGCTCTTTGGATTAGAAACATTGTGTGCTGAACTTCTGACCTCTCTGCTCACACCAGTGTTCCATGACCTGTTGCTATGGTAGCAGGCAGAAGTCATGTTGGGGGTAGGGATCATTTGGAAAGGGTTGAAATGTGCAACCAATAGAAATGTGTGTTTCCATTTGAAAAAATGTGGGAAGCACTGTGATTTGAAGTTAACATGTATATGTGTGAAAAAAGAGAGGGAAAGTTTGCCATTTACTGGTTCTGGTGAGAGGTGTACGGATCAGAGATTCTGGCTCTGATAATCTGCTGTGTGAGTGCCACAGTTCTTTCTCAACTAACTACTTTTAAAGGTGAGTTATGAATTTGAGAGGGGATGTATGTGGTGCATTTTGATATAAATAATAGAAATGTGATTCTTGTTTTAAAGTTGTGTTTTACATTTTATGTTTTGGAAGATATTTAACTGCCTTGAACTTGTAAGATATTATGGAGTATGTCTTCACCATAAGTTAAGGTGTCACCCAGGAATACTGTTTTCTGCCTAGAATCACACCATGAGTCTGTGTGCATAAAGGAATTGTTGTCAGAGATTTAATTTGTGTTGGTCTGGTTCTGTAAGACTTGCATTCGTAGGAAAGGGGCAGCTTGTTTTCTTGAAGTGTGATGGCTAGCATTCAGCACAAATCAATATCTCACAAATGAGAGGCAAATGCTAACACATTTGAAATCAACATAGTAGATTTTCCTTCCACTCCTGCAATGGGTGAGGTAGTTCCTACATGTTACAAACTCCAATTAAAACTTACCACACATGTACTCTTACATACATCTGTGCAGTCTTCATGCAGTTGTGCAAGCGTCCATGCAGATCTCTCTTGCACCTGACAATACACAGTTTCCAGACGTACGCTCTTAGCACACAGCCAGCTGCTTCTCCTGCACTCTCATGCTTACTATTTAGCGCTGTGTGGTATTTCAGATAGCAGTGAGTAACGCTAACACAATCAACATCACTAAGGCTTATTTCCTTTGCTGTAGTCTAATCACTCACCCAGGTTACACATGCTCATAGTCTCAAGTAGCTGGTAGGACATGTGCTCTTTTCTGCTTCTCTAAACTATAAGGAAAATGTGTCAGGCTGTTACAGTAATTATCACTTGCAAAACCACAGTAGTAAATGTGCTTTCAAATTGCCAATCAAATATCGTTTTCTGCCTAGAATGACACCATGAGTCTGTGTGCACACAGGAATTGTTGTCAGAGATTTAATTTGTGTTGCTCTTGTTCTGTAAGACTTGCATTCGTAGGAAAGGGGCAGCTTGTTTTCTTGAACTATGATGGCTAGCATTCAGCACAAATCAATATCTCACAAATGAGAGGCAAATGCTAACACATTTGAAATCAACATGGTAGATTTTCCTTACACTCCTGCAATGGATGAGGTAGATCCTACGGGCCCGATTCACAGAACTACCTTAAGACAAAATCCTAAACTTACTACCATTTTCGTATTCTCAGAAGGCACTTACTCATTTTGGTATTCACAGAAGACACTTACTCACTTCGGTATTCACAGAAGTTAGGAGTCCTAACTTTAGGACTCCTAAATGCCTTCTGTGAATACCGAAAGTCTTAAAATTAGGATTTTTCTCAGTTTAGGAGTCTTAAAGTTAGGACTCCTAACTTTACTACTACTAAACTGAGAAAAATCCTAATTTTAAGGCTTTCGGTATTCACAGAAGGCATTTAGGAGTCCTAAAGTTAGGAGTCCTAACTTTACTACTACTAAATTGAGAAAAATCCTAATTTTAAGACTTTCGGTATTCACAGAAGGCATTTAGGAGTCCTAAAGTTAGGAGTCCTAACTATACTACTACTAAACTGAGAAAAATCCTAATTGTAAGACTTTCGGTATTCACAGAAGGCATTTAGGAGTCCTAAAGTTAGGAGTCCTAACTATACTACTACTAAACTGAGAAAAATCCTAATTGTAAGGCTTTCGGTATTCACAGAAGGCATTTAGGAGTCCTAAAGTTAGGAGTCCTAACTTTACTACTACTAAATTGAGAAAAATCCTAATTTTAAGACTTTCGGTATTCACAGAAGGCATTTAGGGGTCCTAAAGTTAGGAGTCCTAACTATACTACTACTAAACAGAGAAAAATCCTAATTTTAAGACTTTCGGTATTCACAGAAGGCATTTAGGAGTCCTAAAGGTAGGACTCCTAACTTCTCTGAATACCGAAATGAGTAAGTGCCTTCTGTGAATACCAAAATGAGTAAGTGCCTTCTGTGAATACCAAAATGGTAGTAAGTTTAGGATTTTGTCTTAAGTTAGTTCTGTGAATCGGGCCCTACATGTTCAAAACTCCAATTAACCCTTACCACACATGTACTCTTACATACATCTCTGCAGTCTTCATGCAGTTGTGCAAGCGTCCATGCAGATCTCTCTTGCACCTGACAATACACAGTCTCCAGAAGTACGCTCTTAGCACACAGCCAGCTGCTTCTCCTGCACTCTCATGCTTACTATTCAGCACTGTGTGGTTTTTCAGATAGCAGTGAGTAACGCTAACACAATCAACATCACTAAGGCTCTTTTCCTTTGCTCTAGTCTAATCACTCACCCAGGTTACACATGCTCATAGTCTCAAGTAGCTGTTAGGACATGTGCTTTTTTCTGCCTCTCTAAACTATAAGGAAAATGTGTCAGGCTGTTACAGTAATTATCACTTGCAAAACCACAGTAGTAAATGTGCTTTCAAATTGCCAATCAAATATCGTTTTCTGCCTAGAATCACACCATGAGTCTGTGTGCACACAGGAATTGTTGTCAGAGATTTAATTTGTGTTGCTCTTTTTCTGTAAGACTTGCATTCGTAGGAAAGGGGCAGCTTGGTTTCTTGAACTGTGATGGCTAGCATTCAGCACAAATCAATATCTCACAAATGAGAGGCAAATGCTAACACATTTGAAATCAACATGGTAGATTTTCCTTACACTCCTGCAATGGGTGAGGTAGATCCTACATGTTCAAAACTCCAATTAACCCTTACCACACATGTACTCTTACATACATCTCTGCAGTCTTCATGCAGTTGTGCAAGCGTCCATGCAGATCTCTCTTGCACCTGACAATACACAGTCTCCAGAAGTACGCTCTTAGCACACAGCCAGCTGCTTCTCCTGCACTCTCATGCTTACTATTCAGCACTGTGTGGTATTTCAGATAGCAAGAGTAACGCTAACAGAATCAACATCACTAAGGCTCTTTTCCTTTGCTCTAGTCTAATCACTCACCCAGGTTACACATGCTCATAGTCTCAAGTAGCTGTTAGGACATGTGCTCTTTTCTGCCTCTCTAAACTATAAGGAAAATGTGTCAGGCTGTTACAGTAATTATCATTTGCTCTACCACAGTAGTAAATGTGCTTTCAAATTGCCAATCAAATATCGTTTTCTGCCTAGAACCACACCATGAGTGTGTGTGCAGAAAGGAATTGTTGTCAGAGATTTAATTTGTGTTGGTCTGGTTCTGTAAGACTTGCATTCGTAGGAAAGGGGCAGCTTGTTTTCTTGAACTGTGATGGCTAGCATTCAGCACAAATCAATATCTCACAAATGAGAGGCAAATGCTAACACATTTGAAATCCAACATGGTAGATTTTCCTTACACTCCAGCAATGGGTGAGGTAGATCCTACATGTTCAAAACTCCAATTAACCCTTACCACACATGTACTCTTACATATATCTCTGCAGTCTTCATGCAGTTGTGCAAGCGTCCATGCAGATCTCTCTTGCACCTGACAATACACAGTCTCCAGAAGTACGCTCTTAGCACACAGCCAGCTGCTTCTCCTGCACTCTCATGCTTACTATTCAGCACTGTGTGGTATTTCAGCTAGCAGTGAGTAACGCTAACACAATAAACATCACCAAGGCTCTTTTCCTTTGCTCTAGTCTAATCACTCACCCAGGTTACACATGCTCATAGTCTCAAGTAGCTGTTAGGACATGTGCTCTTTTCTGACTCTCTAAACTATAAGGAAAATGTGTCAGGCTGTTACAGTAATTATCACTTGCAAAACCACAGTAGTAAATGTGCTTTCAAATTGCCAATCAAATATCGTTTTCTGCCTAGAATCACACCATGAGTCTGTGTGCACAAAGGAATTGTTGTCAGAGATTTAATTTGTGTTGGTCTGGTTCTGTAAGACTTGCATTCGTAGGAAAGGGGCAGCTTGTTTTCTTGAACTGTGATGTCTAGCATTCAGCACAAATCCCTATCTCACAAATGCGAGGTAAATGCTAACATATTTGAAATCAACAGGGTAGATTTTCCTTCCACTCCTGCAATGGGTGAGGTAGATCCTACATGTTCAAAACTCCAATTAACCCTTACCACACATGTACTCTTACATACATCTCTGCAGTCTTCATGCAGTTGTGCAAGCATCCATGCAGATCTCTCTTGCACCTGACAATACACAGTCTCCAGAAGTACGCTCTTAGCACACAGCCAGCTGCTTCTCCTGCACTCTCATGCTTACTATTCAGCACTGTGTGGTATTTCAGATAGCAGTGAGTAACGCTAACACAATAAACATCACCAAGGCTCTTTTCCTTTGCTCTAGTCTAATCACTCACCCAGGTTACACATGCTCATAGTCTCAAGTAGCTGTTAGGACATGTGCTCTTTTCTGCCTCTCTAAACTATAAGGAAAATGTGTCAGGCTGTTACAGTAATTATCACTTGCAAAACCACAGTAGTAAATGAGCTTTCAAATTGCCAATCAAATATCGTTTTCTGCCTAGAATCACACCATGAGTCTGTGTGCACGCAGGAATTGTTGTCAGAGATTTCATTTGTGTTGCTCTTGTTCTGTAAGACTTGCATTCGTAGGAAAGGGGCAGCTTGTTTTCTTGAACTGTGATGGCTAGCATTCAGCACAAATCAATATCTCACAAATGAGAGGCAAATGCTAACACATTTGAAATCAACATGGTAGATTTTCCTTACACTCCTGCAATGGGTGAGGTAGATTCTACATGTTCAAAACTCCAATTAACCCTTACCACACATGTACTCTTACATACATCTCTGCAGTCTTCATGCAGTTGTGCAAGCGTCCATGCAGATCTCTCTTGCACCTGACAATACACAGTCTCCAGAAGTACGCTCTTAGCACACAGCCAGCTGCTTCTCCTGCACTCTCATGCTTACTATTCAGCACTGTGTGGTATTTCAGATAGCATGAGTAACGCTAACAGAATCAACATCACTAAGGCTCTTTTCCTTTGCTCTAGTCTAATCACTCATCCAGGTTACACATGCTCATAGTCTCAAGTAGCTGTTAGGACATGTGCTCTTTTCTGCCTCTCTAAACTATAAGAAAAATGTGTCAGGCTGTTACAGTAATTATCATTTGCTCTACCACAGTAGTAAATGTGCTTTCAAATTGCCAATCAAATATCGTTTTCTGCCTAGAATCACACCATGAGTGTGTGTGCAGAAAGGAATTGTTGTCAGAGATTTAATTTGTGTTGGTCTGGTTCTGTAAGACTTGCATTTGTAGGAAAGGGCAGCTTGTTTTCTTGAACTGTGATGGCTAGCATTCAGCACAAATCAATATCTCACAAATGAGAGGCAAATGCTAACACATTTGAAATCAACATGGTAGATTTTCCTTACACTCCAGCAATGGGTGAGGTAGATCCTACATGTTCAAAACTCCAATTAACCCTTACCACACATGTACTCTTACAGATATCTCTGCAGTCTTCATGCAGTTGTGCAAGCGTCCATGCAGATCTCTCTTGCACCTGACAATACACAGTCTCCAGAAGTACGCTCTTAGCACACAGCCAGCTGCTTCTCCTGCACTCTCATGCTTACTATTCAGCACTGTGTGGTATTTCAGATAGCATGAGTAACGCTAACAGAATCAACATCACTAAGGCTCTTTTCCTTTGCTCTAGTCTAATCACTCACCCAAGTTACACATGCTCATAGTCTCAAGTAGCTGTTAGGACATGTGCTCTTTTCTGCCTCTCTAAACTATAAGGAAAATGTGTCAGGCTGTTACAGTAATTATCATTTGCTCTACCGCAGTAGTAAATGTGCTTTCAAATTGCCAATCAAATATCGTTTTCTGCCTAGAACCACACCATGAGTGTGTGTGCAGAAAGGAATTGTTGTCAGAGATTTAATTTGTGTTGGTCTGGTTCTGTAAGACTTGCATTCGTAGGAAAGGGGCAGCTTGTTTTCTTGAACTGTGATGGCTAGCATTCAGCACAAATCAAAATCTCACAAATGAGAGGCAAATGCTAACACATTTGAAATCAACATGGTAGATTTTCCTTACACTCCAGCAATGGGTGAGGTAGATCCTAAATGTTCAAAACTCGAATTAACCCTTACCACACATGTACTCTTACATATATCTCTGCAGTCTTCATGCAGTTGTGCAAGCGTCCATGCAGATCTCTCTTGCACCTCACAATACACAGTCTCCAGAAGCACGCTCCTAGCTCACAGCCAGCTGCTTCTCCTGCTCTCCCATGCTTACTATTCAGCACTGTGTGGTATTTCAGATAGCAGTGTGTAACGCTAACACATTCAACATCACCAAGGCTCCTTTCCTTTGCTCTAGTCTAATCACTCACCCAGGTTCCACATGCTCATGGTCTCAAGTAGCTGTTAGGACATGTGCTCTTTTCTGCCTCTCTAAACTATAAGGAAAATGTGTCAGGCTGTTACAGTAATTATCACTTGCAAAACCACAGTAGTAAATGTGCTTTGAAATTGCCAATCAAATATCGTTTTCTGCCTAGAATCACGCCATGAGTCTGTGTGCACAAACAAATTGTTGTCAGAGATTTAATTTGTGTTGGTCTGGTTCTGTAAGACTTGCATTCGTAGGAAAGGGGCAGCTTGTTTTCTTGAACTGTGATGTCTAGCATTCAGCACAAATCACTATCTCACAAATGCGAGGCAAATGCTAACATATTTGAAATCAACAGGGTAGATTTTCCTTCCACTCCTGCAATGGGTGAGGTAGATCCTACATGTTCAAAACTCCAATTAACCCTTACCACACATGTACTCTTACATACATCTCTGCAGTCTTCATGCAGTTGTGCAAGCATCCATGCAGATCTCTCTTGCACCTGACAATACACAGTCTCCAGAAGTACACTCTTAGCACACAGCCAGCTGCTTCTCCTGCACTCTCATGCTTACTATTCAGCACTGTGTGGTATTTCAGATAGCAGTGAGTAACGCTAACACAATAAACATCACCAAGGCTCTTTTCCTTTGCTCTAGTCTAATCACTCACCCAGGTTACACATGCTCATAGTCTCAAGTAGCTGTTAGGACATGTGCTCTTTTCTGCCTCTCTAAACTATAAGGAAAATGTGTCAGGCTGTTACAGTAACTATCACTTGCAAAACCACAGTAGTAAATGTGCTTTCAAATTGCCAATCAAATATCGTTTTCTGCCTAGAATCACACCATGAGTCTGTCTGCACACAGGAATTGTTGTCAGAGATTTAATTTGTGTAGCTTTTATTGTGTAAGACTTGCAGTCGTAGGAAAGGGACAGCTCATATGATAGGATTTGAAAAGCTCATAAAAAATATAGTAATATATTTAAATTACATAAAGGTATTTTTTTTTTAGTTTCTTTCAGGTATTGCTGAACAACACTGAAATAAATTAAAGATGCCTATAAAATCAAGAAAGAGAAAAGAACAGCAACAACATCTATATTTGAAGACAACTGGACAACAAAAATTAGTTGAAGAACCTCATGTTGGAAAAAAGAAAAAGTCTTCTGGTAAGCAGACTAAGGATTTTATAAAAAAATATCCTCAAGCAAAGAAAAAATGTAAAAAATATATCCGCTGTAAATAGTGTTTCAAGTAGAAAACAACAAGGCAATCGACAGAATATACTAAATGCTAATGTACAATCAGAAGTAAGAAAGAATGACTTAAAAAGAAAAATAGATTTTAAAAACATTCGTAGAAAAATGTTTCAGAGGAGAGTGATGTTCAATTTGCTAAAGGATGTGAAAAAATATAGGAAGAAAGCCAAATTTTATAAGAAAAAGAAACATATTGAATCAATTGTTGCAAAGGCTTTGGAATTAAAAAGAAAACTATTCATTTTAATTTTGAACAGGATCCGTACATTAGATAAATTAGTGAATGTAATGAAGTCAAATAGCAAAAGAGAAGTGAAAAAAAAAAACTTTTGTAAGGTGTTCTTAGGAGAATGGAAGCATAGTTCAAGTACTGAACCATTTTTTAATGAAGAGAGTTATCTTCAAAGTAATAGTTTGCTCCATGCAGTTGACACCAGTGGTCGAGCATATGAAGTTAAAGATGGTTGTGTAATGGAAAAGGAGAAAATGGTTCCAAGAAATGAGGAAGAAGTGTTAGCTGATGAGGTTATGGGGAGACGTCCTAAAGCCCCAGTGTACACTTGGAATTGTAGTAGTATTTGTACTGTACGACAGGAATCTATTGATAAATTACGTGACTTTCTAAGAGAATAAAGTAAAAAAAAGTGTTAAACAGAAGATTAAGGTGCTTCAAAGACTAGATCCATGCAGAGTGAGAGAGAATACTGGTTTGCAAGGACATTCTCTGGCTTGTCTTTCTAGGAAAGTTTGTCAAAGTGTTTTTCACCATTTTAGGATGCTGGCAGTTCATCATATTGAAATGAGAAAATTTGTGAGAAGATTGTATTTTGCTAAAAGTCCAGCACTAAAGTTAAATGAGTTGAATAGTGCTCTGTTCCGTGGATCTGTATCAGATGTGAAGAAGGTTTGTGAGGATATTGAGTTTTGTTACTTTGGTCCAGAGCAAGAAAGTGCAGGAAATGACACAGTTATTGAAGAAAATGTGGAAGAGAATGTAGAGCTCACTGTTAGTAAATATGTTGAAGATCAAATGACAAAATTTACTATCATCTCTAATGAAAGACCAAATATTACTTGTATTTGTTGCCGGAGAAGCCATTATAAAACTCAAACAAGGAATGTTGATCTCTATGTAAAAAGAAAATAATTCTAAGTGGAAGGATTTTGCTACATATTTATTTCTGGAAAATTGTTTTGATTTGGGTGAAGATCAGCGTATTTGTAAATACTGTTATAACAAGTTAGAAGAAAATAAAATGCCAGCTAGAGCTGTACATAATAATTTAGAATTGGTTGATATTCCTGCAGAACTTTCTGATTTAAATACGTATGAGTCTATACTCATTCAATGTGTCCATCCGTTTCAGACTATAGTTCGTATGGAGCCCAAAACAGGTAAATTACCTCCTTCAGATTTACAAAGAGGTTTAAAAGGAAGAGTTGTTTATTTGCCATTAGATTTGAAAAAAAATATTGAAACAATTGATGCAGATAGTTTGGAAACTGAACCATTAGTTATTCTGGTTAATGGTGTACCTACAAAGAATAAGAAAATTTGGCAGGAGCTGGTAGATGTACGAAAAGTACAAAGAGCAAATTTATATTTGAAAATAAATAATAAATGGTATGAATCAATTTATATGGATGAAGATGAAGAAGTTTTACTAGCAGACACAGGAATACCAACTGGGCAAATTGAAAAAGTGGCTAACACAAAAGAAGAAGAAATTTATGAACATTTCAGCATACATCCTCTTCATTTTAAAGAAGTTATGGGAAACACTATTGATCTGTTTCAGATGAAAAAAGCAAAAGGAACTCCCGTGAGTGTATGGGAGGAGAGCTTGGAAGCTCGTTGTTTTCCCCAGTTGTTTCCTACAGGAAAAGGTGGAAGATATGATGAACGTCCAGTACAGATTCCTGCTTCTGAGTATCGGACTACAAGATTATATGCAGAAGATCCAAGATTTCATCAAAGTATTCCTTATTTGTTCCATCTTTTATTTGAAAGTGACTTGTCTGCACTATCTTATGCAGTAAATCACATTTTAAAAACTGGAGTACATCTACATAATGTGTCTGCAAAGGATTTTCTGAACAAAGTGCAACAGCGAGATGATCATTTGGAATCTCAATTGATTAATCTGATGGCTTGTCAGCGTGGGACTAATGAATATTGGTACCGACGCCATGGAGAATTGAAATGTATGTTACGGAATTTAGGAACTCCTACATGGTTCCTTACCCTAAGCTGTGCTGAGTACGCTTGGGATGATTTACTGGATTTTCTTCGAGAGGCAAATTCAAATATTGAAAACATCCAATACAAGACAGCAGGAGAATTGTGCTCATTGGACCCGGTTAATGTTTGCAGATATTTCAATCATAGATTTGAGGCTATGATGTCCTTCATCTGCAATAAAAAAATCCACCTCTTGGAGAAGTTGTGGATTTCTTTTGGAGAAAAGAGTACCAAGCAAGAGGTGCTCCTCATATTCATATGCTGTTGTGGATCAAGGATGCCCCAAAATTTGGAACAGATTCTGATGATGCAGTTTTATCTTTCATTGAAGAATATGCAACATGTGCTATACCTAAAAGCACAGAAGAAAAAAACTTAAAAGAGCAAGTTTTACGTTTCCAAAGTCATCGGTGTGGAAAATACTGTCGACGAAAGTACAAGAGTAAGGATAAATTCTACACAAAATGTCGATTCGGATTTCCAAGACCTGTTCTTTCAAAAGGAAGAGTAAACAGTTTTATGTCAGCTGTGCGACATACCATTACAAGAAAATCGCCTAAAAATACCTACAACCTAAGAAGAAAAGAAGAGTCAAAATATATAAATGACTACAACCCAGTCATTTTATCCATGTGGAATGCTAACATGGATATTCAGTATGTAGCTGACAATTCTATTGCTGTTGCTCGGTATGTCACATCTTACATCACTAAATCTGAGAAAACGGAATTGAAAGAAATGTGGGAAGAGATTTCTCACGAGAAGACTGTCAGTAAAAAGCTATACAGTTTCAGTTTAAAGATGTTATCGCATCGAGAAATTGGGTCATACGAATGCTCAGATAGGTTATCATCTGCAAGTCTGTACTCCAAATTTTAACGATGAAACGTTGTAGAGCTGATAGAACAAAATTGGACACTTTAATAAAGAAGTTTACAGGATATCAATATCAGGAAAGACTTTTGTTGCAGTTGCAATAATTTTCCATGATGGACCTTGTATAACTTCTGGTCATTACACAGTTTATCTAAAATGTGAAAAAGGCTGGACACTGTGTAATGATTCACAATTGATTTTCAAGCAAAGTTTGCCTGCAGAATTACCAAATTCCTACTTAATTTTTCTAAAACCAAAATTTTAGATACAAATTGCAGCATCTGAACAAACCATTATTTCGATTTTATTGGATTACCATTGGATATTTCACCAAAAAAGAATTTAAAAATTACCATTTGGCCTCATGGAAAGGTAACTGTTTCTATTGTGGACTTCTTTGACAGATATTATTTTGGTGTATGTGCTTAAGCAACAAGATTTACAGACGTTATTTATTGCAAATAGTTATTGTTCTTAGAAGATATTTTTAATATATATGTTACATTTCTATCAAGGTATGTTTTACTGAGGATAGATTCAGGGCTTTTTTTAAACAATGTTTCAGATTGTTAATGTTTTTTGCCCGCTTTTAAGTGATGAATGCAATTGATATCACTATTTTCAGTGAAATTCAATATATTCTGAAAACAGCAAAAAAAGGGCAAACAATTACTTTGTTAAATATGAAAATATGTGTACTGTATTCTAAAATGTAATGTTAAATATTACTACTTTTTTTCTTTTTTTTCAGATCGAGAAAGAAAATTTAGGAAATGCAATCCTTTTTTCTAGCAATTAAAAAAAACCATTTATTTCTAATTAAGTTATTTTGTTGGTCAGGTAAGTTTAAAATATCTGTATTTTTCACCCCTTCACTTTCATGCTCCCTTTTCTTCACTTCTACTCACTCTGCTTTTCTCATTCCCCTTCCCTCTCTCTTCTTCCTCTACTGCTCTTTTGTAACTCCCTCACTCCTTCTCTACTACTCCCCTAGGTTTACTGCCTCCATCACTATTTTTTCAACCATGTTTCTCTCCCTGTTTCCATATGTCTCGGTCATTCTAACTGCCTTACTCCTTCTCAGTTCCTTGCTCTCTGTCTCTGTTTCTGTCTCTCTCCCTTTGTCTGTCTTACCCTTAATTTCCTTAACATCTCTGTTTCTACCACTTCTCCTCTCTCCATCACTCATTTTCCATCTATGTAAATGTTTTAACCTTCTCTGTCATTCTCCTTCCCTCACCTTCCCTAACTGTCACTATCCTTTACTCATAGTCACTCCTATTCTCCTACTTCACTTCCTCCTGTCTATATCTCACACCCCTTCATCTTTTCGCATTCTTTCCTTCACTCTCCCTCACTCTCCTTTGCCCATTGAAATCCTGACGCCCTTTCTCTCACTCCAGTGTCCTAAATCCTTCCATCCCCTCACTCCCCATCTCTCACTTTCCCTTACCCCCTTTTCTCATCCTCATTCCCCTTATCTCACCATCACTCCACTTCTCTTACTTTCAATCCCTTTACCCTGCTGTACTTCATCCGCTTCATCTGTTACTCCCTTTTCCTATCTCTGTCCCTTACTCCCCTTTTCTCACTCCCCCTCCATCACTCTCCATTACTCACTGCCATTCCCTTACTCATTTACTCTTCTTACCTGTATCCTCTACCCTTGGTCCATTTGTTGCAGTCAGTCTTTCACGTCCCTTTCATGACTGATCATAATTTCCTTTTCTCACTCATTCTGTCTGTCCTTTCCTCCTCTTCACTCAGTCATTTCAATCATTTCAATCATTCTTGTATACACTACACATTCATTCAATCAAAATAAAAAACAGTATATTAGGAATATAGCTCTTTTTGGAGAAGTGAAGTGAGTTCTTAAAAGAACTGTTTTTTTTGTCTTTTTTTGTTTTATATTTTTTTTTTAGTTTTCAAACCATTTTGTATTTTTTTTTGGATTTTTTTACAGCACCAAAACAAAACTGGGAATCAAAAAACTGCTCAACAGGAACAAAAAAAAAATTATGACCTGGAGCATGTGTGCTGCTGTATACGGTTTTCAATTAAATTTATGCTACTCTCTCCGTAGCAAATTACCTCATTGCACATATTGCAATGAATGTGCACTTTTTGGAACAGGGGCCGGATGTCAAGAGGCCTGGTGCATGGTGAATCTGCAGCCGCAGATGATGTACTCGGCTGAGAAGGTCCAGGTGGAGGGTTCTCCCTTAGGGCTCTTGTGGTTTCACGAGCAAACCGAATTGGATGCATTGATTTAAAATGCCTGAGCATGCAATAAATGCTGAAGGAGTATTTTTTGGCCGGATCCCCTCTAGACAGGACACTTCCGTAAATTGTACAAGTGACCTTTGGCGCATTCACTTTTTTTTGCCCATCTGGAAAAGTGAAATATTTCCAAATGAAAGAGTGCTTCTGTTTGCTGTTTCTTGGTGGTTCTTGAAAGGTCTCCTCACTGTCTGAAGATGACTGGTGTTCTGCCATTTCACTGGAGTAGCTCTTCAGCAACCTTCTCTCAGGAAATTAGTAGAAAAAGTGAGGGGAGTGGGTGTGGTGTTTGAAGATTCTGAAACAGAAACTAATATGAACCAATGAAAAGTGTTGTTTTGTAATCACATGACTTGCCGTGCGCGCACCGTACACGTACCGTACGTGCACGGAGCACGCACGGAGCACACACGCATGCGCACTCGGAGCACGGACGGAGCACGCACGCATGCACACTCGGAGCACGCAGGTGCGTGCACCGTACGCGCACGCACGCATGCACGTACGGAGCACGCGCATAGGGAGCAGGTGCGCATGAGCGTACGGAGCACGCGCGCACGGAGCACGCACGACGTACGCATGCGCGCTCGGAGCACGCTGGTGCGCGCACCGTACGTGCACGGTGCACACACGCATGCGCGTATGGAGCACGCGTGTAGGGAACACACGCGCATGCGTGTACGGAGCACGCGCGCACGGAGCACGCACGACATGCGCACGTGGCGCGCACACCGTTGGCGCACGGTGCGCGCACAGTCAAAAACCCTTAAAAAAAAAAAAAGAAAAAATTTAAGTGTTTATAAGTTTATAGAATATATGAACTGTGCTGTTCAACTTTATCCAAATAAAAAAAAACAAAAGAGCTGAGCCATTCAATATTACAGGATACAGTCAATCTATAACTATATACATAGGTAGTTTATTGTAAAATAAATATATAAAAAATATAATAATACATACATAAATTAGCATTTAAAAAACCTTACAAATTCACTAAAAAAAAACATAGGTTTCACACACGTTATAGTTAGGAATTAGCATTTAAAAAACCTTGCAAATTCACTGAAAAAACCATAGGTTTCACACACGTTATAGTTAGGAATTAGCATTTAAAAACCTTGCAATTCACTGAAAAAACCATAGGTTTTACACATGTTATAGTTAGCTGGACATTTCACTCGTAAAAAACCAATGAAATTCCCCCGTTATAGTTAGTTCAGCTAACTATAACTCGCGCGCCCGCAATCCACTGCTGATGACGTCACATATTACATCACTCATGACATGGTCAGTGACATCACTCATGACATCACTGATGACATCTCAAATGAAATCACTGATGACATCACTGATGACGTCATCTATGTGATAAATTACCACATCTTCTCACACCCTAATATAACCTTTGATACACCGACTCAAAATTTCAGAGTTCCATTCTCAAAACCATACATACTCCAATACCAATAACTACATACCCACTTATTAACTCTTAGGTCTACATACACCTCCACTCACTCACCTGTACAGTCACTCATACTTACAGTCACTCCATACAAGACTATCATATGGATTTATACACCTTTATAGACACTCACACACCACCAATCATCCATAGAGGTACTCTCACACCTAGTCAGTCATGCAAATAATCACACTCCCATTTACTCACCTATGCGGTTATACACACTCAAGTTCACTTACTCATAAAAATAGTACCACATTCTTACGCTCTTATAGAATCATTGATACAAGCACACACTCATCCATACAGTCACTCTCACAATCACACACTCTCACATCTACCCACTTATATACTCTTACACGCATATATACTGCCTTTCACATATGTAGTTAGTCACAAATGTACCACTGAGATATACATTCTGTGGTAAATATTTCATTACCAGTACTATTTTTTATGCGGTAAAGTCTAGTAAGAATAACTCAGTAAATATAAGAGGCAGAATCCGTGGTATTAGAGGTTCTAAAAGGCTTTATTCCTCTACAAAGGAATTACAGTTCGAACTGTAGGCTTCAAATTCCATCACCACGAAGGTTCAGGAAGGGAAGGCAATACATTATTGACAAGTAATGATATTTATATGAAAAGTATTACATTAAGACAGATGCAAGAGGCGTAACAGCTGATAACACAGATAATGATACACATACGTAATGAAAAAAGGCGTAAACATAGGCGTAACTAAATACGTCATTAAACATGATGTCACAGGTGGGTGGATCCATAAGAGAATCCTGTAATGTCAGCAGAAAATACTTGGCAGAGATGCGCGCGCAGCCGCATGACGTGTGAGTGACGTGCAACTAGAGGGTGAAGGGGACTTGACATTTAGCTCTACATGTGGAGACAGAAGTCTGAGGGGTCATGTCAACCTAATCCCAAATCATATCTAATATCTTATGTTTAAAGAACTGTATTATCCAAAAGGAAAGGTCTCTAGGACGGAATCTATTCTATACTGACTGTTAGTGCGTGTACAAGCGTCTAAGTGTCTACATGAGATGCGAGGGGGCAGGAATCTTCCATGGTAACAGGGGCTATGAATTACTTGCATGAGGACAGTGAGGCCTGGCCCTTTGCACGGTAGCTGGAAGAATGTTTACCTAAACTACTAGACAGGAATGCATCGGATGAGGAGCGGAGCAGATAATCTTGAAGGTGAAATACAGTTTTTGGCAGGCAACAGGCTGGATCAGGCACCGTTAGCCGCGCAGGGAGTAGGACAAAGTTCAGGGATACAGATGCAGGTTCGGACTGGAGCTGTCAGAGGCAGAAGGCAGGAAAAGGCTTGATGGCAGAATTCAGGGCCTACTCGCCTGAATCTGCAAAATGTGGAAAGTGAACCACATAAAGTCGGTGGCCTTTCATACTTAGGAATGGAATATCTGACCCATTCATGGCGGATCTGAAAGAGGACATGTTGACGGTGGACGCACATGTATTTGCGTCTTCATAACTGGAACTGGAGGGAACATACATGTACTTATAGCATGCACATGGAGCCGTTGGGGTCTACGATAGGGGACATAACTGATCACAAAATTCATATTTCCTCATTCCCTCCTTGTCCCCTACGGACCCTCAGGAGATATCGATCTTCATCAATCCATCGATCTGTTCATATAGCATCATTTGTTCTTCTTTCTTCTTCCGGGATCTTGAACGAAAACTTGGATGCGGGATACACGATGTGGCACACAGACCACAAATCGCTGGCCCACATTGTAGACATAAGCAGCAACTGAATAGTATGAGAAAGCCAATACCTAGGAAGGATAGGATCCTCCATCCCCAGGCTGACAACACGCTCCAGAACCAACCGGACCAAGTCCAGGTGCCTGGACTCTGGTGTATCTGGCTTATAATCTTATGAAGGAGAGTTATGGCTTTATATACTGACGGCGAGTTTTCTGGTATGAAAACACAGCAACTTGATCCGATGACCCTACAAGCTCCGCCCCTATCGGCCAGGATGACGTCAAGGACAAGACGATTTTGAAGCACAACAATCCGCATAGCAGACTGCTCTTCTGTTAAATTGCCTAAGGCGGAAGTAGTCTCGTTCACTACTGCTTCAAGGGTTCTAGTTAATCTACGTATCAGCTTACTATTAGTGACTGTACCTATATAGGGAAAGAAACCTTTATTGAAATCTGTGTATTGCTCCCATGCCGTTTCAGTGTAATCGACAATCGGGAGATCTCTCTGCTGTCTATTGTGTACTAAATGGGTATTTCTGTGATAGTCAGGAGGGGCTAGGAAAACAGGTGGCAGAAGGAATGCTATGTAACAGGTACCATCCCAATCTAGAGGTAGACGTATATATGCGGTCTGGCCACATATGAAGTAGGAATGACGGGAAGCTCTAAATGTAGACTTGCCTTGATCACTGAATTTTATTACAGTGGTGCATTTACTATGGCCCATGTGTATGGAACCATTCTTTCTTACACATAATTCCCCTTTAACTGGGAATACTGACATAACGGATAAGATTGGCGTAGCTTCGGATTCAACATTCAGAATCAGGAGGTTAAGTGTAAAATTACCTAATCCATATACTTCATTTTCTAGATCAGTTCCTGTTCTTTTGGGAAGTCCCTCCTTGTTAGGGTAGCAGACTTTAAGCAAAACTAGGTTCAGGTTTCCCCATACCCAGTTGTTTTGATAAACTATGGGATTTGAATCTAGGGAATTAATCAAACTAAACCATGCTCCACAGGAGCCATTGTGTGTGAACGGATACGGAAAGAGGGGCAAAACTCCCTTATAGTTCTGATAGGGAGGGAGTCGGCCACATATCCAACAATTTGTAGCATTGTTGGTCTGATGGGAATGATGTAACATACTAATAAAAGTGTTGTTGCGCAGCGCAAATCTATAAGACAACTCATGCGGAGGTAACTCGCTAAAAGAATGTTCTGCGGTAACATTATAAGCATGCTTAGAAATAGGGTAATACATATGTAACAATACACTAGAAATGATGATCAAAAGACTTAGAAAAAACAAAATTAATAATGTAACTGTGCAGTGACTACGAAGCGATTTACAATACGCATGCTTTTTAAGCTGCATCTGTCGATTTCTCTCTCTATTTCGGTCTAGAGGATACATGTCAGAGACAAATTCAACCGATTCACCTTGGAGAGGACTTAAACAATCAAATTGTCTGACTTGCTAGACCTTAATTTCAGTTTATAGAGTTCATTTTTTGTCGGTTCAACCAAGGGGAGCTTTGAGTCTGTCTGTGAGGGAATGCAGGGCTGAGTGTTCACATCGGACGGTAGTCCATAAAATTTCTTGATATGACTCGAGTGCAACCACCCTTTACGTCCCTCAACCTTCACGGCTGTCCTTGTCGTCAGCAAGACGAGTTTGGGCGATTTCCACCTGGGCTCCAGCTGGGTCTTTCGGTCGAAGTTCCTCACAAGAACCAGATCACCTGGAACCACGTCATGGGGCTTCACCTCAGTGTTATCGGGAAAAGCTGCAGCTACCTGTGAACGACAAGATTGTAGTGCAGACATCAAGGAAGCCAGGTAATCTGTCAGCATATTACAGTCAACATCAGTGATTTTACGAGGTATAGGCGTCCCCCACATATTTGGTGGTCTACCGAAGATCACCTCGTACGGGGATAGCCCTGTTCGAGAATGTGCTACCATTCTCATGTAAAAGAGCGCAACTGGTAAGGCTACTATCCAATCGACACCTTTTTCTCTACATATTTTGGACAATCTGATTTTCAGAGTTTGATTATGACGTTCCACAAGACCTGCTGCCTCGGGATGTCGAACACAGTGGAATTTCCATTGGTAGCCTAACAGAAGTGAAACGTGTTTCATTAGTTCGGATGAGAATGGCTGGCCGTTATCTGAGTATACAACACGTGGTAAACCGAATCGTGGGAAGAATTCTCGAACTAGCTGTTTGGCAGTAGTCGGGGCAGTGTAATCTGAAACCGGGTAGGCTTCTGTCCAACGGGAAAGAGCACAGACAACTACGAGAACATATTTGAATCCTCGACATCGTTCCATCTGGATATAATCCATCTGGAGGACTTCAAAAGCATGATCGGGAGGTTGAAATCCACCCTGCTCTACGGGGATGCTTTTACCTGGATTATACTGACAACATATCATACAGGTACGTACTTTCTGTTTGGCTGCTGCTCGCAAGTGTTTGTTGAACCAAATGTGTTGAATACTGTCTAGCATAGCTTTTTCTCCTAGGTGCGCTGGACTATGTATTGTGTTAATGATGACTTGAACCATGGAGTCGGGAAGAAACCATATAGATTTTTCCTTCGTCATCCATCCTTGATCCGTTTGGATCCCTCCTAATTCAGTCCATTTCTTTATTTCTTCTGGTGTAGCATGTGTCTGTATGTCAATTACATCAAGGGCGGGATCCTTAACTGTCATGCAATGTGTTGGTGTCGAAACTATTGTCTTTGTCGTGTCAGTTGTATGAGTCTGGTTCTGAGCAGTCTGTTTAGCTGTTCTGTCAGCTAGGTCATTACCCTGAGAAATGATATCGGTAACTTTTGTATGAGCTTTGCATTTCATAATCGATATTGCAATAGGTAGATGAATCGCATCTAATAGGGCTTGAATGAGGGGTCCGTGTTGGATGTGGGCACCGTGAGAAGTTAAATAACCTCTCTCTCGCCACAGCACGCTGAAGTCATGGACGACTCCGAATGCATAACGTGAATCTGTGTATATGTTGACTTTCTTATTTTTGGCTTGAATACAGGCTTGTGTCAGAGCGATGAGCTCTGCTGCTTGAGCTGACAAAGTGTTAATACAATTTGTTTTAATGACTTCAGTGTCTGTTGTGACTGCGTAAGCGGCCACTAACTCTCCTGTACTTGTTCTCATACATGAACCATCTACATACAATGTCAGGTCTGGATCTGATAAAGGGATGTCTGTCAAGTCTTGTCTGGGTTTCGTCGTGATGGTGATGACTTCAATACAATCATGTGCTAATGGATCTGTTCCGTTTACTGGCAAAAGTGTGGCAGGATTTAACGTATTACAACGTCTGATTTCTATATGTGGCTGAAACAATGTTAATTCATAACCGGTGAGTCTCGCTATAGTCAAGTGTTGTGTTTGTGTGCGGTTCAAGAGAACCTCTACTGCGTGTGGTACTTGTACTGTCAATTGATGTCCTAACACTATGGCATCGCTTTGTCTGATTGCTAAAGCTGTTGCTGCCACTGATTTCAGGCACGCAGGAAGAGCCTGAGCTACTGGATCTAATGTACTAGAGAAATAAGCACATGGTTTGTGTGATCCTGCTTGTTCCTGAGTGAGTACTGACAAGGCAGTACCTTCGCGTTCTGTAACAAAGAGTGTAAACTGTTTACTGTAACATGGTGTTGCTAAAACAGGTGCTTGACATAAAGCTTTCTTTAAGCTTTCAAAGGCATGTGTATGTTCTTGAGTCCAAGGGAGGACAGTCGATGTGGCTGCCTCCTGTGTTGTCAACTGGATGAGTGGTTTTGCTAGAAATGCATATTGAGGGATCCACTGCCTACAGTATGAAGTGAGACCTATAAAAGCCCGCACCTCCTTTTGTGTCTTGGGTGGTGGCATGTTAGCGATTAACTGGATGCGGTCGGGTGTAAGCTGTATTCCCTCCTTGGACAGCGAGTGCCCAAGGTAAACAACTTGCTGGACACAGAATTGCAGCTTAGAAGGGGACACCTTGTGCCCCTTGTCGGCCAGAAATCTTAAAACCGTCAGTAACGCTTTTTCACATTCAGGTTCGCTTCGGGCGGTGATCAGCAGATCATCGACATATTGAAGCAAGGCAGTGTTAACTGGCATGTGGATACTGTCAAGTTCTCGTTTCAGTGCTTGGCTATAGATGCTGGGGCTTTCTGTGAATCCTTGAGGAGCGCGTGTGAATTTGAAACTTCGTCCATTCAAACTGAATCCGAACAAATATTGACTTTCCGGATCTATTGGGACGCTAAAGAAAGCATTCTTGAGATCAATTACAGTGAAGAACGTTGCTTCTGAGTCAATAGCTGTGAGTAATGAAGAGATATCTGGGACCACAGGGTATTGTGGTACAATACATTTATTTAATTCGCGCAGATCAATAACCAATCGATATACTGGTGATGCTTTTGGATCCGTTCTTTTAAGAATCGGAATTATCGGGAAATTACATACATTGGAGTCGGTTTCTACAATCACTCCTTGTGCAATGAGCTCGTCAATGATTTGCAGCAAAGCCACAACAGCATCTGGTGGTAACTTGTATTGTCGCATTCGTGGTAGTACTACTCCTGTTTTTAGTGTGACTCGATATGGTGTAATGTTCATGCAACCAACATCAGTTGGGCCTTGTGCCCATAGATGTGTAGGTAAATTCTGCAGCCGGTGATCCATGTCTCTGGACACGTAGTGACCTTTGAAGTCACGTAAAAATAATCGTACTCCTTCCGGAGAACAACATATTATAGCTCCTAGAGCTTTCAATGTTTTTATACCTAACAAGTTTTCTGGACATGATTTAGTAAGCAATAAATCTGTAGTTCGTGTCAATGGACCAACCGTAAGTGGAAGAGGTTGCGTTACCTCATTAATGATAGGCTTTCCTGAGAATCCAAGGGAAATATTCTGTGAGCCTGAGAGGGGTGCCCCTGGAACTTCACTGCGTCGTATAGTTGTTCTGCTTGCCCCTGTATCAAGTAAAAACTTTCTGTCTTCCCCTAATAGTTCACTATGTACATAAGGTCCCTCTTGATCTACAGGAACCTCGATAAGGGGTAAGCCAACTTCCCTCTCTAGGCTATTTCATGTGTATCGCTGGTAATCGGGATAGTCATTTTGTGCATACTGGTACATCTGTTGCGTTGTTGCTTGTGTGGCAGCAATAGGCTGCGCTTGTGGTGGTGCTACGGTCTGTTGTGGAGCTGCCTGTTGCGGAGCTGGCTGTTGCGGAGCTGGCCTAGATTGTGCATGCTGAGGGATTTGTTGTTGATTCTGATCCTGTCTAGGTGGACGTGGTCTTTCCTGGGTTCTACCTGTGGCAATATTATGTTTCAGGACTGGACAATCGTGTATATAATGACCTTGTTGTTTACAATAGTTGCATGTCCCTTTCGCAGGACCTGCGGAATCACCTTTTTTATGACCATCAGCTGGAACTGACTGAGCAACAAGCATTTTCATTTTTGTATCTTTCATACGTCTTTGTTCATGTTCTTGTTCTTCTCTAATTCTATTGTGGTGATATTGTAACATCTGTAACATCTGTGACGGGGTGTTACCTTGCCAGGTACTCTCAAATTTCAATACTCTATTCTTAACTTGCGGCAGGGAATTTTCAACTAATTTTGTCACAAACAGATGTGGATATGACTCGCTACTTGCTTTTATGCCACTATTGATACCAAAAAATTTTTCAAATCCGGAATAGAAATCACTAGTGTCTTCATCTTGCTTTTGTTTACAGGCTGAGATTGCACCCCAGTCCTCCTTTTTCGTAGTTAATAAACGTGGCAGTACCTGTACTAGTAATCCTGGTAGTGCTGTAGTCTTTTCCCCAAGCCCTGATCCTGCAGCTCGGGCCTTTTCTTCGTTTTCTAATGCTGTCCAGTCTATCTTTTGGTCTCCCACCTCCCATTCCTTTTCTTTGAGTTTCTCGTAAACACCGGCAGGCATTAACACTTTCAATATTTTCATGATGTCGGGGTAGGTATACTCTCCCATGAGTAACATGTCTTTTATCTCACGGTGGAAACCTGCTGGATCCTTGTCATGGCTGGGTACTACTTTCTTCATTTCTAATAATTCAATTTTAGTTATAGGCGTGTACACAAACACGCGTGTAAAGTTATTATCTTCACCTCTGATTGGGTGTACTTCGCGTAACGGATTCTGTCTATCTATGTGATATATTTTTCTTCCCATAGTGGGAATTGGAACGTGTTCTGGGTATGCGAAAACTATATACTGGTTTCGAAATTCTAGAATTTCTTTAATTAAATCAGTACCTGACCTTTTCCATTTATTCGTGAGTAATTCGGTCAATATGTCAGGTAAGGGTCCAGGATCGGAGTGTTGGCTTTTATATAATATAAGGAGGTGTTGAATCATGTATATACTAGCTAAACGCTGTTCGTCTGGGGCAAGATTCAGAAACGTGTGTGCTAGTGCATCATCACTGTATTTGCTGGGACTGTCAGCCCATTGTACTGCTGACCTGGCTAATTCTTGTTCATCCATGGAATCGAGCATATGGTACCCCCTTCGATCTCGGAGTAATTTATCAGCGGCTTGGAATAGGTGTTCAGGGGACCTTGTATTTAACATAGGGGTTTGAAAATGTCTGTTACATTCTGGACGTATCGGACGTATCGGATCATTAAAGCCTCTAGTATTATTATGGGGTCTTCCTCTACCTACGTAAGCTATCGTATCTAATTGTTCTGGTTCTTGCTCCTCCTCTCCCTCTGATTCAATTCTGTCTGCTTCTCGTCTTTCTTTATGTATTCGTTCTACTTCCTTGCGGATCTTTCGATACATGGCGATTATACACGGCTGTCTATCATGTTTCTCGTCTGCTATGTTCTGACCCCATTTGGCAAGTTTTTGCATGGTATCATGATCTGCCTCAGGCCTGTCTTGGTTCCTGATCACGCAGTTTATGAAAAAACGTAGTAGTTGTCTCTGTACATCCACTTTCTGGTATTCCATAGCTTCGTTAATACTTTCTGGGCCTCGCCCTGTTTGGACAAAGTGATATATATTGTCTAGGTGTTCAACCATTCCTGGTATCGTCATTAAATACAATGTAGCTCGTCGTATACGTAGTGATGATAGTAGCAATCTGTCCTGTTTACCTGGCACTGGATCGTATCTACAATCCACAAGATGTTCTTTAAACATGTCGGATGTCGCTAGTTGGGGTGTACGTTGGAGTGCTAAATCTCTAAGGGTCTGTTTATTTCGCGGCGGTGTGGCAAACATGTCTGTCGTACCTCCTGTAGCACCATCTGAGGTGCTGGGCAAGAAAGGATTCGTTGGACGTAAGATAGAAATTGTAGATGCGGGAAAAACAGTAGAAACGGACGGACCTGTGGGAATGGGCGTAGGAGTTTGTTGTTGCGGGGATACAGACGGATGATCTTGACGTTGAACACCATCGTCATGCGGTGTGTGTGGTGTGGCATTAGCATACTCGGGAGCTACGTCATCTAAATAGGAGGAAAGGAAAACATCTTTTGCTGTTTTGGGATGTGCTTTTATCGGGAGCAATGGAGGTGGCAAGTCTTTTGGTATTTCCGGGGTAGCCTTAAGTAACCCTTCGGCCAGAAGAGGATACATACCATTCATAAGGGTATGTCTTTGTCTATCTACTTGTTCTGATTTTACTTTGGTACCTTCCTCAATTAATAAATTTTCTCGGGTTTTATTCGAATTCTCCCTACCTTTCTCTTCTTGTCTGAGCGCTTTTTCTGTACGTCTATATGATTCTTTACGCCATAATTCAATGGCATCTTTCTGTGACTGTCTGGCTTTCTTTCTCCATAATTCTTCTTCTACTCTCATGATGCAATCTGCATCCCAGGTCCCCGCTGCGGGCCACCTCTGACTTTCTGGCAACTCTTTGGTGTAAACGTATAATCAAAGGGGGGACATCAGAGCTAGTTATTTATCGAGGTCCTGTTTCCATGCTCCAAGGCAAGTAGATTAATATCAAAAAGGGGAAACAGTTCCTCTCTATGGGCCTGGGTAGAGAGTTACAATGACTTACTACACTATTACAAATGGTATCTAGGGGGATCTGCAAATCCAGATCGTAATGCCCTCACACACCTGTTAGGGTGTCATGCTTCATCATTGGGCGCTCCTCGTCGGACCGGCGCTGCAATGTCCGACGGGCCTGGTGGCATCTTTATCGGAGATCTTTTGATCTGTGAACGCCGTATGGTGAGTGCGGTGTGTGGGGCTATAGGTGAAACATTGTTTGGTGAAGGTGTAGAATGTGATTATTAAAAAAGGCCCCTAACCTTTTTGGTTCACTTTATTAAATGTTCAAGGATGGGACTTTGTTAAAAACAGTGAGGCTACGTGTGATAATTAAAGGTATTCAAGTAGCCATTGGTGGACTAAGTCAGGTCAACATGTTTCGTGTCAAGTGCTTCAAAGTAAAGCGACACTTCTTCAGGACCAGAATGACATGACCGCTAGGTTAACAGTCATGGGAGGTGAGCTCCCTTTCTGAGAGATAGAATCCTCAATTTGGGGTTCTCATAAAGGCATTCTTCCTGTGTAGATAAGGCCAAAGGAGAAAAGAAAGGGATATGGATACCATCAGAATTCATGAGTGTGACCTATTCAGCTGAGACAGAAGACAGTATATCATCCAGACAAAAGACAGTATATCATCCAGACTGGGCCAAACAAGGCCAGTATCTATTAATAACAAGGGGATAATAAAAGAACTGACGCTAAGAGAACATTTAAAAAAACATGGCATGAAAGAGTTCACAGCATGATATCACTCAAGTGACGCAAATGCAGTGGGACCAAACAATTAGGGGAGGTAACGTTGTCAAGGGGAAGGAATTAATCTTACCTCCTCAAGGTAGGAAGTGGAGCCTCAGAGATGAGGGAAGACGACCCGACCAATTGAGCGGGTGTACTATATGACAGGGAGTAAAGGAGACATCAAGCCTACAACATGACACTGTCAGCGTAGAAATTGCCAAATAAAACATACATGTATATACTGATACAGAAAGGAAAACTGTTAGATGGTTCGATTCTAGTATGTATCAACATTAAACATTGAACAAAAATTATTTGAACAAAAACTTTATCAACAAGTGCTCCCATCAGGACATACTGATGTGTCGATTCTAGAGGGTTATATTGGAGATCACGTGCGTGATTGCAATACTTGTTCACCACAGGACAAGTAAAGGCATCCCACATACCCATTGTGCCACGTTCGTGCAAGCGGGAGCGTGAGTGGGAAGACCGGTGCGGAGGTATCTCAAGGTCCAGTGAGGGAGGGGTGAGTGTAATGCGGGTCCCGCTGGGGATCGACTGTGCGTGTCGTACGGGCGGGGTGAAATTACTAACCATCCTGGTGATATAGATTGTCAACGTATTCGAAATGCGAGAGGGGGGTGGGCGTGATACCGGGGGAGTAATAGCAGACTCGCCGGGGACGGGCTAAAAGTAAAGGCACCGGTGTGCCGTGCCAGGAAAATAGTGAAGGTCTGGTTGTGCTCGTAATATCCGGAGCCCGTAAATTATGGGAACAGTGGATCTTGACGGACTTACGTGATAAAGGCAAGCAGAATGCACCGGCAGATGTAAGGTCTCAGGATATGAGGCCGTGAACGTAAAGAGAAATAGCGGGCCGGCATGCTGCGGCTTAGGCTGCATGCAACTCATGTCTCGGGGAGTGAAAGTGCGTGGGGGAGTAAGACTTACCCTGAAAAAGACGTGGGCTCGTCTTAGAACCTACTTGTCTCCATCTCACCTTGGTGTTACCGTCGGCGGTAGGATCCAGGTTATGAAGTTTCAACCGGCGATCTAGATCTCGTGAGATTAGGCCGCCATTTTGTCACAAGACGAGATGCCTGACCCTGAGTGAAATCTAAGGTTGCAGAGTTTATTAACAAGCGAAAACTACTGCTAAAGGGCAGTTGGAGCAACATATTCTTTTGTGCATAGGGGTCCTAATGTAAACATGGTAAATAGTTTGTAGACATCAAAGGTCTCATCCCCATGGTCGTGTGGATTAAAAATTATGATTAGAGCAGATGTTCAAATGCAAATCGTCATGAAAAATGAATTCACCGTTTTGCTGTGGTATTAACTTCTGTCCAAGGGATATCGTCGTTAAGACCTTGTTTGTGTGTAGAAAGGCGGAAAATCCACCTTTGTTCAGTTTCGAAGAGTTTGTGACTGGACCAAGCAGGGTTATTTTCAAGTACTGTCCAGTGTAATTCGTTCGTTCCATGTTGGTTGGCAATGAAGTGGGTACTCATCTTTGTGGTGGTTCTCCCGCATCGTATATTACTCCGATGCTCCATGATCCTTGTTTTTACTGGACGTGTGGTCATGCCTATGTAACGAAGGTTGCACGGGCACGTGATCATGTAGACACAGTTCCTAGAGTTGCAATTCGTGTGGTTTTTTTGGGTCCAAACTTTGCCTGCCTCTAGGGTGAGTTCTTTTGTTGCCTTAGTCAGGTTATATACTCCGCAGTCTCCACATGGGTAGTGGCCCCTAACTGGAGTAGAACTCCAAAGTGTACCTTGAGCTGTTGTTTTAGTGATTTTTGGGCGTGTGTGTACCAAGATGTCTCTGAGGTTACTTGTACGTTTATTATTGGTCTCTTGTGGCGTGGAAGTGTACCAGGGACTGGCTGATACTGATTATAAATACAGCAAAACGCTTAGCTGACAAACTTTTGGTCGAAATAACAATTGCAGAGAACAATCTAAAAGCCTCAATCAACATCACGGCATTCAAAAGCAGACTTGCTGAAATCAACACAGAGATGGATGACCATAAAAATCATCTGATGCGACAAAAAATAACGAAATTGCAAAAAGATATCAAAAAATTTGATAAAGAAAAGGTGTATCCCTATACCAAGGATGACTACCAGATACCAACAGGTGAAGATTCATCCGACGGGAGCTCAGTGGAGAGCAGATCTCGCTCTTATTCGAACAGCAGTGGTTCCAGCAACGAGAGTAGGTCCAATTTCAGAAAAAACTGGGGACCACCACCACCTCCGCTCCTTGGCTTCCCTATGAATCCCTACTATGGGCAACAAACACCTTGGAATCCCCTGTACCAAATGCCCCCACCAATGTACCACTACAACCAACAACAACAACCTTTTTTAGGAAGAGGCCGGGGCAGGGCAAGAGGCAGAAGACGAGACGGAGCATTCAAGCAAGTCCAGTGGCAAGACCCACCGGCCCCACAGCAACAAGATCGGATGGAACTGAGATCCAGGAAGAACAACAGGACCTAGTGGTCAATCTATCCTCTAGAGTACTCACCCCGACGGAAAAGAAAGTACTAAACAGAGGTCTGGGTTTTGTTCCCACCCCTCAACTGGATCGATTCCTTTTACATAAAGAACTTCATAACTTCTTCCGGAAGATACGACTGCGAGCGTACTTTCAAGACAAACCATCCGAAGAAACCACGGATACAGGCCTGCGTCCCCCCTCAACTTTCACCCCACATGATGGCATCACTCCGAATGAGATTCTGACTTTCGAGCAAGCAGTAACAAAAGAAGTGGAGAATGTCACCAGACCGACACAGTTTAATAACCTTTCAATAGTCGAGAGGACAGCAGTGAAAGCCCTTAACGAAGATTCTACCATTACCATCAAAGCAGCAGATAAGGGAGGTGCGATCGTCATCATGGACACACCAGATTACGATCAGGAATGCCTACGACAACTCTCCCAAGTCAAGTACTATACTAAGATTGATGGAGATCCGACAGGAAGGCTGATGACCAAGATTAAGTCCATCGTAGAATCAGCCGAAACACAAGGCTGGATTACCAGGAATGAAGCACAATTTCTGGTGAACACTCAACCCAGAACTCCTGCCTTCTACACCTTACCCAAAATTCATAAGGGAGTTAATCCACCCCCCGGTCGCCCTATAGTCTCGGGCAAAGGGTCACTACTGGAACCCCTCAGCAAATTTTGTGACCATTTCCTTCGTCCATTGGTCCAACGGATACCCTCATATCTGAAAGACAGCAGGGACGTCCTCAATCTATTGGCGGATACTACCATGAGTGGAGAGATCGATCTCATGATGACACTGGATGTAGAAGCTCTCTACACGAATATTCCCCAAATGGAGACACTGAGGGTTATCGAAGAGCTCCTTCTGAAAGAAGAGTGGACATCACACACCCCTGTCTCCTTTATAATGGAATGTGCCACCATCGCCATGTGTGAGAACTACTTCATATTCAAAGACCAATATTTCCACCAGACCCAAGGAACTTCTATGGGCAGCACCTTTGCGCCGAGCCTGGCATGCCTCTACGTCGCAGAATTTGAACGCCTCAATGTTGAAAAGACCAACACCTATTCCAACAACATCATTCTTTGGAGGCGCTATATTGACGACATCCTGATCATGTGGAAAGGGGATCTAGAAACTTGTGACAACTTTTTCACTTGGGTGAATTCTTTGGACCCCTTTTTGAAATTCACCAGATCCGTTTCTCCAACCGAAATACATTTCCTGGACTTGACAATCACATTACACAATGGCACCCTATCGACCCACACTTACAGAAAACCAACGGACCGGAATAGTCTGTTACAGTATGAAAGTCACCACCCAAAGACCCTCAGGGATAATCTCCCCTTTGGCCAGTTCCTACGCCTCCGCAGGAACTGTGATAAGACCAGTGACTATAAAAAGGAGGCCTCCATCCTAAGTAACCATCTGAAGGCACGCAACTATCCCACCACCATCATCAACAAATCTAACAAAAGAGCTCTCAACAACAACCGAGAGGCATTGTTAGAACCAAGAATGAAGGAGACGGATGACATCATAACCTGTGTTACCACTTACACACCAGAATCCAATAAAATACAAAGAATCATCACGAAAAACTGGAAGATTCTGACCACAGGTACTTTATCTTTACCGAGACCAAGGTTTGCTAATAAACGTACAAGTAACCTCAGAGACATCTTGGTACACACACGCCCAAAAATCACTAAAACAACAGCTCAAGGTACACTTTGGAGTTCTACTCCAGTTAGGGGCCACTACCCATGTGGAGACTGCGGAGTATGTAACCTGACTAAGGCAACAAAAGAACTCACCCTAGAGGCAGGCAAAGTTTGGACCCAAAAAAACCACACGAATTGCAACTCTTGGAACTGTGTCTACATGATCACGTGCCCGTGCAACCTTCGTTACATAGGCATGACCACACGTCCAGTAAAAACAAGGATCATGGAGCATCGGAGTAATATACGATGCGGGAGAACCACCACAAAGATGAGTACCCACTTCATTGCCAACCAACATGGAACGAACGAATTACACTGGACAGTACTTGAAAATAACCCTGCTTGGTCCAGTCACAAACTCTTCGAAACTGAACAAAGGTGGATTTTCCGCCTTTCTACACACAAACAAGGTCTTAACGACGATATCCCTTGGACAGAAGTTAATACCACAGCAAAACGGTGAATTCATTTTTCATGACGATTTGCATTTGAACATCTGCTCTAATCATAATTTTTAATCCACACGACCATGGGGATGAGACCTTTGATGTCTACAAACTATTTACCATGTTTACATTAGGACCCCTATGCACAAAAGAATATGTTGCTCCAACTGCCCTTTAGCAGTAGTTTTCGCTTGTTAATAAACTCTGCAACCTTAGATTTCACTCAGGGTCAGGCATCTCGTCTTGTGACAAAATGGCGGCCTAATCTCACGAGATCTAGATCGCCGGTCGAAACTTCATAACCTGGATCCTACCGCCGACGGTAACACCAAGGTGAGATGGAGACGAGTAGGTTCTAAGACGAGCCCACGTCTTTTTCAGGGTAAGTCTTACTCCCCCACGCACTTTCACTCCCCGAGACATGAGTTGCATGCAGCCTAAGCCGCAGCATGCCGGCCCGCTATTTCTCTTTACGTTCACGGCCTCATATCCTGAGACCTTACATCTGCCGGTGCATTCTGCTTGCCTTTATCACGTAAGTCCGTCAAGATCCACTGTTCCCATAATTTACGGGCTCCGGATATTACGAGCACAACCAGACCTTCACTATTTTCCTGGCACGGCACACCGGTGCCTTTACTTTTAGCCCGTCCCCGGCGAGTCTGCTATTACTCCCCCGGTATCACGCCCACCCCCCTCTCGCATTTCGAATACGTTGACAATCTATATCACCAGGATGGTTAGTAATTTCACCCCGCCGGTACGACACGCACAGTCGATCCCCAGCGGGACCCGCATTACACTCACCCCTCCCTCACTGGACCTTGAGATACCTCCGCACCGGTCTTCCCACTCACGCTCCCGCTTGCACGAACGTGGCACAATGGGTATGTGGGATGCCTTTACTTGTCCTGTGGTGAACAAGTATTGCAATCACGCACGTGATCTCCAATATAACCCTCTAGAATCGACACATCAGTATGTCCTGATGGGAGCACTTGTTGATAAAGTTTTTGTTCAAATAATTTTTGTTCAATGTTTAATGTTGATACATACTAGAATCGAACCATCTAACAGTTTTCCTTTCTGTATCAGTATATACATGTATGTTTTATTTGGCAATTTCTACGCTGACAGTGTCATGTTGTAGGCTTGATGTCTCCTTTACTCCCTGTCATATAGTACACCCGCTCAATTGGTCGGGTCGTCTTCCCTCATCTCTGAGGCTCCACTTCCTACCTTGAGGAGGTAAGATTAATTCCTTCCCCTTGACAACATTACCTCCCCTAATTGTTTGGTCCCACTGCATTTGCGTCACTTGAGTGATATCATGCTGTGAACTCTTTCATGCCATGTTTTTTTAAATGTTCTCTTAGCGTCAGTTCTTTTATTATCCCCTTGTTATTAATAGATACTGGCCTTGTTTGGCCCAGTCTGGATGATATACTGTCTTTTGTCTGGATGATATACTGTCTTCTGTCTCAGCTGAATAGGTCACACTCATGAATTCTGATGGTATCCATATCCCTTTCTTTTCTCCTTTGGCCTTATCTACACAGGAAGAATGCCTTTATGAGAACCCCAAATTGAGGATTCTATCTCTCAGAAAGGGAGCTCACCTCCCATGACTGTTAACCTAGCGGTCATGTCATTCTGGTCCTGAAGAAGTGTCGCTTTACTTTGAAGCACATGACACGAAACATGTTGACCTGACTTAGTCCACCAATGGCTACTTGAATACCTTTAATTATCACACGTAGCCTCACTGTTTTTAACAAAGTCCCATCCTTGAACATTTATTAAAGTGAACCAAAAAGGTTAGGGGCCTTTTTTAATAATCACATCTACACCTTCACCAAACAATGTTTCACCTATAGCCCCACACACCGCACTCACCATACGGCGTTCACAGATCAAAAGATCTCCGATAAAGATGCCACCAGGCCCGTCGGACATTGCAGCGCCGGTCCGACGAGGAGCGCCCAATGATGAAGCATGACACCCTAACAGGTGTGTGAGGGCATTACGATCTGGATTTGCAGATCCCCCTAGATACCATTTGTAATAGTGTAGTAAGTCATTGTAACTCTCTACCCAGGCCCATAGAGAGGAACTGTTTCCCCTTTTTGATATTAATCAACTCTTTGGTGTAGTCCACCCATAAATCAAGAAATAACACGGCATCTAGGCCATGCTTATGATACATAAAGTATCCTGGAGTGTCCCTAGGTGGAATGGGAACAGCTTCTTCGAGTACCCCTTTTCTGGTTTTGATCTGTCTTAGTTTTGAAAAGAGCGGCATTTTTAGACCTTATTACTTGAACACACTTAATACAATAAACACAATAATGAACAATCATTCACACCACAATATGTAGAATGTATTAAAACATTTAACATTTAACAGTTAATGAACGATAATAACTAATAGAAAACTAGTTACTTGACATAATACTGACACTAGGTAATACTAAATTATATGCAAGACATACTAGATATACTGCTAAACAGTACAGATACACTGCTAAAACAGTGCAGACCGGATTTGTGTACCCAAACCCGTCTTGACCGGCACAACCTATGTGCACGTTTAAATGCCTCCCCGGCAATGGTACTCACCGGGTAGCGCGGAACGGAAGGCCTCGGAACTGAACTGAAACTGGACCGGACTGGACTCGACTCGACTGGACTCGGAACTTCGGAACCTGGTGGGCCTCTGTATACCTCGGATCTTGCTCTCTCAGCTAGGCTCTGGTCGGGATACTTCGCACTTCTCACCGCCTCGTCTGGGTGTTGATCGCAGCCTCAGTCGCCCCTGCTTGGCCGGAGGGAGATACAGGAAATCCTGCAGGTACGCGTTTTTGTCCGTTCAGCTGTGGCAGGAGACCGGGCCTGCAACGCACCTCCGGCGCGTGAGATGAGAAAGTGTCCCTGTTCGGGCGCCAATTTATGTGGTAAATATTTCATTACCGGTACTATTTTTTATGCGGTAAAGTCTAGTAAGAATAACTCAGTAAATATAAGAGGCAGAATCCGTGGTATTAGAGGTTCTAAAAGGCTTTATTCCTCTACAAAGGAATTACAGTTCGAACTGTAGGCTTCAAATTCCATCACCACGAAGGTTCAGGAAGGGAAGGCAATACATTATTGACAAGTAATGATATTTATATGAAAAGTATTACATTAAGACAGATGCAAGAGGCGTAACAGCTGATAACACAGATAATGATACACATACGTAATGAAAAAAGGCGTAAACATAGGTGTAACTAAATACGTCATTAAACATGATGTCACAGGTGGGTGGATCCATAAGAGAATCCTGTAATGTCAGCAGAAAATACTTGGCAGAGATGCGCGCGCAGCCGCATGACGTGTGAGTGACGTGCAACTAGAGGGTGAAGGGGACTTGACATTTAGCTCTACATGTGGAGACAGAAGTCTGAGGGGTCATGTCAACCTAATCCCAAATCATATCTAATATCTTATGTTTAAAGAACTGTATTATCCAAAAGGAAAGGTCTCTAGGACGGAATCTATTCTATACTGACTGTTAGTGCGTGTACAAGCGTCTAAGTGTCTACATGAGATGCGAGGGGGCAGGAATCTTCCATGGTAACAGGGGCTATGAATTACTTGCATGAGGACAGTGAGGCCTGGCCCTTTGCACGGTAGCTGGAAGAATGTTTACCTAAACTACTAGACAGGAATGCATCGGATGAGGAGCGGAGCAGATAATCTTGAAGGTGAAATACAGTTTTTGGCAGGCAACAGGCTGGATCAGGCACCGTTAGCCGCGCAGGGAGTAGGACAAAGTTCAGGGATACAGATGCAGGTTCGGACTGGAGCTGTCAGAGGCAGAAGGCAGGAAAAGGCTTGATGGCAGAATTCAGGGCCTACTCGCCTGAATCTGTAAAATGTGGAAAGTGAACCACATAAAGTCGGTGGCCTTTCATACTTAGGAATGGAATATCTGACCCATTCATGGCGGATCTGAAAGAGGACATGTTGACGGTGGACGCACATGTATTTGCGTCTTCATAACTGGAACTGGAGGGAACATACATGTACTTATAGCATGCACATGGAGCCGTTGGGGTCTACGATAGGGGACATAACTGATCACAAAATTCATTTTTCCTCAATTCAATCCCTAACACACCCATACATACACTCACTCAACCATACAGTCCATCATAGATGCACTCTTAAAACCATGCACCCATAGAATCCCCCACTCACACATCTAGTCACAGAGTCACACACACCCTAACCACACAAACACTCAGGAACCCATACAGATACTGAGACAAGCAATCAATAACTCATATAGACACTCATATACCTATTCACAAAACCATGCAGCCACTTATACACCAACATACACACACATACAGACATTTACAGTTTAGTCACTAGTCTGCTGTAATATACATTTAATGACACACTTATAGAGTCAGTTACGCACCACAGAAAATCATCCATTTACACACTTGTACACCCACTTATTCTTCAACAGGCCTTTCCCTATATATATTAAACATATTAAAATTGTTCAGAAACACATACTCAATGGATGATGTCATCAGTGATGTCATCAGTGATGTCATTTGAGATGTCATCAGTGATGTCATGAGTGATGTCACTGACCATGTCATGAGTGATGTAATATGTGACGTCATCAGCAGTGGATTGCGGGCGCGCGAGTTATAGTTAGCTGAACTAACTATAACGGGGGAATTTCATTGGTTTTTTACGAGTGAAATGTCCAGCTAACTATAACATGTGTGAAACCTATGGTTTTTTCAGTGAATATATATATATATTCTTTCCCAATCCTGGCGGCGGCGAACAGTCAGGCACAGACTCCGTGATATGATGGCAAAAATGAATTTAATCCAACAATGGTTAGACGCATTTCGGTGGCGTACCGCCTTGGTCACTACGCCTGAAACACACTAGTTTGACAAATAAATACGTTTCACTCAGTTGTCAGGGCAACGTCACAGAGGTGATCATAGACATAAACAATCACTATGTTAGTTACATCATGACAATGCACAAAAACAGAAAATAAAAGGCGGAACAATTTGTGCCTATAAGTAAATACTTAGAGAAAGAACACGAGCAGAATGTAAATATATTCAAGGCATACATTTACCAGAATGTAGTGTTAAAAATAAAAAATACAATAAAGATTATAAAGAGAAATGTGACTGAGGGTAGGCAACAGCCCGTGTATGTTAACGTCCTATCTACAAGTGTAGACATAGAAAAAACATGTGTGCCCCTTGGAGACCAAAGTGTAGTGTTGTCGTATGAAGAATAGTGTGCAGCTTACAAAATAGTTAGCGTAGATATAACCGCGAGTGATAAATACAGACTCATAATATGGCTCCCACCCGGATGTCATCTCATAATGATGTACGTCCTCTATCACGCGATAGGGTCTAAAATAGACAGAGGGTGGGAAAGAGAGTAAGTGCATAGATCGTGTGTGAAAAACGATCTAAGTAAGAGTCTGTAAAACTAAAATGAAAAAGAAGGGGACCATGGTAATATATGCCAATGGTATACGTAGACAGTAATGCCCTAGTGGGCTCACGGTTAGGAAACCTGCTACTTAGTCAATATAGACATTGTACGAAAATAGCTACGGGGGGGCTCCCAAGGGCGATGTTATTCAAGGTGGGAAAAGGACGTGAGAAAGGATATAGAAGGTTGCAGAATAGTATGTGAGGGAAAGAAGAAGCTAAAGTTGGCCGAAAATGAAAGTGGTGTGTCCTCTAAACGTAACGGAGTAGGGGAGTCGGGGCGGGACAAACAGCGAGGGACAAAATCAGAGGTGTACAGTTAACGCTTCATCCGCATTCATTCCATTGGGAATTTTGGAATTGTAGAGGATGATGTAGCGTGATTCCAGTCTCCTTAGGGAAAGTTGTCTATTGCCTCCCCTGGGATTTTTGGGGATGGTGTCTACCACATAGAAGGAAAGATCTTGCGCCTTGCCTTTGTGGGCCGTGTTAATGTGTCGAGCAACTGGGTAGGCAGGGTCATTGTTGGTAATCGCTCTAAGATTTTGTAAGATGCGTAAGTGTACTGGGTGGATAGTGCTACCCACATAGGTTTTCCCACATGTACAAGATAAAACATATACAGCAAAATCAGTTTTACATGTGTAGTAACCTCTGATGACATAGGGGGATTGCCTAAACGGTAATGTGACCTCTTTGGTATTGATGCTGTGCTTACATGCCTTGCATTTGGCGCATTTGTAAAACCCTTTGGGTGACTTAAGCCATGAGCTCTCAGATTTGGTTCTACCTGGGGCGTTGTTTACTATCTCCTGCCTCATAGACTTGGTTCTCCTGAAGGTGATTTGGGGTTTTTTACTTGCAATGGCTCCAATAACGGGGTCATTCCTGACCGAGTTCGAGTGTCTGTATATTATTTTTCTTACTTGGGCGTGATATGCATTGAAGCCTGTAACTAGTCTAGGGGTGTTGATGGTGGAACACTCATTGACTATTGCAGAGGTGCCTGTCTCCGTGGTTAAAAGCTCTTTGCGGGTTTTGATTGCTACTTTGGATTTAGCTTTGGTGAGAGTTTCTTGGCTGTATCCCCTGAGGGCTAGTCTGTCGCATAATTCACCTGTTGCTTCATCAAGACTGGTATTGGTGCTGCAGTTGCGCTTCATGCGGAGGCATTCGGCATAGGGTATACTAGCTTTTAGGGAGGTGGGATGGAAACTATGTGCATGAAGTATAGCGTTCCCTGCAGTGGGTTTTCTGAATGTTTTAGATTGCAGTTTATTTCCTTCAACATACAACTCTAGGTCTAGAAAGTGTATACTCACTCTACTCATGTTACAGGTAAAGCTAAGATTTAATGCATTGTTATTAATTTCTTCAGAGAAGGTTTTAGCACTTTCTACAGATCCTTTCCACAGTATAAAAATGTCGTCAATATACCTGACATACATTCTTACTTGTTCTGAAAAAATAACTCGATTCGTTGCCATGAGTACCTGCTCCTACCACCAGCCCATATGCAAATTAGCATAGCTGGGGGCGAAGCAAGTACCCATGGCAGTGCCCTGCAGTTGTTTGTATATCAGACCGTCAAAAATAAAAACAATATTTTCCAAACACATTTCAGCCATCTGCACAATCATCATCGAATGCTGAAACATCGGCATAGGTCTTTTGCCCAGGAAATGATGTAATGCATTGAGTCCATTTGTATGTCTGATGCTGGTGTAAAGTGTGTTAACATCTAGTGTCATTAGCAAATAGTCACTTTCCCATGTTACATCATAGATTTTTCTGAGGAAATCCCCTGTGTCCTTGATGTAAGCAGGAAGACTGCAGACGGATGGCTGTAAAAAGTGGTCTATGTCTCTTGAAGCATTTTCCAACAATCCCCCTATAGCAGCAATTATAGGTCTTCCCGGAGGTTCCACTGGATTTTTATGGATCTTAGGGATGAGATAGAGTTGGGGTAGTACAGGATAGTTACATTTGAGGTATTCAAACTCTTGTTTAGTGAGCAGACCTGCACCTTTCCAGTCATAGAGGGCTTTGTGGAATTTTTCTTTGATTCCCACGATGATGTTTGGGCTCACACGGCTGTAGCAGTCTTTGTCAGATAGTTGTTTGAGGGCTTCTTTGTTGTACTGTTCCAGGGGCCAGAGGACAACATTACCTCCCTTATCTGACCACCGGACCACCACATCTTGTCTTTGTTTGATTTTGTCGATAAGCTCATTGTATTTTATCATTTTGTTGCGATTACTGCTCACAAAATTTCTGCTGCTACTATACGCCAGTTCCTTCAGATCTTTAGTAACATTTTCAGAAAAAATGTCCAATCCATCCTTAGGCATCATGGGTATGAATGTCGATTTGGGTTTGAAAGGTGTCTTAGCGGTATTGGATACTTGTAGTCCTAATGTAGTTGAGAATTCTATTAATGTTTCAGGGTTTTCAGTATTTTCCATATTGGCTAGGTCTTGTAAAAGGGCCATATCTCTCACTGTCAGTGGATTATGGTTGATTACACTTTCATCAATGTCGTTTTTCCGGTTGGATGCATGGAAGAAATATTTTTGGAGTTTGAGTTTTCTAACAAATTGAAACAAATCTACCCTAGTTTGAGCATAGTCAAAATTGTTTTTGGTACAGAAAGTGAGAGAGAGGATCTTTTCTTCTTCTGGTGTAAGCTCCATATTAGTAAGATTGATTACTGTTTTTTCCGTGTTTGTGTGGGCGCTCATCTCCGTTTGTTGTTTCTGTACGTACGTGTGTTTTTGTTCTGCTTGTCTTTTGCCCCACCGTCAGTTTTTCAGTCTCCTACTTTTTTACTTATTGATGTTTTGCTGTTGTCTGTTCTTTGCGGTCTTGGCCATAAGCTCGTGAGTCTCTCCAACCGTAAAAAACCAAACTCCTTTACCACCGTTGGTGCTTTACGTTTCTCTCTACCAGCTTTTTCCACATCCGATTCTATTTTGGAGCTTAACCCCTTCAGTGCCCCGCCCTTTCCCCCTCCTGTGCCGGGCATTGTATTAGCGGGCGGGGTCCATGACGAGATAGTCTCTTCATGGGCACAGCGCAACCGCGCTCCATGACGAGACTATCTCGTCATGGGCATAGAAGAGGTTAATTCCGATTCACTGGGGGCAGATGTTGTTTGGAGTGTTTCACAAGTTTCTGAGAGTTGCTGACGGCGGATGTTCTCAAATATATATATATTTCACAAAAAAGAGTTGCCCCAAGTTGAGAACAAGCACAAGGAGACAGCAAGACTCAGCTTTATTATTAACATCGTCCTTTATTCCGGAAATCAGCAGGCAGCATCTTGTTCAATTAAAAGGCCCTACGCGTTTCGGAACACTTCGTTCCTTTGTGAAATATTTACCGGCCGGTCCGGTCGGGAGAACTGCGACGCCACCAAAGAAACGGTATGTGGACTCCCGTGTGCAAACAGACTGGACTAAAGCACAATCGGCAGAAGGAGCAACTTGGGGCAACTCTTTTTTGTGAAATATATATATATATATATATATATATATCTCCACATTACTTCGTCACCACGATCCTCTGGAAAGACGGAGACAGACCCAGAAATCGGTGCAAATTAGAAGTTTATTTTCAAACGCCCTGCACCACCGCCATTATACGTTTCAGGCTCGCAGAGGCTTGATCACATGATACGCTAATGGAGAGTTTCTTTAGCTTTTTAAAGTGCTAGTGCTCAATACACGTGAAAAACCCTCCCACAAGAGTTCATAGACATAGACAACATATTGTCCTTGGAGTAAGGTTTAAGACAATGCAATGCAAGTCGGTACGCATTATAGTAAAATGGTAAGTATCATGGTGCAAATAACGCAAACTCAATAAATATTTATAAATACATAAATAAACATCCTGAGTGAAAAATATAGCATTAATAAAATCCGATATAAATACTAAAATCCTGAGCTAAAAAATATCACCGATAAAACCAATACATCTGATCCAGTGAAATTAGCAGCACAATTGCATATCCAATTCTGACAGTTAGAAGTTATGCTTATGGTCAATACATATATAGCTCTGTCGCCCACAACTAAAATCAAGCCTAAATGCTGATTAATGCTGCTAGCAACCAGGAATAATTAAGACAAAATTATTGCAATGCAAAAGATATACTTAAATTGCCTGCCCAATTGGCCCATATGATTTTCCTGTGGGAAAAAACGTGCATAGTGTTGGTGCAAAATGTGCAATTATTTACACTAATCCAAATCACAGCTGTGATTGGATGTGTAAAAGTGCAAAAAGAATCTTAAAAAATAATGTTTTTGTTAAAAAATGTATCGGAAGGCGACAATATGACTGATCCAGATATAATATGCAAGTGGAAAAATATTATTTATAGACAGGTAAAAAAGTCCTCACTTGCATTGAACCCCTGGGGTGCCTTACTGTCCAACTCTAGATATACCTGGTCTCCATACGTCTTAGTAGTTGTTCGCGGTTGCCACCCCTTCTCAGTGGCAAGACCGTATCGATGACAAAGTTCTTCATGTGTGACAAATTATTCTCATGTCTCTCCTTGAAGTGTCTTGCAACCGGATATGCGGCTTCACTGTTAGTGATAGCTCTGATGTGCTGGAGCACTCGTTTGTGCACCTGCAGTTTCGTGCTCCCAACGAAACGCAGGCCACATGAGCACTTCAGCACGTATACCACATATTCGCTTTTGCAATTGAGAGCTTTGGTGATTTTAACTGGTTTAGGCTGAAACGGCGTCTGGTATGAAGATGTATTACTACCATATTTACAAGCCTTACAGGATGCATATTTAAGGAGACCCGTTCTGCTGCTAAGCCATGTTTGGGTTAGTCTAGTTTCAGGGCTGCTTCGAACAAGAAACTTACTCATGGAACGTGCTTTCCTGAAAGCAATTCTAGGGGACTTGACCAATTCTTTCCCTAGTACTGGATCATTGCAAACTAAGGGCCAGCTTTTGTTGATGATCCCCCAAAAGGTTTTGTATTGCTTATTATAAGTCAGTATTAGCCGCGTGGGCTGATCCTGACTGTCATTGGTAACAACTTTATTCCTTGGTGCCACAGACCTCTGTGATTTTATTAGCTTTGGTCATGGCCTTGTTAAGTGTGTCTTCAGAGTACCCCCTATCCAGGAATCTCTCTCTGCACTCATGTTGTGCTTGTATGCATTCCCTGTCTGAACTACATATTCTTCGAATCCACAGCATCTCCCCAAAGGGGATGCTTTTGATTAAATGTGGCGGATGGTGGCTGTGTGCATGTAGGACTGTGTTGCCTGCCGTGGGTTTCCTGTGGAGTCTTGTTTCCAATTTATTGTTACTTACAAAGACTTCCACATCCAAGTAAAAAATGCTGCTCTTGCTCATTTGGGCAGTAAATTTGAGGTTCAAATTGTTAATATTCAGTTGTTCAATGAATTGTTGTGCAGTCTGCTCTGTGCCTTTCCAGATTAAAAACAGGTCGTCTATGTACCTGTACCAGCATAGAACCCGTGAGTTCAAGGTGTCACCATGATTTGCCATCAGGACCTGCTCCTCCCAGAGTCCCATGTGTAACCAGGCATAACTGGGAGAGAATCAAGCCCCCATGGCAACACCTCTGACCTGTTGAAAAACCTGGTTTTGGAATAGGAAAAAGTTATTCTCCAAGCAGGTAGAAATCATTGTCAAAAGCATTTTGTTGTGCAAATATCTATTCATAGGTCGTGTGTTTAAAAAATATTCTACAGCTTTCAAGCCATCCTTATGATGGATGCTCGTGTATAACGAGGCTACATCTAAGGAGATGAGCACACAACCTGGTTCCCATTTCATTTGTTTAACCTTACTTAAGAAATCCCCAGTATCCTGTATGTACGAGGGCAATTTCTTAACATGATGTTGTAAAAAGAAATCAACAAATTTAGATGCATTTTCCATAATGCTACCCTGGGCAGAGATAATGGGTCTTCCCGGCGGTTTACATGCATCCTCATGAATCTTAGGGATGAAATAGATAACAGGAATGACAGGATGTTCTATTTTTAAAAACTTAAATTCATCCAAAGTCAGTAATCCTGCTGACTTCCAGACCGTCAATTTAGCATAAAAGTCATTCCAAGATGTTTTTACTGCTTGTATGTCTCTACGTTTATAACAGTCCCTATCATTTCGATGGGTGAGAGTCTCCTCCATGTAAAACTTGCGTGGCCATAGAACTACATTGCCCCCTTTGTCTGATTGGCAGATGATTATGTTGTCATCCGCTTGCAGTCTTTTCATTAATTGAAAGTACACGTTGTCTTGTTTTGTGTACTTTTTCGGGGCACGTGTAGTGGAACAATAAAGTTATTTCAATTCCGATGTTTTGTTGTCATGGAATAAGTCCACATTATCGCGTATCATCATAGGACAGAAAGTGGATTTAGTTTTAAAGTTGGTTTGAGTACCACCCCCTGACTGTATAGGTTAATGGCCAATTACACTGGCATCTCCGTTATTTTCATCCTGAAGTTGTTGCATTGCCATTAGGAAATCTACATCACCTGCCGTAAATGCCTCTTCAGTCTCCTGCATTTGCTGAGTATTCACCGTTCTTTCTTTGTTGTGTGTACCTTGAATCAAATGATATTTGCACAATTTTAACTTTCGAACAAATTTGTAAATGTCAATCCTAGTCTGGGCGTAGTTGAAATTACTAGGAGGACTGAAAGACAGTCCCAAAGCAAGCACCTTTCTATCATCCTCGCTAAGCGCGCAATCGGTTAAATGTATTACTGATTTCGGGTTTACCTCTTCCATTGCTCGCGATTCGATTTTTTGTTTGTTTTTCTGTTGTTCTTGGCGTTGGCACCGCTGTTTTCACCGGGCCCGTCTTTTTTGATTGCGTCCTTGTTGGCGCTTGCATTTTGGGCACGAGGATCGTAATGTTATTCTGTCCTGCCTTACAAATTCCAATTCCTGTACAAGACTTGGCTTTGGAAACCCCAATCTTCTTGCTACTGCCAACTGTTCATTATCGGATTCGCTATCTACAGCAGAGCTCAAATCCGAAGCGGAAGCGGAAGTGGATGCTGGTGTTATGCCACTGGTGCTTTGTTGGGCAGGTTTTGGAGCACCCGGTACATTTGCTGCTTTAACCGCATCATACTTCTTGGCAAAGGTGAACACACGAACCTGCTCGTAGTCCACCTTGTCTCTTTGGAATTTAAAAGCCTTGCGTTTTTTTATTACTTCCTCGTCTTTTTGTAAGCAGACCATCATGTCTTCCCTGTGTTTTTGAGTCACAGACGTGATTCCAAGCTTTTCTATCTCTGCATTTGTTTCATCAATTTTGACCTGCAATGTTGTTACTCGTGACCCTGCAATGCACTCAAATCTCAAATAACATCACTGATGACATCATCCAGTGAAATATATATATATATATATATATATATATATATATATATATATATATATATATATATATATATATATATTTTTTTTTTTTTCACTGAAAAAACCAAAGGTTTCAGGAGCGTTATAGTTAGCTGGACTTTTCACTCATACAAAACCATTGAAATTCCCCCGTTATAGTTAGTTCAGCTAACTATAACTAGCGCGCCCGCAATGCACTGCTGATGACGTCACATATTACATCACTCATGACATGGTCAGTGACATCACTTATGACATCACTGATGACATCTCAAATGACATCACTGATGACATCATCCAGTGAATGTGTGTTTTTCGTAAAATTACATGTTTTATATATGTATATCTCAAGGTCGATGGAAGAATAAATGGGTATATGTGTCTAAATGGATGATTTGTTTTTGATAAATTGATTGTATAACTGACTGATTACGTGTATCTTAGTGAATACATGGCTTAGTGAGTAATGTTTAAATATGTAAATATCTGTATCAGTCTCTCACTTTGTGTATAAGTGGCTGCATGGGTTGGTGAGTAGCTACATGAGTGTCTATATAGGTTATTAGTTGGTTTTTGAGTATCAGTATGAGTGTCTGAGTGTCTGTATGGTTCGGTGGGGGGTATTACGTAGTGCATAGGTGCATGAATGAGTGACTCACTGTTTGTATGTGTTGAAGACAGCATGTGTGCAGGACTGTATGGGTGGATGAGTGTGTGCATGGGTGTGTTAATGAGTGAATGACTGTCTCAATAGCGTCTTTATGAGTAACTACATATGTTTTAAACTAGTATATGTGACTATTGGTGAATATAAGTGAGTATATGTGGTAGTGAGAGATTGGAAGAGTTCCTGTACGAATAAGTATGTGTTTCTATAAGTGATTGTTTAAAAGACTAAGTATGTGTAAGTTTCTGTAGAAGTAAGTGTGGTGGTGTGTGTATAACTGTATATGCAAGTAAATGGATGTTTGATTCTTTATTAGCATGAGTGACTATGTGTGTGAGTAACTCTATGTATGAGTGGTGTTGTGTAACAGGATGTATAGGTGTATGAGTACATATGATGAGTGAGTACACGTATGAGTGACTGTATAGGACTGTTGGTGAATGAGTGGATGTGTATGTGGATCTTAGAATTACTGAATAGGTTGTTGTAACTGGTATTGGTATGTCCATTGTTTTGAAAATTTTAGTTTCTATTTTTGAATGTGTGTATCAAAGGTTATATTAGGGTGAGAGGAGGTCTGCCACTCTATCACAAGGATGATGTCATCAGTGATGTCATCAGTGATGTCACTGACCATGTCATGAGGGATGTAACATGTGACGTCATCAGCAGTGCATTGCGGGCGCGCGAGTTATAGTTAGCTGAACTAAGTATAACCGGGGAATTTCAATGGATTTGTACGAGTGAAAAGTCCAGCTAACTATAACGCCCCTGAAACCTATGTTTTTTTCAGTGAATTTCTAAGGTTTTTTAAATGCTAATTCCTAACTATAACGTGCCTGAAACCTATGGGTTTTTCAGTGAATTTAGAAGGTTTTTTAAATGCTAATTTCTAACTATGCCTACAGAGACAGGACATGTGTAGAAAGAAGAAAAAACGCACAGAAAGAAAAAAAAGAAATACAGAAAGAAGCAACAGAAGTCCTCAAAGACGAGGAAAAGTGCAGGAAGAAGGATAACGTGCAGAAAGAACAAACAGAAGAGCAGAAAGAAGCCTTGTTGCAAAATCATCCTGTACCCTCAACTTTTTCAGACGGATACTGGTGGTAACTGAGTTTGACTAACCAGTCCTAGAGCCAGTGCTATGTTAAAAGACACTCAGAATACAGTGAAAACACCTACATACTCCAGGGAACACTTTGCGTTGGGGTCCCCCTGTGATTAGCATGACCTCCTCTGTAAGCCCCTAGTATATAATAGGGCAGGGGATTAAAACTACCTCTTAAAACGTGCCACAGGGCGTGTTTGCACACGTCACCTCGGGCCCCGTCCCCTCCCTTCCCCACTGTGTAAACACGCCCTGTGGCCGTTTTAAGTTGGGAGATTAAGTGCCCTCGAATCCTGGGGGTCCCTAGGGTCCAACTAGACCACTAGGTACCTCCAGTAAGCGCCACAGAGCTGCGTTGCAGAGAGGTGTAAAAAGTGGCACGGCCTGGACCACCTCTCTGCAATGCAGCTCAGTGGCGCTTACTGGAAACACCTGGTGGGCTAGTTAGCCCCAAGGGGCCGTCAGGATTGAAGGGGAATTATTTCCCCAACTTAAAACGCGCCAAAGGGCGTGTTTGCACACGTCACCTCAGGCCCCGTCCCCTCCCTTCCCCACTGTGTAAACACGCCCTGTGGCCGTTTTAAGTTGGGAGATTAAGTCCCCTTGAATCCTGAGGGTCCCTAGGGTCAAAATAGCCCACTAGGTACGTCCAGTAAGCGCTATTGCAGAGATTTGTAAAAAGGGGCACGGCCTGCACCACCTCTCTGTAACGCAGAGCAGTGGCGCTTACTGGAAGCCCCTGGTGGGCTAGTTGGCCCCCAGGGTCCCTCAGGATTGAAAGGGAATTATTTCCCCAACTTAAAACACGCCACAGGGCATGTTTGCACACGTCACCTCAGGCCCCATCCCCTCCCTTCCCCACTGTGTAAACACGCCCTGTGGCCATTTTAAGTTGGGAGATTAAGTGCCCTTCAATCCTGGGGGTCCCTAGGGTCAAACTAGCTCACTAGGTACCTCCAGTAAGCGCCACAGAGCTGCGTTGCATAAAGGTGTAAAAAGGGGCGTGGCCTCAGAACACCTGTCTGCAACGCAGCTCCCTGACGCACACTGGAGATACCTGTTGGGCTAGTTGGCCCTCAGGGACCCTCAGTATTGAAGGGGAATTAATTCCCCAACTTACAATTGGCCAGGGGGCGCGTTTGCAGAGTGCTGCAAGGAGGAGGCGTGGCCTCTGGTGCGATGAATGTCTTTTATTTTTTTATTTCTTTTAAGAAGGAGGGATGTGTGGCCCCCCTTCTTTTTCTAATTTATTGGCCCTGGGGACCCCATCCCCCAGGGCCTGCACCCTAATTTCTTTTGTTGAAAAACATAAATTTGGAAGGGGGCTGCGTGGCCCCCCTCCCAAGGCCTTAATCGGCCCCAGGAACCCCAACCCCCGGGTCATGGCCTTTTTTTTTTTTAATTCTTTAGTAGGGGGGCTGCATTGCCCCCCTCCTCAGGCCACTTATTGCCCCGGAGACCCTATCCCCCGGGGCCGGCCTTTGATTTTTATTATTTTTTTTATTTTTATATATTTATAGAAACACCTAGAACATGCTGGACAAACCGTATGTACCTATCACCATGACGATTTGCATGATATTCATTAAAAGGCGACAATGCATACAATGAATCCACGTGGAATGTATTTACACCACTAGTGAAGCTCTGAGTGTCTGACGCCCTACCGTGCCGAATCCCGGCGCCCCGCCGGTGGGTACTCTCCAAGTAGACACCCTTGTTGTTTATTTATACAAACATGGGTAGCTATTAACGGGCACTTTTAATACACACACACACCAAGCCATTCAAAGGGGATTCGACAAAAATTCAACCAAACTATTCAAGAAACCCCCCTCATGGTTAATAAAACACACATCCACTGCCGGATGTGTAATACTTTTTATTTTACTCTCTGGAAAGGAGACGAACCTCACTTGAGAGTCACAGCGTGGTCCTGGCTGAGCACAATGCTGTGTTACACCCACCAGTGCCCGCCGAGTGCCACACACCTCTGTGTTGTATTCCACCAGCTAGTGCATATGCTATGACACTCTCTAGCCCATGTGCACTGTAACACCACCCCGTGAATATGTCATGCCACACTTGCCTTCGCACGGGTTATATTGCCCCATCTAACGTGCCTTCCTCGATGCCTATGTTATAACGCACAGCGCTATGCCATACATATTACAATCTGGGATCCATATCTTTGTCACAGTGCATATTCAACGTTACACTCCCCAGCACATATTTTATATTACAACTTTAGAGACTAGTTAGGTTACACAACACTGCCCTGTGCATATTACACTCCAAGGCGCATATCGCATAGCACGCGCTAGTGCCTGTGCTATCTCGCGCTCTCCAATGAATCTGTCATTGCGCACAATGTATTGCATATTATATTTAACGCCCCGGTTCATCTTATATCACACTTTTTGGTGCATAGTTTATACCATATACTATATCTAGTTTTCATTTTCAATCGTGCTCTCAGGACTATGTTCTATATAACACTGAGTCCACCTACCCTTTTCACGGGCATTACATTTTGTGATGGTCGGTGGAGGGTCAGGGGGTGTTTCTGCCAAGTGAGCCCGGAGTCACAGTAACAAACGTCCTCTTCTTCTTGAATAAAAGTGAGATTATGCTGCATACTTGTTCATATTTTAAGTAGTTTGCACAGACACACATTTTAAAAACAATAAAGTTCCTAATACCCACCTTCTCTAAATAGTTAGCTTGCTGCCCCATCCACCTCCTCCCTATCCTCTGTTGTCTGAATCCATGTACTAGCCTCCTCCCTCCTGCCATGCATGGTCTGATGTGCTGCCACTGCCCTCCATTTAGCATGATGTACCAGTCTTCTCCTCCTGCCCTCCATTGCCCAATTCTATGGCCCATCATTGACCTCCTGCTTAGCCTCTGTGCTTAGCTTGCTGCCCCTATTCTCCTTCCCCCTGCCCTCTGATGTCTTTGTGCATGCCCCTGCTCCATCCTTTTTGCCCACCATGTTCCATGGACCTGCCACTCCTATTTACTCTGAGTGTTCTGTTGAGCTGCCACTCCCCTCCCACCTGCCTAGCATTGTCAGATGACTGTAACCTGTCCCTGCCACCTCCACCCTGCCTGTCCACATGCCATGCCCGTATCCCCTTCCTCCTGTCCTCCATGGTCCATTTTACTGCCACACCCTTCTGCCCTCCCTGGTCTGTTGTGCTGCAACCGCTCCTCCTGCCTGCCCCTCGCGGTCTGTTGTGAGGCCCCTTCCCCTGAACTCTCTTGTCTGTGCCCAGGTCCTGACCCTCCCTTCTATCCTCCATGGTCCTTTGTGCATGCCCCTGCACCCTCCTTCTTGCCCATCATAGCCATTGTGCTGCCATTAACCCTCCCGCTTGCCATGCATGGTCTTCTGTGCTGCCATGGCCCCTCCCACCTTCCCTGTGTGGTCAGCTAGATGCCCTTGACCCCCTCCAACCTTCCCTCCATGGTCTGTGTGTATGCCATCATAGTCTCATTGTTGGTCTCCATTGTGTGTCTTGTTTCTAGTGCCCAACCTTCCTGACCTCCATGGTCATCTTGCTGCTCCTGCCCCCTTGCCCCCAGCCCTCTGTTTCCACGTGCAGACCCCTATTCCCTCCCTCCTGGCTTGTCTGTTCTTTTGTAATGCCCCTGATCCTTCCCTCCTGCCCTTTATGGTCTGTTATGCTGCAGCTTTCTCTCCTGTCTGTCCATTATGGTCAGCTAGCTACCATTGCCTCTTTCCCCTCTGTTCTCTGTTGTCCATGTGCATGGTCCTGTCCCCTCCCTATTGCTTTCTATGGATTGTTGTGCTGCACTCCCGTCCCGCATGCCCTGTGTGGTGTTGTAGTAAGCTCTCTTTACTTTCAGAGCAAGAATGAGATACAGGAACACAGGAACAGATGGTTGTCCAAACGTTACGTTTATTTATGGAGTAACTGACCCACGACAAATCACATTAAAATCCAGTCTTCATCTGAACATCTCCCTGAGATTCTAGATCCCAAGAAGCATTCTACATTTTGCTTACATAGCTACATTCCTTTAAGTTACAGCACCCCCTAAAGAACTATATAATATAATCAACTTACTACACACCCTCCCCTTTTACACAAACAGAAATTTAACTCAATCATTGAGAACAAGAAATAAAAGAAATAAAAACAAAATTTGATTACTTAAAAACAAAATGTGATTACTTAAGTCATGACATAATCACGGAAGCGAATAGGTGCTGTACGTAATCTTGAGCCTACGAGGTTTCTACCACTACCTTCACCTTCTCCTTTATCAGATGTTACACAAGGAGAAATCGGATGGGGTAAAGTTACCCTAGAATCTCCTCTATCACCTTGATGGAAATTACTATGAGAAGAATGACTAGAGGGCCCCGAATGTGTACCAATATTGTCACAAACACCAAACCAATTTTGATCTGAAATATCTGTAACATTAGGGTTAGTCTTATTTTCAAAATAATGGCAGCTTGTTTGTTGGTAATTTTAATAAGTGCATTTTTGTTCCACCAACCTCTATCTTGTAGCATAGCAGACATTCGAGAAACTCGTATAACTTGAACGGGAGATGAAAATTTAGAGTGACCTTTAGAAACCTTAATGGGTTTCCGAATCAAAACCCAATCACCAACTAACAAAGGTTTAAGAGGAACATGAGAATATTTTTCAAGTAACCATGAAGGATTAAGTTTAGAAGTTGGTATGCGGCCCCTTAACAACGTGAAAGGTGAAACACCTGTAGTAGTGTGTGGTGTGGTATTGTAATTCCAAATTCTCTGGAATAAGAAAGAAGGGATGTTTAATCCATTATTAACAGCTGTTTGTACCGCATCTTTCAACAATCTGTTGGCACGCTCAACCAATCCGTTTGTAGAAGTACTATACAAAGGAGCAAGAGTATGTTTGATGTCTAACTTATTTAAAAACAATTCAAAATCACGACCAGTAAAATGAGATCCATTGTCAGTTACAATATCATCAGGTGTTCCTTCTGTGTAAAACAAGTGTTGAAGAAATAAGATAGCAGTATCAGAATCTGCACTTTTGACAAAAGAAAAATATATCCACTTTGAAAAATAATCTACAGCAACAATAAGGTTTTTTATTTCTGAATTGAAAACCGAAAATGGACCTGAATAATCTAGGCCAATTTTTTTCCATGCTGCAGAAGGCCATTCAACAGGGCACAAAAGGGAATTAGATGACTTCCAATGTTTGTCAGAGCACAGGCACTGAGGACATTGGTTCACATGGGCTTTAACCTGATTATCAATGCCAGGCCACCAATATGTAAGTTTAATTTTGTTAACTGTAGCAGTAGTACCTGGATGCCCTTCATGAGCAAGAGAAATAATTCTATCCCGAATACCTCTGGGAGGAACAAATTTATCCCGCCGCATTAAAATTTCATTAGAACAAGATAATTCAGAAGCAATTTGTGCAAAATTTTTCTCTTCTACGGATAAACTCCGATCCAACGGCCAACCTTTGACAAGAAACTTTTTGACATTTTGCAAACAATCATATTGTTGAAAGCTTTGCACCCAATCATCTTGCGTGATCTTGGAGGTTTGTATGACATCCTCAGAGAAAACGCATTCAAACTCATCATCAACATCAAAAGTCTCTTGACTATGAGGAAGAGGAATACGCGAAAGGCAATCGGCTCGAATATTTTTGCCACCAAGAAGATACTTTATATCAAAGTTGAATTCTTGAAGCCTAGCTAATAACCTGACTAAGCGAGAAGATGCCTTATTGGAGGAACTATCAGCAAGCATATACATTAACGGCTTATGATCTGTAAATAACTGAAATTTAGTCCCCCAAATATACGTGCAACATTTTTCAACAGACCAGGTGCAAGCCAAAGCTTCACGCTCAATGGTGCTATCATTGATTTCAGCAGCAGTTAAAGTACGAGAAGCAAAAGCTATCGTACACTCTTGTCCATTAATTATCTGACTCAAAACAGCCCCAAGACCTTTAGCACTGGCATCAACAGTTATAATGCTTTGAATACCATAGGTAAATGGCTTGATTGCAGGAGCATTAACTATTAATTGCTTGACTGATTTGAAAGCCTCATCCGTGTCAATGGACCACTCAAACTTAGCATGTTTTTTTAATAAGTTCCTAAGAGGTTGTACCACCAGAGCATACCCTTGAACAAAACGAGCATAGTACTCACTCAATCCAGGGAACGCCCTCAGTGAATCCTTGTCTAAGGGGGCTGGTGCATTTTTGATTGCATCCAACAATGAATTTTTTTGCTTGATACCTTCTTTTGATAAATTGTGACCCAAATAGTCTACATCTTGTGTAAGAAATTTACATTTGTTAATGTTTACAGTCATACAGTTTTTTTGTAATTTTTGCAAAACATCTTCAAGTAAAGTGTAATGCTGTTCCAATGTTTCTGAGTGTACCAATATATCATCCTGGAAGGCTTGAATACCCAAACAATTGCCAAAAATCTTGTCCATTAATCTCTGAAATATACTAGCCGCTGATGCTAATCCAAAAGGAAGTCTCTTATACATAAAAACACCAAACGGTGTAACAAAAGTAGTCAAAGGTTGAGACTTAACAGATAACGGGATTTGATGATACGCTGAGCGTAAATCAATAGTGGAAAGGAATTTGATGCGACCTACTTTGGCAAGCATGTCATGGATTTTAGGTAACGGGTGGGCATCTACAACAATATTACGATTGAGATTCCTCAAATCCGCACATAGACAAATATCGCCAGAGTGTTTACGTGCTACCACTGCTGCAGAAACCCATTCTGATGATTCCACGGGGCAAATAATATTTTGAGCACACAATTGATCTAAGTGTTTTTTGGGATCCTCCCTAACAGAAAGTGGAATAGGACTAACTTTTTGAATAACCGGAAAAAACGTATCTTTAAGTTCAATGGTATGTTCAAAATTGTTGACTAGGCCAATTTCAGTGCTAAACACAGGTTTATATTTGTCAAACAATTTGTTAAGGATAGGGTCATGTATTCCGTCATCATCAACTAATAATACCGGAAAATCACCAAGAACAACAGGTTCCGGATGACCAGGTTTCAACAAAATATCCAAACCGGCTTGATCACGCCAATCCAAAATGTCTCTACCATCTAAGGCAACATATATTTTGGTATTAATGACTCTTCCTTTAAAATTAATTGTATCATTGAAATACCCTCGCATGATGATGTCATACTCACCAAACGCTTTGGGGTTCACATCAGTAGCTATTAATTTTGTGTTCGTCCATAGCCTATAAAATGTTTTTTCATCTAAAATCGTAATTGGAGAGCCCGAATCTGCCATTACCTCCATTTCAATCTGAACTATTAAAACCTTACAATTAGGCCCTTTAACTTTTTTCCCATCAAGAGAATTAACATGTATACACAAAGAAGATACATTAAAAGCACCACAAATGTCATCGTCAGTATAAATGTGGTTCACCTTGCTTTTGTCCCTGGGTAATCTACACATAGTAAAGAAATGACCAATTTTTTTGCAATTATTACATCTTTTGCCTTGAGCTGGACACTTTGGATTGTTACCAACATGAAACTTGGATCCACACCTGTAACAAAAAATGTTAGGTTTACGTTCAAAAACTTTTGCGTTTCTTAAACGGTTTGCAACAGCATTGACTTCAATTTGATTACAATTATCAGCGTCAATGTTCATAACCTTGGTGTTGCAAGATGCATTGTGCTGCCGCAAACCCCAATGCCTGCCCTGTAGGGTCAGTTTGGTGCACCTCTCCATGTCCCTCCTGTCCTCTGTTATCCGAGTCCATGTCCCTACCCCAATTCCTCCTGCCTACCATGATCCAATGTACCATACTTGCGAACATTTTGAACTTGGTAAGAGGTAGATTTTGAAAAAAAACTGGGATATTGATTTTCCCCTTTGAGTTACATTGAAAAAGAGGAGATTGTAGACAGGAGACAGATCAAATAAAGCCCATTTGAGCTTAAAAACATTGGACGTTTCCTGGCTGAAACGGGTCTGTTTGCATGTATGGTTGTACTACCACTGCCTCTTCCTTCTGCCCACAATGTTCTATTATATTGCCACAGCCTCTCTTGCCAGTCCTGTATTGTTGGTTTGTTGCCCCTGCCCCCCTTTCCACGGCCCTCCATAGTCTGTTGTGCTGCCACTACCCTTCCTGCCTGCCCAGTGTGGTCAAATTGTTGCCTCTGCACTCTCCTACCTGCCTTCAATTTTCAGAGTCCGTGCCCCTGGCCTCTGCCTCTCAACAGTATCCCAATGAACAACTAGATTGCCTGACGTCATCTTGATGTAGTCAAAACTGTAATACCTAGAGCATTTCCTTTAGAAATTACATATCTGGGAGGGTCTTATTTGCATCACAATTATGGTTAGTGCTCTCAAAAACTAAAATGAGGACATATTTTCTGAGTTTTCAAATAGCGAAAAAGAACTTTTAAATTATTTGTAATCTTTATGTTTTTTTCTCCAGTTGACCACTTGATTAAATGTTGCACTTAGGGGAGAGGATGTGGTGTTACTTCCAGAGCTGCAGACTTTGCAACTGGGGAACCAGGTTGGAGTTTCTGCTTCAGCTCAACATTCTGTGATTCTGGTCAAATCACTTAATCTCCCCATGTCTACAACCAAAATGAATTTTATCTTGTGTGATGTAACCAATGCTCATGTAAAGCACTCCAATACCTGACAAGTCTGCACTATATAAAACTGCAAATACACAAAAAATAAGTAATTTGCCCCCTTCTGTCATTGGGCTACATGTGGGCTACATCTGAGTGATTTGTGCTGCATTTGGGCTCTTTTGTCTCTGGTGGCCATCTTGGGAGATTTGTGTAACGCCCTGAACGTCTCAGGATCGTTTAACAGACACGACAATGAGGACGCAACCACTTGTGAAGGGTTAGTTCTTTTAATGAAGGCAAATAAAATACAAAGAACAAACAAAAGTAATAGTCACTGGAATCCTCCAGGCTAAGTACGTTACCAGCCCACAGCACGGATGGTCCTAACCGTCCTCTGCATATACGCCGATCCCGGCATATGCCAACAGAGGGCAGAAATGAAATGGCCGACAATGCCAATCGGTAGGCTGTGAGGGGCACGAAGAGTGTTGGGGAGAATCGAGGAGTCAGGGAAACACCCAGCCGGGGTCTCTACCTGAAGGGAGCAGCCGCTCAACCTCTTCCTCAGACTGCACCGGGACGCGGAGTCACCTCCTGGTGATGCGTCACCGATACCCCAATCACAAGCAAGAAGACTGAACCGAGAGCAGCCGCTCGATCGATCCTGTGGACTTCCGAGTCTGTAACGCGGCAAACACCTCCTGGTGTGCGTTACAGCTGGCAGTCCCTGTGTCTCTGGTCGGGCTGGGAGTTACGACTCCAACCAGCAAAAGCGCCACTGCGCTTGGACTCAGCCGAGTCAAAAAGCGAAGCTCAATGGTTGACCGGTAGAGCTTCCGGGTCCTTCACAGGTGACGATGGGGCAAGACACGGCCCAGGGAGTAACGACTCGACCTACCTCCGTTCTTGCCTTACTGGAGCACCACTCCGGAACACTGCTCTTCACGAAGCAGGTACGTCGGTGTAAACACAATATCCGACAGCCTTGTACCTCCCGGTTCCTCCCTTTATAGGGCGTGTTTTCCTTGAGTTATGTAACAGCTCTCCTGTTTACATAAGGGCGTGTTTCCCTTGAGTTATGTAACAGCTCTCCTGTTTACATAAGGGCGTGTTTCCCTTGAGTTATGTAACAGCTCTCCTGTTTACATAAGGGCGTGTTTCCCTTGAGTTATGTAACAGCTCTCCTGTTTACATAAGGGCGTGTTTCCCTTGTATGACAGGAATTCTTGACAGTACATCCTCCCTCTCAGCGGCTCCCCACGGGTCCAGCGCTGGCAGGAAAACGCCGATGGAACAAGGAGACCAAGCGCGGAGCATGAACCCCTTCAGCCGGTTCCCATGAATGCTCCTCCGGGCCATAGCCTTTCCACGCAACCAGGTACCACAGCTTCCCCCTGCGCCATTTGGACGCCCGTATGCCCGACACTTCATACTCCACCTCCGACTCCACGCATACCGGCCTAGGTGTCCCAGACGGCTTGGAGGGTGCTGGTTTGAGCAATGATACATGAAAGACAGGGTGTATCCGCAATGACTGGGGCAAGCACACCTTCACGTTCACGGGACCCATACACTTGGTAATTCGATAGGGGCCCATGTACTTGGGATGGAACACACTGTTCTTTCGAAACCTCATGTTTCTTGTGGATATCCAGACGTAGTCTCCAGTGCGGTACAGTGGCCCGGGCCTTCTCTTCCTGTCTGCCGCAGCCTTGTATCTTCTCTTGGCCTCTATTAGGACAGCCCTTGAGCGCATCAACGTGTCTTTTATGTGTGCCACCCTGTCCGCTGTGGCGGGAATCCTGTCCTCTCTGAACGGATGTAGAAATGGCAAGAACCTGGGATGTTGGCCATAGTTGCCATAGAACGGAGATGACTGTGTGGAGCTGTGAGTGGCGTTGTTATAGGCTATCTCTGCAACCCATAGCAAGTCGACCCATTCTTCCCTGCCCTGGTCCACAAAACATCGCAGATACTGTTTGAGCGTTTGGTTCAGGCGCTCGGTTTGGCCGTCCGTTTGAGGGTGGTAGCTGGTGGACAGGGCGGTCTTAACATGCAGCGCAGTGCACCAAGTCTTCCAGAATTGCGCAGTAAACTGCGACCCCCGGTCCGACACGATCACCCCAGGTAATCCATGCAGTCGTACCACATTCTTTAGGAGTAGTGACGCCAATTCCCCGGCCGTAGGGACTCTCTTGCAGGGGATGAAGTGCCCCATTTTCGTCAAGTAATCCACCACCACCAGTATTGCCGTCATCCCCTGGTCTACCGGTAGGCCCACCACGAAGTCCAGTGATATGCTATCCCATGGTCTATCCGGGGTCGGAAGTGGATGTAAGAGCCCTTGGGTTCGGCCATGGTCGGCCTTCATGGTAGCACACGTAGGACACTCCTGTCCCCACCTCCTGACATCCACTCTCATGGTTGGCCACCAGAAATGCCGTCCCATGCTAGCCACCGTTTTTTCAAAGCCCAAATGACCTGCGCATGGAGAGTCATGGCACCAGATGTGTCAAGAATTCCTGTCATACAAGGGAAACACGCCCTTATGTAAACAGGAGAGCTGTTACATAACTCAAGGGAAACACGCCCTTATGTAAACAGGAGAGCTGTTACATAACTCAAGGGAAACACGCCCTTATGTAAACAGGAGAGCTGTTACATAACTCAAGGAAAACACGCCCTATAAAGGGAGGAACCGGGAGGTACAAGGCTGTCGGATATTGTGTTTACACCGACGTACCTGCTTCGTGAAGAGCAGTGTTCAGGAGTGGTGCTCCAGTAAGGCAAGAACGGAGGTAGGTCGAGTCGTTACTCCCTGGGCCGTGTCTTGCCCCATCGTCACCTGTGAAGGACCCGGAAGCTCTACCGGTCAACCATTGAGCTTCGCTTTTTGACTCGGCTGAGTCCAAGCGCAGTGGCGCTTTTGCTGGTTGGAGTCGTAACTCCCAGCCCGACCACAGACACAGGGACTGCCAGCTGTAACGCACACCAGGAGGTGTTTGCCGCGTTACAGACTCGGAAGTCCACAGGATCGATCGAGCGGCTGCTCTCGGTTCAGTCTTCTTGCTTGTGATTGGGGTATCGGTGACGCATCACCAGGAGGTGACTCCGCGTCCCGGTGCAGTCTGAGGAAGAGGTTGAGCGGCTGCTCCCTTCAGGTAGAGACCCCGGCTGGGTGTTTCCCTGACTCCTCGATTCTCCCCAACACTCTTCGTGCCCCTCACAGCCTACCGATTGGCATTGTCGGCCATTTCATTTCTGCCCTCTGTTGGCATACGCCGGGATCGGCGTATATGCAGAGGACGGTTAGGACCATCCGTGCTGTGGGCTGGTAACGTACTTAGCCTGGAGGATTCCAGTGACTATAACTTTTGTTTGTTCTTTGTATTTTATTTGCCTTCATTAAAAGAACTAACCCTTCACAAGTGGTTGCGTCCTCATTGTCGTGTCTGTTAAACGATCCTGAGGCGTTCAGGGCGTTACAAGATGAATGCTTGTTTCCTTAGCCTAGGCGTGGGTATCAATAGGCACCTGCCCTTCAGGGGTATCCCGTCCTTCAGCTGCCATTCTCTGTGACTGAGGAGCCACCTCCGCCATGCGAATGACCTGATCCCTCTCTTTATTCCCCTCAGGAAAGTATCCGGTTGGATAACCCCCAATACCATCCTCGGGGAAATGATGGAACGCTCGGTTGCAGGCAATGGTTCCTTAACTGCAGATTGACGGGACAGGGCGTCCGCCTTCCGGTTTTCCGTCCCCGGCCGATATGTGATGCGGAAGTTGAACCCCGCAAAGAAGATCATCCACCGCAGCTGCCTGGGAGAAAGGTGTCTAGTGGCCGTCATGAACTGTAGGTTCCGATGGTCCGTGTACACCGATACCACATGTCTTGCCCCCATCAACCAATGCCTCCATTCGGTGAAGGCGTCCTTGATTGCGAGAAGCTCCTTCTCCGCAATATGGTAGTTGCGTTCGGCGTCGTTGAGTTTGCGGGACATGTACGCAACGGGATGAAGCACCCCTGTGTCGTGGTTGCGTTGGGACAAGATAGCCCCCAGCGCCACATCCGACGCGTCCGCTTCCACCACGTAGGGGAGATCCGGATCGGGGTGAGCCAACACCGGCGCCTTACCAAAGGCGCTTTTCAGGGCCTCAAAGGCTTTGTTCGCTTCAGGGGACCAGACAAACTCCTTGGACTTCCTCAGTAGCTGTGTGATTGGGGCCACCACTCCTGAAAATCCATCTATAAACCGCCTGTAAAAGTTGGCGAAGCCAATGAAACTTTGGACGTCCTTCGCGCTTTGGGGCACCGGCCATTCTTTCACCGCCTTGATCTTTCGTTCTGCCATCTCCTGTCCCTCTGGACTCAGCATCACTCCGAGGAATTCCACGGATGTGACGTGGAAGTCACACTTGCTGAGTTTACAAAACAGCATGTTTTCCCTCAGCTTTTGGAGCACAGCTTTGACGTGGTGTACGTGCTCCTCCACACTGGACGAATAGATGAGGATGTCGTCGATATATACGACCACGTAGATATCCAACTCCTCTCTGAATACCTCATTCAAAAAGTACTGAAAGGCTGCCGGGGCGTTGCACAGACCGAACGGCATGACGAGGTACTCAAAAAGGCCGAACCTGGTCTTAAAGGCGGTCTTCCACTCGTCTCCGTCCCTCATGCGCACCAGATGGTATGCCCCTTTCAAATCCAACTTGGTGTAGATACGAGCTTTCTTGACCTGTTCCAGAAGTACACTGATGAGAGGCAAGGGGTACCGATTTTTTATGGTTATCGCATTCAATGCCCTAAAGTCCACACAGGCTCTCAGCTCCCCATTAGCCTTCGGGATGAAGAAGAGTGGCGAGGCGGCCGGAGACTTGGACGGGCGGATGAATCCTAGCTTGAGGAGTTTATCCAGGTACCCCCGGAGATGCACGTTTTCAGGCTCCGTCAGGGCATACAGCCTGCCGCTGGGAACGCTGGCCCCTGGCACCAGGTTGATCTGGCAGTCAAACTGTCTATGTGGTGGTAGCACTTCCGCCTTCACCTCATCAAATACATCCTCAAAACTGTGATAAGCCTGGGGGAGAGCCATATCTTTTTCTGCCGCTGTAGCCACCGTCTGACTCCCGCTCTCATCTGCGTCAAGGGATTCCGTTCTTATTCCACAATGCAGGATGCAATACGGTGACGTCATTTCGATGCGATGTGTTGGCCAATCCACAAAGGGGTTGTGTTTCTATAGCCACGGCAATCCCAATATGATGCCATATTGGGGCGCTCGGATGATGTTAAAATCGATTTGTTCCAAATGGTTCCTCCCATATCTCATCGGAAGGACCCCCGTGTGCTGTCCGATGGGCCCCGTCACCAATCGCCTTCCGTCTACCGCATAGACGTCTTCGGGTACTGCTTTGGGAAGAAGCACTAGCCCTAGCCTGCATGCCTCGTTGTGGTCCATAAACATGCCAGTGGCCCCTGAATCCACCATGGCCACAACGGGTATCCACTGGTCATGCACTCCCACGTGCACCGTGATAAACAGGTGTCGTTGTCCCTTAGTGACCGAGTTGGAAAGTGAAGGGATGGATGAGTGACTCCGAGATGCCCCTTCTCTGGTCTTGGAGTCCTCTAGTTTTCCGCCGGTATGTCCACCACGGCTGTTACCGACCGGTTGGCCCGATAACGTGACGTCTTCGGTTTGGCAGGGCATTCACGTACGTAGTGGCCTTTTTTGCCACAATATAGGCACAATCCTTGTTTACGGCGTGACTCTTTCTCCGTGGCTGTGAGGCTCGCTCGTATTGCGCTGATGTCCATGGGTTCTCCCTTGGATGCGGTGGAAGTTTCAGGACTTCCCACCGTCACATAGGATGGAAGGGATTTTCCTTTTCTCCCATGATCCCCCTTTCTTTCACTTAGCCTATGTTCCAGCCGTAATACCAGGTTGATAAGGCCCTCACATGTCTTGGGTTGAGGGTCAATATGAGCCACGGCGTCCTTGAGCTCATCGCACAGCCCTTGATGGAAGAGCGCCGTCTGTTTAGCAACAGGCCACTTGGTTTCCGCAACCAGCCTTCGGAACGCGTTGAGATACTGCACCAGGTCGTTGGATCCCTGTCTCAACTCAAGCATTTCACGGTCCGCCGTGTACGAGTCAGCCCTTCTGTCGAATACCTTCAGGAATTCCTCGCGAAAAGCACCCCAATCACATAAGAGGGGGTCGTCCCTGCTCACCAGAGGTACGGCCCATTGTGCCGCGTTTCCAGCCAAATAGGATATAAGGAAAGCCACACGAGCCTGACTCGTGGGGAACGCCTTTGGTTTGCACGATAAATGTAGCGCCACTTGTGTGAGGAATACCTGCACTGTGTTAGGATCCCCACTGTACCTCTCTGGTGTTGCCAAGGGGATGGCTACCGGCATTTCCACTACTACCGCAGGGGTCTGGTTCGTGAGGGAGGTGCTGGGCGTGAGCGGGTCCAATTGGATAGCATCCAGTCTGGCTTTTACATCGGCTGTTTCTTGCCTAGAGGCAGCCACTTCAACTTGCATGGCCGCTAAAGCAGCCAGCACATCATCAAGTGTTGCCATGTCTGTTATCGACCGGGAGACAGTTAGTGTTATTAAGGTCGGATATTTTGTAACGCCCTGAACGTCTCAGGATCGTTTAACAGACACGACAATGAGGACGCAACCACTTGTGAAGGGTTAGTTCTTTTAATGAAGGCAAATAAAATACAAAGAACAAACAAAAGTTATAGTCACTGGAATCCTCCAGGCTAAGTACGTTACCAGCCCACAGCACGGATGGTCCTAACCGTCCTCTGCATATACGCCGATCCCGGCGTATGCCAACAGAGGGCAGAAATGAAATGGCCGACAATGCCAATCGGTAGGCTGTGAGGGGCACGAAGAGTGTTGGGGAGCATCGAGGAGTCAGGGAAACACCCAGCCGGGGTCTCTACCTGAAGGGAGCAGCCGCTCAACCTCTTCCTCAGACTGCACCGGGACGCGGAGTCACCTCCTGGTGATGCGTCACCGATACCCCAATCACAAGCAAGAAGACTGAACCGAGAGCAGCCGCTCGATCGATCCTGTGGACTTCCGAGTCTGTAACGCGGCAAACACCTCCTGGTGTGCGTTACAGCTGGCAGTCCCTGTGTCTCTGGTCGGGCTGGGAGTTACGACTCCAACCAGCAAAAGCGCCACTGCGCTTGGACTCAGCCGAGTCAAAAAGCGAAGCTCAATGGTTGACCGGTAGAGCTTCCGGGTCCTTCACAGGTGACGATGGGGCAAGACACGGCCCAGGGAGTAACGACTCGACCTACCTCCGTTCTTGCCTTACTGGAGCACCACTCCGGAACACTGCTCTTCACGAAGCAGGTACGTCGGTGTAAACACAATATCCGACAGCCTTGTACCTCCCGGTTCCTCCCTTTATAGGGCGTGTTTTCCTTGAGTTATGTAACAGCTCTCCTGTTTACATAAGGGCGTGTTTCCCTTGAGTTATGTAACAGCTCTCCTGTTTACATAAGGGCGTGTTTCCCTTGAGTTATGTAACAGCTCTCCTGTTTACATAAGGGCGTGTTTCCCTTGTATGACAGGAATTCTTGACAATTTGTTTGTTATGAAGTTTCCTAATTTCCTTATTTACTGCAGTCTCCTCAGTAGGAAATGCTTTCAGTTTTTTACTTTGATTCCATCAAGAAGGTATTCATATATGTCACACATTTGCCATAAATTCTGAATGTTAGCACTCTAGTTGCTCATTAGATCACTGTAGTAAAGCTACTGCTCACCACAGAAGTCTGCTGCTGGTATTAAAAGTCCATGTTTCAGTCTGCATATCAGAATTTTTTAATGAAATAGAAGAGGATTTGAGAAGTCACTCAAAATGTACCCTAATTTTTCTTTCTTCAACACTAATCAGAATTTCTATGGCAAAATGAACCCCCTCATTGTGTTCCTTTTTAAATTAAATGTTTTAAGTGTTACCAGTTTATTCCAATCAAGATGGCTTCAGGTGTGCCATACTTTTGTCATAAGTAAGACTGTTAGCGCTCTAGTTGTTCGTTAGAATACTCTGGGACATTCTGTCATTGGGCTATACTTGTGCTACATCTGGGTGATATTTGGGCTACATTTGGGTTCTTTTGTCGCTGGTGGCCATCTTGGGAGATTTATTTGTTATGAAGTTTCCTAATTTCCTCATTTACTGCAGTCTCCTCAGTAGGAAATACTTTCAGTTTTTTACTTTGATTCCATCAAGAAGGCATTCAGATGTGTCACACATTTGCCATAAATTCAGAATGTTAGCACTCTAGTTGCTCATTAGATCACTGTAGTAAAGCTACTGCTCACCAGGGAAGTCTGCTTCTGCTATTGAAAGTGCATGTTTCAGTCTGCATGTCAGAATTTTTTAATGAAATAGAAGAGGATTTGAGAAGTCACTCAAAATGTGCCCTAATTTCTTTCTGCAGCACTAATCATACTTTCTATGGCAAAATGAACCCCCTCATTTCGTTCCTTTTTAAATTAAATGTTTTAAGAGTTACCACTTTATTCCAATCAAGATGGCTTCAGGTGTGCAATAGGTTTGTCATAAGTAGGACTGTTAGCGCTCTAGTTGTTCTTTAGAATACTCTGGGAAGCTGCAGTAGAACACAAAGGAATCAACTGACAGTCTCTGCCCTTGTTGGATGTACATGTTTTACTGAGAATGACAGACTTCATTCTCACATGACTGAGAAAGATAATGTGAATTTACAGAAAATATGCTCTCAGTTTAGCTTATAGATCACCTTCCAAACCTCTGTGGGAAAAGCATGAGAAAATAGTTTTCTCTCAAACATGATTCATGATATCACAGCAGAAGGCTTTTTCACATGGTAAAATCACCTTAGAATACACCACAATTCCTAAAATGAGTTTGGTACCATCAACAAATGATTTATAATGTAACTAAAGTCTTAAAACCTTCTATTAACTGCAATGCTTTTTAATGAGGTGCTATCATGTATATTGGTCCCAAGATGGCTGCCAACACTTCTTAGATGAAGTACTGACAGCCAATCAGATCTCACGATGAGATGTGTGGTTAGGCTCCGCCCAGATATATCTATCTTTTTAACTCTAATTTTCGCAGGAACTACTGATCGGATTTACACCATTTAAGCAAAAGGCACGAGTCTGAAATGAGGACTACCTCCTTGCCAAATTTGGTGTAATTCCGTTCAGCAGTTCGGGCTGTAGCTGTGTCAACAGGTCCTATGGGAAAATGCATGGGGAAAATGCGTTTTGGGACCCCCCTTTTTTCTCGGCCCCCGCTTGACGAATCACCATGAAATTTTCAGGATAGGACCGGAGGTGGCCAAAAGTTTGGAAAATTTCGCGAAGATTCGTCAATCGGCGCCAACGTTATTCCAAATAGAATTTTGCGGATTTCCTATGGAAAATAGGTCCTAATTATAACTACCTTCTGGCGACTGCCAGTAGGTAATATATATGTATATATATATATATATATATATATATATATATATATATATATATATATATATATATATATATATATATAAATATATATATTATCTACTGGCGGTCGCCAGTAGATAGTAATAGTTAGGACCGAGTTTCCATAGGAAATCTCAAAATTCTATTTTGAATAACTTTGGAGCCGGTTGAGGAATCCTCGCGAAATTTTCAAAACTAATGGGGCGCTCATCTCAGCTCCTACCCTGAAAGTCTCGGGGTGATTTGTCAAGCGGGGGCCGAGAAAAAGGGGGGGTTCCAAAACGCGTTTTCCGCATGCATTTTTCCATAGGACCTTTAGTCGCAGCTACAGCCCGAACGGCTGAACAGAATTACATGAAATTTGGCAGAGAGGTAGCCATAAGGTCAAGGAAGTGCCTTTCGCAGGTCTGGTGTAAATCTGTTCAGTATTTCCTGAGAAAATTGCATGGTATGTCTATTTTCCAGGTGGGTAGAGGCGTTCCCAGCAAGAAGAAATGATGGAATGACAGTGGCAAAATTACTTTTGAGGGAATTTATCCCTAGATTTGGGTTCCCAGTGAAAATTGAATCAGACAGAGGAGGACATTTCCATAATGAAATCATAAAACTGATATGTGAAGCATTGAATGTATGACAAAAACTGCATTGTGCCTATCGACCAGAGGCTTCTGGTGTAGTAGAACAAATGAATGGTACTATCAAAAACAGAATAGGGAAAATGTGTTTAGCTACAGGTATGAAATGGCCCGATGTCTTGCCTCTGGTACTCATGACTATTAGATCAATTCCAGACAGAACTACAGGTTTGAGTCCACATGAAATCATCATGGGACGAGCCATGCATTATGTTTTTATACCAGTCAACAAGCTGATGACTATAACTGATGACATGGTGTTGGAATACTGTAAAAGCCTGGCTGACGCAGTTCATTCTGTGTTTCATCAGGTTGGAGCGGATGCCACCACTCTTGAAAAGAAGCCAGCCCATAATCTAAGCCCAGGGGACTGGGTAAGGATAAAAGTCCACAGAAGAAGAAACTGTTTGGTTCCCAGGTGGGGAAAACCAAGGCAACTCATTTTGACCACAACAACAGCTGTGAAGTGTGCTAGATTAAAGAACTGGATCCATGCAAGCCATACGTTGAGAATTCCAAATCCAGTCGACAGCCAAGAAAATTAGTATTTTGATGAATCAGAATCCAGTACTGAGTCGGATGACGGAGAGCCGTAAGACAAAGAAAACCCTGAAAGGGGGGAAACATGAGAAAGAAGTGCCAAATGAAAGATTAAGCGAAATTCCACCTGAAATAACACACTTAGATGAACAGGTGCCAGATACAGAGAGAGAGGGAAAGATTATTGCGGAAGAACCCCGAGGAGGTGTAGGGAACTCCAACATCCAGTTAGAAGCAGGGACAAGTAGTCAGCAGGAAAATTGCGTGCCGGTGATTCGAGGAGGGACAGAAGTAGGGAAAACAAAAGAAGTGGTGGAAAAAGAAACTGTTGAGAGTAAAAAGCAAGTTGAAACAGAGTCAGAGGAAAGCGAAGATGAAATACCAGAAGGCCGAGTTCTGAGAAAGAGAGCTTGGAGGACTGAAAAGAATGATAAAGGGAGTAAATTGAAAAGAGCAGCAAAAGACGATGTTTGGCCAAATAAAATTAAAAGATTGAGATATCGACTGTCACGTGTAAATTCGCCAAGGGCTGAACAGGTGAATGAAGTGACGAGTCAAGAGAAATCAAAGGAAGAAGAAACAATTGTGGTTAAAGAAAGCAAAAGAACAAGGAAACCTAACCAGAAGTATAAATCACCGGAATGGACATATGTGGCCCTGCCTGAAGTAAAAGAAGAGGCAGATAGCCAAGGAAATCCAGAGGTGGTTGTGCCGGAACTGGTTGAGGAAGATGAAGAATCGGAAATCCTGAGAGTTATCTTGTCCGATATTGGAGAAGAAGCGGATTTTCAGGACATTCTGTATACCGAAAACGAAGGAAAAGTGAAAGATGATGAGATGCCAAACTAAATGAGACAAGAAAAATTACTGATGGAAAGACATTAAAATACTGAAAAAGACAAAAACTGGTAGAACCACGTAGGTGCTTAGAGCCTTGGGTTAGAAAACTAGTTGTGAAGTAGAAGAGGCTAAGTCAAAAGACACGGCTCATTTTAGCTAAGATGGCAAACATAGATAGTAGCAAAGATAGATGTACCTTCTTTAGAAGATGGTGTAAAATGTGTTGTTGTTGTACAGGATTATTAATGCTTCTTTGGAGTATACTTGCTCTACTAATTTCATTTAAAGTTACTATAGATACATTAGAAGGACATAGTGATAACATAACTAATATAGGGAAGATTCAAAAAGTAGTTCCGACTAGAATAGATCAAAATGATTTGCATAAAGATAGGTCTATAACAGATTTTTCTAATAATGTGTTTTCAAAATTGTTGTATGAATATGTAGTAAAATTAGGTAGTACATTTTTAGGTAAAATATTTCCATTACCATGTGTGATTTTCTTAGTATTATTAATTAGACTAGGATGTATTTGTCGTAGAAAAGATAAAAATCTGAAAAGATTCAAAAGAGAAAACTTAAGGAGAAGAGATAAGAAACAAGAAAGAGAATTTGAAGAAATAGAATTAGAAGAAATCAAGGAGAGTATGTATAAAACAGCGAAAAGAGAAGAAACAGGAGAAACTGAAATATGGATGAAACAACAAATCAATTTGAAATTCCGTAAAAGGGGATACAAATTCTTTTTGTTGGTGTGGTGATATAATCACCAAAGGGGGGATTGATGGAGCGGGTATTACAAAATTTAGTATACCCCCCCATTCTGCATGTTTATATTAATCTGAATAATCAACTAATAGTAATCTTATTCATTTGTTTGCAGTGAAAGACTTATCAATTATATTAGCAAAAAGATTACACGTGGGAATTGCACTTTGCATGGCTAAACTAATTGTAAACTAACATATGTACGCATACTAATAGTTGAAAATTAGAATATTGCATGATATATGTTGCTTTTGTGATGTAATTGTATGTTGCGTATCATTGAGTGAGTATAAACGCTTTGGATGTTGCTATTCTGCTAGATAATTACTTACACATAAGGGTATTAGTGAGGGTTTAACATTTTATTAGCCATTTCCATGTTTTAATTACGTTTTTGTGTTTATTTTGCTTAAGTTGACTATTTCGGCCTAATCCAAAATGGCTGAATGAGACGTTTAACGTGACTGCTCCAGACAACACGAGCTTCTGGGTGAAGTGCGCATGCGTCACCGCCAGCAACAATGGCCTAGTCCTGACCCCAGGAGCTGATGTTCTAGTCAAGGACACTCTGGGAGCTTCGCCAACGACAATACAAAGGACTTTCTTAAAACCGGAACCAGCCAGTGCGATGACTTCATTTTGCGGACTATGTGAGAACTTTAACGGATGACCCCAAGTCTACCAATCAGAACTTTCCAAAACCCCGATCTTGATACATTTTGACATTAATTTCATTATAAAAGTAGGTAGGGAATTTAACTAAAAAAACTCTTCTTCTTTGACGAACTCGATTTCCTGACGTAATGCTGACGGAGAGGACGGTACACTGCTGGACAGCTGTTATCCTGAATCTTTGAGAGATTGAATTGCGGCCTAACTTTGATGAAATTTAAAGGTTTTTCCACTACTTGACTGACTTAGAGGACGACTATTAGCCAGATTAGGTAAATATGATGTTCTGCGGTTCTAATGATGATTTCTAACAATTTACAATTTTCTTAGATAAATGATATTTGATTAATTGACAAATGTGCTGTGTTGATTATTTGAAGAAGAAAAACTAGGATAAAGAGTAAAGTATAGATAAATGAATGGGTTCGCTAAACTACAAAACAACTAAATGATTCATCTCCTAATGAGGGGAATATCACAAGGTTGGAGTCAACGCATTTAGGGTTAGGTAAAGATATTCCTTTCATGTCAGCGTTTGGAAGCTTATTCCTCTAAGGAAGCAGATCAACAGAGAGTGAGTGTTGGTGTTATGGGCCACACCAATGAATGTATTTGAGTGAATTTGCTATTGAGGTATTTGGTCTGTGACGAAGGGGGAATTTGATGTTCCACGCTGCAACAAGAGCAATACGGACTTCTCCATTGATTGGGCTGTGGCCATGTATAGCACTCTGCAGAGGCACCTGAGATTCAATTGGGTGGTTCTGTGAGGCATGAATCCTGATTGGTCCTTAGCCTGTTTGCCAAGGCCTTTGCCAGCACACTGGCTTCAAGATGCAGAAGCGATGTGGGCCTGTATGAACTACATTCCTCAGGAGGTTTACCCTTTTTCGGGAAACCGAAATAGTGGCCTGCCTCTGGTCACCTGGCAGAAAACCCTCCTTACTTGCCGCTTGAAACATTATAGCATAGGCTTCGCTACATTGTCCGCTCTACCTTTATATAGTTCTACAGGCAGGCCAGGTTTCCAGATTGCGAGTCTTGGATGGTCCCCTCTATTCCTTTTGACCGTCAAGTCCTGTTCTAATGCACACCTATCATCAGCAGATAGATTAGGGAGGTAGGGAGAGATCCATGAAGAGGTCAGCGCAGTCTTCTCCAGACCTATCAGAAGTAGTCTGTCTCACTCGAAGCCCTCACAGGCTTGACCACACATGGAGTGCCGGAGTTCTGTGTGAATTCAACAGCGTCTCTCACCAACTAATCATTCTGCTCAAACATCATGGCAAATCGGCAGCATATTATGATTATTCTGAGGGGTTCATCGATTTGTTGTCTTGTGGGGCACTCCACCCAAGCGGTCATCACTGTGTGTTGGATGGTCATTTTCTTGTTGTTCGCTTGGATGACCCTTCTTCCCATAGTTGTGCTTGCTGTCTGAGCGTGCGCCAGCACTCAAGTTAATTCCAGGGCTCTTTTGGCTCAGTGAAATGCCATGGCTTTCTTTCTGCCACCATTAGAAGTCTCGCAGGATATAACATCATATATTTAAGGTCTTTTGCCCTGAGTGCTTTTTTAACTTCGTCAAAACTGCGAAGCTGGTGTTGTACCTGCAGTGTCAAATCCGGGAAGAAGGGAATCATCGCATTTTCATAGGCTAGGTCCCCATGGGAGTGAGTGGCCTGTAGGATAGCATTGCGGTCTCGATGGTTGAAGAACTGGGCTATGATCGTCTGTGGTGGAGCACCAGGTTTAGGCGGAGGTATCAGCGCCCTATGTGCTTGGTCGACAGAAATAACATTTGAGAGATGCTTGGGTCACAGGCTTTTCACAATTAAGGTCCCCCCGAAAAAGGTCTACACTGGGTTCTTCCTCCCCCTTGGGGACCCCACCCACCCTGATATTATTTCTGCCAGCTCTACCTTATTGGTCCTTATGTTTTGCCGCCCAAAATACTGGACTTGCTCTTTTAGCTTTTTGGATGAGGATTGTAGTTGGTTGATGTGCGTTTTTGCAGTGGTGACCTTTTCTGTCATCTTTTTAAAGTGGTCTCTAAGTAGATTTATATCTATTGTCACCGCGTATATTTTGGGTTCCTGGGTGTTCTTTAGGTCACAGATGGCCGCCATTATGGCCCCCAGGGAGGGCTCTGCCGTATGGTGTCCTGCGCAGACGTGTCCACAGAGTGTCTGGGCATCATGTATTTGTCCATCTTCTTAGACTGAGTGAGCGGTGTTTCTTTGGGCATCACCATGGCCCCGAAGGAGAGGCATCCTCTCTGTTTGGGCCACTGTTCCTTCATGAGAGCGTTGCACTGCTTCAAGTTGCCCCCACGAGCGAGCGGTGTCCTGCTGGTATGTATCCCTGCGTTTGGAGGTCTCCCCAGCGTTTAAGTCTGTAGGCCCAAGGCCACCCGGTTTGAAACCGCCACCCTTCCTTGTGCAGGCATTCATGTGACACTCCCTGTCACCCTCTGGCCCCAGCACAGTATGGGTGTGGACTTAGGGATTTCGTTGTGGGCCAAGGCCGCCCGCTCGATTTACTTGAATGCGCCAGGACACCCGTGGGTAACAGTGCGCTTTACAAGCCTAAATAACATAACATAGTGTTCTGGTTTTAATGCTTCGTGAGGCCACCTTCCCAACAGCATGGTCTGCCCCCATGCCCCAATGCTGCTGCGCTCTTTTGCAATGTCTCTGGGCCCTATGCTCCTTTACTCCCAGTATTTGGTCACTGAATGTGCCCATTTGGGTTACTTTATGGAGAGAGGTTGGTGGGGCTTTTCACTGGGGGACTGCGGCTGGCCTCAAAGGCTTCAGATCTCATGTCCCATCCCCCGCTGCATCAGGAAGGCCTTTAGCAGGCGTCTTCCCCCATCGAGGCAGTAGCCTAGATGTCTCTGTGTGGCAAGTACTGGATAGTGTTGTGCCCGCAAAGGAAGGACCCCCCCTATGGGCGTTAGGCCAAGCCGGGTGTCCCCCGTCCCTCCCACTCCAGTAATACAATGAAAAAGGTTGTGGATATGGGGAAAGATATCTTTTTTTTTTTCTTTCCTCTTTTTCTTGCTTTGTAAATGGCCCAGTACAGATGAGGACAAATGGTAACTGAATGTGTGGCAGTCAATGTATCCAGGCGGTTCTTGATCATGTCTGCCCCGGGTCTGAGTCTTCTTTCACAGGAGGACTCAGTTCGTCTCCTCGGGAGGGATCCGGAAAAATCAAAGAAAATTAGGTCAGGCCGCTGTCCTGTGTTAAATGGAAAGAGGTAGTGCTCCCATCACCCGTTTCCTATTATTGTGAGGTGCCTAAGTGTAGTAAGGGGTTGTTATGGTGCTCAACGTGAGGTGCCCTGCATTCCCGCCCACCAGCCCCTAAACAAAAACAACCCAGGCACTTGCCTGGACCCACAACTGTCTGGGACCGTGGGGTGGGGAGTCCCAGCCTCCGCTTCCCTCGTTGGAGTACCAGACTCGGGGGCGTTGCTCCAGGAGCGATCACCTTCGGTGCTGTCTTCCTCGGGTCGGGGCGTCTCTCCTTGCGGCAGATCCACGGCTCCTCTGCGCTGGTTGTAGGTGTCATCCACGCCTTCCCTTTGCTCTGCGTCTTCCGTCTTTCCTGGCTCTGCCTTGTAGCTGCTCTCGGCTTGTAGCCATAAGGCGTCTTTCTCCGCCCCACCTCCTTGGCTCGTGGCTACCGAAAAGAGAGTTCCGGCTTGTCCCGCTGGAATGCACAGTCCGCTTCCGGCTGGGGCCTCCTCGGCCGCCATGTTGGAGAGGTCAGAGTGCTCCATCACGGGAGGGAAACCACCACATTGCCTCCTTTCCAGGAATGGACGAGTGGGCCATTCGGAAACTGGATAGTGGGAGAGGAACTCCGTATTCGTCTGTAGTTTCCCCAGGACATGCAAAGTACGAAAGCAAAAAGGCTGTAAGGCAAGGAACCAGCGGAGCACTTTTGGGTTGGAGTCTTTGTGTAGGGAAAGCCAGGTCAGGGGGGCATGGTCTGTAAGTAGAAGGAACTGTCATCCTAGGAGGTAGTATTGTAGGGCTTCTACTGCCCACTTGATGGCCAAACATTCTTTTTCTATGGTGGCGTATCTTGTCTCCCTGGGAAATAGTTTCCTACTCAAAAAAAGGATGGAACGCAGATCGCCTCTATCATCGGGCTGGGAAAGGACAGCACCAAGTTCCCTACCAGAGGCGTTTGTTTGAAGCCCAAAGGTCCTGTTGTAATTGGGGCAAGCAAGGACAGGGGCATTACATAGGGTCTTTTTCAGGAGGGAGAAACTGTGTTCCTGAGGAGAGGACCATTGGAGGGGTTTCCCTACTGTGGCTTTAATCAGGAGGTCAGTGGGAGGAGTAGCGATGTCAGAGAAATGGATGATAAACCGCCAATAATAACCCACCAACCCTAAAAAGGAGCAGACATCCTTCCTGGTGCTAGGATGGGGAATGTTTGTGATGGCTTCCAGTTTGTTTATTTGGGGTTTGATTTTTCCTGCCTGGATGTCATACCCGAGGTACTCGATGTGATCCATACCAAGAGTGTTTTTTTGGGGGTTGATAGTGAGGCCTGCCCTTTTGAGGGTGTTTAGAACTGCTTCTAGATGTGTGAGGTGTGTTTCCCAGTCAGGACTGTGAACGACTATGTCGTCCAGGTAAGCGACGGCGTATGTGTGGTGGTCACGCAATAGGACATCCATCAACCTCTGAAACGTGGCCTGGGCACCGTGTAGGCCGAAGGGAAAGACCTTGAACTTAAAAAGGCCCGAAGGGGTAGAGAAGGCGGTCTTTTCTTTGGCCTCCTCAGCAAGGGGGATTTGCCAGTAGCCTCTTTGAGGTCAATTGTGAACATTATCCTGGCACCCCCCAACCATTCTATGATCTCATCGGCGCAAGGCAATGGGGTACTCATCGAACTTAGATATGGCATTAAGCTGACGAAAATTGATACAGAACCTTATGCTCCCATCTGGTTTGGAAACGAGAACCAATGGGGAGGACCAGGCGCTGAGGGAAGGCTTTATAATGTCTGCCTCCAACATAGCCTTTATCTCCTGGTCCACTGCCAGCCTTCATGCAGTGGGTTAACAGTCTGGTTTCAGTTTTATCGGTCCGGCCCCTGCTGTGTCTATTGTGTGTTCTACTAAGGTCGTCCGTCCCCGTGCCCCTGACAGTACATCAGAGTACGCATTGCATAGGGCAAGCATTTGATGTGTTTGCACTTTTGTCTGCAGTACACCCAAGGGAACAGCCTCGTCCTCTGCTGAAGAGGGAGCGACTAGAGGGATGTCGAGGGATTTGTCGAGGGATACATGTAGTACCGGTTTATCTTTGTATGAAGACGCCAACAAAGGGCCTTCCCATGCTTTTATAAGGTTCACATGGTAGGTCTGGCCTGTCTGTGTTTTACGGGGGGTGGCTATACGGTAGGAGACTGTGGTGACTCTGTTCAATACCTTGTAAGGGCCCTGCCATGTGGCTAACAACTTCTTGTCTGTGCTGAGAAGAAGGATCAGGACATAGTCTCCTGCTTTGAATTCCCTGATTTTGGTGTGCTTATCATACTATTTTTTCTGTATGGTCTGTGCTTTTTCCATGTTTGCATGGACCTCCTCCCAGAGAGATGCCAGAGTGTCTCTTAAATTCCTGCTATATTGCAGAAGAGGCTTGCTTTCGTCCTCGTCCTCCACCCTCTGTTCGACTGCCATGTCAAAGAGAGTGCGATGTTTCCTCCCGAACAATAGTTCGAACGAGGAGAAACCTGTGGATTTTTGTGCACGGGTTCGTATGGCGAACAGTATCAGGGGTATTTGTCGATCCCAGTCCCTTCCTGCTTTGTTAATGGATTTGTTTAGCATGGTCTTAATTGTTCTAGTGTACCTCTCGACCAGGCCGTCTGTTTGGGGGTGGCAGACAGCTGTGCGTATTTGCTTAATTCCCAAGAGGTCACATGTCTGTTTCATGAGGCGTGATACAAACGGGGTGCCGTGGTCAGTTAACAACTCACGGGGAAACCCCACATGCGAAAAGAAGGAGAACATAGCTTGGGCTGCAGCTGTGGTAGTGATGCTGGTCAGGAGTATGGCCTCCGGGTAGCGAGTGGCGTAATTCACTGATAGAAGCAGGTTTTGGGGTCCACGAGAGGAAGGGAAAAGGTATCCCACAAGATCCATTCCCACCCTCTGAAAGGGAACATCAATAATCAGGAGCGGGTGTAACGGGGCCTTGGGAAGAGAGGGGTTATTGACCAACTGGCACCTAACACACGAGGCACAGTATTTAGCCACCTCGTGATAAACCCCAGGCCAGTAGAAGTTCTCTAAGAGATATTTTAGTGTATGCTCCTTCCCGTAATGGCCACCTCCTGTTTGGCTATGGGCGAGGTCCAATACTTGTTCTCTTATCGGTTTTGGGACTAACAGCTGTTCTTTATGGTGTCCCTCCCCGTGTTATCCTATACAACAAACCCCTTTTTACACAGAACAATGGGCCTATCTTCTCAGGATGGTCCTCTTGGGTTTGATCCCAGGCGTGTTTCAAAGTGCCGTCATCTCTCTGAGTGGCACGGAAGTTCTGACCCGGTGTCTGGGATGCATCTGAGGAAAGAACAGGAGATGATAGAATACAATGGGCTTTTCGGTATAAAGCCCGTTCTTCTCTTTTTTCTCTGCGGGACTTTGTTCTTTTGGGCTTGGAGCCTTCTATGCCTTCCTGGGAGAATGGGGCATGACCCAACCACCCCAACCCAGAAGATGTAGGGATGAGGGATGATAGGTACTCCTGGAACCTGGGTAGATCGGTGCCTAGGAGGACAGATTCAGGGAGAAAGGGCATCACCCCCACTTTCCTTAACTGGGGTTCCCCGTCTATCTCTAATAGGACCTCAGCAAGGGTGTACATCCTCTTTTCCCCACGTACACAAGTGACCTGTATGCAGTCCCTCCCAAGGAGTTGAGAATCGGGTATAAGGTCCTTGCTGACAATGGTGTAGTGACATCCGGTGCCTAACAGGGCCAACACTGGTTTCCCATTCATGTGTATGTTCTTTTTATAGAGCTGCGTGGTCTCTCCTGCTATTCAGACACGGCCAAATGTTCTTAAACAAACAACAAACAAAATGAACAGATAGTAAGTACACAAAGCCAGGCTCCCACACTTTGCTCCCCACAAAGACCCAAGAGCAGAATAAAAAATCCAGTAATCAGATTATACCAACACCCCAGTATGTATCGCAGGGTCGCCAAGACTACCTCAACAGGGGAGGAAACATCTTGAGACTGATGGCAGAAATACCAACACTAAAACACCTCTCCTTGAACAACCTGCTATTGATCAAGTTCTTCGCTCAGGGAGAGAAGAAGCAGATGGAACAAACCCTGTCTACTTGGAAGACTAAGTAGATAGTATCATTAATTTTAAATGCAGCTCAAGAGTTTGAAGCCTGGGGCATTACACTTTCAAAGCCCACTAGGCAAGGCTGCTATCAAGTTCATCACTCGGGAGAGAAGAAGCAGATGGAACAAACCCTGTCTACTTGGAACACTGAGGCGATAGTATCATTAATTTTAAATGCAGCTCAAGAGTTTGAAGCCTGTGGCATAACACTTTCAAAGCCCGCAAGGCAAAGCTATCCATTACCCTTGCTACTTTCACAAAAAAGTATACCTCCAATCCTGGTAAATTCCTGTATACTCAGTACTACAAAGCGCTAGAGGAAAAAAGAGAGACACTGAGCAAGAATTAATGAAGCAGTGGGAGAATTAGAATGAGCATAAATGGCACTGGATTGCAACAACCCTAAATGACACTGCAAGGGAATGGCCCGTTAAAGATAGAGCTAAAAAAGGTAACCAATTGTCATTAAATCTACTATCCTGGAACATCGCTGGGCAAAACAGGAACTGCAGGCCAACTCTCCACCAGACAACTAGAAAACATATGAGATCATTGCCCTCCAAGAGACTTGGTTGATTACCCCAGTTCAAGTGTCAGGTTATACTCTTCACCTCGTCAAAGCAATAAGACAAAAGCGGTATGGGAGGCCAAAGAGTGGCCTCACAGTTTACGTCTCCGCTGCATTGAATATTACATCTAACCAGTTGCCTAACTCTACAATAGATATGCAAATAATTAACATTGATTATTGGCACAGTCATGCAACAAGCTCAATAATTTTGATAAATGTTTACTCACATCCAAGCAAAGGGAAAAAACCTGCGCTATTTGATAAACTAACTTCAACGATAATGGGAATAAGGTTCGATAAACCAATATGGAAAATAGTTGTAACAGGCAACTTCAGTTCCAATTTAATTCACACATCAGATGAAGATGAACATCTAGCAGCTGTCAGGTCCCTCCCAAGTAGACAGAATTCTTTATTCACTAATATTTCACATTATTTTATATATTTCTTTACTGGAATATTGTTATGGGTTTAACTAACTTAATCAATAAAGAATTATTAGAATTGCAATAATTGCTCCAAGTCACTCCATATGGTATTTCAGTGCAGTTCTGAGTGGAGATTAGGATGGATAGTGAGAGTTAAATCTACAGCAGCCGTGTTTAGGAAGCTGGCTCTGTATATACTATACCAAAGTAAGGTATAGTGTACACAGAGTCCAGTGGAACCCCAAAGGTAGGCAGAGGTAAAGTAGATAATACCTTACTCTCTATTTGTGGTAGTGTGGGCGAGCAATAAGGCTTTATCAGAGGGTAGTATTAAGCTTTTATTGTACACACACAGACAAGAAAGGATGTCACACACTCAAAGACTGAACTCGGACCAATTTGTTTGTATAAAAATGTTGTTTAGTTGTATTTCATTTTCTAGAACCAAGCCCAGCCTGGTACAGGTAAGTATAATAATACTTTCCAAGTTTTATGCAGTGAAATACAATTTGAATGCAGTTGAATGCAATTGAATTGGTTACAGATAAGTAATTTGTTTATAAAACAGTTTGAATTACTTTTCAGATTACTTTTTAAGTTACTTTTTCTACTCAGTGTGACATGCCTAGATATTACACTGGGACCCAAAAATTCTAGACGAGTGTCTAGAGATAACAAGTGCACTACTTAATGCCCAAAAGGGGCGTAATCAAATTTTTCAACATAAATGGTACTTAGATATGGCACATATATCAATGGCAAATGATCAATTATACATAAATCACAAACATTGAAATACTACGGTGACAATTAAAGCAGCAAATAGATTTCCAGATGCAGGATAAATTTGTTTATCTTTTAATTTCTTTGTGAATAAAGATGACACGATTCACAGAACATTGCTTGTATTCAGCAGTAGTCTGTATTTCCAATTTCATAACAACAAATCCCAATGCATTTCGGGCTATTAACTCAGCCCTTCGTCAGGGGAATCTACGAAAACAAACAATACTTTAATGAGCTGAAATGTATACATCAAAAAAAGTCACAGCATAAGTATACGTACAATCATGATGCTTGAGGAAAGTCAGGGTATTGTTTAAAAAAGAGAGAAAGCCTTATGATTATTGCATCAAGAGCACAGTACCACCACCACGAAGAAAATTGAAAAAGAAAAAGAAAACAATGTGCTATACACTCCCATACACTGAAACCAGTTTCGTAACAATGCATTGCACTATCAAAGCTTCCATCCTTGGTCTTTGAAAAGACACCTACCTTTTTCTCAACTGCTAAGGATTAGGCGTATATCTTCTGACTCAGAGTCATGCGTGCAGACCATGCAAGATTTCAAAAATAAGTTTCTAGCCAGGGGTTACCCCCCCCAAAGTGGTTAATGATGCTGAAAACAGAGCATTGATGAAAAGTCGTGATACCCTTTTACTCAAGCAAAACAAGCCTGCCGGTCCTAATCGAGAAGTATTTGTATCTACTTTCTCGAGCAATTCTGATTTGATCAAAAAAAGTATCCTACATCGTTGGGATCTTCTACAAAATGAATCTGATTTCAAAGATCTTTTTTCTGAGCCACCTCTATTCGCTTACAAGAGATCAAGTAATTTAAAGGAAATCTTGAACCAGTCTATCGTTAGGCCTAAAACTGTCTTCAAAGGTATGATGACTTGTATGAATTGCTCAAATTGTCATAATGTTATCACCGGCAGATATGTGACACATCCATGGTCCGGCAAAAAGATTGTTTTAAATTTTGATGCAAATTGCAATAGTCACCATGTCATCTATTTCATTAAATGCCCGTGCGATTTGTACTATGTTGGTTAAACCGAAAGGGCAATACGTGTTCGAATCACTGAGCACAAGAGTAGAATTCGTACAAAGACCACAAGTTCACCGCTTGCAGTTCATTGGTCAGACAAAAAACATTCAATAGCACAATTAAGATTCTGTGTTTTGGAGAAAGTAACATTACGTTCTGATAGGGACATGACTAAGTTTTTGCTACAACGTGAAGCCTATTGGATTTGGTTCATGCAAAGCCTCCTTCCCAAGGGGCTTAATGATAAGTTTGAATTGGCTTGCTTTCTGTAAATTCCCCCAAAATGGTTTCCATTATTTATGTAAGAGGATGTTAACATACTGTTTTCGGAGCAATGTGTAACCACTCGGATATTCAATCGCACTTTATGATTGTTGCATCAGTTGTCTTTCTTCTTTTTTTTCACTTTTATCTTGAAGTAAAAATGAGCATTTGCGCACACTGGTGTTTTCACTCTTTTATTATGTTTTCTTCTTGTTTTCTTTTGTAACATTTGCGTGGATTCATTTTACTAAGATGGCGGCTAGTATTCCGTTTACTGCATCAGTGCAGCAATGAATACAGTCCTGTTTCCATGTTGAGCTCGGCTTTATAGCATGTGACCAGATGACGTTTTTCGAACGCAACATTTGGCGTGTTTCTGTCGTGGATCACAGTCTGGTTCGGTAAGCATTTTGTAGTCACTGGGAGACTGAGTCAGTTTGGTTCCTAATCTTTCGTTAAAGAAAGTTTGAGAGACATCAACTCAGTTTCTGTTTACTTTTCCTGTAGATGTTGGAATGGTGCCGTAACTTCACTTTTGGAGTTTTTTCTTGGTGATATCAGTGGCGGGATACGGACGTTAATTGGTTACCGACCCGTTACGCAGATGTTAAATCTACTCTCGCGGTGCACAGCCGGTAAGCGGACTGCACATATCATGGTTATGTGCATTAGTGTGGGAATGTTCATGAGAATCCTGATTTGTTATTCCAATTTGTTGTAGTGCAACCGTAGGACATTTGAAGACATCTTCTGGTTTACTTCGTAAAAGTTTTTGAACTAAGCCGTGTGTGTTCCCACGCATTGTATGACACTAAGGTACGCTTTTTTTGAATTCGGATACTAGACTGAAACTGGTTTCAGTGTATGGGAGTGTATAGCTCATTGTTTTCTTTTTCTTTTTCAATTTTCTTCGTGGTGGTGGTACTGTGCTCTTGATGCAATAAACATAAGGCTTTCTCTCTTTTTTAAACAATACCCTGACTTTCCTCGAGCATCATGATTGTACGTATACTTATGCTGTGACTTTTTTTGATGTATACATTTCAGCTCATTAAAGTATTGTTTGTTTTCGTAGATTCCCCTGACGAAGGGCTGAGTTAATAGCCCGAAATGCATTGGGATTTGTTGTTATGAAATTGGAAATACAGACTACTGCTGAATACAAGCAATGTTCTGTGAATCGTGTCATCTTTATTCACAAAGAAATTAAAAGATAAACAAATTTATCCTGCATCTGGAAATCTATTTGCTGCTTTAATTGTCACCGTAGTATTTCAATGTTTGTGATTTATGTATAATTGATCATTTGTCATTGATATATGTGCCATATCTAAGTACCATTTATGTTGAAAAATTTGATTATGCCCCTTTTGGGCATTAAGTAGTGCACTTGTTATCTCTAGACACTCGTCTAGAATTTTTTGGTCTCAGTTCTACACAGGTGGCTGGCAGTGCCACTTTTCAGGTGCACACATCTTGAGTACATTGTCGAACATTTTCAAGTAAAATTGTTAGTATATGTTTATTTTTGTTTAAATGAGTGCATATTTAGCTGCTTTTGTCATTTAGATATTACACTGGGACATTTCCTGGATTAAAGGTAAGTAAATCAGTTTTTGCACATATACAGTTTGTTAATGTTTGATACAAACCAACTCCATACTAAGAACAATTTTCACAAGAAAGCAGTCAATGCGGTCCTATAGGAGAAAATCTTCTGGAGGTGCGCACCGGTTGGAGAGGTATTTTGGGATGTTTTGGGAAGCCTGGACACCGTTGGTTGGGCCACTCAAGGCTGTGGGACGTCAGGTGCAGGGGTGTCTTTTGGTGTCGGGTTTCTCTTACCGGCTCTGGTCGCTCTCCTGGGGATCCTCCAGAAAGGGGCTGCAGGCATTGGCTGGTGACTTGAGGTGGGTCAGGGATCACCAGATCCCAGGTCAGGATCGCCGAGGAGACCTCCTCATGGTGTTGGACCACTCAAACTCGGGCCGTGGGTGTCAGGTGCTGAGTGGTGCAGACTCACTGATTTGGCCGGAGCCAGAGTCTGTTGCAGAGAAACTCCTGTGCTCACGGGAGAGAAAGTCTTGGTTGGGAAGGCAGGGCACGTCCTCCGGGTTCTGGGGGGCTGCTGGCTGCAGGACACACCAGAATTTCGCTGGAGCAGTCGAGGTTGGGACAGGCTGGTAGGGCTGGGGCCAAGTCAGTTGGTGTCCTCCTCTTCTTCTTTCAGCAAGGCTTATTCAGTCCTTCTTCTCTCTTCTTGTCTGAGGAGGCAAGGTTCAGGGTTGCCCCTAAATACTAAATTTAGGCACGTTACTGGTAGGTGCAGGTTGGGACCAATGGGTCCCTTGCATGGGGTGGATACACTCCCTATTATTCGACCCTCCAGTGGGAGGGGGGCATAAACCTCACTCTGGTTGGCTGGGTGCCCCCATCTGCAGGCTGGCAAGGACTGAGAGTTGTGTTTTACCTCACCTCCCCCACCTGAGGGGTGGAGTTGGCCAAGGGGGACGCACCTCACCTCCTAACCTGGTTTTCCTGCTGATTCCTGCAGCCCAAAGTGGGGGTCAGAACTGGTGGGGGCCAGTTGCTGGGAGCAGCAAATGGCTGGGGTAGCTCACAAAGGCGGCATGCCTTTGAAGCTTCCCCTTCATAGACCCTGCCCTGTAGTGTAGTTCCTATAGTACCCTTCGTGCAGGACATACGTATTTGCGGATAACATATACTATGGGTCTGGTGGCAGACTGATTCTGTACACACCCCGCCGAGTATGTTAGCCTGTTTTCGCATTAACTAACTCGCAGTGCCACTAGAATCTCCTTCTATCAGAGAGATTCATTTTTGGCAACCTCAGAACACAACCAACCCTTATTTCTCAGACTCGTGGAAACAATACACTACTTTTCACCCAGTCAATCGTGCTTGCTTGTTTTCTCTCAGAAAGATACACAGAAGAAACTATCTGGCGTGTTTACACTAAGAATTTATTGTACCGTTGTTCTTCTCATGTAAAATATATGTGCTGCTACAACTGTTACACAGTAGCAGAGATTAGAATCAGCAGTACAGTGAATAAAAAGGAATAGTACAGCTCTACCATTTTCAATAGTCATGAACATATACATGAATATAAAATGCATTTATAAAATAAAGTGCGTACTCCTAAGATGCCTGTCTCGATGTACCTGAGTGTACCTAGCATGTGAGTAGGTGCGAATGAGCTAATAAGCCTAAGAGCCTAATAGTCTAATAGCCTAGAAACCTAGAGTCTAGTAGCCTAGGAGCCAAGAATCCCACTAGGATTTAGTCGAACCCCATTACCTGAATAGTGAGAGTGTGGGACTTCGCCCTGGACTTGAGTTGGACACCCCGCAAGGGATGGTTAGACCACTGTCAGCTGGAGTGATGGCATGCCAGGGCCGCAGCGTCTCTGCTCAGTGTGTCGGCCTTGAAGTCTCGGTTCCCTCCTGACTACTGATAGCAAGAAGTGCTGTATTTATACAGTCTATGTGCATGTGTTAGCCATTGTTCAGTATGAGGATGATGTTGGGGATTAAACCTTTGCGCGTAGATAGGAGAGGTGAAGTATGCCCCCTGGAGAGTGTTCTCATAAATTATTCATATGTGCTAAGGATGACGTCTTAGCAATATCGATCGGACAAAAGCCACCCAAAGGCGTCAATCCTTATAAGGCGTTCAGTCCCTATAAGGCATTCTGTCCTTATTTGGAGTTATGTCCTCATAAGGCTCGTTCATATGAAATGAATGGGAGATGATGTAGGGAAAGAGTACGATGTTCTCTAAACCTATATTAGGGTATCGATATGAAATATAACACCCAGTCCACCTTATACTTAACAATAATAATACACATTTTGAGATACACATTTATAACGGTGTCAGTGCATAATATTATCAAGAAGTCATTTTAAAATGTTTCTAAAAACGTTTAAAAAATCATTTAAAAGTTTAAATATGAGGAAGTAAATGTTCTTTGGAAAAGTTTGACTTTTTGTTGTAAAGTTCCACAAATCACAGTTCTAAATGAGTTCGATCACACAAGTTGAACTACTGTATGCATACTTAGAAGGCCATGCTTATTGAAAGTGTCAATTTAAAAAGTCATTTTGAAAAAGGGGAAAAAAAAATTCTGAAGTTGTTCCCAGCACATGGTGAGCCAGATTCAGATTAGAAGTCCTGGCTGGGAGACATAACATTATCGCTGACTGCAATACCTCACATAACGCGTCAAGTGTGCATAGATGAAACTCCTCGCTGCCAACAGCTGTTGTGGAGGTAGTCAGTGCTGAATTCGATACCTCGGTGCCGAATGCTGGAGCTGAAATTCAATTCAGTCGTGAAAGGCACCTGCGGTTCCTCAAGGAAGGCATGCGTCAAGATGGGAATACGCTGGGGACAGAGTCGTGCATGGGACCACATGGGTTCCAGCCTGGAGTCCAAGTCCACTGGCGTCTCCATGTCACATGTCAGACAGATGTCTAACTCACATTCCCTTCCGCAGAACAGGCATCGGAAGACAGGTACGAAGCAGTCATCAAAGACTGGTCTGAAGGGTAAGAACAAAGAAGCACTTAGTTCTCGTAGGCGAGGTGCACCCAGATGTTGTACCATGCGCTCACGGTAATATCTCTCCAGGAGAGCTTTTGCAATCTCGCTGGCGGATGGTCCGTCCATTGCGCAGCAGGTAGATGATAGTCAGGATTCCAGCTACAGCGAGCAAGATCAGAGGTAGACCCCCGAAAATGCTTCCAAATACGGAGTGTATAAAGTTAGGAATAACTCAGAGGATCGTCTGGAAAGTGCTAAGGAATTCTGACCCTATAGTCTTAAATAGGTGTATAATGTCACTCGTATCTGACATGTTAAAGATACGTCCCACCATTTCTACGAAATGTAGGGGTCTGTTGGTACGGATAAGTGCCTGTATCTCTGCCGAGGTCCTTGCGACTTGAAGTTCAAAGGTTCCTCGAGCGGAGGTTAACGGCACGGTCTGCTGTAAAAGCATGGCTTTCATTTTGCTCAAAGCATCAAACTGTATAATGGAAAAAGTCAGTGAAGGCCATATCGGCGCCTCCCTGACTGTATTTGTTGGAGGAAACAATACCTGCATATAGCAAGTAACCCTGGTGTTCACGGTGACCAGATGTGCGATGCCCGGGAGCATCCCACAACAACCTTGATCGCTCAGCATCAAGTAACTCCCATTCGAAAGTAGCTCAAATGCTGGCGTGATCATGACAGCTGGAGTTCCTTTCATGTGGCAAGACAGATTCGCAATTGAACCATTACAAGCTCCGTGCAAAATAATATCTCGGCACATGAGAGAACCACTTAAAGCATTCTTGCAGTTAGTACCACTAAGAAACACTTCTCAATCCCCACTCCGGCATCGAAATCTATATGGTAAATCCCAGGATTTCTTAATGTATTCTTTACCCAATTTTCCATATCTGCCTACCTGCCTTTGCTCAAGACAATAGTGAAACTGAAAGGTCGTGACCGGGAGAGTGATTTGGCCATGAAGTAACCATTCTGTTGATGGTAATTCAGCCACTGTAAATGATAGCCTGTCCAGTTTTTCAATTTGCAGCATTGTACATTTAGCTCCCCCTTGTGCCATTTCTATCTGTGTATCAGTTAGATTGTATTCTGAAAACAGAGACGTACTGTTTATAAAACGCCAAGGCACAATTCCTGCTCGCAAAGATTGCAGCGTCCAGATCAATATCATAATAGAACGTAACAGTGATTGGCTGTATGGAATATGGCTAAATCTTGTTCCAGTATGTCAATAGCAGAAGATACAATGTTGCCCAATGAATATAGTCTGGAGGTTAAAGTTTTTAACCCATTATCTACCACAGCAAAAGCTTTTTCTAAGTTTATATGGTCTATTTCCCGTATTCTGTCTGCGGCTTCTTGTTGGGAAATCTTCCAGATTTCATTATAGGCAGCATATGTCACGTTCCAACTTCCTAGTTTCCTCGGAGCTGTGCTGATGCTCAATGGGGTCCACCTCTTGACTGCCCCAAGTCCGGAATATAGAATAACGCGGACTAGTGAAGTAGTCAAGCGAGGGAAGGAAAGGGTAGGGACAGCAGGGAAGGAGATCTGAGAAGAGAAAAACACACAATCAATACTTGTTGTTGGAGAACCGCCTCTTGGAGTAGACTTAGGCTAACAGGGGAGTAATCACTCTAACTCAACACACTACCTGAAAAGAAAAAAAACGAAGCTGTGTTGCCGGTAGAGAGAAGAGGGTGGTTGCACTGGTTCAGCCTGTATTGGAACCAGAAGAAAGGACGTATCATATACACAGGAAACACAGAATATAAGAGGTGACTTAGCGTGTCTCCTTCTATCAAGAATGATGGAGAGGAGTTTCCTCACGTACCCAAAGACAGATTGTAGAGCAACGCAGTGATCTTCTACACCCCTTCAGTCTTTCTCTCTCCTAGGCAAAAGAATAGATAACAAGCACATGTGCGTATTACTCAATCAGCAGCAACAGTACATCACCATCTGTACAACATGGTAAATAATAACCCTCTGACCCTGGCTGGATCAGCAAGCGTGTGCATCTGTTGAATGTTTTGGATGACATCGTTTTTTGTACCCACTATATGGAAATAACGTCTTTCTACTACCTGCGTGACTGTTAACCAATGGTGGAACCGGCAAGGCTTGCCCAGAAATAAAGCCTTTACAGAGCACCAGTCTTGCCCTCTCACCACAACAGCGTAAACAATGAATACGATTGATACTTGGTGTCTCCCGCTAGGGAGTGTCTTACTTTATACAGGTGTGGAGTTGACCTCACCACGGACCCTCCGCGTTGCCTTTAGCCTGAAGAGTGGACTGCGGCGTCGAAAGCCTGGGGCGCAGGAGACGCTCCTCTGCAAGAGATGCGGAAAAGCAATCCCGGCAACAGGGGAGCGTAGTATGTGCCCTTGGCGAGGTCTAGGATGTTGTTTCCCAGAAAGAACGTGATGCAAACAAAAGGGAGCTTTAGCGCCCCTCTGCACGAGACGCGGACGCCGTCTCACCAACAGAGGAACGGGATGCAAGCAAACGGGAGCTTTAGCGCTCCTCTGCACGAGACGCAGACGCCGTCTCACCAACAGAGGAACGGGAGGTAAACAAAGGAAGCTTTAGTGCTCCTCTGCACGAGACTCAGAAATGAAGTCTCCCCAACAGAGGAACGGGCGAGGAAGTCCCTTGACAGAGACTGGGAACAACTCTGCTGGGAGTACTCACTGACTCAATACGGGGGATCACGGCCGCTGGCCGTCGGGTTGAAACTTCCTTGGAACGCCGGGACTGCTCACCGCTGAGGGAATAACAAGCGCTGATTGTTCTTCCGGTAGCGTAGATATTGGAAATACGCACAGCGTCAGAGTCACGTGGGACGTGTCTCAAGCTGTGCCTCTTGGGAAGTGTAGTTTCTCTGAGTCGTTTAGCGGTATTTGTGGACAGTCAGTGGTTACCGGGTGCTCGGCCTGACAGTACATCCACCTTTCGGAGAACACTGACTAACTCTTGGTTTACCAGGGTATCTTGTATGGAAAGCAGCAACCAGACAAGCCGCATGTACAGCTTCCGCCGGTTCCCAAAAGTTTTCTTCTGGATCGTAACCTTTCCATGCAACCAGGTACCATAATTTGCCTCTTACCAATTTGGAGTCCAAGATACCTTGGACCTCGTATTCCAGATCCTGCTGTACCCATATAGGTATGGGTTGTTTCTTTACTGGACAGTGAGAGAGTTTGAGTAAGGAAACGTGAAAGACAGGATGTATATGAAAATGTGCAGGTAATTTCAGTCTTACTGCTACCGGATTGACATGTCTGACTACACGGTAAGGACCTACATATTTGGGGTGGAAAGCGCTGTATTTTTTAAACCTAATGTTTTTTGTTGACAGCCAGACCCACTCCCCTTTTTTATATGTGGGACCTGGTCGTCTGTGTTTGTCGGCCTGGGCCTTGTACCTCTTCTTGGCGATAAGCAAATTGTCGCGAGTTGCGAGTAAAGTGTTGCGGATGTGTTCGAGTCTTTCCTGTACATTAGGAAGTTTGGAGTTCTGACGGGGAAGGATCAATGGGGTAAAACGAGGGTGAAAACCATAAGTGCTAAAGAAAGGGGAGTGTTGTGTGGAGGCGTGCTTGGCGCTATTGTAAGCTATCTCTGCCACCCATAACCACTCCACCCAGGCCTCTGTATTGTTGTTGACATAACACAGGAGAAATTGTTTTAACGTCTGATTAAGCCTCTCTGTTTGGCCATCGGTTTGAGGATGAAAACTTGGGGAAAGTGAGGATTCTATCTTGAGTTCGGAGCACCAGGTCTTCCAAAAACGGGCTGTGAACTGGGCCCCTCTGTCCGATACGATGACTTTCGGAAGGCCATGGAGCCAGATTACATGAGTTAGCAGCAATTTGGCCAATAAACTCGCAGTTGGAACTTGTTTACAAGCGATAAAGTGTCCCATCGATAGATAGTCAACCACAACCACTATCGTGGTGCACCCTTGGTCTCGAGGTAAGCCTACGATGAAATCCACCAAAAAACGTTTCCATGGGGTGTCTGGTGTAGGTAATGGTTGCAACAATCCCTGTGTGGGGCGATGGTCGGTTTTCATCTGGGCGCAAGTGGCACAGCTCTTTACCCAGGACAATACATCTGTGCGAACCGTTGGCCACCAGAATTGTCTTAGTACTTTTTCCAAGGTTTTCTTCCCTCCGGGATGTCCCGCACAGGGAAGATCATGACACCAGGTGAACACTATTCTTCTTAACTCTTGTGTCGGAATCAATAGCTGTTGACCTTTCATCAACAGGCCTTGGTGGTTCCGCCATTCTGGGTGGAATTTCGACCAGGTCTTCCAGGTAAATGAGTTTACTCCTTGCTTGGTCTTCTTTAGGAACAGATCCGTGTGGATGGCACCAACCACTCTGTTGGGCTCGATAATGGCCCTTTCTACCGTTCCAGGTTGTTGTGTTGGATTTTCTTGTCTAGTAAGAGCATCCGCTTTCAGATTCTCCTTGCCTGGGCGAAACGTGATGAGAAAATGGAACACCGCAAAAAACAGCATCCAACGGAACTGACGAGGGGTGAGATGGCGTGCGGCTCGCATAAATTGGGGGTTGCGATGATCCGTGTAGACGGTGACTTGGTGAACGGCCCCTAACAGCCAGTGTCTCCATTCTTGAAACGCATCCTTTATAGCTAGGAGCTCCTTTTCCGCGATAGTATAGTTCTGCTCTGCGGGATTGAGCTTTCTGGACATGAAAGCAATCGGGTGAAGGTATCCGGTTGTTTCGTTTCTCTGTGACAATACTGCTCCCACTGCCACTTCAGAGACGTCAGCTTCCACGATAAAAGGCACCTCAGGACGAGCATGGGCTAAAACAGGGGCAGACGTAAAGGCCTGTTTGAGAAGATCAAAAGCTTCTTGTGCCTCGGTAGGCCAGAAAAAAGGGACCTTTTTCCGGGTGAGTCTGGTGAGAGGTGTTACCTTGTCAGAAAAATTATAGATAAACCTCCGATAGAAGTTAGCAAAACCCAGAAAACTCTGAATTTCTTTCACATTCCGTGGCTGCGGCCAGTCGATGATTGCTTTCACTTTTCTTTCAGCCATAACCTGACCCGATGGGGTAAGCATGACCCCCAGGAACTCCATGGTGGTCACGTGAAACTCACATTTGGTTATTTTGCAATATAGTTGATGATCCTGAAGTGCCTGTAATACCCGTCCCACATGGACTATGTGTTCTTCTTCATTAGAGGAATAGACCAAGATGTCGTCGATATATACTACAACAAAATGGTCCAAGAACTCTCTCAGGACATCGTTCAGGAAGAATTGAAACGCGGCCGGGGCGTTACACAGCCCGAAGGGCATGACCAAATACTCATATAGCCCAAACCGCGTTTTGAAGGCCGTCTTCCACTCATCGCCTTCTTGCATGCGGACCAGATGGTATGCCCCTCTAAGGTCCAATTTGGTGTAGATCACCGCTGTTCTCACTTGTTCTAGGAGAACCGGAATCAAGGGCAACGGGTATTGGTTCTTGACGGTGATGGCATTCAATGCTCTATAATCAATGCAACATCGCAAATCCCCGTTGGCCTTGGGAATGAAAAAGAGGGGAGATGCAGCCGGTGATCTGGAGGGGCAGATGAACCCCAATTTCAGATATTTGTCCAGATATTCCCGGAGATGCAGGTTTTCAGGAGTGGTCAGCGCATAAATTCTACCGCACGGTATTTTGGCACCCGGAACCAGATCGATCCGGCAATCATAGTCCCGGTGTGGGGGAAGCTCTTCGGCCTTACTGTCGCTGAACACCTCCGTGTGTTTCTCATAGCACTCGGGCAACTTCACATCCTTTTCTGCCGCGGTTGCAACATGATAACTAGTGGCTAGGGTTTTTGAGGGCCGTGTGGGTGACAGATTACACATATTCTGACAGTAGTTGGACTGCAAGGTTAGGGTCTTGTTGATCCAGTTTATTGTAGGTTCGTGTTTCTGCAGCCAAGGAAGGCCGAGTATAACTCCATAATGAGGGGCTTGAATCACTTGAAAGGACATCCATTCACGGTGATACCCACCGTAGATGAGTTCGTATTCTTTGGTAATGTAGCTGATGGGGCCTGACTCTAATTCTTTGCCGTCCACGGCATAGACTCTTTCAGGGGTTGATTTTTGGACGAGCTGTATCTTTAGTCTCTGTGCTTCTCTGTGATCATTAAAACACCCCGTGGCTCCTGAATCTACCATGGCCTTGGTGTGTTTGCTTTCTTTGTCCACTTGAATGTTTAACTCGATGTAGAAATGTTTAGTTTCTACAAAACCTTGGCGGTTAACTGAAGGGATCATGTACTTGCTTGATGGCTCCCCTTCTTGCGCCTTCAAGCTTTGGTGTTTTCCGCGTCTTTTTCTGTGGTTACCGCGGCCATTTGTCCTGGTCGGGAACGTCCGTACTTAGGTCTAACTGGACAGTCACAGAGGAAGTGCCCTTTTTTTCCGCAATATAGACAGAGACCTTGCTTCCGTCGATGGTCCTTTTCACTCAGGGTTAACGAGGCTCTAACGGCTCCTATTTCCATAGGTTCTGGTTTGGTAGCGGAAGATTCCATAGAAGGAACCGGATCGTGCTGCGAGCCATTTCGGTCCTTTCGCTTGTGGTCTCCTTTCCGCTCTCTGAGACGATGGTCCAGCCGTAAGGTCAGCTCAATGAGGGCTGTGCACGTTTGAGGTTGTGGGTCATTTTGGGCGAGGACGTCTTTCAGCTCATCCTTCAGCCCTTGATAGACGATGGCGGCTTGCTTGGACTCAGGCCACCAACCGCCAGAAGTTGTTCAGGTAAGTAATCAAGTCTGAGCTTCCCTGACGAAGTTCTAACAAGTCTCTGTCCGCTGCGAAGGACTCTGCTCTACGATCAAAGTGTAACGCCCTGAACGTCTCAGGATCGTTTAACAGACACGATAATGAGAACGCAACCACTTGTGAAGGTTTAGTTATTTTAATGAAGGCAAAAATAATACAAGGAATAAACAAAGGTTATAGTCACTGGAATCCTCCAGGCTAAGTACGTTACCAGCCCACAGCACGGATGGTCCTAACCGTCCTCTGCATATACGCGATCCCGGCGTATGCCAACAGAGGGCAGAAATGAAATGGCCGACAATGCCAATCGGTAGGCTGTGAGGGGCACGAAGAGTGTTGGGGAGAATCGAGGAGTCAGGGAAACACCCAGCCGGGGTCTCTACCTGAAGGGAGCAGCCGCTCAACCTCTTCCTCAGACTGCACCGGGACGCGGAGTCACCTCCTGGTGATGCGTCACCGATACCCCAATCACAAGCAAAGAAGACTGAACCGAGAGCAGCCGCTCGATCGATCCTGTGGACTTCCGAGTCTGTAACGCGGCAAACACCTCCTGGTGTGCGTTACAGCTGGCAGTCCCTGTATCTCTGGTCGGGCTGGGAGTTACGACTCCAACCAGCAAAAGCGCCACTGCGCTTTGACTCAGCCGAGTCAAAAAGCGAAGCTCAATGGTTATCCGGTAGAGCTTCCGGGTCCTTCATAGGTGACGATGGGGCAAGACACGGCCCAGGGAGTAATGACTCGACCTACCTCCGTTCTTGCCTTACTGGAGCACCACTCCGGAACACTGCTCTTCACTAAGCAGGTACGTCGGTGTAAACACATTATCCGACAGCGTTGTACCTCCCGGTTCCTCCCTTTATAGGGCGTTGTTTTCCTTGAGTTATGTAACAGCTCTCCTGTTTACATAAGGGCGTGTTTTCCTTGAGTTATGTAACAGCTCTCCTGTTTACATAAGGGCGTGTTTTCCTTGAGTTATGTAACAGCTCTCCTGTTTTACATAAGGGCGTGTTTTCCTTGAGTTATGTAACAGCTCTCCTGTTTACATAACCTCTCAACCGCTAAGAATCCTGGGAGATGTAGTCCGTTTTCGCTGGTTACCGTTTTCCTCCCCTCGCATGACAGGAATTCTTGACAGTACATCCTCCCTCTCAGCGGCTCCCCACGGGTCCAGCGCTGGCAGGAAAACGCCGATGGAACAAGGAGACCAAGCGCGGAGCATGAACCCCTTCAGCCGGTTCCCATGACTGCTCCTCCGGGCCATAGCCTTTCCACGCAACCAGGTACCACAGCTTTCCCCTGCGCCATTGGGACGCCCGTATGCCCGACACTTCATACTCCACCTCCGACTCCACGCATACCGGCCTAGGTGTCCCAGACGGCTTGGAGGGTGCTGGTTTGAGCAATGATACATGAAAGACAGGGTGTATCCGCAATGACTGGGGCAAGCACACCTTCACGTTCACGGGACCCATACACTTGGTAATTCGATAGGGGCCCATGTACTTGGGATGGAACACACTGTTCTTTCGAAACCTCATGTTTCTTGTGGATATCCAGACGTAGTCTCAAGTGCGGTACAGTGGCCCGGGCCTTCTCTTCCTGTCTGCCGCAGCCTTGTATCTTCTCTTGGCCTCTATTAGGACAGCCCTTGAGCGCATCAACGTGTCTTTTATGTGTGCCACCCTGTCCGCTGTGGCGGGAATCCTGTCCTCTCTGAACGGATGTAGAAATGGCAAGAACCGGGGATGTTGGCCATAGTTGCTATAGAACGGAGATGACTGTGTGGAGCTGTGAGTGGCGTTGTTATAGGCGATCTCTGCAACCCACAGCAAGTCGACCCATTCTTCCCTGCCCTGGTCCACAAAACATCGCAGATACTGTTTGAGCGTTTGGTTCAGGCGCTCGGTTTGGCCGTCCGTTTGAGGGTGGTAGCTGGTGGACAGGGCGGTCTTAACATGCAGCGCAGTGCACCAAGTCTTCCAGAATTGCGCAGTAAACTGCGACCCCCGGTCCGACACGATCACCCAAGGTAATCCATGCAGTCGTACCACATTCTTTAGGAGTAGTGACGCCAATTCCCCGGCCGTAGGGACTCTCTTGCAGGGGATGAAGTGCCCCATTTTCGTCAAGTAATCCACCACCACCAGTATTGCCGTCATCCCCTGGTCTACCGGTAGGCCCACCACGAAGTCCAGTGATATGCTATCCCATGGTCTATCCGGGGTCGGAAGTGGATGTAAGAGCCCTTGGGTTCGGCCATGGTCGGCCTTCATGGTAGCACACGTAGGACACTCCTGTCCCCACCTCCTGACATCCACTCTCATGGTTGGCCACCAGAAATGCCGTCCCATGCTAGCCACCGTTTTTTCAAAGCCCAAATGACCTGCGCATGGAGAGTCATGGCACCAGATGAATGCTTGTTTCCTTAGCCTAGGCGTGGGTATCAATAGGCACCTGCCCTTCAGGGGTATCCCGTCCTTCAGCTGCCATTCTCTGTGACTGAGGAGCCACCTCCGCCATGCGAATGACCTGATCCCTCTCTTTATTCCCCTCAGGAAAGTATCCGGTTGGATAACCCCCAATACCATCCTCGGGGAAATGATGGAATGCTCGGTCGCAGGCAATGGTTCCTTAACTGCAGATTGACGGGACAGGGCGTCCGCCTTCCGGTTTTCCGTCCCCGGCCGATATGTGATGCGGAAGTTGAACCCCGCAAAGAAGATCATCCACCGCAGCTGTCTGGGAGAAAGGTGTCTTGTGGCCGTCATGAACTGTAGGTTCCGATGGTCCGTGTACACCGATACCACATGTCTTGCCCCCATCAACCAATGCCTCCATTCGGTGAAGGCGTCCTTGATTGCGAGAAGCTCCTTCTCCGCAATATGGTAGTTGCGTTCGGCGTCGTTGAGTTTGCGGGACATGTACGCAACGGGATGAAGCACCCCTGTGTCGTGGTTGCGTTGGGACAAGATAGCCCCCAGCGCCACATCCGATGCGTCCGCTTCCACCACGTAGGGGAGATCCGGATCGGGGTGAGCCAACACCGGTGCCTTACCAAAGGCGCTTTTCAGGGCCTCAAAGGCTTTGTTCGCTTCAGGGGACCAGACAAACTCCTTGGACTTCCTCAGTAGCTGTGTGATTGGGGCCACCAATCCTGAAAATCCATCTATAAACCGCCTGTAAAAGTTGGCGAAGCCAATGAAACTTTGGACGTCCTTCACGCTTTGGGGCACCGGCCATTCTTTCACCGCCTTGATCTTTCGTTCTGCCATCTCCTGTCCCTCTGGACTCAGCATCACTCCGAGGAATTCCACGGATGTGACGTGGAAGTCACACTTGCTGAGTTTACAAAACAGCATGTTTTCCCTCAGCTTTTGGAGCACAGCCTTGACGTGGTGTACGTGCTCCTCCACAGTGGATGAATAGATGAGGATGTCGTCGATATATACGACCACGTAGATATCCAACTCCTCTCTGAATACCTCATTCAAAAAGTACTGAAAGGCTGCCGGGGCGTTGCACAGACCGAACGGCATGACGAGGTACTCAAAAAGGCCGAACCTGGTCTTAAAGGCGGTCTTCCACTCGTCTCCGTCCCTCATGCGCACCAGATGGTATGCCCCTTTCAAATCCAACTTGGTGTAGATACGAGCTTTCTTGACCTGTTCCAGGAGTACACTGATGAGAGGCAAGGGGTACCGATTCTTTACGGTTATCGCATTCAATGCCCTAAAGTCCACACAGGCTCTCAGCTCCCCATTAGCCTTCGGGATGAAGAAGAGTGGCGAGGCGGCCGGAGACTTGGACGGGCGGATGAATCCTAGCTTGAGGAGTTTATCCAGGTACCCCCGGAGATGCACGTTTTCAGGCTCCGTCAGGGCATACAGCCTGCCGCTGGGAACGCTGGCCCCTGGCACCAGGTCGATCTGGCAGTCAAACTGTCTATGTGGTGGTAGCACTTCCGCCTTCACCTCATCAAATACATCCTCAAAACTGTGATAAGCCTGGGGGAGAGCCACATCTTTTTCTGCCGCTGTAGCCACCGTCTGACTCCCGCTCTCATCTGCGTCAAGGGATTCCGTTCCTATTCCACAATGCAGGATGCAATACGGTGACGTCAGTTCGATGCGATGTGTTGGCCAATCCACAGAGGGGTTGTGTTTCTGTAGCCACGGCAATCCCAATATGACGTCATATTGGGGCGCTCGGATGATGTTAAAATCGATTTGTTCCAAATGGTTCCTCCCACATCTCATCGGAAGGACCCCCGTGTGCTGCCCGATGGGCCCCGTCACCAATCGCCTTCCGTCTACAGCATAGACGTCTTCGGGTACAGCTTTGGGAAGAAGCACTAGCCCTAGCCTGCATGCCTCGTTGTGGTCCATAAACATGCCAGTGGCCCCTGAATCCACCATGGCCACAACGGGTATCCACTGGTCATGCACTCCCACGTGCACCGTGAGAAACAGGTGTCGTTGTCCCTTAGTGACCGAGTTGAAAAGTGAAGGGATGGATGAGTGACTCCGAGATGCCCCTTCTTTGGTCTGGGAGTCCTCTAGTTTTCCGCCGGTACGTCCACCACGGCTGTTACCGACCGGTTGGCCCGATAACGTGACGTCTTCGGTTTGGCAGGGCATTCACGTACGTAGTGGCCTTTTTTGCCACAATATAGGCACAATCCTTGTTTACGGCGTGACTCTTTCTCCGTGGCTGTGAGGCTCGCTCGTATTGCGCCGATGTCCATGGGTTCTCCCTTGGATGCGGTGGAAGTTTCAGGACTTCCCACTGTCACATAGGATGGAAGGGATTTTCCTTTTCTCCCATGATCCCCCTTTCTTTCACTTAGCCTATGTTCCAGCCGTAATACCAGGTTGATAAGGCCCTCACATGTCTTGGGTTGTGGGTCAATATGAGCCACGGCGTCCTTGAGCTCATCGCACAGCCCGTGATGGAAGAGCGCCGTCTGTTTAGCAACAGGCCACTTGGTTTCCGCAACCAGCCTTCGGAACGCGTTGAGATACTGCACCAGGTCGTTGGATCCCTGTCTCAACTCAAGCATTTCACGGTCCGCCGTGTACGAGTCAGCCCTTCTGTCGAAGACCTTCAGGAATTCCTCGCGAAAAGCACCCCAATCACATAAGATGGGGTCGTCCCTGCTCACCAGAGGTACGGCCCATTGTGCCGCGTTTCCAGCCAAATAGGATATAAGGAAAGCCACACGAGCCTGACTCGTGGGGAACGCCCTTGGTTTGCACGATAAATGTAGCGCCACTTGTGTGAGGAATACCTGCACTGTGTTAGGATCCCCACTGTACCTCTCTGGTTTTGCCAAGGGGACGGCTACCGGCATTTCCACTACTACCGCAGGGGTCTGGTTCGTGAGGGAGGTGCTGGGCGTGAGCGGGTCCAATTGGATAGCATCCAGTCTGGCTTTTACATCGGCTGTTTCTTGCCTGGAGGCAGCCAATTCAATTTGCACGGTCGCTAAAGCACCCAGCACATCATCAAGTGTTGCCATGTCTGTTATCGACCGGGAGACAGTTAGTGTTATTAAGGTCGGATATTTTGTAACGCCCTGAACGTCTCAGGATCGTTTAACAGACACGATAATGAGAACGCAACCACTTGTGAAGGTTTAGTTATTTTAATGAAGGCAAAAATAACACAAGGAATAAACAAAGGTTATAGTCACTGGAATCCTCCAGGCTAAGTACGTTACCAGCCCACAGCACGGATGGTCCTAACCGTCCTCTGCATATACGCCGATCCCGGCGTATGCCAACAGAGGGCAGAAATGAAATGGCCGACAATGCCAATCGGTAGGCTGTAAGGGGCACGAAGAGTGTTGGGGAGAATCGAGGAGTCAGGGAAACACCCAGCCGGGGTCTCTACCTGAAGGGAGCAGCCGCTCAACCTCTTCCTCAGACTGCACCGGGACGCGGAGTCACCTCCTGGTGATGCGTCACCGATACCCCAATCACAAGCAAAGAAGACTGAACCGAGAGCAGCCGCTCGATCGATCCTGTGGACTTCCGAGTCTGTAACGCGGCAAACACCTCCTGGTGTGCGTTACAGCTGGCAGTCCCTGTATCTCTGGTCGGGCTGGGAGTTACGACTCCAACCAGCAAAAGCGCCACTGCGCTTTGACTCAGCCGAGTCAAAAAGCGAAGCTCAATGGTTATCCGGTAGAGCTTCCGGGTCCTTCACAGGTGACGATGGGGCAAGACACGGCCCAGGGAGTAACGACGTGACCTACCTCCGTTCTTGCCTTACTGGAGCACCACTCCGGAACACTGCTCTTCACTAAGCAGGTACGTCGGTGTAAACACATTATCCGACAGCGTTGTACCTCCCGGTTCCTCCCTTTATAGGGCGTTGTTTTCCTTGAGTTATGTAACAGCTCTCCTGTTTACATAAGGGCGTGTTTTCCTTGAGTTATGTAACAGCTCTCCTGTTTACATAAGGGCGTGTTTTCCTTGAGTTATGTAGCAGCTCTCCTGTTTACATAAGGGCGTGTTTTCCTTGAGTTATGTAACAGCTCTCCTGTTTTACATAAGGGCGTGTTTTCCTTGAGTTATGTAACAGCTCTCCTGTTTACATAACCTCTCAACCGCTAAGCATCCTGGGAGATGTAGTCCGTTTTCGCTGGTTACCGTTTTCCTCCCCTCGCATGACAGGAATTCTTGACACAAAGGTTTTCTCAAATTCTGTTCGAAAAGCGTCCCAGTCGTAAAGCAAAGGGTCGTCTCTTCTTACCAGTGGTACTGCCCACTGCGCCGCTTCTCCGGCCACATAGGATATTACAAAGGCCACCCTAGCTTGATTTGTGGCAAATAGTTTTGGTTTGCAGTTAAAGTGAAGCAGGGCCTGGGTCATGAATACCTGAACCTTTCTGTTATCCCCATAAAAGCGTTCGGGAGAGGCTAACGGGATTTGTGTGGGCATCTCTACTACCACCGGGACTGGCGTAGGACGCGAGGGTCCCCCCGCATCGAACGGGTTCCTTTGCATCCTCTATACTCTAGCCTGGAGAGCGGCGGTCTCAGTACGTGAGGCCATAAGTTCTGCCTGAACAAGAGCCAAAGCTGCCATGACATCCTCCAGGGTGGCCATTACCACACCAGCACAACCGGGAGGAAAAGAATTTGTGGGCTGGTTATTCTGTCACGTTCCAACTTCCTAGTTTCCTCGGAGCTGTGCTGATGCTCAATGGGGTCCACCTCTTGACTGCCCCAAGTCCGGAATATAGAATAACGCGGACTAGTGAAGTAGTCAAGCGAGGGAAGGAAAGGGTAGGGACAGCAGGGAAGGAGATCTGAGAAGAGAAAAACACACAATCAATACTTGTTGTTGGAGAACCGCCTCTTGGAGTAGACTTAGGCTAACAGGGGAGTAATCACTCTAACTCAACACACTACCTGAAAAGAAAGAAAACAAAGCTGTGTTACCGGTAGAGAGAAGACGGTGGTTGCACTGGTTCAGCCTGTATTGGAACCAGAAGAAAGGACGTATCATATACACAGGAAACACAGAATATAAGAGGTGACTTAGCGTGTCTCCTTCTATCATGAATGATGGAGAGGCGTTTCCTCACGTACCCGAAGACATATGTAACCCAGATTGTAGAGCAACGCAGTGATCTTCTACACCCCTTCAGTCTTTCTCTCTCCTAGGCAAAAGAATAGATAACGAGCACATGTGCGTATTACTCAATCAGCAGCAACAGTACATCACCATCTGTACAACATGGTAAATAATAACCCTCTGACCCTGGCTGGATCAGCAAGCGTGTGCATCTGTTGAATGTTTTGGATGACATAGTTTTTTGTACCCACTATATGGAAATAACGTCTTTCCACTACCTGCGTGACTGTTAACCAATGGTGGCGCCGGCAAGGCTTGCCCAGAAATAAAGCCTTTACAGAGCACCAGTCTTGCCCTCTCACCACAACAGCGTAAACAATTAATACGATTGATACTTGGTGTCTCCCGCTAGGGAGTGTCTTACTTTAGACAGATGTGGATTTGACCTCACCACGGACCCTCCGCGTTGCCTTTAGCCTGAAGAGTGGACTGCGGCGTCGAAAGCCTGGGGCGCAGGAGACGCTCCTCTGCAAGAGATGCGGAAAAGCAATCTCACCAACAGGGGAGCGTGGTATGTGCCCTTGGCGAGGTCTAGGATGTTGTTTCCCAGAAAGAACGTGATGCAAACAAAAGGGAGCTTTAGCGCCCCTGTGCACGAGACGCGGACGCCGTCTCACCAACAGAGGAACAGGATGCGAGCAAACGGGTGCTTTAGCGCTCCTCTGCACGAGACGCGGACGCCGTCTCACCAACAGAGGAACGGGAGGTAAACAAAGGAAGCTTTAGCGCTCCTCTGCACGAGACTCAGAAATGAAGTCTCCCCAACAGAGGAACGGGCGAGGAAGGCCCTTGACAGAGACCAGGAACAACTCTGCTGAGAGTACTCACTGACTCAATACGGGGATCACTGCCGCTGGCCGTCGGGTTGAAACTTCCTTTGAACGCCGGGACTGCTCACCGCTGAGGGAATAACCAGCGCTGATTGTTCTTCCGGTAGCGTAGATATTGGAAATACGCACAGCGTCAGAGTCACGTGGGACGTGTCTCAAGCTGTGCCTCTTGGGAAGTGTAGTTTCTCTGAGTCGTTTAGCGGTATTTGTGGACAGTCAGTGGTTACCGGGTGCTCGGCCTGACAGCCTAAATTCCTGCATATATTGAAAACGTTTTTGACGTCGTTTTCTAGGTCTAAGTTAAAAGTCACTAAGATCCATGTCATGTTTGAGTAAAGATAAGTGTTGTTTCACTTCTGCAAGTGTTGAGGTTTCTATCCAATGTAGGCACAACTTCCCAACACTATAGGATGTCACTACCCCTGGATGTGTTCTCTTTACATAACATGGGTCTGGCCTATGCAAGCCGAGTCACTTGGTGATGTTCAGGAACCGTTTATGACATGTGTTTGTGTCTAAGGGCCAAACCACCGAAACCTTCAAATTTGGGTCTGATCTATTGTACTTTAGTATGTCATCAACTGTTGCCCCTTCCTTTATAGAAGAATTATGCCACCTGTGTGTTGGTGTAGGTAACCTTGGAGCGTTCAGGTCCTTTATCTTGGCTATTCCAAGACAGGATGTCTGTTGCACAGTAGCGTTTAAAAAGATCATCTGCTGTGGAATGAGGCATGCTCTAAATAGTGCCTCTGTACCCTGGATTTGCCAGTTCCTTGAACCCCAAATTGATTTCGAGTCAATTTTGTCTTTCCATAGGTGGAAACCCTGTTTAGACAATTGGGCCAAAAAGGAAGCAGAGTAAATTTGTTTGGTGTTTGTCAACATAATTTTCAGTGCTGATGTTGGTGCAACCTTATAGTAAAATGAGGCTGGATCTGTTGTGTTAAATCCTGAAAAGTATGCAAATTTCTGTACAATCGCATGTGAACTACTTTTTGGTGGTGTTGGGCAATGTTCCCACTGATGGTACTCAAATACATCCCTAGGTGAAATGGATTTGTGCAGGAAATGATGACCATAATGTTGGTAACAGTACAATTTGTCATAGTCTGAAGAACCCTCTAACATTTCATTATTAGAAAATGCAGCAGTTTTCTCTAAATCAGACAACATGTTATTTACTGTTTCAGTGTCACAATCATCAGAAAATGTACCGGAGGTAATTATATCATTTAATAATATTTTAAATACATGATTAATTTATAAAAGTTCGGTCGGTCCGAAAATGTTAAAATCAACCTTGTCCCATACTATACCATCAGGTATAGGAACTGCTGTAATGTTCACTGATGACAAGTCTCTTTGTTCAAGATGTGATGATGTATGTGGCTTCAGTAGGATGTTGACCTTTTGGGCTGTGGAACTTTGTCGAAGATAGTGTCCATTGATAAGCATACTAAAAGTCAATACTAAGCCTAGCCAGAAAAGAAAAAACAATATCCCAGAGATTACCCAGAGTTCAATCCAAGGTGATACCAGGTATGTCTTTTGAAGAAAGTGAAGAAATTTCTTTACTTGTTGCTTAAACATTATTTTGGCTGGCGTCGTTTCCGGCTCGCTTGGATCCAGAGGAAACGTATCATAGTTAATGAAATAGCCAGAAGCAGTTCGATCAATTGTCGGAATTGCATCGGGATTAATTGAAATGTTATTTTCCTCTCGACGAGGCATGTTAATGTAGACGTCTGTATTAGGTCTAATTGCAACTTGTGAATTATTCTGATTTTCATTTTGAATTTGAATGTCTGGTTCAAGTGGAACAAGTTTCATAGCATTGTTACTTAGTCCTTTATTCCTTACAGGTGGCTCTACAAATGTGATGAGTCTTTCTGTTTGAACTTCATGGATTGTAGCTAGAGGAGGGCGTCTGCTACAGCGGAGTCCACTAGGCCTACTGTTTAGTATCGGCCACATAGTGTGGTTTGATTAAGTCGACTGAGACAAATCTTATCTCCTTTTTTCTGACAAGAGGCGGGAGCAGCACAGTTCTTGTTCCTTGTACTGCAAGGACTGGTACAGGTTTTCTGTATGAAGGTCCAAATTCCTTTTTGTCCGCAATTTTCTCTCTCACCAGATCCCCAACTTTTGGGATCCAGACAGGTCTTGCTGTGACTACCTTGACTTCCTCAGTGGCGGTCTGCTTTAGATTGACAGTGCTTTGTTTTGTCCTGGATTCATTTAGATCCTGTAAAACAGCCAAACGATCATGGATATCAAATGGTTTTTCATCTGCCACTACGCCTTCACAATCAAGATCAGGTACCCACATTTGTGTCCAAAATAGGACAACATATGGAGTGACACCCCCTAGAGAGTTTCTTGGCTGGTTGTTGAATGCCCGCTGGACCCCATAAAGGTGTGTGACCCACCTTCCGCCTTTGCCTAATACCGTAGCTGTTAAAGATTGCTTTAGGTCTCGTTTTTTTCTCTCCACAACCAAATTTCCCTCAAGATGGTATGGGGATGAGAACTGTAATGCCACGCCCATTTCTTCCATGGCCTCTTTGTAAGCCCGAGAGCTAAACGCAGGGCAGCGGTCAGAGTGTAACGTGCTAACTGCGTATGTGCCGATAAAGACTCGCAAATCTTTTATAACATTTCGAGCGTCAGCTGAACGCTGAGGCCATATCAATAGGAATCTCGAGCAGGAATCCACTGCAACCATGATATATCTGTAAACCCCGTCCGTTTATAAGGGGCTGCAGTGGTCCAAGTACACACATGCGAGAGGTTTGTCTGATTTTTAATAATGGCGTTTGTGCTGGTCGTGCAATGGTGGAGCTTTTCATCTGTTGGCAGATGTCGCATTTCAAAATATAGTCTTTAGTTTGCTTAGTTAACCCTGGCCACCAATAGCGCTGTTTCAGTAAAGAAATAGTCGCTGTAGCCCCTGTGTGCGCAGAGCCCAAACCCTCGTGTGCAGCTAATATTAAACCTTGCCTACGATCCATATTTGGTATTACTCTATCCCCCACTCCAGGAATCTGAGCATATGGAATGTTTTGTGCATCTAACTTGTAGGAGTATTTGAGTGGAAATGTTTTAGGTACTGCTGTGCTGCCTTTGCGTGATGCGATGACAGCTACCATTATATCTCCATCTATTCTCGTTTTAGAACGAATCAGCGCAGCTACGGAAGCCGTGCAAACAGTCCCCTTTGTGGCTTCATCAGCCAATGAATTCCCTACAACGTGAACGCCATCGCGTTGATGACTCAGTGTATGAATCCCGTGAGTCCTCGGTAGCTCGGTTTTATGTTTAAATGTGCCACCTTTTGCATCTTTGAATCCGTTTTGTTCCCAATGTTGTAAGTACTCATTGTACGACTGTACACAGTAAAAAGAATCACACACGATAAGTGTGGGGAATTCATGATCCGTATTTACAAGTGCCAGTATCAGTGCTTGTAATTCTGCCAACTGAGCTGTGCAGTCTCCTAGAGATTGTGTCTTTGTGCAACTAGGATGGAACTTGCCATCACGCATGCGACCTTTAACGGTAGCACATGCTGAAAAATATTGCTGCTTACCCCCTATCGCCGGTTGAGCAGATGCGTCAGAGTAAATAATATATTCATACTGATCTAAAGGCAAGATTTCATTTGTTAGAGGATATTCTTGTTCATAGTGCAGGAATGCTTGAGTTTTTAGGTCTCGCCTAGGCAGCGCGCATGCGCTGTCTCTCCAAGACATGAAGTAATCCGAAAAAAGAGAGAGTAATCCCGCCTGCGGCTTGTAATGGGGTTTTTTATGCGTCCCTCAGATTTCCCACCTCCCTATTGGTTGCTACTCCGATTCATCAATACCATTTTCTTCCTTTTTTATAAGAAGCAGCACCGACCAACTACAGTTTTATTGCACTTTACGTGTTTATATGTCTTTGTGCGGGGACTACTTTCATTCATCATGTGTTTCCCTCCCTAAGCGCCACACATGCTTCACATCCTGTGCTTCCTTTCCCCAGCGATGTTTTCAGCGCATTTTGTGCTCCAGTCCTCCCAGCACATTGAAAGCGCACACGCACACACACTCACACACACACTGTAAGCAGCACTGCCGGCGCCGCTGGTTTACACTGTAATCGAGACTTGTTTTTATTCCTACGTGTGTTTTGCTGCGCACACTGCAGTATGTGCCTCGACCCACTAACCTTTTGAAACGACAAACTGTCGCTTTTCTGCTTGTTCCCAGAGTCGGGCTGCTCTCGCTGGCCCTGGCCCCAGATTGATGTTTGCCTGTCACCGTAATCCAGCGATGGAACCTCTGCCTTCCTCATATGCAAAGCGGGCCCCAAGGGCCAGAGAATGGGGGGCTCTGGCGTGGGTGTGAGGACACTTCTCACCACCTGACTGTGCCGGGGGCGAGGCCAGGCACTGTGTCTCCGGCTGAAGCGAGTCACGGCTCACAGCTTTCCATCCGCAGGCACCCACCAGTCAGGGTCTGCAGCAAGGATGGGCTCTCTGACACGTTCTCTGAATGCACACCGAGCTTACTGTGGGACCCTAGGCTCTGGCCCTTTTGCTTCCCAGCAGCTAGCTTCATGAAGCCCTCCTCGCCATGTGGACGAACTGAACGCTCCAACGATCTGCCCATACAACTCTAGGCCTCTCTTTGGCGGCATCTAAGGACGATCGCGATGCTCACTTTACATATAGTTTTAGCAGTTGCCACGTGCACGTTAGTTTTTTTTAAAGGGCTCTGTTACTTTTCGGTGACATCAGAATGCTACTCCCAGAGTTGTATGCCTTCACCAAACAGGGAGTCCTTCCTCCATGATGAAGTGCTGTTGATTTCCTAGCGGAGAAAAGACACACATTGGGAGTGCGACTTTTACCCGACATGAGAGCAAGTATGCTGTGACTGTGTTACCATGAATATAACTGAAAGTGAAATGTAGATAAGTCGCATTGGAGCCTAGACAAGGTCTGCTGGCTCTAGCCACACGACCTAAACAAAGATTTGTGAATAATTCGAGTACAATCAGCTAAACGCGAATAGCAAAGGCCTAGGCTGGAAAACACCCCTGAAGGTTGTTCAACAATGAGCACTTGCGGAGGAATTAAATTGTTAGGTCCAAAAGGACAGACCTGGTGTGTCAGAAGTCACAAGAATATGAAGAGGCAAAGACATTTAAACAGGCCTGGCTGCTTAATTGAACTGGCGGCCCGTGTCAAACTTCGAGACGCTACCTAGGATTTGAGCGCTGAGTTAAAAGCCAACTAACCCTGTGTGCTGGGTGTCACTGATGCATGCTTGTGTAGGTGTCCTAAAATGCTGTGACCTGACAAGTCTGTTTGCGTGCGTCACGGTTAACATGTGGTTTATGTTATTACAAATATAAATAAAAGGGGAAAAATAAACCCGATTTGAAATATGTAGTCTCTTAAACACTCAGCTATTCAAAACTACATTTTTTCACATATTCCTTCTACTTAAAAGTTTGTTCTTTGTCATTTCCACACCATACTGTTTCTCAGTGCTTTTTTGCTCTGCGTTATTCTGTCTTATATCTGGAAGTTGCCCTGGGAAGTCTCCTAAGACTCTCTTTAGGCCTAGTTCATCCTTTCATTGTAATGTCCTGAAGTGATGTCCAATCTTGTTTCAGCACGTCGCATCATAATGAAACAGTGCTTCTACCAAGAGGAGCCTGGTAAGTAGAGCTTCATTCGAATCCAGCCACGTCAAAACAATAAAAACAAGCATTTGCAATGCAATAGGTCTCGCATTTACACGAGTCCGAGCTACTGACATCGCAAATAACAATGCCTTTTATTTTTGTTTTCGTTTTCAAAACATAAATAAAAGGTATTGTCATTTACAATGCCAATAGCTTAAACTCGCGTAAATGCGAGACCTATGCATTGCAAATGCTTGTTAAACTTGGATCAAATCTGTATTCAACATCTGTGGCAGTAAGAGAATTAGCCCATTTTATCCATCTTGGATGTAACGCTTTCGCATTTGGGATGCTGGCTTTTGTAACAGCTTCTAAAGCCGGTACCAGAGTTACGACAATAATGCGTTTCCCCTGAGCCAGTGCTCTTTCTCTTGCTACGTCAGTCTGAACAGCTGTCAGTATTTTTTCTGTTGAAGTGAAACGCATTTTTGCATTTGTGGACAGGTGTGATTTGTATGCGATTGTTACTGTTTCTCCTTCATTGAAGGTCAAATAAGTGTACCCGCTTTGACCCACAATTATTCGTATCAACAAGTGGCGTATGTTTATGCGTGTTTGGAAGCAATCATGTATTCCTGGAGTAAACAAAGATTATTAGTATGTTCTTGTGTCCAATCCCTGGCTGAAAAGTCAGGTTTTATTAAGTTGTAGAAAGGTTCTACCCTTTGTGCATAATCTAAAATGTATGTCCTGCCGAAATTTAGGAATCCTAGTATTGATTGTAAAAAAAATTATGATTTTGGAGGCTGGAGCAGCGCCCACTTTTCTAAAAAGTTAGCTGCCAGACTTTTGCCTTCATTTGACAGCTCATATCCCAAAAATAGGACATTGAGGTGGGCTATTTTCGATTTTTTAAAGTTTAATTTGTAGACCTCTGTGGCAAATCCCATAATAATGGTGCTTACCCTGGTCAAGTGCCCCTCTAAGTCGTCGTCTGTCAGATAAATATCATCCACACAGGACAACGCTTCTTCATCAAGTTTTTGAAGTAACTTTGTTATTCTTGCTGAAAATACACATGGGCTATTTTTGTACCCTTGTGCTAGATGACAAAATTGTCGCTGGGACCCTAATGCACTGAATGCCGTCAGATACCTGCTTTCAGGTGCTATATTTTGGCAGAAAAATCCATTTGAGATATCTAGTGCGGGTTGTTTGTATTTTTTGCGCACAACGTTATTCATTAATGCGGCACTATGTGCATTTTGGACAGCAAATGTCTTTGTGCATGAGTTTAAATGTCTGTAATCTAAAACTAGACAATATGTATTGTCATGTTTAGAGACGGGAAACAAAGGATTATTAATTGGAGAGGTACATTTTTCAATGACCCCCTGGTATTCAAGTTGATCTAAGATCTCCCTGACCTGTTTTTTAGCTTCTTACTTTATTGGATATTGTGTCTGACCAATAGGTGAAACTTTTAATGGAATCACGTGGTAGGTTGAATTCTCATCCCACCAGCATGATTTTTATACAATGCTGGAGCTTGAGCTACTGCCCACTCCTGTGCATATGTGTGTTTAAGGTGAACGGGAATGTGGTTGGAAAATGCAGGAAAAATTATACTTTCTCCCCTGGGGCACTCCATTACGAATGAAGGTGGCCAATCTTGTTCTGCTAACAGTATGTCATAACCAGATGATAAGTCCTTCCAAAAAAGGCCTTTTACTTTCCTGGGCTTGTCCCCCTACATCCGGAATGTTATTTCATGTAACTTATGTGGGATGCTCACCCTGGTGTCTGGTGTTTCCACAGTGATGTAATCATTCAACTCCGCTGTCACCAGAAATTGCTTCAGGTTCTGGCGAGCTATTGTTACTTCTGCCGCACTGTCTAGCATCGTCAGAGCCCATTCCCCATTCAGAAGTTGTGTCCTCAAAATTCTGGGCATGTCTGATTTTCAGATCAGCAACTTTATTTTTCCTAAATTGAGGTTTTGAGTTTTGCTTATCTTCGTTTTTAGAAGTAAAGTCTTCAGCGCGCTGCTTGTCTCTGGACTGTGTGCGCTCCTCTCTATTCTCTGACCGTCTTTCTCTTTCTGAGCTTTTCTTCGAGCCCTGAAAGGAACGAGAGGAATGTGTATCGGTATCCTGATACCTGTCAGGTTTCCTAATATTATCCCTATTCCTAAGGCTGTACCTCTTTTTAGAGGGATCCTGTGGAGGAGACCTACCTCGGGATTAAGATCTCTTGGCTTTAGAGTTTTCTTTTTTATCATCCCACTTCTTTTGAAAAGAAGTAGGGGTCTGCTTAGAAGTGTCCTTTTCAGGACTGCCCTGTAGTTGAGGTTTTAAAGTTTTTCCCCCCAAACTATCCCTGCCTAATTCTGCGTATGCAGTTTCAATTATTTTGGGTAATTCAGCCTCCTGTATTAACGGACTGGCCTCCCTTAGGCATTGGCGGATTGCCACTGGTGCTGCTTCCCCTTCAATGTTAGCTAGTATTATGGCTGATACCTGGTCGTAGTTATTTAATAACTTCATCCCTAAGTTTAGGTCAGGTTCTGCTCCGTAGTCATTTTGTATTTGTCTTAATACATCAGGTATTACTGCTAATGAAGGAATACCATGAGTTCTGGTATATATGGCAGAAAAGACTGTACCCCAGGAGGTGCAATCCTCTAACTGTGGTGTAATCCCCATGGGCAAACAGATTGTTAACATTCTGTGTTTTTCAAATGGTGTGGTATTTGGGAATACTGCTTCTAACTGGGTTATTTTCTGAGCTACCCAGAAAGGAATTTGTTCACGTTTTGTGGGCACTTTGGCCATTACCGCGTGTAATGTTTGTGGAGTAATTTTAGTACCTGAGCTCTGTGTAGGAGCTGGATTTGGTGTAATTACTGTTGGTTGGACTGCTAGTGTCCTCAAAACGAAGTGTGTGATGTTTCTGTAGAGTTTTATCAACTCTTTGTGTTGAACAAGCAGTTCATCACCTTGCATTGTGTCAATGTCAGGATGTGGCGCATAGGTCGCTAATATCGGCCATGTTGCTCCTGGTCTACCTAAAGGACCAAGCCTTGTTCTTGTGTGGGGTAGGGCGCCATTAAACCAATTCCTGGTAGGTAAGCGGAATCTCTATCTCCTCAAACGGAGTGTATGTCGCTGGAACTTCTTTATGTGTGTAATAATGAAATGTTTTTGTTACAGCATCTGCTTCTGGGAATGTAACCCAAGAGTAGAATACCTCTGTTTTGAAATCTTTGTGTGCCTCTATCACGTATATTACTACACCTCCTCTGGGTGGTAACCCATGTTTGACGAGTTTACCTGTCAGAGTTTGTCTTACTTTGGCTGCAATTTGTATTGCATCTACATCTTCCTCACCAGACTTATTTAGTCCCTGGTTTACTACTCCCTCTTGGTCAGACATCGTGTTTAAGACACGGAATAACTGTCCAAGGAAATTATGTAAAGGTTTTATGCACAATTTTGGGAATATTCCCTTCAAGCTTGAATAACCAACAGCCAATAAATAGGATAGTTCACCTACTCAGCTGTGGCGGAGTTTTTTTCCCACTCACTCCAGACGTCTCTGGGTTTTGTAAGTAGGGTCTCTGAGAACAAGCATGACTGAGCTACTCAGATTCTGCTGTTAAATTAGTACCAAACATTGTTGCCATGTAGACCACGTTGGGCGCCATGTAGATCCCGTTGGGTGCCATGTAGTGCAGTTCCTATAGCACCCTTCATGCAGGACCTACGCATTTGTGGATAACATAAACTGAGGGTCTGGTGGCAGACTGATTTTTTACACCCCCACCGAGTATGTTATCCTGTTTTCTCATTAGCTAGCTCGCAGTGCCACTAGAATCTTCTTCTATCAGAGAGATTTATTTTTGGCAACCTCAGAACACAACAAACCCTGATTTCTCAGACTTGTGGAAACAATATACTACTTTTCACTCAGTCAATCGTGCTTGCTTGTTTTCTCTCAGAAAGATATACAGAAGAAACTGTTGGGCGTGTTTACAATAAGAATTTATTGTACCATTGTTCTTCTCATGTAAAATGTATGTACTGCTACAACTGTTACACAGTAGCAGAGATATAGAATCAGCAGTACAGTGAATAAAAAGGAATAGTACAGCGCTACCATTTTTCAATAGTCATGAACATATACATGAATATAAAATGCATTTATAAAATAAAGTGCGCACTCCTAAGATGCCTGTCTAGATGTACCTGAGCTAATAAGCCTAATAGTCTAATAGCCTAGCAACCTAGAGTCTAGTAGCCTAGGAGCCAAGAATCCCACTAGGATTTAGTTGAACCCCATTACCTGAATAGTGAGAGTGTGGGACTTCGTCCTGGACTTGAGTTGGACACCCCGCAAGGGATGGTTAGAACACTATCAGCTGGAGCGATGGCATGCCGGAGACACTGGGTCTCTGGTCAGTGTGTCGGCCTTGAAGTCTCGGTTTCCTCCTGACTACTGATAGAAAGAGGTGCTGTATTTATACAGTCTATGTGCGTGTGTTAGCCATTGTTCAGAATGAGGATGACGTTGGGGATTAAACCTTTGTGTGTAGATAGGAGAGGTGAAGTATGCCCCCTGGAGAGTGTTCTCATAAATTATTCATATGTGCTAAGGATGACGTCTTAGCAATATCGATCAGGCAAAACCCACCCTTGTCATGGAACTAGGTGAAAGGTTTCGTCTTTAAAAGGTGTCAGTCCTTATAAGGCATTTAGTCCCTATAAGGCATTCTGTCCTTATTTGGAGTTATGTCCTTGTAAGGTTCGTTCATATGAAATGAAGGGGAGATGATGTAGGGAAAGAGTATGATGTTCTCTAAACCTATATTAGGGTACCGATAAGAAATATAACAGCCCATCCTGGGGGAGGAGGCTTGGCACCTCGTCCCAGGATGTGCATTGTTTCAGGACCCAGAGAGCGGCAGGCTCTCAACCCAGGGGTCCAGAAACATGTCTGGTGGGGGCAGCTGGCGAGCAGCCACTCTGCCAGGACACTGAAGTTAGGTCGTTTTCCAGGGGCTAGCTCTAAGATACCCTCTGTGTGCATTTTTCATTAAATCCCACACTGGCATCAGTGTGGGTTTAATGTGCTGAGAAGTTTGATATCAAATTAGAAACTCCCATACCATATACTCTTTATGGCATTTACTGCACTTACAATGTCTAAGAATTGACTTAGACACTGTAGGGGTACAGGGTTCATGCACCTGTTCCCTCACCACTGGTATAGTGCACCCAGTTAGAGTGGTGGCTTACCTATGCTAGGGCAGTGGATTGTAGACAAGGCATGCAGGTATGTGTGCCATGTCGACTCTTCACTTTGTTCTGCACCAAAACAAGCAGCCTGCAATGGCAGTGTGTGTGTGTAAAGGTACAGGGCATCTAAGGGTAGCACAGTAAGTGCTGTAGCCCTTAGAGGCCTTGTGCCACCCTTAGAGGCCTTCCCTGGTAACAGTGTCCTTGGTATCTAAGGGCCATTGCTGAAGAATCTAATCTCAGACCCCTTCTATTCTGGCGACGTTTGTGGGTTACCCCAGAACTTAAAGAACACAGGGACGAATTAAGAGAGGTGATGAGTCTACCGGGGGCGGGCAAATTACCCTGGCTCTCCCATATTCGACACACGTTAGCGAGTCTGGGACGGGGCAACCTTTGGGGTGACCCGGAGGTTGCTTGTGCCTCAATGTCTAGGAAAATGCTAAAGGACTGCTACGGGGAGTTTAAACTGGCCCAACTTCAGAGCAACCCCTTAGCAGGTAAGCTGACTGCAGTCTTCCTAGAAACCAAGGACTGGTATAGCCAGGCACTGAACGACACCAAGCCGTCATCATTCACAAGAAAGCTTTATTTGCAGTTCAGACATGGGGTCTTGCCACTCCGCTCTTTTACGATCTAGTGGGCGGGCTCGCAAACTCTGGGGTGCCCGGCATGTGACTGCTACACAGACTCAGACTTTCATGTGTTCTTTTGCTGCCCCGGTTACCACAACACGAGAAAACGGTGGCTGGTCCAGATCTGTAGAAACCTAGGTACCAGGCGCTGTTGCGAGGCTTTTAGGATATTGAAACACGATTCTGGCCTCCCGATAGTATACTCGGTAGCAGGTTTTCTATTCTCTATGTGGTGCACTCGTAGAGCATTTTTAAAATCAGCTTAATAAATAAGGCCCATAGTCTCGCACAATTGAAACGAGGAATTTTAAAGGGTCTTCCACCTTCACTGTTCAATTGAGATCACTTGCATTGATGCTGTTCATTTACATTTTGATTTACGGTTATATTGGTTTGTTGCTCCCGAGAATATGTATCTAGTGGCTAAGATCAAGTTCAGACCTCTCATATTTGGACCCGTCACCTGCTTATATAGCTCGCACATGCATTTTGAATTGCCAGCACTGTCTCCATTCTTGATTAATTTATTGCCTCCTATGATCTGATTCTCCCACTTGTTCAGCCGCCTGCATAGATTGCACCATATTTCATATTTGCACCAGGCCATACCTTTGTATGTTCATCCAACTGTTTTTATTGTATGTATCCAATCTTGTTCTATCTCTTTTTATTTATATCGATTTTAAAGGAAATGAATTGTATGCCATATTAGATGTACTTTTAAGGTCAAACTGACCGAAATAAAGTTATTATTGATTGATTTATTTCTATCTATGGTACCTTTTACAAGGCACTTACATGTGGCCAGAGAGTTGCCAATTGGGTTTTGCAACAGTACAGTTTAGGGAAAGAACATAGGCCCTGGGTAGATGGTTGGCAGGAGCCCAGGGCACACCTAGTCAAAGTACATCAACATTAGGCAAATAGTAGGGGGCAATTATGCGAAAAGGTGCACTTTCCTACACCGTGGAGCTCCATCAAAGTGTGGCCATCTTGGCTGGTGCCAAGCCATGCCCCCACTCAAAATTATGCATCAGTCCTAGAGAACACATGCTCGATCTATTGAATATCAGGGGGAGGGGATGTGGTCCCTCGGCTAGACTGCTGACTTTGGTGCTGGAAACCAGGGTTCGAGCCTCGGGGTCGCGTCCACATCCTGTGATTCTGGGCAAATCACTTAATTTCCCGTGCCTGAATGTGAAATGTAAATACGGTGCTCGTGTAAAGCCTCCAATACCTTCGGGTCGAGTTCGCGCTATATAAATATGCAAAAAATATATATATATTTCAGATATTCCAGAATGTGCATGGTGAAATGTCTATTACACAGGAAAGGATTATCTTGCGAGGATTAAGAATTGTCATTCTCAAAAGTCTGCAACTGCAATTCGTTGAAGTGGTCTGTGATCCGGTATGGTTAATAAAATTCATGACTGTACGCGGGGTGGGGAGGATGTTCCAAACTGTAACCAAGACCTTGCTTCCGTAGTAAATATCGGCTGGACTCGTTGAAGAAATTCACGTGCAGGGGACTCGTTGAAGAAATTCACATGCAGGCGCATTCGATGAAAAAAAATGAGTCTTTTATCTGTATTGCACGTTTGTGTATTTTTATTTACCATTATTGTACATTATGTATTGTTTTCTGTCCTTTTATGGGTGAAAAAAACGAATAAAGCTGATGATGAAAACAGAAGGCGCCACGACTGGAGCACGGGAGGTTCCAAAATATATATTCCCAAAAAAAAAGTGATGCACGCGGTTTGGTATTTGCGGCCACGCTCGGTATATAATGCCCCACTTTAGTACCTTACAGGTAGTATTTCCACCTAAACATACGTGGAAGTGCAGGGCGATTGAAGAGTGAGTTTTTCGGCGAAGCCACAAGAGACATGCGCAAAGTGCCTGTTTAGGTAAGGCGCACGCGCAAGACAATTTGACCTGCAGGCGAGACGACAGAGAAATGCAGCGCGCGCAATACGATGGCTTGATGTCGGCGCAGTGACGTCAGAGTTGGTGGACGCTGTTTGTTGTGCTTCGGAAGTAAAGATGGCAGCCCGCGGTGGACCCGCAGCTTCATCCGCGCTGGGTGCTGCACCTTCCCACTTTTCAGCTCTCTTGCTTCAGTTTACGGCAATTACAGGTGAGCAAATGATTTACGGGGGGACCTACGCGTGCAACAGGGAGCGGGAAGCAGATAAACAATAGTCTTTTTGAGGAAAAGTATTATTTGAACCCCTAAATAATGAGGTAAATGCGAGCCACGCGGAGAAGCGATGGAGGTGGACTCCTTTTTCTGCCAGATAGGAACGGAGAAACCTCTGGAGTGTCAACAAAGTGGAGGGAGTTTGGGAGAAACTGTTTGTGTTTAGAGGCTAATTGGATGGTTGTTCAGTGGGGAGAAGAGCAACATTTGGTAGGGAGAGGACAGCAGTGAATTTACCCCTGAGGAACCTAATATTTATCTACGGCTAAGTTGGCTTTCTTGCCAATGTCTCGGTTCGAGTGCTACAATTCCAAATTCCCCTAAAATTCCAATTTCTATCAAAACCTAACTTGCTTTCCAAAATGTGTAGACATTACAAATAGTATTCTTACTACGTATACGTGTCTATATTTCTGTGTTGTGCTCGCAATGTAACATTCTAGCTCCTCATTTTGTCACACAACTATGCAGTGGCTTGGGACAATTTTCAGAGTTCGGGGATTATGTGGTAGGGTTTCTGCCATTCACAGTGGGCACACTTTCCCTTGAACTTGTCTCCTGGGGTGTCCACTAAATTTGCATCAGACCTGTAGTTTCAGTGCAAAGCTGGCCCGGCACAGAATCAGTAATGTGTGGAAATCAGGATTCACTGCATATTTTTTTGCGCATCCCCAAATAAAGTGTCCTGCCCTGTTCGTATTAAAATCCTTGTTTCCCACCACACTTCTAAATGACAAAAACTTGCCTAATTCTTACTTTCCTTGCTACTGATATATTTTGAAATATGTGTTTAGTTAATTTACAGGCATTTACATTTGTTGTTAGTTACAAAACGTTTGACAACTTGCAGTCTTTCCATTCATGTCCCTTGGATCACAGCAAGATTGCCAGTTGGTTCACGTTGTAAATTTCCCTCACCATGCAGTTAGAGAAAGGAAAAAAAAGTAAACCGCAAACGCTATGTTAAAAGAATAAGTAGCAGCTTGTCAGAAGACTATGTCTGATATTTGACCACCTTGTTTCAAAACACAGCATATCCATTAGGACAAAAATAATTTGTAAAGGCCTCTTTATTGCTCCTTCGCCTCCCGACCTTCTGCAATTGTTTTTGGAGGGTGCCTGCTGCACCCCTTCTTCCAGTGCCCATTGTGCTGTGTTTCTTATTTGATGACATTACTCTTAAAGAATATATAGCATACTGCTACTGTACACTTGCATCATAGTGCTATGTCACGAGAAGGTCACTGGCTCAAAGGCAGTGCTGAAAAGGGAGAATAGGATCACTCTGGGATTCCATTCAGTGGTGTACAATTCCCAGCTCAATGGACTTGTATTGTTTTTATTTATTTTCATTTTGTCCAGAGGGCAAGTAGGCCTGCCTCAACCCCTGCAACCCTTTTACTTCCAGTTTTCAGTACCACAATATGGTTGTGAAACGAGTATTGCCTGCCGCTCGGGCAGTATTTATATCCATGTGTATAAGATGTTTACATTTGTATATACAAGTAATTAATGGCAAAAGCATGCAGTGATAGTGGCCCGTGCTCTGGGATGTTGACATATGGGGGCCCGTCTTGAAATTCTTTTGTCATAAAGTAAAAGAAAAGCCATTACAAAACGGCCGCACGTGTGTCCGTTGTAATGTGATCGGTGGTATTCCTGTTTTTCTTGCCTAAAGCAGCATCCTCAGGGCAGCAGTTTGTAAATGTAAAATTGTTACTTTTGAACCATGTCGTAATTAGTGAGTTATTAACTTTCTCTAAAGTATTTCAGTACTAGAGTTAGAATGGTAAATAAGCTTCCTGGACGGTTTTCCAGAAAATTGTAGTTTCCTCATATTTCAGGACTAGAGTCTGAGTAGTAAATTTAACCTCCCAGTGTCTGTCGCACCCTCTGTTGTCATGAGGGTGTAATTAAATTGCCGGATTTGGGTTAAGCTATACTGGAATAGATTTTGAAGGCCATTTCAAGATGGACCCTTAGCAGTGCCATTTTGGGATCTGGGGCACCGCAATCAGCTGGTGCGGCTGAGCTGCCTACTCCTTGCAAAAGTAAATAAAAATAAAATGTTTACGCACGAAAAGAAGCTAGTTAAGAGACCTTAGCCCAACAGTCATGCAGTCTGTCAAAAATAGTATTTATCTATCCCATGGTCTTTAAACAGGAAAATCAATTTATACAATATTAAATAATAGATACACCGATTCGTTTTACATTAAAATAGATTGCCACATGCACCATAAATACCTAATATCGCAATCCGGAAGAGTGCTCTATAAAATACTTTAAAAGTTACTTTATATATTAAAAAATAAAAATGTGCCTCAAATACTATGTATGCCTAAGAGTGCTACCACTGGATTCCTTGATGTTCGTCTTAAAATTGGGATAATAATTCCCTCACAGTAGCTATACATTTCCCCAAGGCACAAATCACATCCAGTAATCTCATATCAGTTAAGAGCCGCTGCTTGCATGCGATCAAGAATACCATACTTTAAAAAGAGTGGCTTTGGAACATTTTTTTGTATCGTCAGCACCCTCATACAGCCCAAAATGATATGCAGACAATCGCATTTGGCTGTTAACCGACAAGTGCAGCCCTGTGCATCAATCATTGCCATTTCGTATCTTTAGTATCTCCTATCTAAGCTTGGGGTTGGGTAATGCCTCTATGTACGGGAACCATTCTTCAATTACTAAATGTACTGAATTGAGATACTTTACGTGTGCTAAGGATTGTTTCGAATATTCTGTATTATAGCCTAGGCTGCAGATTAGGAGCGGTGGGTGGTTCTCTCCTCCTTGTAGCACCGTCCCAATACTGTGCTGATCTATCCAATTTTAGTGAATATTTCTTACCTCCATTCTTCATCTTGCCATGAGTCATATAAGAATTTGGTGTATGACTTGCCCCTTAAATACCTCATGTCTTCATCTCTGGTTACCTTTAATGTTCAAGTTTGAAGCTCTCTCTTTGTAGTCTTGATTGCTAGGTCTTGTCTATCTATATGCAGCCCTAATCTCCTGCATGTGTCTCCTGGATTTTCTCTAACTCCCATGGCCCAATGCAGTTCACTATATGTGATCTAAATTTTAGGTCACACCTAGCAGCGCACATGGGCTGCTCTGCCAGGCATGCTGTATCTCTTCTATGATAAAGAAGATAGCAGCGGTGATGCACTCAGTTTATGAATATTGAACTTAATATTCTACACCATATAAATAGTTATCAAAATCGGTGTGCGCCTGCTGTGGTGGTTCCACCGTGCCACCTATTCACTAAGAGAAAACGAATAAGACTAAAGTCTTAAACAGAAAGCTTTCTGTTTAAGACTTTAGTCTTATTCGTTTTGTGTCCCTTCTATGGGCATTGATCATGCCCCTCACTCCCCAAGGGTCCCTTTATGTGCTTGTCTAAATTCGCTTCCTTTGTGTGGCTAATTTTCACATTTGATCCTCCATTCAGTGGGTGGTTCCTGTCGACTGGCCCTGTTACTTGGATTATTTGCCTTCTGACCATTTAAGTAGGTTTGATGCGCTTCTTTTTGTTTTCCCTCGGCTTGCGGTGTCGTGGCACCTCACCCACCTCCAGCCCGTCAACACTCGTATTGAATTCATTAATGATATGTGGTACATGTCCCACACACTGCAGCTTAGAAAGAATTTCTGTTTAATAACACTAAATGCTCCTCCCTTTCCCTCTACCTCATTTCGTTTACTTTCACCTTGCTCCTCCTCCTCTTTGCGTACCAACCCTCCGCAGCCACCTTCTTTCTTCAGATTGCTTTGGTAACATAAAAAGCCATCGCGGATGCTTCAAGCCTGTGCTATAAACTGCTGCCTGACTGGATGCTGGATCCTTTTTGTTTCCCCCTGAGTGTGGCTCCAGAGTCTGCAGAGCCTGCTGTATTTGCTTGAGAGGTCTGGGATCTTTCTACTTTGGGCTCGCTTTCGTTTGAGAGACTCGTTCACCGGTCAAAGGGAAACCATGGAGGACGACAGGCAGACAAAACCTTTAGAACTTTTAAAGTTGTAGCACTGCGGCGACTACATATACATATGCGGACAAGCAGTTATGAGAATAACCCTTTGATTAACCCTCCTCCGCCGGCTCAGCTGACTGCCGCAGACTGCCAACGGCACGACTTTCCTTGCTTGCCCCGTTACCCTTTGGGGTGTGCTAAATGACTGATGCCTCACCAGTTCCTCAGACGCCCTGACCTGCTGCAACGGAGAATTAGGAGGGTTGGAGGTGCGCATTGCTGCACACCTTCGCATCTATCCTCCCCAGCCTGTGGCACCTGACTGCCCCTCAGCGACAAAGCTGGTCTGCCATGTCCCCTTGATGCCTGGACAGTGCTGGGAAAAACCCGCCCCGTCCAGGACAGATACACCATCTACAGCTTGGCAAAATTCCCTGCGCAGCGGAAGCCCTACCAGTGGGCCAGTTGCGGGGGCAGGGCTAGTGGCGGGGGCACTCGGACATATCTTGGTCGTATATTTCTGAAATCACCCACCAGATATGGCAACTTGACGCGTGGCAGTATACACTTATAATGTCCTTTTTCCGCATTGCTTTCTTGCTCCGATCATTTGGCTCCAACACTGATTCTACAAATGCTATTGTCCTGCCGATATGTTATGCTTGTTGATTTTATGTTATTGGTTTTGCAATTGTCATTCACTTCAATACATCACGCCTGCTGTATTTTTGGTATTCATTACTGGCACATAACTATGTAACATGCTAGGCTCTGCCCATACTCTTCGTGTTCATTTCCCGCAAACACTTACAGATTATTTGTACAGCCTCATTTCAAATAGACTCTCCTTCCCTCACTTTACCACAGTGTAACATTTTTATCGTTGTATTGTATTCACGTCCCTCTATCTATTCTTATTTTATATGAAACACATGTAAACGCTTTGATTTCCTTTCTGTGCACAGCCAATATGTGTGTGCCTAACCTTGTAAGGGTGTTTACCCCATGTGTAACTCCTGTAATCTCTACTTCTAACCATGTGAAACGCTCGGATGCCCTCGGGTCAAGTTGGAGCTATATAAAACTCTATAAAATATATATTTGTGGTGTGTTAATTTATCGTGTTGTTTTTGGGCAACTAATGCCAAAGCGCTAGTTAATGTAGCTTTTCTCAATGCAACCATATGGTTGGGTAGGGTAGAGCACAGCATTAATTTGAAATTACATGCTTCATTTGTGGTCCCTTTTTTAAGCATTGTTTGATTTGTAGCGTTCTTCATTCACATTTTAAAACGTATAAACTTCTCTGTTCAAGTGCCTTGTGCACACTACGTTTCTCTTCATCCATCATCGCTTAAAGTAAATATGTGCTGTAATAGGGACGTAATGACGATTGTGCTGCCAAATGAATATTTTGGTGATGAGCTAGTGCGGTGTATGTGTGTGTGTGTGTGTGTATATGTATGTATGTATGTATGTATATATATATATATATATATATATATATATATATATATATACAAACACATCCACGGAGGGCTCTGAAACGGTGTTCACAGTAGGGTGAAGCTTCTGTCCCTTATTTATCAAGTTACGTTTTATGATCCGTTGTAAACTTTCCTCACAGGAAGTTTATAGCAGATGAAGGCTGTGTCCTTTCCCAATATTAACATGCTGCGATGGACAGGCTACACACTTATATGGTCCCAAAGGCTAGACCAATTGCATTGAAAATGCTTTTTATAGTGTGTCACTACCTTTTTGTCTATTGCTCGTTAGGCGAAACTGGAATCTCACCACCTCTGCATCAGGTAAGTGGCTCCATAAGGGTACGTCTGTTTCCATGCTTATGGCCTGTATCATTGACTTGAGTAATTACAACAGGCTTTTTAGACATTTAACCTCATAGTACTCCTAATCCCACTTCCATTTAACAGTTCAACACCATGGTGGAATTATGGGCGAGCCATATGCATTTAACACCGGTCTTAAAGCCATACCACCATAATACTCATTGAATTTTTTGAGACCACTGACCAAGGCCAATGCTCTTGTTAGGTCGAGCCTATCGGCAGCCTGCATGCGCTGCTTGCTCTGCGAGGCATGCTGTAGTTGAGTATGCACTGGAAGCCTACCCACTCTCCGCCCATATTTGTCATTGGCTTGTGTCATTGTCCTTCGTAAATGCTTACTTCTGATTCGTAAATAGGCTTGTTAGTCCCTTCTGGGTACGGCCTTGTCTGCATTTGTTACCTCCCATAACGACTGGACCTTTTACTTGGCTGCTTTATTTAGTGGGTGAGCACTATTTTGTTTATTGGCATTGATGGGGACAATGGCAGCTGCTTTATTGTATTTGCAGTGCACCCACATAGGACAATGGTGGCCGCTTTACTTATAAAGCGCTATGCCGCTCTAAATTGCATGCTGAGCTCGGCAACCCGCTATAGGTACACCATGCTCAGTTTCACATTTTATTTTAAAACTTTCATGTTGAGCGCTGTGTCCTCTTCAGGGACACCACGCTCCTGTTTATTTACTTACTTTTGACTGCACTTGGAATGTGGCGACCTCTCGAAATCCAATTGAGACTCCCTGAAATCGTACGGTATCTGTTGCGCAGGTGTTAACACCGCGTGCAGGCGAATGGGAAGTTACCATTGCGGTGCAATGCAGCCTGTGGGACACTAGCAGAATGGCCCGAAATATGCGTTCCTTGTAGTTAATTAACTGATGTAGTAACTTGAATTGTACTGAAACTTTCAGGACTACCCTCAGCAGAGGCTGCTGATCTCTTGTGTGCAGTGACGCCGGTTTGTATCAAACCAGCAGGTTTTAAAACACTCAGTCAGTGACTGAAAAGCTGGGCTCCCGAGTGTGGAAGTGAAAGTAGGAAATTGAGCACTCTGGAGTAGGTTATGTGGCTAGATACATTTTTCAACAGTAAGTGACGGTGCATGCACCTGCGTTTTACTTTTCTTTTGTGCGGAGTGCCCAGGCTGTACAGCTAGTGACCACCTCTGTGTATGCTCCAACGTTGCTGTGACTTGGGTTTGCGGAGAGCTGCCTTGGCAGCGGCTTTCCCCTGAATGTCCACTACATTACGTGGTCATTTCGAGGGCTTCAGTCTGACGGAGGCGCTGTATACCACTGCTTTCACAGACTTCATTTTAATCATAGTTCGCTTCTGTATGGCTTCTGTCCCCCAGGAGCACACGCACGTTGGAGTGAAATGACCGGAGCTCTGCGTGTCGTGTGAGACTCGCGCCCGTGAGTTGTTTCTGTTCTTTCTCTTTTGCTCGCACTTTGAGCTATGGGGTCGGTACATTGTCCCCCACATTTGATGTTTAGTGTTCACTGGAGACTGGACCACCAGCGTAGGTGGGGATGTGCTGGGCTCACTCTGCTCTCAAGCTGAACTGCTACCTAACAAGGTATCCAAATGTTGATTCACCCGCCCCTTGCGTTTCTGCCATCGGCACCGGGCTTTGCAGCTTTCCTGCCACTGGCAGCCATGACAGCGCGTGATACAGCTTCCCAGACTAGGAACAATTGGTCTTCCAGTGGTTGCCAGAAGAGCGCTGCAGCAAAAATACTCTGCGCTTTTGGCTCGTGAGAAGCGTCAAAGCTGTCGTGCCGGCTATCCCCGACGCATGCCCTGTACACAGGCGGACTACGGTGACCTGGAAGTGACAGAAAACATAACCGTGACTTCAGCCACAGTTCAGGGCTTTTGCTGCTGCCCTTAGCGTGCCCCTGGCGCCCTTTGTGATGCAAGTAGAGCTCCCCACCAAGGGCCTCAACAGAAATACAAATATTTCTTGATTACTCAAAGTAGGTTAACTATTTGGTGCCACTAAATGCACGGAACCATTCCCGCCTCAAAGTATGCAAAAATAACCGAGTTGTGGGATTTTTTTTTTTTGTTTGTTATTTTCCCCCCTGCTGAAGTGTTTTTCAAACGAGTTTTTACTTTACTAATGGGGAGTGATTTATCTCCATGAAACACGTACCATGTATTTGTGCTTTTCATTTGGCTGCTGTTACATCATACCTGTTTTGATTTCACTAAAATTATATGTATAAAACACCTACGCAGGCTTTTAGCCAGCATTTTCATCCTTTACTCTGGTGATGTCATTCACATTTTTCTTCAGCCCACTACACCAATCAGTATCTGCCACTGAGCCTGCCCACCATAATGCTCTTTCACCAGGGGCACGTCTGCACAACAATTATTCTTTCAGTTGTTGGGTACTGATATGGCATTGTATGCTTTTTGAGACACAAAAATGTTTGCTTGCAGCCATTAATTATACCGATGATGGCACAATATCTTGCCTAACAAAAAGTTAAAAAAAAAAAAATCATGGTACAACAAGCTTTGATAAAACTATAAATGTGTTTAGCAACACTGCCAATACTAGTTTCACAGCCGGCCTTTGCTAAGATAGCACCTAGGGCGTGGTAGGAGAAAAATTTGGCGCACTTGTGTGGTGAATTAAATGAGGTAGCCCCTTTTGTATTCACAGGTCATTACCTCGAGGAGAAGGGACTGACACCTGAACACAGACATACCTGAAACTCCCCCAGCTCACTTAAATCCACTGGAAGCTTAGCTGTCTCACGCAGATGATGGTTTTATTGATGTCAGAGGGCAGGAAGGTAGCTAAAGGGCTTGTTGAAAACATCCCGCTGTATAATGAGGGATAAAACCACTTTAACCTTACAGAAACTAACAGGCAATGAACAAGGGTGAAACAAGATCAGAAGGGCGCTGTTGGCATCCCCTTAATGCACACAGCTCATGTGCCCCTCAGAAGATTGACGCCCTCTGCTTAGGTCCAGCTCACCAATTCATCCATGTGGGGGTGAATAGCACTCGTTCTGGCAGTCAGCATGCCATTCTCAGTCCTTCCACTGTTTAGGGCTTTCCCCTTGTTGCTGTCTACCCGCCGGTTCTTGGGAGCTTGGCTCTGCCCGCCCCTCCTTTTCTTCCGTCATGTGAGCACTGCGGTTGTGCCCGAAGCCACGCATTCCACCTGGCGTCTGAGCGCACCTAGGAAGTCATCTTGGGCGGCGTTCAACGTGGAGCTGCTGCTAGCCTCCAAGCAAACGGGCACGTGGCAGCAACAGCAGCAACTGCCCTGTGACCAGGTGGTGTACAGGGGTGTGGAATTGTTTAAAAAATGTACTTGTCCAGTGGACAGAATTGTGCAGAAAACTACTTGTCCTGCAAAGAAATCTATTTGTCTTACCTGTTCCCTAAACCAATGAAACTGATCGCCAAATGTGTAAGTCTCGAGAGTGCATTTTAGACATCCTAGTGTTTGAAGCAGTGAAGATGCCTCTTGGGAGGACAATGTAAACAAACAGAAAGCATACAGGAATCAGAAATTACACTTTACCCAGTGCTCAAAGCAGCTATAACCAAACCGGTATCTAAAAATATCTGAGACCCAGACAGGAGTCAGAGGTGGATTTGAATATGATCCTTGACAATGTCTATATATGAGTGCCCTGCACAGTGAACCACGACTTTCCTAGCTCTCCTGGGAAGGGCAGAAGACAACTTCCTTTTTTAGGGGTTGGTTCTGCAGATTTCAGCCAACCTAGATCAAAGAATCATCTATCAAAATGTGTGAGCTTTTCACTTGTACAAATTGGACACTGTGACATTTTGTTATGAAAACTCCTGCAGCCAATTTGGGGCGGAGGTACATTTAGGCCTGTTCTGTAAAAGTATCTCAACATTCCCAAAGGGAACACAGACCGTTCTAGAAATATTATTGTGGTGTGCATGAGTCATTTGCGATACTGGTTGGCCGGTCAGTAATATCTTCAACCAGCCCAAAACCCAATTTATGTTAAAGAGTATTATTAGAGTATCAGACACTCTTGAAAGAGATCGCAGATTGACAACCCAAGAGGTCTTAAGTAGAGGCCAAGGGCTAACTGCCATGCACCTGCTAGTTATATGGAACTGGCACAAGGAAAGTTCATATTCTGAATTGCTTATCTAAAATGGATGATATTGAGACCAAGCAAGTACCATTACTTCACTTATGGATATTGTTAGTTTCAGCACCCTAAGGTACAAGCTGCAGAAATTTGTGCCAGTGAAAGTAAGCTGGTATGTGTATACTGTGACAGTGATTGACTGCATTGATTGACAACTTAATGTTCCCTTTGGATGGTGGCATGCTTCTGCAGCAGACTTGTGATAGAAATGTAACCATGAGAAAAGCTGTGGTGTTAAGCTTTATGGAAAACTCCGAGGTGCTTTCAGTAGGCCAGGAACAGAAGTGGTTAGCACTTGCTGACACAGTAATTTAGTAATTTTCCAGTCAGGACAGTCTGTCCTCAAATAATGATTGATTGACAGAGATTGTTGACAAAAATATTGTGTTCTAAAGATATTTCACAAAAATATTGCTCCATTGGGTCCACCATATGCAGATCACTCTGAGGTCAGAGGGTGGAAGGTTGCTTACTTTTTGCTTCCATGTGGCAAAGTCTTGGAATTTCCATTTCAGAGAAATGCCAGTTACATTTGTCCATTGATAAAGTGGGTTCTGGCTTGATCTACTAGTAAAAATCATGTATGCAGTGTTATCGGATCCCAAACGTGTTGTTAATCTGGAAAGGTCCGCTTTCAAGATCTGGAACCCGAAAGACTTGCATTGTTTAATAAATTACATTGTGGTATAAGCAGACACCCATGAAGAAACATGAATAAGGTGACTGGCAGGACAAATCTAGCACAAAAAAACTCAGGGGCCTGATGACAAAAGCCATAAGAATTAACTTGTTTGTTTTCAAAACTTTCCCCATCTTTTCAAATGGAGGCTTGAGAGTACTATAGCAAATTGTGGGGACATTTTGAAAGGGTCTTGGGTGCAGACCCAGAAGATTTTGACCAGAAACAACAACTTATGCATAGTTTTTACTTTGTGCTATCCAGATGTGCTCAACCATCATTTTGTCCCAGAAAGCCATCTCACAAGTCTGCAGATAGAAAGGAAGGAGAGGTTATGGAATAGGGTAAAAAAAAAAAATCAACGGCAACTTAAAGAAAGGGTGACGTAGGTGGGTGTTGAAAAGAAAACCTAAAAAGTCAGAGAGATGGGAAGAGTGGAGATTTAAGGACATATGCAAAAGAGGAATGGAAAAATAGGAGGAAAATAATGAACTTGCAGTAGGCGTGACAGTCACCTTGATCATGAGGTTAATATGGAGGTGGCTGCACCAGTATTCAGCCTCCAAAAATGCATAATGTCCCCAGTATTTGATTGGTACTTCACTAAACTGTAGGTGTCTCCCTCAGAACAGCAGCCATCTAAAAAGTCAGAGACTACAGAGGCAAGTGTTGCACCTGTGCACTGTACACAAGAAGTTTAAAAGGAAGCACCTGTCCGTGTCCTCCAGGTGTAACGTGTTCTAGGCATGCCCTGACACCAGAACATGGGATACCGCTGCCATCACGTGTATGACAGAAGTGACAACACTTACAAACATTCACATCAACATTACTTGGGCTCTAGAGCTGGAAAAGGTGTCACAATGGGAGTCGGTGATGACCTAGAGGTTACATGGAGAGCCAGTGATGTATTGAAGGTGTGCAGGGTGAGTTACAGAGGGAAGCAGTGATGTCCTGAGGGAGGAGTTACACAGGGTGGCAGTGATATAACTGGGTGAGCTGGAGGTGTTGCAGAGGAAGGCAGTGATGCACTTGACAGGGGCTACAGTGGGAACCCAGCTCCCACAGCCGCGTGGCCTGCTAGTCAGCAGCCGCCAACCAAGGCCCCCTACCTCTCATAGGATAACATTGAGCCTAACTCTCTCTGCACCCGGTCGCCCTTGTGCCGCTGGGGGTGAACAAACTGTACCTACCTGACCCTGGGAGACCCCGGAGTCTATGCCCGGAACCTTAACTCTGCCAGTCGAGTACTTGCATTTAAACCGATAACTCAATTTTCACCATAGGGTAACATTGACTGGCTTTTTCCTGAAATTTCTTCTAAGTGTGGACTTTTCAAAACTTAAAATATTCACCAAAAATCAGCCGAGTAACGAAAACGAAAATATTCACCTGCCCTTAGGTGAGCTCCCAGTGCTGGATCTTGGTGCCCAGCACTGACTCTGAAAACTACTTACAACTGTACTTACCAGTACCCCAATTTTCTTCCATAGGAAATCATTGACTATTTTTCTGTGAAATTTCTTCTAAGTGTCAATTTCTGCAATCTTTAAATATTCTTTAAAAATCGTATAATATCTGAAAACGTCTAGGCACCCAATACTGGATTACAAAAGTAACGAGAACCTACTATACCTGCAATTTGAATTTTCTGCCATAGGGAATCATTGACTGTTTTCTATGACATATTTTCTGTCAACTTTTAAAATAGCAAAATATTGTCTAAAAATCATCACAGTAATTAAGTCGACTTTTATCGCTTGATTTCAAGTACTGACCCAGGACTGAATCTAGGATCCAGTCCTGGAATTCCAAAAGTAATCCTAAAAGTAATCTGTGGCAAATAACATGAAACTTCCATTGAACTCAATGCATTATTGTGTTTAAAATAGTGTTGCCTATTGCAACCACTTGTAACTGTTTACAAAAGTCAATTGCATATTGCAAAAGTATTTATATAAAGCATCTCATTCTGAGAAAGTATATTTTAATTCCAATTGTTAGTTCTAAAATAAAAGAAGCATATGTTTTTGATATATAAACCATAGGCCTAGAGTTCAGTTATTGAGTATGTGAGACCATTTGCTGACTGAGTGTGTACAACAAATGCTTTACACTGTCCTCTGATACTGCCTTACTGCTCAACCAAGCTACCACTTTAGAGAGTAAGGTTATATCTAACTTTAACCTCTGCCAAACCTCTGGGGACTGTGGACTCTGTACACCCTGTACCTATTTGGGAACAGTATATACAGAGCCACTTTCTCACAGCCTGATGACAAAAGCCGGAAGAATTAACTAGTTTGTTTGCAAAAACTTTCCCATCTTTTCAAATGGAGGCTTGAGAGTATGCTAGCAAATTGTGGGGACATTTTGAAAGGGTCTTGGGTGCAGACCCAGAGGATTTTGACCAGAAACAACAACTTATGCATAGTTTTTACTTTGTGCTATCTAGATGTGCTCAACCATCATTTTGTCCCAGAAAGCCATCTCACAAGTCTGCAGATAGACCGAAAGGAAGGAGAGGTTATGGAATAGGGTAAAAAAAAATCAACAGCAACTTAAAGAAAGAGTGACGTAGGTGGGTGTTAAAAAGAAAACCTAAAAAGTCAGAGAGATGGGAAGAGTGGAGATTTGAGGACATTTGCAAAAGAAGAAAGAGGAATGAAAAATAGGATGAAAATAATGAGTTTGCAGTAGGCGTGACAGTCACCTTGATCATGAGGTTAATATGGAGGTGGCAGCACCAATATTCAGCCTCCAAAAATGCATACTGTCCCCAGTATTTGATTGATACTTCACTAAACTGTAGGGGTCTCCCTCAGGACAGCAGCCAGATAACAAGTCAATAGAGACTAGAGGCAAGTGTTGCACCTGTGCACTGTACACCTGTCCGTGTCCTCCAGGTGTAACATGTTCTAGGCATGCCCTGACACCAGAACATGAGATACCACTGCCATTACGGTTATGACAGAAGTGACAACACTTACAAACATTCACATCAACATTAATTGGGCTCTAGAGATGGAAAAGGTGTTACAATGGGAGTCAGTGATGACCAAGAGGTTACATGGAGAGCCAGTGATGTATTGAAGGTGTGCAGGGCGAGTTACAGTGGGAACCACTGATGGCCCGTTAGTTCACAGCGAAAAATGGAAAAGGTGTTAAAGAAGGAACCACTTATGGCTTCAGGGAATGGAATACAACAAAGCTAGGGTTATGCTGATTTTTAAAGAAGAGAGATGGTTTGGGGTTTAACAGAAAAGGGAGAAGAGAAAAACAGCGAACTAGATGTATGGTAGAGGGCCGAAAGAGAAAGGAGGGCAGTAGGGCAGGGAATGGATGGATAGTGGTTTTACCCTGGTAGTTTGAGAGCAAAGGAAGGGAGCAAAAGTTGGCTATAGACGTATAAGGATTCAAATAAAAAGCAAGAAAAGAAAGGGGACTTTGGGGTAAGAAACACAGCATGGGGGCAAGACTGGGTCACAATGGGAAACTGGGCCAATGGCAGAGACTTTAGACACAGCAAGGGAAAATAAATGAGTTGAAAAGGGAATTAGAAAAACTGCAGTTTTTAGACTGCAAACAGGAGAAGGAAAGGGTGGTAGACATAGCTTGTGGTGGCTGGGATGTTACGTAGCAAGTAGAGGAGGTTCTATAGTTGGTACTTTTGTCGCTCATGCTCGCTGACACACAGCATAAGTACACATTCAATTGCTTCTACTACCTCTTCTGGGAGGTTTGCAAAGTTAGTTGTTTCTGCTTTATGCAGCTTCTAACTGGAACTTTTCGATGTAGTGTATTTACTTGTTTTGCGTGTGATTTACTTTCCAGCAGAAAAAAAACGTCCTTCCTGACTGCCTGGGATTAAGAGCCTTGGATCTGTGGTCGCATATCATGTTCAGCTCCATTGCAAGATGTAGCTGAGAAAGAGAATCTGGGGCACTAGAGGCAGATTTCTTTGGACACACTTATCTTCTCAACCGAGTTTACTTTCCTATCTATTCTTAAGAAGCTCTTTTCTGTGCACTGCATAAACACACTGTCCTGCCATACATGCTGCTTTAACAATTTACCCCCCAGTATATTTGAAGCACATTTCTGCCTAATGTAGGCACACAATACACCAGGCTCTTATTGAAATGTGGCTTACTTATGGGCTGCCATATGAGGGTGCGGAGCCTCCAACCTCTAATCACAACCACTTAACTACATTGTGTGATTCTGGGCAAGTGTTAAGTTTTCATGTTCCTTCTGTCCTAATCTTCCAGGATTGGTTGTGCTTAGATAAAGGTGAACCCCTTGTACCTAAGCGCTACCTAAAACAATTATTTATTTTCTAAACCGCATAGGAGCAAGTGATTTGACCACAACTTTAATACTATTTGCATGGACAGTGAGGTCAAAAAGAGCTTTCAGAGACTTGCTTGCCATAAATTAGATAAAATATGTGTTATTGGGACGCCTGTGGGAATGCACGTCTTCAGTGAGACTAGAGCTTTAGTCCCTGTGGTCACCTATCCCGCAGCATACATTCTAAATGTATGCCTTTCGTCCTGGCTATAGAAGAGATCACCCTTAGTCTAGCGCCCCAGTGCTTCCCTAAAGTCATGCTTACTGCTGCACAGAAAAGCATTTAAAGTCCCTGACAATTTTCAGTGCAAGATTTTGGTAAAATTATTCAATTGAAATTAAGGCTCAGGGCTTTTAGTTTGTGGTAAATATTTTACTTGCAAACCTGCTTGGAAAGGCAAATTATGTTTTGCACCTTCTAATTTATTCTTTCAGCCTCTCATTCCCGTATGTTGAAGGGACAAGTGGAGAAGATCTAGTTTTCTAGGTAGAAGGCACTGGCAAGAGGCAGGACCAGATAAGCCATGAGGAGCGAAAAAAAGAAAGCCTAGTGCCGGTACCGGGTAAGACGTGAGTGGCTCATGGAAAGGGAAGTAACGGCCGTTGGGCCAGGAGGCTGCATGAGAGCCATAGGGAAAGTAAGAAGCTTTAATGTAGACCCTGTTTGAAACATGAGATGCCCAGGGTGGGGAGCAGGGGCTGCAGGTGAGGCTGGGGGGGGGGGGTGTTAGGGGGGGGGAGGGTGGGGGGAGGAAGCACAGCACCAGATAAGTGCAGAGGGAAAACAATGTGTGAAGGGAGTGGCTTGTGATTCACGGCAGGCCACAAATGCGAGTGAGTGGGAAGTGACCTGGGGGCTGTTTCTGAGAGGCCCAAGGGCAGCACATCCGAAGGGTGAACAAAGACCCCAGGAGAGAGCAGGGTCCGCCAGGCTCTTACCTGCCGATGCTGTGGCTGTTCTTGGACTGCAGAAGCTGCGTCATGTTTCCCTCTTGTTTTAAGGAATGAAAGGGCCAGAAGAGGATCCCCGAAGCCACAAGAAAGATTCGTGGAGATAGACAAAAACCTCGACAGCGCTGTGCAATTTCTGCATGGAGCCTGCCAATTTAAACGTACTCTTATTCGTTGGAGACTATTTGTCCTAACAGCCTGAGCAGCTGACTTTGGAGCTGGGGAACCAAGTTCGGTTCGCAGTGTCTGTTCAACATCCTGGGAGTCAGAACAAATCTTTTAATCTCAACCGTGCCTACAGCAATAAAATATGAATGCCTCCTTGTGTAATGTGACTGGCTCTTCTATAAAGCACTTTGCTTCCTTCAGGTGTCAAAATTTACTATAGTGCATGGTCTACTTGTCCTTAGGACAAAACAGACATTTAAAACTTTTTGCCCTTGCAAGAAATCTAGATGTCTCGGCGATACAAATTCCCCTCCCCTGGGTGTATCCTTTGAACTTTGGTATTGTGCTTATCTATATCTTCCACTGGTATGTGATTTATTAGCTCGTGCCCTGCCCACACTCTGCCTTGTTGGCTGATGGTGACTCCTGTGCTGTGCCTCTGGTGCTGTTGATGTTTTGTTAGTTGAAGGCTGGTAGCATGTCCACGTGACGTTGGCTGGTGGGCTCTGACTTCAAGTTTTTAAGCTTCTTTATTTGAACTTTGCTTCCTCCCGATTAAAAAAAAAAAAAAAAAAAAAAAAAAAAAGATATATATATATATATATATATATATATAACAATTTTTGTATTCTGGTACGAACAGTACACCAGGTTTCTTCCAGTGATTCACAGCAAAGGAACTACTAGCTACCAACAACACTCTTCATCTATGGAATGCTGATGTTTTATTTATTATGCTGTTGTATAATTGTTCTCTCTTCCTCTATTTGGTGCGTGTTTTTGTTTTCATTGTTCTTTTAAAAACTTACAGCAGGCGACATCCGGATTGATTCATTCAATTTACCTTTAGCATTTTCCATCCCGTCCATTAGTACAGACCGCCTCATTATTAGCACATGGGTTCAATAACGTACTCCATCCCAGCCTCCCCTCTTTCCCCTGTGTACCATGCTAAGTCTGCCCTGGTGGACTTGTTAATGTGTGGGGTCCTTTTATTACGGGTAGTGTAGCGGGACTAAGCTTCAGGCTATTTGTCCAGACCCTTGCCTTCCATAACATATTACTCAGTCCGCCTGTCCCGAACCCTATTAAACTTACTTGGGCAACTTCTGCCAGTAAAGACCCCCTCTCTGCCACTATAAACCGGTCGATCCCTGTGATCTATTGCTATTTAGTTAGCTGGTACTTGTTGCCCTTGATATGGGGTGTGGTGGTTGGTGGAGGTGGCATTTAAGTGCCTTCAACTGCCGATCGTGAGGGGGCCCCTAAGGGTCTCCATGCAAATGAGGATTACTGGGGAAAGCAGTAATTCCTCATTTTGACTTTAAAAAAAAATAAAAAAATTCTGCCAGTCTCAACCTGCATTTGGGTAAGTTAAGTATCCTGGTCAACTGCCACAGATCCGCTGGGTTACTGTGGATCTCATATTAGGAGTTTGTGGCGGCATGATAGTTACACAAATACCTGTAACAAGGGCCATAGTATAGGCAGAACTTTGTATTTTTCTATGGGTAAGCATGGAATGTCTTGGTGTATTTAGCAAAGCTGTTTAATATCTCCTTATTTTTAGCAACTTTTACAGTGCCACAAAGTTGCTTTAGAGTGCTGCCACACAGTACAGTCATTCTTCGACGTAGGCATAAGCCTTGCAGCACATAAAGAGATTTTGAGAAACTGCTAAAAGGGCAGCTTTTTAAAGTGAACATTTGGGATCCCCTTGAGATGAGAGCTGTAAGAGTGGGCCATCACTGAAGGTCCTGTATCTATAGTTTTTAATGCAGTCACCTTTTGTGTGTTTCATATACTGCCCTTAGTGGCATTGGTATGCCCAGAGTTTAGTCCCATCCCTGTCTCTGGAACCAAGCTGCACCTGGCTTAGAAGTCCCTAACTAGGGTGAAACTGGTCCTGGGTTGTTTGTGTTCTGGTTCAGGGAGGACGTCGGTCGGCAGTTCGACAGGGACTGTTCATATTGGAGCAGGGTCAAGACTGGTTTGCATATGGGTCCAAACTGAGGTGGCATATTGAGCAAAAGAAGGGTGGGTTAGAGTGCTACCCCGAGCGATTGCCAGTGGTTACACTTATTGCAAGCAGCTTCTTATCACCTTTTGCATGTTGCATACTTTTTAATACATACAAATCGACATGGTTTCAGCTTTTCCCGAAGTGTATTGGTGGGAAAGCCGGTTGAATCGGAGTTGGAATCCAGATTATTTAATAGGAGAAGGCCTGATGGCCCATCCTCTCTGTCTTGCACTTTCTTGTTTCCAGCCATGTGATGCTACTCCTGGTGTTGAATGACGGTTGAGCTTAGTAGCTGGATATTGCAAGGTTATGGAGTTTACTGTTTTGTGGACGGTGCAGCAGGTTTTGTAGTTCTTACTGCAGATACAGAGATCCAGTTGAATTCTTGGACTGTGAGTCATTCTGTCCTATTTTTTTGGATGTTTAATTATGGGAGACGTGATACTGTGTGTGTCTTTTTGTTGGAGTGTTCTAACAGGAAGATGTTTTGTTTTCATAAAGGTGCGACTTGATTAGAGGTTGGACAGTGGGTGTGAAGTCTGATTCCAGCAGATATGCCTGGACATTGTGGAGCAAAGATTTGGTGGCAGGTAGTTTTGTTTGTGTAGTAGGTTGTGAAGATGAGTTTGGGATCTACAAAGAATCTCAGGGATTTGAAGTGTTTGACAATATTTGTAGTGAAGCTCATAAGATTCATGGCTATGATCCAAATGTGCACTCGGAGTTGGCGGTTAACACTAATTTTGTCTTCAAAGGTTTGAGCTCATTCATACTTGCAGGGAGTAGTCCTTTACACATGCAGGTTAATTCTATTGTCTATCTAGGAATAACCACCTCAGCTGCACACAGCATCATCTGTGCCGCAATAGTATTTGACAAAAATTGAAATTTTGTTTAGATGTGACCAACTCGGACAATAAATCAGGGACTCTTCTGGTCGATAAGGCGTTTCAGATGTGAATGAGTATGCAAGTAAAAAAACAATGCGGGCATACAAGTGAAAGATGAGGAAAAGAATGGTAAATGCTAAAAGGATGGATGCGGGAGGTACAGGGGAAGAGTTCTGTAGAGGTGGTACAATAAACCTTTTCCATGATAACCCATATCTGCCAGTGACAAATAAGGTTTCGAGCAGTGTCCATAACCACGGTGTCTTTTTGATTTCTCTACAAGAGCGGTGCTTGAAAACCATTAAATCGAGTCTTGTCACCATGGATGGGCTTTGCTACTTCTTGCATCCTTTTTAGGTCGAGCCTAGCGGCAGCCTGCATGCACTGCTCGCTCTTCGAAGCATGCTGTTTTGGAGTATGCTTTAGCAGCCCCGCCCACTCTACGTCTATATTTGTCTTTGGCTTGTGTCATTGTCCTTTGTAAATGCTGGCTTCTGATTCGTAAATAGGCTTGTTAGTCCCTTCTTGGTAACGCCTTGTCTGCATTTGTTACTTCCCATAACGACTGGATCTTTTACTTGGTTCATTACACTGTCTCCTTTATCTAATGGGTGAGCACTATTTTGTTTATTCACACTGATGGGGACAATGACTGCTGCTTTTTAGGTCTCTCCATGCGTTCGCAGCGCGCATGCGCTGCTCTCTCCATGCGAGGGCTTCTTGGAATCAATACGGTTCCAGAAGTCGTGTCGCTGCCCCGCCTGCAATTTTGATTTGTGCGCGTAGTTTTGCATCATGGATTATGCAAAACACAGTGTAGTGATTGCACTGGAGGCAATAATTACACTGAGGGTTTGCCACCCTGTCCGCTTTTGGCCCCGCCCACCGGGATTGGATCGTTTACTTGCAGAGGGACACGGCCTCCTTCAATTACTCGGTAAGCACTATATAATATTTTTTGGTAAGTTACATGCGTGGGCCGCTTTTATTTTCCGGACTGCAAGCACTATATGTTTTTCTAGTTGTTTTCCCGGCGATTTTTGCACCCACTGTCTGTACATTTTCGCACCTCCCCCGCCCGCACTCCGTGGATTTTCACACCCATCTCCCCCCGCACGCACTCCGCTGTCTGTGCCTTTCCGCCCCCCCCCTCCCCGCCATTGCAAATGCTTGTTAGAAGATGCGTTTGCCGCTTGTGTATAGGAGCCCTTAAGTTATACACTGCCTAGGAAGAACAGCAGCCCGAGAAACTTTTGGCAACCCGAGTTGGCAGTTCCGGTGACAGTGGTCTTCCAGTAATGCAGAAATGAAGCTGAGGAGGGCGGCCCTACTGCCCCTATGGGGCTTGCTCCTAATCCAGATGCGCTTCTGTCGTTTTGCATTATGTTATGAAGTGTGTTTGTTTCATGTGAGCGTTTTGTTTGTAGTAGTGCCTGGAAGGTGGTTCATTGAGGGGGGAGCGCCACTTATTGTTACTCGGACTTTTACAATTCTTTTATGGTCCGTAGTCTTGGGGTTTCTACTTTTCTACCTTTTTTTTGATTCTTTTTTTAATTTGTACTTTTTTGTTTTACGAAGTATTACCTTTGACATTCTTAGTCACGACGACAAATACATGGTCTTTTATCACTTAAAACCAAAAATGTGTACAGTATATCCTAACACAAGGTATGGGCTGACGTCATTGTGGGTCCACTCTTGCGAAAACCACCAGGAAAGCAGGAAGGGTGTTGCTGTTCACAGATATGGGAAGGGGGGTTTCTTACTTTGTACACAATTTCAAGTAGTATTTCACTGAAATTTTGCTTTCGGGACCACATGTGAGATGTCCAGTTCAAGTGGAGTACTGGATCTAGCTCTGTCAGCCGCGTGTAGACTATTGTGTCCAGCCTCAGGTGAATATCTGGAATGCAGTGCCTGGTTCGGTGTTTTGCCCGTTTGGGAGCACAGTGTAGTTTTCTAGGTCTTCGTCATTAGTATTGCGTCCAGCTGTGTAGGCCACCTAAAGTATTCGGCCCAGTTATGAAGTGCACATCTGCAGTTGTATCCACTCCCAAGGTGCACATCGAGTTGTAGGTCACCAGCACTGCGCATGTGCGCCTTCCAAGGGTGAAGGGATATGCACAGCACTCAGTTGTTTTCTGCGACACAGGTGTCCACCGTAGGTCCAAGGGGTTGAGTCCTCACCGGATTGAGATAAAGTCGACACTCGTATACATAGCCACTCTCTTGTGCAATACTGTCTTAGATCCGGCTTTCCGGGCCTACTTTGGACACTGTAATATGTACGATATTCGTTGCATGATTGCAGTGAGAGGAGTGCTTTTACACAACCAGTGAAACAAGGCTGTCTCCCAGGATCAGAGAGCCCTGCTGACTTGTAATGGGGGCTGCTTTCACAATTGTTCCTTCACGTTAAAGACTCGGATTTAAACCCCTGAAATACATTTTTCTTGTGGAATTCGATAAAGCCCGGGCATCGGGCACTCCGTTGTCTGTGGAATTTTGCAGCCCCCCGCCGCAATCCGTTGTCCATGAATTTTCGCTCCTCCCCCCACCCTCACTCCGTGGATTTTCACCAACAGCATCACTGTTGCATGGCTAAACACTTATAAGGTCCCAAAGGCGATACCTATTGGCTATGCCAATGCTTGTTGTATTTGCAGCGCGCCCACACAGGACAATGGCAGGCGCTTTTTTAGGTCTCACCTAGGTAGCGCGCATGCGCTGCTCTAGGGGGGCCTTTAGCCATCGGTCTCCTCCTTTTCAAGTACACTTGTGCTGGCATCCACCTTGCGGGAGCGAGCAGCGAAGCTTATGGATTGAAAACATGGCTCTCGCGCCGCCGCTGCTCGCTCCCGCAAGGCGGATGCCAGCACAAGCACAAGTGCATTTTTCCTGCTCTTTCGCGGCCACACTCCCTCACGCTTGTTTCTTTAATCACGAACACCCTCATAGCTGTGTCACACATTCCCGTGCACGACCGCCTTCAAGGAGTGAGCCTGTCATATCATTCATATTGGTAAGATGCAGCTTTTCAATCTGCATTTTGCACAAGTCCGGGTGATCACTTCAGAACACCTGTAAAGACTCACTACTAACACCGGTAGGATGCACTCGTTTGATCCCGCATTTTCTGAACCTAGGCTACACTTGTATAGCATTGGTACACCAGCAAGATGTGCTCATTTAACTTGCAATTACGAGCACAAGTTTACATTTGAATCTTGATGAGCTTTTTTGGACCGTGTTTTTGAGTATCAGTTATCATTCACGGCACAAGCATACCGGCAAGACACTCGCCCAACTGGCATTCATTAGCACAAAGCCACATTAACAAACTCATTTTCTTGGGCACTTTTTGTGTAAATGTTTTGCACCCATTTTTTTTACCTTGTTTTTTTAGCATAGGCGTACCGACTGACACTCACCCAACCCGTATTTATGAGCATAAAGTTACAGCACCACTCCTGGGCTTGTTTATTTTGCGGTGCTTCAGAGGCCAGGTGTCTGGGATTGTCTCGAGCCAACCCTAATGGCGCCTCAGGCTCTGGATTTGCCCACGGCCTGACTTGTATTTGAACATCGCCATTAACATAATGGCTGCTTACTCAGTCGTGCGGGCAATGTTCAGCCACAATGAACCCAGATCTCGCTGGGTTCTGCGGCGCTTGGTGTTTGCAGTTTTCCAGAATTTAATGTGAACCATGCTAGCGGCTCTCAGCCGAGGCCGGGCCACCATTGTGAAGGCGCTTTGAGGTCTGCTCTGTAGACAGCCATTCTTTGCTGATGCGGAATTTACTGTTCGATGCATATGAGCTGCAGGTTGTACACTATGCCTAGATCGCCATCTGGTGTTTGGCTCGTATGCTTGCACGTTGTTGTTGTCTTGGAAGAGTCTTTAGTAGTCACGAGATAGGTGACTCCTCCCTTGGACGATAGTGCGCATGGGCATCGACTCCATCCTCAGATTGTTTTTTTCCGCCATTGGGTTCGGATGTAACTTTTGCGCTCCGGTTCGGCACCTTATTCTCCAAACCTTTTCGAACCACGCAAACTATCAACAACTCGACGTATTGTTTTCGATCGCGTGATCTTTGACGTGCATCTGAGCTACTCGATTCCAGTTGTCGACGCGGGCCGCTGGGCCTATTGACGCCGTTCGGGCCTACAGCTCATGGAAAGGACTCCCTTCAAAAAATGCCCCCAGTGTGGAGCGAAATTCCCACACAGTGACAATCACAAGGTCTGTAACCTGTGTCTCTCGCTCGAGCACGACTAGAACAATTGCCAGGCCTGCACCTCTTTTTGATACAAGAAAACCATCCGTGATCGCCGGGCCCGACGACACATCATGGCGCAGCGAGCAGCTCCGGCACCAGTGGACATCTTCGATGAAGGCCCGATGTCCCGGAGGAGGATTCTGAGGACCTGGCAATCATGTCCGAAGTAGACGACTCAGACAACCACATCACTCCTGGTCGACAAGTGAGTACAACTGCCCCTACCCCAATTCCACCCCAAAAAAGAAGGCCCTAGTCAAGACTACGCCTGCTGGCCCCAGTCACAGCAGAAAACAAGCTTCAGAAGCCCTGTCCCCGCCCCTGGCCCTGGCACCGAAGATTAAGGACCAGCCTTCCGGTAGCTCGGAACCGAGCAAACTGTATCTCAGTGTCCCGCAGGCGCCTTTGGCACTGAAGACTGGAGAGCAACCTGCTCCCAAAAAGACTACCTCGACGCCGAAAGAAAAGCCATTGGATCCGAAACCAAAGCCTTGGGAACCGTAAAAGATTTCCATCTCCATAGCCAAGCCAAAGGACCCAAAACCACCTCCTAAGGCCTCAGAGCAGAAGTCCAGACCCCGCTCGGCCTCAAAGACGTCGGCGCCGAAAGCATTTACAGAGGAGGAAGAACTTTTTCGGTTGGATCCTGACGATCCGAAGCAGAAAACTCCATATAGACCCCAAAACAGGACATGTGGCTGCTGTTCCACACAAAAGAGGAAGCTGGACACACCAGACCCTCCTGCAGTGCCTGTGAAGAAAAGACTGCCACTTCACCTATAAGACCCTCTCCTCCTTCCTCCTGAGCCTGGTGGGTGGGGGAGGCAATAAGGACCCTTTCACTGACCCTGATGACGACACGGACATACCACAGGACGATTGGGACGATTGTGATGACCCAATAGATCCCTCAGACCTCCCGGATCCCCAGCCATATCCAACAAAGCCATCTCCACCAGATGACAATATTGGCTTTGGCCAGCTTGTAAATAGAGCTGCTATCTACCATGGTGTTCAGAAGCATTCGGACCTTGCAAACGAGGACTTCCTCCTAGACACCTTTGAACAGTCACAGAAAACTGTCCCAATCCTGCCAATGCTAAAAGGGGTCATTAAACATGCCCCCGACATATTCAAAGACCCTGTGAGAGCTAGAATGCTCAATTCCAGGATTGACAAAAAATATAAACCTGCCCCCGATGATCCCACCTACATCAAAGGGCAGCTATCCTTGGACTCACTAGTGGTAACTAACGCTAAGAAACGTGTCAACTCGCAAACCTCCGGTGACGCACTACCTAATCTAAGTTGCTAGATGCTTCTGGCAAAAGAGTTGCTGCCCAAGCAGCTAATCACTGGTGCATAGCCAACACCCAAGCATTACTTACTAGGTACGATAGGGCTCACTCAAGAAGGCAAATTAATAACCAACGCATCAATCAAGTGTGCCCTTGATGCAGCTGACACAGCCTCTAGGTCCATTAACACTAGTGTGCTACTCGGACGACATGCCTGGTTACGCATCTCAGGATTTAAACAGGAGATACAAACCACTATCCTCAAACAGCCCTTCAATCAGGAACAACTTTTTGGACCGGCTGTAGATACCACTCCTGCGAAGATGAAAAAGGACACAGACTGCTAAATCTATGGGAGCATTACAATCTCCATCCACACGTGGTTCCATTTGTGTCTCCTTCTATAGAGAAGCATCCAAAAACATTGGAACAGACACCACCTCCTCTTCCTACAAAAACACCACGCAAACATCCCCCAACAGAGGATATTTTAGAGTTGGATGCAGGGGAAATAACAAAGTTAGAGGCCGAGGTAACCAGAACACTCGCACCTACCCCACTAATAAAAAGTGACTTCCCTCCAGACCATTCCACTGCAGTCGGAGGGAGACTCTTACAGTTCCTACCTGTCTGGGATTCCATCACAACAGACCAGTGGGTAAGACAAATTGTCCACTATGGTTACTGTCTGGAACTTACAGCAACCCCACCCACCATACCACCCAAACAGTGCCCAATGTCGACGGAACACCTCACACTCTTAAAACAGGAGGTTCTCTGCTTCAAAAGCAGGCAATAGAACTAGTTCCCTTACAGTATCAAGGAACAGGGGTTTACTTGCTGTATTTCCTAATCCCCAAAAAGGACGGGACCCTACGGCCAATACTCCACCTCAGACCCCTCAATCTCTATATCCAATCAGATAATTTTCATATGATCACTCTCCAACAGGTCCTCCCACTACTTCAACAAGGCGACTTCCTTCCCACCCTAGATATCAAGGACGTCTACTTCCACATTCCCATACATCCTGCTCACAGAAAGTATCTAAGGTTCATATTGGACGGACAAAACTATCAGTTCAAAGTCCTTCCGTTCGGGGAGACCACCCCACCCAGAGTGCTCACAAAGTGCCTTGCAGTGGTAGCAGTACACGTGAGAAGACAACAAATCCATGTCTTTCCATATCTCGACGACTGGCTGATAAAAGCCAAGTCATTCAACCAGTGTGTTCATCACACTCATCAAGTTGCTACACGACTTGGGATTCACAGTAAACTACCACAAGTCAAATCTTCAGCCCTCCCACATGCATCAGTATCTAGGGGCCACATTAGACACCTCCAGAGCTCTAGCATATCCCAATCCAGCCAGGATAGCCAGTATGCAAACACTAATTTCCAGATTTCCACCACAGCATTCCCTCCCAGCAAGGGTATTCATGCAACTCCTAGGGATGACTGCCTCTTGCATCTTTATTGTACCTCATGCAAGACTTCAGATGCGCCCCTTACAGGAATGCCTAGCACGTCGGAGGAACCAGCCTCCAGGTCAAATTACAGATCTGGTGTTGGTGGATAGCCCACACATCGCTCTCTGCAGTGGTGGAACACACAAAACCTTTCCAAAGGGCGCCCGTTCCTCGAGCCTGGTCCACAGGTAGTGCTAACAGCAGACGCATCAGTCACCGGCTGGGGAGCCCATCTCCTAAACCACACGATTCAAGGCAAATGGACCACGCAGCAGAAAGTGCTCCACATCAATCACCTAGAATTACTGGCAATATTTCTAACACTAAAATCATTCCAAGTACATCTACAGCACAAGACTGTCCTAGTCCGGACAAACATGACAGCCATGTATTGCATACAGAAACAAGGAGGCGCACATTCTTTGCAGCTGTCCCAGCTCACACAAACCATTTGGAGATGGGCCATTCCACCAAACATATACCTTCTGGCAGAACATCTTTCAGGAGTTCACAATCAAATTGCGGATCTGCTAAGTATACAGACACAGCAGATAAACGAATGGGAACTTCACCCCCCAGTTCTTCAACCATTTTTCCAAATGTGGGGTCAACCAGACATTGATCTGTTTGCCACTCCCGCAAATGCAAAATGCCCAACCTTCGCCGCCAGGTTTCCACACCCGTTGTCCAATGGCAATGCGATATGGATGAACTGGTCAGGCAGATTTGCGTACACTTTTCCACCACTCCCATTGATTCCCCTTGTAGTACGCAAGCTCGGACAACAGTCTCAAGATTCTGGTGGCTCCCACATGGGCACGGCAACTGTGGTTCACAACACTACTGGAACTCTCAGTAGTTTCACACCAAAAACTATGCCTCTCCCCAACATTGGTAACGCAGAACCATGGAGAGATCAGGCACCCCGATCCAGGTCTACTGAATCTAGCGATCTGGCTCCTGAAGTCCTAGAGCTCGGTTACCTTAATCTTCCGCCGGACTGTATGAACATCATTAAAGAAGCCAGACACCCTACTACTAGAGCTTGCTATGCAGCAAAATGGAAAATTTTGTAAACTACTGCAAAAACAATAAAATCGATCCGCTGGATGCTTCAATCCAGGACATCATTTGCTATTTGCTACAATTAAAAAGATGTAATCTAGCATATTCATCCATACAATTATATCTAGCAGCACTTGCTGCTTATTTACAAAACAGACAACACTTGTCACTGTTTAGAATGCCTGCAATTAAAGCCTTTATGGAGGGCCTTAAAAGAATAATTCCTCCCAGACTGCCACCCTCTCAGTGTGGAATTTAAACATTGTTCTTACCAGGCTCATGAGTCTCCCATTTGAACCTCTACATAAATGTGAACTTCAATTCCTCACACGGAAAGTAGCTTTCCTTGTCGCAATTAGCTCTCTCAGAAGGGTAAGTGAGATCCAGGCTTTAACCATACAAGAACCATTCTTACAAATACATCGTAATAAAGTGGTTCTCAGAACAAATTCAAAATTCCGTCCCAAAGTAATCTCCGCTTTTCATCTTAACCAGTCAGTTGAGTTACCGGTGTTTTTCCAAAACCCAGACTGTGGCAGAGAGAGCTCTTCACACACTAGACGTCAAAAGAGCCCTACTTGATTACATTGACAGGACTAAGCCCTTTAGAAAGACAAAACAACTGTTTGTAGCATTCTCCCCACCTCATTAAGGTAACCCCATCTCCAAAGCTGGGATCACGAGGTGGATAGTAAAATGCATTCAAATATGCGATCAAAAGGCTAAACGCACATTGACAAATCCCCCTAGAGCGCATTCAACATGCAAACTAGGGGCTTCCATGGCATTCTTAGGGAATATTTGCTTAGATGACATCTGCAAAGCAGCAACATGGTCTACACCACACACCTTCACCAAACACTATTGTGTTGACGTGCAGGCTAAGCAACAAGCTTCTGTAGGCCTGGCTGTTCTTAAAACACTTTTTCAAACTACTGTAACAGATGCAGGTGACCACCGCTAGGGGAGACACTGCTGTACAGTCTATGCATTGTGTACAATCTGCAGCTCGTATGCCTAAAACGGAAAATGCTACTTACCAGTATGCATCTGTCCTTGGCATGTAGAGCTGCAGACTTGTACACGCCCACCCGCCTCCCCGGAACCTGTATCTGTTCCAGTATTATCTTAGTTACATTCACATGGACATCTCTTACTTCTTACTGACTCCATCATTTCCTATTATGGCGAAGTCACGATCTCGTGACTAGAAAAGATTATTCCAAGACAACAACAATGTGCAAGCATCCAAGCCCAACACCAGATTGCAATCTATGCATAGTGTACAACTCTGCAGCTCTACATGCCAAGAACAGATGCATACTGGTAAGTAGCATTATCCTTTCCACACGCTTGGAGTGCAAGGAAACAAAACGGATCTATACGTTGAGGCTTTATGCTGTCACTAGGTACTTACTTACTGACATTTTGGAGACAGGCCCCTCATTTGTTTATACGGCACGTAAGTACGTGCTGTATAGCATGAACACAGAAACTTCCCTGAGAGTCAAGATAATGTGGATAGCTCTTTTAAAGTCCGGGTATAATCTGTGAAAGGCATTATTTTGTGTTCGGTTGTGAGTGCTCTAAAGCATTTCGCCTTTTTAGAATCCATTTGAGTTTTGCAAATGATTGTGTTCACAGAATTAGGCCTCTGTAATATGTCGTTATATTATTGAAATCAAGTTTGCAACATCTGAAGGAAAAGAGAAACTACAATTTCTTGTTTTAGGAAAAGTGGGAAACTTGCCAATTATGGCTGCATACTACACACATGCTCGTACTGCTAAAAAAGTTATAATACGTGGAGCTGCCTCAGAAAAAAATAGCCACCTTTTTATTAAAGATGCTCTATTCCGAAATCTGGGATAATCATTTTAAGGAGACGTTGGCAAATCCAAATATTTATTTTTTATTTTTATTTTTTTAAATTTTATTTTGAAAATTGAGCAAACGTACAGTCATAAGCAAAGGTGCATCAATGGTACACATTACATTCATAAGCGATACAATGGTGGCAGGAAAAGACACAACAAGCATTAATAGTGCGCACATGCATATCAGAGCAGGACTACACAGCAATCCTATGATTACTATAGGGTTCACTGATGCCTACTTTCCACCTGGAGGAGCACCTCGCAAGGTCCCATATGTCCCAACATCAGGTGTCTGGAAGTCAAAGTTCACAAGGGTGGAGACCACCAGCATGCAGTGTCTATGGAGCCATATCCCAAGAGAAGTGCCCTCCCACACCAACCTCTCAGTAGTCCATGAGGGATTCTCGAGCACGCGGCTATGTGGGCGTACTGTTTCCCACGGCAGGCCCCCCCCCCTTAACAAGTAGCAGTGTAGTGGAGCTCAAATATCTGTTGGTCGTGATGCTATTGGTAAGAGTTCAGAATATGTACTGATTTGTTCCTGACAATAAGTAAGATCTCGCATCCACTCCTTAAATTTTGGGGCCCTACCTCTGCCCCACCTACATGCAACTCGTCTCTTAGCAAGTAAGAAGGCAAGCGCAATGAATTTGCGGTGTGAAGCTTGTATGGGCTCCACGTATCCCAAGAGGGCAAGGATAGGGGAGGGCGCAATCTCCGAGTTAATCATTTTTGAAAGTGCCGTAAATATCTGGCACCAATATCGATGCACCCCCTCGCATGCCCACGCCAAGTGAAGAAAGTCCGCCCCAGGGGCACGACACCTGTCGCACCTGTCGTCCTCCCGGAGTCGGCATCTGTACAGCCGAGCAGGGGTGTAATATAATCGGTGAATGTATTTATAGTGTATTATTCTATATCTACTACTGGAGGAAATACGTTCCGTCTATTGTAGGCAGAACTCCCACTGTTTATCTGTCAGTGTTACCTGCAGTTCTAGGTCCCATCTTGCCCGAGCCGCAACAGGCGGGGCGACCATCAGTGAGTGGACCGACCTGTAAATTTTAGAGACTACCTTGGCAGGGGCCTCGTCCAGGAGGATACGTTGTAACGGCGCCACTTCCGGTGTTTCCCCGCGGAAAATCGGGTGTTAGCGCCTTAATCCCCTGCCGGGGCCTAATGTACAAAAAAACGTCAAGGGGAGAAGGGTGGATGCCCTCAAGTAAGTGCTCCATAGAACGGAACGTACCAGCACGGTATAGGTCCCCCCCCCCCACGTCGTGACGTGGATAGTATGAGCTAATTTCCGAAACCCGACCTCCTGTAACAGGGGCATGCTTGGATGGTAAACAAGGGGCAAGAGCGGCGCATACAACATAGTAATCCCTATTTTGGCTGTTATTCGGTTCCATGCAGTCACCGTGCTCGCCACTGTCGTGGGCGTTGTATCCTTCCCTTGTATTGGGATATACAATGTGCCTTCTATGGGGATCGGGTGTGCCAGCCAGTGTTCGGCCGCTAGTTGGGGCATGTATCGAGGTTGCTGTATCCAAAAATAGGCGTAGTGTGCCTGCGCCGCTTGAAAGTACAGCTCAAAATCTGGGACTCCAAACCCGCCTTGACTATATGGCTTAGTGAGGACCTCCCACTTGAGCCGGGGTGACTTCCCGCCCCAAACCAGTCTGAGCTCTGAGCGTAGGTGCCGAAAGAAAAAACTGCCCGGATAAAAGGGGATATTCAAGAAAAGATACAACAACTTAGGCAATATTACCATTTTAATCAGCGACGTCCTTCCTGCCATAGAAAGGGGAAGCGTGATCCATCGAGTAATGCAGTCCGTAATACGGGTCATCGTCGTGCCATAGTTGGCCCGCAATAGCTCATCTTTGTCTTTTTCTATGTGTATACCTAAGTACTTAAAGTCCCCCTCGCACCAAGCTAGAGGGTACTCCAACTCAAACCGCTCAGTAGCCGCCGTAAGAGGGAAAACCCTTGACTTGCTCCAGTTGATCTGGACTCCAGAGAGCCTGCCAAATCTGATGAATTCCCTAAGAATCGGATTGAGGTTCTCACTGGGGTCCCGTATATATAAAGTAATGTCGTCCGCGTACATAGATATTAATAGCTGCCTCTGGAAACATCTCAACGCCTTATCCCTATGATGCTGTCTTAATTTTGCTGCAAGTGGCTCCATGGCTATAGCGAACAACAGGGGCGACGGGGCAACCCTGTCTAGTGCCCCTGGTGATGGGAAATGCCGAGGAAAGTCTGCTGTTTATCAGCACCTTGGCTCTAGGAGATGTATACAGTAATCTAATCCAGGAGATGAATATGAGTGGAAACCCCATACGCTCCAGAACCTGGAATACATAATCCCATTCTAACGAGTCAAAGGCTTTCGAGGCGTCGAGAGATTGCAGCCATTGGCAAGTCGTCATGTACCGAATTTAGGAGCGAGAAAAAAGTGCGCAGGTTATGGGACGTCGCCCTGCCGGGCACAAACCCTGCCTGGTCGGGTAATATCAGATATGGGAGTAGCAAATTAATACGGGTAGCAATTAGTTTCGCAAGTATTTTCACATCGCAATTGAGCAATGAGAGGGGTCGATAGGAGTCACACTTATCTCCCGGGTTTAAGGAGTGATGTAATGAGGGCCATGCGCATAGAAGGGGGCAAATGGCCCACCTCGAGGGCATCCTCATACACTTCCCGCAAGACCGGTGCCATAAAGTCAATGTAAGTCTTATAGAATTCTATTGGTATCCCATCCAGGCCCGTTGCCTTGCCAGATCGCATGTGCATAATAGCCTCATGCACCTCGTCCAATTCAAAAGGGGAGCTCAAACGCCCTTTGCGCATCGCTAAGCCATCCGAGGGACACATCTTCCAGGTAATCCTGCAAGTGTAGATCCCCAGTCCTAGTCTACGTATACAATTGGTGATAGTGCTCCACAAACGCGTTAAGAATGTTCGTAGTGTCTCTGTATACGTCACCCTCCACGCCTTCAATTTCCAATATAGTGTTAGGGGGCCGCGTCAGCCTTATCGTCGCCGCCAGCGCTTTCCCTGGCCTGTCGCCCTCGACATAGCGGCGGGCAGTCCAGTATTTACCTCTAAATTTCACCTCCCTAGTGGCTTCGTCCGTATATTCAGTCACTTTTTCGCGGATATGCGCCAGCGTAGCATCGTCAGGGCTGTCGGCCACTGATGTCTCAAGCGCTTTAAGATCATCTTCCAGTGTTCGCAAGCGTGCTAGGATACTCTCAGTACGCCTGACCCTTTAGCGATGCATATGCCCCTTAAGGTCACTTTAAATGCATCCCATATAGTTTCAACATCTTTCACAGAATCTTTGTTGCGCCTAAAAAAATCCAAACAGTCTTCCCGCAATTCCTCCTGAAACACAGTATCCAGTAGCATCGCGGGTTGCAGGCGCCAGGCAGTCAATGGGGGGCCAAGGTCCGCAGCTCGGAGCGTAACGTGCACCGGCGAATGATCAGAGAACGTTCTTGGAAGATGGTGTGCTCGATCAAGTGCCGTATAAAAATGCGGAGATATAAAAACATAGTCAAGCCGTGCCCATGATCTTCCCTGCGCCGTGAAGTGTGTGCCTTCCCGCTTGTCAGCATGGAGATATCTCCATGTGTCAATCAAGTTATGCTCAGCTAGTATGTCCGTCAGCGACTCACAAGCTTTCGTATAATGGTGTGGGGCCGGGTGAGACCTGTCCCTAGTTGGATCGAGCGTAGTGTTGAAATCTCCCCCCCCAGATGAGGTGCTGCGGGCCCACGCCTACGATAGTCTCACTGAGGTCTGTAAAGAAGTGCGGGTCGTCTATGTTGGGGCCGTAGCAGCAGACCAGGGTAACTGCCACATGCCCCAGCCTACCCCACATCAGACAATACCTCCCCTGAGCATCGCTTTTTGTGCCTGCCAGAATGAAGGGGGTTCCTTTTTTCACCAGTATTGCCGCTCCCCTAGAGTACGAAGAGTAGGAGGAGAAAGCTGCGTATTTCGCCTATCTACCGGCAAAGGTGTGGGTAGACTGCGCTTTAAAGTGGGTCTCCTGGATAAAGGCTATGTGTATTGCATGGCGATCCAAATAAGAGCGGATCTGCCTCTTTTTTCGCGGGTCTCCCAGGCCTCTGACGTTCCATGTTAGTATATTTAAATCAGTGTCTACCTTAGCCATGTTGATAGTGAGGAGTATAGTGCATCAGTAAAGAATTTCTTCACTCGCTCCCCTGAGCACCCATGCTGGATAGCTGTTCCACCCCTGCATCATAACAGCAACGCACCGTGTGTCCCACCGCATTGCAAACATTACTGTCAGAACGTCTGTGAATGATTGTGTGTACTACAAGCACCACGAGGGGCTCCCCCCGCACGTCTCTATCATGCACTCCCGCAAGATCTGAAAAAAGCATCACTGTGATAGGAGCCGCGTCCAACATTGTAACAACCGGTTCGACATTCCGACCCCCCCACCCCTCATCCGAGAAATCCCCAACATACTTCTCGTAACCGTCTCTACAGCAGGTCTAGCCGGTAATGTAAGATTGTCAATCTCATACACTGCAGAAAATTGAGCCCCACTGCTCCAACCAGGCTCAGGTCTCAAGCATAGCCCCCGCTCCCAAATGACCGGAGCCGTAATTGCGGTTGGGCCCCACACTCTCCCCTGTGCTCCCCTTGTCGTCAAGGACCCATCAGCCAGAAAACCTCCGCTATCTAGGGTAAGCTATCCTCTTCCATAGCCTCCAGGAGTGGTCTCATCAGCACGGCCTAAGGCATGAAGCTCAAGGGCTGCTCCTCTAACCCCCTCCCACCGCTACCAAAGAGCCACATAGGTAGCTCAATTCGTCCCAGGACCTATCCATAATCATCTCCAACCTACCATATCCGCAGGACGTATTAGCTAACAATTTCCACAGCATGTATTCCTGACAATGTTCATCTTTCTGCCTGTGTGCAGAGGTCCTAGAGGCATTGAAAGCAATGGAAGAGACCAGAGCCGCCACGGAATCCCATACCCCACCCCCACCCCACTGAAGCATCCCCAACTTGCCAGAATCCCCTCCCCACCCCCCTCCCAAAACTCCCATCAGACAGCTCAACAGGAGCAACATAGTCAGTTTGTTCAGTGGGGTGCACCCCATGGGGTTCATCTAGAGTGCGCCCAGATCCACCCCCTACATCCTGCCCCTCACCACAGTCAAGGGAAGGGGGGGGGGTGCCTGGAATACATTACCAACCACTGTCCTATACCCGACCATGGTATTCTCTTTCAGTCTCGGTGCCGTCGCATTCGCGTGCCCAGCAGGCGGGCCTCCATGGCACTTGCAGTTCAAAAGCCCCCAAGTTCGTAGGCCAAACGGTAGAAAGCAGCGTCTCTGTAACTAGTGTTCGTCCACATGATCTGCATCCTCGTCATCTCGTCGCACAGCCCGTGCATTCTTTAGAGCCTTCAGAAAATCTTCCACTTGTTGCGGATTCGTAAAGAAATGTTGCTTTGCTTGGTGGGTGACTCTCAACTTTGCCGGGTACAACAGTGCGTAATCAATTTGCAGGGCATGTAGTTTTTTCTTAACCTCGAGGAATTTACGCCGTTGTTCTTGAACGATAGGCGTGAAGTCCGGGTAAACGGTGAAGCTGACACCATCACACAACAGTGTTTGGTTCGTGCGTGCAGCCCGCAGCGCAGTATCCCGATCCCGGTAGTTTAAGAGCCGTGCAATGATGGGTCTCGGTGGAGCTCCGGGTTTAGGCCGCGGCCCAAGAGAGCGGTGTGCTCTCTCGACAATAAATTGCTTAGAAAACGCTTCAGACCCAACGGAGGCAAGGAGTATCTTCTCCACATATTCTTCCATGCGCCCCGTATTGGTGGACTCCGGCACACCCACCACACGTATGTTATTGCGGCGGCTGCGGGCTTCCAACTCCTCATTTTTTTGCAGCGATAACTCTTAAGACATTGTCCATTCTCGAGAGCTGCGTGGTGTGTGAGGCTGTGGTGTCGTCATGATCAGATATCCGCCTTTCAGTTTCAGTTATACGCTCTTCATGTATGTCCATTTTCTGTGCAAAGGCGTCCATTCTTGACGATAACCGATCAACTTTATCCACTATGGTAGCAAAGCCCTGCCTCATTTCCTGCATCAGCTGTTGTAGGTCTGTTGCTGGGGAGCACGAGCTCGTGCCAGCTGTGGGTGAGCCTTGGGAGCTCCCCACATCCTGTGTACTCCGCACTCCTTTCTTAGCTGCTGGGGCCTCAAACGTGAGTTTGGGCTGCTGACTATCCTGTTTACCCATCGTGGGCTTCTTGGACGGGCCCACAGCAGCTTGTGAGGGGGCGGATTTCACGTTCCTCTCGGGCGTGGAAGGGGTCCGAAGTCCTGGGCGCAGCACAACGCGACTGCAGCAGCAGTTATTAGTCTATGAGAGGGCCCAAACCAGCATCCCCGGGCAGAGATTGTAAGCAGAGAGGGAGGCATCCACCACCATCGGCATCACAGGAATACTGGCCGTCTTAGTCCATTGGCATCTGTCGTAATTGCGGCGGGAAATCAAAGAAAAAAGGAGGGGCCCGCAGTGAGTGCTCGCCCGCCGCCACTATGTCTCAGCACGCCAGTAGGGTCGTAGGGGCAACGACCTAGTCGCCAGGCGGGGGGGGGGGGACCTCGCACCTTCGCGCAGTATCACCTGTGCTCCACCAGATAGTATGCAGCTGAACCAGTAGCACACGTCAGCCCGCGGTGGCAGAGGCAATGGGGCCGCCGGGGCCCGTGGCCAGGATATGCGCCCAGATACCTGAATGCCACTCAAGAGCCGCGCTGTGGGGAGCCTCAGAATCCCTTATTCAGCTGTCCTCCGTCTCCCTGTGGGCAAGCTCGCGCACCCTCACCTCTGTGCCCTGCAGTGGGGGGGGCGCACCGGGTCCCAGCCGTCCGATCGTAGCTCCCGCTGCACAGCTCCCTCAGGCCTCGTTGGCCCCCAGGTCCCAGGCGCAATCCTCGGACAACAGTACCTTGTGACAGCGAGTCCCTCAAAGGCTAAGCACGAAGTGGATCACACCGCACACACCTCCGCCTCCATGTCCCGGCACCGGTGCCATCAGTCTATTTCCGCCGGTACGAGGGGAGGGGGGGGGGGAGGCTGTCTCCCGTCCCCCGCAGACAGCCTCCTGCCTTGCCTCTCCACCCCGCAGCGGCCGGCAAGTTTCCCCCGCAGACAGCACCGCTCATCAACGGTCTCGGCTTGCTCCGATCCTCGGCGCACAGCAAGGCAGCTCCCATCAGGGGGGAGGGGACATCAGGCAGCGTCCTGCGTCCGTACAACACCTCCCTCGTCCCGCAGCCGATCCGCCACAAAAAGCAGGACGCCGCGTTAGCGTGTCCCCGTCAGGGCCCACTTGCCTCGTGGCACGCCCCGGTCCGGCGTAGATCGCACGCCGGGCAGCACGCTCCGCCTCTCCTCAGCTCCGCGCCCGTTCCACCTTGCACTACCGCTAACTCTGCCGCCGCTGGACGCACAGTCTCCAAACTTTCGCCGAAGCTGCAGGACAATAATATTGACAGCCGAGTGTGTTTTTTCATCGGGGGATCAGTGGTCTTAGCAGGATAAATGACGGATTTCAGTTCCAGGCTGCAGGAGCCTCACACCAGTGCGGCCATTCTGCTTGTGCGCCCTCTAGCGCCCCCCCCCCCCAATTATTTATTTTTACATGGAAAGCCACACTTTTGACAAACTGGAAAACTTTATTTGTGTAAAGAAAGAAAACCTGGGTGAGGTGCTACGCCTAGGTGCAATTGATACTTGTGGCACTCCTTGCTTATTCTGAATGCTAGCAGTAAGCAAGAAGTACTACAAGAGTAATTCACAACAAAATCCTTGTGAAGTGGTCCCTTTGTCAAAATTTGAACATCTTTCTAATCTTGGGCTGTGCAACTTATCCGACAGAGGGGTAGCTATCAGGGACACAGCTGGCGCAGTGGCTCCTGGGTGCGGTGGTGTGAATGGTCCATTTCATCTCACTTACAGCTGTACATTACTAAGCTGATAGATCTGGAGATAGTCTGTTTTCCGCTCTTGAATTGGGGACCCCAGTACATCCTTGCAGTACCACTGATAAGTTGGATTCTAGTTTTAGTCCCATTTTTTTTTTTTTCAGTCGTTCTTTATTTTGAAGCCAAAAGGAAGGTATCTGTGCATTTGTTGCATATACTCAAAATTTGGTATCGCCTTTGAAAGCATAGGCTACCTGACTTCCCTTACATTGCAAAATGTATATAATGCTTACTACTTCCAGGTGAGGCGCTGAAGTGCTTGCGTACATGGGTGGCATGCTACACTGTGGTGGATGTGATTGGAAGTGTGATTGCATGTGCCATTTGAAGAGTGTCGTTTTTGTTTTGATCCTGTGTGAAATAAACACACATTGCAAGCAAAATATCAAACTAAAGTAAGACTCTGAAGCCACAATCTATTTAAAGATCACCAGAAGTCAACAAGACCTCTCAGAGAAATTCAGAAATCAAAGCGGCTTTTCTGAGATCATATAGAAATGTTCATGTATAGAACCAACTGGTAAATGTCTCTAGCTAATAACAACTGGCATTACTCTAAAACCTTTGATTACTTTCCACTCCTAATTGTGGAGATCGAGGGAATACAGTGCAGTGTTCACAGGCTCCAACTGCCTTTTGTTTCTGAGCCTGAAATATGCCGCTTACGGAGGGAAACCAGCATTGGCATAGCCAATAGGTCTGCCTTTGGGACCTTATAAGTATTTAATTATGCTGCACAATATGCTTGGTGCAACATTAACTGTTGCATGGCTAAACACTTACAATGTCCCAAAGGCGAGACCTATTGGCTATGCCAATGCTTGTTTTTTATAGAGTGCTATGCCGTTCTAACTTGCATGCTGAGCGCGATGCCTTCTTCAGGAATACCGTGCTCAGGTACACCCACGCCAACAAGAGCAGCTCTGCAGGCCGCTAGCTGTGACTAGATACCCCCCCCCCCCCCCCCCCCCCCCCCCCCCCGGCCAGGTTTATTGGCGCCTTTCATAAGTAGCATTTGCTGCATAAGAGCTGTCGGCCGCCTCCGCCCTCCCCTCACCAGGGACCTGACTTTCATCCGGATTCGAGGCTTGCTAATGTGTTCATTTCCAAGACAAGGAGAGTTTTTGCATGTGAACTATTCCATTTGCTTATCAGTTTGCGCATAAATCCATTATTATATCGTTATGCTCACAAAAAAGAGCAAAGTGTCCCATTTGGTTTGATTGTGTGTGCAGTAAACGGATGCTTAGAAAGGGAAAGTATACTTGTTTACTTCACTGTTAATCCTAATGGGGAAGCTACAACTAAGATAGTCAAAAGCCAAACTCAATGCTAGACACTCTTGCCACGATGTCTGACAGAAATGGGCAAGAGGAAGCGGCTCGTGGAATATGAATGAATATTTTGCTCCATTCCAGTAACGCAGTGGATAATATCTCATGTGACCACATGCGCGTGGCATTCTGGTCTTGGAGCCTGGATACGGGAATTTCACCTTGGAAAGGGACACAAAAGAGTCTTTTTACTCATGGCGAGAGTTACGCATTTACACATTACATAACCATTACAGATTACATCCTTTATCAGATATGACTCCAAACGTTAACATACCCGGTCTGAGCACAGTCATTACAAAAATCAAAGGACGCGTCATGAACTCCCACAAACTCTACTTCTGTCCATTTTTAAAGAAACTATGTAAAGAAAGAAGCTAAATGAAGACCACATTGACACTACGTGACTATCACGTCTGTTTCAGTTTTTCAGTTTCAAGTTCCTTTATTCGATCGTGCATAGAGATCATAAAAGTGCACAGTGCAAACAGAGCAGGTTCATAATAAAATAAAAATATTAAAAATTAGCAGCAATAGAGTAAAAACAGGTAAAATTATTATACAGAGAGGCATCTTTATCCTAATACAAGAGCAAGAACCCAAGCTAGCACCTGTTCGGCGAGGCCCACCAATAAATACAACCAGATTAAATTTTTCTCGGGAAGTGTGAGTGTGCTAGATGTAATGGCTTTTGTTGTTCCTATAAATGCTGGAACCTTTAGTCACAGAAATGTGAGGGAGTCCACTCTAGTTTAACCACCATGTACTTGCTGGGTGTCTAGCTTTTAGAAATGCCTTGGGTTGGTAGGTTTCCCTGAGGGACGACAAAATGCAGGTTGAAATATGGCAGCTCCCACATCCCCAAAAAGTTTACTTAGAAAGGAACTTTGAAGACCTTTATGTGGTTTAGATCTTTTCCTCCGCCTGTAGATAGGCACTACCTCACAGGGAATGCCCCAATCTCAACACACCCCCCCCCCCCCCCCCCAACACTTTTTTTTTTTTAACCAGACATGTGGGAATACTGGATGGTAAGATATTTGATTTTTCTCTGTGGCTTGCTACTATGTCACTTTCCACAAGGCATTATCCTTTGAAAAAACTTGCTGCCCTTCAAGCGGCAGATTCTCTCTAAAGTTTAGATTTGTTTTGGAAAGCCATAAATGGTATTGTCCTAGCAATTTAAAGTGGGTATTAGATTTAAACCTGGCTCGCTAGAGTTGTGTTCTTCCAGTAACCTAAAATTGATTAGTCTAATTTGCATATTTGCCAGATTGCTCAGTGTGGCAGTTACTAAGCTCTGGAACACACTGCCTACAAAATTACATCACTCTACTTCACATTTTTCTTTAAAATTATATCAACAGAACATATATGGCATTTGGCAAATCAATTTTGACAAATTCATATCTTGTTTTTTTTCTTTTCTCTACAGTGTACATTTACCGTAGCATTTGTACAATCCTAATTTTTCAAGTGAGCATTGAAGCTTTAATAGATGGGCATTTTGAATAAAGACTAATCCAAACTTCGGAGTGGTATATGTGTTCCATCCATATCCCCAAACTCATATTTTAGGTGCATGGGATACAAATTAAATGCTTTTGCTAGTATTTAAATGCTATTTATTAGAAGTTTTCAATATGAAGCGTTATTTGGTTGGTAGACAATGGAAAAGCATTGTGAGCCATGGCTTAGTTGTTGGCTCTCAGTATTGTTTTTTGGGGGGCAATCTACAAACTATTTGTTTGCGACCAAAAGAGTCTAGCAGACATAATTGTATATTTTGTTTGGCCTTGGTACAGAATGTTACAGATGAATATCTTGTCACCTTTTACTATTATTCCACTTACCTTTAGTGATCTACACATATGACCCTGGCTAAATTCAAAATTGTATCAAGTATTCAGGAATGTAGCTCCTTAGGTTCATCTGTAGGGATTACACCAGTTTCCACCACAAATTGCACGTAGTTTTTGGATATGAAAAATAGAAAAGAGATTGTCGAACAGAAAACCCTTTGTTGATGCAATTTTTAGAAGAAAGCAAACCTTTTTGTTGCACATCATTTCCACCCCCATTTTTAACTTTTTCCTGCAGATTTCGGCTATTTTCTCAAGCTCCTCCACAGTAAATCAAACCGTGGGTACCTTTCCAGCCCCAACACAGGGGGGGGGGGGGGGGGGGGGAGAAACAACATACATTTGGCCTGATATCTTTTGCAGAAAAAGGTACTATGTCTTTTGTTCATGACCTAGTGCTTCCTACTTTTGGTTGCTCTCATAAGGAGCCCTGGTAGCTTTGGAGATTTCATTTGATTGTTATTCCAGCCTTTGCGAATTGTTGTCTTCTAATATGGAGTCCCTTAAGCATTATTCTTATGAAGTCAACGATCATAGCTTGGGCTGCTGAATGATGCTTCTCTTTGTTCCCATCTTTATCTATGCTGCAGGTGCCCCTGAAAGCATCGGAAAACATATGCTGGAAGCATGCAGTCACAACCTTGAGATGGCTGTCACCATGTTCTTAGATGGCGGTGGAATAGCCGAGGAACCCAGCACAAGCTCTGCTGGCACCTCCACTGTTCGGCCTGTTGCAGAGTAGGTGTCCATTCTAATGCTCTTCACATTGACCTATTCTCTACTTGACAGTCAAACATTTTGTGAGATGCATTCCCAAACCTGGAAGGGTGCTTCAGAGTTGCTGGTTATATCTCGTTTTTTACTGTATGATTAGGAATTGTAGTGCGACTTTAAAATAAATAATTTGTCTGAGTGATTAAGTGTGTAATATCCACTTAAGATTTTGGGGACTGCACTTTTCATAATTACCTCAAGGAATGTTCATCCCACTGCATTTACATTTCTTTGTTGATCGATCTGTTGCAGTAGTTGGGTGCAAAATAAAGCCGGATGTTTCAGGCTCCCTCACCAAGCTTATTTACCCTATGGTGTCAGCAGTTAGCAGCATTTGGGTGCAGTTCTGTTCCTTCCTTTATTTGGAACTTCAGTTTTTGTGTCTCATACTTCTGCCGTTTTGTGAAAGCGACTGTTTACTTGACCTCATTTCTGATGGTTCATTTCTCTGTATTTTTGAAAGTGAGGAAGGCTTAATTACAGCTCCAAGTGATGAATGGCTAAGATCTGTGTCATTAAAGTGATCTTGTCTCAACCAGGATCTTGGAAGCAGATGTCTTTTTAAAGTAGTTTTATTGCTGTCCTCTTTTACTATAAAAATTCTGAGTGCAAGTTAACAAAGTTATAAATAGTAGCTCTTTCCCTTAAAATGGTGCATATGGTTTCGTTTGGATGTTGAACTTTCACTAACCTCAGGTTGTTTTTTTTCACTTTAATCTCCTCTGACTGTCGGAGCTGATGGTTCCTCTAGAGCAGTACCCTCAATATGCCCACCTTCTGGCAGCACCGATTCTGTGATGGAGGCAACAACAGAATATCGGAGTGGTCATAAGAGGGGAAGGGTTTTTGGGAGGGTACTGCGGGCAGGGAGACCAGTGAAATGATGATCACAAACGTACAGTGGCAGTTATGCAAAGCTGTCAATGAAGGTTTCTTTGGTTAAAGCAGTTATAACTTATAAAATCCAAGGATGCAATGATCAGTACTTGCATTTCCTTCAGTGCGTGATTGATAAAGAGCTATGTGCTAGACTCTTGAATGCAGAGTCATAGTACAGTAACATTTGGATCCAAGGGACCACACCGTTATCACAGTAACACAAAAACCCTCTCTGGTATTTAGGCTCAACTTGGCAATAGTCTGAATATTTGTTTGCTTTGACATCACATTAGCACAATGTAACACTCTCTCATGCAGTTGGTGAAAGACAGAGACTGCTCACTATCTCACTCGCATCTAAGCGTCTTTAAATGGGAAATGCTTTTGAACTTGCAGTGCGATCTCAGGACTCAAATGCGCACTCGAGCGCTGTTAGCGTTTAGTATGTGCAACATTCCTCAGTTCAACACGACTGCGCTGACATAAACATGCACACTCTCTCTGATCGGGATCCTGAAGACTGACTGACTCAATGCTCTTTTTACTCACAAGTGCTTGAGTAGCTTTCTGGAACACTCAGACTCCACTGGCGATCTGCAATCCCGAGCGGTTGGCGTCGGATGCAATTGATATTTATGGGAGCACCACACCCAAGATGGCGCCTGAGAGTTGGAAACTCGCACGGGATCTCGGAAGCGAATAGCAGGGAACCTGAAACAACAACCTGACAAGAGTCTGAGGAATAAGAGGCATGCTCATGATGGGCTTTATACATAACAATGTGGCAATAAACATAGTCATGCCTCGCAAAATCCTAAACATTTTACTAGACCTGCAGGTCTAGTGACCTAAATAATCTACTCAACCTATTTGTAATTCTCTTGACCCATAAGCTGGTTTCAAATGATGTGAGCTTGGACAACTATTTTAATTCACTGAGCCACCATTTTCTTCATTATCACATATGAGAGTGCCTTCAAATGTGCGAGTTCAGCATGTCTGTTGTACAAAAAATAATTTAGTTTGATTTAATAGACTACACCTTTTCCATATATAGTGCACATCTAACCACCAGATGCACATGACCCCTGACTTGCCTCCTAGTTTGTTAACAACGTTGTCATCAGGGTAAGGGCAAGAATGATTCTCAAATTATGTTTAAAAACTATCACTTTTAATAAATACATAATTGAAGCATGAAGTGGTAGCACACTGTCATTTGTAATCCGCAGACTTTATATTGAAATGGCCACAAACTTTCCCACTGACTAGCGGTTTTACTGGTAAAACTATATAGTGCATAAACAATAATGTTTGGAAATAGAGCTTCTGCAAATGTGTCATTTGCATATCACCAAGTAAAGTTTTTTTTTTTTTGTAAATATTTTTAATTGATTTTCTATACAAAACAGCTTATACATATTCCAGTATGCATATCTGTGAATCCGCAATACACATCATAACTTCACATTAAACGATATATATCCAATATCTTATTGTACTGATTATAGAAATGTAGCATCTTTCTTCAGTAATTGTTACGTTCATATCGCAATACATGTCAATGATGCCCAATATGCAATAGTACTGTTCACGCATTCAACTGTGATTACAATAATAGACAAAGCATCGTATTGTGCTCATCAAATAAGAAAACAATAAACAAACCCTAACACAGCATTACTAAAACCCCCTCCCTCCCTTAGACTCGGGTACCCGCAGAAATGCCCATGGTGGTCAACAGTCCCATATGTGTCATTTACCAACAGAGACACACCTTTAGTAGATAAATCCTCTAAGCAGTTTTAGTTATACAACATCCTGTACCTTTCAACAGCGCTATATGTCCATGCTAGTAGCTGGATCCCACTATACATTCCACAGTACTAAACATCTGTTGCAATGAATTCTTCTAACATCATATTCCATTCCAGTGATATAGGCTTTTCCGTCAGTCCTCTGCTCTCCTCCCTCTTTAATTCCTCACGCTCAGCTTTGGCCCATTTCAACACCTCATTGTACCAATCTGTTACTACTGGAGCTTTCGTAGCTTTCCACCACATGGTTAGTGTTCGCTTAGCCAGTATTAGTAGTAGATTCGCAAAGCGTATTGTGGGGGCTGCCTTTCTTGCTCGTATTATTAATTGTCAGTATGCAGTATTCTAGTGGTTCTCCCCTTGTCCCTGGTGCTACAGCCTGTAACATAGTTTGTACTGTTGCCCAGTAGTGCGCTAGCTGCGGGCCGCTCCACAACGTGTAGTAAATCTGCGTTGGGGGCGTGACCTCTACGACATGCATCAGTCGTGCCCGGGAACATCTTATGTAACTTATGAGGGGTCATATCAGCACGGTGTACCATCATTCGTTGGATAAGTTTAAATTTCGGGTTCCGCAACAACTTCCTCGGGTATTCTAGTATATTGACCAACTTGACATAAGCCACTACGGCTTAACCTCTGCGCACTGTTGCTATGGTGAGGTACCACCAACTACATTTTAACCTTATTGTTATGCAGTGTGTTTTAACAACATATTTTCAATGGTGTATTCTTGTTATTGCAATTCATCATACTCCTAAACAAATCAAACAATGCACTACAATGTCTGTAGCATTATCTTCCACTTGATTTTTATATAAAATAAACAATGAGTTTCAAAACAATTGTGTACATAAACTTTCTTGTACAAAAAATCCAAAGATTCATTCCATTATTTCGAAGATCGCCCAATGCATTTCGGGCCTTGTTGGCCCTTCTTCGGGGGCCTTAAATCTACAGAAAGAATATACAAATGCAGTTGTTTCAAATTGTTAAAGTGAACTTCATATTTACATTAAGCGACTGAAAACAGCATTCAGTACAAGGACATTAATAAACATTATTAATCCCCATTTCTGTCATGTGACTTCGTGACACATGTAAACTCAAGAAAACCTTGCAAATTCACTGAAAAAACCATAGGTTTCACACATGTTATAGTTAGCTGGACATTTCACTCGTAAAAAAACAATGAAATTCCCCCGTTATACTTAGTTCAGCTAACTATAACTCGCGCGCCCGCAATCCACTGCTGATGAGGTCACATATTACATCACTCATGACATGGTCAGTAACATCTCAAATGACATCACTGATGACGTCATCCATGTGATAAATTACCACATCTTCTCACACCCTAATATAACCTTTGATACACCGACTCAAAATTTCAGAGTTCCATTCTCAAAACCATACATACTGCAATACCAATAACTACATACCCACTTATTAACTCTTAGGTCTACATACACCTCCACTCATTCACCTGTACAGTCACTCATACTTAGTCACAACATACAAAACTATCATATGCATTTATACACCTATATAGACACACACACACACACTACCAATCATTCATGGAGGTACTCTCACACCTACTCAATTATGCAAATAATCACACTCCCATTTACTCACCTACGTGGTTATACACACTCAAGTTCACTTACTCATAAAAATAGTATCACATTCTTACGCTCTTATAGAATCATTGATGCAAGCACACACTCATCCATACAGCCACTCACAATCACACACACACATATACCCACTTATATACTCTTACACGTATATATACTGCCTTTCACATATGTAGTTAGTCACAAATGTACCACTGAGATATACATTCAATCCCTAACACACCCATACATACACTCACTCAACCATACAGTCCATCACAGATGCACTCTTAAAAACATGCACCCATAGAATCACCCACTCACACATCTATGCATAGTCACACACACCCTACCCACACCCTACCCACACAAACACTCAGGAACCCATACAGATACTGAGACAAGCAATCAATAACTCATATAGACACTCCTATAGGTATTCACAAAACCATGCAGCCACTTATACACCAACATACAGAAACATACAGACATTTACACAGTTTAGTCACTAGTCTGCAGTAAGATACATTTAATGACTCACTTATAGAGTTAGTTACGCACCACAGAAAATCATCCATTTACACACTTTTACACCCACTCATTCTTCAACAGGCCTTTCCCTATATATTTTAAACATATTAAAATTGTTCAGAAACACGTTCTCAATGGATGATGTCATCAGTGATGTCATCAGTGATGTCACTGACCATGTCATGAGTGATGTAATATGTGACGTCATCAGCAGTGGATTGCGGGCGCGCGAGTTATAGTTAGCTAAACTAACTATAACGGGGGAATTTCATTGGTTTTTTACGAGTGAAATGTCCAGCTAACTATAACATGTGTGAAAGCTATGGTTTTTTCAGTGAATTTTATTTATATAAATATAAAAATCACCAGCGAGAAACCTCCGATTAGGGAGCCCCTGACCCTTCAGGGCGGCCTCATGCGGGCTCGGAGCGGCCCGGTAATTTCACCAAAAGACACACGAGTGAGGCCCACTTCTGGAGAGGAACGTATTTATTTTCAGGAATTGCCATATTCAAGCCCTCCATAATCCAACATGTTTCAGCATACTCAGCCTTGGTCACGGACAGAGGGCAGTTGTTAAATGCGTACGTGCTGGCAAATTTAAATACTTTTGATCACGTGACTGTATGAAACTGCTTCTCCCATAAAGCACCATGTTCATCAGGTAAGTGCTACATTTCGTGAGATTATTTAGAAAAGTTCAAAAAAGTTCATACAACCCACGATGCTTTTGATTTTTATGGCATCCAAATGGAAATAAGTCACGGAAAATAAAATCAATAGTGATGTTTTTTGAAAGTCACCTTGAATCAATAGGCTCCATTTCCCAGAACGATTAATGAAACAGTCAGTTTCATCAAATCCCTTCCAAGACTGCCGCTGTTTTCGCTGTAGTAGTGTCTCCTTCGTAGGTTCAGTGGCAGCCAGTGGGTCATGCCCCCTTATTCAATCACCAGCGAGAAACCTCCGATTAGGGAGCCCCTGACCCTTCAGGGCGGCTTCATGCGGGCTCGGAGCGGCCCGGTAATTTCACCAAAAGACACACGAGTGAGGCCCACTTCTGGAGAGGAACGTATTTATTTTCAGGAATTGCCATATTCAAGCCCTCCATAATCCAACCTGTTTCAGCATATTCAGCCTTGGTCACGGACAGAGGGCAGTTGTTAAATGCGTACGTGCTGGCAAATTTAAATACTTTTGATCACGTGACTGTATGCAACTGCTTCTCCCATAAAGCACCATGTTCATCAGGTAAGTGCTACATTTCGTGAGATTATTTAGAAAAGTTCAAAAAAGTTCATACAACCCACGATATATATATAATTTTTAAATATGGGTGATGAACCCTAATTTATTTACCTTAAGTTTCGAGATTAGCGATAACAAATAAAAGTGCCTCAAAGAGAATTGCCACCGTTTCTGATTTTTGTGGTGCTGTTGAAGAGCTGCAGATGGACACAGAAAATGTTTATTAGCTAACAGGAATCTTTCCTCCTGTTTGGTGGTTAAAATGAATAAGATGTTGGAAGTACCTGGATTTTTTTTACCTGGATTTTACACTTTGTTTACGAAATCAATATTTACTTTCAATGACTGTCACAGCAATGCACAATTTTGTTGGTCTTTAATGTGATCATTGAACTGGAAAAAAAATAGTGAAAATGTCAAAAATATATCTCTTCTGACTGAGGAGAGAATATCTGAATGTGCAATGCATATTCAATTATTTAAAATGCATGTATTTCTGTTACCATGGTTCAATATGATCGTATGAATAATGTCCATGATTTATGAGCAGAGGAATAGTAACCATTCAAGGAGTGAATATATTTCAGTAAACTGTGATCGTATTTAAAAGTATTTGAAAGCTATGAGCAGTTGTTATTAGTACGTACATGGTATTTAAATATATTCAGTAACTCAATGTCCAAAATTTGTTTACGCGCATGGCGGGTTCCAGAACTGAGTAGTAACCTGGTTAGCGATTACCGAAAAAAGACGGGATATGTGGTCTATATTACAAGCTGAAAATAGATGGGATTGTACCAACGGGGACACATGGTGAATAATGCCGGTGTATCGAATAACCAAGAGAAACGAGAGATGCGGTCAAAAATGCAAGCAGAAACGTTTGTACTGGCAGGGTCATGTTGCTAGGTTAAATAAAGGGGAAACAAAAGTAAAGACTTACAGGTTCGTGGATAAGGAAACCTCCGGATGTGGGGTTCTGACTCACAGCTTTAGCAACGTATGGAAAACGGAACGGACGTAGGAGGTCTCGTTTTAACCTGTGTGTCTGCGTCACATGATTTGGCTTACCAGTCATGTTGAGTTATCAACGATGCTTTATTAGAATGAAGTCGCGGACAAAGATTTCTATATCGGGTCACTCTTACTCTGGGACTATATGGAATTCATAGTTAAGTGTTGTAATCGGAAGCTAATCTAAGCATTCAGTTACAAAAGTTGCATATGAACGTATCGATTTACTTCCATTAGTTACAATACAAGAATATAATTTATAAAAATAAAATGGTGACTATATAGGTACGTATAGATGAATATGTTGGTTATAGAAATATAATGAGGAAGGCAATTTCTTTAAATAGGTTGATATCTAATATGTGCAAAATATATTTTGGTCATGACTTCAAGGTGGTTTAGCCTGCATTATACCTTATTGCATGTTCCCATGGAATATCCAGGTTTAATCCATGCTTTACTGGGGACAGGGGGCAGCCCTCATTGGTCCCCCTTTCAATAGGAAATATTGCAGAGAGGACCTCATTAACCCAAACCCGTGCTGTGGGGTTGGCGTAAAGGGCCTTCATAATGCCCTGGAATTTGGATCAGATACTGGCTCGAATCAGCACCAGTTGCATAAAGTCCCAATTCACCAAATCAAAAGCCTTTTCAAAGTCGAGAAGAAGTAAGTTAATGTCTGGGTCTCACGGTGTTGGTGTGCCACGGCCACGTGCAGTCGTCTGATACAGTGTCTCGTGCTCTAGAGCGGTATAAAGCACCACTGGTCCGAATGCACCAGAGTCGTAATAACATGCCGGATTTGATTAGTCAGAATTGGGGCAAAGATTTTAACTTCCCCCTTTGAGGAGCGAGATAGGGCGGTAGTTCACACACAAAGTGAATGGGGTTGTGACTTGTGTATCACCACTATGGTTGCGGAGTCCACCTCAGCCGGGAAGGCCCCCATTTGCACGGTCTCTTGCAAGACATGCAGGAGATACGTGATGAGTCTTTCGGAATGTGCTATAATATGCCACTGAGACCCGGTGTTTTGCCTGTCGCGATTCCGGTCAGTGCCTCTCTGATCTCTTCCACTGTAAGGGGTTCGTCTAGAGCACGGGTGTCAAGGGGAGACAGGCTGGGAAGCGTGAGTGAGTCAAGGAAGGCCCAGGCGACCACCACGTCCTTGGTAGTGGCTCTGGCATATAGGGTTTGGTAGTAGGATGCAAAAGCCTTAGCTATCTCCCGTAGGGAGCGCTGAGATTGGCTGTGGACGTCGGGTACCTCTGGGACCATCCTGTGGGTGGGAGGACAACCAGTAAAGTAGCTTCGCATTTGTCGGTCTGTTTCCCCCCCCACCCCTCCCTAGCCATAGATTCTGTCCTTTGTTGCCCCCCATAAGTGTTTGGCTGCCTCAAGAGAGTGTAGCTGGATATCTTCCCTGATGAGGCCCAGGCGCGAGCGACATCCCCCTGCGGGCCAGCCCCCAATTGTTGTTCCAGCCCGAGAGCCTGGGCCTCCAGCTGGATGATCAGAGCCAACCGGTCGTGTTCTTTGCCTCTGAAGTATTGTTTAGTGAAGCCGCGCAGCGTTGCTTTACTGGCGGACCATAACGTGCCTATCTTAGCCAGGGAACCTTCATTGATCGTGAAGCACGATTGGAGTTCGGACCAAAAGCTGCGTCTAAACTTTGTCCTGAAGGTACCAGGCATTCATGCACCATACAGGTCGCTGGTCCTCCTTGGGGTGTCCCAAGGGCAGCAATAGAGGAAAGTGATCCGAGATGCCTCGGGCCAGAATCTGGATGTGAGCCAGCTTCAGGCAACCGGGGGGGGGGGCGGATTAAAAAAAAAAAACAAGTCTATCCGGGAGTGGGTGTGGTGGGCGGCAGAGGTATGTGTGTGTGAATTGCTGGGGTCCAGGGTGCCAGGACCTCCAGGCATCGCAGAGCACCCAGCCTGCGGCTTAGTGAACGAGACGGCTAGCACCTATCCTAAGAGAATTTATGGGGGGGGGTCTGGAGCAACCTATTTCGGGATGAGGAACGGCATTAAAGTCACCTCCTATCACCGTGAGCCCCTGCGGGAGACTGGTAAGGAGCTGAGGGAGATCTTGAAGCCCCAATGCCAGGGATGAGGTTGGTATATAGACACAGATAAGTAGCACTGCTTGGCCTTCTAGTTGACCTTCCAGCGAGATGTATCTACTCTCGGGGTCTCGCATGACCTGCGTGGCTACCGGTGGAAAGGAGAAGTGCAGCAGGGTGGCAACCCCCTAACCCCCCCCCCCCACCCCCCCCCTCCATCCCCACGAGAGAACCCAGGGGGATAAACCCTGTTGTAGCACCTCTGTGCCAAGAAGCGGCAGATATCCCCCAAGAGGTGGGTCTCCTGCAGCAGGGGAGCTTCCGGGTGATGTCTGTGTGCAAAGACGAGAGCGGCTGAGCGTTTCATTTGAGCCAACAGTTAACATTCCATGACCTAACCTGAAAGGTCATATATGTATGATGGAGAGGTTTGTGTGGTGGGCGCATGGTAGTGGGCCTTTCCTGGGGGTCCGAGGAGGCCCTACCAAGTGTGCCGGCAGCAAACTGGAAATGAGTTACCCAGGACTGCGCACTAGAATACTGTGTGTGTGTGTGTCTGTCTGTCTGTCTGTCTGTCTGTCTGTCTGTCTGTCTGTCTTAACCTGAGAGGGAACAAAGCAAGGTTAAACCATTCATAAGCGAAACCCTGCCCGCAACGCCCACCCCTCCCTATGCTTCAACCCCAGAAGCATCTGTCGCCCTACAAAAAATGAACACATAAGTAACCGATGTATTCAGCAATATTTTATGTGTCGTAGTGACTGTGAACACCCCCGGTTTTCATGTGAAAATCCACATGATTAGACCATGGTGAGTCGGGGATCCGGTAAGTGGAGGCTGTCTGGGTAGGCCGGCCGTCCCACGCAGTGCATGTTCCTCTGTGAACCATTACCAGGTAGCTTCAGGTGTATCATAGAAAAGGGATTTGCCCATGTAGAGGACCTGGATATGAGCCGGGAAAAGCAGGCGATATTGAATTTTAATCGCCCTTGGTTTCTGCTCCACGTACGAATGGCGCAGCTGCTGGACCTCGCAGGTGTAATCCGGAAAGAGGAGAACTTTGATGCCATCAAATTGGAGCTCTGCCTGCCTTCTGGCTTCCTGCAGGACCGTGTCCCTGTCTTGGAAATTCAGGATGCAGGTGATGATGGGGCGAGGTGGGTCCCTGGGCGGCAGCCTATGGATCAGGGCCTGGTGCACCCTTTCGATGGCGAACGAGGATAGGCGGTTGGCGGACATACATGATTTCACCCAACTCTGTACTCTGTCCACCACCTGTCTGGGGTCATCGCCTGCCGCCTGTTCAGGGACACCTATGGGGTGGATGTTGTTGCACCAGGAGTGGTTTTCAGTGTCCTCCACCGTTCTTCTGAGTAGAGTGGAGACTTGTTTTTAGAGGGTGGAAAGGTCGTCCTCCGCCGATGCGATCCGGGTTTCCGCTTTGGTTAGCCTAGCTGTAGCATTACGGAGATACTGACACAGCAGAGACCTGTCCATCCACACCTCCCTTATCTTGTTCTCCACTGCTGATTGCGAAGTCTGGATGGCCTGCAGTATCGTGGTAAGGTCTGGGTGAAAGGGGCCAGGTCCGTGTCCCATCCCCCCTGCCCTGGGAGGGTCCGAGGAGTTCGTTGGGGGCCCGATGGTGCATTGGTCTCGCTTTGTCTGTGTGGTGCCTGAGCGGGCCGGCCTGTCTTTGCCCATGACGGCACAGCAGAGATGGCGCGGGCCGGGGAGTTCGTGTCTACCCAGGTGGCAACAAGTTCTCAGGCAGCTGTGTTCCTGGAGAGGCAGGACCCAATTATTCACCCCGTCAGCTCAAGCGTCCGGAGCGCAGTTGTGGCCGGCGGGGCCCGCAGTCATCCAGTCCAGAGATTAGTCTTTGGGGCCCACCCAACCGCCCCGGCCTTGGGTGTGGGAGTAGAGCTGATGCAGTAGTGGCCCCAGCAGTCAGCGGAGATTGTGATGTTGGGTCCGGTTCCCCAGCCGGTCGCCAAGTGGGTGACCGAAGTTTCGGGTCTGGCCCCCGGGAGACAACCATGGCCCCAGCGGCCTTTGGGCACCCCTGGTGTCAGCTGCCACAGCGCAGGGGGTCCAAGGCAATATTCAAGAGGCTCCTGCAGGGAGGGACAGTGATGGGGCTCCAGAGTAAAACCACTGATGGATGACGAGAGGGGAAGCAAGAGGAGGTGTGTGTGTGTGGGGGAGGCTAATGCCCCCACCAAGTCGGTTTCCTCCAACCAGAGCAAAGTCACAAGGCCTCGCCCCACCCCCCACTGGGTCCCTGATCCGGGCCCAGGCCCGAAAGAGTCCGTGGCCGCCCCACCAGGGCCCGTGTCGTAGCTCAGGCGGGCCAGTCAGTAGTTCAGTCGCCTGGGCTGCCCATCAGTGTTAAGCAGGAGCAAGTAAAGGTGCCCCTCGCACTCTCAGGTGGCAGGTCAGGCAGGTGGGTCCTTGTGCGGCTCCAGCGCCGGACAACACCCTCAGTTGGCAGCCAGAAGATGGGGTAGCCTCCGGCTTGAGGCAGAGACAGGCCTCTCTATCGGGGGGCCTCCAGACAGTTCCCGGTTGGAGAGCAGAGCGGGTGGGTCGGGCCCCTCCGATCAGGACCATGGCTGGACCCCTCCCCCCTAGGCCCTGCAGCCCCACAGTACCTTGTTTCCGGGTTTGACCGGGCTCAACAGGCCCATGTGTGTCTCTTCCCCTTGTAGGTCTCCGCTCTGGGTCCGCTGTTTAGGCTGTGGCCGCCAGGGCGAGCGGAGCGCACCTCCCTCGCTGGTCCGTGCCGATCCAAGGGGAGTCACTGCAAGACTGTCCCAGCATCAGTTCGGCCCTCACTTGGCCGCCCTTTGCTCCGGAGAAGGAGCACCAAGCGGGGGTGCCAGGCCCACGAGAAGAAGGCCCCAATTCGCCTCACGGCCACCTCAGGTGCTCCGCTCTGGCCACCTGACAGGCGAGGCGTGAGGCCCCGGGGTAATGAGGCAGGCCCCGCCGGTGGAGTCCTCCGCACCGCTGCCACAGGACCAGTCACCACACAATCCCTGTTAAGTGGATGCCAGGTGTACCTTTATAGGCACCGCCCGGACAGAGTGTGGGCTCGCAGCAGCACACTCCCTCTCCATCACGCGACCGGGAGATTCTCGGCAGAGCGTCTCCGTCACCAGCACCACCGCTCCTGGGCACCGGTCCAAAGGGCTTAGGGTGCGGCAGCGGACCTCTGGGGCTCACAATCTGACAGAGCTGGTGGTGTGCCTCTCTTGTTCCGGATTGTGTGCGGATCGCAAGGGTTGGGCTCGGCGCAATGTCAAGGTGCCCTGCCATGTTGGCCTCCTTGGCCACACCCCACCAAGTAAAGTTTTCTGGTTTGTTTTGCTCCTATTTTACTTGTTTGCAATACACTTCTTAATTACAAAAAAATTGCTTTCATAATCCCTGATATATTTTGAAATATTAATTAGCAGGCTATTTATTTAAATGTGTGTTAAAGAAAAATAACTGACCTCTTCAGACCGCTCACTAGACAAAAACTTTTAACTCTAGTAAGTGAGAAAAATAAACTTCATTTTCCAAGCAGCAGTTAGTGAAAAGACAAACTGACGTTTGACCTCTTTCCTTGAACAGACCACATATGTGTCCAGATAAAAACAAGATTTAATGGCATCTTTATTGCTCATTCACTTTATGAATGAACAGAACACCTGCTCCTTTCCAGCCTAAATGTACTCACCAGATGGGACTAGTAGTATATTTGACCTGATTGAATTTTAGAGGCCCGATTGTCTATACAATGAAGTCCCAACTTCTCTTTATCCTTCCTTACAGTGTTTTACTTATGTTTACACAGCAGTGTATGATATAGAACCAAAGTCTCTAGCAATATCAGTAGCACACAGTACAGCTACAGGGTGGCACAACTGTAAGTGGGTGCCATCTGACAGTATACAGCATCAGACAGTACAAACTGGTATGTGTCTATGGACCATGCCACTGATCGAGAATGATTTTAAACAACAGCTTGTGTTTCCCTTGACACTTTCTTTTCTTATCCGAATGCACTGTTCACTATGGGCTTTTCCTAAGGGTGCAAAGGGGTTTACTATACTTTTTTAAACTTGGGTAGTTTTTCTTGTCCGTACGAACCTCGATGTGTGATGGTAGTTCCCTTTTGCACAAAGGCACTGTTCTCCCAAATAGTAGAGAGCTTAATAGAAAGTTGCTCCTGTGCATCTCTATTGTACTGTCTGGACGGGGAAGTAGCCAGGGATTTGCCTTGCAGACATTTATGTGCAGGCTCCTGTTTGTACTCTTCCACACACTTAAATGCTGTCACAAATGGCCACACTCACTTAACCAGTGACACTCCCATTTGTACGTGTAGGAAAATGCCCCTTTTTGTATGGTTACCCCCTAACGTTTTGCCAGATACCTGATTCTAAGTTGACTGAGTGTGTGCTGGGACCCTGCTAACGAGGCCCCAGCACCTGTGTTCTTTCCCAAAACGGTACCATTGCTCCCACAGTTGGCACACCTCTGGCCGACTTAGAAGTCCCTTGTAACAGTGATACCAAGGGCATTGTGACCAGAGAGGGCTTCTTAGGGCTGAATGATGTATTGTTCCAACCCAAAGGACCTAACACATACACACTGCCATTGCAGGCTACATGTTGTGGTGTGGCTAAACTAAAGGACTCCGCATGGCACCCCTTCCTGGGTGCCATGCCTACACCTAATGCCTGTGGCATAGGTAAGTCACCTACTCTTAAAAAATGAAATAGTAACGTTTCATTTTTCTTTTTTAAATGCATCCCGTTTTCCTTTTACGGAAAACGGGCTGCTATAAAAACAAATACATAGAAAAACGACTTTATTTAAAAAGCAGTTAGACATGGTGGTCTGCCGACCTAGCAGTCCACCATCCCTGGAAGTGCTAGCCATTCCCAATGGGGTTGCAAATTGCTTCTGCCTCATGAACATTGAGGCAGGGAGTTTGCAACCCCATTAGGAATCGCTGTTGTAAATTCCAAATTGCGACTCGCAAATTCGAAGGGTCGTGCATCTGGCCCCAAGTGCCCAAAAGACGTAACTTGGTTATTCAGTTAGTCCATTAAGATCGTGGTCCCTTGGACACCGGTTCTAAATGACAGTAACCGCACAGGATAATGTTCAGTAACCACTGACTGCCACAAAAAAGGCCCAACAGTAACTGCTTTCTTGAGTACGTTGCTGTATGCTGCAAGAGCTCCCATTGTTTCACAATAGAATTTTGTTCCAGAATGGCCATTATCGGAGAGGGGAGACACTTTTTATGTTTAAATCTCTTTATTGAAGTTCTCAACATATACCACAATAATGAAAGGGGGGGAAAAGGGAATCTTATAGGCTTAGACACTATGCTATTGACATTGCTAGATATATGCCCTGAAAGGGTCAGGTGAGATCCACCGGTACAGCTGCGGGTGCCTTGCAGGGTAGGGAAACCTACCTAAATTAAAATAACAATAAGTAACCATTACAAACCCCCCCTCAGTCCCATCCCCCACCCCTTTTCCTTGTCCACCACAAAAGCTATTTAAACTGTACTAGTCTCGATCAGCGCTCCCCCATTTGTGCGTCAGAAAGGCATAATAAACTGAGGTATCGGGGACAGGTAACTTCCCGAAATTCAGAGCCTAGTAGGGACAGAAAAGGTTGCCACAACTCAATATATTTGGATCCCTCCCCTGCCATCGTAAATGTCAGTTTCTCCATGCCCAGTACATACCAAAGGCGGTGTAACCACCCCGTGAATGTCGGAATGTGCGGAGTACGCCAGTGAGCGAGCAGGTTTTGTATCGCTGAGCACAGCTCAATAGCTATTTGGCGGCCCCTACGGGAGCGCAGTGGGTAAGTCAGGGGGTGCGGGAGGCCCAAGAGAACATATGCTGGGAAACGTGGAATTTCTGTCTCCTGTAGTTTGTCAACTACATCTAACACTTGTTTCCAATAAGGTTGAATATTTTCACTTTCCCATAATAGATGTACCAAGGTTCACACTTGATCACAGCCCCCCCCAGCACGTAGCCTCCCTAGTACGATCCATGAAGTGAAGGCGTTCTGGGGTATAATACCAGTAAGTCACAATTTTTGTGAGGGTTTCAGTGAGGCCCATGTGGTATGCTGAGTGGCGGGCCCTGTAATAGATCCCTTCCCATTCTTTATGACTGAGCATCCGGCCCAAGTCCTTTTCCCAACGTGCTCGCCCTGAGCTATAAGTGTGGGCGTGTCGAGCCTGTAGTATCTTGTATAGATCCGATATAAGCTTTTTATCGGACGTGCGTGTAATAAGCCACCTCTCATAAGGAAGGAGATGTCTGTCAGCCACGGAGCGGACTTGGTCATAGAGTGCCCAGTGTCGTACCTGCAAATACTGAAGTCTCTCCACCTCAGGCAACCCATATTCCTGTTTAAATTGGTGGAACGGAATGACTCCCTCCTCGGCATACATTTGGTGGAGGACTCTGCACCCAGAGGGTCGCCACCTAGCAAAGGCTACCACATCCATACCCGGGGTAAAGTCGGGGTTGTCTATCAACTGGGTGAGCGGAGACGGGAAAGTAGTGAATTCGTGTTTGATTTTTGTTAGATCCCATATCTCCAGGGGAACCCGCGTTATGTAGGAAGCGTATAAATTAGGGGGCCTGTGGCCTTTGTGGAGGAAAGGGATTTCTTGGTCTTGGAATAACCAGTGTTTCTCTGACTCCCAGCGACTCCACTCGACCAGATGGCGCAGCTGGGCCGCCTGAAAGTAGAGTTGTAGATCGGGGAGCCAGAGTCCGCCACTCTCCGGAGGGAGTTTCAACCTATGATTCAGCCGCGGCTTCCGACCGTTCCCGATGAATTGAGCAAGATCTGATTGCATCTGTCGTATACAACCTGGAGGCGGTCGAAGGGGGATGGTGCAAAATAAATAGAGAATCGGAGGGAGAATAGTCATCATAACTGCAGCTATTTTACCTAGCCACGATAGAGTGTAGTGCTTCCACCGTCCCAACTCTCGCCGGAGTTTCTGTCGCAGGCGCGAATAATTAATGGCAACTGTTCTCGAAAGGGAGGGGGCCAATTGAATTCCAAGATACAGGACCGAGTCTGTCGCCCACTGAAGTGGACGTAGCCCTTGTAGATAGTCACGAGTGGATCGTGACAGGGAGAGGTCCAGAGCGATCGATTTATCCATATTCACTTTAAACCCTGCAAACCGTGCAAAAAGGTCCAGGTCTGTTAGGCATGCTGGTAGCACGTCTCGCGGGTGAGATCAGGAAATCAACACATCATCGGCGTATAAGCTGATCGTGTGAGTATAGCCGCCGAATTTGATCCCGGTGATCATGGGATTGTGCCGCATCTTTTGGGCCAATGGTTCTATATAAAAGGTGAAGAGAAGGGGTGATAAAGGGCACCCCGTCTCGTACCTCTCTCGATGGTAAATCAGGAGGACGTGTCCATTCTCGCGGACTGTGGCCGTCGGATCTATAGCAATTAAAGATGTATGTGCGGAACTTCTCGCTTATTCCTACTTGCTCAAGAACTTGCTCTAAATAGGGCCAGTGGACCCTATCGAACGCTTTTTCAGCATCAATAGCGAGCATCATATATTCCCTCTGTGTACGCGTGGCTTTCTCGATAAGGTGTAGGGCTCGTTTTGTATTATCCCAGGTTTGGCGTTCCGGGATAAAACCGTCCTGATCCGGATCTATAAGACCAGGCATATAGGGTGCAAGGCGGGCAGCTAGAATCCCCGTGTACAACTTAAGATCTACAACAGGGAGATGGGACGGTATGCACCACACTGTGTCTGGTCTTTCCCTGGTTTGGGAATCACCGCAATGGAGGCCTCCAGGAGATCCCTCGGGATCGCACCAGGCTCGGCGAAGGAATTAAAAAGTTGGGTGAGGAAAGGAGCAATTTGGGCACAGAATGTTTTATAAAAAGCGGCAGAGAAGGAAGAGCTGGCATATAGATTGCGAAATGCCTCCGCAATATCTCCATCCTCTGTGGCTCGTCCGCCATCCCCTCGATGAATTTCCTGCACCCTCTGTTTTTGCCTGGTCTCTCGTAGTTTATGTGCGAGAAGGCGCCCGCATCTATCCCTCCCTGTGTAATAGGCATGACTTAATCGTAGTGCTGTATATTCCGCCCTGTCGATCGAGCGCTGCAAGTTGTTGGCGCACCGCCTTAAGTTGTCTCCATTCCAGGGGAGCTCCCGTTCTCTGGTGCATCCTTTCCAACTCTAGTTTGTTGGGTGAGTTCTTCTCGCTTGCGTCTACGTTCTACATTATCCGCAGCAGAGATGGCTATTTGCTCCCCCCGAATGACCGCCTTTAGTGCTGCCCATTGTCTTGCAAGGGTGGTGTCGGTATTGGCGTTGTGTGAGAGAGAGTCAGTGATGGATTGCCGTATCCGCTTAACCACTTCTTCGAGATGCAAAAGAGTATCCCGAAGGCGCCAGGTCCTGGGGTGGCTGATGCATGGGTGGAAGAGTGAACAGCCGTTACTGGTGCGTGATCTGAAAGGGAAGCAGCTGCTATGTCTACCTCTGTTAACGCATGTACGGGTGTGGATGCCAAAAGGTAATCTAACCTGGCGTACGTCTTGTGCACACTAGAGTAGATTGAATATTCGCGGCTATGAGGATGGAAGCTACGCCATGAGTCGGTGAGGCCTAAGTCGCGCAGACGGGTCAGCCCCTCCGTGGAAAGGACGCCTGCTTGGTGTGTGCGTTGACAAGACCTGTCCAGTGTATTATCAAGTACAAGGTTCAGGTCCCCTCCCAATACCGCCCCCCCCCCCCCCCCCCCGGAAGAATGTGGCGATCCACCGTGGCTGTTATGTCAGTAAGGAGAGAGTTCAAGAACCGTTCTTGGCCCTCATTCGGGGCGTACAAGGAACCTATGGTGAATGTGAAATGACCTAGGGCAAATCTATAAGCCAATAGTCTACCCATTATTTCGGCTTCCTTGTGAAGGACCTCCCCCTGAAACTGCTGGGCTACTAAAATGGCAACCCCGGCTGTTTTAGTTGGGCTTGAGGAAAGAAATTGAGTGGGGAATTTCCGGGATCGGAGGAGGTGACAGTCTTTAGCTAAAAGGTGCGTTTACTGCAGTAGGCAGATATCCGCCTGGGCCTGCTCTAGACACGACAGAACCGCTGCGCGCTTCACTGGGTCATTGAGACCCCTAAGTATATTAAGCGTGTGGGGCGGCATTCACAGACAGTAAGACACAGGGCTATGGTGACGTGTCGGCGCAGACACTGCTGGCGTGCGGGGTGGTTCCTGGCTGGTGGTCCCTGCCAGAACCCCCCCCACCCCCACCCCATAGAAACCCTCCCCAAGAAAAAAGAATTAGGAAAAAGGAAGGCAAGAACATATCGTCCAACATCTGCAGATGATCGGGAATGTGTTGAAATGGGTGGTTGACCAAGGATCAGTATGCCCCCTCCCGCCAACGGCCCAGGGCACAAATCAGGTATTCAGTCGGCCATTTGGTACCACTGGGTTCAGCTGGGTGGAGACCTCTCCAGGTCCGCCGAGGCCGCAGCAAGAGCGGACTGTTGGCCTTTTGCAATTTCTGCGGCGGGAGGCTTTTTAGAGCAGCGTCTTAGGCCCTGCTGGCGCCACCGGGGCCTGGAGTCCTCATCAGTTTTGGGGCCTTCCTCGCTATCCCCCTCCGCTGGGAGATCTATGCCCAGTAAGCGACAGGCCTCCGACAGGGATTGCAACTGGTACATTGTATTGTCTATGTGGAACACCAGGCGAAACAGCTGACCCCATCTGTAAGGAATGTTGCGCTGCTGTAGATGCGCCATGATGGGACGGAAGGATCTGCATTTTTGCAGGGTGAGGGCAGATAAGTCTTGATAAAGGAGCGGCGTCTGGTCACGAAATGTCAGGGGATGTAGCTGGCGTGCTCTTTCTAAGATTTCTTCCTTGGTGCGGTAATCTTGGACGCAGACCAATATGTCAGATGGTGGAGCTGATGGGGCCCGCGGGGGGCCTACCCTGTGCGCTCGGTCCAGTCGCAACTCCGTCTCTAAAGGTCTGCCCAGGATGTGATTGAAAAGCTCCCTCGTGTATGTGAAAAAGTCTTTCGTATCCTCATCCAATTTCACCCCTCTGATTCGGATATTGTGGCGCCGGCAGCGATTTTTCTAGATCAAGGTGGGTTTGGAGATCAACCTGCTGATCGTGTATCCTAAGCACCTCCTGCTGCAGCGCAGCCAATTCCTTATCCCTGCCATCACTTTTCTCTTCTAGATCGGCAACGCGTTCGCCGATGCCGTCTACATCTCTGCGGACCTCTCGGAGCTCGGCAGTGAATTCCTGCTTGAAGGTTTGGATATCCTCTCGCAGCGCAACAAACATGGACTCTAAGAATGCTTTTGTGATGGGTTCCGCTCCTTCCTCTCGCCCAGGTGCAGGGCGGGCAGCGCCTGTCGCCATGGCAGCAGTCTGTTGAACGGCCTGTGCTTTGGTGAACAAGTCTTTTAAGTTCTTGTCTTTGCCCCGCCGGGAGGATGACCTAGCTCGTCGCCAACCAAGTCACAGGAGGGCGTGAAGCTAGTTGCGTTCCCCCGGAGTACCTGTGATAGAACTCTAGGGAACGTAATGCTGTAGAGTGTCCGGACTCCTCGCTGCCTGTGATGCTCGTGTGTCCCAGGACCCAAGAGTAAGTCGGCCGAAGTTGGGGGCCACCCCGTTACCACTAGCAGGAAGTGTCACGGCTCCTTCCTGCAGGGCGCCCCCAAGAGGCCCAACCTCCCAACCCTGCGTTGCCGTACTGCCCAATCTGCCCCGGTCCCAGCGTCCGTGGGGGTGCCTCCCTCGCCGTTCTTTCCCGTCAGACGCTCACCGAGTGTCACTTGCCTGAGGCTGTCGGCAGATACCACCGCTCCGCCTGATGGTCCGTAAGGTGGGGCCAGGTCACTCCGCCAGGGCTCAGTAGCTGTATTATCTAGGACGGGTCCTCCCGTGGACTTCCGGGACCTCTGTGCACCCGAAGACGCCACACCAATCCAGATGCCAGAAGCAGGTAGGTCCAGCAAGTCTCCTGTGAGGGCCTCCAGCGCCAGTGCTGCAGCAGTCAAAGTGGGCTGCCCTAGGTCCGTGCCCCAAGGAGTCCACAGCCGGACTGGGCCGCCTTGCACTGCCTAGGCCGCAGCTGCTCCGCAAACCCCCTGCTATGTCCGCCGTCCGTGCAGCGGCGCCAGCGACCTGCACTCAGTCACCCACACGAGGCTCAGAGGGCGACTGACGCGAGGCGGCTGAGTCTTAAAGGGCTCCCAGGATGCACGCTCCAGCCGAGCCTCACTCGCCAACCGAGGCCCCTATTGTGCAACCCCGGTGGGCCTCAATTGTTCCACTAGACTCTGCTCCGGGGCCCTGCCGCTCCTAACAGTTAATGTCTCTGGGTGTCCCCGCAGCAGAGCCACCACAGGAGGGCGCCGGCTCCAGTACCGGGCCCTCAACCGTATACGCAAGCAGCTCCGCCGCCTGGGACCACCCGCAAGATAGCGGCTCGGCACCTCTCCTTCACCGCCGCTGGGCTAGTGCTGGCGCTCTCCTCCGGCGCAACCGCCCACTGCTGCTTTCCTACTGGCGTGGAGCCTTCAGCTGCGATCGCTACTCCGGCCGGGTGCTGCGGGCTACCGTCGCTCCATCTAGAGTGCACCTCACCGCGCCGGACGGCTCAGGGCCTCACCTCGCGGCTCCGGGGGAAGGGCTCGTACACAGCATCTCGCCTTCTGCAGCCCCCGCTGCGTGCTCCGTTGCCCCGTCCAGCAAGAAAATCACCGTCTCCGAGTCCTGCAATCCAGGCAGCACCGATGCCAAGGTCAGTGGGTGCTGGTTCGGCCATACGCCGGTGCTGTAGCGGGCCATCGGCGGGAGCAGTTGAGCAAGACGTCCGGTCACTCCGCCATCTTGGCCACTCCCCCGGAGACACTTTTTAAGGTGAGGTGGACCACTCCTTGTATAAGGACTGATTTAATATACATTTTAACATTTTGCATATAATGTGCTAATAGATTTCCTACTCTTTTGATGTTGTTATCCCAACTCTATATTCTCATGATGAGGTAACAGAGGGCATATTTACAATCAAATGTGAATCCAGTGAATTTCAGGGACCAGAACTGGATATTTTGTTTTAAAATACTTCTGTAATATGCTTCTAACACTTATGTGAGGTTTATAGTTTAGAAGCAGACAAAATGCTGTCACAATTGGAAAAAAATTTCAGCTGAGTAATGGTCCTCCTTAGCTGCCAGACCGTTTTGGTGTGCCGGAAGGGGAAGAATTCAAGACCACTCACAGAAGTGAAAAATGTTGATTATCGTTGGGGGCAGAATTCGTTTTTTCCAGCTGGTGTCCTGGTTTATGATTTTTAATGGTTTGAGTAATCGGCCCATTCAGTGGTTTGTGATTTTGCAGTATTTGGAAGCCAAATGTAGAGCTTCCTTAATGCAACTAGGTCCTAATCTTGGTGAATCAATCCGGGGTTTGCAAAGCACACTATTCGCCCTTTAGGGTCTCAAGGCGTGGGGGGGGGGGTTGTGCTGCTCCGTTGGGGGTCATCTGAAGGGCCAGGTCTTGAGGTCCTTCCATAACTAGAGCAGTGTAGGGCTTTGCCAGAGGTGGAGGGGGAGGTCATTCCTGGTCTTGGCTGTGAGGTAGGAGAAGGACTTTCCACCTGGTCTGGTCCTGTAGAAGCATGGGACGGTGGCCAAGGAGAGGTCGGCTGATCGGGGGTTTCTCTTGGGGGCGTGGAAGGAGAGACAGTTGTTGAGGTGTTCTGGTTCGATGTTGTGGAGGACCTTGTATGTGTGCTTAAGCAGCTTGAATGTTATTCTTCTTTGGACGGGGAGCCAGTGGAGATCAGAGGGTTTGTTTGATGGGGTTGTGGTGGGGGATGTCTAGGATTAGTCGGGCTGCGGCGTTCTGGACGGTCTGGAGCATTCAGAGTAGATTTGTTGATTCCGGCGTAGAGGGCGTTGCTGTAGCCATGCTGCTGGTGATGAGGACGCGTCTGACTGTTTTTCTGGATTTCGAGGGGGATCCATTTGAACGTTTTTCGGAGTATGCAGAGGGTGTTGAAGCAGGCAGAGGAAAAGGCGTTGATCTGGCGGTTCATAGAAAGCAATGAGTACAGTATGATGCTGAGGTTACGTGCATGGTCCGTCTGGGTAGGTGGGTTTTTGAATGCGGGGGCCACCAGGTGTTGTCCCAAGCTGACTGGGTGGAGCCGAGAATGAGGACTTCTGTTTTCTATGATTTGAGTTTCAGGCAGCTGTTCTTCATCCAAGTTGCGCCTGCTTTCATCTCTTCTTAGAAGTTGTACCTGGTGGCGTTGGGTTCCTTGGTGAGGGAGAAGATGAGCTGGGTGTCAATGGCGTACAAGACTATGTATAGCCTGTGGTTTCAGACGATGGTTGTGAGGGGGGCCATGTAGATGTTGAAGAGGGTGGGGCTGAGAGAGGATCCTTGGGGTATTCCGCATCTGGTATGTCGGTTCTGAGAGTAGTCTTACTCTGTGTTCTGCCTGTGAGGAATGAGTGCATCCAGTCTAGGGTCTTTCCTTGAATGCCGGCGTAGTGGAGTCTGGTGGCTAGTATGTGGTGGCAGACTGTGTGGAATGCTGCTTATAGGACCAGTAGGATGAGGGGCTGCCGTTCGGCCCAGGTCGAGGAGGGCACGGATATCATCAGTGGTGACGGGAAAAGCGGTCTTGGTGCTGTGGTTGCTGCGGAATCCAATTTGGAGAAGTCTAGGATGTTGTTGGCTTCGATGAACTGTGCTACCTGGGTGTTGACGGCAGAGAGCTGGGCCTGAAGGTCTTGAGGTCCGTTGGGTCAGCGGAGGGTTTCTTCAGGAGGGGGTTGACTTTGGTGTGCTTTCAGTCGTCTGGGAATGTGGCGATCTCGAGGGAGCAGTTAATTGTCTGAAGTAGCTCGAGTGCGCTGGCTATGGCGGCCCTGTGGAAGATGTGGGGCGGACAGGGTCGGAGGGTGCTCCGGAGTGGATGCTCTTCATGGTCTTTAAGGTGTCTTCTGTCATGAGTGGTGTTCAAGTGAGCAGGGTCTTTTTAGTGGCGTCGCTGGGGGTTGAGGCTGTGCAGAGGTCTTGGTTGGCGAAGTTGTCATAGAGTGTCTTAATCTTGAGGTGAAAAGAGCGGAGTCTGTTGCAGAGGTCTTGGGAGGGCGGGATGTCTGTTTTGCTGCAGGGTTTGGCAAATTCCTGTATGATGGAGAAGAGTTCCTTGGAGTTGTGGGCGTTGGAGAGGGTTCTGTCTTGGAGGAAGTTTTTTTTTTTGTGGATTTGATGAGGCAGTGGTGTGCTGTGGTGACTGTTTTGTAGGCAGTGCGTCTTTCAAGGATTTTGCTGTTTCTCCATGTCTTTTCAAGTCGTTTGCAGAAGCGCTTGGATTCTTTGAGTGCCGTGGTGAACCAGCTTGCTTTCTTGTGTCGTCCTGTAGCTTCTTGAAGGGGGTAGAGTGTGTAGGCGCTGTTGGTGAATGGAAATCTAGTGTGAGGGTGTCCATTCCATTCCAGTCCCCCCCACACACTACATAGCTATTGTCACAGATGACTTCAAAGTTTAGTTTGCTCACAATACCTGAACGCACAATCTCTTCTCGCCACTGAAGTTGTTTCTACACTAATTGGTGTCCTGGAAGTGAAAGTGAACTTTATTGTGATCAGTGTTTCCTTCCATTACAAATCAACAGTAAGTTTGATGTACTACGCAAGGAAAATAAACAGCTGAAAAATAAAACCAGAATGTGCTGTGTATCCTTGCTAAGGGGGTGGGATAATTTTTAGGTCTCGGTACCATCCGGTCTGCCGAAGGCAGAACCGGAAGTCGAGAGATTTAATGACTTGGAGAAGAGGGGCTTGAACCAGCCCCTCTTCTCCCCTGTTCTCCATTGGCTGGCCTCTTGAATGCTGGCCAGCCACTGGAGAAGAGGTCAGTCATTCAGATCAGGCCCCGTCCTTTTCGGATCGGGGGGCGTGTTTTTTGCAAGAAGTCTCAAGGAGGCGACAACAGCAAAACACGCCCCCGAATCCGAAAACGACGCTGCGTTTCTCCGAGGCATTTCTGCTCTGCCTCGGAGAAAGGCAGCGGTGTGCCTGTTTTATCTCTTGCTATGCTTATTGCACCTTTCTCTGAGTCCCATTAGGTTTCTCTCGCTCCCTGTTGTTTTTTCCCGTGCATCGCAACTCTAATGTTCCTCGAGTTTTCAGTCTCATGTTGCTTCTGCGGTAGGAATGAAGTGTGAGCTCTAGTGGCCTGGTGAACGGACACCGTCAAAGTGAAAAGGGGAGCAGTGAAACGACTTGGGCCCTTTCCATTGTCTCATATACTTAAAATGGTGTCGCAAATTGTATCTCTTCAAGATATAAAAACAACCTCTTCGTTAGCCTTTCTTTACTAACTGTATGATGTCGCTTAGTTATGAGAACGAGTATCCGTTTTATTTTGTATGCTTATTGCATCATTTTTAAATACATTTCTTTCAGTTGTATTTTTGCATTGGTTCATACTAAAAAAACAATACACTTGATCAAAAATGACCTTTCCCTTCATTTATTATTTCATACCAGACACATTTCCTGCCACGATCTGTACTGCCCTTTTCTCATTGCTCACTGACGGGCGTTTGTTTGTAAATATCGTACTCCGAGCGACCCTTCCTGATGGCGTAGACCTTCATGGCGCAGGCGCTCTCTGGCCAGGACTCCACCCTTCACTCGTGACGGAGTTTCACATTCTCTCTCTTGGCCGTAGTTCTCCTCTTTTGCTTCTGGTAGGTCCCCCTCCCTCTTCCCACCGGGCAGCCCTTCCCATCCCCTCCTCCAGGCCCCTGACAGGTGACGGTTATAAACCGAGCCCCCCCCCCCCTCCTCCTCCTCCCTGCGCGCCGGGTGACTGGAGCCTGCTGTGGTGCGGAGCTCGGGCGCCCGTCTCCCCGGCCTGCCGCAGTCCCTCTCCGGCCCCGGTATTTCTGGCCGCTCAACTGGGTTATTTCGAGGCGGGCACAGATGATCCCTTTTCATGGCTGCCGCCCTATGACCCCCGTGCGCGTTTTCGGGAGTGACGCAGGCAACGCAATGGTAAAGGCCGAATTGCTGAGATGAATTTATTTTTGAACCTTTTGCTCATGAATTTTATTTTGGACGCTGCCGGAAACCGAAGCCCGCCGTGTATTTACAGAAAAGGAGCACAGGCCCCATACCTTCCGAGCGCAGTCATGCTTGGAAGCCTGTTGGGCTTTTCCCAATCTCAGGCCGCCTTAAGTCCCGTTCTAGACCACAGCAACATAATTTATTGATTATAGAAGGGACTTGATTTTACTGTAGTCGTATTCTCTCCATGCTGGCCAGTGTAAATAAAATTTAAAAAAAAAAACACTCCAGCTCTGACAACGTCTTTTACAAGTTTCACATGTACTACAACTCCCAGAAGGCCGTATGTTAATAAAAATCAAGGTTAATCACCACTGGCAAAGCCAAATGTTCTGGAATGAATGTGCTAATTAATGCATGCAGCATTTTGACAGTAGAGGGAGAGAGAGGTGGCTTGAGTGGACAAAAAAGTCAATCATTCCTATAGCGGTGAAAGGATGTACCCAAACTGCAAACTGCTCTGGGCTGAGCCAAGATTTCAGTAACAAAGTCTCGAACCAGTGGCTGAAACTGGCTGGACAAAAGAAAGCCAATGGTTGAAAGGAGTAGACACAAAGCCCATTCTATTTACATTGTTAGCAATAGGTCTAGTGCTGTCAAAACCCAGACCTAAAATGCTGGGTCCTGGTGAGCAGAATAAACAAGCATTTACAATGCAATGGTCTCGGCATTGGTAAAGTTAGAGCTATTGGCATTGCTCATGACATTATTTTTGTTTGTTTTTGTTTTTAAAACATGTAAAGAAACGGCATTGTCATGAGCAATGCCAATAGCTCTAACTTTACCAATGCCGAGACCATTGCATTGTAAATGCTTGTTAAGATGAGCAAGGAATACTTCTATGGGGACTCGGGACTCTCCGCTTCTGGCGGAAAAGCCTCCATTCAGACCAGATCTTCTTCTTGAGGCGGTAATAAAAATAAATACTGGCCCTTTGTCAGAAGTATATATTAATTAGTGTTTTGCTGTGCATTCCATTTAGTTTTACAGTTTACTAGAAAAACCTCATCTTTTGACTTTTTCATGATGCTCTTCTTGTACATCTTAATTCTGCTAATACACTCTTTTCAGGAAATGAGCCCTACTCCCATCTTACTTTACTTGTAGTCCAGGATGTTTCTTTACTGTGAGATATTGTATCAGAGGGGGAAGCACAGTTGCCCACTTAAAGTAAAAGCCATTAAAAAAATACCTCTCTAGTAGTCTAGCTTGAGTAGATTCATTTGCTGTGAATCATTCTCAGTTTGAGGTTTGGATTCTTGTGTGATTTTGTGTGCATATTTTAATTGTTGCGTTACTGTGAACTAGTTTAGTACACTCTATCTTTGTGAGTTCAGATAAAAACCATCCATTGACAATTACATGCATTAAATCACAAAATTTGCAAACCATTATTATTATAGTAATTTAAAAACCTAATTAAAAGTCCTTAAAAATATCATTAAAATACATTCAGAAAACTTAGACATAGCAGTGGCTTTTCCTAGCCCAATAAATATTTTCTCTATTTAAAATACACAATTTCAATTAAGTTGAGGGGAAAAAAAGAATTAACCTGTGTATAAGGATTTTAGGTCCTTTGCTCTTGCGTACCACATAGTTTGAAGGTAGTTAGAAATCGCAAACACAACCTTCATAATAGTGTCTAGTTTGCACATTCTGAGAGCAAAGTGGGATGTCTGACTCCCATTTGCAAACAAAGTGGCTTAACCTATTTTTGCCTAGGTTTCTTATAGGCGCTGCAAAAAAGAGGACTTGTTCCTCAGTGTCCTCAGCCGAGTTACATTACGGACCGGTCTTACTATCCGCCTCTGAGTTTGATAAAAAGCTTTCTTTTTTAGAATTGTTTTTTATTTCTGGATACCCATGGCAACACCATACAACATAAGTTTACATCTCATAGATACAATATTCAACTGCGCATCTCTATTGTCAGCTGTACATGTGGCAGCATTATGCCATAAACATGCAAAACTGACATAACAGAAAAGCTGCACATCCCCATTTTTCTTCCCTCTTTTGCTTTTTCTTGTATTTTTTGTCTTAACCCCTCTCTAAACCGTATGCCAACAATAACACAGTACTGTTGCAAAACAAGAAAAAAAAAAATCAAGAATAAAACTAAAGAAAAAAGAACTGGGCAGCATGTAGCTAAGCAGCGTTGGGGACAGATGCAGTGTATGCAGTTCGTTTAGAGTCATCTTCCTAACACTGAACATGTGATGTACTAGGTGACAAATAAGTTATGTTGGGCCCTCATCCCCTGTACATTCCACCTTAGAAAGCTTGATGTGTTAATGTCTCTGGCTGTAGGTTGGGGGGGATGACCCACTCCCTCCCAAAACCAGTCAGGGATTCTATCCACGGTGGGTGGCCCGTCTCCCTCCCCGCCAACAGGCTCCAGATACTCCTGCGCTAAATGGTGTTGCCTGGGCTGATAGGGGTGCCTTCGCCGCTGCTTATTTGCGTGACTTGAGTTCGTCTGTGAATGGGAATCTGGTCCTGTTGCCACCTGTCCTGGGGGTTGTAAGTTACTCAGCAATAATCTCCACGTCCCGTTCTGCATTTTCATCTGTTCGTACTGTACGAGGACGTCTCTCCTCTGCCGCCTCCATTCACTCATATCTGCTATCCATCTGGGCAATTTGGGGGGTTTAGGACGCGTCCAATGTATCCATATGCAGCGTCTCGCAAGTACCAGTCCTAAGTTTGCAAACTTATGTTGCATCCTATTACTCGTCTTTGGGGACGTCAAGACTCCTAAAAGACCATGTTTGACGCGTCCCTCAATTCGAAGGGCAGTCGCCCCTTGCAGTGTCTCTAATACCCCTGACCAATACTGTTGGAGATGAGGGCAATCCCACGTCGTCTGCGAATGTGGCTGGTCTGATGCCACAGCAGGGGCACTCTGCGGAACGAGTTGCATTAATGTGCGCTAATCTGAAAGGGGTCCTATAGGTTCAATGCAGATCATTAAATTATGTACATTTGAAGCGGGTGTTACTGGCCACCTCCTGTACCTGCGCAAACGCTCTCTTCCATCCGCTATCTGTGAGGGGGGGGTCAGTAGATCTGCCGACCATCTGTCTTGAATGCGTGAGACATCAGCGTTCCGGTCGGCCTTTAGTGCTCGGTATAGGAGAGAGATCAGTCCCCTGTGGGTACCTGGGTCTAGAATCGCTCTGTGTGTGGGACTCTGTTGGTTTCCAGATCTTGCGTGTAGTGCGGGAGAGTTTTGCATAATGCAAAAATGCCCTCCTGGGATCCCGAAGCACTCCTGCGCTTCAGCAATTGTGAGGAAAGACACATTACAGTATAGGACACCTGCAGTGAAGCAGCTCATCTCGTCAAATCCGGGACTGTTTGTATATGGCAAAAATTGTACAGCCATTGCAGCAGTAGCTCTTGTGCATTGGGCGCCTTATGCAGCACCAATGAGACTGCCCTTTCCCATGCTCCCGCGACATGTCGTACCAGAAATTGGTATTCCGAGGGTGTTTGAGATCCCATCATGAGGCATCTCTGTAGGATATTTTACTGTCCCCAATCTGCCATAAGATCTTTTTCTACGTTTTGGGCCCTCCACGCACCCGGGTGCTGCATATTTGAAGAAGGCGGCGATGTAGTAAAGCCGAAGATCTGGTAGGCCCAGACCCCCCTGTTCAGTGTCCAATTTTAGAATCTCCAGTTTAACCCTACTGCGTTTTCTAGCCCAAACCAGTGATATCAGGAGGCTTAAGGGTCTCCAAAGCAGATCTAGGGATGATGCAAAAAGAATTCTGCAAGGTGTACAAGCAGCGTGGTAAGAGCACCATATTAGCCAAATCTGCTTGTCCCATGATGGATAGAGGGATGCGAGTCCAGAAGTCGATAGAGGATCGTAAACCTGTGACCACTGCCTCCCTGTTCAGATCATATTGCTCCTCTGCTGTATGTGCTACCTGGATCTCCAGATAGCGAAAGTGGGTACATTTCCACTGGAACTCCGTTGAGGGGAGGTCGGCTGAGTCTGTGTTTGTGAGCATTGCAAGTGGAAACACAGTTGATTTTAGTTTATTGACGCTCAGTCCAGACACTTTGCCAAAACACGAGAGGATTTCCAGGAGAGCAGGCATTGCCGCCTCCTGGACGATTTAAATATGGCAAGGCCTCCTTCATATGGGGTAAAAGACCCCTCTTGGCCTCTAATAGGGTTTCTAGGAGTCGAGGCAATAATATGTCTGTATATGTTTGAAAATATTCTACGGGGATACCATCAGGGCCCAGAGATTTGGCACTGGCCATAGCAGCCAATGCTTCCTGCAGGTCTTCCAATGTGACCTCCACGCTGAGTCCCTTGCTTTGGTTATCAGTGAGGCTGGGGAGTATGAGATCATTCAAAAAGTGGGCTCGGGTGTCCGGGGTCACCCCCGTCTCCTCTATACACACAATGGATAAATGGGCATGTAAGAGGGTATCAATACCGTTTTGTGTAGAGGTATAGCTGCCATCTGGTTTTCAGAGTGTAAGTATAATCGGCCGTTGGGGAGGGGGGGGGGGGATACGCTAGCGTTTAAGTATCCATGTTAGTAATCGACTTGACTTGTTCCTCTCTCTATTGAGCAATTAGCGATATTCGCGGCAGACCATGCAATCTAATCTGTCCCAGATGTCGCCTACCCTGGACTGGGCTTGTAGTAGCGAATCTGATAACAAGCTTTCTAATGGTAAGTCCCACATACTAAACGTTTTATATAAACTTTGCTCAGCTGGAGACCATATAAAATCCATATAGGGACTGAAGCTTCTCATAGCCATGGCAGTGGTTAGAATATGCATCACTGCAGCTTGGCAGGATCCCCTGGCACCCGTGTTTCAGCAGTGATTAGGGAGGCTATTAGCCACCTATAATTTAGATAAGTATTGGCAAAGCCAATAGGTCTCGCTTTTGCGAGAGCTAGAGATATTGGCTTTGTAAAAAACAATGTCTTTCTGCCATGTGTTATGGAGTGGCGTGAATGTATGTGGTGTGGAGTAGAATTTTGAGGGCTGGATTGGAATTATTAGTTGTGGAATTGTGCAGTAGTGGAATGGTGTGGAGTGGATTTGTATAGTGGAATTATGTGGCATGGTGTGCAGTGGAATTACATGCCTGGGGGGTGGAGAGGGCGGGTGTTTGGTTATGGGCGGACCAGAGTTGTAAGAGGAACACAACGACTGAAAGAAGGGATCCTTGTGGATTGATAAATACTGTATTAAGTTGACACTAACTAAGGGGTTGCTGACTGGGAATTGGGCCGTTATTATGGTTTATGCTTTTATCCTGTCCTACAATCGGGGGTAATGGACCACTGTAATTGAAGGGATTTTCTTTAGTTGTAATTACTTGCTTCTCTTTGCTTATTTGTGTTTCCTACTTATTGCTAATGTATCCGGAGATCCATTATTATATGCAGCTTGAAAACGTAATAAAGTCTGTTAAAAAAAAGAATGGTGTGCAGTGGAATTATGTGGATAATATTTATGTGGTATTGAGTGTAGTGGAATTATGTGGAGTGGGATTGTGTGTTATGAAGTGTAAATATACGGAATGGTATTTTGTGTTGTGAAGTGGTATGTAGTTTAGTTTCATTATGTGGTGTGCTGTTGAATTTTATGGCATAATGTGGATTTTTTTATATAGATTGGATGTATGTTGTGTGCTGTGTAATTGAGTTGAATTATATGGTTTGGTGGCAAATTATGTGGTGCGGAATGGAAATGTGTGGAGTTCAGTTGTGTGGCATGGAATTGTGTGGTGTTGAGTCTGAAGGCTTTACCCTTGTGTTTTTTTAAAGCACTCTGGTTGAGCTTCTTGGGCTTGGATGCAATCTTGATAGCTGCCTGGGCTCGACCTAAACAGATAAGTTGTCATCCATCTTCAGAAACATTTCAAATGGCAAAGGCATTGGGAGTCACAGCATCGGAAAGTCGCAGTCCCTTAAACGATTTGGAACACGTAGTGTCGTGAGGTTGAACACCACATCTAACATGTACCCATGACAGAACTACTGGACACCAGCTCAACTTGGTCCTTATTTCATGAATTTAGAAGGATGAAAGGCCGAGTTCCGGACATGAACCTGTATTCGCTAGATGGCACACAAATGTCTGCAGCAGAACCAAGGACCACATTTAAATAAATCAAGCGACAGGATGGAGACACGTGGAGATTTTCGAAGAAGGTCCACCACTGACTTATACAGGCACCCTTCCCGAATTTTCCCTCGTTATGGCCAGTGACACTCCCCCTGCTGTACAGTCCTCTGCTGCTTTATAGTTAGATTTGCACTATAGAATAATCACACAGATATACATACATTCATACACACACGTATACATTAGAATCACACAAACCTACATTAGGATCAGCATCTTCTAAGCCAAATGAGTGAGACTTGCATTGCTAAAGCATCTAGCAGCTTACAGCGCGAAGGAAGAGCAGCAAGACCAGCATGGCCTGTAGTATGCCCGAGCTCACCCTAGAAGCTCAGGTACCAAACTTCCTATTGTTGAAAGAAGTTCCCGAGTGAGGCTCATGGTCATTGGAGTCGGGGGTTTTGGCGGGATACCATTGCTGCATGATCTCTGCCCAGCTCTTCCAGTCTGTGTGAGGACCTGGACTCGCTCAGGCTTTCTGGTGGTCTTAAATTTTTATAAACTGCTCTTTCCAATGTGCACCGCTTTTTACATTGTTTATGGTTAAGGAATATTTTTTATCCTAATTGGGCTATTTTGAGTTTTCCTTATTTGTAATTGGCAAGTAGGGTGATCTTGACATAAATCCCAGCCTCTTTCCCAGTTAACCTTTTAGTGATAATACTTCTTTCTCCGTTTACACCTGCCTTTGCATGGACCGCAAGTTATTTTTCTGTTCCCTGTACTGCATTGTGCCTGGAGTCCCTAATCCCAAGCACCTCTGTTGAGGTTAAAGCTTGTGCGCATTGTAGAATGTAGGCTAACTTTCTTAAACTTTTGGCCAACTTCAGTGTGGGGCAGCTTACTTACAGCACATTAAGTGCCCGCCTTCCACTTCTATTCTACCAGTGAGCGACAGGAATCTGGTTGGAACCACTGCTGTAACCCGGCACACCTCACAAGGTAGTGAAAGGTGGCTCATACACTCTGTCCTCTTAATGGCATCACTGGAAGCGACAAAGCACAGTTTTTGAGGCTGATGAAATCAGTCTAGCATGAAAATAATAAACCACTAGGAAAGAAATGGGGGCAACAGAGTGACTGGCACAGCTTTACGCCTCTGACTATGGCACTGAGTCACAGATGACCTTGCACTGGGTGTGAATGACTACATTGCTCTATCACTGGTACCATGTGCGCCAGAGTGAACTTTCGTTTAGAAGCAGAGCGTCTCAAAAGCATGAAGGTTGCCTGGAAAACCACAGCTTTTGCTACAGAGATCCCAGGTGACCCCTACATCGCTTCTGGAAATGGAAAATTGAATCCGATTAATTATGAATTTTCCGTTCGGTTAATGTGGCAACTTAAGGTGGCACTGTTTATAAATTCGTGAATGTGTTTATCTTCACTTATATGATATTTGTTGTTCAATAGTGAAAAATAGTTGATGACTTTAAAGCCATGGGGTGGTTTAAGGTCTAGGGAGGGTGCTTGCAATGCTTACTAGGGTGTTAATGAGTTGGGCTGCAACTTGCATGGGTGGCAGGAAAATGGATGTTGTTGCGACCTGCGCAGAATGTTTTAACCTGCTGAGTTTCATTTAATATTCGCAACTGCTTACTGTTTGACATAAGTAAGATTACACATGAGTAGATTGTTTTAATGAAGAGCTATGTATTTTAAAGTTTAGGAAAGTGTCTGTCTACCCTGTTAATGACTTTTTTGTCACCTTTAAAATAAATAAACAAGAGAGCTTAACTCCCGAGAGATAATGGAAAGCGCTTATACCCTTCGAGCACACAACTACACAGCAATGCATAATCTGGCTGCAGAGGGAGTCACGTGATTCTCGGCTCGAGCGTCTTCAAAGGCAGGTTCAAGGGACCCACGTAGCCCTGCCCTAATGGGAATACCCACAATGCATGGTGCAGACAGTGGCCTAGCCACAAGGAAACACTCTACATCTGGCAACAGTAACCTTTTCCTGTTCCCAAGGTCACAGTCGGTTACCTTCACCTGGAAAGTTGCGGCCCCGCAGACCTGGTGCTGCTGCACCAGTGACACCTACGCTCCGTCAGAGAAGGTCCGATACGGAGCCCAATCGAGACACACCACTGCTGCAGTATTAGTCCGTCGTTAATGTTGATGGTCACGCGATATCAGCCCGAGATTCAAGTCTAAAGATCTGTTTCTGTCTTTTTTAAACATTAGTATGTGCAATTAAGAAAATAAACGCGCGCGCCAGCAGGGGGAGGGGGCCTGCGCAATTCACTTGCGGGAGCGAGCGGCTGGCGCCTCAATAAGTGATAACATATGGCGCCAGCCGCTCGCTCCTGCAAGTGAATCGCCAGACGTGCACGCGTTGCCATTGAAGGCAATGGAACGCGTGCACGTTTTTGGCTGAAAAGCCAAAGCGGTTGCTAAAGGTCTTTTGCCTATTCAGCGCATGCGTGCTGGGTAGGCGAGACCTAAAAAGGGAGTATATGAAAAAAAGGGTTTGAGAGCAAGAAGATTGGGGGAAAACATCTGGGCCCCCATTATAAGAAGGAAACTAAATGAATATAGTATACCACTGGCATTTCCGCAGAACATTGTAAAAAGAGATGTTTAATACACCAGGTTACCTGTAATTGTCTCCTATAATATCGAATTACTCCTCCTGTAACCTGTTTATTTTTTTTGTAACATGTTTTTTTTCTTTCTTTTTCTCCTTCCTTGCCGCTGTTTTATTTTCCATATGTTTAAACCTAAGATCGTAATTTGCCTTCTTTTCAATCCTCCTGTAACTTGTATGTATTTAATTTGCTCGGGTTCAAATAAAAAATAAAATAAAAAAAGGACTGAGGATTCTCTTTTTGGAGCTGGAGGTAGAGTATGGGCTTGCCTTTTTAAAGTATAATATTTTTATAAATATTGTTGGAGGGAGGACCACCGGGGAGTCTACTCCGGGGCACCTTCCTACCGCAAAGTTATAGCCGAGCGCCGCCGAGAAGCCTCCTAGGAGAGGTCCTTCTCCTGTGATCGTACTAGGCCCAGTAACACCACTACACAGGACTCCGTATCAGTTGCTTATCTTGGTACTTTATCAATGGTAGCACATTCAATATATTTACAGGGGAATCGAGTGATCCAGAAGAGTCTCAATGTCTTTGTGGGGGTAGGGTAGTGTGACAGTCTTAGTACCAGCCTGGTACGGGGAGGCTCTGCGCCAGACCTTGCGTGCTGGTCTCAAAGCAGCTCGGACGTGGGGAGCCGCGACGGTGTCTGCAGGGCTCGGGTGGTAGTTCCGCTTGGGTCGAGCCGCAACGAGGTCAGCTGGGCTCTGATGGTAAGTTCAACAAGGTCGGGCCGCGACAGCGTCAGCAGGGCCCCAAAGGTTCGTGAAGGTCTTTTAAGCACGATGGAGCCGTGACGTCGTCAGCAGGGCTCAGTGTAGTTTCAGGATGAGTCTTTCTCCGTAGGTCCGCCGCGATCCGGTCAGCAGGGCTCTTGACTCCGGGATACAACTGCCGTCTTGTTGCCGGGTCGCCCCAGATATAGGTCTGGAGCCCTTTGATGTCCGGACCCTTGCGCCCGGGGGGGGGGGGGGGGGGCGGAGAGGCCGGGTCGGGAGCGGCCAGACGCCCAGCAGGAGAGGCGCCAGGCCTAAGAGAGCTGTGGGGCGATCGCACCTAGGTGTGGAAGGACGGTTGGGGGTCCCATCGATACTGCCCTCCGCCGGGAGTGGGGAGGTGTTCACGTGGTATCCCCCTGGCCAGGGGTTGGCGCCCTGATGTCGGGCCTCGCTGGGACCGAGGCCGGGTGGAGCGGGGTCATGTAGGTGGTTACGTAGAGTCACGTACAATCCAAAATGGAGGAGCCCCGAGGTGCATGGGACCTCGTGCGGCTTAGCGAGGGGGAACAGGACCACGCCACGAGGCCGGCTCCAACACGCGTCCCCCCCCTAGCTGAAGGCAGGGAGAGTCACCCATCTCCTTGGGGGTTCTCCTCGCCGAGGCGGAAGAATCTGGACAGGCCGTCGGCATGGGCGTGGTCGTTGCCGGGCCGGTGCTCCACGGTGAAGTCCATCCCTTGCAGCGAGATGGACCATCGCAACAACTTGGGGTTCTCGCCCCGCATTTGCATTAGCCACCGCAAGGGCCGGTGGTCAGTTTGGACTCTGAAGTGGGTGCCGAAAAAGTAGGGCCAGAGCTTCTTGAGAGCCCATACCACGGCGAAGGCTTCCCGCTCAATGGTGCTCCACCTCTGTTCTCGTGGCAGCAGCAGTCGGCGGCTGATGAAGGCCACAGGTCGGTCGAGGCCCTCGGTGTCCATCTGGGAGAGGACCGCCCCAACCCCGTACTCCGAGGCATCGGTCTGAACCACAAATTCCTTACTGTAGTCAGGGGCCTGTAGCACAGGGGCAGCACACATGGCCGCCTTGAGTGCTTCAAAAGCGGTCTGACAGCGGGGCGTCCAGTGCACCGCCTTGGGCTGTTTCTTGGAAGTGAGCTCCGTGAGGGGCTCCACAATACTGCCATAATCCTTAATAAATCGCCGGTAGTAGCCTGTGAGGCCTAAGAAGCCCCGGACAGCGGTTTGGGTTGCGGGGGGCTCCCACGCCTGGATGGTATCGACCTTTAACTGGAGGGGCGCCACCTGGCCACTCCCCACCTGGTGGCCCAGATAGGTCACAGATCCTTGACCGATCTGGCACTTGCTGGCCTTAATCGTGAGCCCGGCCCTTTGGAGAGCGGCCAGGACTTCTCCGAGGTGTCCTAGGTGCGCGGCCCAGTGGTTGCTGAAGACGGCAATGTCGTCGAGGTAGGCCGCGCTGAAAGCTTCTAGCCCGGCCAGGACCTTGCTCACCAGCCTCTGGAAGGTCGCTGGGGCGTTCTTCATACCCAAGGGCATCACCCGAAAGTGGTAGTGCACATCGGGGGTGGAAAAAGCGGATCGTTCCTGGGCGCCGGGGGTGAGCTTGATCTGCCAGTACCCAGCGGTGAGATCAAAGGTGCTTTGGTAGCGGGCGGCCCCTAAGCGATCGATCAGCTCGTCTGCCCGTGGCAGGGGGTGGGCATTGGTCTTGGTGACTGCGTTCAGGCCCCGGTAGTCTACACAAAATCTGAGTTCCGGGGGGGTGCCGGGGGCGGCGGCCTTCGGCACCAAGACCACAGGGCTGGCCCACGGGCTGTCGGATGGCTCGATGACTCAAAGAGCGAGCATCTTTGAGACCTCGGTCTGTATGCAGGTTCGGACTCGGTCGGGTACTCTGTAGGCACGGTGTCGCACAGGGGGGCTGTCCCCGGTGTCCACGTCGTGGACGCACCAGGGGGTCACCCCGGGCGTGAGAGAGAAGAGGGCAGTGAAGGGTTGCAGCAGCTTCCGGCAGTCATGGCGCTGTTCTGGGGTCAGGGTGGCGGAGAGGTGGACGCCCTCCAAGGAGCCGTCTTGGCCCGAGGACCCCAGGAGGTCTGGTAGGGGCTCTGAGTCGCTTTCGCCCCCTTCGCCGGTAGCCAGCAGCAGGCTTAGTTCAGTTCGGGCAAAGTGGGGCTTGATCCGGTTGGCGTGTAGGACCCGGAGGGGGTTCCTCGGGGACTCCATGTCGACCAGGTAGGTGACGGGGCTCTTCCTCTCAACCACCTTGAAGGGCCCGATCCACTTGTCCTGCAGGGCGCAGGGGTCCACGGGCGACATGACCCAGACTTGCTGGCCCGGCTCGAACTCGATGGTCGAGGCATTTTCGTCATACCAGCGTTTCATGTCTTCTTGGCTGGCTTCGAGGTTGGCTTCTGCCAGGGCCCGGAACTTCCGAGTCTGGTTCCGCAGGGTCAGGAGGTACTGGTAGACGTCGGGGGGGGCGGGCATCTTGGACGTTCGCCTCCCAGCCCTCCTTGACCAGGCTGAGGGGCCCTCGGACGGGGTGCCCATACAACAGTTCGAAGGGGCTGAAGCCCAGGGATTTCTGTGGTACCTCTCGATAGGCGAACAGGAGGCAGGGCAGCAGGACGTCCCATCTCCTCCTCAGGGGCTCTTCCAGGTTCTTGATCATCCCCTTCAGGGTTCTGTTGAACCGCTCGACCAGTCCGTTCCCCTTGGGGTGGTAAGGGGTGGTGAATTTGTAGGTGACCCCACATTGTTGCCAGAGGGATCTCATGTACTTCGAAATAAAGTTCGTACCCCTGTCGCTCACCACTTCTCGGGGGGAACCCCACCCTGGAGAAGATGCCCATCAGGGCCCGGCCCACCACTGGAGCTGTCACAGTGCGGAGTGGGATGGCCTCGGGGTATCGGGTGGCGTGGTCGACCAGTACCAGGATGAAGCGGTGTCCCAGGGCGGTTCGGGGGTCGAGGGGTCCCACGATGTCGATCCCTACTCGTTCGAACGGGGTGTGGACGGCTGGAAACGGTTGGAGGGGGGCCTTGACTCGACCCCCAGTCTTTCCGCTAGCCTGGCAGGTCTGGCAGGACCGGCAGTGGTGGTCCACGTCTCTCCGCATTCGGGGCCAATAGAAATGGGTCACTAGGCGGCTGTAAGTTTTGTCTCGCCCGAGGTGTCCGGCGAGGGGCACGTCATGCGCCAGGTTCAGGAGGAACTCTCTGAATCGGAGGGGAACCACCAACACCCGGCCGGCTCCCAGTTCGGCGACTTTCTGCTCGCTATACAATAAGTCATTGTCCCAATAGATCCAGTGGGTTCCCGTGGGGTCCCCCGAGGCCTGGGCGGCCGCTTGCTGTCGGGCCCCCTCGAGGGACGGGCAGGCCTTCTGCTCTTGCTGGAATTGTTCGCGGGTGGGGCCCCCGTCGTGGCGCCACTGGGCCAGCTCGGGGATCTCGCTGAGGGAGGCGGTCTCGTCGGGGGAAAGTTCGGAGGGCCCGGCCTCATCGTCTGGTTCCTCCGTGCCGGAGGAGGGTGGCAGTTCTTGACCCGTAGGCTCGTCGGGGGCCGCGGCAGCGGCTGGTTGGGCGGTCATGGACCGGGTCGTGGCGCAGGCCCACTCGGGCAGCCCTAGCATCCCCAGATGCTCTCGGCGCTCCACCTGGGCCCAGGGGGAGCTCTCTAGGTCGTTCCCCAGGAGGCAGTCCACTGGGGCGTCGTCGCGGACAGTTACTTTTAGAGTGCCTGACACTCCTCCCCACTCGAAGGGGATCCTGGCCATCCGGCACATGCTTTCGGTGTTGTCCGCGGTCCGGACAGGGCATAGGACATGCGGCAGGATTTGTTCGGGGGTCACCAGGTGGCAGCGGACAGCGGTCACACTGGCCCCAGTGTCCCGGAGGGCTTCGGCCCATTGTCCATTGATGGTGACCCACTGCTGGTACTTCTGGGTGTTGCTTGGGATGGCAGCCCGGGGCACCATTTCTCGGGAGCCCAGGCATACGAGTGACATGGCAGCTGGTTCCCACTCGGGGGACCCGTCCTCGCGGTTTTCCTCCTCTTCCTCTCCTTCCCCCAGGGCTGCGGCGGCTATTTGTCGGGGAGGGGGCCCAGCGGTCCCGTTCCGTCGGTTCACGGGGCAGGCCGGGTCGCTCGCATAGTGGCTTGTCTGTTGGCAGCCGAAGCAGGTCACTGTTGGTCGGGGTCCAGGCCTGTCGATGGGGGGTCCCTCTTCGGACCAGGGTCGGGGACGTGTGGTTGGCGGCTTGGCCTCGTGGCGGGCTTCTGGACGGCCCGGCCGGGAATTCTCGACTGCGGTGGGACCCCCCTCCTCCACCCCGCTGGCGAGGAGGTCCTGTGGTACTCCGTTGGTAGTCCCCCACGGGGTTCCGGGGGACCCGGGTGTTGACCCATCGGTCGGCTTCGGCGGCGAGCTTCCGGGGCTCGGTCAGCTTACTGTCCAGGAGGTGTTGCCTGAGTTCCACAAAGCAGTTGTTGGCAAGGTGCTCCCAGACAATGAGGTCGAACAGTTCATTGTACGAGGTGACCTTGCTCCCTTTTATCCACCCTTCAAAGGCCTGGCTGAAGAAGTCCACGTATTCGACCCATGTGGTACCGGGGAGCTTCTTGCAGTCCCGGAAGCGCTGCCGGTACATCTCGGCTGATAGTCCGTAGCGTGTGGGTAGGGCTTCTTTCATGTGGTCGTATGATGTCATCACCGCGTCGGGGAGTTGCAGCAGGGTATCCCGGCCCTCGCTGAGGAACCTCCCCCATAGGCCGGCACCCCAATCCTTCCGGGGTACCCGATGGGAGGTCATGGCTACCTCGTAGGCTCGGAACCACTGCTGGATGTCGTCGTTTTTGTAGTATTCCTTGACGACATCCTTGGGGATATGAACCTTTGGTTCGGTCAGTGGCAGAGCGTCCCGTGCCCCGGGGGTGCTGGTCTCCCCCGTTTTGGATTTCAGTTTGAGTTCCTTGAGGCACCTCTCGTGCTCGAGGGTTAGCTGTTTCTCTTCTAGTTCTCGATGCCGTTTCTTTTCTTTGATTTCCTCCTGCAGCCGTAGTTGCTCCAAGGCTAGTTTCTTCTCCGCCAGCAGGAGTTCACCGTCCAGCCAGAGTCGTGCAAGGTCCATTTCGTGTGTCCGGACCCTCTCCCGTTCTTGCATTTCTTCGTGGGATAGGCCGGCTTCCGGGATGCTTCGCCCCCCCATCTGTCGGGGTCATGGTCGGTGGCAGGTTTCCGTCCCGGGCCGAGGTCCCTTCGGCTCGGGGTGGAGTGGTCTCGGATTCTGCCCAGGCTTTCAGGACTTTCTGCATTTCTTCCTTGGTGCCCAATCCTGTGGTTGGGATCTCTTTGTCCTTGCAGAATTGTTTCAGTTCTTTGTGGGTGTATTCTTCCAGCCTTTCCGGCTGGAAGGTTGCGGCCACGGTTGCTTCTTGGCCGTTCATGGTTCCCTTCTTTCCGTCTGGTTAGGTAGTGGGTGCGTTACTTGCCTGTACGATTGCGTCTGGCTCGGACCCCGTCGCTGGCCACCAAATGTTGGAGGGAGGACCACCGGGGAGTCGGGGGGACTACTCCGGGGCACCTTCCTACCGCAAAGTTATAGCCGAGCGCCGCCGAGAAGCCTCCTAGGAGAGGTCCTTCTCCTGTGATCGTACTAGGCCCAGTAACACCACTACACAGGACTCCATATCAGTTGCTTATCTTGGTACTTTATCAATGGTAGCACATTCAATATATTTACAGGGGGATCGAGTGATCCAGAAGAGTCTCAATGTCTTTGTGGGGGAAGGGTAGCGGGATAGTCTTAGTACCAGCCTGGTACGGGGAGGCTCTGCGCCAGACCTTGCGTGCTGGTCTCAAAGCAGCTCGGACGTGGGGAGCCGTGACGGTGTCTGCAGGGCTCTGGTGGTAGTTCCGCTTGGGTTGAGCCGCGACACAGTCAGCAGGGCTCCGGTGGTAGGTCCGCTTCGGTCGAGCCGCGACAAGGTCAGCTGGGCTCTGATGGTAAGTTCAACAAGGTCGGACCGCGTCAGCAGGGCCCCAAAGGTTCGTGAAGGTCTTTTAAGCACGATGGAGCCGCGACGTCGTCAGCAGGGCTCAGAGTGTAGTTTCAGGATGAGTCTTTCTCCGTAGGGTCAGCCGCGATCCGATCAGCAGGGCTCTTGACTCCGGGATACAACTGCCGTCTTGTTGCCGGGTCGCCCCAGATATAGGTCTGGAGCCCTTTGATGTCCGGACCCTTGCGCCCGGGGGGGGGGGGCGGAGAGGTCGGGTCGGGATCGGCCAGACGCCCAGCAGGAGAGGCGCCAGGCCCAAGAGAGCTGTGGGGCGATCGCACCTAGGTGTGGAAGGACGGTTGGGGGTCCCATCGATACTGCCCTCCGCCGGGAGTGGGGAGGTGTTCACGTGGTATCCCCCTGGCCAGGGGTTGGGGCCCTGATGTCGGGCCTCGCTGGGACCGAGGCCGGGTGGAGCGGGGTCACGTAGGTGGTTACGTAGAGTCACGTACAATCCAAAATGGAGGAGCCCCGAGGTGCATGGGACCTCGTGCGGCTTAGCGAGGGGGAACAGGACCACGCCACGAGGCCGGCTCCAACAAACATCTTCAACTGTGTAGCTTTGTAATAGTTTGACAGGGGAATTAACTCACTTATATATTATCTGGCATTTCGTCAGAGTGCTGGTAGTTGGCACGTTGCTCTGATCTATAATGGATTGAGTTCTCCTATTGCCCCCAAGGATTGAAAATGGGGCATTGAAAATGTGCCATATAAGCAATACGATATCTGCTTAGACACAAATTATAATGAAACAAAATAAATATTGTGAAGTACAAACTTCATTCTAGCTTTATTTTGAGCATGTTGCTGGAGGAAAGAAAAGACGACATGGCTTCTGTTGGCAATATAGTACAACATTTATATAAAGTATGCAGAAGGTCAGTCAGCCCGTGAAACTGGAATCTGAGCTTCAATTTGCAATGTGGAGGACAGTTTCTTTTTTACATGTGCAATCGTAAATATGTCATACATTTTCATATTTAATCGGCATTTGTTTGAACACAACATTATACCAAAAGGTAATACTTTCTGCAAAACCAACTAATCAAACCTTTATGGAATGCGACTTGTGCATGTGTTTGTTACATCTCTGCATCACCGCTGTACTTCCGGTGTCTTTGACTTGTCTCTTTGAAGGTTAGCAATGCTCTATTCTCTACAGGTCTACTGCTCTACAAGGCCTAATCTACCACCAATCTTTTGCCTCTGCGCTACTTTATCTGCATATTTTCTCAGAGGTGTGTTCTTGCAATGCAGGTCTGTAACTTTCCATTTCTGCTTGGTCTAATTCTGTTCCTCTACTGTACCAAAGCTTGTGTCTGTTTCCATTCCTCCAGGTCTTGTCTGAATTCATACTTTCTATTCTACTAGCTTAGGCCTGTAATTCTCTTTTAACACGCACATCTGTACACATGTTCCTGCTGACGCTTGCTTTGGCAAGAGTCGTCCCTCTTAATTGTTTACATTTTTTGTAACATTCCCCCCTGTAGTTGGTTTTTAAACTATTTCCTCACCTTCCCTTTTGCATGGAGTTATCAATGTGTATACATTCTCCTCAACATCCTGCATTTTATTGCTCAACCTATTAGTGAACATCCCTCCCAACCTCTGACAAACTCGTTTACAGCCTCCTATCACTTATCTGGGGGACACAGAACATTAAGAGCAATATCCGCAAAGCAGGCAACACAGACTTAAATAGTCCTGAGATCCAGGATGGTACCCAAGTGAACCACCCTGATAACCATTTGTTGGGGCACCTCTCTCATCCACCGTCTTCTTTTGCAAGCTACGCAGTGTTTGTATGGTCTGTTAGTGTTATGTTTTCTGCATCATTAGCTGGAATATACGTGCAACAGACAGTTTGAATCTTGTCACATAACTCCTTCTTCCATAGCTGTCATTAAGTCTAACACATATCTATGCTGCATATCCATTACTCTCATGTCTCGAATCTCTTCTTTGATGACGTTGAAGCCATCCCAGCGGGTAATCTGGAGCCAACATGCAGTTGCTTTAGCTTGGACAAGCGGAAGGATGCTGTTGAAGGAGATTTGTACATTGTTGAACAGCCTGTGCTCTTGTAGGATGTCTTCCCAAGCTGTAGTACTGTGACACTCTGCAGCTCTCTTCCTTAGATGATAGTGCTGCAAGGTCGTTGGATGGCTCATGGGATGGTCATGCAGTAAGGAGATGTCCGCTCCTGGAATTGCCAGGGAGGGAGTGTGCACACTCCCCAAATAGCAGAGCCTTGCCATCTGAAGGAAATCTCGTATACAGCCACTCACCACAGTTCCAGTAAAAATCCATTCGGCTGGAGGTGCCTCATTTCATGTCAGCGATATATTTTGTGTCTTTGCAATTGATGATCTTTCCCACTGGGATCATTCCATTTCCCCTGAAGTACAAAGAGAAAATAATGGGGTTTCTACCTGCTCGAAGAGTTGTAGGCGTTTCTACACAAGTTAGTCTAGAGAGGTTCTTATCCCACACTGCCCGAGACTTCTGTTTTATACTATTTTCTGCCTGCTTCCCCTCCCATAAAGGTAGTGCCAATGACGATGAATGTATACTGATCCATTCATTTAATAAGCTTTATCCGGTTGTCAGACCATAAAAGTACAAAGTGCATATATACAGCTCAATAAAAAAAAATATTTGAAAAAGCCTTCATATAAGACATGAATACACAACAAATTGTCTTTAAAAACAAAATCCTTCACTTAAGTCTAAAAATGAACTTTGATTGCTCCTAAAAAAAACTACTAGCTAATCAATTTGGGATGCCCAATACATAAGTGCATTTAATTATTTAAACTGTATTGCTAGGAATGATATACATAGACTGTTTCAGTAGTACTTCCGCTAGCAGAAGGCACATAAAAATCAAGACTTGAATAATTGCTCAGTGGCTGAACTCCATCATAGTTGGGCACGAGTTCAGCCACCGACAAGCCTGCAGGGTTATATCATGTTATAGGCCTGTTAAGGTGTTGACATGATTAAACTCTGGATCTTCCTTCTGATTTCCCCACATGTGGCCCAGGAACTTCGCAATTGTACACACAAATAATCGACTAGTATCTGATTTTAGTATCCGCAAAGCTGCCCCGAGTCACAGATTCCAAGCTGTTTACAGACCGGGATCAGCAATTCCATCCTGGGTCTAAAGTATGCAGGGCAGGGCAGGCCAAAAAGACATGGCCAGCAGATTCAGTCAAGGCAGAGCAACAAGGGCAGCCTTTGTTCTGGGCAACGTTACATGACTAGGAATTTACGAATGAATTTATAGGCAGAGAGCCGTGCCTGAATTGTAAATAAAGTTTCATGTTAGCCGGCACCAGGATAAGGTCGAGGTATCCTTCCAGGGTACAGGTTAGTTTAAAATCTGTTCATTCCTTGGTTAGTCTACCCCACCTGCTATCCCTGATTTCGTTCTGCGATACCCAGTCCCAATACATTACTTCAATATTTTTCTTGGTTAGTGGTTCTGGGCATGTAACAAAACGAGACCTACCCCGGGAAAGAAATTAATATTTTATATTTATTTTTGCTCTAGGTACCCAATACTTGTAGTGCCTATCTCACTCACACCCTCTGGTGTTTCTGCCACATAAGTGGAAAATCTACTATTATACACAGACCGTGTCTGTTATTACAGGCTGTGAGAAGGGAAGCTCCTAAGTGTCAATGTGTTTCCCTTCACTATTGTGCTGTAAAATACTGTTAATGGTAAAGCCAAAAGTACAAAATCAAAAAAGGTGTGATAGGCCGGCAGTGCCTCACGGAAGCAGCCCCAACGAGGTTTGTGTAGACAGGTACTCGCCTACTACCTCCTGTTATCATCATCGGCTACTGCCGCCCAAACAGAAAACAGGAAAGAAAGGAAACAATAAGGAGTGCTGGAACCCTCATACTAATCCTAATATCTAGTGTCTAAAAAACAATTTATATGGTGACATGTGTCTAATAATATAGAGAAAAAGAGGAAATGTCGACCCAACAGCGGGGGGACTGAGTCTGATCAGGACCCAAGTCACTCCAATTAAAACCGAGCAGCACTACACTAGCTGTGTGAAACTTTATTCTATGCTGTGTAGCTGCTCATTAAAACCAACATGTTTCGTTGCCCAATTAAATTTAGCGGCAACTTCTTCAGGGCTAAGGTCGACTGGTCTCTCTGCGTCGCTAGTACAGACCAGCGATTACTTTATCAGCACCTGGGGGAAACACAATTAAAAACACACTCAGTATACCCCCCCCCCCCCTTAAGCAAAATGCTTTGAGGTCCGGCCCTCCTCCAAAATTTTATGACAAGGATTGGGGTAGGGGGAGGGACATGCCTGTGTGCAGGGAGGGGGGCTTATGAGATGACTTCAGGAATACTTTTTCTATAGCTTATGAATCACACTAAATATGAGACTTATAAACAGCAAGTGCATCAAACAAAAACAGATAATATCCCAAACAAACCGCTCCCCATAATTGGTGTGATGTGAGCCCCTCACACTCTTTGACCCCAATGCAACTACACCTGCTGCACCAATGATAACTGTAGTCCTGAGTAGCAGGCTATGTCCTCTGTATCTTTTACCCCTTCCCCACCATGATGGATCATCATCTCTGTTCTAATGCTTGAAAGGAAAATATGCTCTGATGTCCCTTTTTAGGTTTCTCCTAGCATCGCAGCGCATGTGCTGCTCGCTCTGTGAGATCTATTGTCGTCTGGTTGCTTTTTGAAGTGGAGTCGAAGCTCCAACCATGCTTTTTATTGGCGCGTGTCACACACTCACGCTTTTGATTGGGAGTGAGGCTTGTTTGTACCATCCCTGTCTCCTTTAGGCCTCGCCCACCCAGACTCTGGTCTTGTGTGTCTTTGTATATGTGCATATAGCTTGCACTGTTGCTCTCTGTGCAATACATTTTGCTCTGACACCTCTGGGTAATTAATGTTAGCACTGTAAAAAAAAAAAAAGCATAAATATATAAACAGACGGTTATTTTAGACTTATGTCTACAGTAAATGTTGAATTGCCACTCACAATTATGCTCCGGGCACACTTGGGAAACACTGGGCAGTGTGGTAAAAGAAAAAGTGCTACTATTCTTCCCCCTTCACCCTTTAGTAATAATTACAGGATTTTGCCAGCCCTCCGTCTTACTCTTTTGTATTTCATCGTATATTTAAAAAAAAAAAAGTATTTTCCCCTGGTCTGGTGTAATCCTGAAGGGCCATCTCCATTCTAAGAGGGCCGCCACAAACGTCCTGCACGGAAGTGTCTCTTGTGAGTAGGATGCGTCCTCTACCACGCTCATACAAATTATAGCAACTGGAAGGTTTGTCGTTTGCTTGTGTGGCGACATGGCTGCTCGCTGTCTTGTGATTCTTGGGGCCACAGGGACTGGCAAGTCCAAATTGGCCCTTCAGCTGGGGAGGGCCTTGGGTGGCGAAGTTCTCAGTGCCCACTCCATGCAGGTGAGACTTCGTGGACACCTCGACTGAAGGGGGGATGAGTAGTTGGGAGTAGAAGACAGGTGTCCAGGAGGGTGACCCAGGGTAGTCTTGGGGCACACCGCTGCGGGTAGAATGCAGCATGGAGGTGGCAGTTATTTGGAGGAAGAGATGGGTAGGTTGTGCAAAAAGCGGGGCCATGAAATGTAAGGGATTGGTTGGGGCTATTTGACTTGCGTAGAGCTTGATGGGCTACAACGGGCAGCTGTCAAGCTAGAAGTCCACGGGATAAAGGGATGTTTGTTTTAGTGTCACTTACATTTGACATTGACAAAATGCATGCGATCATAGATGACTGCAGCCACGCACTCATCGGATTGATCTTTTTTCATCAACGAGGAGTCTAAAAACAACTTATTGAGGTTATTTCCTTGCGTCGTCAAGACTGATAAAGTAAAACACATCCACGTCAATTGATGGTGAACGAAGTAAATGAGACCATACATGCTTATTGTATTGTACGTCATCACATTCCGATGTGTGTGGAATGCTATGACTGGGATGAAATGCCTGGGGCAGAGGATGGCTTAGAAGAAGGTTGTGTCCATGTTTCATTCGACTGGAGTTTCTTCATGGAAATCCATCTTTTTGCTTCTGCATTTTTAGTATTTCAAAAGCAGAAAGATTGTGGCTTTAAAACAATAATGAGGCGCGGGTTATATTTCCCATTGACTTGTAAAATGAGGTCGATTTTAGGCGGAAGACCCCCGCGCCCCCCCCCCCCCCCACCCCCAATAAATCAGTTCTTTTGACATGTATGGAAGACAGTAAGTAACTCACATAGTCCATGTTGAAGGTTTTCATTATGGTCCAGCACCTTGTATGCCTACCTAGGCCATCCAAGCTTTCAACTTGCTTATTCGGATTTAACCTCCGTATACTCCTCAGCTTTACCACTCATATTGGTACTATGACCAGAAAACCTTGCTTATGTCACAACTTTGTTTCCCTCTAGTGCTAATTGTGAATGCTAAACTTGACTAAGAACAAGCATTGGCAAAACCAATAAGTCTTACCTATGGAAGAGCTTTTGGCTTTGCCACTTAGCCATGTCGTACACAACCATGGTTAAAAGTTTATGGCATAGAGGAGAGTGCTGTAGAGTGTGGAGTTTTGTAGAGTATAGTGTTGCATTGCCGTAGAATGTAGTTGCGTAGATTAGAGTGGTGCAGAGCAGACAAGAGTCTAGTTGTGTAGAGTACAGTGGCATACAGTGCAGTGGCATAGAATGGTGCAGAGTAGAGTGGTATAGAGTAGAGTTCAGTGGCATACAGAGGTGCAGAGTAGATTAGATTGGAGTAGAGTGGAGTGGTGCAGGATAGAGTGCAGTGGATTGGTAAAGAGTGCAGTGGTGAAGAGTACATTGGCATAAAGTAGAGTGGTGCACAGTAGAGTAGGAGAGAGAGGCGTAGAATGGAGTGGTGCAGTAGAGTGCAGTGACGTGGAGTGCCACAAAGTGGAGTATGCATGGTGTGGTAGCGCACTGCCATTATAAACCACACGTTTCGATTGAAATTCCCGTTTTGTTTTGCACAGTCATACAGTTTTATTGATCAAAATATACAGCACATTGACGATAATGTTTGGTAATGTAATCTCCTAGTGTAGTGATTTTTGATCTTAATAAATGTTTCAGCCACACTTCATAATTACAACAAATGTGCTTCATTTGTGCTTTCTTGATTCTGATACATTATGAAATATCTGCACAGTTCATTCACAGACATTTACATTTTTTGTTTTGCTTTGGAAAAAAAGGTTTTCTTTTACAGCAAGGTTGTCACATACATCATCTCACTTCGAAGTCAGAGAAAGAAAAGTAAACACCAAGCTCCCTTGGAAGAGACAGCCTGACTTTTGACATCTGTCTTTCAATGCACAGCAAATGTGAGAACCTAAGTACAAGACTTAATGACCTGTTTACACAAAGCTAGCACATGGAAGAATACAGTAAATAGGCAATGCTTCATGGGTGGGATAAATTCACCCTGGACAACCCAAAACAACGCCAGCAAATCAAAAGCATGCAAATGTGAGTTACAAACCAACCACAAAGCCAATAGTAAGCAATTTGTATGATGTATTCCCAGGGAAGGAAGCTTCCTGGATGTCCCCAAGACGCCTTTAGCAAACAAGACTGTCTTAGGCTTCAACCTGAAAGTGACTACCAATTTTGCAACTCTGCAATGGTCCAATTGAGCCAATCCACATATGCTTCTCATTCTAGGCAGCATAAAATTCACAGTCCTTGATGTTTCTAATTTCGGTCTCAGTGGCAACAGAAATGTCAGAAATATTTTTATTTGTATAGACTGTTGCATCCTAGCTTTGCCTCTTCTGCAGGTGCTGATGTTTATCTAGCTTTTAATGAAGCAGGCCAGGTGGCTAAAATTAGAAAAAAAAAACATGCTCCGCTGAAACGGACGGGTGCATTTCGTATCACACGTGGGATACATCTTTCTAAGCCCATACTCATTGTTTTAATTTTAGATATAACTTACTCTTGCGAGTGTCTAGATGCTAAGAAGTACGGTCTGAAAAGGGAATGCAGCGAAATTCAGACTGAACAACCATTTTTTAGGTCGAGCCTGGGCAGCACATGTGGTGCTCTGCGAGGCATGCTGTATTCAGGTAGGGAATTGAAGCTCCACCCATATTTTTCTTTAGCTTGTGTCAATGTCCACTGTAAACTGTGGCTGTGCCTTAGTCAAAAGGCTTAGTAGTCCCTCCTTAGTACCGCCTCGTCTCATTTTGTAACCTCCAATGGCGACACCCCCTGTTACGTGTGTTGTTACTTGGTAGGGTTTAACCTCTGCCTTCAAGCACTATTTTCTCAAATAATTTTGTCCTGCCTGAAACAGGACAGTATCCCTCCTAAAGCTTTTTAAAATTTTATTAGCATGCATTTGCAATGCAATAGGTCTTGCATTTGTGAGAGTTTAAGCTAATGGCATTGTAAGTGACAATGCCTTTTTATTTATCTGGTTTAAAAACAACACAAATAAAAGGCATTGTCATTTACAATGCCAATAGCTCAAACTCTTGTAAAGGCGAGACCTATTGCATTGCAAATGCTTTTTTTTAAAAAAGGTAGACAGTCATAACTTTGATGCAGTGCGCCCCTCAAATCCTTGGTCCCCAGTCCTGCTGCATCTGCTTCCTTAATGATAACCTGCAGTGGCCACTTACACACCTGGCAGCAGTACATGCTTCATTAATGAATGTCCCTTTAAAAAAAAGAAAAAAAACACTTATTGTCCCCTTCTTTGGGGTATCTTTCTGAAGACGCTGTCTCTGGCCATTTGTAAACATAAAAATGAGTCCCCATACAGTGTTCCTTATTCTGGGCCTTCTCTTTGACAATATCTATGAATCTCGCTCCTTTCCTCTATCTCCTGGACCATTACTGTGAGGCCCAAGGGGTCGAGAGGATTAGGGCTCTGCATCTGAATGTAACCCTGCTCGCCTTCTACCTGCCACCCTATGGACTCAGATTTCACAAAAAACTGCCCCTGATTGGTTAATACTGATTTTGAGGTGCCTCGGCCTGAAAGCAAAGGGTGTGGTGGTGCAGAAAGTAAAAAAAAGAAACCAGCCTTCTTACCAGCCATTAATTGATTGAGTCACTTAAAGCTAGGGCCACTGGAACTATGTGGCAGGAGAAGGCCAAATTATGCAGCAGTGTTGACTAAATTCTGCAGTAAGCAAAGGAGAATTATGCTGCATATTTTGTGATGGCAATACTGCATTATTTTGCTCCTCATAAGTACCACATTAACACCCACATATTGCAATAAGCAACAGAAAGGTGACCAGTCAACCCTTAGATAGGACCTTCCACTGCGAGGTAACATGTTGCTGCATTTTTGGTAACATTTGAACCGTTTGAGCTAGAAACAAGTTTTTTTTTTTTAATCTGCAAATTATGCAGCAGATGATGGATTATGTGGCAAATGCGGGAAATCCATAACTATGCGCCAAATGCCAAAACAGCACAATTGCATAATTCCAGTGGCCCAACTAGGGTTCAATTATGTGTTGCTCAGCTTTAACACACATAGACATCTGCAGTGATGGTAGTCGCTAACTGAGGTTTCATAACCTATAAGAGTGCATTTATCACCAGTTAGTTTAACTTGCATTTATTATCCAACTAAGCTTTTATTGCATTATTTTATACACACTTGCATGACTGTAAAAACACTTACGCTTTAAAAAAAATGTTTAGCAATCTCTGCAACAGTGTTAGAGTAGGGTAAGAGGAGTGAGGTGACTGCATGGTTAGTGATTGGCTTGTTTGAGTGAGATTGCAGATTTAGCAGTGAGGGGGACAAGTGAGTGAAGTGTCACATGAGTGCAGGGTGAGTAGTGTGCTCGTGTGACCTCCGGGTGAGGTACAGGGTGAACAGCACAAGGGCATTATGAGTGCAGAGTTATCGCTGTGAGTGCAGTGAGTGTGTGAAAGTAAAGGTGAAGGGTGAGAATGAGGAGTGAGTTGTCTGAATGCAGGGTGCGTTCCCAGACACTGGAAGTAAATCAGCATGTTATTGACGGCTGCGTACGGTTTTAGATTTAAGTAAAACTATTGCTATCATGGCATTAATCAGAGATCGAGGGTGGAGGAAGTAATGTGCTGATCCTGCATCAAACTTCCAGTCTTATGATTAGGGTTGCCAGCTCATTATTTTGATGTCGCTGACGGTAAAAAATTAAATAGTCACCTAAAGCCGTATTTTCAGCACTTATCTGTGTGTACTTCGAACAGCAAATATAAATAGAAAGCACTTTTAATTGTGTGATAATTAAAAGGAACAAAGACAGAAAAGTCACATTACAAGTGAATACAAACTTTTTATTTATAACATTATTTTGTGTCAAGACAAGGTGTTTCCAGGCTCTTTAAACACATGGCTGGCAATTTTTCTTTTGGCAACCCTACTTTATATTCCTTTGCATGAAATGCATTCTCACACTAGTAAATGTAAAATACAAATGTAAGGAATAGGTAGAGTGGGGGCCCAAAGGGTACGGGAACCCGAAAAAAGGAAAAAAAGAAAAATGTCCCCGGTAACCAGTTTACAAAGGCACGTAGCTAATCAAATGGTCTTTAAAGAACTGTGAAAAACCTGGGGGTGCCAGAGATAAGACTCCAGACACTGCCTAGCCCACAGCAGCACACTCACTGACCTTTGGCCCCAGGGCACTCTGATCTCACTTCAAGGGCTTTGGAGTAAATGAAGACAGCCTGGAAATGCAGTAAATAAACATCGCTGTCTTCATTTACATGTACTTGCAGAGGCATTTGCGCCCCCCCCGGGAACCCATCCACGCCCCCCTCTCCTCACCTGGAGGGTGCGCCCCACAGTTTGAAGAGCTCTGCCCTAGGGCAATAATGGTGTCCAATGGCTCTGGTGGGTCTAAAAGGGATAAGAATCTATTGCTGCATGGCAAATCGGCTGTGATTGCAAGTGGGGCACTGTCCGTGCAAGACAGATTCTTAGGTGACACATCAGTAACTTCAGGTAGTTGTTTCCTGCTGGCTGCCAGGTGAGTGTGACCCATTTGACTTTGGTGCACTATCAATAGCAGTCGGGTCAAGTAGCTCCTCACGCTCAGTCAACAAATTATCAATGCGATCCAGCACACCAGCCCCTGCCGTAGGTCTCGAACTCTGGGCTTTCTTTTTCCATTTCTTCTTGTGGGCTCCTCCAATCCCTCCCTCGGTCACTTTCATCTTCCCCATGCCACCCCAGTAGCCGTTATTGCCCCAAATTGTCTCTAGAATGTCACACAGTACCTTTTTGAAATGAAATGATGACATTCCTCTAGGGCAAGATTTCAGGGGGGTGGCCCAGCCTCTTCCGGGCGCAGACTGGCCCGGCCTTGGCCCGGATGCGGCTGGGCGTACCCGTGCATGCCCCGTACTGTGGGAGAGTTATGCCGCCTTTGTGGCCCACCCCTCACAGCAAGTGCGTTGCGCTGGGGGACACATCCCACCCCAGCGAGGAAGAACCGCACAGTGGGACAGTCAAGTTGAGGCCTCACCGGCCCAGGCAGATGTCCTGCGATGCAGGAGAGTTCCGGCGCCTTTGTGGCGTGACTGGAGCTTGGCCCCACTCCTCGCTAGTTTGTTACGCTGGGGGACACGTCCCACCCCAGCGTGGAAGAACAGTACCGTGGAGCAGGCAAGTTGGGGCCTCACCGGCCTAGGCAAACTGATCCATTTACTCTGAAATATGGCCTTTCTTGACAAATGTGTGGCCAGGGTGTGGCGGAGTAATTCTTGCAGAAAAGTGTAGGTCGGGATACCCCTAAAAATCCCTGCTGTAATATCTTCGCACCCCAAGTATTATCCTTGTACCTCATAATCCCTGTCTTGGCCATTGGATCTAACTTCACTGCTAACTTTTTAGGTCGAGGGACCGTCCGGTCTGCCGAAGGCAGAACCGGAAGTCCGGAGATCTTATGTTTCTTAGAGTGGCTATTTAGCCCGCCTCTTTTTGCCTCTCCTCCATTGGCTGGCTTCCTAAACGGAGGCAAGCCATTGGAGGAGAGAGCCGTCCCTCCAAATAGGCTCCGTCTTTTTCAGATTTGGGGGCGTGTTCCGTGCTGTTCTTTCCACTTTTTAGCCACGCCCTTTTTTAGGTGTGTTTTTCTCTCCTCCAGCCAATGGCAAGAGGAGAGAAAAAGAAACACGCCCCCGAATCCGAAAACGCCACTGCGTTTCTCCGAGGCATTTCTGCTTTGCCTCGGAGAAAGGCAGTGGTGTGCTTGTTTAGGGAATGAGCCTGTGGATGCAGACCGCAAGGAGACAGACTTACGTGGTCGGTTGTTCATGGCGGATTCCAGCCTCCTACGGAGCCTGCACTTCTTGGCTGGAGAATCATGGCTCTGAGGATGGTGCTGAGAGTCTCCCGGAGCTTCGCCTAAGGCGCTGCTGCTGCACTGGTTGCCCTTTCGGCGATACTAGGACATACATATCAACATCTTAAAACTAGGAAGAGATTCATTTTGAAGATAAAAAGACAGATAAATCAATTTTGTCTCTCTCTCCTGGACAAATCCTGAGCGCTGTGTTTCAGAGCCCGTACCTGTATTTTCATTCTTAAAGCGTGTTTGAGTTGCGAATTGGGAAGAAAGCGCCATACTTGACCAACACCAAGCGCTACCCAGAATCGTTCTCCTTTGTCTGGCGTTGAAAGACTTCTGTCTCTAGCCTCCCTTTCGCCATTTCGTATCAAACAGTCCGACTATACATGTACTAAAATCATCTTTGGTTTGGCGTATTCATGCATTATGGAGATCGTAGATATTTTTTTTTCCTGTTTGTTTATTTTTATAAATGTATGCCCACGTGTAGCCGCGAAGTTCCACAGTCCTGCTATATAATGGATTAAACAAGACGAGAGGGAGGTAAACATACCTCATTAAGGTTTTGCCAGGAGGCGGGGTCTGCTCATTAGTATACAGGAAATACCCCCTACCTACTTTCAGGCACTTCCTGAACAACAGAATATCCCGTTTTCCTCGTAAAAAGCCGACACCAACAAAGAGGTCGCCAAAAGGAACCGCAGGCTGTGGAGCTCTGAGAGCAGTGCACCGTCTTTTTCGATCATATCTACTGCATTTTGGGTGCTGTAGTCTGGTTTTGATAACTATTTGCAGCAGAAAGACAAAGGTCTGAAACGCTGTCCTGGTGGATAGTCAAAGTTTAGGGAGATAACTTAAGTGTTTGTAGAACTGTAGGTGGCGCTAGAAACTCGTGGCCACAGTCCTCCGTAAGGAAGAAGCCTCAGATGTCCAGGCCACAAGGGTCAGGCAGCTGTAGTTCCGAGACGCGTCATTCTAGGTCGCAAAGGACAGGTCCTGTCCGGTTTTAGATTTCTCGAGTGCCTTTCAGGAGGGATAAGTTGCACCTTTGCTGTGGGTACAGTGCATCAGGCCTGTTGGGGGAGGCTGGGGAATAGATCTAAAGATAGCCAGAGGCATGCTGTCCTGTCATGGGCTTTACAACAAACAAATGATGGACGGAATGCTGACAATGCAGACATTCTCCCCCAGTCAAGAGATCTGGGTTAAATCCATCGTTCTTTTGCCCACTACGCTTCCCAGTTCAGACATGGCCATATGCAAATCAGTCTTGACCCTGTGCCTCATGGGAACAGTCCAGCCCGAACTGCCAAGCCATGTCTTCCCTGGACCGGAATCAAGCATCCTAGGACCGGTTTCTGGCTATCAGCCGTCATCAGCCAGGATAGCTTGACTCCAGTGGCGTAGTGAGCACGGGTCCCACGTCTGGGAATACCCATCCCACTTAGGGCGAAAAGCGTTACAACAAAAAAAATCATGGGGGCGTGCGTATATTTGCTAGTCACACGTGCCTTTCTTTTCGAGTCTCGGAGGGAAGATAACGCTCATAGGTTGCAGCGATAACCACAGTTCTCTGGCAAGCCATACGTTTAGTCTGTATTAAAGATGTCCCAGAATCTTCCGGCAGCCTCACTTCTGCCCTTTGGTCACTCAGCAGCCCGTGCTCGGCTTCTTATGACTCGCCCTGATTGTCGCATTATTCCTTCTTTGCGGTCATATGACTGGGACAAACAAGGCCACGCGGTGTGAGTTATTATTTGGAAAGGGTGACCTGTGTACCCTCCCGGACTGGCCCTGGTCACCTTTTCCCTTTGCCTCACACAGGCCAGTGTGGAACGTCCTTGTTAAGAAGATAAGCGGGCAAAATAACTCACCCAGGCAGGGATGAGTGTCAGGGTCACATAATTGCACCCTGGTCACACTCTCACACAGCTGTATCTCAGCAGGTTCATGCATTTGCTGCAGAGTCTAATGTGTATACACAGCTTCCTTTCCTTCTAAAACAGTATAGTGAGCCTGCTGCGTTGTTCCCTGTGTATTCTACAGGGTAAAGAATCAAATCCTGGTTCGTTGGATCAGTGGGTTAATGTGTTTGCTGCAGAGGTCTGTGTGTGTGTGTGTGTGTGTGTGTGTGTGTGTCTGTCTGGCTTTTTTTTGTAGGTGGCTCTATGCGTGGGTGGCTCTGTCTGTGTGTGGGTTACTCTGTGTGTGTGTGTGTGGCTGGCTCTATTTGTGTGGCTGGCTCTGTGTGGGTGGCTCTGTGTGGGTGGCTCTGTGTGGGTGGCTCTGTGTGGGTGGCTCTGTGTGGGTGGCTCTGTGTGTGTGGCTCTGTGTGTGGGTGCAAATGCAATAGGTCTCGCATTTGAGAGAGATTAAGATATTGACATTGTAAATAACAATGCCGTTTCTTTAAATGTTTTTAAAACAAAAACATAAACCACAACCTCACAACTTCACTCTCTCTCTCACTACCTCAATCACTCTCTATCTCACTACCTCACTCTCACTCTCTTTCACTACCTCTCGCTCTATCTCACTACATCACAACATCACTCTATGCTTATATATCACTACCTCACAACATCCCTCTCCCTCACTACCTCACTCTTTCACTACCTCACTCTCTCTATCTCACTACCTCACTCTCTCTATCTCACTACCTCACTCTCTCTATCTCACTACCTCACTCTCTCTATCTCACTACCTCAGTCTCTATCTACCTCACTCTCTATTTCAATACCTCAGTCTCTATTTCAATACCTCTCTCTCTCTCACTACCTCACTCTCTCTCTGCTAATGCAATAGGTATCACATATGCAAAAGAAAAAGCTAATGCGAATAGAAATGACAATGCCATTTATTTAGGGATACAAAAATCATAAAAAAATAATGAGCAATACCAATAGCTCTACCTAGAATATTGCCGAGACCATTGCATTGTAAATGCTTGTTGCGGTTTGTTAGGATGTTCATTACATCTGCAACGCCGTCTCATATTGCACAGTGTTTACTAGAAATGTTCCCTGTTTGACCTGCAGTAATTGCATCTGTGCTAGTATTCTACAAAGGAAAAGGTGTAACAAGCACATGGTAATATTTGGAGGTACCTCTTTAGACAAGTGTAACCCATCTGAGTCAGTGGCGTGTGTAATCTAGGAGCAAACAAAGCAAGAGGTATTAGAAGTGTGTATTCCTAATTCCGTCGTATGCCAATACCATATATTATCTAATAAGCAAGCATGAATAGTATGGGATATATTTATCTTTTCAGGTACTGCTCTCTGCAAGCGCATAATTCTATTACATAATCCCATACATGAGGTGCAATACCATTTCAATGTAACCTCCAGCATAAGAAGACCGAAAAAAAGAAAATCAAAACAGCAATACAGAACTGTCTGCTAGTAGTGAACGAATGCTCCACTTGCACTTTAAAGGGAGACATTGTTACTCCTGTGTCTTGCTTTACCCCTGATGTTCCCCCTTCTATCTGTGGAAGTGTCTGAGGCAAGTCGGGGTCCATTTATATGCCAGTCATATGGATCCATTGTTTCCTACCGTCCACTTTCACTGCATTAAAAGTACCTTGGATCCTTCCATCTTTAGATGAAATTCTGCACATAAACTTGTTGGCTAACAGGCGTCTGCTGGGCTTAGGTGAAGAACATGAGAGACTTCATTAACTCAAACAAATAACTCCTTTCATCTCCTAAAACCTCAGCTGTCTCATGGGCATCCGTCTTTTTGCCTTGCTATTGTTAAATGGGTGGGCATGGGACGCCCTGTAACTATTTGCTGTGGTGTTAAATGGTGATTGCTTCCTGGCTGATTTCTGAGGACGTACAAAGCCAGTGGTGGGTATTGCAGCCATTTCTTTTGCAGAATAGCACGTGCTCCAATTTTCCATTACCAGGGCTCGACAAATCCACTCGACCGCTCGCATTTGCGAGGTAAATTTAATGAGGTCGCAGTATTTTTAGGTCCTACTCGCCCTTTCTGGCGAGTAGGAAAACATACTAACTTTTGTCCTCTGTCTTTGAAAACGTAGAAAATGTGACAAGATAACAAGATTTAAAGGCTTTTTTTATTGCTCATAAAGCACATGAGCAATAAAGATGCCTTTAAATCTTGTTATCTTGTCACATTTGCTCCGCTTTCAGAGACGGAGGTCAAGTAGGTTACTGTTAGGTAGAGGAGATTTTTCAGGGTACTAGACCTGCAGGACTAGAACCATTTTTGAGATTTTTCGAGCCCTGATTACATTGGTGGCGATAAACGGATGACAGTTTGTTTTATTCCTAGAGCGATGCAACTGTATTGCCATATTGCTTTGACAAAATGGGGCCCGTTATCGGAGCGGATTGCTTCTGCCAGGCCCCACATCGGTATCGCCTCTCTTATCAGAAAATTGGCTGCTCCAGTTTCATTATGTACACAGGGTAGGGCCCTGCCTTAATCCATTGTGAGAATGGACAAACTACTACTATAAAATACCTGTATTTGTTACATCTTTCTATCATATTGACAAAATCTAAGTATTAATTTTTAAATGGACCTGTTCGACATGGTGGTGTTGAGGTGATCACCTTTAAGGTTGGCTTTGGACTATACTGTTGACATGATGCACGTTCTGCAATGTACATAGTGATCATTTCAGATAGTTGTGGAATAAACCAATCTGTATATAACTTAGCAAGAAGATACTCTTTTCCGGGTGTGTGCTGAAAGATGTAGTTGCTCCAGAGCTTTGTGCAATGGGGCTTGTGGCATTACTGGCTTATCAATGAAACCTGTTGATGACTGAATGCAGCCTCGCTGTTCCCACAGCTGCCTTTTGTGAGGTAATGCTAGTTCTTGTGATTCACGCAAATGTAATTTTGCTGTCTTGGTATATGTGGCGGTAATTTCGTAGCATCCTGTTGCCTACTTCTCATCATACCTAATGGCACATATCGTAATCTGTTTGTCCGCTTTTTGTATCCTTTTTCTTCAAGCATGCAAAAGAGACCAATATTATCATTCCTGCATATGTTTTCAGTAGGGCCACACACCAAAATGTTGTGCACTTAATGTAAAAGGGTGCTTTTACATTTTACGTTTGCTAAATCCTTTTTCACTGTCGTGCTAAAGATACTCTAGGACTCATCATATTGACTATAATTTGGGGATGCTTTAGCTCCTTCTCTTGCTTCCTAATCTACCAGAGCAGAAATAAGGTCTTGCTAATTGGTGTTCGCCGCACACTTTATCACTGCTACTTTAGATGCAAGTGTTAAAGCTTATATTAATCGGGCTAATCTTTATGCATCACAGGGGACCCTTTACATTTAAGAAATACCCTCCTTTCCCATCTGAATGCTAGAATGTAAAGTGGTGGTAACGTGCAGAAGCTGAATAAATGGTGACCTTTAGTCCCTCAGCTCTCTTCAATGCGTCAATGATGGCCACTAATGCAGCCATATGTGCTGAAAAATAAGGCAGTGGCATCTGGATAATGATTTATAATGTATCAGATGATCCCTTCTGTTCTGCTCTTACAAGTGCTGCTCCTGCCTAATTCCAGTTTCCTGATCTATGTAAGAGGATCCATCAGTAAAGAGCAAGATGCTCCCTGGTGTCTTCTCCTACCTTACTTTCTTCATCTGGTAAATAGTTAGGACAGTCATATGTATGTTCATCGTCCGTAGCTGGGTGTGCAAAGGATGTTGCTGGATTAACTGTTTGACAGCGAACCACTTGTAAAGATGGTACTGAAAGTATTACTTGTTCTCTGAGTTGTGAGGGTGCTCCTCTTTGTAAAATTGAAAATATTGCATGCTCTACATACAGTGTTTAAGGTGATCCTATCACTTTTGCGGTGCTTTTCTGGACTGCACACGCTGATTTGGCCCGTGCTTGTTCACATGGGTAGTGACCTTTCAAGACGCTATCCAGCAGCCCACTGTAGTTGGTTTGAATCCCACGGATGTCTTTGAGTCAGTATGGCTATCATTGTCATTTCATCACAATGACCGAAGAGATGGAATGGTTTGCTTGGTCAGGTGTACCCAACACTGGAGCATTTGTGTTTGCATTTTTCAGCTTCCAAAATGCTGTCTCACTTTGATTAGTCCAGTTTATTTTATTCTCATTGCTATGGTACAGTCTAAAGTGGTGCAGTCAGGGTGACATAATTAAATACATACTTCCTTAAATAATTGCAGAGTCCTTGGAACTGCTGCATTTGTCTTGTGGTGGGCTTGGACATGTTTCTGATGCTCTCTGCTCTGTCAAGTGTCGGTCTCCTCCCATCTTTGGATATTATCTGTCCCAAATGACATTCTATCTGCACATATCGTAATCTGTATTTGTCCGCTTTTTGTATCCTTTTTCTTCAAGCATGCAAAGGAGACCAATATTCTCATTCCTGCATATGTTTTCAGTAGGGCCACACACCAAAATGTTGTCCACTTAATGTAAAAGGGTGCTTTTACATTTTACGTTTGCTAAATCCTTTTTCACTGTCGTGCTAAAGATACTCTGGGACTCACAATAGCCTTGAGGGAGCCTTCTATAGCAATACAGAGTTTGTCTGTACATAAACCCTGTTAGATACCGACTATCTGGGTACAGCGTAATGCAAAAAAATCAATTTTTCAAATCAATTACTGAAAAGTAGGTGGCATCCGTAGTAATGTTTATTAGTATGACTAAAGGGTCTGGTACCAATGGAAATTCTGTGATTTACTATATCGCGCAGGGAGCGGAAATCCTCCAAGTTACCCCCTTAGCCGTTTTAATGAGATAAATCTATGTATTACAAGGTGATGCTCTCTCATATATCACTCCCTGTTAATTGTGGGAAAGATGCATTCTTCTGATTCTTTGTATAAGGGATACTGAAGTACCTCGGGCAGTATTGCACCGAGTTTCAATGTTTTCACATGCTCAGCTCCTTTAATCAGTCTCGCATTGTGTTGTCCCTTAGGCCACAGACTCTTTGGTATCTTTGCCAAATCCTTATCTCTTATTGTACTGTCTTGTGCGTGTTTTGGCACTGTCCTATATTGCAACCGTACTCTAATGAGAATATCCTTTTGAAATAGCTCTGTCTCAATTGATGGGCTATCATTAAACATTTCCTCATCTGATGTCTCTCTCAGTTTGATCTCTGGATCCGTAAATATTACTGATGCCCATGTTGCTTGTCTCATGTCAAATGCTATCAGTAATGCCTAACGTGGCTCTATTTCAAGGGCCATTATCTCTAACACCAAGCCAGGTTCTTCTATGGGAGCCACAGGTCTCTCGAGTCTGAACAATAGTTAATTCGGTATCTGCACTATCTTCCCCAGTAGTGCTGGTGTATTCTCAATATCAACACGTATATGCCATGCAAAAAGGCCTCTTTATCCACAGGAATTGCTCTGACCTGTTGTCCCAAGTCTTCATGAGCTAGGAGTCACAGCATCCTACCCGGTCTAATACCAGGTGTGTAACATACCATCGACCCATCATCCAAAAAAGAGATGGTCATATTCAGCTTAATCATCGGGTCTCTTCTGAGAAGATTGACCGGTGCCTCTGGGAAATATAACAATGCTCCTTCAATCTATGTGTCTCCTTTTATCATGCTCACTGATTCAGTGGAGGGAGCCTTCCTGACCACCCCAGAAAATGCTTGTGTGTCAATTGACATGTGAAAAAGTGGTAGTGCTCCTTCCTTTATACAAGATTTAGTGGTATCGGTATTGATGTAAAATAAAACTAAACCACAAAAAAAAAACCTACATGGGCGACTTTCTGTGGCTACCATCAGTGGGTTTCGCTTTTGATCTGTGTGTTGTTATTATTGGACACAATATGGTTGTATGTGGACTCTCATTGTGTATAGCTGCTGGTTGATGTCCCTCCAGATATTTGGGGTTGTGCAGAAAAGGGATTGTGTGTGTTCTCCTTTAGTATTTCCGACAACCTGGGGCATATTTTGGGGCATTTGCCCCTGTTGTGCAGTCCTCTGAACCTGAACACAACGCATCTGTTGTGGCCCCATCTGCCTCTGCGGAGCAAACCATCACTGCGCTTGATCATCGTTCTTTTTCACTCTACATTCCCTTGCAAAATGACCCCTATTTCCACAATAACACTGTTGTCCTGCAGTATATTCTTTGTTTCCCTCCCTGGCCCCTGAAAAACAGTCCTAGTCTGTTTCACATGTTACTTACTGGCTCAGGGGTGTGGAATTTTTGAAAAACTGTACTTGTCCAAGGGACAAAGGGATACAATCTTTTGGCTCTGTAAAGAAATCCACTTGCCCCACGAACTCTATAAAACTAAAAGTTATAAGGACTAGCAAGGACTGATTTACTAGTCCACTATAAAAGCCTAAGTAGACTTGACCACCTGTGCCTCTTTGCCCTTACAAACTCTTATTACAAAGTATTACCTTCCACACTGTTTTCTTGCTATCAGCAGTAAAACATTTGCCTTTCCACTAACTTGCCATAGGGCCCATACCAATTTCACATCTTCATCATAGGATTCATCACCCGTCGGTTCTCTTTGCTCACAACAAGGGCTTCACACACCTACTGTTGAAGGACACCACTCCCTTACTACACATATATCTTCACACTAAGTACATTGGAATTAATATTCCTCTCACTACCCATCCTATTACCTTTTCTCCACTCCCTTATCACAGGCTCTGTACCCCTTGCACATTTTACTACAGGTTCTCCTCCCCTCTCACAAGAGGTTTTATTCCCACTCTAGTTTCACCATTGGCTTCATACCTTCCAAACCCCTCTCTTGTCTACTGCTGCTACCTTGCCTCCGCTCATCACAGGCTGCTCAGCCTTCTTTACCCCCCTCTGTACTCCTCTCAGGGCTCTGATTAACCCCTTCACCTTAACCAGCCCACTTTGCCACCTGCCTTCCAGCAGCCCTGCCAACTGCCCCCACAGTAACCCTAGTAGTAAAGACATGTATAGAGCAGCACAAGTCGAGGCATTTACATGTAGACACTTTTTGTGACCAGTGTCTGATGGCAACGCAGTGATGGCAAAGCAAATGTATCTGTTTCAGAAATGTGTAGTAAGGGCAATAGAAGAGTGTCGAGCAGTACAATGACTGGCCATGGAGGAAGGAGTCAAAATTGAGAACCTGCACAGTACAGTTGTGAGAGTGGATATTTCAATAGCATAATACTCGAATTAATAAAGGGAATGTCATGAGACTCACTGATGGTACTGAGACAGACTTCAAGGGACCCGGCTGGATTGAGCTGGAGAAAACAGGCACCCAAGCTGTGAATTATTGAAAAACTCACCAGGCAATATTCAAGCAAGGGGAGCTGGCCAGGTATTAGGACAGGGATGCCTGGAGAGGCCTGCAACAAGATCCATGGACTAAATTGAGGAAGAATTGAGACAGAAGGGATCTCGTACTAGGAAAAGGCACACAGGTTCTGGAGAAAACCTTAGTAAATTCAAGGGCAGAAACACTAGAGGATAATGTAGGGAAACGAGGCTGGCAAGAGGAATATAAAGGCACCCAAACCATGGGGTCCAGAAAAATAGAAAGTCAGATAATCTTAGGATAGAGGGGAGAGCAAGTACAGGGACGAAAGCACAAAGAAAGAAACCAAAGTTATTCGGCAGAATCCGCAGATTGGCTAGATGGCTCGGTGGGTTAAGATTTACTCCAGACGATCACTGTGGCCTGCACACTACGAGTTCAGATTCTGGCAATAAATTTGTTGCTTTCCCTCCATTTAAGGATATCAAATTGAGTACTATTGCGTAAACAATAATAAGCTCTATCATTTATAGTGCTAAAAACAGAAGAAAATTACTAAGCACTATAAATAAAACCAAATTATAGGGAGGGATGGACTGCAGAAGCAGAGGAATAGGTATAGGAAAACTCAGCAGTAGTACAAAATAAAGTGGAAACCTTGTTGAAAGAGGAAGATCTGTGTCAAGATCAGAGGGAGAAGTACCAGAAGTCGTAGTTCAGATAAGCACTCAGAAATCACCTCTAGTGATTAGTAGCGCTGTACAAACCAACCCTAAATAAAATAATCTTAGCCAGAAGAAGAGCAGACAAGTAGCCCGGAGGACAAAGGGAGCAATGAGAGCTTTTGCTTGTGATCGAGTGAGGAAAGGTAGTCTATAGAGGAGGCAGAGCCAGAAAAGCAAGATGTCTTTGTGAGCCAAAACTCCTGGCTCTTTACTTGTAAGGTCATGAGCAGTTCTGGAATTGGAAAAACTTTACTTTGGGAACCCTTAAATTGGATGATCAAAGTAGGTAACAAAAAGAGGATGAAGTCACATGGGGCTGAGTCCTGAAAAGCGGTCAAGGGGCAGGTGAAATGATGAGGGGCCTCTTGTGCCCCTTATTACATTCGCCTGTGTTTTTTGGCCTAGACTGCATACTCCTGGAGTTCTCCTAGAGTTCCCCAACTATTCCATGCAAATAAGTGTCAGTCTTACCTCCTGGGCCGTGAACTGACTGGTGCCCCATCTCTCTTCTCTCCGCCATATATTTCCAACAAGCCCGTTATTTTCCGTCCTCTGAGCCTACTACACTAATGAACAGATCTATTCCCCTGGACAGAGAGGGCTTTCTTGTGGAAAATGGCATCACAAATGCCTTCAATGACCGCATGTCATCTTTCTGCACAGTAAATGGAGGACTGTCCCAGCGGTTACTTGAATTGGGGACTGTACAAGAGCATCAAATACATCCAGCGAGTACTGGTTTTCAGGGTCTCTGGTGTTATTTCATGTGGAGCTGACTTCAGGGGCTGTTAAGCAGTGAGGCATCTGTGTGGGTTTTATCAAACAAGTACATCTTTTGTCCGCAACCTTTTATGTAATTGAGGGCGTCCAGGATAACCACATCCTCCTTGTTTAGCTTCCCTTCAACTTGAGCTCTCAGGGCTCTTCAGACTTACTCTTTCCGAGAATTTGCATACACTGCATTCCTGTCTGCTCTTAAGGACTTGTAACCCACAACATGCACCTTCCCTGACCCTGAACATGCAGTCCTTTACCATTGCAGGGGAATCCTCACAGCACCACTAGTGGCATATCTTGCTCACAGCTGCAGCCGAGCTTAGCTTGGTTACTGTAATTACTTATAAAAAGGCATATTTACTAAGATTTCAGATTCCAATCTGAAATAACTGGTTTGTGATTATATTGGATGCACAAGGGTTAAAGAGAATGTCTACTTTTCCATCGGACTAAGTAGACAATAAAACTTCTTGTCTGCAACAAGAATCCTCCTGTCAAGGGGCGTCGGGCGAGACAAATTCCCCACCCCTGCTGTCTTCCTTCCTGGTTCCTACACACTGGTGTTGTGACAGCCATTTGTGGTGCTGCTAGAAGTGACCCTTCTCTGCTTGATTTTTTAATTTTCTTTTGCATCAACCTAGCTGTAGCCCTCTCTACCTGCTCTGCCTTTTCTTTTTTCTGCTTGAAATAACGTATGACATGAGCTTGTATTTTTGGCCATGGTTTAGCCTCCATTCCTACTAGTCCATCTAGGCTTGCTCGATATCCGTGGTTGGGCCTTGTTTCAGTACATTATAAAATAACTTTACATTTCCTCCCAGTTACACCCTACTTCTTGTACCCATCGTTCTTTCATTCTGGTAATGAATTCTGCAATGTCTTCAGTCGGTTTTGTACTCTGCCATAAAAGCTCCAGTGTCTGGTCTGTCTGGATGTTTTCTGCCGAAAGAGCATGCCTGACATGTTGACGGATATTGTTGAAGGATGACCGTTCAAACTGTGTTTTTATTAATGTTATTTGAAGGAATCCTACTCTGGTCAAAATAGTATTTACCACGTATCCCACCAGAAAACTTAACAAACATTTAACATCGCCCAAGGCCAGAATCACCCCAGCAGAGTGTTTCTTAAAGCATCCTATCCATTTTCTGAACCCTCACACAGCGAGGGTAGTGTCCTCTTTAAATTCTTTTTATCCAGTTGTGGCCATGGAACATATGTGGGCAGTGGTCTACGCTCAAAAGTGAGGGGTAAATGAGTTATTAGACAAGGATTTACTGGTCTTGGGTCTGGTCTATTGCATCGAATCCCTTCAGTCGGTTTGTCTATAGCATACTTCTCCCAAACCACGAGGTCCTCTTGCATATAGGAATCATTTCAATCTGAGTTGCCCTGTTCCTGCTGTATATCTTCAGCAGTTGCTAAGTCGATGGGTTGAAAAGATCCTTTCAAGGCCATTGCTTCGCTCCCCTCCTTTTCAGTCCATTTTGCCAATTCATCCAAAAAGGGTTGGTAATGGAATATAAGGAGGGTAGTTACTATTATCTCTATGGGTGTCAGATCTGACCTACTCTTTTTAGGATTGACTTCTTCCACGTTTGTGAGGTGTCTTACTGCCATTAATGACCCCGGTGAGCAGTGAAAATATCGATCTACACTAATATCGAGTTTTTAATATCGTGGGCACAGAATATCGATTGTCAAGAATATCGTTGAACACAATATCGACCTTAAGGTAAGTAATGTAGTTTTTTTTTATATCTAAGTAAGTAGTATCGAAATTAGTAATATCGAAGTAAGTAATATCGTTAGCAAAAATATCTTTAATATTGATATTTATATTAGTGTTATGTATTTTCGTATGCATTTTATATGTATGTTTAAAAAAAAATTGTAATGTATTTTTATTATTTTTAAATACATGTATTAAATGTTTAGAGATTAGTAATTTTTTTAAGTAAATTTTGCGTTTTAGTACCAGAGCAGGTTGTGGGTTTATTGGGGAATAGGATGGGAAGTAATTCAATTATTATAATTAATGTTTTTATTTATTGTTATTGATTATTTTATTGATTGTTAATTTGTATTTGATTAATTAGCATTATATTTATTGTTATTGTAAATTATTTGAGAATTAATTATTAATTGGTAATACATTTTTATTATTTGATTAATTGATCATTACATGACATTATTTTTTGTATGTAGCGGGTTGTGGGTTTATAGGTGAATAGGGTGGGAAGTAATTTAATTATAAATGTTTTTATTTATTGGTATTGATAATTAATTTGTTATTAATTGGTTATTAAATTGTATTGATTTAGAATTATATTAATTATAACGAATTTATTTTTTATTTAATTTATTGTCCATTTATTATTTGGTAATTAATTTTTATGAATTGATTGACAGTTACATTTTTGTTTTTTTATGTCTAGCGGGTTGTGGGTTTATGGGGGAATAGGGTGGGAAGTAATTTATTAAATTAATTTTATTGGTATTTTTATAAATTTTTTTAGATAATTTTTAATGTTCTTTATTTTACAAAATTATTTAATTAATAAGTATGTTAATTTAACTCCTACGCTATCCTACATTTTCCACACTGTTACATTCACTGGAGTTGGCATATTCTCTACGCTATCCAACACTTTCCCTACTGTTGCACTCACTGGAGTGGGAATAGGAATTTTTACCCCTACGCTATCCAACATTTTCCCTACTGTTGCACTGTTCGGAGTTGGAATAGTAATTTTATTACCTCCGCTATCTAATATTTTTTGTATTTTAGTTAATGTAGCATATAATTAATATTTAAAAGATTAACAATATGTTCAATTATTTTAATTTGTCTTATATATATTTTTTTGTTTTGTGTATGGATGTATGTATAATTTATATATATTTTTTTATAAGTTATTGAAATATTTAGAATTATTAGTAAGTATATATATTATATGTAAAATGTATTTTTACTATATATATATATATATATATTTATATATTATAATTTTTAAACATTTTATTTTTTTTTACTTTTAATTACATGTATGATTTACTTTATTTTACATTATTAAATCAATATTTTTAACAATGATGTTTTTGACATCGATATTTTTAATATTTTTGTACTTACCATAATGTAGATAGGATATCGATATTCTTGAATTTGATATTCTTGCTGCAATATTTTTGTAGGTCGATATTCTGACCTTTGATATTTTGTCAGTGATTCAGTGACCCCTTCAGTGGACGCAGGAAGAAATGATATTGTCTCCGGTTAATGTTCTGTTCATTTGCACCCCTGTTAGGCATGTCTTCCCAATCCTCATCTTCCTCAAACCCCCCTCCATGTCTTGTAACTCATTTGGGAGGGGGATCATGATATTATCACTTGTCTATATCCCTTTCCCATTCTTCTACTCGTATCAAGTCATCAGTTGCCTCAAAGCCTCTGCAGAAGTGTCTCCCAGCCTGTGAAGCCCAAGTTCCTTAGTCCATTGTCCTCAGAGGGGAGCAGGACTTTTAGAGCATTCTGCCTGTCTAACCGTGTGCTTCAATTCATTTAGGAGTCTGTCTCTTTGGTCCTGTTAGGCCCGAGGAGTTATAGGTATGGGGTCCAAAGGTGCCTTGTTTCCCCTAATTTGTCTCTACTCTTTTTAAGTGGAACTCTAAAGGGGCCTTGGTAGTCTGCAGCTGGCAGAATGGGGTAAAGACCATAGGGCCGAGATTTCTCTGGGGACTGTGCCTCACCGGATGCTGCTGGTTTCACGTTGGTTTTTGTATCGCAGAATACTGATAGGATGGCTTCCCTTTTCTGTCTTTTCTTCCTATTATACTTGGATCAAATGTAAGACAATGTGTGTTCAGTTATGTCTTCATCAAACGTCCCTTCCTTTGGCCATGGCTGGGCGTGGCCTTTGGTACACTTGTACCATTGTTTACAATACTTTTGTATCTTCCTCTTGTCTGCAGCGAATGTTTTTATCATGTGTTCGAGAGGGGTCTCCATGGTCCCCTAAGGATGTGTGCGTTTCCTATGTTTATGTAATAGAAGTGTCACTTTTAATCCCTTGTTAATTTGCTCTCTTTCTTATGCCCCTTTTGGGCCTGTTTCATTCACTGAGATATTTGTGTTTAATAATGTTCGCTAATTTATAGTAGTAGCAAGCACGTATTGCTATTATGTAGTGGCACCTGACTTCACATACACTACTGAGAGGCCAAAGTGGTGAACCTCAAACACACTTAATGCTAGTCTGTGTAACACTACTTCCATGGTTATATCTGGAGCTGGTGCATTTATAAGGGGATCTAAGAGATTTGTGCCTGACGCAGTACATGTTAAAATATTATCGTGAATGTAAACAACTATTATTTGTGGTGCACGAGTATGTTGGCTTCCATTCATATTTCAAACTCTTTACTAGTAAATATCTGTGAGGAATGCATCAAGACGGGCCTTTAATATGATGCGTGACTATTATATGAATTCGAGAGGTATTACATGGTCACTGGTTCTCCATGGGCTCATATAAATGTAAATTTCAATTCAATCTCATCTGTTACCTGCCACGGTGAATTATCAGTCTCACTCCTAGGCAATTTTTTAAAATCATTAGGCTTGTCTTGGGGTGTTTTATTTTGATTACCAGTGTCTTTATCTGAAACATTTGCCCACTTCCAGGACACCTTATGGGCTTTTATTGCAATGCCGATGTCTCTTGGGTAATGCACTACTGCCTGCTAGATTACTCCTCGAAGGAGTGTCTCTTCCCTTCTATTTCAAAGGGGAATTCACACTTGGTAGTCTTCTGGTGTGTACCGGCAATCCCCACACTTAATTTCTCATCTCATTGCATCCTGACAAAAGGGAAAGCCCATGCATGCATTTCCATACTGTAATGGCTCAAGAATCGTGCCATTTACAATTTTAAGGTACACAGTTTGATCTCTCCTCCCCCTTTTGACAGCTGCCTAGGAACTTACTTGCTCATCTTTGAATAGGCAGACTTTAGTATAACACTGTGTCTGCACACCTTATGTTTAAACAGTATCTAATCAACCGAGGCAGACTGCATCTCTCTGGGACAGTCGAGAGAAACTCTTGGCTGGCTCTGCCAAATGTTGCTGGATGAAAGAAAAAGATGGCATGACTTCTGTTGGCGATATAATGCATAGTTTATATAAAGCGCACAGAAGGTCAGTCAGATCTGTGGAACTGTAATCTGAGCTTTAACCTACAAACTGGCGGACAGTTTCTTTTTGACATGTGCAATCGTGAATACGTCCTGCATTTACATATTAAATCAGCATTTGCTTAAGCACGTTATATCAAAAGGTAATACTTTCTGCAAATACAGCTAATCGCACGTTTATGGAATGCGACTCATAGATGTGCTTATGCTATTTAACTGCTGACCTATGTCTGTGTCCAGAAATTGAGAATTAATGGTAATCCATCTTCTCTACACTGAATCGAGTTTGTGAGATGGCAATCTGTTTTTATCGATGGATATTAGGGAATTTTCCAGAACAGTCTATATGCAGTAGGACGGGCAAATGTTTTTTGTTTCTTTGATAGCCATATTGTTTATCGGTGGCCTCCTCATCTGCTTTGTAGGAGAGATTGATATCTGTATGAATTGTATTCTACAGATTCGGAATAAATGGCTGGATTTAACAACGTTTGATGTACAGGATAGTCAATTGTGATTTTTAAATTGTGAAGCCCAGGAAATACGAGACCTGAGGATATATCAATGAATATGTCTCTCCTGCTAATTAATAATTTATGATTTCAAACGTCTATTTTTGTGGATTGTATCTATAGTAGTGAGATTTTTGTTCTTTCTTTTTCAGTGATGATGATGTAAGAGCACCGATTCCACAGAAGCAGGAAGTTCTTGTGGAGCCGGAACCTCTGTTTGGTGGTGAGTTGACTTAAAGCATACTGAAAGTTAAGTTTTTGATTAGATAAGATAGGAGGTAACATAACTGCATGTGTCAACAAATGGCAGTGAACCAGATGTGGTACAAAGTCATTTTTCAAACTTTTATTTACTTTTCAGTCTGGTTTGACAGTGCATGCATCTCTGAGGGCTTTTATCAGTAATATATGTCACATTGTTTGCATCTTGCCACAAATACATACATACTGCGCACCACAATAGTACATATGGTTTTGTCGGATGTTTCCATAAAAGAAGTTTTTTTTGATTCTTAGTAACTCTCTGAAAAAAAAAAATACCCATTTGGGTTATGCTTGGCAAGTTTTGTGTAGACCAAGCAGGGAGAGGACAAAGGAGTCAAAAACTGACTTTTTCCATTTTAACTGCTATAGGAATCGTGGTTCCCTCCAACAGAAAAGGAAGGCTGATTAGAATTACACCAAACTTTGCATGAAATTAGAACTTTGGACAAAAGTGCATTCATTTGGTTTCTTGTAAATCTGTTTGTCCTTTTTTTTATAGAAAATAGTGTTTCAACAATGTTTTGTGATGGTCTTGAAAGTGTTGAAAAATGTGAGATATTTTTACCTTTAGACCCTGAAGCTCTGGGAAATGAAATAAAAGGCATTTTCCATCACATCAAGTGTGTCTTGGTCCTTGCATCCTGAAAAATAATAAAGTAGCCATAATGAGGCAGAGGGTGCATTCCCTGGCTATGGTGATGAAAAGTTTGGTGTGGCCACTTTAATCCTTCCATGATCAAAATAATTTAAAAAAATGATTTCGCCACAAGGTTTGCAGGCACCAGGGCCTGGTACATAAACGCACACAGATTCATGAGCCCTTGTTGGTCCTCTTGCATGGTTTGTTGCAAACCCAGTACTGGGCCTCCTCTTCGTCGCTAGAAGGTCCTGGGTTGGCCACTCGGCAGTTGGCCATAGGGTCTGCTCCTGCTGTGTGCTTTGTATTTATCTTGTTAGTTATGAATTGCAGCATTTCATGCAAATTCCCGTCTATTTTAATGGTTAATTCGTGACCAGAACTGTACTTTCAGTGAATGAGGGGGGGGGGTGTGTGTGTGTGTGTGTGTGTGTGTGTGTGTGTTTCCATAGGAAATCTCAAAATTCTATTTTGAATAACTTTGGTGCCGGTTGACGAATCGTCGTGAAATTTTCAAAACAAATGGGGCGCTCCGCTCAGCTCCTACCCGGAAAGTCTCGGGGGGGGGGGGGGCGGGGTTTGGATTCGTCAAGCCGGGGCCGAGAAAAAAGGGGGGTCCCAAAACACGTTTTCCCCATGCATTTTCCCATAGGACCTTTAGTCGAAGGTACAGCCCGAACGGCTGAACAGAATTACTTGAAATTTGGCAAAGAGGTAGTCCTCCGGTCAGGGATGTGCTTTTTGCATATATGGAGTCAATCTGTTCAGTAGTTCCTGAGAAAATTGCAGTTAAAAGCACATAAATATCTATAGCCAGCGCACCCTAACGTGCGCGAGCGTAATTCTGATTGGTGGTTACATGTCAGTCAATGTGCGAATCGGTCGAAATCAGGAAGTGTCGGCCGCCATTTTGTTTGTTTTGAGTGCGAGAGTGAAAAAGGAAGGTGGCGAACGTGTAAAGGGGGCAGGATAGAGAGTTCCTGACCCCCTAGCCTTTGTCAGGGGGTCCCTGAAGGACCCCGAAGGCAGAAAAAAACATTGTAATTTTTTTTTTAAAAATCACGGGGTGCGCGCACGGTGAAAAACCATTAAAAAAATATATACTTTTTTAATACGTAGTTTATTGTAAAATAAATATATAAAAAATATATTAATAAATACATAACTTAGCATTTAAAAAACCGTACAAATTCACTGAAAAAACCATAGGTTTCACACACGTTATAGTTAGGAATTAGCATTTAAAAAACCTTGCAAATTCACTTAAAAAACCATAGGTTTCACACATGTTATAGTTAGGTGGACATTTCACTCGTAAAAAACCAATGAAATTTCCCTGTTATAGTTAGTTCAGATAACTATAACTCGCGCGACCGCCACTCTATCAAAAGGATGATGTCATCAGTGATGTCATGAGTGATGCCACTGACCATGTCATGAGTGATGTAATATGTGACGTCATGAGCAGTGGATTGCGGGCGCGCGAGTTATAGTTATCTGAACTAACTATAACGGGGGAATTCCATTGGTTTTTTTATGAGTGAAATGTCCACCTAACTATAACGTGTGAAACCTATGGTTTTTTAAAGTGAATTATATATTATCCAACAAGCGCCACTTGCCGCCGAACATCTTGCGGGCGGGTGCCGTTGCCGTGTTAGTGGCTTGTACACGCAATTGCATTTTTCACCAAATTCCCCACAAGGATTTTACAACGCACTCCACGGATTCTTTCTTCAATTCATTTTAATTCTTGATTTACAGGCAGACCGGTTTCGGCATGTTTGCCTTTTTCAATGCCTTTAGTGCAGATTACTTTCTTTTCAATGCCCCCATTTAAATATCCATTCGGACTTCCCTATTGGTTCAGGACAGTCCAGTGAGTGACGACGGACTTCAAAACTAATAGTCCATTCACCTTCGTGAGTCCGCCATGTCAGCTTGAGTTTATATTGTTATCTTAGTGATTGTGGCTGCATGTCCGTGTAGATACATTTGGGTAACGATTATCACCAAGTGTGCACAAGCATGCAAACCTCTCTTATGCATCACGCTGGCTTTCACTCACAATGTGGGCACTCACTGGACTGTCCTGAACCAATAGGGAAGTCCGAAGAAGAAAGAATCCGTGGAGTGCGTTGTAAAATCATTGTGGGGAATTTGGTGAAATATATATATATATATATATATATATATATATATATATATATATATATATATATATATATATATATATATATCTCCTACTGGCGGTCGCCAGTAGGTAGTTATAGTTAGGACCACGTTTCCATAGGAAATCCGCAACATTCTATTTTGAATAACTTTTGCACCGGTCGACGAATCCTTGCGAATTTTTCAAAATAGGTGGGGCGCTACGCTCCGCTCCTACCCTGAAAGTCTCGGGGGGATTCGTCAAGCGGGGGCTGAGATAAAAGGGGGGTCCCAAAACTCGTTTTTCCCATGCATTTTTCCATAGGACCTTTAGACACAGCTACAGCCCGAACGGCTGAACAGAATTACTTGAAATTTGGCAGAGAGGTAGTCCTCAGGTCAAGGAAGTGCCTTTTGTAGGTTTGGTGTAAATCTGTTCAGTAGATTCTGAGAAAATAGCCTTTAAATCAATATATATATCTGAGCCAGCTTACGGTGCGCTTACCGTACGCGTACGGTGGCGTGCGCGAGCGCGATTCTGATTGGCCCTTAGATCTTAGTAAACATTCGAATCGGTCGAAACCAGGAAGCGGCGGCTGCCATTTTCTCTCTCGCACTCTGAGGGGGGAGCTGATAAACAAATGCCAAAAACATATAAAGGGGCTGTTTAGACAGCGCCCATGCACATAACCATGTTAGTTGAGTCTTCAAAGATCCCCCAAGGCAAAAAACGGTAATTTTTTATTTTTCGAAAATTTCGCCGATTACGCTTACCGTACGCGTACGGTAAAAAATTATTAGAAAAAAAAAACCCACTCTCTCCACCCCGTGTGCAAACGGTGGCCGAAGGCCACCATCTGTGCATGGCATATAAGAGCACAGCATTTCCCCCAAAAATTTCAACAGATTACCTATCACAAGGAAGCGCATATTATGTCCTCCATGTGCGCACGGTGCGCGAAGCGCATCGTGCGTACATGGCCCATCTAGCGTAACGTGGGCACGCGGTGCGCGTAGCGCACCGCGTGCCCACCGTGCGTGCACGGCACTAACTGCGTAAAGTGGGCGCGCGGTGCGCAAAGCGCACCGCGTGCTCACTGTGCGCGCACGGTGCGCGAAGCGCACCATGCGCGCACGGAACGAACTGCGTTAAGTGGGCGCGCACGCCACGAATGGCGTAAAGTAACTTAGCATTTAAAAAAACCGTACAAATTCACTGAAAAAACCATAGGTTTCACACACGTTATAGTTAGCGGAAATTTTACTGATAAAAAACCAATGCAATTCCCCCGTTATAGTTAGTGCAGGAAACTATAACTCACGCGACCGCAATCTTCTGCTGATGACATATGTGTCTTTATGAAAAAAAAATATTTGTAATATATGTATAGCTAAAAATTTATGGAAGAAGACATGGGCAAATAAGTGTCTAAATACAGTATTAGCATCAGCAGAGGATTGCGGTCGCGTGAGTTATAGTTTCCTGCACTAACTATAACGGGGGAATTTCATTGGTTTTTTATCAGTAAAATTTCCGCTAACTATAACATGTGTGAAACCTATGGTTTTTTCAGTGAATATATATATATATATATATATAATATATTCCCACAAGATAATAATATCATGCGCTCTCAGTCACCAAGAAACTCCAAATCCAGTGATGTCAACAGGGGTGTTTAATTCTCACAACGCGTTTCAGCTCGTTGCAAAGCCTTGATCACATGAGAAGGGTGCAATACACAAAGAATAGATAAAGTTTTTCAGAGGTGAACAGAGAAAAGGGACGACATCGTGAGTCTCCCGTACAGTCGGAACAAACGTAGCGGACATCTTGGAATGGTAATCTGTGCATACGGTATCAGGACACAAGGTATACAAAAATGATACAGGAAACGTAAATGCATCTGAATATAAGCTGAGTGCACACTAGTATCAAGGCATATACTCAAAATTAGGCATGTAATATAAATGTCCTAAATATGGTAATATGGTAATACTAAGACAATAACAGATATAAAATATAAACTCAAAATTCGTATTGTCGGCAGTCAACGAGAAATTCTTCACAGTAATGCTGAGATGCAAAATATAACTGGTGATATGAAAACCGAATCCTTCGTGGTCACATACAAGTAAACTCTTCATATAAGTGTAGCCAGTGCCATAACTGTATAAATCAATCGCCGACTAAAGGGACGATCTAAACTGATACGCTTACCACATATTTGAAAACGGTAAAAGTGTACTTAGAAACACTTCACACATCAAAAAGCAGGTATTGGCAAGTGCGGACTAGCAGATACCCAGATATCATCATAAGAAAGTATAGTCCGCAGGAGATATCCACATAGATACATATGTTCCAAACATCATCACCTACTGTGCTTTAATATTCTTCATGTTAAGTGAAAAGACTGGGGAAAGGGTAGGTTGCCCGTGACAGTGCTCGCTGGTGATTGGGCCCCTTCCTTCCCTCCTGTGAATAAAGAAACAAAAACAAAACTCAGTATAAAGCATATAGAGTTGGCGGATATTAAAATCAATGCAACAGTTTTTGATCATAATACACCTAGTTCATGGAGGGAAAAGAGAAGATAAAAACAGCAGACATAGTGTAGGTATGTTAAAGGCAACATTGTAGCAATACGCTAATGGTGATGGCTAGTAACACAGAGACAACCCTGGAAAAGGTATAGAAGTAATACACACATGATGGCTCACTCCTTTAGATGTACTGCCATCTCCTAATCCTGGTTCATACCCCCAGGGTGTTTTGTCTGAAAATCCACGATGTATTTGGATTCCCTCTGTCTCAGTTTCAAAACTCGATCCCCACCTCTGGGGTTATTAGGGATTTGTTCTAAGATGAAAAATCGCAGGAGACCAGGATTGGAAAAATGTCTCTCGCTGAAATGACGAGCTACTGCGTATTTTTCATCTGAATGTGTAATGGCACAGTAGTGTTCCAATACACGTTTTTTCGCCATAAGGGTTGTGCTGCCAATATACCACAATTTACAAGGACACTCAATCCCATAAACTACAAAAGTAGAGCTGCAGGTAAGGAATTGAGTGATCACTTTGTATACTCCATTGCAATTGACTCTCTTGCAAAAATGGCTGTTCCTACAGGCCTTACAGTGACCGCATGGAAAAAATCCCTGCAGGCCATCTTCCTGTTTCTTAGGGTAAAGTGTGACATCATTGTGAAACAAGAGGTCCCCGAAATTCCTCCCTTTCCTGTAAGTAATACTAGGTCTATTAGGGATCATGTCTCCAATGACAGTGTCAGCTTTGAGTATATCCCAGTTTTTGTTCAAAATACCTTGTATTTTATGGGAATCTACACTGTAGGTCATGATGATCCTAATGTCAGTGTCGTCCGTGTTCTGGGTGGGAGTTTCCGTGGAAAGAATGACATCTCTATTAACTCTGTCGGCTCTGTCCTTTGCCTTCTTTAAGACCCAATTAGGGTAACCTCTCACCCTGAAACGCTCCAGCATGCAAGCGCTTTCAAGTTGGTATGCAGATTCAGTGTTACAGTTCCTTTTTGCTCTGAGCAGCTCTCCATAAGGGATACTCCATTTGAGAGTCTCAGGATGGCTGCTCAGAGCATGTAGGACACTGTTCCCCGCTGTGGACTTTCTAAATAGTGTGGTAAGCACCTTGTTGTCTTTGATTTCTAACTTAACATCCAGATATTCTGCCGAGGTGTCATTTATACTGCCAGTGAGGACAATGTTGTAGTTGTTAATGTTAAGTTGTTCGATGAATTCAGTGGCTTCCAATTTGGTACCTCTCCAGATAATAAATAAATCATAGATATATCTCAGCCATGTCTAAATGTGTTGTAGATATTTGTCAAGGGTAGAATTGGCAAAAATCTCCTCCTCCCAGCGACCCATGAAAAGGTTCGCGAAACTCGGCGCAAAACATGAACCCATCGCGGTACCCGTAGTTTGCCTATACAGGGTACCGTCAAAGAGGAAAATATTGTTGGCAAGGCAGAATTCTGTCATACTTACGATCATCTTGCTATGTTCTCTAAAGCGTAGGGGTCTATTGTTCAAAAAGTGTTCACATGCTGCAAGGCCCTGTTTGTGATCGATAATGGTGTACAAGGACTGTACATCTAGGGTAATCAAACATTTGTGGTCAAAATGCAGATTTTTCAACTTATCTAAAAAATCTTTAGTATCCCTGACATAACTGGGTAGGTTGGTGACAAAATCCCTAAGAAAATGATCAACGTATTTTGAAACATGTTCCGTGACACTTCCTCTAGATGACACAATGGGACGCCCTGGTAGTTTGATTGGATCCTTATGTACATTGGGCAACAGGTATAGAACAGGTAAAATGGGATGATCATTTTTTAAATAACAATATTCTTCCCATTCTAAAATCCCTTTATCACGCCACGTGATCAACATGTCCCAGATGGTAGTGATACTGGTGTCATATGTTGCTATGTCAATGGGTATGTAGTATCTGGTGTCCGAAAGTTGTCTGTGTGCCTCACTGATGTAGTCGTCCCGGTCCAAAATCACCACATACCACCTTTGTCGGCAGGGCGTATAATAATGCTGGTATCTTCATGCGCCCTGCCGACAAAGGTGGTAATGTGGTGATCCCACTTTACCTGTTCTATACCTGTTGCCCAAGGTACAACATTGTCCTCACTGGCTGTATAAATGACACCTCGGCAGAATATCTGGATGTTAAGCTAGAAATCAAAGACAACAAGGTGCTTACCACACTATTTAGAAAGTCCACAGCGGGGAACAGTGTCCTACATGCTCTGAGCAGCCATCCTGAGACTCTCAAATGGAGTATCCCTTATGGAGAGCTGCTCAGAGCAAAAAGGAACTGTAACACTGAATCTGCATACCAACTTGAAAGCGCTTGCATGCTGGAGCGTTTCAGGGTGAGAGGTTACCCTAATTGGGTCTTAAAGAAGGCAAAGGACAGAGCCGACAGAGTTAATAGAGATGTCATTCTTTCCACGGAAACTCCCACCCAGAACACTGACGACACTGACACAAGGATCATCATGACCTACAGTGTAGATTCCCATAAAATACAAGGTATTTTGAACAAAAACTGGGATATACTCAAAGCTGACACTGTCATTGGAGACATGATCCCTAATAGACCTAGTATTACTTACAGGAAAGGGAGGAATTTCAGGGACCTCTTGTTTCACAATGATGTCACACTTTACCCTAAGAAACAGGAACATGGCCTGCAGGGATATTTTCCATGCGGTCACTGTAAGGCCTGTAGGAACAGCCATTTTTGCAAGAGAGTCAATTGCAATGGAGTATACAAAGTGATCACTCAATTCCTTACCTGCAGCTCTACTTTTGTAGTTTTTGGGATTGAGTGTCCTTGTAAATTGTGGTATATTGGCAGCACAACCCTTATGGCGAAAAAACGTGTATTGGAACACTACCGTGCCATTACACATTTAGATGAAAAATACGCAGTAGCTCGTCATTTCAGCGAGAGACATTTTTCCAATCCTGGTCTCCTGCGATTTTTCATCTTAGAACAAATCCCTAATAACCCCAGAGGTGGGGATCGAGTTTTGAAACTGAGACAGAGGGAATCCAAATACATCGTGGATTTTCAGACAAAACACCCTGGGGGTATGAACCATGATTAGGAGATGGCAGTACATCTAAAGGAGTGAGCCATCATGTGTGTATTACTTCTATACCTTTTCCAGGGTTGTCTCTGTGTTACTAGCCATCACCATTAGCGTATTGCTACAATGTTGCCTTTAACATACCTACACTATGTCTGCTGTTTTTATCTTCTCTTTTCCCTCCATGAACTAGGTGTATTATGATCAAAAACTGTTGCTTTGATTTTAATATCCGCCAACTCTATATGCTTTATACTGAGTTTTGTTTTTGTTTCTTTATTCACAGGAGGGAAGGAAGGGGCCCAATCACCAGCGAGCACGGTCACGGGCATCCTACCCTTTCCCCCGTCTTTTCACTTAACATGAAGAATATTAGAGCACAGTAGGTGATGATGTTTGGAACATATGCATCTATGTGGATATCTCCTGCGGACTATACTTTCTTATGATTATATCTGGGTATCTGCTAGTCCGCACTTGCCAATACCTGCTTTTTGATGTGTGAAGTGTTTCTACGTACACTTTTACCGTTTTCAAATATGTGGTAAGCGTATCAGTTTAGATCGTCCCTTTAGTCGGCGATTGATTTATACAGTTATGGCACTGGCTACACTTATATGAAGAGTTTACTTGTATGTGACCACGAAGGGTTCTGTTTTCATATCACCACAGTTATATTTTGCATCTCAGCATTACTGTGAACAGTTTCTCGTTGACTGCCGACAATACAAATTTTGAGTTTATATTTTATATCTGTTATTGTCTTAGTATTACCATATTACCATATTTAGGACATTTATATTACATGCCTAATTTTGAGTATATGCCTTGATACTAGTGTGCACTCAGCTTATACTCAGATGCATTTACGTTTCCTGTATCATTTTTGTATACCTTGTGTCCTGATACCGTATGCACAGATTATCATTCCAAGATGTCCGCTACGTTTGTTCCGACTGTACGGGAGACTCACGATGTCGTCCCTTTTCTCTGTTCACCTCTGAAAAACTTTATCTATTCTTTGTGTATTGCACCCTTCTCACGTGATCAAGGCTTTGCAACGAGCTGAAACGCGTTGTGAGAATTAAACACCCCTGCTGACATCATTGGATTTGGAGTTTCTTGGTGACTGAGAGCGCATGATATTAGTATCTTGTGGGAACATTTGAATTACCGGCGTGCTCCGCCGGCGTATGCACCACCTCTCTTGGGTCCAGCTGTCCGGAAGGAGCGAAAGTTGAGATATAGATATATATATAATATTCACTGAAAAAACCATAGGTTTCAGGGGCGTTATAGTTAGGAATTAGCATTTAAAAAACCTTAAATTCACTGAAAACCATAGATTTCAGAAATGTTATAGTTGGCAATTAGCATTTAAAAAACCTTAGAAATTCACTGAAAAAACCATAGGTTTTAGGGGTGTTCTAGTTAGCTGGACATTTCACTTGTACAAAACCATTGAAATTCCCCCGTTATAGTTGGTTCAGCTAACTATAACTCGCGGGCCCGCAATGCACTGCTGATGACGTCGCATATTACATCACTCATGACCTGGTCAGTGACATCACTCATAACCACTGATGACATCTCAATTGACATCACTCATGACATAATCCTTGTGATAGAGTGGCAGACCCCCTCTCACCCTAATATAACCTTTTGATACACACATTCAAAAATAGTAACTAAAATTTTAAAAACAATGGACATATCAATACCAGTTACAACAACCTATTCAGTAATTCTGAGATCCACATACACATCCACTCATTCACCAACAGTCCTATACAGTCACTCATACATGTACTCACTCATCATATGTACTCGTACACCTATACATCCTGTTACACAACGCTACTCATCCATAGTTACTCACACACAGTCACTCATGCTAATAAAGAATCAAACATCCATTTACTTGCATATACAGTTATACACACACCACCACACTTACTTCTACAGAAACTTACACATACATAGTCTTTTAAACAATCACTTATAGAAACGCATTCTTATTCATACAGGAACTCTTTCAATCTCTCACTCTCACATATACTCAATTACATACAACAATAGTCACATATACTATTTTAAAACATATGTAGTTACTCATAAAGACGCTATTGAGACAGTCATTCACTCACTAACACACCCATACACACACCCATCCACCCATACAGTCCTGCACACATGCTGTCTTCAACACATACAGTGAGTCACTCAAGTCAAATAACTTTATTCGATTGTAGATTAAAAACAATCATAAAAGTGTATAAATAGCATAATATTACAGTTCAATAGGAAAATAAGAGAAATCACATCATGTAGCAAACATATTTTAAATAAAATGAAGAAAGATATCATTTATACAGTTATCATATTTCTTTTTTTTGAAAAACTTTATTGTGCAGAAAGCAACAGTACAAACGTGGGCCTACAACCACCAGGGCCGGCCGCTAGCACATGCATGCCAATCAAGGCGAGAAACAGTCTAGACAGTGTCAAGCGCCGACGGGGGGACCCCACCCTACCAGGTAAAGAATCAGGAGGTCAATAAAGATGACCGGGGGTGGGGGGGGAGGCCAGAACAATCAGCGTAAAGAGTACAGTACTCAGGGAACCCCAGGATCAGGGGGACAGGGAAATATCAGAAGTATCTTCAAATGGGGGCGTACAAATGTTACCTCGGTAGGCATTCCACTGACCCCAAATTCTACCCCACGCCCCAGGCTTGCCCCGCACCAGATATACCGTCTTCTCCCTGAACATACACCAGTCCATGTTCTCCTTCCACACTGACACGGTGGGAGGCCGTCGGGAACCCCAAAGCTGCGCGATATCCCTCTTTGCAATCATGTTCCCAAGTGCCGCCCACCGGGCCTGGGCAACGTTATAATCATTCGGCTCCCATACATTCAGCAAACATCGACGAGCCTCAGGCAACAGAGCAACCCCAGTGACACACTCCATTACCGCATGCACACGGCGCCAATAAGCCGCAACCACGCAACACTCCCAAAGGATATGAAGGAAGGTGCACTCATACCATAGCCGCGCTTACACAGCCCATCCGAAGAAAAACCCATCGCCACCAAACGAGGACCCGTCACATACACACGGTGAAGAATTTTAAGCTGGACAAGACGGAGACGGGCAGGAATGGCGACCTCTTTCGGGGAAGACAATGCAGACTGCCAGTCCTCGTCATCCAACTCCAACCCGTCTCCGGTCCAGGCCTCCCTAAGATGTACAAGGAGGTCCGCCCGACTGTTTAACTTCTCATAAATCAAAGAAATCGTACTATCGGGCAGATGACCATCAAGTATATGGTCCTCGAGTGGTGAAGCTACGGGGATCGTGGTACCGGCTTTGAAAACCGACAGCAAAGCGTGGCGAACCTGTGCGTACCTGAAGAACTCCCTCTCACTCAGCTCCTACTCACTCTGAAGCGCCGCAAAGGATTTGACAGAACCTTTCACCCAGAGATCACCCACTCTGCTAATGCCAATCATGTCCCAGTTCTCAAAACCTTTCGTCGTCCAGAGGCATCCCAATCCGTCCGACGCAAACAGGGGGGTCGCTCGTGTCAGGCGATCATTCCAACGCATGGCCACATTGGCATCCCTCCACGCACGCACTGCAATCTTAGTGGGTCCCGTTAGGTTCCTCCCCGCCGTCCGAGAATAGAGCGCTCTATTGAAGTTGCCACCAGGCAACTGATATTTAACCATCTCGAAAGCCGGGTTTGGGCTGGGTGCATACGTAGCATGGTTGACAGCGGACAGCTGGGAGGCCCAATAGTACCTCCTGATGTCCGGGAGCGCAATGCCCCCGTCATACCAGGGGAGAGTCAGTTTTGCAAGAGCGATACGGGCGCCACCGTCCCAAATAAGTCTCCTCTGTAGACCCTCCACTTCCCGGAAGTAGGCCGCCGGAATAATATCCAAGGAGTTCTGGAGTGCGTAAAGAAATCTGGGCAGGGACATCATTTTAAAAAGTGCCGCTCGACCGAGTGGCGACAACGGCAACCTACGCCAGCGAGCCACGTCCAACTTTAGTCGCCGAAGAGGAGGAAGGAGATTATGCTCATGGCGGACCGCCGGGTCCAACGATACGTAGATCCCCAAGTACTTGAAACCGGATTGCGAAATTTGAATGGGAAACCTATTCGGCAAGGGGGGAAGGTCACCGGAAATAACATATACACAGGATTTGGACCAGTTGATGATCAGCTCGGAGTTTTTCCCGAAAGAAGTGAGAACATCAAAAAGGACATTAAGGGATTCACGCGGGGAGGTGAGGTACAAAAGAATATCGTCGGCGTACAACGAGACTCGGTCCTCAAAGCCAGGGGCCCACTGAATGCCCTTTATCGACGGTTCCCATCGGAGCCAGGCTGCGAGCGGTTCTAAAGCAAGAGCAAAGAGCAGGGGGGACAGCGGACACCCCTGCCTACTACCCCTCCCGAGAGCAAAGGGCTGGGACACCCTCCCATTGACAACAACCTGAGCCAGCGGATCCGTATATAAAAGTCTGACCCAACTAATAAATCCCGGCCCGAAACCGAACTTCGCCAGAGTGGCCCAAATGTATGACCATTCTATCGTATCAAAGGCCATCGTGGCGTCCAAGGAAGCCAAGATGGCCGGCTCGGAAAGAAACTCCGCCCTGGCGAGAACGCCATGCAAACGCCGCAGGTTGAGAGCGGTGTTCCGGTGTGGGATGAAACCAGATTGATCCGGATGGATGAATCAGGTCACAGATAACCGCGAGTAGGCGATTAGCGAGGACCTTGGCGAGGATCTTTGGTTCAGCATTCAGTAGGGAAATGGGCCTGTATGAGGCACAACGATCACGAGGCTTGCCCTCCTTGGGAATCACAACTATGGTGGCCAGCCGCTGGTCACTAGGGAGGGAACCAAGCTCACGCGACTCCAAAAACATATCACGGAGAAAAGGCGCGACTTTATCCGGACACAATTTGTACAATTCAATGGGCAATCCGTTGGGGCCCATAGCCTTACCAGTACGGAGGGAACGAATCGCGATAGCAATCTCATCGGCTGACAACGATGCCTCCATGCACTCTCCATCCTCTTCAGACAGGCAAGGCAGCGCAATGTCCCTCAACAAGGAACGAGAGTCAACCTCATCTCTGTCGGACACCGGGGAGTAAACCACACGAAAATAATCAGCAAAACACTCCACAATCTCGCCAGGGTCAGTCACTCGCACACCACCGGAATCCTGAAGCACAGAGACCACGCGGTTCACTCTCTCCTTCTTATCGAGCCACGCAATCAGTTTACCCGCCTTATCCCCAACATCATACAGTCTACCTTGCTGTTCCCTGTACAGTGTCTTGGCAGCGTCAGTAACAAGGGATTTGTATTCGAACTGTTTCAAGCCAAGGGCGTGGAGCCTATCCTGGGTGACACCAGAGTGTAGCGCAGCCTCCAGCCTCCAGCCTCACAACCTCCCCATTTCTAGCTTTCTTGGTCTCAGCTATTAAAGAGAGGGCCTGTCCACGAATAGCAGTTTTGAAAGCTTCCCACAGGGACACGGAGGACAGGACAGACCCCTCGTTCTCCAGGAAGTAGTGGCCGAGCGACTTAATGAGGCTGTCGCGAGTCCTGGGGTTGTGCAGATGCCAAGGGTTAATAGGGGCGATCCGCCCCGCGGCTTGCGTCCCCGTGTCAAAAAGCAGCCACACAGGTGAGTGGCCTGAAATGCCCCGGGCCAAGTGTCGAACCTCCCCAACGTGGGTGGACTGGGCCGCAGGCATGAGGAAGTAATCAAGCCTAGAGAGACTCCCATGAGCCCCGGAGTGGAAGGTGTATTGACATTTCGTCGGGTGCATTAACCTCCAGCAATCCACCAGACCGAAGGTGTCCAAGAACGGGGGGTGACGATCCAGATCGCCGGATAGCACCGAGTTAAAGTCCCCACCCATGAGGAGAAGACTATCGGGGAGTTCCAACAACAGCCGGCCGACATCTGAGAAAGTAGAGGTCTGGAGGCCTGGGGAACATATATCGTGACCAAGGAGAGGGTCTTGCCCTCCCACCTCCCAGTTAGGGCAGCATAACGCCCTCTGTCGTCAAGGATGACCTTATCAATCTCTAGTGGGAGGGAAGACCGGACAAGAATACCAACCCCTCTGGAAGCAGTGGTGAACCCAGAGTGTGCAACCATCGGTATCCCCACCTGTTCATAGCATGACACACATTGCCAACCAAATGCGTCTCCTGCAGGAGTACGACATCAGGAGTCAAACGACGCAAATATTGCAATACAACACCCCGTTTGATACGATCCCCCAATCCATTGACGTTCCAAGATATCAACCTCAACCCACTACCCCCCATCCCCACAAAAATAGCAGGAGTCTCCCCACAGAGAGCAGGACACCAGAAGCAAAGAAAGAACCAATATGCCGCCTTGAGAAAAGAAAACACAAACCCAAACCCCCCAACCAAAACCCATCACAACTTCCCCCTCTCTGCACCCCTGCAAACAACAAAACCACCCCAAAATGCAGTGTGCCTGTCTCCCTAACAATCCCATTCTACAAAAAGACCCCGGAGGAGGAGAGCGGCCCGTCTCCACCCGCCACCCAGACACAAACTACTATAAGACAAAATATACAAAAAAGGTTGAACCCAACTGAGCAATGTCCGATTATCAAGGTTAGGGACCGAAAGATGACTTCTGTGGAGGCTCACCGCCTTCGGCGCCTTACAACCAGTCACTCACATTGTCCGGTCGTTCAAAAAAGAAGGTCCGTTCTTCATGTTCCACTCGAAGCCTGGTAGGGAAAAGCATAGCATACTTCAAGCCCAGGTCCCGAAGACGTCGCTTAACCCCCTGAAAGCCCATGCTCTGTCTCTGCACAAGTTGAGTGAAGTCCGGGAAAAAATTGACAGAGGAGTTTTCGAATTTCACCGGGCCGTGCACCCTCGAGGCCTGCAAAATCGCATCACGGTCCTTGAAATGAAAGAGTTTAGCAATGATAGGCCTCGGGGGAGCGCCAGGCTTGGGCTTGCCGCCCGGAACACGATGTGCATGCTCCACAGCGAAGAACTTGCTGAGTCCAGAAGGGGCAAGATGAGTAAGGATTAGATCTTCAACCAGGAGGTCAACAGAACTAGTCTCGGGATTCTCCGGAACACCTATAACGCGGATGTTGTTGCGTCTTGCCCTGTTCTCAAAATCGTTCAGCCGATGGGACATCAAGTCGTTGGCCGATTTCAGAGCGCCAAGGTCTGTTAAAAGTCCCGACACATCGGCCGTGAGGCTGGAGGTCTTCAAATCCAATGACTTCACCTTCTCATTAATTTTGGACAGGTCAGCCCTGATTAGAGTGACGTCAATGGCGACCGTGTCAATTTTACGAGCCAGGGCCTCATACTGCCGGCCGATGGTCTCTCTCATGCCGGTGATGGCGCCCATAATGTCCTGCAGGGACAAGTCAACAGGGGCAGATAGGTCTTCTCTGGCGTCCTCCGGGGTACTGCTGGAAGGCCCAGGGGATCCTTTGGCTTGAGTATAGCGGTCCATAACATTTGTCTGGAACAGTCCTCCACGAAGAGACGTCTTGGTCTTCTGCCTTTTCGGGCTCACCCCTGCCCGCCATGGTGGAAGATGCACCCCGGAGGGGCCCACAAGACCGAGTGAAAATGGCCGCCAGCAGGTCGGGCACCGGCCGGCCAAGAAGCTGGCTCATGGGGTCCGGAGAGAGGCGCGACTTGACCCAGTACGCTGTGATGAAAAGGCAGCAATGACAACAGAAAGAGGCTGGATTGGTCCCCGGCCGAGCGAAACAGGCCCTCGATCAGACCACGCCAGAAACCGAAACGAAACCGAAAGTGGGGACACGGTCACTGAGGAGGTCCCAATGCCGTTGTTGTTCAACTATGCCTCGGCTCCACAGATCACCAAGTCCCCGGCACGGCCTCAAGGTGGGCCTCAAAAGTTCAAAGTGCTGTAATTTCGGTCGCCCAAGTCCGATTCAAATTCTGAAAAGAGTTATGGACTCAGTCCAGGTTCGCCTTGAAAAGTCTGTCCAAAAAATCAGGATATCATCAGGATAAGTTGCGAGGAGCGGCGAGGGTCCGGGGAGCCCTGTGCTCACGCGACCATCTTGGATGTGCGCCAAGCTCCTCCCCAGTTATCATGTTTCAATGTGATTGTTGCGACACAGAGGTGATTATCCAAGCGTTGGATATCGTACATAGCGGGGCGGCATTGCCGATGCCCGATCTCTCTTAAAAATGGTAATAAAAGAACATACCTCATTTGATAGAATTTACAAAATAAGACTAAATGCATTGTACTTTGGGGGGAGCTTCCATCACAAGGACAGGGAGGCAATACATGAGACCAAGTATTTACTGATGGGAAGCTAACCAGTCTGTGAAACAGCCCCAACCTAAAACGGGTTAGTAAGAATCTATCTTAATTACCCGGAACAAGGATCAAATAGGGTTGAATATTAAAAGATGTTAAAATTATTTGATGATTAAAAACAGTGGGTTTTGTGGCCTCAGCAGCATTTCTTAAAGATTCTAGAAAGAGCAAACCCTCTTTTTTAAGCTCTTTCCGTGAAATAGTTTGCATAGTATGGGGGTTTAAAAAGTAATCCAATTTACCAATATCACTTAAGAATTTGCGTACGTAATTCAACCAAGGTATCCTCGAATGTCCATCTAGTTTTACAACATCTGCCAGTATGTCTCTGTTGAGTTTGGGTTCTTCATTTGTCCAAACCCTATGCCAAAGTAGTACCGGTTCCAACTTGATAAGATCAGATATAAAAGAGTCCCAGTTCTGAGTGGCAAATATAATTGGAGGAACTCTTAGGGACTGCGAGGATACATTTTAAGAAAGTTCTCAAGTGTCTGGAGCTGGGAGGTATCAGCAAGGCCCCAGATCCCACTGCCATACATTGCACCAGAGACACATTTGGCCTTATAAATCTTAATTAATTCAGTAGGTGGTCTGGTGCCTAGTTTCCTTGAAAAGGATCTAAGGGCAGCAATCGCTCGGTTCATTACCAATCTTTTAGCTGATATAGCCTCACCCCAGGCATCCTTCCCGGTAAATAATATACCCAGGTAGGAGAATTGCTTTGTGTAAGATAGCTGCTGGCCTTCAATAAATACGGTCCTCTTAATTTTTGCCCTTCTACCACAGTGCATGATGAAAGTTTTTGCTATGTTAACTCGTAGGCCCAAATCTTTCATAAAGAGGGCAAAACTATCCACCACGCGCTGTAGGCCCACTTGAGTGCGAGACATTAATACGGCATCATCCGCGTACATTAGTAGCGGAATTGGACGACCAGCTGCATATGGGGGATCAAAGCTTGTATTGCACAGAGCCTTCTCCAATCCATTTATGTACAAGTTAAAAAGTAGTGGTGCCAGGACGCAGCCCTGCCTGACACCACTCCTGATTGGGATTTTGCCTGTTCATTCTCCCTGACGTCCATATCGAACGCGAGCAGATGCGTCACTGTAAAAACATTTAAGAAAATAAATATTTTCTTCAACCCCAAGTTCTTCCAATGATAACCATAGTTTAGAGTGAATCACACAATCAAAGGCGGCTGAAAGGTCAACAAAAGCCACAAACAGATTCTCCCTCTTAGCCCTGGTATACTTCCCAGTCAACATCAAAAAGTTAAGACCCTGTTCCACAGTTCCCAAACCAGAACGAAATCCACATTGCATGTCGGATATAATGGAGTTATTTTCAACCCATAAAAGTAGACGATCCAAGATGACGCGTCCAGCTATTTTGGTGTAGGAGTCTAAAAGGGAAATAGGTCTATAACAACCCGGGTCATTTCTATCCCCCTTTTTATAAATCGGAACTATTATCGACTCCACCCAAGTGGGCAATAAATCCGTCCTGCAACTGGCGTTTAGCACCTGGACCAGAAGGGGAGCCCACAGAGACGTAAGGGTCTTAAACACATCTATTGGAACGCCGTCGGGGCCAGGGTCCTTCCCACCCTTACTCATAGATATGGCTTTTTCAACCTCTTCTAGGGAAAACTGCATATTTGCCAAGAGAGGGTAGTCCATAGGTTTGCAGAGGGAGTGTAACATGCGTTCTCCCTCGTACACTTTGGAAAAGTGATCAATCCATTTGTCCTCTGGGATGGCTATCTCAATTGAGGGGCAAACCTCTTCGCTAAAAAAGGGGTTCTAATGATTTTCCAAAACCTTGCGCAGTCATTGCTAACCGATGCCTGGTGCAGCGCTTCCCAGGATTCTTTCCTAAGCTCGTCTTTTCTCTCTTTTAAAGCTAGTTTATATCCTTTCCTAGCTCTACGTATGTCTTCCATACACCTAGGATGGTTATGAAGCATTCTCTTTAAATAAGAATATGCTCTGGTGCAGCTAGAATTAAACCAGCCATCCCTCGGTGCTCTATTTCTCTTGCATTTCCTCACTAGGGAAGATTTAATTTCGTCACAGATTGTCGAGAAGGAGGCAAGGATTTTTTCTGGAGTAGCATCCTCCGAAAGACAAGTCAGAAAGTCCGGGGCACATTTATGTAATACTGAATTTAATACTTTAGATTTGTCAACTTTATCCCATTTAAGTGTGTAACCATTGGTACGACCAATGGTCAAATTTTCCCGCAATGGGTCTATATCGCTACTATGGGAAGAAGATCTCTTGGGAATAGAGATAGTTAAACATAAAGGAAAATGATCGCTTAGCACCATATCGGAGACATTGAATTTGACAATCCTTTCTGCATGTCGGATAGTAGTTAGTGCAAAATCAATGGTTGAAAAGCAACCGCGGCCATGAAAGGTTGGTGGAAGAGGGAAAGGGTTTATGCAAATTTCATTAATAAAACCCAAATCAAAATGCCCCAAAAATTCATTGTAATGTTCCCCTAGATGGGAGTGATTAAAATGTAAGGAGCTCACTCCATCTTCTTGTCCTATAGTACATCTCTTATCAATCATCATATTACACAAGGTACAATTAAAATCGCCCAGGAGAAGGATCATTAAGTTGTGTCCAAAGGAATTTTCTTGTTGAGACACTGATTTAGCCAGTTTGTTGAATATAATAGAAGCCTCCTCCAGGGGAAAATTATTATAAAAATTGATCAAAGCAATCTGGGTCGCTGAGTTGATAACCAGTATCAAAAATTGAAAGTAAAAGTCTTTTACTGGCTCCAATACCTTCAATAAAAACAAGTTATTAGATACATAGGTTGTCAAACCTCCTTTAGCTCTGCCATGTACAGATTCCACTGCTGGAGTATGAAACGTTATAAAGCCATTTATATGAACTGGGTCCCCTGTCCATGTTTCTTGGAGACAAATAAGATCTTGCTCGCAAATGAAATTTTGCCATAAAGGGTTGCCAATTTTGGATTTAATTCCAGCAATATTCCATGAGCATATATTACATAGCGCAGTGTTACTCAAAGGGGGGGTAATGGGAGTCTGAATAGAATCCTCCCTCAAGAGTAATACACCGCTCTCGCTCATGACCACACTACTCTCAGCCACCAATGCGGCCCCACCCATAAAACCATCAGTTCCAGATCGCGAACTGACTACACTTGTTTCACCATTAATAATGCCCCGTGGATCAGAAGGCAACGTGTCAACCACTACAAGGGTCTGAATACTAGACGGGAGATTAGTTTGCTGTCAATCGTTATTGTCTAATCCGCTAAGGATGTCAAATCGATTGGAAGTTGGAACAGCAAATCTCCCTCCCTGAGAATGCCCCCAGGTAGGAAGTAAAGGACGGTAATCTCGCATCCTCTCCTTCCATGGGGACGAGTAGAAGTAAGCAAGGGGGAGAATATTTACATGATCTGTAAGGAGTTGGGCGGAGAAACATCTCTCGAGAATATCTTTAACCAAAGGAGGTGACCGGAATGAAAGAATCACACAGTCCCCTCTCAAAGATTTAGGAGATGGACCAATCCATCCAACTCTTCTAGCCATCTTGAAATTAGAAAACAAAGCATCATTAAACCCAAATTTAACTGATAAGAAATATAAAGATTTATTTCTCAAGGTTGACCAATGTTCTCGAACATTTGGGGGAAGGGGAGGAACATTGGCTAACACCACAGTATATGGTAGAGCCTCCGGGGGCAAATTTATCGAAGGTAACCTAGGTGTAGAAATGACCTCCCTAATTTCAACAGCTGTCCCTGTGACAGGTGGAGAATTACTTTGCACAGCTGAGGAAGGTCCTGGTGCCTCTGAACCCACCAGATTTGGACCTTTCGATCTTGCGGATGTCTGCTGCGTACAACTTTCAGCCGACTGAGATACTATTTTATGGTTACCTTTCGCCACAGGCAGCGATTTAGATGATACAGGATCATTTGCCCGCATGGGATGTGATTCAGCCCTAGTTAATCCTTCCATGTGGGTGACACTAGCTTCAATAATTGATAGTTTCGCCATAATGGGGTCCACAAGGGTCATTAGCAATTTCTCCATTTTCCCCCAAAAACCCTCCCCCATTAGTGGGTCATTTCTGCTAATATTAGGAGGGGTAGCCAATATATTATTGGTAGCCTTATTCTTTTTTTCGCTAGGTTTACTAGTGGTTTTAGTTGTTTTAATTAGTTTGAGTTCCCTTTCCCTTAGCGTTTATCAAAAGTGTCCCTTCCTTAGTGCAATGGTTTTGCTTTCGCTTTGCCTTTTGCCCTCTAGTTGTCATACGTGGTGAGTCATTATTAGTGTTATGTTCGGGTCCAGAAATTACAATTGGACTTAAAGGTAATGCTGCTCCCACCTCAGCTATAGAACTCTCATGTAAGGAATGTTCGGAAAATTGGTCAGTAGCAAAAATAACAGGAGACAAAGATAACCTTGGTTCCGCAGGTATATGGTCTAATTGTGCCAGCGGAAGGGAATGTAAATTATCACCGGGTTTTTGTGAAGGTCTAACTTCAGGGAGGCCAATAAAAGAAGGAACTATTAGCGACTCCTGTAAGTTAGATGTGAAAATCGATACATTATTGACCGAGAGAGGGGGAGGCAAACCTGCAGGGAGTGAAGGACGCCTCTCGGTACTTTCGATGGCTGAGGAAACCACCCCAATGGTTTTTTGTCACATGCGATCGATTGCTGTCAAACTTGGAAGAGGGGTATTGACAGTATTTTTAGATTGCGACACATTAAGTGCGGGTACAGATCTATGCTTGCCCATGACTTAGGATAACGGTACGGTCGTTAACACAAGACCTCAAACAATAACAACAGGAAGGACCATGCCCTGCATCCACTTACTACATAAAATTTGGCACAATGTTTCAGTAGTCCGGCCAAGAGATGTGGCCCAGCCCTGCCCCGGACGGCCACAGACGGCCCGCCCTCTGCCCGGGCTCAGCCCGGCGCCGCCCGCGCGCGTCCCGCGACGCGGAGGGGATCGTTCCAATTTAGCGCCCCCAGGCGCGGAAGTCGTCGTGGGTGGGGGCGGAGCTACTGCCGGGAATGCTGGGCTTTGTAGTTCAAGTCCTTCTGCAACCGTCACCAGAGACAGCAACGCGGTAGGGAGCGTCCACCCATCGCGCGCGTACTGCAGCCCTCACTCTGCGCCCACCGGCCCCAGGTACAGGTTTCAAAAAGGATCTCCCCGATGTCAGCGTGCGACTAAGTACACCCCAATACAGTGAGTCACTCATTCATGCATCTATGCACTACGTAATACCCCCCACCAAACCATACAGACACTCATACTGATACTCAACTAATAACCTATATAGACACTCGTGTAGCTACTCACCAACCCATGCAGCCACTTTTACACAAAGTGAGAGACTGATACAGATATTTACATATTTAAACATTACTCACTAATTCATTTATTCACTAAGATACACTTAATCAGTTAGTTATACAATCAATTTTTCAAAAACAAACCATCCATTTAGACACTTATATACCCCATTTATTCTTCCATCGACCTTGAGATATACATATATAAAACATGTAATTTTCAGAAAAACACACATTCACTGGATGATGTCATCAGTGATGTAATATGTGACGTCAGCAGTGCATTGTGGGCGCGCAAGTTATAGTTAGCTGAACTAACTATAACGGGGGAATTTCAATGGTTTTGTACGAGTGAAAAGTCCAGCTAACTATAACGCCCCTGAAGCCTATGGTTTTTTCAGTGAATTTCTAAGGTTTTTTTAAATGCTAATTCCTAACTATAACGTGCCTGAAACCTATGGTTTTTTCAGTGTGTGTGTGTGTATATGTATATGTGTGTGTATATATATATATATATATATATATCACAAATCCATCCGTTCAATGTCACAGGAACACAGGTACAGACCTCAACGTGATTGAAGATATTGTATTCAGTGCAAATTTATTGCGGTTTAGTTTGGCATGACGCGTTTCGGTCGCGTCTCCACGACCTTGATCACATGACACGCCCAGAACCACTTTTTGTTCGGTCTCGGGACCATCCGGTCTGCCGAAGGCAGAACCGGAAGTCGAGAGATTTAATGACTTGGAGAAGAGGGGCTTGAACCCGCCCCTCTTCTCCCCTGTTCTCCATTGGCTGGCCTCTTCAATGCTGGCCAGCCATTGGGGAAGAGGTCCCGTCACTCCGATCAGGCCCCGTCCTTTTCGGATCTGGGGGCGTGTTTTTTGCAAGAAGTCTCATTCTCTCCTCCAGCCAATGGCTGGAGGAGAGAAGACAAACACGCCCCCGAATCCGAAAAGGACGCTGTGTTTCTCCGAGGCATTTCTGCTGCGCCTCGGAGAAAGGCAGTGGTTTTAATGGCGTCCTCTTCCCCCTGCTCTTGGCTCCAGTGTTCGGCACATATCTTGTTCTCTCTCCCCCCTCGCTGATATCACCTCTTCTCCTCTCCAGGTTGGCCTTTCATTTTTCTGGCGCCTCCGTTACCCATTCCGCTCTCTTTATCGGCGGATCCTTTAATTTCTTCGATAAAGCCGGCGCAGGGTCCGTTAGTGCGGGTAGGTGGGGCCCCTTGTTTGTTTTAACTATACTGCCTTGCTCTCAATTCCCTTCCGCGGCTGAACATTGCTTAACAAGTCCCCGAGTCCCCGTGCTATAAATATGACATTTCTTCCAGCTCTTTGTGTCCCCGAATCTCTCGCCCTGTGCCCCTCACTCCGACGGTTCAGAGACGCTGACTGTACGCGTAACGCCCCCACCCCTACAAGCCCACTGCAGCGCTTTAAAAGTATGTTTCTGTATACACAAGCATCGGACACTTACAGAGGAGCTGAGGTCTAAAGCTGCGGATCGGGGATTTAGTTAAATGAGACATATTCAACATTATAAGTTCACCGCCCTCCGCTAGGCGCTATTAAAAGCCATGTTGTTTGTTTCCTTTAGAAACGAGCCTTTGACATTGACAAACATACGGGGCAGAGGTCAAAAGCTGCAGTTATGATATGAAATTATATTTTATAAATTGATTAACATCAGAACACCAAAAACAGCGCTGAAAAGAGTCCTGTTTTTGCGGCTCTTGTGTACATAAGACCCGGACATACGTAGGAGCCGGGAGTCCGAGGCTCCGTTTCTGGGGCCAGCTAGAATTTAAACATTCCATAATAGAAGCACAGCAACTTCCAAAAAGCGGTGTACAATATATTCGGCTCCAGTAACACAAGGCTCGGATACACACTGGCGACGGGGCCAGCGCTTGGGGGCTAGGGTTGAACTATTATTGAAATACTCCATAAAAAGAAGCGCGCCAACCTCCGCAAGGCGCTATAAAAAAAATTCGGCTCTTCTAACACACGCCTCGGAAACAGACACGGGTTGATGGGTCCAGAGCTCTGTTTCTAGAATGCAATTATGATTTATTTTGAATATTTACATAATACATTAGAATTTCATCTCAGAAGTATCCCGATGCTTTTATTTACAGGAGCCTGGAAACTGGTTTTATAGCGTTTTGCGGAGATCGGTGTTCGTATATTACTGAATATTTAAAATATAATTTCATTTCAGAACCGGAGTGTTGAACTCCTGAGCCCGTGTATCCGTCCGATGCTTGTGTTTACAAGAGCCCAGAAAACGTGGCTTTATAGTGCTTTACGGAGATCGGTGTGCTTTTATTACTAAATATTTAAAATATAAATTCATTTCAGAACCGGAGTGTTGGACTCCTGAGCCCGTGTATCAGTCCAATGCTTGTATTTTCGGGAGCCTAGAAAGCATGGATTCATCGCGCTTTGCGGAGATTTGTGTGCTTACAATGCTTGTATTTACAGGAGGCTGGGAAGCATGGTTTCATAGCGCTTTGCGGAGATTGGTGTGATTACAAAGCTTGTATTTACAGGAGCCTGGAAAGCATGGTTTTATAGCGCTTTACAGAGATCGGTGTGCGTATATTACTGAATATTTACATTAAAATGTCATCATAGAACCGGAGAGGGGAACCTCTGAGGCTGAGCCCGTTTATAGTCCAATGCGCACCTCGGGCAGACAAGGGGTGAGTGTGGCTGGGGGTGGCAGAGGCTGATACGGGGTAGTAGGAGCTGTAGGAGCAGGGCCGCGAGTGACGTCACTGGGTTAGCGGTGGGAGTGGAGGCTTCAGTGAGCTGCACTCACCCAGGGCACTGGAGTTCTGCAGCCGCAGCTTTGTCCACGTTATGTTATGTTTACGATGCTCCATAAAGCGCACGCAGACGGTTTCTTGGTGCTAAGCCACATAAATGTACATTTGCCGCACTGGTGACTGGTCACAGAACCCACAATCAGCTGCATAATTAAGATTTCAACACAAACTTGTTTCGAGTACGCAGGTAACCAGGAGTTGGCCTAACGGCTAGGGCGCTAGGCCGGGGAACTGGGTTCGAGTCTCGGCAATGACGCTGAACCTCCTGTGATTCAGGGCAAATCACTTAATCTCCCCGTGCCTAACAAAACAATGAATGTGTGTCCTCATGTAACGCAACGGGTGCTTGTGCAAAGCGCTCCGATACCTGATTGGATTCGGGTCAAGATCGCGCTATATAACAAGCATTTACAATGCAGTGGTCTCGGCATTGGTAAAATTAGAGCTATTGGCATTGCTCATGACATTATTTTTGTTTATGTTTTTGTTTTTAAAACATTTAAAGAAACGGCATTGTCATGAGCAATGCCAATAGCTCTAACTTTAACAATGCCGAGACCGTTGCATTGTAAATGCTTGTTTAAATAGGAGGTGAAGAAGTGATGAAGAAAGCCCCTCCTGCAATAACGTCCAATCGTGGACGGTAATAGATATAAAAAACAAACTACAAATGAACTAGAGAACAGCAGTAACACATAAACGCGAACATTTCATCTTAAACTTCTACACATGATAAATACATTGATAAAATGTTCTTCGTATGGTTAAAATTACACATGGAACCATAGTGGTTAAATAAATGTTCTTTCAAGTACATTTGTTGTTGATAAATCCTATGTTATGATTTAAAGCAGGAGGCATTTAAAAAAAAAGTGGAGAGAGTGAAAAAAACTAATAGTGATAATAGCGATATATCAAATTATGAAGTTAAATAATACAGCTCAAGTGAGCTGATACAGAAAATTTGTATCTAATATATACAGCTTCTATTATTATCATAGCCAGGCCAAAATATTGTTCCAAGAGTGTAACCAATAAATAAAGAACTGAAGAAAAAGGGAGAAAGAAAATGGGAAGAACGAAGAGAAAGAGAAAGCAGATAAAAGAATAGAACAAAGGGGAGAAGTCGTAGTGGACGACTAATATCTCAAGCAGTTTTAACATCTCTGCCATCTAGTGTGGAATACGAGTAAAAGCCAAAACATTTAATCCCATTTAAAGCAAGATTAGCATTGTATTAGCAGATGTAAAGTGGTGATAAAACTAGATGACATAACAGTACCAACACTATCATAAAGATATATTATAAGCCCGTTTAAAAAAAATATATAGATATGTGAATCAGAACCCTTAATAAAAAGTTCTAAAAAATGTATGTATAAATACTCAAATGATTTATAAAGTGCATAGTGCAATAAATAACATCAATTTATGTAGATTAGAGTAAAATACATTAAAACCTGGGCTAAAAAATATGGTTGGGATAAACATCGCATCAACAAACGCTAAAGTGCAAATGTAGTAGTGCAAAAAACGCTTATAGCAGCAATCAACAATCACAAGTCAATAGAGCAACATAGATACCTACCCATAAGATCGATTGGCGGGTAAACATTCAACAACTCGTGAATCAAATGCCAATACATATATACACCTTCCTTGGAAACAATATATAATAAATGGAGATACATGCAGTACATCTGAAATCGTCCAACAGCTCAAAGCCCGAACCACGAAAAAGACCCAATCCCAACCAGGAGGTTAAAAGCTAGGTAAAAACCGAGGCACGAACCGGCTAAGAGATCAATCCAAAAGACTGCACACTCTAAAATCCTCCCAATATAAAAGGGTACCATGTACAGTTAAGCAAACCTACAGTAAACTAATACAAAGCAGTCGTAAGAAATTGTGTAAGTCCTCCCCTGTATTATGCCCATTTGGCATCTTGGTATCCAATAGGACTATGTAGTGAGATTCAAGTTGTCTAAGTCTCTTTGCCTCCCCTAACTTATCTAGGTACCGAGTCGATCGCAAAATATTTCAGGTCATTGAGATTGTTTTGATGGAGCAATTTGAAATGACGTGCCACAGGGTAGCTGGAATCTGAGTTCACAATAGCACGTAAATGTTGCAGGATACGTGCAGATACTTGTAATTTAGTGCTACCAATATATTTTAACTGGCATGTACATTCTAACACGTATACTGCAAATTCAGTTTTACACGTAAAAAAGCCTTTAATGCTGGTAGGCATATCTTCAAAGGCATTAGTGAACTGGCCGGTATTCGAGCCAAATTTGCAAGCTCTACATGAGCTACATTAATAAAACCCTGTGCGATTGGACAACCAATTTTTGGTTACCCCTACTTCAGGACTAGTCTTCACAAGGGCATCCCTCATAGAGGGCGCACGTCTAAAAGTAATTTGTGGTAGGTGAGGCAACATTTGTGACATAGTGAGGTCGGTTAGTACTATTGGCCAGTTTTTATATATTAACTTCCGCACTGGTTTGTCCTGATTGCTAAAAGTTATTAAACAAAACATATCTGATTCATTGGAGGTATAGTTACTGTTAGAAGTACCTCTGTTAGTGGTTTTGTTATTCACAATCCCCAAATAGTCAGAACGACTTAATTCATTGGCTTTATATATATATTATACACACTGACAGTCGCCAGTAGATAGTTAGGACCTAGTTTCCATAGGAAAAGCGTTTTTTTTGATTTGCCGATAACTTTGGTGCTGTTTGGCGAATCTTAGCAAAATTTTAAAAAGTTATGGGGCTGTCACGTAAGCATCTGTCAACAGGGACCCTCTGGGCCAAGACAAAAGCATTTTATTATGTAATTTTCGGCGGGAGTTGCAGTCGATCCGCGAATCCGGCTGAAAAGAAATAACATGAAGCACGGGCTCCTGCACTTCGTTTAATTCGGCCGCCGGGTGGCCCAGGTACCGGAGGCAAGGTGGCCCAGGTACCGGAGGCAATCTGAAGTAATAAAGCAGGGGCCGCCACATCCCGAAGACCGCTACCTCACCGGGCCTAATTGTATAATAAAAAGCATAGGTGGGCTCCTGCCGCTCCCAGCGCAGCCCCGGGGAACACCACCTTCCAGGGGTACATTACACCATGTGATGTGTGGGGGGGTCCTGTCCCCCCACTTAGGCCCAGGGACCGCCACTACCCCAGGGGCTAATGTATTAAAATGCAGGGGCCATGTGGCCCCTCGCAGCCCTTAGGGACTGCCACCTCCCCGGGGCACAAATTAAGTAAAGGCAGGGGTCCTTTGTGGACCCGGGGACCAAAATCTCCCCGGGGCTACAAAGTGGATGGGAGGAAGGCCACACAGCCCCCCCTCCAGGAGCCCTCCATGGCCCTGGGGACTGCCACCCCCAGGACCGGCTCCAGCAATGTCCCAGGAAGCCCACCCCTGGGACAATGCAGTTGGCCCCCAGGGAGGTCCTTGGAGGGGGGGGGGGGGGCACCTACCGCTCCTGTTAACACAAGTAAGTTGCACACAGCAGGAGTGCTGAGAAGTTTTCAGAGGCCACACCCCCTTTCTCCACCACTCTGCAAAGTGCTAGTTGGGGGATAAAGTCCCCTTTGCTCCAGAGGGACCTTGGGGGGCCAAGAAGCCCTCCTGTAAGTCCTACGCAGTCTAATTCCTGAGAGCTGGTTGGAGGCCCAGCCCCCTTTCTCCACCACTCTGCAAACGTGACTGCTAGTTAAAAAAACAAACAACTGGAAATTCACCAAAGGTTACAGGTACATTATAGTTAGCAAACTGAATTTGAACAACCTTAGAAATTCACACAAAAAAAACACAAAGGTTAGAAGGATGTTATAGTTAGGGTGACATTTCACTCGTACAAAACCAGAGAAATTCAGGCATTATAGTTACCTGAGTTAACTATAACTTGCGCCCTGCAGTGCACTGCTGATGACCTCACATAATATATCACTCATAACATGGTCAGTGACATCACTGATGACATCATTGATATCACCCACATCATCTCGGACGCACCCACTCACCCCCTACAGAACTTTTTATACACCCTCTACCACTTCCACACAACCATTCACAACCCCATTGACAGTGCCGTACCAGTACTTACACAGCCACTCGCTAATTAATAGATCTACACACATCCACTTGCTCACCCTTACTGCCACTCTTACACCCGCTCAGTCACCAATACAGACATTGGACAGCTGAAATGCCAGAAACCGGTCCTAGGAAGCTTGTTTCCGGTCCAGGGAAGGCATGGCTTGGCAGTTCGGGCTGGACTGTTCCCATGAGGCACAGGGTCAGACTGATTTGCATATGGCCATGTCTGATCTGGGGTGGCAGAGTGGGCTAAAGAACGGTGATGGATTAAACCCAGATCTGTTGACTGGGTGTGAGTGTTTGATTGGTTCTGATGCTCCGTCCATCACCACCCCCTTTTGTACCACCAATACAGACATTGACATATCCACTCATATACCCATACAGGCATTGACACACTGAGTGAATCACCAATAGAACTACTCACACACCTACACACTCACTCATACAGTCAAGCATGACTGCGCGACCTGTTAAAGACCCCCCCCCCCCCCCCAATGGAAACGTAACAAAACTTTTCCGAAGGGAGTCATCCTCCCGTCTGACTAAGACATAATGCCATATGCCATGCCAGAGACACTATTCGCGTACATATATCACTGCTCCTCTAAAGGACAGAATAAAATGGAACTCATTTTTCACACCGAAAGACCCAAAAACTGGAACTCCATTCTCAGATCAAAGCTACACATATCCAAAACAACTAACACCCCCTATAGCTGCAAACTGACGATCTCAATACCTAACCGCCCTATGCGGAGCGGTAACACTTCTGCGACCATCTGCTGTAACGGCACAGTCCTGATCCAAGCCAGCAATGACAACCTAGATGCATTTGACTCCCTCTTCTCCTCACTAAGAAATGACTCCTCTCTCACACATCCCCCATGCCGTCCTACTTCCTATCTCCGGACAGCCTGACACGACAGGAGAGCCCACAAACCACCCCCACGCCCTATGCCAACACCGCCAGCCTTTCCCCCTAGACACCAACCACACCTACACCCTCCCCGCACAAAACACTCACAATACATTGCCCCTCTCCAATTCTAACCCATAGGGACGCTGTGAACAAGGCTCTCCAACCCCCTGCTGACCGCCACCTACACCCCCCCCCTCATATCACCACCGCCAACGAACGACCCCAACCCACAGTTAACGACCTACTTCATCCCACACGCAAGATGACTAGGAAACCACGACACGATCCGCCACACCCCATGCCCACGGCCCCTCAGAGTGCATACTGACAGCGCAAAAAACAAAAGGCAACACAACATTGGCAAGCTCCCTCCTTCTCAGGAGGACCCCTCTCGCAACACCCCCACCACCGCCTCTGGGGAGATGGTTCTCTTCCCCAATAATGGTGCCCCCAGGCTTTGCAATCGTCAACAAAGACAGAAAAGACAAACGAGGAGGGGATATAGCAATCATGCACAAGAACAACATCTCCATAACGGAAACCAACACCTTAAACTACAACACCTTTGAATGCCTTACTGCCAACATTAAGACAAGTGACAAAAAACACTACTCTGTCTTCTCCTCTACCTTCCGCCAGGCAACAACACCACATTCGGAGAACACTTGTCGGACTTGATTGCACGCTGCTCACTCAGAGACTCAAGCAACTTAATTCTAGGTGACCTCAACCTACACTGGAACGAAGAAAACAACTCGCTAATCGCTAAGGGGAGAGGAGTTGGCCTAACGGCTAGGGCGCTCCACCTTGGACCTGGGGAACTGGGTTCGAGTCTCGGTAATGACGCTGAACATCCTGCGATTCTGGGCAAATCACTTAATCCCCCCGTGCCTAACAAAAAAAATGAATGTGTGTCCTCCTGTAACGTAATTGGTGCTATGTAAAGCGCTCTGATACCTGATTGGATTCGGGTCAAGTTCGCGCTATATAAAACTTGGCAATAAAATACAAACCCTGAATGAGCTCCTACACACCAACAACCTTACCCAACACTGCTCAGAGGAAACTCATAACAGAGGAGCTATCCTAGATGCCATTATTGCCTAACGAGACAGTCGCGATAGACCACATCCTGCCCGTTGACTGGTCCGTCCACCACATCATCATATTACACATCAACCAAGCAATCCGATACCAACCCCCACAAGCACGACCCCCTCCCCCCCCCCCCCCCCCTTCCCCCCCTCCCCCCAAATGGGCGCGAAATCTAACTGATTCCCTTGGCTGACCTAGAGGAAAAGGTAAGCTCTCTCCTTCCCATCCCCACAGAGGGTCTCTCCACAACTGAACTCGCCTCCCATTACAACACAACTATGATCTTCATTCTGGATCGGTTAACCCCCTTGAAACTAAAAAGAGTGAGGAACATTCCATCCAGATCCTGGTCCAACACAGGCATTAATGTTGAACGAAGACGACTAAGAGCTTCAGAAAGATGCTGGCGGAACAACCCTTCCAAAACCCTCCACGATCATCTCAAATCAGTTTGCAGGAAGTACAACAAACACATAGAACGCAAAAAACTAATTTTTCCGCAGTGCTCTAGACAACGCAAAAAACAGGCCCAAAGAACTCTTCAACCTCATTAGGCAGCAACCTTCCAAGCCCCCTACATCCTCCGGTCATGCCTCCAAAGATCGGTGCGACAACTTCGCCAACTTTTTCAATTACAAAATCACCAAGGTTGAGCTTTCACTGGACAACAACCACGGACCCCCTCACAAGTTCCCAGCACCAGGTACAGAAGATTTCACACTCAAGAACCCCCCCCCCCCCCCCCAAAACCCTGGAAATCCTTCAACCCCATCCCAGAAGCAGAGATAGTCAAACTAATCTCCACCTCCAAACCCTCATCTCACGTCCTATATCCTAAACCCGCACAACTGGCCAAAAAGCTTAAACTTTCCCTAGCCCCGCTCTGGAGCAAGATCATAAATAGCTCACTAAAAACAGACATACCAGACTGCCTAAAAGTCGTCCATTACTGAAAAAAACCAGGCCTGGACACCAACGATCTAAACTTCAGAACTGTCTCCAATCTCTCTCTCCTATCCAAAATCCTAAAAAGGTGCGTTCTATTACAACTGACTCAACGCATGGACAACATCAACCTTCTAGACCACCATCAATCAGGCATCAGAAAAAGCTGCAGCACTAAGACCGCAATCATCAATGTCATGGACGATATCCACAAATCACTTGATACAGACCAATGCTGCCTACTCCTTCTCCTAGACTTATCGGAGGTCTTCGACACGGCTGACCATAACCGACTCATTAAGATCCTCCAAGAAAGGGTAGGTGTGGTGGTTTTACTCTGGTTCTCCTCCTTCCTCCACAACCGCACTCAAAGAATAAAAATCAAAAAACTTCTCATCCAACTTTCACCCCGTCAGCAGGGGTGTCCCCCAAGGATCACTACTTTCACCGCAACTTTTCAACATCTACATGGAACTCCTCACCAACATACTCAAAGCCAACATCCCATTTCACCTCTATGCAGATGACACCCAGATCTATCTCAAAACCTCCTCCATTGATGACATTCAGAGACTCAACGACACTCCAAGAGAAGTTCAACACTGGCTATCAATAAATCATCTAAAACTCAACCAAAACAAAACGGAAATCCTCCTCATCTCCAATAAAAAGAGAACCCCAAAATCCTAAAATGGCTAAAAGCTATTGATGCTCTCACCCTAGCTGACTCTGTCAAATCGCTGGGAATCACCCTAGACCCAAAACGTGACATGGCTAAACACATCAAGAACTCCGCAAAGAGCGCCTTACTCAACTTGAAACTGCTCAACAAAATAAAACCCTTTATCCCACCCAAGGACCTCAAACAAGTGACTCAATCGCTGGAGCTGTCTAGACTCGACTACGGGAATGCAGTCCTCACAGGTACAGCAAAATCCCACTCAGCTCCCCTCAGAACAACCCTCAACGCATCAGCCAGAATGGTCACCGGAGTTAAGAAATATGATCACATCTCACCCCCACTTCGAGAACTAAAATGGCTCCCAGTCGAAATGCGTGCCAGCTTCAGAACTGCCTGCCTCACGCACAAAGCCCTGCACTCAGGGAAACCAGACTACCTGGCCTACAAACTCAAGAAGGCCAGCCAGACAAGGATCCTCAGGAGCACCTACACTCTACGCCTCATCCCTCTGAAAACACGCACACAAAAAAAACGCAGCCCGGTGCTTCGCTGGAAATGCGCCCAAAATCTGGAACTCCATTCCAGTCTATATCCGGACCATCCCCTCCTTTGTAAAATTCAAAAGACAGCTCAAAGACCTCTTCATCAATTGGTCTCTCCCAAACCGATAGCTACCGTCAGTCCACGAGCCAAAACACACTGCAGCTCACTATTATGGGGACATTGAGACTTCTACCTCCTCCGCCTCCCTGACCCCTGCCTCTATCCTGCCTCCCCGTAGGAGGCACAGTTCAAGTCAACAGGCACACAACTTCAATACTACTTGACATCCATGCATTAACGATGTACATCGCGCTGATACTTACACAGTGCCTTCAGCCAATATGTATACTTCTTGCAAGATTGTATGACTCTAGCATGACAACTGTTGTAAAGCGCTCAAATACCTTCGGGTCTGGCCTGCGCTATATAAAACTCCTAAATAAATATAAATAAATAAGCATATAGGTACATACCAACCCAAACAGTTACAAACACATACACTTACTTGCTCATACAAATAGTACCACATACTCATTCACCTATACAGTCACTGACAAGCATGTACTCATTCATATAGTCACTCTCATATTCACTCACGCATGCAGTTGCTCATATACCCAGTCACTCACCTATACTGCCTTCCACATAACTAGTTACTCACTGATACTGACACAAGCAGTCAATCACTGACACAGCCATACAGACATTCTCTCCCTTACAGCTGCTCACACATGCACGGGTACCCCATACAGTCACTGACAAACCCACTCAGTCATCCATGCAGGCAGTCACACACCTCGTTCTCACAGACACCCAGACAACCATAGAGGGCGTCAACCAACCAATCAATCACCCATATAGCCATTCACATACCCACTATCACACTCATACACCCCACCCACTTAGACCAACGGACAGACCGATACATACATACAACCACTCATCCATACATTCACTGAGACACCGAACCACTCACTTATACAGTCAGTCACGCACCCACTCAGTCATCCAAGCAGTCACTCATATACCCACTGATTCACCAATACACCTAGGTATATATATTTAACACTCATAAACTTTTTTTAAATACTCAGTCACTGGATGATTTCATCAGTGATGTCATTTGAGATGTCATGAGAGATGCCATCAGTGATGTCACTGACCATGTCATGAGTGATGAAAAATGTGAGGTCATAGGCAGTATGCCTTGCCAATAAATAATTCAACTGGATTTCCCTTATTGAGCATTTCCAGGGTGTTTATTTTAACCTACTTGGCCAAGTGTAGTAGTAAGTGCTTGCTGCTGTCGAGGATTCATTTTCCTGTTGTTTTCTTTTAGGTAGTACCAGCCGATCAGGATTATTTTGGCAGCCAGCATTATCTTCATGCCAAATCACCCAGAGTGTTTTATTGAGGGTGCAATATCTCTCTCCATGTTATGTTGTATGGTATTTTGGTCTAGTTTTTCAATTTCCATTTATCTATGTGAGTATACAGTGTATACGTAAGTTTCTGATGGATACATTTGCCGATTGATTCCTCACCTTTTGAATATATGCAGCATTCCACGGAAACATTTCCTCCATAGCTCTCCCACGTAGACGTCCCAATACATCGACTCCGCATGTAACTCCGCATCACGTCACCGGAGCCATAAGAGGACCTCGTCGGTGTGCCGACGTAAGTTCCCTTTATTCCAAGCTGTCGATGTGGAACTGTTTTTTCCAGGCTCTCTGTTTCTGGGAGATTTCTACGGAATATCTTGCTAAAACTTTGTAGCTGTTGAAGATGTCTTTGCTGAGGAAGTCGAGTTTTAAGCTGTGTAGGGAATGCGGTGGTCAAATGTCCATTACTAACCCTCATGAGGACTGCTTATAGTGTTTATCATCGGACAGTGACAACGAGGCTTGTTTGTCGTGTAAGCAAATGAACCCCAAGGCCTTGATGGAAAAGGAGGCTGCATTGTTTATGGCCCCTGTTAAAAAGCAGAAGAGGGGTTGTTGGCGATCTCAACCTCGTTCAAAGTCTGTCTCCTCATACTTCAAGATCTACTAAAGGGAAGCATAAGAAGATGCAGTGCCGTTTGTCTCGGCGTCTATCTTCTAAGGACTAGTCTCCGAAGTCAGCGTCCCGGAGTCCCAGACTTCGGCTTGGAGATGAAATATCTCCGTCTCTGTCCCCGAGAATGTCTCTCACTTCGTCTCAGGTTTTGCGATCTACCCTTCCGCAGCTGGCTCTGAAGCCTGTGACTCCACCTCCAGTGGGGCCGAGGACTCTGACTACTCAGCTGGAGCCAGATTTGGTGCTTCCTCGTATGGTGCCAGAGCCCCCGAACCAGGATCCGGTGTATCTGTAGTTCCCGACTCTGGACTTGGATCCATCCAACATTCTCAATGCTATGTTTAGCATTTTGGCAAGGGCTGCAACCCCATCTGGTGTGCCTGGGGGCCCCATGGGTCCTCTTGCTTATTCTCTGGGAGGTTTCCCGCCTTCCAGTAGGATCCTTTCTTAACATTCATGCCCATGTCTTCTTTGAACTGGCCTGCGCTGGCGCAGAGAATGCTGATGCTGTTGCCTTTGCAGGAAGGGCATGAACCTTTATTGAATGAGCCATCTCCGGCACCGTCTGGATCCGAACCTGGCTCCGCCGACACTGAAGTTGGATGATCCCTCAACACCTATACCGAAGTCACCAGCTCTGCCGATGTAGAAAATCCGATACCATAGGGAGGCTCAGAGGCTGTTGAATGAGAAAACGTGTCATGAGGAGCATGAGGGTACTGAAGAAGGTGAAATTGTGAATTTGGATCCCGATTTCGAAGGTCTGAAGGAGGCGAATGGATTGGATACCTCCCCTGAGTGGAAGTTAATATTGCCTAAGGGTTTGCCACCTCCAGAAGTGACGTCTTAACATGCGGTGATATAAAAGGCTTCAGAATGACTGGATTTGCCTCTTCCATCTTCTGAGTTAGTTAGTTCAACATCCTTACTGAAGTGCTCCATTCGCCGTCCTCTTCATCAGAACTATTATTGCCATCCAATGAGGCTTTACCAGAGCCTATCTTGGAAATCTGGCAGAAGATATAAAGTGGCTCCTGGAGACACAGAGCTTTTGTCATCTCATCCCTTTGCCTGAGAGTCTGTAGTTCAGGCTTCTTACTCCTCCAAGTTGTCTGCAGGTTCTTTCCCGACCATGCCTGCTGATGGGGAGTCTAAAAGGATGGAGCAGTCAGCCAAAAAGATCTTTTCGCCAGGAAGTATGGCCCTCCAATCCACTAATGTGACGTCTTTTGGAGCGTTATATTCATGCCTTAGTGGACTCTGCAAAGGAGGTCGCCCCTAATTTACTGGCGGATCTTCAGGGTCATTTTTAGGACGAGCCTTGCGGCAGCAGTCTCGCATACGGTACCCGCTCTGCGAGACTGCTGTAGTAGAGTATTAGAGAGAAGCCAAGCCCACTCTCCGTCCTTATTTTTCATTGGCTAGCGTCCTTGTCTTTCGTAAATGCTGCCTCTGATTCGTTAATAGGCTTGTTAGTCCCTCCTTAGTACAGCCTTGTCTTCATTTGTAACCTGACAAAGCGACTGGCCTTTTTACTTTGGTTGTTACACGGGCTCTGTTATTTAGTCTGTAAGCACTATTTACATTATTGAGTTTCTCTTACTGCAGGCTGGACATGCGCTGCTTCAGCTGAAACCGCACGTTGACCCGGCATTATCTTGCGTCTATTTCATGTCTCCTCCCCCCCCCCCCTCCCAGTAAAATAGATTTAGAAATGAAGAAATGATTAGCAAATTAAGTCATGTGAATTCCAGGTAGCACATAATCGTGTTCTAATGGGCTGAAGATGACAACAGCACATCTGTTGTTTTCAAAAGCCTGTTTTATTAACACCAATATCACCCCCACTGATACCATCACCCCCACTGATACCATCACCCCCACTGATACCATCACCCCCACTGATACCATCACCCCCACTGATACCATCACCCCCACCATCACCCCCACCATCACCCCCACCAGTACCACCACCAATAGTACCACCACCAATACCACCACCACCACTACCACCAATACCCATACTACCAATACCACCACCACCAGTACCAATACACCAAAACCACCACTACCACCACCAATACACCTACCACCACCAATACCACCACTACCACCTCTGCGCCTCTCGCTCACTAATAATAGCAGGGGCACTGTACGAGGCCGGAACTGCACAACAGACCATCCATCTCTCCATGCCTGCCATAAAGCACAGCCCGCCCTGCACCGGGAGGTGAAACCAGGACCCTGCTATAGCTGGAGTGTTTATTAGGCAAAAGATAGCAATGACATTACGCAATGTCACACTGCACATTCCAATCGCAGTTCGGGCAGGAAATAGCCCCCCCCCAAGCTCTTTCTCCTGAGCCGCGACAGTGTAATCGCAGAGCAAAAGGTGTTGGAGCGCTTTGTTAGTGTTTATAGCTCAGATCATATGTAACTCTCACTTCACACTTTGTGTCTGGGTAATTTACAACACTTGCACCTCTAATTCACTGCACTATTCATCACTACTTTGAAGACTTAGCAGGCCGGTCTCTTCCTCTGATATTTATAATCTAATAAGCGGTCGAGAAGGCCCTTTATTGCAATGCAATAGATCTCACATTTGCAAGAGTTTAAGCTATTAGTATTGTAAATGACAATGCCTTTAATTTATGTATTAAAACCCAAGACAGAAATTAAAGGCATTGTAAATTACAATAGCTCAAACTTGCGTGAATGCAAGACCTATTACATTGTAAATGCTTGTTCTGAGCTGTTGTCGGATGTTCAAGCGGCTACCCACAAAGTTATACAATGAAGGCTGGACACTGTTGACTCGGTGGCAAGGGCCATGGGTTCTTCTGTGGCTACTAGACGTCATGCCTGGTTGAGGGAATAGGGCTTTTTACCGAATTTCCTGGCTACTCTTTTGGACTTGCTGTTTGATGGGTCTTGCATGTTTGTGGCCAAGACTGACTGCACTTTAACGATTTAAGGACAGCAGGGCAAATGCAGGATCCTTGGGACTTCAAACCCAGCCTAAGGACTACCGGCAATTTTGTAAGTTTCGAGGATTCTCTAGGAACCTGTCCTTTTTTGGAAGAAGTTGGCAGCAGCAAGGTGCCAATCCCCTTTACATAACTTACGGGGGAAGGGGCAGAGGTCTTTTGTGGGGTTCGGCCCATCAGCTATTCACCTGCTCTCCAGCTGTTGCAAGAAAGCAGCTCTATGTCTGCCATTTTAGACCATGCCTGCCATTTTAGACCATGCCTGCCCTGTGCTAGGACTGGTGACCTATTTTCAGTCTCAATGTAGGTCTGTCGCTACAGACCAATGGGTTTTGGACATCGTGGAGAATGAGTATGCCCAATCCTTCCTTGAGTTCCCCCCTCCTTTTCCTCTCCTAAAATGTGTTTGTTCAAATGGGCATCTTTTGCTAATCCTTGCTTCTAAAGGGTGTACTAGAGTTGGTTCCAGAGCAGTAAAGGGATAAGGGATGTTACTCCCGGTATTTCCTGGTTCCCAAGAAGTATTGTCGTTTACGGACGATTGTAGACCTCTGGACTTTTGAATTCCTACCTCGCACAGGAGAAGTTTAAAATGTTGACCCTGGCACAGGTCCTCCCTGTGCTGGAGGAGGAAGACTTAATTGTGTTGATCGATTTACATGATGTGCATTTTCACATTCCATTCTGAAGTCTCAGCATTACCAGTTTGCGTCCTTCCATTCGGTCTTACCTCCGTACCTCGGGTCTTCACAAAGGTGATGGAGCACATCTCGGAAGGTTGGGATTTTAGTGTTCCTTTCTCTAGACGACTGGCTGCTCAAAGCAAAGTCGACAGATATGGTGTTACACCATTTGTTCAACTTGGGGTTTTCAATAAATTTACCCAAAGCTCACCTAGAGCCTGTTCAGCTCAGCCTGTTTATAGGGGCAGTACTGGAAACTACAGTGAGTCGTGCCTTCCTGTCTCCACAGAGGATTAAGGACATTCAGGCTATGATTCCACTGTTTCAGAAAGGAGCATTTGTTCCAGTCCTGACTGTCTTGTGCCTCCTCAGTCTGTTTCCTTCCTGCATTCTGTTGGTCAACCATGCACATGAGTTACTGGTGCCTCCGCAGGCAGGGTTTTCAACACAACGGAGATCTCGAGTATGTTAGTCAAAATCTCCAGAGAGACTGCTGTGGATCTGCAATGGAGTGTTTCAGGCAACCTGTCTCAAGGGAAGCCATTTTGCTCCCTCCAGTGGCCACAGATGCCTCCACTCTAGGGTGGGGAGCTCATCTGGGGGATCTGGAGGTCAAAGGTCTTTGGTCTCCAGAGGAAAGGTTGTTGTACATCAATCTTTTGGAATTGTGGGTGATACATCTGGCTCTCAAGGCCTTCCTCCCTACACGATCAGTTCAGTTCAGGTCTTACAAGACAACACTACCTCAATGTGGTATATCAACAAACCGGGAGGAGTAAGGTCGAATATTTTCTGCAGGGGAGCTCTGCGACTTTGGTCCTTGGCTCGGGACCATCAGATGTGCATCACTGCAAATCATTTGGCTGGAGTCCTGAATGTACTTGTGGACAGTCAGTCAGCAGTATTCAGCCAACAATGAGTTGCATCTCCATCTGGATGTGGTACTTCGCATTTTCGAAATGTGGGAGTTCCCTCAGTTGGACCTGTTTGCCACTCATGAGAATTTGCACTGCCCATCGTTCTGTAGTCTCCAGTATCCGTGTCACGGAGCTCTGGGGGATGCGTTTTAGTTAGATTGGTGCTCCCAGCTTCTCCCCATACCCTTGGTTCCTCGGGTTCATAGGAAGATTCTCCAAGACCGGGCCCAAGTCATATTAATAGCCCCAGATTAGCCAAGAAGAGTATGGTACACGGATCTTCTTTACCTCTCTTTGTGCCCTCCGCCACCCTCTCACGGCAGACCTCCTCCTGCAATCACAGGGATAGGTTCTCCAGATCCTGCACCTTCATGCCAGGAGATTAAATGGGGCAACCTGATTATTTTTTTTATTCCCCCCTCCCATCATATGTGGTGGACGTTATTTTATCTGCCAGACGACACTCCACCAAGATGGTTTATGGTGACTGGTGGGCGAGATTTGGTAAACGGTGTGGAGAGAAGTCGATTGATCCTTTAAAAGCCCATTTGTCTGAGGTTTAAAGTTTTGTGTTATCCCTGGTGCAACACATTTGAGCTGTGGCAACTGTTAAAGGGTACCTATCTGCCTTTTCGACATTTCTTTGTTTGCCGGCTCAGCCTTCACTTTTTAAAGCCCCCATAGTTATGAGATTTATTAAGGGTCTCACTAATAGGTTTGCTCCCACTTCGTTTATTATGCCTCAGTGGGATCTTAATATTGGTTTCACCTTTTGAACCCTTACATTGTTGCCCATTATCTGCTAAGCCTCAACTTAGGCCTTCCTCCCCACTTTGCAAAGCATTATTGCTTGGATTCGGAGGTGGGGAGGGTCAGCCATTTTGCTCGTTCTTTGTTACAGGATTTATAGGTCTTGCCTAGCGTTGCAGCGCATATGCGCTGCTCGCTCTGCGAGGCTTCTTGTAATCTGGATATTTTAGAAGTCGAGTTTAAGCTCTGCCCATTATTCTGATTGGCTTGCGTCACCGTTTACGCTAAATGCTGGCTTCCCATTGCAAATTAGGCTTTTTTGTTACTGCCCTGTCTCCTTCTCGGACGGCCCATCTGGACTCGATTGTTTACTTGTGGCGTTGCACGGTCAGCGTTCTTGTAGTTGGTGAGCACTATTTTCTTTCATGCGCGTATACCTGCGCACAGTCTCTCCCCGCCAGGCTCAGTTCACTGACTCCACTGCTCTGAGGCGTCTGTCAGGCTCGGATCCGCCTGTACCCTCTCCTCGTGGGGGATTGTAGTCACTGGCCTTGCCCAATCTGTGATTCCATCGATGGGCCCCAGCCCGCCGCGCCTCTCCGTTGCAACACTTGCCCGAGTCCGAACTTCACATTTAAGCCCAAACGGGCCCCTTGAGCACCGGCGCGGGGCTGCCCTTCCCCCGACCCACAGTGGCGAGAAGCGCATGAACCCGTCCCCGCGGCGCTGTGGACACACTGCACTGCCACTTCCTCCCTCTTCCTTCACTGTGTCTCCCCCGTCACACCCCTACTTCCTTCCTTCTCGAAAGCACAGGCTTCTGGCTACCTCCGGACACACATGACCTGGCCGAGTGCCGGCTACAAGAATCGGAAAAAAATCCCCCCAAAACACAACAAAAAAGCATCTTATTGACAACCCAGCACCGCACCGAGCACGCACATTGAGTCTGTGGCCTCTTCATGGAGGGAGACACTATATGAAGGGTAGAAGGATTAAGGTTGTTGGTGTATATTAAATATAGTCGCCTCTCTTGCTAATGGCCACGTTTCGGTCAGTGGGCATTTGTGTGGCATTTTTCGGTTTACGGTGCTTGGCGTTTTGTATGCCTCACGTGCGATCCTCAGTCGCATTTTATTTTAAGCGGAAAATAACATGATTCCCTTTTCACCCACTATACATTTCTACGCTCGGCTCTCGACACTAATTGCTCAAAGGAGTTCCTTCTATTATCTTACATTGTAAATATTTTGATGTTTTGTGGAACAGGGCTTATTTTCGACTTTTTTTTTTTTTCAACGAAGATTTACTTGTGTTTTGGGCTTCTTTTCATGCAGCATTGCCCTTGTTCTGTGCTTAGATTTTTTGCTTCCGGAAACTACAGAGTTTTGCCGAGTCTGTCCAAGCCTGCTGTCAGCAACCAGTTCCTCGGTGACGGCGATAGTCCCGGGCCGAGGAGTGCAGGAGTTAGATTTCTGTTTTCAGCGGTAGACAAGGTCACGTCATGGCATCCCCTTCCAGTCAATTACCGACCAAGCTGGTCATCACCTACCTGAAGAGCGTATTGCTGATCTACACCTTCATTTTTTGGGTGAGAGCAGTTCCTTATGGAGGAGGGGGCGGTGGGAGGAGGAACATGGGGTCGGGAGCGCAGGGTAGTGGGAGATTTGAAAGGCAAGAATGTTCCCTTCTGTTTCTTAAACTATGGCCCTGTGAACCTTCTATTTTTCTAGTCACGGGGGTAACCATGTCCCAATGGAAGCCTGCATTTAAACTTTACAGATAGAGTTGGCTTCCTTTCCCTGTCACCTATCCTCGGGCACCATTTTAGGGCCGCATTGCATAAGCTGTGACTGTCTACGACCCTCCTCCTTTGCACAATGCCCCGAAGGTTGACTGTTCCTGCACGCTGCTGTTTATTATTCCTAACTCTGCCCCTACCGGTGTTTGTGGCAGTCTCCCAACCGCCTCGGGCCCCGCCCCCAGCAGTGTCAACACTGCACAGATACCGCAAGGAGTCTCCAGGGGAATGATCTCTAGGCGCTGGGTGCAGCTCCTTTTGACCCGAAGGAAAATTTGTTGAAACACAATGGCTATGGCTTCGTGGGGCTCAGTGCACCTGCTTCTGCTATTGACCGACTTAATACCGCGCTGATTTCTGCACTTGTGATATCCGCTCACTCAGCTGTTTTATCTCCTAGCGGATAATGGAGGGGCGCTGCTCCTCTCCACCTCTGACACAGATACCACTTCCTGTAAGCATGCCCTCAGCGCACTTGTCTGCTTCTGCTGTGGTCATTGTAGCCCGTGAAGGGAAACCAGTCTGGGCATGGCAGGCGCGAGAAGAATGGTGTATTTGGGTTTTTGATAGTGCCCCTATCTCTTGCACGGCGAATGCCCGGGCGTATTGTTATTCCAGAGTAACACCTTGCAGTTCCTGGTCAACACAGGCCTGATAAGCACAGGTGTGACCTCCATCGTTTCTGATACTGAGAAGAACCTGGGGTCTGCATCCTGTAGCACCTCAGGCCCTGGACGCTTGCTCTTACCTCGGGGTCACCAATAACTTGGAAAAAAGTCACACTTTCTAAGCCCTATTCCTGCTTTGCAGTAAAAGCTCCCGAACGACCTCCGGCCTGGACATCCATTTTACAACTGTGGTTACACAGCTTTGATGTCTGGAAGATGAGGCAACGCTTGAGTGGTACAGCTGGTGTTCTGTGTTCACTTATTTCCAAATACCCGCATTTTATATTTACAAGATGTTTTCAGAGCATAAGGGCGTCAGCAGTGCGGTTATTCATTGTACGATGATGTTTGTGATGATGCACAGCAGAGTAAAAATATTAATTCAAGTTGCGTGTCATTTTCACAAAAACAACTATTTAGAACGTGCTATAGTATTTGTCCTTTTCCAAAGATCGGAGATACGTCCAGTCCTTGTCTCTTAAGCAACAAGATGCAGTGAGGGACGGCTGCTTTCATCTCCTCTGCAGAGTGCGGTTGTATCTGTGAACGATTTAACAGTGAATCAAAATTCGTGGCATGATGTATGGGTGGCACTTGTTCCACAGCCCATGCTGACATGAGCACACAAGACCACCAGTACAAGTGGTGCGCATGCGCAGTCTCCGCAGTCGGCCTGAATGCACGGGGACCTGGCCTGCCTTCTCACGCCATGTGCAGATGCAGCGGAGTACTGTGCTGGGACCCCCTTAATTTTCTTTTGTGCTGTTTCTCGTGCATTCCTGTGCCCTTCACAAGCACTAATGTCACTGCACAGTGGATCTTTGACATTTAGAATTTGCTGTATAAAAAAAAATTGTCATCTTCAGGAAATCCCAAAAAGTCACCAACCCTGCCATTAGCAGCACCTGGGGTTGATTTGGATTATTGGACCACATGTTCACTGATGTGGGGTCTGCAGCAGCCAGAGGCGCAACTAGAGGCAAATTTCAGGGGGGGGGGGGCCTTATTCTTCAAGCGATAGACCAAGTGGAGCAGCAGGGGCTCTATGGAGGGGTGAAAAAACAACAAAGCCTCATTGACCAGCAAATGGTCTTTTAAAGACCTGTGAAGACTCTGTTGTGGCTGCGTGTGTGTGTGTGTGTGTGTGTGCCCGGGAACCTGTCTCCTCCCAGGCTGACACACACGACAGGGGAGGGGGGCTGAAGCCCTTTGAGCCCAATGGGCTTTGCACGCCTGGCGGCAGCCATGCTCGCTTGACACAGACCCTACAGGTGAAGCTGAACAAAGACCCATTGGCACCACTCCTGCCTGCTCAAATGGAGCCTCGAGGGATTTTCAGAATTGGATTGCTATTTCTTGAATATTTTAACGGCCACCGTTGCTACAGACGAAGTCACACATTGACTTGTCTCCTGTCACTTAAGCACAAGCATTTGCAATGCAATAGGTCTCGCATTTACACAAGCTTGAGCTATTGACATTGTAAATGACAATGCCTTCTATTTATGTTTTAAATAACAAAACATAAATAAAAGGTGTTGTCATTTACAATGCCACTTGCTCAAACTTGTGTAAATGCGAGACCTATTGCATTCCAAATGCTTGTTTGGTATTGGCAAACAGGCACCCTCCTCCGAGTGCAGTGAACGACTGCTTGGTGATTCTTTTCAAAAGGTGAGGGATCCACAGGCAGATGTATCAATTAGAAGAACAAGTTAATTACCTTTGATAATGCTTTTTCTGATTGATACAGTATCTGCCTGTGGATTCCTCACTGACCCATCCGCTTCCCCGTTTCCTGTCTGCTTAAACTGAAAATACATTTGTGTACATCTTTCATATTTATGTTTCCTATGAGGTTGCTGTTTAAATAATGAGGATGCTTTGATTTGGAAATGCTATTGTGGGTTGTTATTGCCTTATTGTTTTACATGATGTATACTGGTTGGAAATGTTGTTGGTGCACGCGTTTTATCTCGAAGGCACGGAAAAAATGGGTGGAACGGATGTCAGCACGCCGACGAGGTTCTCTTATGGCTCCGATTACGTCACGTGGAGTCTCATGTGGAGCCGATACATTGTGACGTCCTCGTCAACGTGGGAGCGGTATGGAGAAAAGATTCTGTGGAATGCTGCACATTGGGGTAATTCAAAAGGTGGGGGATCCACAGGCAGATAATTTATTCCCCAGAAACAAAAAGCCAAAGGCAAGTAACTTGTTTGTGCTGCCTATGTGTTTACACATGCTTGGATATAGCGCTGCTATATATAATACAGGATGGTCATTCTATTTTACAAATTTTTACTGTGAGATGCGGTTTACTTATCTATTCACTAAGTTTTGGGTCCGGGTTGGGGGGGGGATGTGTGTGTGTGTGTGTGTGTGTGTATATATATATATACACACACACACACACATTTGTATATATAGCTAGGTATTAAGGATTTGGGTCTATATATGCGTAGAGCGCAGTCATATAGATCTGGGCATATTTGATCAATATTTATAGCAGATTCATATCTGTATAATTGCCATTTTTCCGTGTCTATGGGTTCTACGAATTGTGTGAAGCTTCTGGTGGTCATGTTGTCTAAAAATTGTTCCGAGGATAGATTATAATGCTCATTGGTCTTATTACTTGGATTAATCTTCCTGACTTTGTGATTAATTGGTATATTCATCTTGGTTTTAATGGGAATGGGTTCTAGAAGCCCTTTTTTCTATATTTCTCAGGACAGGATTCCTTTCAATATTTCTGTGGTTTACATGGCATTCACCTTTGCCATTAGTTCTTCTAGTCCAAGAGCTCACTTTACCCTTCGGGGTTATAGTAATGTCTGACTGTTGTCCGTTGTCTTTTGACACCGTATGATCCTGCTTTCCTTGGGGCTTTGGTTTTTCTGTACCTCCAGGATTGTTTCTTACTTGCATTGCCTGTGGTTCTTTCCACTGTTTTGAAAGGAGCTTGTCATCACTCGGTCGCGTGTATGACACTCTGGCAGAGAGTGGTGTTACTATAGGTTTAATAGTTTAAAAAAACAATATGATGGGCACAGTCCGGGAGGGGTGTCTCTACACCTCACATATGGAGGAACCAGTCTTAGTGGTGTTAGTTCCTCCACTTTATACCTCTGTGGTTCCTTTTCTCCAGGGTTCCTGGTTCTGGACAATTGATTCCTGCTTTTTCTTGTCCTGTCAGAAGGGGGGGGGGTGTCCGCAAGCGTCACTCAAAATATAATAATATTAAAAAAAAGGTCAGGCGTCTGTGTATGTTTCCTGTACACACATCAGCCCTTCACCGTCACCCAGAGGTGTTGTTGTGCTTTTCCATGCTGCATGCTCTTCATAGCAGTGTGTCAAAATCTACTTGAGCCCCAACCTCCACCTACCAAGTACAAGGAAATTCAGGAAGGGTACTTGCCTTGAGCCACGGCCCTCCAGGGTTGTGGCAGAGGGAGTCATGCTGCCCTTCTCTCCTCCGGGATGTCTTGACTGGGTGACCGTGCCTTTCGGCATCACTTCTTTTGGTGCTCTGGCTCTCTGGTCCTCAGCGCCTCCTGCCAGCTCCCTGGGCCGCTTTCTTCTCTTTGTAGCGTCAGCGTGTCTCCTCTTAATTCTGGGGCTTGTCCGGGATTCCCGTGTTTCGTCTCTCCTTCTTGCCGTCTTCCTTCGTTGTGCCTCTTCTCGTCTGGCGTTCTCTCTTCACCATTGCTGCTTCCGCCTTCTTGATCCGTCTGCGTTACGTCTCATGCGGCCGCTAGAGCGCCGCTCTCACTTTCCCTGATGCCCTAGCTCTGGCGCCATGTTGGAAATTCCACCGGGAGCCGCGCGGTATTACAGAGCCCATGCTCTTCTGTTTTTTTTCCTAAGCATGTCTGGTCTATTGTTAATTTCGACCGACTGGTTCTCTCTGAGAACTTTTGTAGGATTAGTTTGCAGACCCTTCTCTTGGGTGGGTATAGCTAAGGTATTTAATTCAAAAGTTAAGGAATTTGCAGCTGGATTTCTCTATCGGATGGACAAGTTACTTACCTTCGGTAACACATTATTGATAGAGACATAGTCTAGCCGCAGATTCCTTCACACCATACCAGTCATCTCCACTCTGCGAATGACCTATAATGTAAGGGTTGTACCCCTTTTCAGCACTGGTTTTTTGCACCAGTGATCAGTGGTTCTGGTAGTTGTGTGAATCAACGAATAAATTGGTCTTGCCTCTTAGATCTTGACTTGGTATTACCATTCCATTCCATACCATACCATTCATTTCCATTTTATAGTTAATGTTTTGAAGGTACATTGTGTTTTT